>NC_090445.1:871289001-872539001 GCF_031143425.1 Pleurodeles waltl | reverse complement strand
AGTGTGAGATACAAAGTGATAAATTGAGGAGAAACATGTCAGTTTGTAATTTCTGGAGACAATAGTTGAAGGAAGAGTGAAAGATTTGCAGCATATGCAAAGATATTTTACGAGTTGTCTGTGAACAGTGGTATTTTGATGACCGGAAGCAAATTAGTTCTACCTTTGGGAATCCGAGATCGTCTGATTCGTTTGGCTCATGAGGGTCATCAGGGTATTAGTAAAATTAAGGAATGTCTTAGGTGCCTGTGTTGGTGGCCTGAATGGCCATTGTGATAGAGAGAATTGTAAGCGACTTTTGTGAGTGCAAAATTAGCGACCAGAATATGAAAGCATGGGCACCACCTTTGCGCTCTCGGGAAATTTCCACTGAGGTTTGGGAAGTGATTGCTCTAGATATAGTATGGCCCATCAGCATGGGCAGCATCTCCAACTATTCAGTTGTTGTCATGAATATGCGTTCCCGATGCCCAGAGGCTGGAATAACGAATGAGATAAACACTGCAGCAGTCATCACATTTTTAACCAAGATACTTGCAAGGGAAGTCAATCCCAGAATGATTCTGATGGGCAATAGATTACAACTGACATTTAAAGACGTTGAAAAAAGTTCTGGGGGACTAGGACATCACTCATAAAAAATAATGTGCCCTATATCACCCAAAAACAAATGAAATGGTGGAAAGATTAAATAGGACCCTTAAAGAAGCTATTCAGATTGCCAGAAATAACAGAGAAGATTGGCAGAAATAACAAAAGCTGTCAAGAGATGGGTAGAAAAGTACAGGTTTGCACCTCATTCTACTATGAGACAAGTCCTTTTCTGTTACTCAAGAAACATAGGCCATATAGTGTGGTGGATCATCCTTGGATGATAAGGTACAGTAAGGATGAGATGATAGTTTACGAGATGATGAAGAAACCAGAGGCAAGAGAAGTACATTTGCAAAGTGAGAGAAATTAGAGATATGATTGGCACAAGGTGGCTAGTCTTTGCTCATAAAAATGGGTGATGTAGTTAAAATAAAGTTACTAGAAAGAATTTGAGGTATCTCGCAGATCAGCAGGACCTACATTGTGACAAAGGTCTTTCGGGGAGCAGCTAAATTGAATGACGGTCGCATCTTGAATTTCAATTGCTTGGTTGTGGTGAAAAACAGTTAACATTTATGCTTTATTAAAGGGGGAAGATATGTGATGTGTATGTATTTAATTATGCTTTGTTGTTTCCATGAACTCTATGATTGCCATGATAAACTTCTCTTTAGAGAGTTCTAAGTGGAATGTTGATAGTTGAAACAGACTGTAAAAGCCAGTTACATTTGAGACTTTCTGTAGTTTCTTCTTCGCTGCAATAAATCTTATTTTGGCACGTCAATTCTGTGTGAATAAACTCTTCAAGGACCTTTTTCACACTCACCTTTTCATTGTTCACATTGTTTCTGACCTATAATTTTGCTGCAAATGGCAAAGGAATTGTGCAATGCGCTGTAATTTTAGGAATGTCACACAACAAGCAGAACACAAATTTGAGCCAGCATAAGTTACATTTTCCCATAACATAGTGCTTATGTAGTACAATGTGCCCCAATGAATAAGCTCAGATGCAACATCCTATGTTTACTTTGTCAAGAGGTTGCTTAGGAGACCACTGTTGTTGTTATGGGTTGTAGGACTGGTGTACATTACTTATTATGCTGGGTCAGACTTTAGAGGTTTCTATTAGGATACAGGTGGTGCAGTGTCATTGCTCAAATTGCCCTTGTATAAAGCATGTATCACTGGGGTATTTGAAATACTACTTCCCTTTCACAAAACAGGTTATAGATGTTTGTAAGTTATGAGTGGATGAGTGCATTGCTATGTCAGAATCTGCAATGGATAGGATGTATGGTTATTACTATTGTGCCCCAAACCAAATTGCCACAGTATTTAAAACACAATTGCAATGAAAATATACACCTTACCTTGGATTGTATGGCACGGTAAGTGGATTAATATTTGGTGTGGGCTACTGCCCGCCTCAAAGAATAATGACACTAACCTGTCCGGGTTAACCATCCAGAGAGGTTCACTCGTCAGCTCGGTACTTTTCATGCTTTGGCCCTAACAAGATTTCTTCATCCAGCCTCATTCTCTAAATCATAAGAGCTCAGAATCCTCCAGGGGGCAAGGATGCAGCCTTTGACCAATGAGAAGTTCCACACGGCTGATACCTTCTTACTGAAACTGATTTGCAGCTACGGAGATGATCCAAGTGGGAGGAGCCCATTTCTTCAGCCTAGCGAACTCTCGCCTTGGCCGTATTAGTTTGCATGGTTAGTCCAAGTCCTCTTGAGGTCTTGAAAATCCAAAATGTTCCTAAGTCCAGTTGCTGCTGGGAGCTTCATGGAAAAGGCCTTTTGCACACTGTTGTGTCCCTGTAGACTCACAGGAACCCAGCCAACTAACCCTTGGAGCACTTCTTTGCAATGCCTACAAGGGGGCACAGGTCCACCCCTTCAGGTCTCCTCACAGAAGGTGCAGCCCTTCTGTTCTTCCACAGGTTCAGAAAGTGTTCTTAGAAGGTTACAACATTTATGATTGGAAGTAGCTAGTGATTGAGGGTTACTCCTGGCCCTTCCTTAACCAATGGGGTAAAAGTTCCTGGGGCAACTCTATCCCTACATTTGCAGCAGTTCCTGTTTGCCTTACTGCAAACAGTTCCACAATGCACCTTGCTCCTAAAATCCAAGATGAGTGAACCCTTCCTTCCTTTGCAAAACGTGTGTTCTCACTCAGAGCATCAGAGCACATTTGTGGCCAGGGATATGAGCAGTCTGTGGTCACTCAACAGTTCTAGGGGCAACTCCCCTCCCACTAGGTGTGGAACATTGTTGGGGAACAAAGATACGAACCTCAACTGTCATGCACCCCCAGCTCCAATGCTTGTCCTCCTACTCACAGAAAGTCACAGGCTGTAATAGCATCTGTAACTGCAGCTTGGAATACTAGTGCAGAGATAGATGAAGGCCCGTGCTTATTTTGTCATCTGTGGTAACTTCTGTTTCAGGCTCCCATTCCTACCTGTTTATCCATAGGTGAATCATTCTAAATGCAAGAACTTGTGCACTCTTCACTAGCAACTTGTAGCTCCACCCTGAAAGAACATGCTGGGCCCTCTCCTTTGCATGGGCACTGTCAGGGGGATGTCTATAGAATGCAACATGAAGGACCTTCATGTATGGATGATGACAGCAATTGGACCCTAAAAAGCAGCACTTATCCTTAAACCTGGTGAGGTAATTCAGATTGCAGGGTTAGCGACCTTGGCACCTGTTCTGTGTCTCTTGTTCAGTGGTTATATCAGGCATCTTATAATGTTACCAAAGCTTACTCAAATTGCTCGTAAAACATGAGCTACTTTTGATAGCATTGTTCTGACAGAACAAATAAAAGGGGGAGGAGATGGACAGTCAGAATATCAACTTCATTCAGGTGTTAAGAGTGGCCTTGGCCTTGCCTGAGGTCTTCTTCAAGGACAAGCTTCTTTGGAAGCCACAGGTGGTCTTCCAGCCTGGTGTGATCCAGAGACGTTAGCACAAGGTGGGTTTCCTTGTTCCATTGCTAATATTCTTGCAGGGACAAGGGGGACCGGTATCCCAAGCCCATCCTGTATAACATGTCCTCCTACTTTATTGGGACTTTACATACATCAAGGAGCTACTAGACAGGGGTGTAATAATCATTTATATATGCCGTAGCATGCTACGCACACATACACATTCCCACTCTGAGGGGGCTTAGGAGTTCCAATTTCCAGGAACCTCTTAGAGGAAGACATGCCCTGAACCCCCCCACGGGTATTTATCACCTACCACCAACTGTTGCCTATGTCATGTCTTGGAAACGAGGAAGATAATCACCAATGCTGAAGGAAGGGAGGTTCTATTTTTGGTGAACTCCCTTTTTGCCTTCTGGATGTAAGTATGCAGTTTAAAGACATGTAGAGTACTTATCAGGTGACTTGCAACTTGAAGTTTCTTTGCAGCAAAATACCCTGGGTCAACCAGAAATATTGAAATATTTGGTAGGGCACCACAAGGCTACTGCAGCAGTGGTTTCTGACCTTACAAGCAAGCTGACATCAGTACTTAAAATGCGTAATGTAATGACATCAGTGTTGTTTGTTATCCAGGGCTGCTTTTTAGGTTATGTTGTTTGTTTTTTAGATTATTTTCATGGGAGTAATTATTATTAGCTACATTACATGTGAGACTGTTTGCTTCAGAAACTCCCTATCGCAAAGGCAATAAATTAGATTTCTCTGTGATTGATAATAGTTTGAGACCTATATAGCTGAATTAAAGTTATCTTTTTCCAGATATAACGGGGCCAACTTGGTGCTGAAATATGACAAACAAAAGAAGCGACTTGTCAACATTGCTGTAGATGAGCGAAGCTCTCCATACTATGCCCTGCGGGACCGGCAGGGAAATGCCATTGGTGTGGCTGCTTGTGACATTGATGGAGATGGCAGAGAAGAAATTTACTTCCTTAACACCAACAACGCATTTTCAGGTATGAAGCTGAGGGTCTATTCCTGTGCATTGTGGTCAAGGAGCAGTGAAGCTCAGAAAATAGTTTCTCTTGATCTCCAAATGTTTACGTACGACCTGTTCTCCTTCACTGGCCTGATCTTCCTATGGCCTTAGGCAAACCGTTCCAATTACATGACACATAAAAGACTGATTCATTAGTAATCCATTATCAATGGACTCTTAATGATCTGAAAAATAACAAACCCTAAATATTGGCTACTAAACTCTTCCTTTTACACAAGAACCAGACTAGAACCTGGTTCATAGCACATTGTAGCTCGCCTGACAATATTATTTTGTATGTGTGTGTTTTTTATTTTTTACAAAATACATTTTAACATCCAATTCAGTCTTGGAAAGTATGAATTAACTAAAGCTTTCAGCCGTAGGCACAATAGGTCAGTTAAAAAACAGCATTGACAACATGCTGATGCACTCGTTTGTGTTTCTGGATCAGAGACTGTTGGTTCTATTTTGATATCAGTATTGAATTAAAATTAAAGGCGAGGTTGCAATGTCAGTGTGAGGAATATCTAAATAAATCAGACTGTTTAATGACAGGAGAACGTGTTCCCATAAAAGATTTGCAGGGATGCACCAATAAAAATAGGGTGGAAAGAGGAGAATAACAATTGTTTATTTTTATGGTAAAAGTATTTCAACATGATCTGTGCCCAATATAGATCAGGTGCAATTTCCTGTTGTAAAACATTTTGATTATGAATTGAAGTTTGGAAACTGAAAACGATCAATACAGTTGCTCCGTGGTTTAGTTTCACTTCAATTCCCTGGCAGCTAAGTGTAAGAAGTATGTGTTTCTCTTGGTTTTCATCCAATTTTTTGATCCATCTTCCCTCTTCCCCCAAACCTTGACTTTGTCAGCAAAGTTGACGGAGAGAATATACTTTGACCTTGGGAAGGTTTTTAAAAGGTGGACAGGTCATTGTGGATTTCTACATTGCTGTCCATGGTAGCATAAGACTCATCCGTGAGACTTTATTATGGCCCTGGTAGTCCAGTTTTAATTTTAATGAGGATTGGTGTTGCGCTGTTTTGTTCCGATTTCTAATTAGATTGAATCATAACCTTTTCTAGGCTACTGCCTTTACCGTAGAAAAGGAAGTTCCACTGTTTTGATATTTCCAGTGCAGAGTTTTTGTGGAGCTAGAGCTAAAGTGTTTTGCTTGCTTCATTGAATTATCAAGTCTCAAGGATAGATGTTTTTGTATTGGATATTCATAGATCTGTGAGATGTGGAATTCAATCACTAATGATGGGTGACATCATGAAGAAATGTATACTTCCAACTGGGTTATTTGCTACCGTTTGAACGGATTTAATGGATTTGTGATGTTCGTAATGGTGAGGCATCGCCTGGAATGTTTGCGTTTTTTTCGTGATCGCCATTTTCATGCAGTTTTTTTAGGGTTGATTGTTCGTCTTGCCCTGCATTGGAGTTACACTAGAGTACCAGGGGACAGTGTATATGGTGTATCTATTTTCTGTCTTGTCTTTCTCTGCTGCATACCTTTATAGATCTCTTGCATTTTTCGATGTGAATGTGTAAGGAGAACTAGTGGATGAGAAGTATAAACAAGGATACAATACATGATGTCCAGAATTTATCCTCCGAGTACTGCTCTAGTTGTTTTAAGAGAAGTGTGAAAGTGACAGTATTGATTTTGGCACGGGTTGGCACAGTAGGTGGTTGAGAATAATCCACATTCTCTAGTTTGACTCCATATATGGAAATATTCCTCTATAAATAATAAATAAATGGCCAGACCCAATACCCCCTTGCCATGATATGGACTACATACAACATGCACATTGCAATGGACTTTCTCCTTAGAGCAATGCAATGTGATTCAATACAATACGGGTGGGTGTTTACCTAGTTTAGAGCTAACCTGTTTACAGCTGGCGAGTTCGCGCCTCAGTAGATGTGTCTGCGGAATCGCTCACCACATCTGCTTCAAAATTAGTAAAATACTCTTCCTAATCAATCTCCTAATGCTCTGGCCTAGAGGACCATCTGCCAGTACTAAGGAATGTCTTACTCTTTCCAAGAGCTGCACGCCATTATACTAATGCATACATCAGCAAACAGCGACCATATAGCACGGAAATACAATTGTGATGCGGTTTCTGTAAAATGAAGGTACTTCAGATTAAATGATTCTGTCTTCGTGTGCCCATGATTTTCCTTGGGCTTCTGCACGAAACTTGCTTTGCCCCACAATTCACTGGCAGCTAAGTGGAAGAGGAATGCGTTTCTCTTGGTTTTCGTGCAGGCCTGGAGGATCAGTGTTGAGTGGCGTGTCTAGCTCTCTTGGGTGCGGCGAGAGCTCGCTCGCAGCGACACGTGTGCCTGTGAGGGAGCTCTCTGTGACCGGCTGCTCTCTGTGCATTCCTCCTACCCCGACCTTCCCTGGATTTGAGGGATGTCTGAGGTTTAGTTAATTTTGCAGCTGAGTGATTCAATTGATTCATTGACAGGCTGATGCAGGAGGGAATCTGAGACACGTCTGCTGAAACGTTAAGCTCAGGCGCACAGTCATTCCTCCACCTGTCTGCAAATACTGTGCATACATACCTCCTTTAAAGGGCCAGCAACCTTTGTCTCTAGAATGATCTGCGGATTTGTACGCGTTTAACATTATATAATTAGTACGCTGTGCACAGTGGTTTCACAGGGTGTGAATTTAGCATACACGAAAGGGCCTGTGGACTATACAAATTAGTCTTTTCACTAATGAAAAATTACACCTTGCATCCACGAAACCCCCAAATATAATGCATTTGGAATAATGTAATTACGTCTTAATCGTGAATTGCCCGGGGTAACCATCACTTTTAAGAATATAACTTCTGCTTCCTATCTCTTCAATTCTTTTTTAAACCGTTTGCTTTAACACGCTGTGTATTACTCACACGTTCAAGTCCCACGACTTTAAAATATTAATCTGGATTTACTTTTTTTACTTCTCTGTGGCCCTTTAGTAGCACTTGAATAAACCACACAAACCTGACTTCTCTGTAAAAGCAAGAGTATTCAGCATAAAATATGTTAAATATGTTGTACTGTTTTAGGTATATTGGTAAAATGATCATAATAATATAAACAAATAAAAATAGTAAATCACTGAAAATTACATTGGAAATATTGATTAATTAAAGGACTAGATTTGCTCTTCGCTACCATTGGGATCATCGTATGCTCGTGAACGCCATTCATTAAGTCCGACAAAATACCCTTTAGAATCAGTCCTACAAACGATTAGGGACTTTTAGAAAAGCTTGGATTCAACTCCAAAGGGCGGTTAAATAACTTGTTTTTCTTGGAACGAAGGAAAATATTCTGAATTGTGATCTTGTTAAAACGTCATTTGTGGCGAGAGGGTGGTCCGACCTTGAGGTAATTTCACGCTAGCTCTTACAACAAACACCTGCCATAATACCGAAGCTAAAGTTCGCACTATAACAGATGAGTGTAACAGCCCCTTTGCCTGCGCTTGACACTCACTTGTCAGTGTGTGTGTATGTTTGAGTATTCATCCAGCATGCTCTTTGCTCTGCTGTCAGGCTACAGGGTTGCCTCCAGGTTTTGTGCCAGGACTCTTCCCTTAGGCTTCTGCAGACATGCTATATACAGGGGTGGCTCCTCCATTAGGGCGGAGGAGCGTCGCCCCCCAGCCAGCAGCAGAAGCCGCAAACCTTACAGAATGAAAGGATAAAAAACTAGTTTATTATCCTTTCATTCTGAAAGAGGCAGGGCCATGGGGGTAAATAGCAGCAGCACTCCCCCTCAGAGTGCATGTGTGTTTGGCCGGCCGTCTCAGACTGGCCAAACACACATGCGCAGAAGGCTCTCTTCAGCCCAGCATCACAGTTGACGGGCTGGAGAGAACCTGCACAGGCTCACAATCTGCCTGGGAGCACACTGGCTGGGTGCTCCCAGCTAATCCTGACGCTTCTCTGAGCAGCATCTGGATTGGCCGCTGGGCAGGCTGGGAGCTTGTGCCTGCAGCGACAATGGAAAGGAGAGCGGCGCGGATCAGAGGATCAGGTAAGTTTTTAGAAAAAAACTGTACGTTTCTTAAATATACCCCGTGCTCAGCCTCCCTAACCACCCTCATGCTGCCTGCCCCTTTTTAGCACTGCGAGCCACGACTGGCTATATCATCAGACACAATGCTGCTTTTTATGTACCTGCGTTAGTATAATACATACTACCATTTGTAAAGGGTGCTCATATTTCATTGTTTTGGAGTTTGGACGCCTGTTATGGTGCTGGGATTGAACCCAGTCAAGATGATCTGCTGGCATTGTATCTACTCGATTATCATATTGTTTAGCGGTGTCATATTGGATAGTGGCTGGCAAGATTAGGCTAGACTAATGCATGATTATAATGAAAAGTGTTGAATGAGATCCGGTTATGGATCAGTGTTGTGCATTAGGTGGATAGATTTGAGCTCCAAACAACTTTGCTTTTTGCGTCATTCTGCTCAGGCACACAGTTGCCCATTGCTCAGATTACCTGGCAGTAGAGTTCAGAAGCATCTTTCCTGATTGTGCCTTTACTGCATTGCTGTGTGTGAGTGGGTATGGACTTTGTAAATTAACTTCTAAATGGTTGATATGTGTAATGGTGAGAGAAGATGAATGTGCTTTTGAAGTGACAAATGTTTAGTCAACTGTGGATTGGACGTGTGCTGTGCACATATAATGATGTTGGGGTTTGAACATAATGCATACTGTTGATGCAGAATTAGGTATAACTAAGGCTTGATATGAAAGTGGGGCTGATGCTTTGCCAACCACATATGGCTCCGACCAGTGTTTTCCACACAATGGTGCTAAGGGTTGGATCATTTATGTATTGTTGATAACGGGAGTGGAAAAAAATGTGTAAATTGATATGGGTAAGCTGTTGGAATCACCAATGCCTAGTCAACTATATCCCTTGTGAGCTGTGATGCACATTATGGTGCTAGGAATTGTATGTTATGGTACATTGGTGTGGGGGAAAATATGAATTAAGGTTGTTAATATCTGAATTAAAATAATACTGCTTATAGCCAACAGTGTACTTGGGAGTATGTTGTTCAATAATGGTGATGGAGGCTTATATCATATTTCTACTAGTGACATAGGTTGTACTTAACCGTAGTATATTTATATATGCACTCTTGTATGTAGGGGATATTCTCCAATATGTTTTGTTGGGTATAATGTGATGCTTTAAGTGTAGAGTAGACTGAGAAAGCAATTCAGATTTCACCTTTATAGATATATCCTTTTGACTTGGGCTTCTCTACATGGTCACCCCAAATTTTTGCCTTCCTTTTCAGAGCCCGTTTATGTTGGTTTTTAGGAGTCCGTGTACAATTTCCCTGCTAACCAGTGGGAAAATGTATGTGGTCTCATGAAAACATGGCACAATTGTCCTACACCTGGCTGGTACATTTAATTTACTTATAAGTACCTAGTATATTGTCTTACCTATACCCCAGGCCTGAAAAGCACATGCTACTACTGGGTAGCAGCACTCATTGTGGCACCCACTAAAGTAGTCTATTAAAACATTCCACAGGCCTTCCACTGCAGCTTATAGTAGAGTTTTAAACTCCCATTTCGACCCTTGAAGAATAAAGCTTTTACCAAGCATATACCTTCCCTTTTAATACTTATATGTCACCCTAAGGCAGGTCCTAAAGGCTCATTGGACAGGGAGCATGGCATTTAAAAAGAATGACCTGTGGATTCAAGTATAACATGTCCTGGCAGGGAGAAAGTCCTATAGTCTTTTATCACTGCGATAAGGCCACCTCTCCCATAGATTAAAACTAGGTTATCTTATTACACTTAGTAAGTGCTAACCTTCGTTTGGGAGCAAATAGGGGTATGATGTTTACACACAAAGTCAGATTTTAAGTTACTTTTCTGAAAATGCCACTTTTTGAAAGTTGCCATTTGTCGGCCTGAACCCAAATATGTCTTTCTGCCTGTGTCCAGTGTCACATGACTGTGAACGGCTGATGGCTGTGCTTTTCTGAGTTGTGAACTGCTTCCAGACAGCTGGACAAAGGATGCTTAGGTGTTAGGGTAGAGGGTCTTCCTGACAGAATGGCTGAGGAGGAACAGCACCCTGCACTGAGTATACTTCAAAGGACTGGGCCCTGACTGCAGCACACTCAAACCTGACAGCAGGCCTGCCCTTGTCTTTGTTACCCTAGAGAGTTCAGAGTCAAACTTAAGGGATGGGGGAAGAACTGACCACAACCAGTTTTGTGGTAGATCAGGGAAATTCCCTACATAAAGGCAGTCACCATGTAGAAATGGGGCCTTCAAAACCCCTCATCAGAACACTCCTAGACCTGTGAAAGATTCCTAAGAGGGGGCCGCCTGCTATCTGAGGAAGAGGGACCGTGCTGCAGACTGAAGAAAGGATTGGACCTGCTTGCCTTATACCCACCTACACAGTGTGACTCCAAGGGTCATTTAGCTGACCTCCTTTGTGAGTTACAGGAACACAGCAAGCTCCCAGAGGCCTCCCTGCAACTGCCTGGCTGACCTGCACCAACTATACCTGCCTGAGCCCTGCTGCTGGCTGCTAGATTGAGTCCTGAGCCTATGGAGGTGCCCCCAGGTCCTGTACCTTGGCTGGCATGAGTAAGAACTCCTCCTGAAGAAAAGTTGAAGTTAGAAAGGTTTTGTGCTCCTTGCGACCGCAAAGCGATCTCTTTACTCCGAGAATTGACTGCTCTTGACTACAGCCAATGGGAAGCTCCAGCTGGAACAGCACTTTGCGCCAACAGTGACTGAATACTATGATCGACCAATGTGAAGCACCAGGGACTATGGATCTTCGTACTACATCAACAGCCATCCCGACGTTGAACATGCTCTTTACACCAACAGCCACCTCATTGCATCCCACCAATGAGAATGGAAGTCCTTGAGCCATATTTCAAAAGTTAACTGTTAAGCGGGACTAACCCTGTCCCTGTATCCAAACCGTGCTCCATTGCGGTCAATCTGAACTTGTGACTTTACCCTGGTTTGGCCACTGGTGTAGTGTGACTAGATAACCAAGAGCGGCACTTTGTTCTTCATGGTGCTATTTGACCTAAAACGTTAAAAAGCTCATATTTCCAGTTCTACGGATTAGATTTTCATGTTGTTTTGTTCTCATTTTATTAATTTTTGTTTATTGCTCATCTTGTTGTGCTCTCGCTATGATAATGTTTGTGTATTGCATACATACCTTAAACACTCCATCTAAACATAGCCTGACTGTTTTGTGCCACGCCACCAGAGGGATAAGGATAGGTTAATTTAGCTCAGCCTGACGAGGACTGTGATTATTACTTGAGTGGAGCTCTCACCCTACCTCAACTAAAATGCCCTTTTTTTTTTTTTTTTTTTTAAACATAACCCTAAGCTTTTTTCAGGTAGAGATGTTAAACTAATCCTGAATAACTAGAATCAATATCAATCAATCAATACAGCATTTGTCACCTTTGGGGGTATCTGGGCACTCCATCCAACAGCCAGGACTTGAGTTTCTTTCTGAAGTCTACCCGGGACCCCACATGTGGAGTGTGCAGTTTGTTCAAGGCCTTGGAGGCGATGTAGGAGATGAAGTGGCCCGAAGCGGCTGTGACGAATGCAGGGGGTGTGGGTGAGGGCAAGAGAGGAGCAGTGCAGCTTTCTTGAGGGTAGATTGAAGTTCAGTTGATGGTTGATGTAGGACAGTCCTGGATTGTGTAGAGCTTTGTAGGCATGTGTGAGGATCGTGAACTGGAATCTCTTCTGGATCTGGCACCAGTGGAGGTTTCTGAGGTGGGGGGAGATAGGGGTCAGTTTGAGGAGGTCCAGGATGAGTCTGGCTGCTGCATACTGTATGATCTGTAGTCTTGTGAGGAGCTGGGAGGAGGTCCCTGCGTAGCGGGCATAGTCGAGGTGGCTGGTGTCGAGGGCCTGGGTGACCGTTTTCTGATGTGGATTGGTATTCATCTGAAGATTTTGTGGAGCGTGCGAAGGCCGTGGAAGCAGGAGGAGGTGACTGTGTTGATGTGTCGTTTCATGACCAATTTGTTGTCGAGGGTGATGTCTAGGTTGCACGCCTGGTCTGTGGGTGCTTTTTCTGAAGATCAGTACTTCTGTCTTGTCAGAGTTGAGTTTGAGGCAGTTGTCTCTCATTCAATTTTCTACGTTGGTCATGGCGTTGCAGAAGTTGTTTTTGACGTTGGAGGGCTCCATGGTGAGCGTTAGGATTAGCTGAGTGTCATCAGCATAGGAGTTTATGTTGAGTCAGTGAGAACCGATGATGTCTGTGAGGGGGTAATGTAGGTGTTAAACAGGGTGGGGCTGATGCACTTGGGTAACGCCGCATATGATGTCCATGAGTTTGGAGGTGAAGGGAGGCAGCTGGATGCTCTGTGTGTGACCTGTAAGGAAAGAGGCGATCCACTTGAAGGTGTTTTGCTGTATGCCGATGTTGTAAAGTCTGTTGATGAGGATGTGGTGGGAGATGGTGTTTAACGCAGCAGAGATGTTAAGGAGGATCAGGACCACAGTTTCGTCACAGTCAAGGAGACATCTGTAGTAGCGACCATAGCAGTCTCAGTGCTGTGGGTGGCACAGAAACCTGATTGTGAGTTTTCAAGTGATTTTGTTCTAGGTGTTCGGTGAGTTGTTGGTTAATGGCTTTCTTTGGCCAGGTAGGGGAGCAGGGAAATTGGTCAATTTTTTAGATCGCTGGGGGTCAGCAGAGGGTTTCATTAGGAGGGGTCTGACTTCTGTGTGTTTCCAACTTTCCAGGAAGCCTGTAATGGAAATGGGGGTGTTGATGATGCTGGTGAGTTCGATCTGTTTGGAATGGTTCTGAACTTGGTGAGGTCAGAGGTCAGTAGGCGTGCCGGAGTGAATAGAAGACATGCTGACCATGGTGGTCTGGGCGGTGGGCTGAGACCATGTGGTGATAATTTGGCTGATGTGCATTGGTTGTTTGAGGCTGAGAGATGTGGGTTGGGAATCAAAATGATTGTAGATGGAGGCAAACTTGGTGTGGAAGTATTCCAAGAGAGAGTGACCGAGTTCTTGGGAGGGGTGAATGGTATTCTCTGTGGCTGTTAGGGGCTAGAATTCCTTGACTATTTTTAAGCGGTCCGTCATGTGGTTGGCCCCCGTATCAATGCGGGCTGTGATGACTGCTTTCTTGGCTTCCTTGATGCATAGGTGGTAGTTGCTGAGTGCTGCTTTGTAAGCAGCTTTGTTGGAGAGGTTCTTTGTGGCGCACCATTTTTTCTCGAGTCGGTAGCAGTTATGCTTGATGGTTCTTACCCTTGGGGAGTACCAGCTGGTGCTTTTTGAGGGTTTGCATTTTTTTTGCTGGTTTCAATGGGACGACTCTGTTGATGCTGTTGGTGATTCATGCAGAGAAGTTCTGGGAGGCTTGGTCAAGGTCCGATAATACTGCAGATTGGAGGGTGCTGAGGGGTCTCTATCCACTGTGTCTCGGTTACTTTGCTCCAGCTGCTTTGGGAGGCGGTGTAATGCTTGAAGATGGCATGAGTAGCATCCGAGATCATAAAGTGCGCGGTCAGCCCAGTGGAGGGCTTTGAAGTGGCTGAATTTGAATCTTCCACTGGCAGTGAATATGGAGTTGAGTGTGTGACTGTCATGGTGTGTGGGTTCGGTGGCCAGTTGAGTGAGGCCAATGTTGCTCAGGTTTTCAATGAGGGTTGGTGGAGTTGGTGTCATTGGGTTGTTGACATGGAAATTGAGGTCACCCATTATGATGTAGTGGTAGGAGTTGATGGCTAGTGGAGCGATGAGGTTAGAGATGGTGTTGCAGAAGGCTGACTGGGGTCTTGGGGTTCTACATACAATGGCACCTCTTATTGTGGTCTTTGCATTGTTCTATGGTTGGAAGTTGAGGTGTACAATGAGGCATGGGGTTGTCGGTAACGGTGCATCGGATGGTTTCCTTGAAAATGATGGCGATGCCCCTGCCAAGTTTGTTGTGGCAGTCTAGGTGTACCATCTTGTAGCCATCAGGAGTTATGGTGGCGATGTCGGTGTTCGAGGAGGGGTTGAGCCACGTTTTGGTGATGAAGGCCACATCAAAGGAGAGGGTAGTGATGATGTCTCAGATTTCCCAGGTTTGCTTGCAGAAGGAACGAGCATTGAGCAGGATGCATTGGAGTGGTACCCGGTTGTTAGTGGTCTTGGGGGCATAAGTGGGGCGGGATTCCGTGTGGGCTGGCTGACTTGTGTTAAATGGAAGTGGCAACGGGCAGGTGAAAGGTCCTTTAGTTGATTGTGGGGAGGACATGTGGCAGCAGTTGTTCTGGTGGCCAGGGTCACGGGTAAGGAGCTCCTTGGCAGTGTAGCAGCAGATGTCAGGAGGGCACTGGGCGCAGTTCAGATGTGGATGGGCACAAACAGGCTTGCCCTTGGTGCGCCAGCAGCTTCTGCTGCATGCGTCCACTGCGCGGCCATATTGCAGCCTCCATTAGGAAGGTCCTAGAGAAAGGGGCTGGGTGGCAGGAAATACCGAGAGGAGGGAAATGGCGGGAAGAGAGGAGAAGGAGCAGGAAAGGCAAACTAGAGGGCAAAACAATGAGTAGAAGAGAAAGAAAAGGAGCTAAAAAATGAGCAAAAGAGAGGAAAAAACGAGTAGAAGATGGAGAAAAAGCAGCAGAAAACAAACAGAAGAGAGATGCAAGGGCCAAAAAACAGACCAGAGCAAAAAAAAAGCAGAAAAATAAGCAGAAGAGAGCAAAAAGAGCAGAAAAACGAACCGATGGGAGAGAGCAAGAGGGGCAGAAAAACAAGCAGAAGAGGAAAAAGAGCAGAAAAGCAAGGCGAGGAGGGAAATGAGTAGAATGGGGAGAAAAAGGGGCAGAGAAATGAGCAAGAGAGATAAAGGAGCGGAAAAACGAGTAGAAAAGAGAAAAAGGAGCAGAAAATCAAGCAGAAGAGCGAGAGCAGAAGAGAGAAAAAGGGTCCTAAAAACCAGCAGAAGAGGGAGAAAACGGAACAGAAAAACGAGCAAGAGTGAAGCAGTGGATGCACAAATCAAGGCAGCAAAGGATAGTTGTGGGCAAGCTGGACAGGAGACTATTGCAGAGGGTGCAGGCACGAGAACCTTCTCAATCGAGTGGTGCTGCGACCTCCATTAAGTAGGTCCTGGGGGAGGGGTGGTGCTGGGTGTCAGGAGGTGGGAAACGGTGGGAGGAAGGAAATGACAGTAAGAAAGGAAAAGGAACAGAAAAGGCAAGTTAGGGGGCAAAAATGAGTAGAAGAGAGATAAAAGGAGTGGAAAAACGAACAGAAGAGCCTGAAAAAGGAGCTGAAAATTGAGAGAAAAAGGTAGAGAAAACGGGTGGAAGAGAGGAAAAAAGGCAGAAAACTGAACTGAACAAAATAGCAGAAAAGAGAAAAAGGAGCAGAAAAAACAAGAAGATGGGAAAAATGAGCAGAAAAACTAGCGCAACAAAGAGAAAAACAGCAGAGGCACAAGCCAAGGCAGCAGAAAATAGTTGCGGGCAAGCTGGAGAGGAGACTATCACAGGGGGAGCTGGCATGAGAACCTGATGGAGGATGTTGGCACGTTGCCTGCCCTTTCGCATGAAGAAAAAAGAGGTGGAAACGTTGGGTTTCTCCTTTCATTGTAATTCTTGGATGCATAAAGTGTTAATAAAAATGTCCTGGATTGTGTCCCTGCGGCTGATGAGGCTTTGAGATCTGTCTCACTTTTAAATATAAGTTCTTTGGATGGCTGAGATGTTGAAGTAATGATTGTGTAGAGTGGGTTTGCAGTGATCCTTAAGAAAATGGAGGATAGGAATGGTTCCATAAATAGAACAGGGGAGCAGGCCGGCAAAGGATATGACAGACAGTAGCATTGATGACATGTAGAGAAAGCTGCAATGCAATTTGAACATCCCATTACCAGTGGCATATTTAAGTGATATATAAAGTTGACTCCACTGCAAAATAAATAGAATTGAATAGAAAATAAGCTATGAGAAAGTACTGACGATGTTGTTAGGATCAATTAATATTGCCGAGTCTCTCAAATAGCTTCAGTATAATGATCAAAGTATATATAAGTATCAATAGGTATATATTGCATTGAACAATGGTTAGTGGGATTTGATTGGTATTATGGAGAGTCTGTTTGTATATTGGTCTTGACCTGCAGCTATATGGTTTTAGTTTCTATTTTTACTTACTGTTCGGGTTTATGATACTATTTGGTAGAAAAACAATAAATGTAAATGTTTGCCCACAGGGCCGTTAGCAGTGACCAAAGCTTTCTCACTACCCCGGTACCTGTGTTGAGTAAAGATATATCTGCTCATTGACAGAACAAGTCCTACCCAGATGGAATTTACCAGGAATTCTTGAGAGAGTTTAGTTGAGGTGCAACGCTATAGACAGATAATATATATAGATATTTGCCTTAATTGTATATGCTGAAGTTGTTAGTTTAAGAAGAAGTAATACATTTTTTGAGCTCATAAGAAAGTATATGTGCAGTCAACTCAGAAGCGATTGATCAGTAACTGTGGAAGTTGCACAATTCCTATGAGGGTGCTTATGACGTCCACCAAGGAAGTATTTATCAAGAACATATAGGATCAGGTATGTAATATTTGAGTTCATGAGCAGTGCATAGTGTGTATGCAAATTATAATTCGCTCAGTAAATGAGAACTGGTGAATTTCAGTGTTTTTTAAACATTAGTGCTTCGCTTATTCAAAACTGAACAATAAAGTCACTTTAACCTTAATGTGTTTTTCATTGAATTGCTGTATTTTGTTTTTAACATATGATCTTATTACCATACCCAAGTAGAATGCCACTTTAACTTTGACTTTTGTGAGTGTGTGTATATGATTGTGAGTATATAATTATAATATATAATAATATGAGATGTTTACTATGGGCTAACATTCCTTGAAGCAAAGGGGGTCTGGTGTAGGTCATGCATTTCGACCGGTGTTCCCCTGAAAGAAGTTATCTAACTGAATGCTACAATGAATCTCCTTCCCCTAGCAATCCCTCACTGGCCGAATCTTCCATCATCTTAAGAAATGTATGCTTTTGACACACAGTATCATTGACCGAGGAGACATAATCGCCACTTGAGTAGGCAGTCTAGATTCATGGCTCATACTCTCTCGGAACCCCAGAACATTTCCTCCCAGTCGTGTATTACTTACTTTTATTCACGTACATCCATAGTGCTACCCTTTCTCTAGCAGGACGCGATTTTGGAAGGGAATTTCAATTTAAAATACTTACCTTTATACAATTGGCAGTTAACAATATGAATATATCTCATACATTTCATTTAGATAATCTCAGAATTAATCTTCTCATGTTTTACTTTGCTTGTGATCTCTTCACCTCAAATGTTTATTTTCTTGTTTTGTGCTCTTCACGTCTTCTCTTCTCCTTACGTTATCTTACCCTTGCCTTTATGTCGGTATTTGTTGCCTTTTGCTTTTCTGTTTTCTTCTTTTTAAAATCATATTGTTCGAAGCGGGGATACCGACCTAACTTTTTTTTTTCCGTTTTCTTTCCTTACACGGCAATGCTCCCTTTACCCTTTACTTTTTACTCTCCAAATTCCTTGTCTGCCTGGTCCCTGCTCTCTGATCTGTCTTTTGCAATGGAAATGCCCCTTTTAAACTCCCTGTGGCTATTTTCTTTTAAACTCCCTGTGGCTATTTTCTTTTAAACTCCCTGTGGCTATTTTCTTTTAAACAACGTTTGAAAGCGTATTATATTAAAATATTGAGTATTTGAATTTTTGTTAAGTGTCAGTTTAGTAGTGTTAAATTTTAAAGTGACGATTTTGACTTTTTAAGGTAACATCTAGGCTTATAAAGATAAGTAGGAACACATCATCTTGGGGAAAACCCTGCAATTATTGGTAGCACGGGACTACTAAAGGGGAACTTTTGAGCATTCACATCGAGCCTCATCTCTACCGTAAATGCACCGTCAGAGAAGTACATATTGTCAAAGAAACGCGGATCAATTAAGTTATTTCAAGCCTGGAACTGTATTACCATCAGAAGCCCTCCTTGTGTACATGTCTGCTGGAGGGGAGGAAGAGCTGGTAGTTGCTGACCTTTATTACCACAGCAGCATCATTTGTCCACCCTTATTGCACGATCAGGACAAAGTGATTATCTTGAAAAGACAAACTATCCCAGAAATCAACACTGCAAAGGACAAACCTGCAGAATGGTTCCGGGTTGGTGGTCAGCTTAATTAACACAGCCTAAACTCTGCACTGCCTGTTAATCTTAGTCATGAACCAACTTTAACCCCTTCGCTGCCAGGCCTTTTCCCCCTCCTGTGCCGAGCCTTTTTTTGGCTATTTGGAGCAGTTCGCGCTTAGGCCCTCATAACTTTTTGTTCACATAAGCTACCCATGCCAAATTTGCGTCCTTTTTTTCCAACATCCTAGGGATTCTAGAGGTACCCAGACTTTGTGGGTTCCCCAGAAGGAGGCCAAGAAATTAGCCAAAAAACAGTGAAAATTTCATTTTTTTTAAAAAATTTGGAAAAATGGGCTGCAGAAGAAGGCTTGTGGTTTTTTCCCTGAAAAGGGCATCAACAAAGGGTTTGCGGTGATAAAATCACCAGCTTCCCAGCTTTCAGGAACAGGCAGACTTGAATCAGAAAACCCAATTTTTCAACCCAATTTTGGCATTTTACTGGGACATACCCCATTTTTACGATTTTTTGTGCTTTCAGCCTCCTTCCAGTCAGTGACAGAAATGGGCATGAAACCAACGCTGGATCCCATAAACCGCAACATTTCTGAAAAGTAGACAAAATTCTGAATTCAGCAAGGGGTAATTTGTGTAGATCCTACAAGGGTTTCCTACAGAAAATAGCAACTGAAAAAGAAAAATATTGAAATTGAGGTGAAAAAAACATCAATTTTTCTCTAAGTTTTACTCTGTAACTTTTTCCTGCAATGTCAGATTTTCGAAAGCAATATACCGTTACGTCTGCTGGACTCTTCTGGTTGCGGGGATATATAGGGCTTGTAGGTTCATCAAGAACTCTAGGTACCCAGAGCCAATAAATGACCTGCACCCTGCAGTGGGTTTTCATTCTATGCCGGGTATACAGCAATTCATTTGCTGAAATATAAAGAGTAAAAAATAGCTATCAAGAAAACCTTTGTATTTCCAAAATGGGCACAAGATAAGGTGTTGAGAAGCAGTGGTTATTTGCACATCTCTGAATTCCGGGCTGCCCATACTAGCATGTGAATTACCGGGCATTTCTCAAATAGACGTCTTTTTTACACACTGTCTTACATTTGGAAGGGAAAAATGTAGAGAAAGACAAGGGGCAATAACACTTGTTTTGCTATTCTATGTTCCCCCAAGTCTCCCGATAAAAATGATACCTCACTTGTGTGGGTAGGCCTAGCGCCCGCGACAGGAAACGCACCAAAGCGCAACGTGGACACATCACAGAAAACAGACCTGTTTTTAGCAAAGTGCCTACCTGTAGATTTTGGCCTCTAGCTCAGCCGCCACCTAGGGAAACCTACCAAACCTGTGCATTTCTGAAAACTAGAGACCTAGGGGAATCCAAGATGGGGTGATTTGTGTGGCTCGGACCAGGTTCTGTTACCCAGAATCCTTTGCAAAGCTCAAAAATTGGCTAAAAAAACACATGTTCCTCACATTTCTGTGGCAGAAAGTTCTGGAATCTGAGAGGAGCCACAAATTTCCTTCCACCCAGCGTTCCCCCACGTCTCCCGATAAAAATGATACCTCACTTGTGTGGGTAGGCCTAGCGCCCGCGACAGGAAACACCCCAAAGCGCAATGTGGACACATCACAGAAAACAGACCTGTTTTTAGCAAAGTGCCTACCTGTAGATTTTGGCCTCTAGCTCAGCCGCCACCTAGGGAAACCTACCAAACCTGTGCATTTCTGAAAACTAGAGACCTAGGGGAATCCAAGATGGGGTGATTTGTGTGGCTCGGACCAGGTTCTGTTACCCAGAATCCTTTGCAAAGCTCAAAAATTGGCTAAAAAAACACATGTTCCTCACATTTCTGTGGCAGAAAGTGCTGGAATCTGAGAGGAGCCACAAATGTCCTTCCACCCAGCGTTCCCCCACGTCTCCCGATAAAAATGATACCTCACATGTGTGGGTAGGCCTAGCGCCCGCGACAGGAAACGCCCCAAAGCGCAACGTGGACACATCACAGAAAACAGACCTGTTTTTAGCAAAGTGCCTACCTGTAGATTTTGGCCTGTAGCTCAGCCGCCACCTAGGGAAACCTACCAAACCTGTGCATTTCTGAAAACTAGAGACCTAGGGGAATCCAAGATGGGGTGATTTGTGTGGCTCGGACCAGGTTCTGTTACCCAGAATCCTTTGCAAAGCTCAAAAATTGGCTAAAAAAACACATGTTCCTCACATTTCTGTGGCAGAAAGTTCTGGAATCTGAGAGGAGCCACAAATTTCCTTCCACCCAGCGTTCCCCCACGTCTCCCGATAAAAATGATACCTCACTTGTGTGGGTAGGCCTAGCGCCCGCGACAGGAAACGCCCCAAAGCGCAACGTGGACACATCACAGAAAACAGACCTGTTTTTAGCAAAGTGCCTACCTGTAGATTTTGGCCTCTAGCTCAGCCGCCACCTAGGGAAACCTACCAAACCTGTGCATTTCTGAAAACTAGAGACCTAGGGGAATCCAAGGAGGGGTGACTGGCGGGGCTCGGACCAGGTTCTGTTACCCAGAATCCTTTGCAAACCTCATATTTTGGCTAAAAAAACGCATTTTCCTCACATTTGAGTGACAGAAAGTTCTGGAATCTGAGAGGAGCCACAAATTTCCTTCCACCCAGCGTTCCCCCAAGTCTCCCGATAAAAATGATACCTCACTTGAGTGGGTAGGCCTAGCGCCCGCGACAGGAAACGCCCCAAAGCGCAACGTGGACACCACCAAAATTTTGGAAGAAAACCGAGGTGTTTTTTGCGAAGTGACTACCTGCAGATTTTGGCCTCTAGCTCAGCCGGCACCTAGGGAAACCTACCAAACCTGTACATTTCTGAAAACTAGAGACCTAGGGGAATCCAAGGAGGGGTGACTGGCGGGGCTCGGACCAGGTTCTGTTACCCAGAATCCTTAGCAAAGCTCAAAAATTGGCTAAAAAAACACATGTTCCTCACATTTCTGTGGCAGAAAGTTCTGGAATCTGAGAGGAGCCACAAATTTCCTTCCACCCAGCGTTCCCCCACGTCTCCCGATAAAAATGATACCTCACTTGTGTGGGTAGGCCTAGCGCCCGCGACAGGAAACGCCCCAAAGCGCAACGTGGACACATCACAGAAAACAGACCTGTTTTTAGCAAAGTGCCTACCTGTAGATTTTGGCCTCTAGCTCAGCCGCCACCTAGGGAAACCTACCAAACCTGTGCATTTCTGAAAACTAGAGACCTAGGGGAATCCAAGGAGGGGTGACTGGCGGGGCTCGGACCAGGTTCTGTTACCCAGAATCCTTTGCAAAGCTCAAAAATTGGCTAAAAAAACACATGTTCCTCACATTTCTGTGGCAGAAAGTTCTGGAATCTGAGAGGAGCCACAAATTTCCTTCCACCCAGCGTTCCCCCACGTCTCCCGATAAAAATGATACCTCACTTGTGTGGGTAGGCCTAGCGCCCGCGACAGGAAACGCCCCAAAGCGCAACGTGGACACATCACAGAAAACAGACCTGTTTTTAGCAAAGTGCCTACCTGTAGATTTTGGCCTCTAGCTCAGCCGCCACCTAGGGAAACCTACCAAACCTGTGCATTTCTGAAAACTAGAGACCTAGGGGAATCCAAGGAGGGGTGACTGGCGGGGCTCGGACCAGGTTCTGTTACCCAGAATCCTTTGCAAAGCTCAAAAATTGGCTAAAAAAACACATGTTCCTCACATTTCTGTGGCAGAAAGTTCTGGAATCTGGGAGGAGCCACAAATTTCCTTCCACCCAGCGTTCCCCCAAGTCTCCCGATAAAAATGATACCTCACTTGCGTGGGTAGGCCTAGCGCCCGCGACAGGAAACGCCCCAAAGCGCAACGTGGACACCACCAAAATTTTGGAAGAAAACAGACCTGTTTTTAGCGAAGTGCCTACCTGTAGATTTTGGCCTGTAGCTCAGCCGCCACCTAGGGAAACCTACCAAACCTGTGCATTTCTGAAAACTAGAGACCTAGGGGAATCCAAGGAGGGGTGACTGGCGGGGCTCGGACCAGGTTCTGTTACCCAGAATCCTTTGCAAAGCTCAAAAATTGGCTAAAAAAACACATGTTCCTCACATTTCTGTGGCAGAAAGTTCTGGAATCTGAGAGGAGCCACAAATTTCCTTCCACCCAGCGTTCCCCCACGTCTCCCGATAAAAATGATACCTCACTTGTGTGGGTAGGCCTAGCGCCCGCGACAGGAAACGCCCCAAAGCGCAACGTGGACACATCACAGAAAACAGACCTGTTTTTAGCAAAGTGCCTACCTGTAGATTTTGGCCTGTAGCTCAGCCGCCACCCAGGGAAACCTACCAAACCTGTGCATTTCTGAAAACTAGAGACCTAGGGGAATCCAAGGAGGGGTGACTGGCGGGGCTCGGACCAGGTTCTGTTACACAGAATCCTTTGCAAAGCTCAAAAATTGGCTAAAAAAACACATGTTCCTCACATTTCTGTGGCAGAAAGTTCTGGAATCTGGGAGGAGCCACAAATTTCCTTCCACCCAGCGTTTCCCCAAGTCTCCCGATAAAAATGATACCTCACTTGCGTGGGTAGGCCTAGCGCCCGCGACAGGAAACGCCCCAAAGCGCAACGTGGACACCACCAAAATTTTGGAAGAAAACAGACCTGTTTTTAGCGAAGTGCCTACCTGTAGATTTTGGCCTGTAGCTCAGCCGCCACCTAGGGAAACCTACCAAACCTGTGCATTTCTGAAAACTAGAGACCTAGGGGAATCCAAGGAGGGGTGACTGGTGGGGCTCGGACCAGGTTCTGTTACCCAGAATCCTTTGCAAAGCTCAAAAATTGGCTAAAAAAACACATGTTCCTCACATTTCTGTGGCAGAAAGTTCTGGAATCTGAGAGGAGCCACAAATTTCCTTCCACCCAGCGTTCCCCCACGTCTCCCGATAAAAATGATACCTCACTTGTGTGGGTAGGCCTAGCGCCCGCGACAGGAAACGCCCCAAAGCGCAACGTGGACACATCACAGAAAACAGAACTGTTTTTAGCAAAGTGCCTACCTGTAGATTTTGGCCTGTAGCTCAGCCGCCACCTAGGGAAACCTACCAAACCTGTGCATTTCTGAAAACTAGAGACCTAGGGGAATCCAAGGAGGGGTGACTGGCGGGGCTCGGACCAGGTTCTGTTACCCAGAATCCTTTGCAAAGCTCAAAAATTGGCTAAAAAAACACATGTTCCTCACATTTCTGTGGCAGAAAGTTCTGGAATCTGGGAGGAGCCACAAATTTCCTTCCACCCAGCGTTCCCCCAAGTCTCCCGATAAAAATGATACCTCACTTGCGTGGGTAGGCCTAGCGCCCGCGACAGGAAACGCCCCAAAGCGCAACGTGGACACCACCAAAATTTTGGAAGAAAACAGACCTGTTTTTAGCGAAGTGCCTACCTGTAGATTTTGGCCTGTAGCTCAGCCGCCACCTAGGGAAACCTACCAAACCTGTGCATTTCTGAAAACTAGAGACCTAGGGGAATCCAAGGAGGGGTGACTGGCGGGGCTCGGACCAGGTTCTGTTACCCAGAATCCTTTGCAAAGCTCAAAAATTGGCTAAAAAAACACATGTTCCTCACATTTCTGTGGCAGAAAGTTCTGGAATCTGAGAGGAGCCACAAATTTCCTTCCACCCAGCGTTCCCCCACGTCTCCCGATAAAAATGATACCTCACTTGTGTGGGTAGGCCTAGCGCCCGCGACAGGAAACGCCCCAAAGCGCAACGTGGACACATCACAGAAAACAGACCTGTTTTTAGCAAAGTGCCTACCTGTAGATTTTGGCCTGTAGCTCAGCCGCCACCTAGGGAAACCTACCAAACCTGTGCATTTCTGAAAACTAGAGACCTAGGGGAATCCAAGGAGGGGTGACTGGCGGGGCTCGGACCAGGTTCTGTTACCCAGAATCCTTTGCAAAGCTCAAAAATTGGCTAAAAAAACACATGTTCCTCACATTTCTGTGGCAGAAAGTTCTGGAATCTGAGAGGAGCCACAAATTTCCTTCCACCCAGCGTTCCCCCAAGTCTCCCGATAAAAATGATACCTCACTTGAGTGGGTAGGCCTAGCGCCCGCGACAGGAAACGCCCCAAAGCGCAACGTGGACACCACCAAAATTTTGGAAGAAAACCGAGGTGTTTTTTGCGAAGTGACTACCTGCAGATTTTGGCCTCTAGCTCAGCCGGCACCTAGGGAAACCTACCAAACCTGTACATTTCTGAAAACTAGAGACCTAGGGGAATCCAAGGAGGGGTGACTGGCGGGGCTCGGACCAGGTTCTGTTACCCAGAATCCTTAGCAAAGCTCAAAAATTGGCTAAAAAAACACATGTTCCTCACATTTCTGTGGCAGAAAGTTCTGGAATCTGAGAGGAGCCACAAATTTCCTTCCACCCAGCGTTCCCCCACGTCTCCCGATAAAAATGATACCTCACTTGTGTGGGTAGGCCTAGCGCCCGCGACAGGAAACGCCCCAAAGCGCAACGTGGACACATCACAGAAAACAGACCTGTTTTTAGCAAAGTGCCTACCTGTAGATTTTGGCCTCTAGCTCAGCCGCCACCTAGGGAAACCTACCAAACCTGTGCATTTCTGAAAACTAGAGACCTAGGGGAATCCAAGGAGGGGTGACTGGCGGGGCTCGGACCAGGTTCTGTTACCCAGAATCCTTTGCAAAGCTCAAAAATTGGCTAAAAAAACACATGTTCCTCACATTTCTGTGGCAGAAAGTTCTGGAATCTGAGAGGAGCCACAAATTTCCTTCCACCCAGCGTTCCCCCACGTCTCCCGATAAAAATGATACCTCACTTGTGTGGGTAGGCCTAGCGCCCGCGACAGGAAACGCCCCAAAGCGCAACGTGGACACATCACAGAAAACAGACCTGTTTTTAGCAAAGTGCCTACCTGTAGATTTTGGCCTCTAGCTCAGCCGCCACCTAGGGAAACCTACCAAACCTGTGCATTTCTGAAAACTAGAGACCTAGGGGAATCCAAGGAGGGGTGACTGGCGGGGCTCGGACCAGGTTCTGTTACCCAGAATCCTTTGCAAAGCTCAAAAATTGGCTAAAAAAACACATGTTCCTCACATTTCTGTGGCAGAAAGTTCTGGAATCTGGGAGGAGCCACAAATTTCCTTCCACCCAGCGTTCCCCCAAGTCTCCCGATAAAAATGATACCTCACTTGCGTGGGTAGGCCTAGCGCCCGCGACAGGAAACGCCCCAAAGCGCAACGTGGACACCACCAAAATTTTGGAAGAAAACAGACCTGTTTTTAGCGAAGTGCCTACCTGTAGATTTTGGCCTGTAGCTCAGCCGCCACCTAGGGAAACCTACCAAACCTGTGCATTTCTGAAAACTAGAGACCTAGGGGAATCCAAGGAGGGGTGACTGGCGGGGCTCGGACCAGGTTCTGTTACCCAGAATCCTTTGCAAAGCTCAAAAATTGGCTAAAAAAACACATGTTCCTCACATTTCTGTGGCAGAAAGTTCTGGAATCTGAGAGGAGCCACAAATTTCCTTCCACCCAGCGTTCCCCCACGTCTCCCGATAAAAATGATACCTCACTTGTGTGGGTAGGCCTAGCGCCCGCGACAGGAAACGCCCCAAAGCGCAACGTGGACACATCACAGAAAACAGACCTGTTTTTAGCAAAGTGCCTACCTGTAGATTTTGGCCTGTAGCTCAGCCGCCACCCAGGGAAACCTACCAAACCTGTGCATTTCTGAAAACTAGAGACCTAGGGGAATCCAAGGAGGGGTGACTGGCGGGGCTCGGACCAGGTTCTGTTACACAGAATCCTTTGCAAAGCTCAAAAATTGGCTAAAAAAACACATGTTCCTCACATTTCTGTGGCAGAAAGTTCTGGAATCTGGGAGGAGCCACAAATTTCCTTCCACCCAGCGTTTCCCCAAGTCTCCCGATAAAAATGATACCTCACTTGCGTGGGTAGGCCTAGCGCCCGCGACAGGAAACGCCCCAAAGCGCAACGTGGACACCACCAAAATTTTGGAAGAAAACAGACCTGTTTTTAGCGAAGTGCCTACCTGTAGATTTTGGCCTGTAGCTCAGCCGCCACCTAGGGAAACCTACCAAACCTGTGCATTTCTGAAAACTAGAGACCTAGGGGAATCCAAGGAGGGGTGACTGGTGGGGCTCGGACCAGGTTCTGTTACCCAGAATCCTTTGCAAAGCTCAAAAATTGGCTAAAAAAACACATGTTCCTCACATTTCTGTGGCAGAAAGTTCTGGAATCTGAGAGGAGCCACAAATTTCCTTCCACCCAGCGTTCCCCCACGTCTCCCGATAAAAATGATACCTCACTTGTGTGGGTAGGCCTAGCGCCCGCGACAGGAAACGCCCCAAAGCGCAACGTGGACACATCACAGAAAACAGAACTGTTTTTAGCAAAGTGCCTACCTGTAGATTTTGGCCTGTAGCTCAGCCGCCACCTAGGGAAACCTACCAAACCTGTGCATTTCTGAAAACTAGAGACCTAGGGGAATCCAAGGAGGGGTGACTGGCGGGGCTCGGACCAGGTTCTGTTACCCAGAATCCTTTGCAAAGCTCAAAAATTGGCTAAAAAAACACATGTTCCTCACATTTCTGTGGCAGAAAGTTCTGGAATCTGGGAGGAGCCACAAATTTCCTTCCACCCAGCGTTCCCCCAAGTCTCCCGATAAAAATGATACCTCACTTGCGTGGGTAGGCCTAGCGCCCGCGACAGGAAACGCCCCAAAGCGCAACGTGGACACCACCAAAATTTTGGAAGAAAACAGACCTGTTTTTAGCGAAGTGCCTACCTGTAGATTTTGGCCTGTAGCTCAGCCGCCACCTAGGGAAACCTACCAAACCTGTGCATTTCTGAAAACTAGAGACCTAGGGGAATCCAAGGAGGGGTGACTGGCGGGGCTCGGACCAGGTTCTGTTACCCAGAATCCTTTGCAAAGCTCAAAAATTGGCTAAAAAAACACATGTTCCTCACATTTCTGTGGCAGAAAGTTCTGGAATCTGAGAGGAGCCACAAATTTCCTTCCACCCAGCGTTCCCCCACGTCTCCCGATAAAAATGATACCTCACTTGTGTGGGTAGGCCTAGCGCCCGCGACAGGAAACGCCCCAAAGCGCAACGTGGACACATCACAGAAAACAGACCTGTTTTTAGCAAAGTGCCTACCTGTAGATTTTGGCCTGTAGCTCAGCCGCCACCTAGGGAAACCTACCAAACCTGTGCATTTCTGAAAACTAGAGACCTAGGGGAATCCAAGGAGGGGTGACTGGCGGGGCTCGGACCAGGTTCTGTTACCCAGAATCCTTTGCAAAGCTCAAAAATTGGCTAAAAAAACACATGTTCCTCACATTTCTGTGGCAGAAAGTTCTGGAATCTGGGAGGAGCCACAAATTTCCTTCCACCCAGCGTTCCCCCAAGTCTCCCGATAAAAATGATACCTCACTTGAGTGGGTAGGCCTAGCGCCCGCGACAGGAAACGCCCCAAAGCGCAACGTGGACACCACCAAAATTTTGGAAGAAAACAGACCTGTTTTTAGCGAAGTGCCTACCTGTAGATTTTGGCCTGTAGCTCAGCCGCCACCTAGGGAAACCTACCAAACCTGTGCATTTCTGAAAACTAGAGACCTAGGGGAATCCAAGGAGGGGTGACTGGCGGGGCTCGGACCAGGTTCTGTTACCCAGAATCCTTTGCAAAGCTCAAAAATTGGCTAAAACAACGCATTTTTCACACATTTCGGTGACAGAAAGTTCTGGAATCTGAGTGGAGCCACAAATTTCCTTCCACCCAGCGTTCCCCCAAGTCTCCCGATAAAAATGATACCTCAGTTGTGTGGGTGGGCCAGGTGCCTCCAACAGAATAAGGCCCAAAACTTGTAGAGATACAGGGGATAGTAATGCGAGTTTATAAGGACATATTCTTTTATACATCTTTAGACTGACTCTGCTTTGGGGACCCACATACGTGAGGTGTCATTTTATTTGGGAGACTGAGGGGAACACTGGGGAGTAGGAATTTTGTGCTGGAGTGGTGATCGTACGAAGAAAAGTCAGGAAAATATGTTTTTTTTAAGCACATTTTGAGGTTTACAGAGGAGTCTGGGTAAGAAAATGTTGGGGGATCCACGCAAGCCACTCCTCCCTAGACTCCTTGGGGTGTCTAGTTTTAAAAAATGTCTGGGTTTGGTAGGTTTCCCTAGATGAAGGCCGCACACAGGACCAAAAACATAGGTGCCCTCTCCCCCCCCAAACACAGGTAGTTTTGTAATATATCGTTTTGATGTGCCCACATACGTCCGTGATGTGCCAAACACTAAAATTTTGAAAAGAAACACACTTAGGTTATGTGAAAAAGACCCCTCACCCACCAACCAAGTTGGTGGCATGCTTCATCATCGGGGTCCCACCTGAGGCACCTAGCGTGTCATAGGTGTGCTGCGACGCCTGATTACAGCGGAGCAGGTTTGGTCATTTTTACCACACATACTGGTTGGATTTGGCACGAGGGTGAGTGATGGTTCAGTGGATCAAATTTTACTAACAAGAGCTTTCACAAAAATGAAAAGCACTGTTAGTAACTGAAAGGCAAAAAACTGAACCAATGACTCACAGCTCGTGAGCTGTAAAGCCACGACAAGGCACCAACCGCTTTACAGTCCATTCACACAACTTTCATACATGACACACACAAGGCCATTCACACCGCCAGCCACGGGCCCAGCACATTACAACACTCACATCGACAGACAGCGCCACTCAAGGGCCCATCACTTACATACGCCCACATGCCTGATACAACAATCACACCAGCTGATGGGAGTGTGTGGACTGGTGTTTGGCTTGCAGTGTGTTGCAGTAGCCAACATCAAGTCAATATGTACAGTCTCAGCCAAGCCCCACTCCACACACAATGGCATCATATTTTTTTTTTTTTTAACAGAGGAACCCCTAACTAAGTAGAAAGAATTACAAAACAACAAACACAAAAGCTCTAACTAACAACATGACAGAAATGCTAACCATGAAACTAAACACATGAAAATACAAAACAGACATGAGTTTACACTCATGGTTGTTCCCAGAAATTCTTCTGGGTGTGGTAATTCTTAAAACAAGCACCGACACACAGCCCAGGCTTTGAAGGACAATCTGGGCAGTACATTCGAGACTCCCTCCGGATACCTCTTCGAAAACACACTCTACATTTCTTAGCTGGAAAGTCTTTTTTGGGTGTGGGAGGAATGTGCTCAGCAAAGTGGCGATCTTTCAATCTAGCCACATCCTCCACCACTGCTTCTCTAGGAACTCTGGCCTGTTCCACCACAATAAGGCTCTCTATCACTGACTCCTGAAATTTCACAAATGTCATCTTTGAGTCTGGAGACCTATCCCTAAACACAATAAAAGCATTGAAGGTTGCTAAGTGGAAGAGGTGAAGTGCTAACTTCTTATACCAAACATAAGACTTACGAATAGCAGTATAAGGTTCCAACCTCTGGTCAACTCTATCTACACCTCCCATGTGCTTATTATAATCTAAAATGCACACAGGTTTGCGCACTTCAGCAACCTGGCCCCAAACAGTCACAGGGGAAGTACTCTCATCATGGATGGTACTTAGCATGTAGACATCCCTCTTGTCTGAAAATTTCAAAGCTAGCAGCTCCTCGTTCCGCAAGGCACAGCACTGTCCCCTCTCAAGTTTTTTACAGACAAGCTCCCTTGGATAGCCTTTCCGGTTAGAACGGATTGTGCCACAAGCAACTGTGTCCACTCTAAACAATTCCTTGAACAACTGCACACCAGTGTAGAAGTTATCTACATACAAATGGTGACCTTTGTTGAACAGTCGTCTACCAAGATCCCACACTATTTTCTCAGTAACTCCAAAAGTGGGAGGACAACCAGGGGGGTCAATATTGGAATCCCTACCAGTGTACACACGGAAACTATACACATATCCTGTCCTACTTTCAGACAGCATATACAATTTAATTCCATATCGTGCCCTTTTGCTAGGAATGTACTGCCTAAAAACCAAACGACCCTTGAAGAGGACCAAAGACTCGTCCACACTTATCTCTTTGCCTGGAACATAGACCTCCGAAAACCGATCTACAAAATGATCAAGGACAGGCCTAATCTTAAAAAGACGGTCAGAATCTGGGTGATCTCGTGGCAAGGCTAATGCATTGTCAACAAAATGCAGCATCCTAAGAAGAAGCAAATACCGATTACGACTCATGGTAGCTGGAAATATAGCTGTTGCCATCAAGGGACTAGTAGACCAATAAGAAGCCAGTGACGGCTTCCTTATCAACCCCATCAAAAAAGTCAAACCCAAAAACTTTTTTAGCTCCTCCAAATTTGTGGGAATCCACTGGGCAGCTCTAGAGTGTGGCCTAAGTCTAGCAGCGTTGTCCCTCAAATGCTGCTCCGCATACAAATTAGTCTGCTCAACAATCTCTTCCAAAAACACATCATCCATGAATAACTCAAAGAAATTGATAGGCATAAAGTTCTCTGTATTGGCGTTACACCCCGGGAGACCAGTAAAGGCAGGCAACTCTGGCTGCTCCATGTTTGGGGCAACCCAGACATCAGGTCTTCTAACGGGAAACCTTTCAGCCCCAGGTTGCTGCACTATTGGCACATCAATGTCCTCCTCTAAAACAGAACCTTCATCTGCACTGAGTGTGGCTTCATCATCAGAAGATTCCCCTCCAACAGAAACATCACTGCCAGAATCTCTGACTTCCTCCTCTGCCTCAGATGCAGAGTCCGTCTCATAGTCATGATCAGACTGTGACTCAAAAAGCATACCAACCACCTGCTGAGCGGTCATCCTGCGGCTAGCCATGATCTCTCCTGCTAAAATTAACTGGACAAATTCACCACCAACAACCAGCACTGTGTAAGACAAGTAACAAAGTGTAGCTTTGTTAGTAAGAGTTACAAACTCAAAAACTATACCGCTCACTTGCCTGAAAAAGCTTGATTCACCAGCAACTACACAGCAATCACCAATGATATCCCACTAAAAAGAAAGAAAGAAAGGCAAATTAGAAATAAGACACAACAAATATCATTGTGCACAAACCTAAGGACAATTTCACACACAATCCTGCATTTAGTACACCCCCTACAAACATGTCATTCATGCATGGCAACAATACTCCTTTGGAGTAAATTGTTTTTACTTACCTAAAACATGCAACTGTGCAAACTGCAGGTCAACCACCGCCAAAACCGCAAGGAGCCACAGCAAATAAAGCAAAAGCTTTGAACTAGAACAAAAAGGAGGAAAAATTCTTTTATCACAAATGCAAAGACTTCTTCAGTTGACAAACACCCCACCATCAAACATTTTAGAAATTGGTGCCTAAGTGGATTCTGTCATAGGGGCAGATGGGCCTACTAAAAAAATAGGCCTGTCTGCCCCAAGGAAGCCAGAAAATACCTTTAGTACTGTGTCCCCATGGAGAGCGACCCTTGCCAAAGGGGACAGCCCTCAAACAAAAAAAAACAAAAAAAACACACACAACACTATCCCTGGTGCCTAAGTGGCTTCTGCCCCCTTGGGGGCAGGTGGGCCTAAGAAAATAGGCCCATCTGCCCCCAGGGGGTGTAGAAATGGCCAACAGGTCAATGCCCCCCTTGGGGGGGCGCCCCGTGACCAAGGGGACGCCCCCCCACAAAAATAAACACATAAAAAAAAATCCCTGGCGTTCTAGTGGTTTCTGCCCCCCTTGGGGGCAGATCAGCCTAAAAATAATAGGCTGATCTGTCTCCAAGGGGTGCAGAAATGGCCTGGGTACATGTGCCCCCAAAGTGGGGGGCGACCCTTGCCCAAACCCCCCCCCCATCCACTAACACACACACACACACACACTATCCCTGGTGTCTACGTGGCTTCTGCCCCCCTTGGGGGCAGGTGGGTCTAGAAAAATAGGCCCATCTGCCCCCAGGGGGGGCAGAAATGGCCAACAGGTCAATGCCCCCCTTGGGGGGGCGCCCCGTGCCCGAGGGGACGCCCCCCCACAAAAATAAACACATTTAAAAAAATCCCTGGCGTTCTAGTGGTTTCTGCCCCCCTTGGGGGCAGATCAGCCTAAAAATAATAGGCTGATCTGTCTCCAAGGGGTGCAGAAATGGCCTGGGTACATGTGCCCCCAAAGTGGGGGGCGACCCTTGCCCAAGCCCCCCCCCATCCACTAACACACACACACACACTATCCCTGGTGTCTACGTGGCTTCTGCCCCCCTTGGGGGCAGGTGGGTCTAGAAAAATAGGCCCATCTGCCCCCAGGGGGGGCAGAAATGGCCAACAGGTCAATGCCCCCCTTGGGGGGGCGCCCCGTGCCCGAGCGGACGCCCCCCCACAAAAATAAACACATAAAAAAAAATCCCTGGCGTTCTAGTGGTTTCTGCCCCCCTTGGGGGCAGATCAGCCTAAAAATAATAGGCTGATCTGTCTCCAAGGGGTGCAGAAATGGCCTGGGTACATGTGCCCCCAAAGTGGGGGGCGACCCTTGCCCAAGCCCCCCCCCATCCACTAACACACACACACACACACACACACACACACTATCCCTGGTGTCTACGTGGCTTCTGCCCCCCTTGGGGGCAGGTGGGTCTAGAAAAATAGGCCCATCTGCCCCCAGGGGGGGCAGAAATGGCCAACAGGTCAATGCCCCCCTTGGGGGGGCGCCCCGTGCCCAAGGGGACGCCCCCCCACAAAAATAAACACATAAAAAAAAAACCCTGGCGTTCTAGTGGTTTCTGCCCCCCTTGGGGGCAGATCAGCCTAAAAATAATAGGCTGATCTGTCTCCAAGGGGTGCAGAAATGGCCTGGGTACATGTGCCCCCAAAGTGGGGGGCGACCCTTGCCCAAGCCCCCCCCCCATCCACTAACACACACACACACACACACACTATCCCTGGTGTCTACGTGGCTTCTGCCCCCCTTGGGGGCAGGTGGGTCTAGAAAAATAGGCCCATCTGCCCCCAGGGGGGGCAGAAATGGCCAACAGGTCAATGCCCCCCGTGGGGGGGCGCCCCGTGCCCAAGGGGACACCCCCCCACAAAAATAAACACATAAAAAAAAATCCCTGGCGTTCTAGTGGTTTCTGCCCCCCTTGGGGGCAGATCAGCCTAAAAATAATAGGCTGATCTGTCTCCAAGGGGTGCAGAAATGGCCTGGGTACATGTGCCCCCAAAGTGGGGGGCGACCCTTGCCCAAGCCCCCCCCCATCCACTAACACACACACACACACACACTATCCCTGGTGTCTACGTGGCTTCTGCCCCCCTTGGGGGCAGGTGGGTCTAGAAAAATAGGCCCATCTGCCCCCAGGGGGGGCAGAAATGGCCAACAGGTCAATGCCCCCCTTGGGGGGGCGCCCCGTGCCCATGGGGACGCCCCCCCACAAAAAAAAACACATAAAAAAACATCCCTGGCGTTCTAGTGGTTTCTGCCCCCCTTGGGGCAGATCAACCTAAAAATAATAGGCTGATCTGCCCTCAAGGGGGGCAGAAATGGCCCTAAAAGACATGCCCCCCAAAGGGGAGCGACCCTTGCCCAAGGGGGCGCCCCCCCATCCACTACACACACAATCCCTGGTGCCTAAGTAGCTTCTGCCCCCCTTGGGGGCAGATGGACCTAAAAAAAATAGGCCGATCTGCCCCCAAGGGGGGCAGAAATGGCCAACAGTTCTCTGCCCCCTTGGGGGGGGCGCCCCTTGCCCAAGGGGGCACCCCCTCCCAACATACCTGCACAGAAAATATAATTCCCTGGTGATCCAGTGGTTTCTGCCCCCCTTGGGGGCAGATCCGCCTAAAAAGTAGGCCAATCTGCCCCCAAGGGGGGCAGAAATGGCCGTAACAAATTGCCCCCACAAGGGGAGCGACCCTTGCCCAAGGGGCCGCTCCCCGCAAACAAGAAACAGTAAAGAACAAAAAAAAAAACAAATCCCTGGTGTCTAGTGGGCATTCCTGCTGCCCGATCGCAATGCGATCGGGCAGCAGGAATGCTCAAAGAGACACCGGGGGAAAGGAAAAGCCTTTCCTTTCCCCCGGTGCCTCTTTAGCCCAAACCCCCCACCCACCGGGAAGAGGAACTCACCTCTTTCCTCGTCGCCGCACAGGAAGCAAATGGCTTCCTGTGCGGCGAAATCCCCATAATGAAGTCAGCGCGCAATCGCGCGCTGACGTCATTATGGGGGGGTGGGGGGGGTCGGGGGTGGAAGGGGAAGGGCTTCCCCTTCCATCCCTGACTTTGGGGGGGTGGGGGGAAGCACACAGAGGGAGCGAGAGCGCTCCCTCTGGGCTGTGTGCCGAGGACGTAGTGGTTACGTCCTCGGCACAGCAGCACTGTGCCGCGGGACGTAACCACTACGTCCGCGGCACAGAAGGGGTTAAGATCCGCCTACTGTTCCATTGATAACACTTGGGCCCTCATTAAGAATGGCGTATAATTCTAATGGGGTCAGTAACCGCAGCTACTGAGCCACTGGAATTATGAGATCTGCTACAGCACTGGAGTTTTTTACCTTTAACCTGAAGATTTTGGCTGCTAAAAGCAGTTGAATTTGCTGGTGAAAGTTTAGTCCAAAATGAGAAATAAGTGGGTGGAATGTGACCTTGATGCTCCTAGCAATTCCTCATTTTTTAATGGACTTTTAGGGTCCAATTCATAACTGGACAAACTTTCCCCATAGTTACTAGTACACTCAGTAACATGACTCCAGGTATGGAGAATGTCTAGCCCTTTTAACATGCCACTCATAATGAGGAGCTAAGTATGCACCCTAGAGATTTCCAGTCCCAGAGCAAACCATATTTAAAAAAAATGAAAAAATATGTTTACATGCTTCCACCCATAAAAATAAATGTCAATAGGATACAGATACAACTTAACGTGCTTTCCATAGGCACCATGATGAATCCAGAAATATTGCAGGAGCATACAACAGCAGTGCTCTTCACATAGTGGTAGCAGTAAACCAGCATTGTCAGCACCAATGAATCTAGCTTTGACAAGCTGATGCAATGGTTAATTGTTTTCATTAAAGAAAAAGAAGGAAAAAATAACATGCTGCCACCCGAAGATAAGGTCCTCATGCTTGCAATAACATTTCAAATGAGAGAGAACAGAACTATCACATAACCCTAATCCTAGCAGTCAGACGTACCTAGAACAGGCATTGAAAACCTTTTAGTTTCAATGCAAATAAAAGGAAAATATATTCTTATTGGAACCAAAAAAAATGAACTATTAGTTTTGGTTTTGAATTTCTACAAATGAAACTCGTAGATTAAACACATATAGATTACTAAAAAATGTTTTTTGAAAGGAAGACAAAACATTGTCAAATAAATGTATTGACGTACCAGTTCAAGTACTGAAGTATGTTTCTTTTTAGGTGAATTTGAAAATATGAACAGGCAAAACAGCATCACTCACACTGCTAGAGAGATGGTTGACCCTGAGTTCCATGATGTATAATGTAAATGTGAACAATGTGAATGTCATTAGAACAGCCCAATGGATGAAGGGGCTGACTCAAAGCCCCATATATAAGCATTCTGGATGCTTACACTTTACATATTGGGACTGGTGATTGAATCATGTTGTGCTGCAGACGCTCCTCATGGTACCAAGATCACTTTAACAATGTAACTTTCAGAAAAGCAAATGGTATGGTAGTGTGCTTGGGTTCCCTTTTTCTCATTTTAAAACCAAAAATAAACTTTCTATAAGTTTTAATCTCGTGGTGCAAATGGCTTGGCCAAAAGGGTTTAACGAAGTAAAATTGAAAAGGGAAGCGAAGAGCATCTCTCCTTTGCACAACATCGTGACAATTATTCAATTTACAACTGGGAATGTTGGTCCATATGCAGCTTAAGAAGGCTGCATGTAAGAAATGGGGTTATTAGTTGAGAGGGGTGGAAGCCCATCTCAAATAAAAACAATCCTTGTCCAGGTGAACCTCGCAAGTCACTAAATAAGCTTATGTTTAACTCTTTGATAACTTGGCGCAAAAACAGGCAGGCTTAACTTTAAGGCCCTGTGTAAAGTACTTATGGAGCACACAAACAATAATAAAGGAAAAACTCAGTGCCAGAAATCTCAAGTCAACTTACAAATATAGAATACATTTTAATAAATAAAATGAAACCAAAACAACAAAAATCCAAGCAGTAACAGCACAGTTATGAATGTAAAAATAATTATAGTAAAAATAGTGCAGAAAAGTTGCATTGGACTGGGTCAGTCACAAGATGAGGTTGACCGTGATGGAGCACGACTTTGATATATGGACAAAGTTTGCGAGGATGATGATTTTACCTTCTCTTAATCCAGTCCACATGGAAAGCTACAGTGGATTTTCACATTGCCGGACAACACAAGGAGACGTTGTCACGGACGATCGCTGTTTGGTGCGAACAGTCTATCTTTGCTGGAGTTTTGTGTCGAGTGTCAGCACGAACAGTTGGTGCTCGTTCCACTAATCCAAGCAGGTGCAAACAAATGGTTGTTGTTGGAGATTCACAATGGTGAGCATTGCGGATGGTCATCAGGCGATGCAAGGTGTCCGTATGCAGGTACAAACACCCCAAAAAACTTCAGAATCTTCACTTGAAACTCAGAACATGTGGTTATGAGGCAGGAAATGTACACTCTGATGCCTGCCAGTGATCCAGGACCTAAAGGAACATCTCTTAGAAATCAGGACTCATTCCAGCAGCAGGTCTCTGGCAGGTCCAGTTGGCCCTAATCAGCTAGGCAGTTGAGGGGAAGCCTTTGTCAGCCTGTTGTGTCCCTGTATCTCAAACAGGACTTTAGCCAACTGACCTTTGGGGTCACTTTTGAGGAGCCTGGGTTTAATGCAAGCAGGTCCAATCTTTCTTCTCCAGACTGAATCTTCCACAGGTCCAGGAATGTTCTGATGAGAGGTTCTGAAGGTGCCACTTTTATATGTGGGTAAGGGATGCTCCCTTTGCCATAATTTCCCCCCTATTATGAATTTGACTCCAAACTGTCTAGGGTAACAGAAGGTAGGTAGCCCTAAGAGTGAGCTACATTTTTCTGTGGTGTGGCAGGGCAGGCAGCCATTAGAAGTCTGCTCAGGTGAGGAGCACCCTGCCCCACTAAGGCGCTTTTGTGCCCATGACGAGAAGGAAGTCACAACACAGCAGAGGAGAGCCTTTAAGTCATTTTACCCTGGACACCTGGCAGAAAGACACATAAGTAGGGGTTTAAAATAAAATTAATTTGAGTGAAAGAAGCATTTTGTAATCTGTTCCCCAAGTGAAGCTATCATTTATTAAGTGTAATTAAAGTATCCCCTCATTAGTCAGTGAGAGATAGCCCTACAACAGTGGAAAAACAACTTTAGGAGTTTTATACTGTCAGGATATGTAAAACGTAAACATATCTGTCCTGCTTTTTTAAACACCATGCACAATGCCCTAGGGTAGTTTAGGGCCTAGCTTATGGGTGACTTCTAAGTATTACAAATGATGTTTTAGGCCTTGCAAAAGGTTAATTTTGCTATGTTGAAATGGCAGTTTAAAACTGTACTACAGGCTGTAGTTTCAGGCCTGAGGCATGTTTTGCAGTGCTACTTTGAGTGGCACAACGGGTGCTGCTGCTAACCAGTAGCACTTAATTTACAAGCCCCGGGTACCTATAGTACCAGGTACTAGGGACATATAAGTAAATTACTAGGTGTAGGCCAAATGTATCTTGTTTTAGGGAGTGAGCACAATCAATTTACCACTGGTTAGAAGGGGTAAAGTACACAGAGTAATAATGCCTCAAATGAATTCCATAGAAACAGGGAGTGAAGGCAGAACGCTTGTGGGGGGAGGATACCATAGATGTCTAAAACTGCAATGAAGGCACAACCTTCCCTCACTCCTGCTTACTGGGTACACACCTGGTAAGAGTGGCTCATCCATTGACTGGCGGTAAGCCAAACATCCACTACAATATTAATATACATGTTTTTTAAAGAAGATGTTCCCCTCATCATTACATAACATTTGTTGGGGCAGACTGCCTTGAAAGGACTAAGCTAGTGGTAGAGAAAACCTGGGGAAATAAAAAAAAAAAATGAATGCCTTTCAATCAAGGAAACGGACGTTCCATGGCAACGTATGGTAGGCGCTTCCAAGGAGGCAAATACGACTCCTTCTCCTCTTAATACATAAGCACCGGGTATAGATTTTGGCTTAGATTCCTACTGACTAGTGAATTTACGGAGAGCATTCTCACTGTACCATGAAATGTAAAGAGCATGCTTACTGCCTGTGACTTACACAGAGCATATTGTTGAAAGAACTATGAGGGTCTAGTCACGCAAGAAGGTGTATTTAAACGTATGTCATTCACATTCCTTGTTTTGCTGTCTAATACTGCCAGCTATGGCAAGCTTGTCTTGAACTATCACCAAGTATAAACAAACCAACCTAATTATCCTTAGTAGTAAATTGGTTAGAAACGTTCACTCTTACGCTGTGCATAACTCCTGTTTCTAAACCACTGTAAATGGTTAATTCGTTACACAGTCTATATCTCATATGCCAACATCATTGAGTCAAAAGTAGACTCCTGTGTGTACCACTTTTTACGACATACTACTCCTACTTTTTTTTTTTTTACAATATCTTTTCTTCAAATGACATTTTCCCATGAACTGCTGATTGTTAGATGTGTGATGTCCACTTGTATAACTCCTTTATTTATTCTGCTATTTGACAATGCATGATACGAGTAATGAACTTTTTCTGTACAGTAATATAACGCCCTCATATGGTTTAGCAACACTGCAGCTAAGTACTACTAAATACAATTAAACATTACTTTGCATCCAGTGGCACTGGTGGCACGGCTCACTAGCCATGGGGGGCAGTTGTTGCCTTTAGATCCATTGTCCAATGACAATAATACGCCACAACTAACTATTTATGATGCCCATACAAATAAAAATGTTCATTCAGAAGGGCTTTTCTATGCCTTTTCCAGTTGCAAGATATTTTCAAGTCAGATGAGAAATTAGAATGCACGTCTACTTCCCCTCCTTTACCCATCCTACGTCCTCTGCCCTCACCACTCAGAGTTGCTGCTTCATTTTATCTTTTCTTCTCACATCTTTCACTGCTAAAACGCATTTATTTTGTACACATTGTTCAAATGACTTGAGCGCTGTGTTATCTGTGACAAAACGAATAGGGTTTATTGTTTACTTTTCCAATACAACATGTTTTGATTGATGTTACATTGCTGCTGGCAGTCAGTTCCATTTCCTCGACAGATGATAAAAAACACTAGTTTTACAGAACGAATCAAAGAAGGTAAAACCAGTTAGACTTTTCTCGGAGGTGGCTGAACTAATCCATGCAGTGTTTAGCTTCAGTGTTTAACTGTGCACGTGAAGACCATGTTGGCCCACTAAGCAGGCAATTAAGTAAGGTGGATCAGGGATCAATTGTTTAGATCTGTGGTTCCCAAGCCTTTTGACTTCTGCAGACCCCCACTTTATCATTACTGAAGCCTGGGGACCCCCCACTGAATCTTTATTGGAATCTGGGGACTCCCCATTGAGTCATTACTGAAAGCTAGGGACCTAATCTGTTAATATTATTTAATTTTCTAAGTGGTCACGGACCCCAGAGGAGGCTTTGCGGACCTTCAGGGGTCCCCTGACCACAGGTTGGGAACCACTGGTTTAGTTGAAGTCCAAGCACAACTAGAAAGCTCTAACTTTTTGGAAAGTGAGTGGACTTGGTGAAACCCTTTATGGGGATCTCACAGGACTAGCTACAACTCTCTATGGATGGGTATACAGTTTCTCTGCTTGATGCACCTGGCACAGGTCCTGTCACTACTGTTTGTAATTGCTGCCCACGTTTTTAGTAGGCACAGAAGTTTTTGCTTTGGTACACCGCAAACCAAGGAAGATCTGTCAAGCTTTCTCACTGGTTCATGCAGCTGTAGAGACAATCTAACAACTTCCATTGTGAGCTTTTATGTCTTCCCCACTAATCAGAACCCTGGGTATTCACTCTGTGACGAAATGATTTAGATAAGATACAGTGAAGCACAGTTGTAATACAGACGGACCCATTCAGACAAAGTTGATATTTTTTATAAAAACATTATCACTTTAGTAACAGCTTAGATATGTGAATGTGTCTACGATAAAAGGGACTAAACAAAGTAATATCACTCAAACCAATGAACCAACAAAAAGTCACCAATTCAATGTGTTTCCAGTATGTTATACACATTATAATCTTTTCACAGCCGCTAACTTATCACGATTGCTTTGCTGTATGCAATTATTTTAAGAACAATGCGGGTTGCAATCCTCTAGCTAATAGCGGACTACAATTACTGGGAAAATTACTCTGAACACAGTTCAAGGATGCAACCAGTGGGAATAGAAAGTGAGATTCTAGCGCAGTAAGACTGAGCGTGTCCTCCTTTATAATAAAGAGGTTTGTGCCGGGAATTTTTATTTTGTCTATTGGTCCTGGTTTACCATTTGCCAGTCCCTTATATCTGGAATATCTTTGAGCATCTTCCAACACAAGGCATTAGTTCATCTGCTTTGCAACCAGTTCCATACACAGCCAGTGGAGGAGTAGGGGTCAGAGCTTGGTGCTGTGTTGGCAAGCAGGGTCTGACCCTAGAGGATAAAAGGGGAATGCAGAGACAAAGTGCATATCAACACATTTCCTTATTCACCTTCTTCCTGATAGAGGAACGCTAAGAGCAACCTACCTATCCAGTCACTGTCCTTCAGATTCACTGAGAGGGAGGTGTAGAGACACCAATTAAAGCACCAAGAATGTTGCACAAGATGGCAGAGGCATACAAATGGCTAAGGGAGTCAAAATCAAACACAATGGAGAAATAACTCAAAAACACCCAGTCAAAAATAGAAAACGTAAACAAAATCCCAACACAAAAATCTTAACTAACACTAAGAAGAAAGGTCTCGCAGAATCCTCAATTACATTTTTTTTTAACTAGAACACAGATAGCAGAAACAAGGGTGTGAAGTGCAGTTGGTAAATAAATGTGATGAAGATGGATCCTGTAAAATGGACCCGCATGGAGGATCATTCATACCTTAACTCCAACCAGAATACCTCCATCTTGCAAGGCACTAAGAATGAAACTGTACTTCCTGTTTCTGAGAATCATTTTCCTTTTTTCCTCTGACCAATAGCTCTGCCTCTTAAAAAAGCATCAGTTGTAAACCTATTTCCTTTTTACATTGTTCAAAGAAGTGTAGCCTCAAGAAATAGGAGTGTTGTCAGCAGGTAAATATATCAACTTTTGTCAAAGTCTTTAACTGTTTATAAGAGGGATCAGTATCCACTGATCCAGCTGCTTAAGGCAACTGAGCACGGTCTGTGAAGACTCATGGTTCCCTTTCTAGGCATAAGAGTGAAACCACCACCCCTCGCTCCCCAAACTATCTATCACCACCCCAAATGATGTATTAAAGATTTGACGCGATTATTCACTGATTCAAAGTGAGACTGTAAAAAGGATGCTAAGCGGACTTTTTTCTGACTGACATTTCGAGGCCTCCACTCCAGTGCCCAATTAAACAGTGCTGCATTTGTAAGTTGTGAAATGCATGTAGTATTTAAAAAAAAAAGAAAAATGGGAATCGCCACAGAGAAAACACTGGGATCACCACAGGGCAAACACTGGAGTGAGTCTGTGTTTACCCTACAGTGAAATGTCCACAAATCAAAAATCATAATAAACAAGGAACAAAAATAAGATGTACATTGTCCCAAGTGCAATCATTTATATCATTCCTCACGACAGTCAATCTGCACAAATTTTGGCTAACACACACCTCATTACCATCAGTGCCAGGTGCATTTCTTTGTCAAAAAGCTGTCTACAATATACCATATTTGTGAAACATGAAATACTGGAAGCCCCTTCCTGCTAGCAGAAAGTTGCAACTGTGCAAAAAGGCCAGAGAAACATGTGCCAAGCTTCTACGTGTATGTCTAGTAGGTAGAAAATGGATAGACCTCCACACCTTAGCCACTGTATAACATTCAGGGCTATCCTTCTTTTCTTATTATCTGAACTTGGCATATCTTGAACCTTTTGAAGATTAGTGGTTGGATCCTAATTAACTTGTTGTAGGTTGGAAAAAAAAAGATCAGTATTTGCATTTATCTTAAAAAAAAAAAAAAAAAAGCAAGGGTAACACCCATGGATGTATACCATTCAAAGCAATAAATGAGGCATACCTCGTGGCAAAATGAACCATGTTATATTCACATTATGCTGAAGGCAAAGGTATTTTTCAGTTATGTCTTGTGCAATGAACAGAATTTAGTAGGTATTGCTCCAGTGTCTGATTCACTTACTCCATCTGACCATTTTATACAAGATGATAACCTCAAGACAATGGTTGTTGTATATCCAATCCTGAGCACACTGATTTCCAAAAATGAGGGAAATGGTTTACCAGAAATAATCTTGAGGCTAGCCATGGAGATGAAAGATATCTCTAAGAAAGATATGTGCCATTCCCAGAGCAGTAGGTAATCCTACTAATAGACTAAAATGCCCCATCCGAGTGTAAATTTCCACTGTTGCCATGATCAGTGTATCTCTGAGGTAGGTAATTTCCACAATTAGATTTTGGATATGCCAGAACCCAGGTTCAAATTGAAACCCTAAGGGCAATTGTGACCCGGCTGGTTATTAATGAGAGCTCTTATATCTATAGCTAAATAACCTGACTTGCAATTCAATAGGTGGACCTATAGTCTCTTGTTTACAAAAGTGAAGTCCATACCTTACTTGTAGTTGATCAGGCAAAATTAGGCTTCTCTTTGTAATACAATAAATCCTTATCTGGTCAAGACCTATTTCTGTGTCATTTACAAAACAGAGAGTTGGAACAATAGATGCATTCTCCTCTGAATGAGTAATGTCTTGGCATCTCCTAAAGAGAGCATCAGCCAGTGATTTCAATGAACCAGGAATGTGAGTGATGTCTAGGTCAAACTATGAGGAGAAAATCGACCATTGACTGTCTACTACCACAGCAAGTCATATTTTGTAGTACCCGTAGGTTTCTGTTATCAGCACGTATTCCCACAAGAGATATAGCACCTACCAATAAATGAGGCCGTTCCGTGCAAGCCTTCTTCATAGAAATAATATATTTTCTAACACAGAATAGTTAGTCACAAGTAATTAAGTAACGAGAAAAAAAGACTGCATGTTCTCAAAAGTTATCCTGTTGTGTTTGTAATATTGCTGTAGCCAAAGAATTAGTGCTAAGAATGAATGGAAAAAAGGAATTAGGAATACTTAAAACTGGGATTGATACAAAGTCCTTTTTTTAATATTTAAGGGCAATACTTAAAGCCTCATATCACAAAAAAGTTTAACTTTCTTGAGCAGTCTTATGACAGGTCAAGTTTAGAAAAAATCAAAATAAACTGCCTATAAAAGTTTGCAAAGCTAAGGAAACATTGAACCTTCTTGACATTAGTAGGGGATGGCCAATCTACGATTGCTGCTACTATTTTGGGACCACAAAATCCCTTCTGCAGAAAGACTGTATCCTATGAATTCCATTTTAGGAAACTCAGAAATAAATTTCTCATGTTTACAAATTAGTTATTAGTATTCTCAACATTTTAATACCTGCCTAACATATAAAGCACGTTGTTTAGTCTCAGAAGAAATTACCAAAATATAATCTAAGTTCATGATTGCAGAATGGTTCCATAGATTGGAGAGGACAACATCCGTAAATCATTTAGACAGCTGCGGCAGAACAAAGCTGAATGGCTTCAGTCATTGATAATGCCTAGAAGTAGTATGAAATAACGTTTTTCCCTTCTTTAATTCTGAAAAGATGACAGGCACCTTTTTAATCTAGCTGGTGATAAAAACATTTTGGCACCCTGAACAGACTGTAAAAGATCTTGGCTTGAAGGCATGGGATAACGATCCTTAATCGTTGCAGTATTAAAACTTCTCTAATATTACCTCATAAGAATAATTCCCAGACACAAAAATTAAAGGTGTTCCTGCCTGAAAAATAGACTTGATTATAAGTCCATTCTATAGATTTTCATGAACGTACTCTACTAATGCCTCCTTTTCTAGTTCTGATAAAGGATACATGTTACCAAATGGAACAGTAGTGTCATGAACTAAATCAATGTGACGATTGTAATCCTTTGGTGGTGGATGGACTTTAGCAGCTGGTTTCAAAAAGGCATTGTAAAACTCAGCAAAGTGTTCAATGATGTGTAACACTTATCTAGGAAGAAGAGAGATCTTGATTGAAAACGCAAGGAATCAGTAATGAGCTAGTAGATCCTGCACAGTGTGAAGCACAACATTCTGAACACCAAATCAATACAGTGGTGGTCTAATTAACATAGAAATAATGTCAACTTAGCGATGGAATTCCTAAAGTAATAGGATGACGAGGAGAGTCTTTCAGATAAAAAAAACACATTTCTACATGTTTGCCTGTGGATGCTGGTAGTGGCACTGTTCTCCCAATCACTGGACCAGAACTTAAAATAGACCTGTCTAGTGCTTGTGCTAGATTAGTTTATTTTAGGACTACTGGAATGGGGTGTTGATTAACCCAGTACTTGTCCAGATCTAATCCTATAGTTCCACAGTCTAGCATGATGAAAGCCTCAACAAACGGTTCAAGGTTGGTGAGGAGCAATACAACCGTGCCACACCTATTAATCCCATGATCCAATATATTTAACTTTGTATTCAGCTCTTGTCTCATGCACCTCAAAGAAAGCTAGATCAGTCACCACACTCTCACTCGAAGACAGCTATGAATAGTGGTCTTCGTAGGTCAATATGATAATGTTGTTCAGCAACATCTTTGCTTAAATTAAGTCCAGCAGTGTCCATGAATCGGAGTGTGAATAAATTCATCCCTTATGTTCAAATTCATAATCATACGGGTTTCTTGCAGACAATGTATTGTCAAAGTGAACTACATCAGGACTACAATCGAGAGATTTATGTGTACTTTGAAAACATTTATTTCATCAGCACAGATAATTTACTCCACATACAGAATCACAAATATCGTTTTGCCTATAATAAGTAGCACGATTATTTCCATTTCCATTGTAAGATATTGCTGCCATTTCTTTTTGCCTGTACAGAAATCATATCAATTGTTTATGTATATAATGATTATACATATCTTTGTCAACTTTATACAACAGCAACATAATTTAAAGTTGCATCTTTTTACACTTACTTTTATATAGTATTCCATAAATAATCCTATGGCTCTACAGTACATTATGATTGAAGTTTGAAGACTGGGGTTGAAAGCCTGAAGTTATAGGAAGGAAGTATTGAGCCTGGACACATCACGAATATTACTAGTGCTGAATTTGAAAAATAAAAACATGCTGGTGCCGAAAGCTTTCCGCTGAGACACGCAGCTGCTGAAATTAAATGTGTGAGCACAGAATACTGAAACAGCGCAATTCTAAGCCATCTCTGGACTCTTTAATCATTTTACAGCCATTCCTTGCTCCTTCAACTCACTCTTGCAGCTTTCTGCTTTCTCCCTTTGTGACACTTTTCAGTCTTTCGCTTCCCCCGTCGTCCCCCATATGCGTCTTTTGCTCTTAGTAAATGTCTGATGCAGAAAAATAAATGACCGCCCCCAAAAAGAGGTACCAGTGCCCCCCCCCACACACACACACACACACACACAGGAAACCACTGGCTCAATGTAAGCACTGATTATTACTGATCAGGGAGTAATGAAGTTGAAGTACCAATACTTGCCTTCCTTCCTAAAGGCCAGTATTAGAGTTTCCTTGTCCCTTTTGGCAAATTGAAGATATACATATAGTATAGCCCTTTTGACTGCAAAATAAACAGAGACCATGTTCCTTGTGATTCTTTCATTCTTCCTCTGACAGATGTCCTGTAATTGAACCGAACTGCACAGGCTCTTTAGTGTTTTCATAGGTCTAGTGATTCAAGGTCACAACAGTGTAGGACACGAACCTTGCCCACACAGCTTCTCGGCACTTCTCTCTGTGATTTGATACTTTATCCCTAAAACAAATTTCCATTAATCCTTGAGGAGTTTAAGAATCAGCAACTCTGGCTAACATCCTCAGCATTATCACTTACCCCTCAATGAAACAGAGTGCTGTGTCTTATCTGCCACTCTACTTCTACTGCCATCTGCTTAGACCTTATCACATAAGTTTGCATCTCTCAAGAAACCTGGCAAAACCCAAAAGTGCTTGAACAATTCTAAAAAGGCTTGTTAGTTATCCCGTACAGCATCATTAGAAGTGACCAAAGGTGTCACCCAAGTCAAGGCATTTCCGAAGAAATTTCTAATCAAACCTCCAACCTTGGGCCTCTCAGTACTATGCCTGGGTGGAATTTCAATTACATCTGGGAAAACAGAGCGATTTCTGTAATTAGTGTTACTCTTTCACGTGGAATTACCAATAATTACGCCAACTGCTGATTATAAGAGAAAATTGTGGGGAAAAAATCCTACAGAGTGAGCACAAGTGTCTGCTCGCACTGCTATTTTTGTTCTGTTGCATTTAGCGCCATTTTCATAGCACAAAATGCATCCCTGCATCCATTTTGGATGCAAATGTGGATTTTGCACTAGAAACTAGTGGTAAATGCTCAGAATAAATTGGGGGGAAATCGTACTCCAGGTGCACATCTGACAAGCAGGAGTTTCTGCTTGCACTCGCTATTCAGGTTGTTGCTTTTAGCACTATTTCTTAGTGTGAAATGCATCTTCACGTTTATTTTGGTTGTGAGATTATATTTTTTGTCTAAGAAAATAGCCCTAAATGCAGAAGGCGTTTTCGGGTAACTCCACGAGATTGCGTTACATGGAATTATGCGAGTAACGCCCACCCCTATTCAGTACTAAGCTAATGGCATTGAAACATGAATTGCATAGTGCATTTAAGAAATGTTAGCTTTATTGGGCACACATCATATTTGGTTCTACTTATTGCAGCTAAAATGGATCTAGTGTAATTTGAACGTTGGCAGCTACATGGCTGAAGAATTACTCAGTTTAATTAGATCTTGTCTAGACGCTGGCTGTGGTGCCGTTTAAAACCAAGACCCGCCAGTGACAGCCTTGGAGCTAATTCCATTTGGAATACGAGTGACCGTTTGTGCCCAAAAGGATTATCTTCAGAGGGCAGATTGCACAGCATGGGGGATTTGGCCAGTTTACACAGGGTTTAACTTTGCGAAAAATGTATGAGGAATAAGTGCAAAAAAATGAGTCTGCACTCTTGGTAACTACCTGTAATTTGATATTATCCCTCATTCCTAGTTTGGAAATCCGGAATTGGATACATATGTGTATGTAGCGACAGTGGCGTAACAAAACTTCGAGGGGGCTGCACAGTACATCTGGGCCACCAACCCAGTCCGGATTTCTCAAGCAGGGGCCAGCATACCTGCTCACAGCTTACTTTGCTGAGGGGGCCCGCGCTAGCTCGGCTCCCCTCCTTCACATGCAGGGCTAATGTTACACCAGTGTATAGCAAGTACCAAACCTGATACAATCAGTATTTGATGGGTGCGTGATTTACATCAAAGATTGCCCCGAGGATGTGAATAGGTTCAGAGTAAAATGTTGTGAATTCTGTATTTGCTTTCTACATTCCACAGCTCTGATTTTTTTTTTTTTTTTTGGAAGGTTCATGGAATATAAATTAAATCTGGACATATGCATGTTATGAGCACATTACGGTTTTAGTGAAGTGCTAAGTTTGGGGTTGGTCTATTGCAACATTCCACCCACCATCTAGAGTAGGCTCTAGTCACTGTTAGTTTTCATCGCACCCCCAAGCCCCAGGTTATAATCTCTGGAAGCATTACTACAGTAGTGCTGAAAAGTTCGCCATTCAGAAACATTTGAACCTCTTCATAATTTTACAAAGTGACATCTTGCAATGTTTTCAGTGTTAAATTAAGGCATATAAATGGGCTTGCACATGTAGGAATGTGTTGGATTTGTTGTTCTACAATGATTTAAACTGATCCATATATAATATTGAGTAATTATTAATGGATTTGAGAGTAATGTTTAAGCGGCACAGAATGAATGCAATGTTTTGACAAACATAGTGCACAGGGAAGCCATCTTGCTACATGTCAACAGGATGAAATTTATATCGAGACCACGGATTTTCTCTTTTAAATATATAGAATGAAGTTTGTTAGTCTAATTGTGTGGGAAAATGTGAACCTCAAATTTATTTACAACAGAATAGATGGCGTTTTAAAACAAAGCAGTGCAGTGAACTGGGTGAAAAGGCAATGGGTGAAAAAGAAAAGAAAAAAAGAGTAAAGAAGAATTATACCCACTTATTTCTCATTTGTTTTCAAATTGTTGATTTGGAGTATTCAACAATCAGTTTCTAAAATAAGCATTGATGTTTTAAGTCCATAAGCAAAATTGACAGCGCCTTCCTAAGGGCAATTTAATTTCCATTCAGTTTGTGGCCACCAATCAGGTATGTATGATTCCCCACATATATTTCCCACATATGTACATTAGGATCTCTAGTAGTTCAGGAGTCGACCGTTTAAAGTGCTGTCTCCAGTGCTCCATCCCAGAAGGTTCAAATTCTCAAAAGCTTTGCGAGCACACACAGCTGAAGTATTCAAGGCTACCACAAAACCACTTGAGAGCAGTGAAAACCATTGTTATTGGCACTGCTAAATTGAAATGTTCTCCAAGAATACATTCAGTATGGAATACTCACATTATATTGGCATGCCAGGAATAGATACAGTAGCCAATTATCCCATGTCACAAAACTTTGATTTTTAACAAGAAAAATATGCTGTAGGTTTAATATTTCAAATGTTGCAGAGTAATTTTTGTTTTAAATTTGAATGATAAAATGGTTTGTACAAACATTTTCATATCTGAAAGCTGCTTAGCACATAGTACGAGGAGCAAAGTGTTGTTAGCAGAGCATGACTACAGGTTTGCCTTGCATGTACAGTGACAGAGTGCAGTGTTGGTGGAGTTTCATTCGCGTATAGTAACCTAAAACAATCTGTCTTCTTTCTCCCTGTTTTTCATTATTATTATCACTATTTTTAATTATTACTATTATTGTGCTGTGGTAATTGTCATTACTTTTGTTAATTAAATTGTATGTTTATATTGCAAAGACCGCATACTAAATTACTTCTGAGAATTCAAATAATAGCACATGCATTACTCTACCAGACTGATTTCCAATCGTTTAGATTTTCTCTTATTGATATAAAATATCCTGCACGTTCATCCCTCCATCTTTTATCTTCTCTCTTCTCTTTCTGTAATCCCTCTCCCGCAATAATGAGCCATTTATTTGCATGTCCCTACCCTAACCCTTCTATTCCATCCTCATCCTTCTGAATGTCAGTCAAGGTGTTCATGCCCAAAGTCAAAGGATGTTCACTGGGCCTAGTCCGCTACGAGCTCTTGAGAACTCCATGGAATTCACCCATTGAGCCCATGCGAGCAGATGCATTTCTTTTTCAAAATGTCTACCTGTGCTACACGATAGTGATACGTTGCTGTGTGCATTTATGGAGCTCACAGCATCAGAACATATTAATCTAATTTTAAAGCCAAACAATATAACCTCAGTTTTGGTGTCATTTAATTAATTCACAGTGTGTGCATACAGTGTCCTTTATCTAATACTTGTGCACACATTTGTTCATCATGGTCCTCAAAAACCTCGAGTTGGACTACTGTTTTGTGTGTCTTTGTCACCCACAGAGCATTGTAAGTGAAGTCTCAAACTCTAGATGAGCAACAAAAATGATGTGATACGTACAATATACTGGTAGGGTTATGACGCCAGGCTTCCGCAGTAGATTTTATACAACAGTAATAGAAGGTGCCCACTTGAACCTTAGTGGTGCAAATTCTGTTGTAGCACCCCTCTGATCGCCAGCAGTAAGGATTGGTCAAATGTACTGAAGGCGGCTGTGAAAAGCAAAACTTCCAGCAAGTTGGCCTTATCTAATCTTAGGAATGCTCTTACTTACGCCCAACAGAGCCAGCTCAATCCAGTGAAAAGAACGGGAGCTGATTGGGGGAAGTAAAGAATCCATTCGTGTTCTAGGTGACATTTTCAGAAACTTACTGGCCACAGAAAGGTGTGCAATAGGTTTCTAACTTCTGTGGCCTCCGGATCCTGTTTAGGGTTTTTAACAAAGGAGTAGTAATAGACTGCTATTTATTTGATGTATTTATTTACAAAGTTGTCTCTAGCATCATCCACGCATAAGGGCATCACAGAGCTGTAAAAACTAATGGTCCAAAATGATTTTAAAAAGAGCAAAACAAATGGTCTGTGCCCAAATTGCTTAGTAATTTGCCTGTAGAAAAAATTTTAAACACAGAGCGGGCAAAAAAGGAGTAGAAATTTGTGAAAATATCACCCCAAAATCCTAAGGCTGCATAGGTAAATTATCATTTTCCAGATAGTTGAACTTTGAACCTTGTTCTGTGAATATATCGGTGATTACCTGGAGGATGGCTGCAGAGGGCTCACAGAGACAGGGTACAACTAGCCTGGAGCATGATTGAAAAGAGAATACAGAGCTTTCACCTTATTTGTGAGAAAGTAATGTTGTGATATACCAGCAGGCAGTCGTTTTTCAAGGAGAACTGAAGGATATTGATCTACGTGCTGATGGACAGCGTGGACATCAGCAGGCTAATCAATCACTGTAGTATTGTTTCTTATGGTGGGTACTTTTATGGTAAAATGTAGTCCTTACGTTGTATGAAAGCCACAAAGGCATCAGTGTATCAATGGTTTGTGGTGTGTTTTATTATCAAACTCTTTTAGCCTGATAATAAAATACACTACAAACCAATGACACGTCGGTGTCATTGGTTTGTAGTGTAATTTGCTTTGGGGTTTTATAATAGAGAGACTTGCTGTTTACACGCAGGTTGGTTTTTAACGTGATCTTTATTTTTCTTCTTCTTTTGACTTATAATTGCGGTTTGATTTCGGCTGAGGAGTTTTACTTTTTGCTGTACAGGAAGTTGTGTGTTGTGCCTTCTCGGCCTGCACAGGGGAGCTAGATTTGTCAGAGCTCTTACACAGAGACCCACGTACATTTGGGGCCTTTGTTAAGCAGAGATTCAAAAGGTGGATGATTGATGATTGTAATATTTATTTTTATAAAAAATGGTCCATAGGCTTTGTCCTTCGAAATTTGAAGATGAATAAATATTTGAAGGAAGAAGCAAAATTGTCTAGGTGATTCCTGGAATCCTGGAATAATGATATCAAAACATTCTATGTTTCTGCCACGTAGTCCAGAGTACAACATTTATTGGTTACATGACTATTAATGGGTAGCATCCTCTCATTGAGCCAGGGGAGAAGAATGAAGGAGTTAAAATTAGATGGTTATTGTTAAACGTGTTCAGTAGCCCCAAAGCAACCTGGAGATGCTTGGTACAAAACTGTAAGAAATGGAGCACTTCACCTTACCTATCTGGGTGTTTATCCTACAGCTGGGCATAAAGCTCAACACCAAACCCACCATTTTAGCACATGACCTTCAGGCTAGCCATGTAGATTTGTCTATGGTTTACTCTCCGATGTGCTGAGGGATAGAACCTCAGGGGACTCTTTGTGAAAGTCATGCAGCGTAACAAGCCACCTTTCTGCCCTGCATGGCAGGGAAGGGCAGGAATATGCTACATTTAAGGCAATACAATGCATTACTGCCTTTTCCTCTGCACTGGCGCCCTTTTGGCAGCCTACCGCCAACACAGGTAAGGTGCAAGGGTACCTGCAGTGCATGCAGGATCGATTTTTGTAGTAAGGAAGACCTTCCTACACAAAAACAATCCTGAGAGGCATATCTCTCTTTCTATGTATGATGCGGAATGCAGCACACATAGAAAGAGGAAGTAACAAGGGCAAATAAAGATATTTCTCCTTGTTAAGACTCACCTGGGGAGGCGTATCTTCTTGGCTTATTCCCAGGTTTACAAGATCTGGTAAATCTGGAAATGCGTCAAAAACCATGGGAGTTGCATGGAAACACCCACCCAATGCCCATGAAATGACTCTCTTGCAGCGAGTAAGGCAACGCAGCGATTTCTGCCACATTGCCTTACTCCAAATTTAAGGAGCCACTTAGGGCCACACAAAGTGGCCTTGCATGGCTTCATAAATCTGACTAAATGTTTGTTTCTCTCTTGCTCAACGTTGTGTAGTGCAAGGGCGATGCACACCACCTCGTAAATAGGCCCCTATGTGCTCAATCAAGGATACAGCAATAATTGATAGATCTCGTTCCTGCCAGTGCTTGACCTAGAAAGAAAAGTGTTTTAAGGATGGTGTAAACCTAAAAATTGCACACACAAAGCTGAGGAAAATGTACACAGTCAGTCAGCATTACCTTCAGTCTGCTTCCAGGTTCTCAGAGAAAGCATTACAAGATCCTTGCAAAATGTATTAAGCTGACCCAAGGGAGCTTCTGTGGTACAATCTTCTTTCCCTCTCCCAAATGCTAACAGGGTAAGATTGTCTCTAAGGCACTTTTGTAGCTGCCTCTATGTCCGTTACTGCTACTGTACCCCTCCCCCCATGTCTTAGTTGCACACCGTATATTTCATTAATTAAGTATGTCTCTCTCTGGGCTTGCGGCTGAGGTGCCTCTACCTCTTGTGTGCACTTTTGTACACAGGCTGGTAAAGATCTCCTCTGCTTCTGCAGCTATGAGAAGTTGCACTCCTTTGATATCGCAGGAGGGATTTATTGCATAGGTAGGTAAAGGCTATGGCCACACATGTCAGCTGCTGGCAGTAGAATAGTCTTCTTTGGATTTTTCTTAGACTCAAAACTGGGACCCACCACCTGAACAAATAAAGAGCCCACCCCAGGTCACAGCAGTGATCTTGTTCGTAGGTTGAGATGAAACTGCCAAATTCAGGTACGAGTTTTCTTAGCACCCAATGTTCAAACGCATGTCTTGTCTTTTTTGTATTTGGCTCTCATTCTTCTTAAACTGGTCAGATTCTGTAAGCAAACGCCTCAACTCAGGGCAAGCTGCGGGTAGACCATGGTCAGAAGTCCTCACTAAAGGGACTGGCAGTGCAGGTCCTTCTCTGGCTACACAGACCAATATCCAGTTCTTGCTGCAAGAGACTCACTGCTCTTCTTTTCTATGCAGCCTATACGCTCTGTGGCGATCCCTCTTTGTTCACTCGTCAGCAGTCAATGGGCCCTTCCTTCAAGGTGGATCAGGGCAGCTCCTTCTAGGAGGCTGCAGAACTTCCAGGTTTCCATTCCCAAACTTGGCTAGGCATAGTCAAAATCTGAACCCTAGAGCTCAGAGGCCTGTTTGTCTTCAGTGGTGTGGAATCCTAACACATTTTATTGTCACACTGTGTATTTGTAAACACTCTCTCCGGAATATCTTGAGGCTGAAATAACGGATATTTGTTTTTACTCAGTTGGTACTCATTTTTCAAACTCAGACGGGTGAAAGGTTGAGTAGACCCACCAGGGTTTAAACCTCTGACCAAAAGGTCTAACACAGATTTTTGGAGTGGATGCATTAGTCCGCTGTGCCACCAGACCTGGCAATGCTCAATGGGCCATCTTGACAAGGAGACTTGGGATTTCACTCGAGTATTTATGCTATTTTACTAGATGCCTGTGTGTTCTGTTTCTGCTTAAGTCAGGTTTCAGGAGAGGGAACCTCTTTTACACAGGCTATTTCAACTAATTTCTTTGATCTGCATATTAGACAGGAAGGGGAGGGCAGTTTAGCTGTTCACTGTCAGTGATGTAAAATGATAGTTGAAATGGAGAGAGCGTTGGCTAGTACCCCAAACCTCCTGCGTCCTAACTCTGGGGGAAAAACGAATCAGGAAAGTGGCCTGGGATGTCCCTGCACTTCAGAAGTGGATCCTGCCCTCTACCCTCCGTTGCTGCGAACTCCGCTCCCGTCAAAATGGCCCCAGAATGTTCCCTGAATTTCTCCCACTTCACATGCTTTTCTGGCAGGCTGAACTTCAGTCTCTTTCTTGCCAACCAAACATAAGCAGTGGACCCAGAATGAATTTCGGCTTGCACCCAGTGAGCAGCACAATATATAATCCATGCCGACTCTTCCTCATCCACACCAGGCAAATATAACTGCCAGCCATATTACACAGGGTTGGGTCAGGGACCCAGCTGAAACCATCTTACAGGTATTTTTAGTCTGTGGAGCACTTTAGGCAACTCTCAGGCTTAAAATACTGTGCCTTTTACAACAGCGAGTTGCCTGCTCTGTCAGTTCCTCAGTGCACATGCATAATTGTCGTATGTGGTGGGGTGAGAAACCAGTGCAGAGACATGCTATGAGGTGAGCTGGTAGACAGAGGCACTTATTTTATAGTGGACAAGATAACCGTCCTGTTTTAATGGCCCACCAAACTCTATATAAGGTGTTGTATCACGAAATAATTTTTGTTTTCAGAGTTAAATTTGTATTTTATAACCAGGAGGGACTAAAGTTTTCAAGATAAAATCAGTTTATATCGAGAAGATGGAGAGAAATCGACAGTCAAGTCAATAACCTGATTGGATAAATCCTGTGGTGGTGATCCTTCAGGCATGCATTAACTAGGAAGCATTTTAGAGATTGTGAGTTAATAAGATGTTGGGTTTATTTAGCCTTAGTTAGTAGTGGGTCATCAGAGGAAATGGACAACCTGTATAACGAGAGGCATGCAGGCTGCATGCAGGCACTCAGCCCTCACGCGCTCTTTTTAACGGGTCTGTGGCAGTCATTGGTCGTGTCCTCTTGAAAATATTTTATCAAGTGGCAGCATCCGCTACTGCAGACTAAAAGAAATTGTGTTTGTGATAAAGAATAACAAGCATGTATAATCGTTATAGTGGATGACCAAATGCATTTCAATAAGGACCATTTTCGAAAGCCTGATACAGGTTCTAGCTAAACAAACTGACATAAGAGGCAGAAGCAATGGCATTAGTTGGTGTTAACTGCAGACAAAATCCTGGTGCTTACTCATACGTTATAGTATCTATCGGCTCCCTGGTTTAGATTCTATGGACTATACCACCAAAAGGCTAAACGCCTTTATTTTGAACAATACGTTCTGACAACCCACATGTATCATAAACACTAAACTATAAATCCCTAACTGTTTGGTTTTTGTTTCAATTTAGATATCCAGGTGTAGTAGAATTTCTAATATCAACATTTACCCTGTTTTTAATCCTTCACTTGTTGGTAGGTTAGAAATCTAGGCACAGTGCAACAAGCTGGTTTGATCAGGGATTTTTGGGGATCACATGCACAGGCTGGCATTAGAACACAGGCTTTCTAGCGGAAGAGTCTCTAACCCGCATTTCCTTGCACTTGAAGAGTTTATCCAAGAAGCCCTTTTCTGAGCTGCGTTTCTAGGGGCGACTGGAAGCCAAAAATGTTCAAACCCTTCCCACAAAAATAGGAGACCGCAACCAGGGCTCTGAAAGAAGCCCCTAACCTGCATCCCACTAGGAAATGACAAGATTGCTAGTCAGGGCCATATGCATATCACTCAGTCCATCACATCAGTGACTGGCTCCATCTCGGAACAGCTCAAGGCAATGCTTGTGAATTCCTTGCCTGAAGTGATGGCCTCTTCATTGCATGGTCATTCATCCCTTTCAACCATCTTGTCATCACTTGACATCGCTGAAAATGCTGCTCTTTTGATATGCTCATAATCAAAATGAAGGCCAGTGTTTTCGTTTTACGAAGTATAAGCTGATCTGGGAAATATTACGAAGGGCTATAAGTGTTCAATCCATTTTTACTCCATCAGTCAAAGAAAATGTCAAAGCGGCAGAACAAAATCCTGTAACAAAATTATTCCAGTTGTGACTTTTTTTCCTAGAGCAATTTTTAAGCACTAAAGAGTTTATGTATACCTATTTCTTTATTAATATGTGTGCAGTAACCAATAGTCATTAATAGAAAAAGACTACTTTGGTATTGACATGTAAAGTTTCATCAGAAAAAACATTTTTTCCATGCAGCCACTGTGCAAACTAGGTGGAAATGTCCAGAGGTGTTCTATAGCGGTAAGCACTTCAAGATACTTTTTCGTACCTAACATGCAAATCATTAAACAACCTTCATGCAATAATAAATCCAATGGTACCCCCCTGCCCATCTCCTCTCCCCCCCCCCCCCCCCCCCCGGCTGACCATTTGTACATCCTAGCTCTTGCAAACCTCAACCCTTTCCTCGGATAGCACTTCACGAACCCACACCCTCAGTGTTCCCTGCCTTCCTTCATGTTCAAGAGATGCACTCACTCTACGTCAAACCATCCTCAAAAATAGATTTTGGACGTATCCCATGTGTTGCGTTAATTCTTTATTTCCTCCTGGAATGGCAGGGATGGAACTGAAGCATCCTCCCTCCATTCAGAGCGTCCTTCTGTTGGTCCACCTCCTGCTCGTGCATGCTCTGTCAATTCTTTTCACTCAACCTTCAGTGGTGAGTAGCAACTTTCTTGTGTGAATATATAACCTGATTTCTTTGTGGAATAAGGATTCTCTGAAACCATGCCATGTTATCATGATCTTTCCATGCTAAGGAAATCAGCCCAAGAATCCCAGCCATGAAGAACTCAGTGGCACCAGTTGAAGGTAGATATCAACTCTTTCGCATGACCAAAGGCCTTGACGCGCTTACTGCTTGAAGCCGTAAAAAGGCCTAGAAATAATTTTCACGTAATTTTCTCCAAGCAAGGTTTGGAATCTATCTTGTTTTCCTGAAAAACATAGCAAAGTCTCCAGGTGCCAATATGTTCACTCGAATTAAATCTTGACCAACAGCTGATGATCTTGCTTACAGACTGGCCCCTCATGATTTCCGAGACTCCTTGTTCTGCCTTTCTGTGCGGCGAGGAGTCTGGCATGGCTCGAATGTATAATTTCCTGGCAGAGCGACTCCAGTTCCTCCCTGTGAATATTAATTTGTGTCCTTTGTCCCTGGGTATCTCAATCACCGTTTGCTGCTTTCTGATGTTAGACCTTTCTGGTAGCATTTATGGCGGTAACTGGTCCAGGAGCTGCCCCAAGCTGCAATGTGCTGATATATTAAAAAGAAAAAAGCTAAAATAAGACTGGCAGGGAGACAAAGGGACGCAAGAGAGTGAAGAGAAAGGGGAAAATGGAACATGAGGGGCAGGTGGCCGGCAAAAGGAGGGACTTTTGAAGCCTTCAGGAGGGTATGAGACAAAGGCAGACCCGACTGTGCCGAACAAAAGCTGAGTTTTGTAGACTAGCTCACAAATTGCATTTTCCCTTCCCTTTATATATTTTTCCACTCTCTAATGGCCTGTCTAGCTGGTGAGAGGAGTAAATCCATTTTATTTCGAAATTTATGGCATACACCTGTCTCGTCCACTTCACAACCTCCATCATTCTGCTGGCCGGTCCCAGAGCAGCATGCCTGCCGAGCTCCTCCATTATATTTCGCCTTCTCGCTATTTCTGCACATTGCCCATTGTGTATGCAGGTTTCTATTGTCATTTTTTTTGTTGTGGCAGTTTTATGTTCCTCCCTTTGAAAATGAAATGAAGAACATCAATGTTCATCCAAATCTCACCTCGGCCCAATGAGTCTGCGCGTCAGGAGACAATGGCAGACAACGGAACAAAATGTACACACGCCCACGGCTTAACCAGGGTGTCGGGGAGCTGGGAGGTAAAAGCAGGCTATATTTCTTACGTTCCTAAGAGATAAACACTTTGATACCATTCCTGGAAAAATTAGACAATTCGGAGTTTGAGCCATGCATTCAGGTGTCAATGGATTAAATTGTTTTGCGAGAAATATATATTTCATAATTCGACAGACAATGCAGATCTTAAAGTTCATTGATGATGGATGCTCTCCATTTAATTCAATAGAAACGCCTATGCTCTTACAATAAATCTGCCCCACTGAGCAGGCGATTCAGTATTTATTTCACTTTTTGAAACAGTAATTTCTTTTCCTAATGTACCTGGTCCTAAAGACTATGAATTCTGAAAGTTTTACTTCACTGAAAAACATTTTAAACAATTCAGATCACCAGAAAGCTTTGAGCATTACTTTGGTGTCTTGTGTCTTCAATTAAAAGGAAAATTGTGAAGTTCATAACCTACTGAGAGACTTAATTTCAACAAGGCTTAAAGTATATTAGCTTCTCCTCTCCTTCACTGGCTCGGTTAAACAAAAACTTTAGTGGGGAATAGATGACCTTACACTCCTACTGTACCCTCAGAACATTACAGGAAGTCGTATAATAAAACCCTTGACCTCACGTCACTGGCCTTTGTATTCTTATTTTTTTAGGTTGGAGATTAAAGCATCTCATTGAAAATCAATGTATAAGAGTCACAAACAACCAGCCAAATGCGTCGATAAGACTCGAGACACACTGAAGTCCGCATGGACAATTTTGAACCGGGCGAAAACGAGTGTTTACACCCGATTGAAGGCTACCTCTGGTGTAGTATTCCCGCTCTTTTGTCTGACACAGATATTGTCAAGTAAAATATGGTGGAAATTGTGTTGGGGAGAGTAATACATAAGCTGAATCTTGAACGTTGAAACAGGGGGACATGTGCACTATTATAGCGTTATTTAGCATTCCAAGAACCAGAACTTGGAATGGAGAGGTAGTACTGCACCCAGTAAAACATAGCTGCTTTATTTGTATTAACCCGTTGCGGTTTTATCACCTCAAATAACCAATAGGAGTGACTTACGTTTAAAACATCTGTATATTTCTACGGGTTTACTCCATGGGCCTGGAGCTTACAAAGCAGTCTACATGGCCAGCTTGCTGTAAAGTAGGTAAAGCAATTATTACCCTGTGCTGCCACTATAGAACCCAACCCCCACCCCCGACCCAACATTCTCTGTTTGTGTCTGTTATCTCGACATATTGGTACACCACAGCACTATCAAAGAGTTACAGCGAAAATACTGAACCTTCAGTGACTTTAGCTTTGAGAACAGAGGGTGCACGACCGCTTGGCTTTCCAGTCATTATGAGCAGATTACAGAAGGCGGATTGATTCCTCTTTTAGAAAGAGGATCTGTGCACCCATTTACCTGCTCCTAAATTCGAAGAGGTAAAGTAGTGCATGAGTATTGACAGCATGTGTACCACATCTCAGCGGACCTTAAACTTTCTTGCCGCTCCTTTACACTTTCCCAAATGCCTACATATAAGTCACAAATATGCGAGATGTTTTTTTTTAAAACAAATAATTCTTGAAGATTACAGAGCCTTTTCTGCCATTCTGAAATCACGTTAACAAAACAGCAAGCCTGTGCTTTACTTCTGGTTAGGTGCATTTTCTTGTGCAAGGACTGCCAAAATTACTAGATTTTGCAGTTTCAGTAGGATTTTTTAATTTGCTGACTTTTAGAACTGCGACTGCTGACGCACGTTTTTGTGAGTGTTCTCTTCCAAAATATCTTTTCTGTTCTAAATGTATAAGTTATGCAATTGCTTGTTAACAGCTACATAGCTAAGGTTTTATCAGGCATCTTCGTTTACACATCTGTAAAATAAAACAAGCTTTAACAAAGTCATTAGTTCTCATTTTTTTAAGGGTAAGTGCTGTAGTGGTGCTAATGATGATGGTAATAGTAGTAGTTTAATAGTAGTGTGGGTTGTAATGATAGCTATGGTGGTAGTGTTGGAAGAGTGGCCAGGACAACAGTGGAGTTTATAATGATTGGGGAGGTAATGGTGGTGGTGGTTATGGCTTGCATTCAATCTTACTGCTGTTCAGAAATGACGAAAGGGTTGCTTCTTTGTATGCAATGAGTTATAAGGAAAAAATGAAATGTTATTATTGAGTGTAGATTTCAGGAGTAAAATAATTTCTCATGCAATGCAAGCACTCTATAGGAAGTGGATGATACTCCAAAGACTCAATAGCATGGGATGAGTGAGTAATACTCCTGGCTGAAGTCAAAGACCAGTATATACACTCCTGGGTATAGTCTAAGACCAGTGTATATACATGTTATGTGTATTTGTAAAGTGCACTATCACCCGCAAGGGTATCCTGGAGCAGAGAAGGGGTGTGTGTCCCTAGTCCTGCCTACAGTAGGTTGGTTAATTGAAAATCTCTATCTTCAGCTTCTTATGGAATTTAAGAAGAGAGGAGGAATCTCTGATGTGGAGTGGGAGGCAGTTCGAGATTTTGTAGGAGAACGCCCATCCTCCTGATCTGGTTCTGTATAGGTATGTAATGTGTGCAAGTAGGACTCCTGCAGAACAGAGATGTCTGGGTGGTTGGTGGAAGGAGATGCAACTGTTCAGGTTAACCACTAAGCTGCTGGGCATCTCCCTGAATGTGCTGAGCCCTTTTTTGGCTATTTGGGGTATTTCACGCTTAGGTCTTCATAACTTTTTGTCCACATAAGCTATCCATGGCAAATTTGCGTTCTTTTTTCCAACATCCGTGGGATTCAAATGTAGCCAGAGTTTTTGGGTTCCCCTGGAGGAGACCAAGAAATTAGCCAAAATACAGCTAACAATTCTTTTTCAGAAAAATGGGTAAAAAGGGCTGCAGAAAAAAGCATTTGTTTTTTTCCTTGAAAATGGCATCAACAAAGGGTTTGCGGTGCTAAAATCACCATCTTCCCAGCTTTCTGGGACAGGTAGACTTGAATCAGAAAACTACATTTCTCAACACAATTTTGGCATTTTATTGGGACATATCCCATTTTTACTATTTTTTGTGCTTTCAGTCTCCTTTCTCTTAGTGACAGAAATGGGTGTGAAATTAATGCTGCATCCCAGACAGCTAAACATTTCTGAAAAGAAGACAAAATTCTGAATTCAGCAAGGGGTCATTTGTGTAGATCCTACAAGGTTTTCCTATACAAAACAACAGCTGAAATAAAAATATATTGAAATAGAGCTGAAAAGAACGACAATTGTTCTTCACCATTTACTCTGTAACTTTTTCCTGGGATGTCATATTTTCTAAAGTCATATACTCTTACATCTGCTGGACTCTTCTGGGTCTGGGGATATATAGAGCTCGTAGGTTCATCAAGAATCCTAGGTATCCAGAGCCAATAAAGGAGCTGCACCTTGCAATGTGTTTTCATTGTATACAGCAATTCTTTTGGTGAAATAGAGTGAAAAATAGATATCAAGGAAACCTTTGCATTTCCAAAAAGGGCACAAGAAAAGGTGCTGAGAAGCAGTGGTTATTTGCACATCTCTGAATTCCAGGGTGCCCATAATAGCATGTGAAGTACAGGGCATTTCTCAAATAGACGTCTTTTTTACACACTGTCTTACATTTGGAAGGAAACAATGTAGAGCAAGACAAGGGGCTATAACATTTGTTCTGCTATTCTGTGGTCCCCCCAAGTCTCCTGATAAAAATGGTACCTCACTTGCGTGGGTAAGCCTAATGCCCGTGACAGGAAACGCAACATTGACACATCACATTTTTACATTAAAAAAAACAGGTCAGATTTCAAAGTGCCTAGCTGTGGATTTTGTCCTCTAGCTCAGCCGGCACCTAGTGAAACCTACCAAACCTGTGCATTTTTGAAAACTTGACACCTAGGGGAATCCAAGATGGGGTGACTTGTGGGGTTCTAATCAGGTTCTGTTACCCAGAATCCTTTGCAAACCTCAACATTTGGCCAAAAAAAACACTTTTCCCTCAGAATTCGGTGCTGCAAAGTTCTGGAATCTGAGAGGAGCCATAAACTTCCTTTCACCGAGCATTCCCCCAAGTCTTCTGATAAAAGTGGTACCTCGCTTGTGTGGGTAAGCCTGGTGTCTGCGACAGGAAATGTCCCAAAACACAAAGTGGACACATCACATTTTTCCAGTGAAAACGGACATGTTTTTTGCAAAGTGCCTAGCAGTGATCTTTGGCCTCTAGCTCAGCCGGTACCTAGGGAAACCTAGCAAACCTACATATTTTTGGAAGCTAGACACCTTGGGGAATTCAGAATGGGGTGACCTCTGGAACTCTTACTAGGTTCTGTGACCCAGAATCCTTTGCAAACCTCAACATTTGGCAAAAAAAAAAACTTTTTCCTCACATTTCGGTGATGGAAAGTTCTGGAATCTGAGAGGAGCCACAAATGTCCTTCCTCCCAGCATTCCCCCAAGTCTCCTGATAAAAATGGTACCTCACTTGTGTAGGTAGGCCTAGTGCCCGTGTCGGGAATAGATCACACAAGGGTCAATGTTGGCCCTTACATGAGGGCAACTGTTGACCTTGGGGTGATCAATACCTGATGCAGGCACTAGGTACAGGCTCTCAAATGCAGTAGCGTTTTTATCAGGACAGGTGGGGAAACACTGGGTGGTAGGAATTTTGTGGATCCCAGAATATTCCTATAGTTTGTATAACAGAAATGCAAGAACAAATTGAGTTTTTATTCAACATTTCACCTTTGCAGGGTTTTCTAGGTAAGAAAACTTTGGGGAATCCACACAATTCACACCTCTGTGGACTCCCCCGGATGTCTAGTTTCCAGAAATGTCTGGGTTTGGTAGGTTTCTTTAAATGGCCGTCAGGCCAAGGACTAAAAACGCAGTTACGTGCCTTACAAAACCAGGTTGTTTTGTGATATATCATTTTGATGTCTCCACAATACGATTTGGGTGGTGGATTTTGGGGCTGAACTAAATTTGGGAGCTCCTAAGAGAACACTCTCTCTGTGCTTGCCGCCACATGCACCTGCTGTCTGGGTTGGGCTAACCCGCTATTGTGTCGCTGCACAGACTGTGTTTGCGAAGGGACAGCAGGACTGTCCTCATCACCTCCCTCATAATCACTGGAAGAGGGGTTATCGAATGGGACTCCTCCGACTGAAAAATCACTCCCAGAGTCTACGCCATTGTCCTATCCCTCAGATAACTGAAGATAACTAATGGCAAAAAAAAAAATATCTTAGAGATCTTAAAGAGATCACTTTTATATCTGGGTGTGGTTTTCCTGGGAGCCGATCGCAGCCCCCAGGGAAACCACACACATGTTGACAAAAATGATTGAGATATATATATATTATAGATGTATGGTTTCCTTGGGGCTGTAGTGGCCCCCAGGGAAACCATGCAACTATTGAAAAAACATATTGCCCCCAGAGAGGATCACCCTGCCTACAGGCGACCCCTGTCAATTTCATATATAGGCGGCCTGTTTTCTGAGGGCGGCGATCCCCTCTCCCCCGCAAGTGAAATTCCTGGTGTCTAGTGGGGTTTTCTGGCCCTCGATAGCAGCAATCAAGGATTCAAACGAGGCATTCCAGAATGTCGGGGAGGCCCGTTTTGGCCCATTGTACCCACCGCAGCAGGAAGCTGCCTTAAGGCCACTTCCTGCTCCAGTGGGGAAAACAAACAGGGATGTCAGCGCACCTTTGCCATACTTTGCCTACCGGAAGCAAGTGGAGCTCTTGGAGGTGTGGTGTGATGTGAGTTGTGTGTGGGAGGTTGAGGATAACTCTGACTGCCTTGTTTAGAATGGTTTGTAGTCTTCTTTTGAGATGCTTGGTGACCATAGCATAGGGCGTGTTCCCCTGCTGGTGACTAGGGTGTTAGAGACTTTTTCCTAGTGTTTATTGGGGGCCATTTGAATATCTTCCTAAGCATCTTCAGGGTGTGGAAGCAGGATGCAGTGGCAGAGTTGACTTAAGCAGTCATGTCCCGTTTGCTGTTGATTCCGAAGTTTTTGTCGTAGGTGATTGGTGTGGTTGTGAATAGGAGATCAGCCCACCACCAGTTGGATTCCCATGATGAGGTGTTCTTGCTAAAGATCACTACCTCTGTCTTGTCGGTTGAGAGCTTGAGACAGCTGGCTTTCATCCAGTTAGCGACTGGTCATCCAGGCAGTGAATTTGTTTCTTGTGTTGAGGATCTTGTCTGAAAGGGACAGTGTAAGTTTCATTTTGTCGGCGCAGGAGAGGGTGTTGATGTGTGCACATGTGACATCGGTTAGAGCGATCATGTATATGCGTTGAAGGGGACAGGACTGAGGTCCATATTACAAGTCTGGCAGTCCTAGGACACCAGACTCGCAGTGGCGGTCTGACCGCCACCAAAGCGGTGGTGCCACAATTTTGGCGGCAGTCTGACCGCCACCAAAGCGGTGGTGCCACCATTTTGGCGGCAGTCAGACCGCCACATTATGACCATGGCGAAGGTGCCACGTCGGACCGTCGACACCGCCAGTTTCCCTCCACTGGTGGGGCTGGCGGTGCCGGCAGTCCTAATCCGCAAGGGTAGTGCTGCAGGCAGCGCCGCCCTGGAGATTACGAGTCCCCTCTCTGCCAGCTTTTGCATGGCTGTACCGCCTCAATGTAAAAGCTGGCAGAGACGAGGTGCAGGAGCCCCCATGGACAGCCCCAGCACGACTGGTGATGTTGCACCCTACGCACTGCAATAATTATGAGCCAGCGCAAATGTTGTGGGCTGTTTCCAGCTAGGTCAGTGGGCGAAAACTCTGTTTCCCCAGTGGGAAACTCATAATAGGGGCCTCAGGAAGGTCACTGCACTGAATTGACTGCGGGAGTTTGGCAGGCGGCCTTTTCCGCCCGCCAAACTCGAATGAGGGCCTGAGTGTTGAAGCTTAAGATACTCCGCAGATGAGTTTGCTGGCTTCTGAGTAAGCTGCCAGGCTGACAGCTTGTGTTATCTTCATTAAGAAGGAGATCCAGCGGAGATTGGATCCTTGGATGCCAGTCTTGTGCGACTGATGAGGACTGGTGTAACACCATGTCAAATGCTGCATATATAATAAAGAATTGGCTACAAAAAGTCTTGCAGACAACTGTGCTGTCAAGACAGACATATAAATGGTCACCCCCCAGGAAGGAAGGGGCCAATAAAGACGATGGCTGGCATTGCTAGTAGGAGCTTAAAGTCACTTCCCAAACATGTTGGCTGGCTAAAGATAGAAAGGAAATGGAGAGTGCAATAAACCCAATTATGAATCATTAAGGAGCTGATCCATTCAAATACGTGCTGTTTTACCTTTAAACCTGTCTGCCTACTATTGGTTGCATCAACCCTAAGACTGAATAGCGAGTTGTTATGCCACCTTTTCAGGCTGCCAATGTCTTATGTTGCCAGTGGAATGGAGGGTGAAGCAATGGCATATTGCCAGCTCTACAAGCTTAGCCTTTTAGCTCTGTGGGCTCAAGGCATGGATGTACCTTCTTGCTTTCTAAGAGTAGTGCAACAATATGCCTTGAAAATGACTGAAAAAGCTAGAAAGTACTATATTTTAGTAATAGTAGTCTTGTGCGACCCATGTAGCTAATAGGTTGAACCACATGTTTTTTTTTGCTATTGGTCAGACTGTACTGAAATAAGCTGTTGCTAAAATAATATGTCACATCCGTGTTGCACTTAGTGAGTGAAAGGATTGAGTGTGACTAACTATAGTAACTGTTTGTAGGTTTCAGGGTGCTTGGCGGGAATAGTGAGCCTCTTCCATACTGTTCATTTGGTATGGACAGGCACCCTGAATAGTGGCAAATGAAAACAAAAAATATTCTAGCTCGGGGAGCATGTGCACAGATCTCAACCTGATCTTGGATGTGTGAGGGGGGTGTACCACTTAGGGTTCCGTAATGGTACAAATTCTCACAACAAGCAATGTGACAGACATTTGTAAACTCCACAAGCTTTGCAAAGTGCAAAGCTCACTGAGTTGAAATGAAATATAAGCTGCTTCTTTAGTCCTTTGTGGTGACTGTAGAAATGTTTATGCTGCCACAATGGCTGTTCTGGGCATCTAGTGGAATATCATTGTGATCTACTTTAAGCCATGTAACTGCCAGAAGTAGAGTTTAAACCCTTGTCTTTCTCTGTCTAGATTTTTCAGCTCTCTATTGTGGTCTACCTTTCTGACCATGAGGTGCTCCCAAAACCAGCTTTGGGATTTGGTGCTATTAATATCCACATACCCTCACCTTCACTGTGACCCTCCCTGGCTCCTCTTCCCTAGTGACAGTGGAACGGCTATAGGCTGTAATAATCTTCAGCAATCTCCTTTTGCAGGATGTCTCTCCTCCTTACTGTGTATCCTGGAGTTGGAATTTGTCAGAGGAAGGCCAGTCAATTTACTTCACATATTCATGAAATGGTTCAAGGCTGACTTTACAAAGACAGAAATGTCCAAATTTTGCCTGACTACGAAGGCATAGTAAAACCTTTTCTGACTGCTACTCTTAAAGATCATGTTCCTATAGAAATATTTACTACTGAGGGCTAAATGGACCAATAAGCATCTGAAATGTAAGACATCCACTGTTATGGCACACAATAGAATAGGAAATATCAACCAAACTAAAAGAAAAGGCAAATATTAGTGCAACTTTGCACTAAAGTATGAGCAGGCCATGAATAGTCAGTGTCTTCACCAAGAGTGCACAAAGTTCCTTATTTTGAGGAACATTAGTGTGATAAGAACTGGAGCCCTTATCTGACATTGAGATGTGAGGTACATTTTATAGTTTGGGGGCAGAGTCCAAGGAAGGCCTTGAGGATTCAGAGGCCTAATCTTACCACTATCCGAGCAAAGTGGTACATCCAGAGTGAGTTGAGTGGAGGGTAGATATGTTGCAGGTGAGGCAAGGCAATCCACAGCAGAGGAGTGAGAAGTGGACTAAGGTAAAGCCCCAGGTTTTGACGCAGGGCTCAGAAATTGAAAGGTGACATAGAAGAAAGAACCATTCAAGAAGGGACCTGAAACTAAACAGGGACATAATTACATTGAGTCTAAAATCTGAGGTTTTAATTGTGATGTGAACGTTTAGGAATGGTCATCAGGATTTCTGGAGTCTCGAGGGCTACGAAATAAAGTTCCTGAATGACTGTGATGGAACTCACCTAGGTGACTGCAGTTCCACCAGGCTGAGCTCTGAATTTTAGAATTTCTATTGGGAGATGAGTAGGGGTAAAAGCAGAACAGTCTTTTGTCATGCATGTCACAGTAGCATGCCATTGCTTCGGAATTAATTGCCTGCAGGTTTGTTTTATCTTTTTTTAGGTCTCATCTATTATATAGTGCATGTATAGTATATATCAAAATGTATTGTTAGCGAACAGTGGGATTAGCGTCTGAGCATTGCTTCCTATTGGTTGGCTTCATTGTCACTCATTTACTTGCTTCTATGTGCTCGCCTATTTAGGCTTCTTGTGTATCTCTGCCCTGGAGCAATTGATGCATTACAAATGTCCATCCAATGCTCATTTTTAGTTGCTCTCTTTTCTTTCTGTTAAAGCACCACACGAGTGCATGTGTTTTCCAGCTGTCTCCCTACTTTGTTTCTCTTCCCCTCTGCATTTATTGTTGTGCTTTCTTGCCCCTGCAGTTCTGCATTGCTACACCCCAACTCCTCCTCCACTGTGCTGTATCTCACCCATGACTCTCCCTTTACGATTTTCTCCCAGAGAAGCTGACGCTATTTGGATCGACTTCAAAAGGGAGCAAATGGCCTGCACAACATTTGAGTCCACTTAAACGGGCAACAGATACTGCAATGGAACCATGAGCCCCAGGAACTACAATCATGGTCTAGCGAGTCTCTGAGGCAGTCAGGCTGTTTACTGTTTTCACTGAGTGAGTGTCACAGAGGAGCAAATAGATCTCCTTGTTTTAAACCCACATGTTTTAAATGTGACTGCACAGTTTTATAATGCCACAATTTGTAGTTCTCACCAATGAGACAGCTTCTAGATGTCTCTAGGCAAACGCATATTGTGGACCCAAGTGGTTTAAGCAGGTGGGAGAGGTCTCTATAGGGGGTATGACATAGGTAATTAAGTGTGTGGCTTAAAACATGTTAGCTATAGTACTGTGCTTTACACAGTATGGTACCTGACCCACACTTACTGCCCTCTTTGTGGGTTTCCAAACATATCACACAATAACAAACATTTGTAAAACAAGGCAGACCTATTGGCTTTGGGATTGCTTGCTAGCAGTTTGATATGAGTAACAATGATTTTGTTGCAAATAATTACATTTTTAATTACAAATGTGTGATGGTCTGTATCTAGGGGTAAGGAAGCATGATTCTGTACCCAAGCTATGATGTAGAACCCTACTTACCATGCTGTGGTGTAACTTTTTTTAGAATGCTTGATTGTTACCATGGCAGACTGAGAAGCAGTTGATCTGTTGTTGGCTGTGGATGAGGTCTCTCCTACTGATGTACTTCAATAAAGAATTCCTGCTTTACATCAAGATTTCTTGGCCGGCATTCTGTACTTATTTTACATTTGACAATGATCAAGGAAACCAACCCCTCCATATCTCGACTTCCATTGAATTACTGAGAGAGACCTCAAAATGTAAACTGCCTATCTACTCTACTATTTCACCTCCTTCAAATCTTCAAAGAGAGTACTTTGCTTCAAAAATTGCTGTGAACACCAACTCCACTTCAGCATTTGGACTAGTGATTCGTTTTCACTGGGCACTTCTGTTCTGCAAGTATTAAATATGTAAAGATTTATGTAACTCTTTGAGTTACGACTTATTATTTTCATTTACTTTTCTTACCTGCTTTTATTTCACTTCTGCGCAAGCCGTTGCAATTGCTCCTTGGCATGTGCTATTTGTTGGAAATTAAAGCGCACTTGAGTTTAACAGGCTCTCCTTGTGCACTGCCTCGTGACTTCTGAGCAAGGAGAACAGCTTCCTAGCACCGCTGTCTTGTGCCCTACTTCGGGTGGACACCTCAGTACTGCGCTGCTTTCTCCCAACCTGCCTTACCGGTGCAGTTATTACTTAAAAGCGGTGTGTGAAGAGCCGCGCGCGAGAGTACGGTAAAGCAAGGAGGCGGTGAGCGACGCAGGGGAAGCACATGAGTAGTGACTTGAGGGAGCGCACAGTGCAGCCAGCATCAGCATGTCGTAGCAATAAGAACACCTGCGGAGGAATCTGATCACTAATGCGCACAGCTATGGTTTTGATGCATACCACAGGAAAATGTATTTGCTGATGCGCACAGCTTCGAACAATTATCTTGCTGATGTGCACAGCGATTGAATAATATATCAAATAGGTCTTGTGTAGCTGGCAAGACTAGTGCTGCTAATTAATGCAACGTTGATATCTTCTGGTAAATCTCGCGCTTGCAGCAATGGGCGTGTTTCTCTTCCTTTAGAATCTATTCAGCAAAGTGTCAATTAACACTATAAAGACAACTTTTGGTTAATGAGCACACTTCCATTTCTTCTCTACCGCACACCTTCGTTGGCTAAATACTTTTAAATTAAAAAAAAATATATATATCTATCTATACATATTTTTTTATTTTGCATTATATATATTTTTTTGTAATATTATTATCCTGACATTTATCAGCCATGCAAAATGTTACTACACCTCCTTTATTTCTGTCATCTCCAGGGGATCCGCCTTTGCCTTGGTTAAAATAGAAGAAAGTATTTGGTCATTACGCACGTGTATGAGGGCCATCTCTCGGTGCTGAGAGAAAGACTTCCTTCCTGATGCATTGCCTAGTTTCGGAGGGACAGGATGTTTTTGAGCATCTTCCTGATCTGTCTGAGAGTTAATCTACAGAGTTAAATGAATATGAAATTTGTATAAAAAAAATAGTATTATCTTCACAAAATCAGTAAAGTACTTGAATGATATCATTTTGGGAGGAGAATGCAACATCTGGAAGAATCTGTGGAGCAGTACATCACAGAATTACGCAGATTAGCTTCCGCATGCAATTTTGGTGTAACTCTGGAAGAGAGATTAAGGGAACAACTAATGTTAGGTTGGGTTTTAGACAAAACAAGGAATAGCTTGTGGCAAATGGACAATCCTGCAGGAAGTACTTTCTCTTGCGAAAAAGCATGAAAATTCAAAAGCATGTGTAGAAGATAGTGATTGTGTGACGATGATTTGAGATAACCCATCAAAAATTAACTTGAGTATGGGTTCTACACTGAAAGCCTCTCTGGTAAAACGTTTTTGTTGTGGTAATACTGGGCATGTAGCCAGTTTTAAGGATTGTCCTGGGTGGCAAGAAACATGTAAAATGTGTGTTCGGAAAGGCCATTTTTCAAAGTGTTGCAGGTCATCTAAAAATGTGAAAAAGGAAAGAGAAGTTAATCTTTATGAAGAAAGTGTGGAGGAAGGAGGCAACATTCTTCAGGTTAATGAATCTTCAAGAGAAGGTCCTTTAGAAATGGTCATGGTAAATGATGCACCTGTTAAAATGATATTTGACTCTGGAGCCACAATAACTTTAATACCCAAAGTCCAAGAGTCTTCACATGAGTGTTTCAGGAGGTCCAATATTTATACCTGGTGCCAGCCTTTGCATGTGGGAGACACCCTGTCCTACCCCACATCTCATTCTGGAAAGTTTTCCCTTTCCCTGTCAAGACTCGAAACTGGAATGACAATAGGCTGGTGTCAGGGTCCTTTCTGTGCTGAAGGCAAGCCATTGCATTGTAAGAGAGGCTGGGTACAGCTCCTCCGGCAGCAGTCCTGTCAGGATGGCACATCCCTCTACACCCAGACCCTTTTGTGTCACTGTCTGGGAGGACTACACAAACCCCAACAGCAGAGAAATTCAGCCATGTGACCCAGGACGCCAGAAGAAGGCACAAGGTTTAGGGCAAGAAAATGCCAACTTTTTAAAATTAAAAAGAACAGTTGATGGATGGAATCCTGAACATTGCAAACTTCTACCCCCAGTCGCGGAGATCTGGGTTTAATCCATTGTTTTTTTTGCCCACCATGCCACCCCAGTTTGGACCCAGCCATATGCAAATCAGTCTTGACCCTGCTCCTCATAGGAACAATTCATCCCGAACTGCCAAGCCAGGTCCTCCCTGGACCGGAAACAAGCATCCTGGGACCAGTTTTGGGGTATCACCTTTCATCAGCCAGGCTAGCTTGAATCTAGTAGCGCAGTGAGCACCGAGCACATGTCTGGGCATACCCTTCCCAGCATTCTGTCCATCAACTGTTCTTTTTAATTTTTTTAAAGTATAACTTTAAATTATAAATCATTTGAGTCAAAACAGCATATCTCTATCTGTTCCAAATCCAAAGCTAGCACTTATTAAATCTAATAAGGTAACCCAGTGTTAGTCAACGGTAGAGGTAGGCCTTACACTAGTGAAAAATGACTTTAGGTGTTTTTCGCTACCAGGACACTTAAAACTTAAGCACACGTCTTACTCTTTAAATGCCTTAAACACTGCCCTACCTTAAGGATGACTTGTATGTTTTAAAGGAAGTAGTTTAGGCCTATTTTGCCAGGTCGAAATGGCAGTTTAAAACTGCACTATAGGCTGCAGTGGGTGGCCTGCAACGTGCTTTAAAAGACTACTTTAGTAGATGACACAAGGAGTGCTGCGGGTCCACTAGTATCATGGCTGCATGTAGTACAAGTAAATTAAAATTGCCAATTAGGTGTATGCTAATTGAACCATGTTTTAGGAAGAGAGCACAAGCATTTTAGCACTAGTTAGGGGTGGTGAAGTGAGTCCTAATGCCAGCGAAAATAAATCCAGCAAAACACTAGAGTTGAAAGCAAATGTTTAGGGGAATACTACACCAATGATGTCAAGTCTAGCAGGGAGGGCCTCAGGTCCATTATAGAATTGTGCTCTATGGTTTCCTAAGGAAATGTTGCTTAGAGGGACCCCTGCTGCTCTTAATCAGTAATATAGAAATATGTATAGTGGGGTATATTTGGCCACATCAGTAATTACTTTTGGGGCATAAATTGGCTATTAGGAAATTAATCCCTCAAAATTGTCAATCCAAGTCTGCAGCTGTGATTTTGTCTTTGCTTCCAGAGTCAGCAACAACTGAGGAATTCCTAAGAGGGCAAGGGTAAGATACATTCTCTGTGCTTGCCCACACACTGTCTGTTCCATGCCCATCTTGTATGCATTACTGTGGCTTTATTGATTGGAGGCCTGGTGGCCAGCAGACATAGTTCTGCTACAGGTGTAGTAGGGGTTGCATGGTCTGTCTCTGTTACAGGGTGTGGAACAGAAGGAGATGGAATTTACAAGCAATGTGCATAGGAAGCTTTTACACAAAACTGAAATATTTCAAAGTCAGTGGTGGAAAATTGCCTAGCTCCTATAACACCATGAGTTTCCCATTTTATTCTAGGCTACTTTCTGTCCAGGTTAGTTTTACTATTAATGATCTGAGGTTAAGAAAGAGTCCGATGGACAATGGGACTGGGATGTCCAGAAACGTATAAAAACCTAGGAAGCATTACCATTTTTATTAGGGCTATGCTGGTAACCATAGTGAGGGGGAGCTGTATCCAGTAGTTGACCCCCTCCTCTCTTTAGAGAGAGCTATTCCATAGTTCTCCTGAGTAATTACACTAGTGTCATGGCAAATCCAGATTCCCAGGTACTTGACCGTGGTCTCTCACCTTCTGAATGGGAAATCTAGGTCAAATGGTTTACTGTAACATATCAGAGGTAAGATTTGAGATTTACTCCAGTTGACCTAAAGACCAGGCAGATGGCCACATCTGAGGAACTCTCAGATGATAGGTGGCAGACTGAATCCCTATTCTCTGGAGAATAGAATAATAGTCTGTGCACAACAAGTCTATTTATTTGCTGAAATTTTCACCTAACTATAACATTACTTTAACCTTTTTTATTTTTGGTGTATTTCAGAGGTTTTTTATTTAACATAAAGTGCTATTTTATTACAGTACGTAATGCCAACCACCCCACTGTGCGCGGCCTTCGGTCCTGCGGCCAACTTCCCGTAGGAAGCCAACACCCCTGCCTGGCATGGGGTTGGCCACAGAGGCTGGACTGCAAGCAGCCAACCATATGTCAAGCATGGCCTTCTGGCATGTGCTGTGGTTTCAGGACCTCACCACATTAAGGCAGTCTTAATGACTTTGTCCAAGAGTGACATCACCAAAAAATAAAAAGTGAGCCTATTGACTTTATTACGGGTGAGCATATCAATATATATAAAGCAGATCTATCATCTTTCTCCAAAAACCACCAATATTTTTAATCAAATTTGTACTACAATAATTCACACGAATGTAGCCTTTACTAATGTGGTCTTTAAAAATGTTTAATAAAATATTTGATAAAGTTTTAATTGAAACAAATTTTGTCTGTGACTTTCTTTTTACATAGTTTATATTAATAAATTTTGTGGGAGAAATATTTCTCCTCAGGTCATGAAATAAACAACCCAGGAGACTTACTGTATTTTATTTATGTTGTTAGGGGGCAGGTGCCCTTCCTATACCCCCCAACAACATTTTTAAAAAATGGTTGTTGGTGCTAAAGCCCCTTTTTTGTGCACCACCAGGAACTTAAAAACTATATAAAGCCCTCAGAGGGTATTATGGGGCACACCTCCGGCAGAAGCAGGGAATATGAAATAAGTGGCTTGGCCCTCAATACAACATTGGCGGTAAATGCCACCTACTGCCGTGCTGACGGCTGCCAACATACTGTGACCGCGGCGTTATACTGCTACGGGTATTATGACCCACAGAGAGAAATCCGCCACTATACAGACACTCATGCAAGTCCGACAGACCAAAGGTCAGTGATAAATTGGCGGTACCAAACCCCACACCGTACACCAACAGGAATATGCCCACAGTATCGGGACCCAAGAATCACCATGGCGGTCTTTCAACCGCGGTAAACCACTGGCGGTACACACCTCCGCGCTCATATTACACACACACTTACAAAAAACCACCACATTGGACAATTCAAACTACACACACCTGACACACATACACACACCACACCCACACCACTATAAAACACACACCTACATTACCCACAACCCTTTCAACGACAAAAAAAGATAGCTAACAGAGAGAGATAAGCCAGGAGGACCCACTCAATCTGAGCCACAGAACACCATCATCCATACACCATCCACGCACCTCCCAGCACACACCACAACACATCACCCCACACATCCTCGCACATCACCCCACACATCCTCACACATACCACCACATCCATGGCAACCCAAAGACACCCCAGGTTTCAGAGGAGGAGCTAAGGGTCATAGTGGAGGAAACCATCCGGGTAGAGCCACAGCTGCAGCTGAATTCCATTGCAAGGAAGATGGAGCTATGGCGGAGAGTCGTGGACAGGGTCAACGCTGTGGGACCGCACCCCAGAACAAGGGATAACATCAGGAAGAGGTGGAACGACCTACGGGGGAAGGTGCGTTCCGTGGTTGCAAGACACCAGGTAGCTGTACAGTGGACTGGCGGTGGACCCCCACCTCCTCCCCCACAACTAACAACATGGGAGGAGCAAGTCTTGGCAATAATGCATCCTGAGGGCCTCGCAGGAGTAGCAGGAGGACTGGACTCTTGTAAGTCAAATCTTTACTACTATATCTCCCACCCTACCTGCATGCCATCACAAACACCCACCCCTACCCTCAAACCCATCACTCCACCACCTCACATGTACCCCACTATCACAACCCACCCATCCCAATACCAAGCCCTGCATGCAACATCTATGCATGGGCACCCATCACAAACCTGCATGGATACCCATCATTAAAACATGCCCATTAGAGAGAATCAGCAAGCCCACTAAATCACGCACACAAGGCAAAGCTGACAGGGCTATCACAACCATACAGGGAAACACACCCATGCACAAGATGGCATACGCAAATACAATAACACTGAATTTGCATCCCCACAGGACCCCCACTCAACGTCACCAGAGAGAAGGTGCCACCAACACCCAGTCCCCTCACAGAAGAGGCCCACAGTGATGACAGCAGCTCTGCATGCCTGGATCACGATGACCAACCTGGCCCATCAGGGACCTCTGGACAGTCGGTTACCCTGCCACAGACCCATACCACCACAGACCTCCCCACTCAGGAAACTCCAGCACAGCACCCACCCAGCGGGCCCATACCACTGTCCCCAGGACACGTCAATCAGCAGTGTGTCCACCACTACAGGGACCCCAGGCAACCCCACAAACACAAGACAATCAGGGACCTGGGGTCAGTGGCAGTGGGCACACGGTTCAGGGGACAGAGGCACAGGACAACAGGGAAGCTGGGAGGACTGCTGTGCGACAGGGGGAGGACAGGCACAGGGAACCCACTCTCCACGAGGCACTTTCAGGAATCCTGGGAGCATACCACCATTCCCAGGAGAACTTGGGCCAGATACTGGCCAAGTTGAGGGGGAGACCTAGTGGCTGCAGGAGGGACAGTACCTGGGGATCAGGGAGGACCTCAAACACATCCACACCTTCATGGTCTCCATTGCAGGGTGTGCTGGCTGCCATGGCCAACACCATGAGGGAGGCAGTGGCACACCAACAGGCCCCTGACACTAGTCACACCGAAGAACAGTCCTCCATGTCCGCCGGTGCTAGTGGACAGGAGGCCCCGCCACTGGAACAACAGGCCACCAGCACCCCACCCCCTGTAGAAGGAGAACCACCCCGCAAATGGTCCCTGCGATCCAGGCAGAAGCCAGAGAACATTGCCAAGTCCCTCGCCAGGAAATAAGACTCTGCTGATTGTCACCCTTGTGTCCCACTCTGTTACCCTGTCCATCTTGAACTGCCATTGCTCCTCTTCCTATGCCCCATTGGACAATGCACCTGTGATACAAAGTGACTGGACTCTAACTGGACATTCCTCCCCCATCACCCCAGCCCATTGCACATCCCCCCTCAACCTCTCAGCACTTAAATAAACACCCTTGGAACAAATACAAGTCTGGTGTCTGTCAATTGATAGATATATGTATTAGTTCAACAGTCTGTAAACATTGCAATTCATATGTACAGTTATATATACACACATTGGTGTGACCTGTAGTGGGCAGCAGTAAACACACCAGGATCCAGAGTGGGCCACAGAGATCTGAAAATAGATGCCAAAGGGTACAGAAAGTGGCCATAGACATATATCATGCTGCCATGAGCCATGTCCAACACAAAACTGCAATGTAAAGTGAAGCTACAATGTCTTACCTGTGTGTCACTGAACGTACTGCTGTATGAGAGAACATCTGTTATCCACATTTTCATCCTCTGCCTCCTCTTCCTCACTGTCCACATGCTCCACCACTGCCACAAGACCATCTCCAGGCTCACCCTCCTGCAGAAAAGGCACCTGGCCTCTCAAGGGTGATCTGGCACACCTTCTTGGGTGAGTAGTACAGAGATCCACCTGGCAGATGGAGGCACCTGAACCTCGCCTTCAGGAGGCCGAAGGTTCTTTCAATTATCCTCCTTGTTCGCCCATGTGTCCCTTATTGTAACGTTCCTCTGCCCTTGTCCTGGCATTCCTCACTGGGGTCAGTAGCCATGAGAGGTTTAGGGTAACCAGAGTCACCTGTAAATATCGAGGGATACCTGTTAGCCACACACTCACCCTTAGGGACAACCCCATACCCATACCCATACCCATACACCAATATATACTGGGTGGGGACCTTGGGCTCACCTAATAGCCACACCCGGTGCCTCTGGAGTTGAGCCATCACATATGGGATGCTGCTATTCCTCAAGATAAAGGCGTCATGGACAGGATACATGGCATTCACATGGGAGATGTACTGGTCCACCAAACACGCCATCTGCACATTCAGAGAGTGATAGCTTTTTCTATTCCTGAAGAGTTGTTCATTTCTCCGGGGGAGGGCGACAAATGCTACATGTGTCCCATCAATGGCACCAATGATGAACCAGTGGAGAAAGGCATCCACTCACCCTATCCTTGGCAGGATGAAGCACACTGGGCACAAAGCCCCCTCCAGAATCAGTGGAACACGTCACCCACTTGAGAGACTGTGGCTTTGCAGTCCCCAGGACCAAGCAGTGGACAAACCACCCACTTGAAAGACTGTGGCTTTGCACTCCCCAGGAGCAAGCAGTGGGCAAACCACCCACTTGAGAGACTGTGGCTTTGCACTCCGCAGGAGCAAGCAGTGGGCATGGAGCCCCCTCCAGGAGCAGTGGGGTAGTACCATATTCCGGCTGAGGTGCCCCCTATCGCCTTTCCCCTGAGGTGCCTATGTGTTTTCGACCTGATGCCCGTGCAGTGTTCTCTCCGTTTTGAGGCAGGAGTCAAGTGTGGGCTTGGCCTATGTGTTATAGCCCAGTGGGCCACAGACTATTTTTGTGTGTACATTGTCCCTCATTTTGTCTATATTGTACATACTGTTTATTTATATATGAACGTATTTCCCTAAATTTCTAATAATACACTACTTTGCCTCCATTCCTTTTCTCCTTGCGTTTTTCCAGAGGGTTATGGGGTATATATGTAATGTTGTTGCATGTGTGTGTGTGTATGGTGTTGGGGGTGAGGGTGCGGGTGGGGGTGGGGGTGTTGTGTGTGTGTGTGTGTGTCACTCTTTTTCCTCCCCCCACCCCCCCTCCCCTGTGTACTAGGTGCAGTACTCACCGTGGTCGTTGTCGCCGGAGTTGGTATTCCTGGTATATGAGAAGATAAACCAGCATGGGTAACACCTGTAGTTTGGGCTCCATGGTGTCCTGGTTCTTCCTTGAATGTCGAGAGGTGAGTGGTTTCCCTTTCAAGTACTGTTTCCGCCGTGCTTTTGATGGCATTGGTACCACACCGGAAAATCTGGCAGATGGGTGGGTTGTAATGGGGTGGGTGGTACATTGTCTTCCGCCTGTCTGTTGGCGGTTACCGCCGCAGTGTTTGTTGCTACCGCCGTGGCGGTCGGAGTGTTAAAGTGGCTGTTTGTGTTGGCGGTTTCTGCCGTGGTCATGATGCCATTTTTGTTACCACCGGCCTTTCGGTGCGATTACTGCCACTTTAACACCGACCGCCAGGTTTGTAATGAGGGCCCATTTCACTTATTTCATACTCACTGCTATGCCCTTTTTTTATTTTTAAGGCAGTGTGGGAAGCCCACTCCTGTGCTACAATGTCATTTTTTTTTTTTTTTTTCAATATATGCAGCACAGGGGCCCTCTGCATTATGTCATGGAAGCTGCAGGGAAGGCATATGGCCCAGTGGCCCCAATCCCACCACCCTTCTTGGTGCTTGTAAGCCGGCTTCTCATGTTAGCTCTCCAGCGGGAGCAGCTTTTCTGCTGGGGAAGCAAACCACAGTTCCCTGCACACCAGAGGAGGAAAAAAAATCTCTGATCCTGCCTAATGAAACTTTTCTTCTCCTGTCGGCATGATCACTGCAGTCTCCTTGCCCACACTCTCACAGGCAGAAAGCAAACAGTGTCCTGGAGATTGGAGTCCCAAGGAAACTGTTTCATAAGGGCCCATTGGGGTTGTGCTCCCTGAGGGCAAAAGTGGCTTGGGCTTATAAAATGGTAGCAGAACCTAGGCAATGGGGTCCCAGGGGCTGGAAGCAGCTCAACGGAGGGGGGGGTCCAATGCTCTCCTTCCATTGGGACTGCAAATTTACCCAAGGGAGAAATGCCCCCTGGGCCATAAAGAACACTCAATTATTTTTCTTTTTTTTAAATTGGGGTTGAGCCCTCTAACCCCACCATCCAGGTATGCAAATATTTTTGATCACCAATTTCTTTAACACTGCTGAATGGATTTACACCAAATAGCAAAAAGTACGCTTTCTGGACCAATACCTAGGTTTCTGTCAGATTTGTTTTAATTATGTGTTGCTATTTTTGCGATATCGCATTCCAAAAATGTCTATGAAAAATGTATGGAGATTCTGTATTTTGGGACCTCCCCATGACCACCATTAAGTAGTTACAATTAGGACCTAGTTTCTATAGAAAAAGTGATTTGTTACTTGCCTATATATTTACCGCCGCTTGACGAGTCTTCAAAAAATTTTCCAATAAAATTTGAAGCTCCCGTCAGCGGGTGCCTTGAAAGTTTCTGAGTGATCTGTTAAGTGGGGGCAGAGAAAAATGGGGGGGGGGGTGTTTCAAAAACAGTGCATTTCCCATGTTAATCCTCATAAGAATTTTGAACACTACAGCCCGAACCACTGGACACAATTAGACCAAATTTGGCAGAAAGATAGCTCTTGGTTCAGAAAGTGCCATTTTTGTTATGTGGTGTAAATCCAATCAGTAGTTTTTGAAATATTAAAGAAAAATCAAATGTGAATCTATAGGGACATTAAGGATCCAAGAACTTTCCTAATCTTTAACATAGAAGTGTTGGTAGCCATTTGGGACTCGACTTCAGCTGAATCCCTGAAAAAAATGATGAAAAAATGATGAAAAAACACAAACGGGGCCAGGGTAGTGTCATCCTGACCCCTTAGCTCTGGTGGTGGGGTCCCAATGGGACCCTCTCACCCCTCTCCCCCCAGACCAAAAAAAGTATAAAAACAAAAAAACATTGGCAGGCGCCCCGTGGATCTGCAGGTCCACCAAAACATTTTTTTTAAAGTGCGGGCTCCCTCACTTGTTTAAATGCAGCCCCGGGTGGGCCAGGTCTCGGGGCATTGTGATTTTCAATGCGGCCTGCAGCCCCAGGGACAACCATCTCCCCGGGGCTTTAAACAAATTAAATGTGGCTTGTCCCCCCTGCAGCCTGAGGACTGCCACCTCCCCGGGCCAGATTTTGTGAAGAAATGTAGGGGTGAGGGGGGCCCACCACCCCACCTGCAAGCCCCCCACCTATAACCTCGGGGACTACCACCTCCCCAGGGCTAAATTTAAATAAAATAGGGGCTCTGTTTCTGACTCCTGGCCCGGGGACCACCACCTCCCTGGGACAATTAAAGTTGGAGGGGGGCTGCGCGGCCACCCTTGAGGAGCCTGTGATGGCCCAGGGGACCACCAACCCCTAGAGCTGGCTCCGGCCACCCTGGGACATAACTGTTTGCTCTGACGAGGCAGCCAGGCCCTGTGTCCAACCACCTATAGCCACCCAACCCTGAGAGAGAGTGAGAGATTGAGAGAGGGATATAGGCTTCAATAAATTATATATTTAGAATTAGATTTTTCTAGACAAATTGAAAAGAGAAATGTTTTTGTCAATTAATAAGAGTGAGATCACCTTTCAATATGCAACTCAAATATTTATAGTTGAAAAGAAACTAAAGCAGGAAGTGACCACAGACTCTCCTAGACAAGAACCCTTAACCTTAGTGTGCATGTCTGAGACCTCAACCACCAGGTCAGAGGTAACACCTTACTGTGCAGTGTCCAGACTTCGCTATGACATTCATCCCACAGATTTCGAGGGGAAAAATACGTCAATGCTCCACCACTAGGAATGTTTAACAGTGAAAACACTAGAAAATAAACAAGCACACAGCCAAGCGATACTTGGATTTGAACATTCAGCCTATTGAGTGACAGCACAAGCCCTTGACTATTAGGCCGAAGTGACTCTGTTCTGCTCTGCATCCAAACATAACTATAACATTCTTATCAAACATCTTGCTAGTCTGACTCCTAGAAGTCATTGTATGGAGAGATAAATGCAATAATAATCTCCATTTCTTCCATTCTGAAATTGAAGAGAAAGAACAAGAGACATGCACAGAAAGTGAGAGAGAGGGAGAGGTATTAGGAGAAAGAGATTGACAGAGAACTTGAGAGGGAGAACAGTTTTTAAGCTTTGATGAATGGCATACCTAGAATGAGGTGTTTTTATGACAAATTAAAAAGAAAACTGTGTTTATCATTTAAAATGAGTGAGATCACCTTTCAGTATGAACCTTGAACTTTTGAACTTTAAAGGAAATTAAAGAAGGAACATACCCACAGACACACCTGGAGTAGAACCCTCAACTTTCAAGGTAAGGGTCTATGACCTTAACCTTTGGGCAATAGGTAATACTGTGATGCTTACAGCCATAGCTATGACAGTCAACCCACATATGTGATTGGAAAAAAGCATGAATGTCTCATCACTAGGAAGGTTTAACAGTCAAAACACTAGTAAATAAACAAGCTTATGGCCAAGCAATACTAGGATTTGAAGCAGCAGCCTACTGAATGACATCACAAGACCTTGACTATTAAGCTAGAAGTGACTCCGTTCCGCATCCAAACGTAATTGTAACATTCGTATCAAACATCTTGCTAGTGCTGGCGTCTGAGTCGGACTGGAGCTCTCTGCCCTTTACCAATCCAGCCACGGGCCCATCCATCTGGCCCATCAAGACTCACTCATTTCATCAGTCCATAAAACCTTAGAAAAATCTTGCAATAGTCCATTATGCATAATTTCTGTGTAGTTGCTGGTGGCTGTAGCCTTAGGATAGCTTCCTTTTCCTACTATGATTGGAAAGCAAAACTGCAAAGATGGCGGAAATAGAGACCACTTGAAATATAAGCATAGTAGCGCCTCGTCTCCAGTTATGCTATGCTACTGGCGTCAGCCGGCGCCTGTTGATCCACCCGTGTGGGTAATGGGTGCAAATAACTGGGGTGACACATAGTTGCCACTATGTTGCGCTCTCGCACTCCATTTTTGGTGTGTGTGTTTTTCTACACACTTAATCCGAGTTTAACCATCCTTTGCATGATCTTTGAAGTGTGAAGTTCTGGCGCTGTAGCTCTCTAGTATGTATTCTGTTCATATGAGCTGGTAGTCCGTTTAACCAATCCTTTCAGGTATCTGAATTGTCTCCTATCTATCCTATGATCTTCAAGGGTCAAAATCTTGAGTCCCCGGTTCAGAGCCATAGTATTGAAGACAAACTTTAGTGTCAATCAAGCATCCACAGCAACCATCTGTAGGTCATCATCAAAAGAACCGGTCTCGGTACGTATTAACTTTCCCTTTTGCAAATTTTGGCACAGTTTAACGATTAATCCTGAAAGGACACTTCTATGGAGGAATTAACCAACACATTACCTTTCCGACTATGATAGATTTAATTAAATGCACACCAGAAATAAATCCATACCACAAAAAAGTTGAGGGTAGTAAAAAAATATGTGCTTTTGATTAAAGCTAAATAAAACTTTAAATCATGAATGTAGTCTGATTGTCTAAAACTCTTTAAAACGTTTATAAATGTCTGCATGTCCCTTCGAGTCAAAGGGCTTGATTAACAGGGTCGTTCCTAAATGCCTGTGAGCATGGATTGTAAGAATACAGTTTACGCACGTAAAAATTAATTATATAAATGATAAATTCTGATGAGTAATCTCAAAGTACTAATTCTGATGATTGTGTCCAAACTGGACTGTGCACACATATCTACCCTCTGATCTTAGTTTGTCCATGGGGACCAGAGTTTTTACAAATCCGTGTACATTCGTTGTTCACAAAGGGATTACAGAGGCCCACAGTGCCATGGAGCCCCTCTCGCTATGCAAGCCCTCGGTATGTGAAGGATCTGTGAAGGGGAGGCACAACCTGGCAGGAGACACAATTGAAACCATGCGATGCAGACTCTTGAATATAAATGCTTATGTATTGCATTACTCTCAGTGAGTAGGATTTAATTTCAACACATGCTCCTGGATTCAAAATTACATAATTTCCTTTTTATGGCCACGCAGGGGAATTTTGCAATCTGACACTTCTTAGAGGGACTCGGGTCTGCTGACGACCTAGAATCAGCCCTTCAACCAACATGGCACTTGGCACCCAGTCAGAACTAAAGCAACACGCCTCTACTCACTGCCTTAGAACCCAGCTTCAGCGAGGCCTGTATCTAAGCAGTAGCACTGCTGGCCCAGTTCGTCTCACTGCACACAGGCTCATTTGTGAATCTGAGAATGTATACAAATGATAGCACATCCATCTTTGTGAAGATGAAAATGATCTCCATGGATGCACAATTGTGGGAACGGCACCCAAATGTCTTAGACCAGCTACTAATGCTGGGGACAAGCTCAGCCAGCAGCAAAGCAGCTTTAAGATTCAGTCAGTTGAGTCTCTGTGATTAAACTTTCTCTTTTGGAAGAGGTCCTCACACAAACCAGTAGGGATAGGTTGAGGTCCGCGAAAAAAAGAGGCTTTGACCTAATAGGAGTGTCATGCAGGGGAAATTGGTTCAGCTGTCCTTTTTCAAACAAAGCTCTATTTTAACCGGTCAGGATTTAAAGTCTCTATTTATGCAGGGTTCCAGCCCAGTTCGCCTGTATCTTCAGACATGACTTTAGGGTGTCTTGTCCTGCTGGGTGAAAGAGAAATTGACCTCTCTAATTCCTTCTTTACCGTCTCAGCAATACTCATTAGACCTACTGTATAGGATTGGATACACGTTAATGGGGGAAAAAGGGGCTGCCCTAGAGGCTGAATAGCAGGGGCCCTTGGGTGAGCTGTATTGAAAGGTACTTGCACCTACCACCTGGCTTTTTCAGCACAGTGTATTTTAATTATATCTGTACAAACAAAAGGATGATTGATTATGGGCAGACTCAATAGGTTTATCATGGAATTGATATGCTTCAAAGAGAGGTTCATTACTTATCTGCCACACCTCCACTATGCCAGCAAGGGGGCATGTGCAACCACCTCAACAGGAACCTAGATTTGTTGCTTAACCTTCTCTTTAGAAAAATCCTAGGTTCAATGGTAAGAATAACAACTAGTCTTGGCTCCAGGGTTTTATCAGTGAAATCAGAAATCCATCACATTTGGCCAAGCCTTGAGTATTGGTTCACATGACACCTTACTGTTGCAATCAAAGATGGCTACTCGTAGGTTATAAAAGAAGTAGGTTTATTAGCGTAGTTGTAGGTTACAGTTAAAGCTCCAGCAGAAGCAGTGTCTTGCTGCTCAGCCCTTCTCACTCGAACTGTCCACTCATCTAAGCACAAGCACTCTCAAAATTCCAACCATACAATGACCTCACTCACTGGCTTAGCAGCAGGGAACATTAAGATTGTTGGGAGAATGCATAAGATGGCAAGAGGCCACAACACATCTCCCCCTTATGAAACAATAGAAAATTCAGCAGAACGAAAGTTGGCAAAACACCCTCACAAAACGTCCCACAAAACCATAAGTACCACTCCAACGAAATAAACGGAAAAGGCTAAACAGACACTGCATAATTTCAGTACTCCAATAGAATGTAAGATGGTAAAAACACAGGCAATCAATACGTTCCACACGTTTACAATGCAAGTGTACAGATAATCCAGAACTTCCCTGTACATCCAGCACAGAACACTAACTACCTGTTCCCCCTCACATCACATACACTCTAACAGGACCAGCTCGTTGCCCTCCACAACCCAAAACTCAAACAGGACTAGGGCTTCTTCCACACACTACTGCATTTTGGTGGAACCACGTACCCCCATCACTAAATATGTAAACAGGACCAGGATTTCATCTACCCGGTACTGCATTGGGGTACAACACATACCCCCATCACCATTCACTTAAACAAAACCAGGATTTCATCTACCCGGTACTGCATTGGGGTACAACACATACCCCCATCACCATTCACTTAAACAAAACCAGGATTTCACCTACCCTCTACTGCTTTGGGGTGTAACCACGTATCCCCATCCCTATACACTTAAACAGAAACAGGGTATCACCTACCCTCTACTGCATTGGGGTGTAACCACGGACCCCCATCACGCTACACTCAAGCAGCACCAGGGTTTCAGCTACCCTCTACTGCATTGGGGTGTAACCACATACCCCCATCACTAATCACTTAAAGATAGCTAGCGTTTCACTTACTCTCTACTTCATTGGGGTATAACGACATACCCACTTAACGTTGGCCTGAATGCACTGCCCCCACATCACTAACTCCTTAGGAAGAATTGACATATATCACTGGGGTGTAAAACACACACTCTTAAAACATGGTGCTAAACTTACTGACCCTTCATCCTAAACCTATTAGGAGGGATGGTAAATCTAACTTTCAGGCTTAACACATTGCCCCTACATTCTAAGCTCCTTTGGAAGGATGGTCAAAACACAGTCCCAAATAAGGACAAAGGGACAAATCTCACAACACTAAATTGTTTCCCAACCCTCTCCGCCTGCTGCACAATAAACAGGACAGAGAAAACTAGTCTAAAGGCACTAACATGTCACGCAGCATATGTGGTTCAAGCATCCAACCTCAAATCACACTTCTCTAAAAGCCTGCATGGCTTTGAAAATTCAGCACACTATACACACGCAAAAATGTTGGTAAGCAACATTTTATGTTAAAACAACATTATGGTGCACCTCCCAGGTGTAACATACACACCACGACCCACCAACTTTAAAACTTGTCAGTAACAGCATAGCATAGAAACGCCCAAAGTTCGGTCAACGACCTCTCACCTGAACAAATTTCAAACACGTCAACCTCAACACTGCCTTCTACTCCAAATACCCTGTGGTGATCCAGGATGTTGGAAGATGCTCAGAATGCTCTTTTATCCCATTAACTCATATGCACAGTTCTTATAAATTGCAGCGCTCTCCTCATGTTGCCAACTTTTGTGAATCTCACCCCGAGCTGTGATCACTTTCTGTCATTATTTTTGTATTTTCCACAAATAGAGCCTGCACTTTACTCCACACCAGTATTTTATTGTTCAAGGCTCACCACTCGAGGAGGAATCTCTATTCATACATCCTTTAATTGATACCGCACAGGATGGCAAATCCTTTATAGATGCAGTTTTGTATTTCTCCACAAGTCCCTGGGTTGAACGATCCAAGGCGCGTCCCATTGCGGAAGTATTCCATGGACAGTAGGTATGATTTCACACAAACACATGTTGTACTTCCTGCTTTCCTCAGTAGTGTGCATTCCAGCCATTAAGCTGCCACATCAGGAAGTCGCCTTCCATGAATTCTATGCACAGGTAATGTTCATAATGATGCGCACTACCCATGCATCTTCAGCGAATGGCAATCACAGTTCTAGCTCCCCAGTGTTAGGAGCAGCGGAACGGAAGCATCGTGTCTGATACTATTCACTCTTACAATGGCTGTCGCTGCTTAATCGCTTTGCCCAGCACGCATGTCTCTAGCATTGCTTTATTTAAAAATACACTCATATGCACTCATTCCTTGGCAATGCTCGTGTCCCAACAGTTAATCTAATACTTGCGTCCCATCGCCGTTTCAGCTGACATGGGTTCAAATTTAGGCATTTTTATTTAATTCCCGGAGCGGCAGGCATACACCAAACTTCAACCAAAGTTTGAGTGCTTGCGGCACATGATTACTGAAAGGCAATTTAAGTGCTTGCCAGGGGCTCCATAATCCCATGCTATGGAATGCTATAGGGTTACATTACCATAAGACCCCTGACATCCATAAATTCTCTCTGGCACCGTTCGTGTTATGCTCAGTGTACCATAATGTTGCATTTCAGTGCTTTATTAACTGCTATTACTCACTGCTAGTTCATTCATCGCCATGAATGCTGCAAAGACTGTTGTTCTGTGAGCGTCAAGCAGGGCACTCTCATAGTCTGCAGGCTGTCAGATGGTTTGAGACCCTGGTTGGGCTCAGGGTGTCCTCTTAGATTTTCAATCTCTCTTGCCTTGGTTTTCCTTTGTAATCTAGTTTCTCCTTAGTTTCTCTGTAGGTTCAGTTTCTTTCTTCTTTCACATGCTGGTTCTATCTTAAATTGTCGCCAGTGTTGCAATCAAAGATGGATACTTGTAGGTTATAAAAGAAGTAGATTTCTAAGCTTAGTTGTAAGTTACAGATAAAGCCCCACTAGGAGCAGAGTCCTGCTGCTCAGTCCGTCTCACTCCAACTGTCCACTCATCTAAGCACTCTCAACATCCATACAATGACCTCACTCACTGGCTGAGCAGCAGGAAACATTAGGATTGTGGGGAGAATGCATAAGATAGCAGGGGGCCGCAACACTTGCTAAGCACAAGACGTTGACTAGAACCACAGTTCAAGAATGTAAGAAAAGTCAGAGAAGATCTAGCTCCTGAATGTATCCAGAGCTCTATTCGTCTAATTGAGAGGGAGGGTCTTTTGCCTCCTGTCTGATAATAATGCTGCCTCCTCTACACATATTAGGGCTCATTACGAGTTTGGCGGTCCCAACATGGGACTGCTAAACTCACGGGGAGGATGCCACCGCCATGGTGGTGGCGTCCCCCGACCTATTACAAGGTTTCCGTCGACCAGTCTGACTGGTGGGAACATCGCTACAAGATAGTACTTGGCTTCTTTAAGGGTGCTATCTCGTAGCACAGAGGGGGCCGACCAGCACTCTCGGAATGTACACTGTCTGCTGGGCTCCCGTGTGGCCGCCTGCACTTGTTCCCCACCAGCCTCTTCATGGTAGGGAAACTGCCAAGAAAAGGCTGGTGGAGAACAATCAGCAGGGCAGTGCTTAGTTCAGCTCCACCCTAGCTGATTACAAGCAGGACTGCCATCACCCTATTGGGATCAGGGATCCTGATGAAGATGGTGGTTTGTTGGCAAGTCTGCCCGCCAATCTTGTAATGTGGCGGTTGGACCACCACAGCCCCGGTGGTTCGACCACCACCACAAGGCTAGCGGTCTTGTGACCACTGGCCTCGAAATGAGGTCCACTGTTCTTTGCCTGGGACACTTGTATACTTTAAATCGAACATTTGCAAACTTTCATTTGTTTATCTCAAACATTTGCTCAAAACCAATCAGCTGCTGAGTATGCTTCTCTGTATGAATAGTCTTCAGCTTGAGATAGCGGATAAACAAGGGCTTTGTACTCTAGTTTAACAATTTGTTCCTTTCAAGTCTACTGAAGATATATCAGGGAAGATTTTCACGTCTCACTTCCCTTCCCATGCATTTTCACACTATAAGCTTATTCATAAAGAAGCAAGTTGTGTTAAATTATCAAAAGTCAACATTCCAATAGCTGAATAGTTTTGATAGAAAAGAAGTAAAAGATGTAGCTCTTTTTGTTTTAGCAGGAAATAAACATCATGCAGCAGCCATGCTAAGGTTATGATAGAAACATTTCTCTTTAGTTGAAGCATGCTGGAATTTGTTAATGTTTGCATGACCCTCGTATGGCCTGACTTGCTTGCACTGCTAAGGTTTTAGAAATAAATGATCTTTTAAAATGTAGCTTCTGGTTAGGCCTAGTTTTTACTCATATAGGTTAATTGATTAAACCTGACTTAAATAAATTACCCTATCAAGATCTTAACTAACTAATAAAATAATTGGTGTTCATAGAAGTGTGACAATGACGTAGTTCTAAAATCTGAGAAAGTTGGAATCCACAATTATAGACACCAAAAATATCAAAAGGAACGTTGTCAGATTTAAGTGGCCTGATGTATTTGAAGAATTATGGACATCACCTTTTGATTTATAGGTTTATTCATCTGATTGTGGCAGTGCCAAATGGTTGATACCTTAATACTTAAGTCTGAAACTCACATCTCCTGTCTTTGTCTTCCCTCACTCCTTTTCATGGTCTGGCTTGAGGCTTGACAGCGCAACTGTCACCAGACAATTATTTGGGCATCACTTGAGAGAAGCTTTGGCTCTGCACACATATTGGGAGGTAAGAGTTCAATTCTTGATTGGGCAGAAGCTGTGTACATCACAAAAAGTGCTTGACCTCCACAGTAGATGTAATTTTGTTTATTTATCCAGCTGCCTGAGCTTGAACTTTCAGGGCACACACATGACCTTGCAATGCTACAGAATTGTCTTACATGATAGATACTTTATGGTGTTTGTCTTTCTCTGGCAGCAGCACAGATGGGAGGAAGGCAACCATAAGTAATATATTGCAGTCCCAGCAGCATCCCATTTCATTATTAACTTTGGGCTTCAGAAGGCAGTTTTTTGTTTGAGAGCAGTATGGGATACACATGGCTACAGTAATTCTATATGGATGTTTAATACTATATGAAATGTTATAATAAAGGCAGTTGGCGTGACCTACTAATGTGAAAAACATGAGTTCAAGAAAACAGGCTTTTAAGGATGGATAGTGTAGGAAAATGGCTCCCTGTTGCAGTTACACCCCACTTTTTGCCTGATATTGATGCTGAGAAGAACTGAGAAGTTGCTGGGACCCTGCTAACCAGGCCCCAGCACCAGTGTTCTTTCACTAAACATGTACCATTGTTTCCACAATTGGCGCCCCCCTGGCACACAGATAAGTCCCTTGTAAAAGGTACCAGTGGTACCAAGGGCCCTGTGACCAGGGCAGGTCCCTAAGCGCTGCATCATGTGTTGTGCCACCCTAAGGGACCCCTCACCTAACACATGCTCACTGCCATTGCAGATTGTTTGTGTTGGTGGGGAGAAAAAGGCAAAGTCGACATGGCATCCCCCTCAGGATGCCATGCACACAAAATACTACCTGTGGCATAAGTAAGTCACCCCTCTAGCAGGCCTTAAAGCCCTAAGGCAGGTTACACTATACCACAGGTGAGGGCATAGCTGAATGAGCAAAATTCCCCTACAGTGTCTAAGTCAATTCTTAGACATTGTAAGTACAGTGTGGCCATATTAAGTATATGGTCTGGGAGTTTCTCAAAACTAACTCCACAGCTCCATAATGGCTACACTGAATACTGGGAAGTTTGGTATCAAACTTCTCAGAATAATAAACCCACACTGATGCCAGTGCTGGATTTATTTAAAAAATGCACTCAAAGGGCATCTTAGAAGATGCCCCCTGTGTTTTTACCCAATCCTTCAGTGCAGGACTGACTGGTCTGTGCCAGCCTGCAACTGAGACGAGTTTGACCCCCTGGGGTGAGAGCCTTTGTGCTCTCTGAGGCCAGAAACAAAGCCTGCACTGGGTGGAGGTGCTTAACACCTCCCCCTGCAGGAACTGTAACACCTAGCAGTGAGCCTCAAAGGCTCAGGCTTCGTGTTACAATGCCCCAGGGCACTCCAGCTAGTGGAGATGCCCACCCCTTGGACACAGCCCCCACTTTTAGCGGCAAGTCCAGAGGAAATAATGAGAAAAACAAGGAGGAGTCACCTACTAGTCTAGTCAGGCCAGCCCCTAAGATGCCCTGAACTGAGGTGACCCTTGCCTTTAGAAAACCTCCATCTGGGTTTCGGAGGTTCCCCCAATAGGAATAGGGATGTCCCCCCTCCCCACAGGGACGAGGCACAAAGAGGGTGTAGCCACCCTCAAGGACAGTAGCCATTGGCTACTGCCCCCCAGACCTAAACACACCCCTAAATTGAGTATTTAGGAATGACCCTGAATCCAGGAAATCAGATTCCTGCAACCTACAACAAGAAGAACTACTGACCTGAAAGCCCTGCAGGGACGACAGAGACGACAACTGACTTGGCCCCAGCCCTACCGGCCTGTCTCCAGACTCAAAGAACCTGCACAGTGACGCATCCGAAAGGGACCAGCGACCTGTGAGGACTCAGAGGACTGCCCTGAAACCGAAGGACCAAGAAACTCCCAAGAACAAGCGGCACTGTTGACCAACAGCAGCATTTTTGCAACAAAGAAACAACTTTGAAAGAACTCTCCCTTCCCGCCGGAAGCGTGAGAATTCTCACTCTGCACCTTATGCCACCGGCTCAAGCTCCAAAGAACTAATACCGCAGAGAGGACTCCCAGGCGACTGCGACCTCGTGAGTAACCTGAAACGATCTCCCTGCACCCCCACAGCGACACCTGCAGAGAGGATCCAGAGGCTCCCCCTGACGCGACTGCCTGGTAACAAAGAACCCGACGCCTGGACCAAGCACAGCACCCGCAGCCCCCAGGACTGAAAGGAACCAACCTCCAGTGCAGGAGTGACCAGCAGGTGGCCCTCTTCCTAGCCCAGTCGTTGGCTGGCCTGAGAATCTCCCCTGTGCCCTGCCTGCATCCCCTAAGTGACCCCCGGGTCCCTCCATTGCTTTCAATAGCAAACCCGAAGCCAACTTTGCACACTGCACCCGGCCGCCCCTGTGCCGCTGAGGGTGTGTTTTGTGTGCCTGTTTGTGTGCCCCGTCCCGTTTCCCCCCCGTGCTCTACAAAACCCCCCTGGTCTGCTCCCGAGGACATGGGTACTTACCTGCCATCAGACCGGAACCGGAGCACCCCTGTTCTCTGTAGGCACCTATATGTTTTGGGCCCTCCTTTGACCTCTGCTCCTGACTGGCCCTGTGTTGCTGGTGCAGTGACTTGCCTTGAACCCCCAACGGTGGGCTGCCTGTGCCTAGGAGACTGACTGACTGTGTAAGTGCTTTACTTACCTGAGAAACCTAACAATACTTACCTCCCCCAGGAACTGTTGATTTTTGCACTTTTAAAATAGCTTATGGTATACTGTGTGTACTACTGCTTTAATTCAAAGTTCCTTACTTACGTGTGTGGAGTACCTTGCATTTTATGTACTTACTTCAAATCTTGAATCTTGTGGTTCTAAAATAAATTAAGAACATATATTTTTCTATATAAAAACAATTGGCCTGGAGTTAAGTCTTTGAATGTGTGTTCCTCATTTATTGCCTGTGTTTGTACAACAAATGCATAAGACGACCCTCTGATAAGCCTACTGCTCGACCACACTACCCCAAAATAGAGCATTAGGATTATATAATGTTGCCACTATCAACCTCTAAGGGGAACCCTTGAACTCTGTGCACACTATCTCTCACTTTGAGATAGTATATACAGAGCCAACTTCCTACAGATAGTTATTACTCTGTACTGAAGCCTGTAGGCAAAGATTCCGTCACATGGAATTTCACAGATTACCACACTAGGCAAGGGTTTTGTTGTTAGTGATTCATCCAAACAAACTGTACAGACTGAAAATATGCACTTCAATAATGATGGACTACAATTATCCTTTTTAGGTTCTGTTTGGAGAGATATTATTTTGGTTTGCTATCTGTAACTATGTATGCATTTTTACTTTTATGACTGTATACTGGATGGTGGCCTTGTAGAAAGCTTACACTCAGTACAGTAGTCTTAAATTGGTTATGGTGACATGCCAGTGATAAAGGTGTAATTGGCCTGATTATTTGTTATGAAATGTTACAATGAAGGCAGTAGGTCTGGCATACTGATTGTGAATAGCATATGGTAAAATCAAGGGTGGATTGTTATTACTCTGAATTAAAGCTTAGGGATCGGTTCTCCTTACAGGGAGTCTCTCAGATTACCTTAGTAGGCAAGGATTTTGGTGGTGTTTACCCTCTCTAACAAACCATGATTAAAGAAAATTTGCAGTCTGAGAATTCTTGTTTAGCCCTTTTGGGAGGGCTAGTATTTTGCTTTGCCAAGTGTAATTTTATATACATTTGGTGACTGTATGCCTGAAGGTTGCCTTGTGGGAAAGTGTATGCTCGGTATGATAGTTCTGAAATTGTTGCTAATGACAGGCCAATGATAAAAGCAAAAGGCTTAATTGGTGTGCAGAGAAAGTTTATGTCGGATACTATAGGCCCATCCTGTCTATTATGAAACGTTATTACAAAGGCAGTAGGCCCGGCATATTTGTTGCGAAAAATATATGGTAAATCCAGTAGGCCTCTAGCAATAGATTGTTTTCAAGTTATGTTGCAGTCCGTAGAAAGATATTTGGTTACATATAGTCTCACATATTATCCCAATAGGCAAGGTTTTTGGTGTTCGTCACTCACTCTGACAAACCCATAGAGCAAAATGTCATTTTGGGGATTCTTGTTCGGACCTATTGAGAGGGACTGTATACTGTTTTGGCAATTGCACTTTTGTACTTATTTGTAAATTTACAACTGTATGCGTGATAGTTACCAGTTTATGCACACTTCAGTAGGCCTTTGTTGTATAGGTGTCAAGTCATGGGTAAAGGCTAGAGCCCTTATCGGTTTACTGGGAAAAGTTGTCAGTTTCCTAAGGTGTGGCCTGTTTATAAAGAAAATGTATGACAAAGCAAGTAAACCTTATTTGCAGAGTGTGAAGTGTATATGTTAAAGGCAATAGGCTTTTGAGGGCAGAGTGGTATTACAGTGTGCTAAAGCCTGGTGGCTGGTATTTTGTTCCATTGAGTCTCGCATATTACCTAAATAGGCAAGCGTTTTGGTGTTGGTGTCCCACCTGAACAAATCATGGGGTATATAGTTTGTGCAATGGTAATCTTGTGCAAGGGTAATCTTTATTAGGCTTTATTAGTAGGGGGTTTATAGTGTTTTGACAACTGCATTTTGTACATATTTATAATTTCATGTTGTTATGTTGTCAGTATGCCTGATAGCTACCCATGGGAAGTCTTATAACTAATACAATAGATCTGAGTTAGTTATGGTGACAAGTCAATGATAACAGCTAGAGCCCTAATTGGTTGACTAGGCAAACGCATTTCCAATGCCATAGATCTGATCCTGAACATTATGAAAAACTATGAAGAACACAGTAGATCTGGCATTTATTGTGAAACGCCTATGTTAGTCATTAGTTATTTAAGAGTGTGTTATGTCTTATGTATTAAAGGTTACAAATAGACATTTTCTGAAATGATATGTCACAAATTACCTTTGTAAGATAGGATATGGGGACTCTAACAAACTCTAGAAAGAGAAGATTTGTACTGTAATAATTCTAGATAGAATCTCTTATTAGCTGCCTGCCAAGATCTTGCAACAAAGAAAACCCTCAGATAATGCATTCATCCCTATATTAGGAATATATATCAATACTAGTATGTAGACGGCCTTTATGTCAGCTATGTTCTGCGTTGGTCTTTCTGAGTGTCATTTACAATCTGCTTCCATCCATGACAGCGTACTGCGTGGGGTAATGGTTCAGTCCACATCAGTCATTGGCTTTCTTGCAGCATTCTCTGATACCCTGGACATTCATCTGAAATGGAGTGTGCTTCAGCTGCTTGGATAGTCCTTTAGTTTTCAAATGTTCTCCTTTTATAGTTCACATCTAATTCCTTTGCTTCTCCTCTTTTAATTTTAATATTTAAATTAATATTTCTTATGATAAAACATCTCTCCAGGCAGAGCTAATGGCTCACTTGCTTGATGCTCATTTCATCTGCAGTGCACTGCATCACACATAGCTATTTTCTCTAAACCACAAGCCCATGATGTCCACAGTGTATCATTGTTTTACCCTTTCAAGATGGCCAACCCGCGGTTTCTAAAAGTGGCAGCCAATGCTGAATCTTTAAACCAAAAATAGACTATTTATAATCCACTGCAAGATTGACACCCACTGCTATGTTTAGTTCCATTATTTCAAGCATATGTCCTTCATGTTTACACAGCAATAGGCTTTCTTTTGTCTACTTGTATTCTATGAATTTATTGTGAAAATGCTGTTAAATTTTCTGTGTGTTTTATTGCAATAGTATCATAGGGTGAATGCAAGAATGACTCATTGGATGGATTAATGGATGCATGCGTGTGAAGATGAGTGACAGAGTACGTATATGATAACCTATTGAGTGCCTAAACCCATCAACAGCACAAGGTGGGAAACCACTATTGCAATGCGGTTAATAGCATACACACTGTTACCATGCATACCATTACAATGCAGGATTTTATAATGACTATGCCTTTACCACGCATGCCATTACAACCATTCTAAAGGAATGAATAATGAAGGCATAGTTGTTGTAAAACTTTTACAGGAGAATGTAAGTATTTTGCAGGTAAGTAATACGTGTTTTATATATATATATTTGTTTAATGCACTTTGCACTTTATTTAATTTAACATTATGATGCCAAAGGAGAAATCACAAAGCAAATTAAATAAATACTTGGAATTGGATCGGGAATTGTCAGCTGTTGTGCCACTGTGTAACCGGTCCGGGGGAGTGGCCGAAAAAAGACCTGTTTTTTCCTAAAAAATAAATAAATATATATATATATATATATATATATATATCTTGGTAGATAGATATTTTCCTGTACTTTTAGGGTTTAGGGTCAGTAAGGTTTTTTGGGTGGCAAGGGAATTCTAGGTTTTAGGGTGGTAAGGGTATTTTTAGGGTGGGTATGGGTTTGTGGGTGGAAAGGGAATTTAAGGGTGGGTATGGGTTTGAGGGTAGCAAAGGGATTTTTGGGGCTTAAAGTGGATATGGGTTTGAGAGTGGCAAGGGTATTTTTAGGGTGGGTATACGTTTTAGGAAGACAAGGGTATTTTTAGGGTGAGTATGGGTTTGTGGTGGCAGTGGTATTTAGGGTGGGTATGGGTTTGAGGGAGTAAGGGATTTTTTTAGGGTTTAGGGTAGGCATGGGTTTTTGGTTTGTGGGTTAATATGTGTGCGTATGTGTCTTAAAAATGTTTATATAGAAAAGTATCTTTACACATACAAACACATATATATAGACATATATAGACACATACATACAGACATGCATACACACATGAGATTTATACTTACTGTAAAATGTTTACCACGCTTAAGCCTTTACCATTTATGCCTTTACAATAAGAAGTTGTGATAGTGGCATTGCGTCGTAAAGGCAACTCGTTGTATAGGTCACATTGTAAAGGCATGTGTGGTAATGACATCAGTGAGTACGTCATACAACAGGCACTAGGCACTTATACTCATAAGCTGGACTTGTTTGTTTTGCCAAAGCTTGTTAGTGAGTGTACTTTGGAAGTGTATCACTACCTGTATAAATTCTGAGGGAGTGTAAACATTTTACTTCAAATGCATAATCTACACTTCTTAAAAATTCCATATTATAAGACTCCGTTTTTTTTTTTACTCTTGTTAGTAAAAATTTTTGGAAAACACCTGTTGCACAGAAATCTGTCACAAAATGTCAATTTGTACGTTCTGTTTCACAGCAAGGTAAGTCAAAAAAGGGATTATCTTTTCCTTGTCTGCTGAGGCAGAAATGACCAAAATGTTAATTTTTAGAATTGATTTCACAGCAAAATCATTGGATCATCTTTAAAGGACCATTCACTCATTCAACTTTTGCAAAAGAAGCTAAAATCCAGTTTGATCATTTTGCAAGCAGAATAAGCCGAATATGGCAAAGGAATGTTCACTTGTTTGAATAAAAAAGATTAGGCTGCTGCAAAGCCTCTATTTTTTATCAAAATAACTGAAAAACGCTAAGAAACATTAAGTATGAGTTTTCAATCATTTGTGTATGAAGAAAAATAGCTTTTCCTTATACCGAGAATGTGTTTGTTATTTCTATATTTAAACTAAAGTAATTATTGGATTTGTATGCTACCAGAAAAAGCATAATATGAATGTGCTGTTTTTCTTTCCAGCAAAATGAATAAACTGTCTTATCAAGAGTTTTTTTTCTTTTATGGTTCAGTGAAATGTTTCTGAAAAGCACCAATCTGCAAAATAAGAGCAATGTCCTAAATGAGTTATGTAGAACTGTTTAGTTATTTTGCTAGTAAAATAATGTGTCAAAAGGTAATTTGCAGGAGCATGTTGCACATTTCCAGGTGTAAAAATGAAGACAAAAATAAATGTGCTGTTGTGTTTTCTATGGGAAGTAAGTGAAAACGTAGGAAGGGCTTTTCTGAGAAAGGTTTCATGTTGGAAAAGAGTTATTTCCCTAAACTGACAAGCAAGTAGAGGGGAGATGACAGAAACTAGTTTTGCAAAATGTCACACAGTTCTGGTACATTATTGTATTCTTGTTAATCCTTTTGTAATATACTGTCAGTTTTCATTAATCTGCATCACTTTTGCGATTTACTGCTAACATTAGCAACACATATGCTAAAATAGTGAGTGATTCGATTCAAAACTTTATTCAGCAAGTTTATAAACAGCCTTAAATGTACAACGAGTAAGCACAGCATAAAACAAATAAAATACAAGATAAAATGATATATATATATATATATATATGTGTGTGTGTACATACAAAGATGTACAAAAATATCAGACATTTCATGTTAAAGAAATCGCCCCATTCGCTCATCGCCTAACATAGGATATTTTTCCTGTAATACGCAGCCTTTAATATAAAAGCGTCTACATTAAAACACACGTGGTAATCTCCAAGTTCAAACAGAAAATCCATTGCAGTATTATGATCTCTGATATTATACTTAAGCAAAAGGGGTTTAGGATAAAAGCACCTAAGATTCTTATAAAAACTACAAAAGAGCAGATGGTACATAGTGCATTGTTTGGACGTCCCATCACAGGGGCATGGCATCATGTCGGGGGACAGCTCTTCATTTTTGGTGGGCAGTGCCTAGCCTAAGTTGTGACAGGACATAGTGATGCTGAACATTACTAACACAAATTAAGTAGTTCTGGCAACCTTCTGTAAAAAAACGGTCAATATAGGAGGCGACCCTTATTTTATTCACTTCCGTCCTTGCCAGACGTAAAGTTAAAAAAGGTTTCTTTATCATAGCTCTTTGAGAGAGATGCAATTTTAGCCGGTTCGTGCCCTGTAGACATATTAAAAATAGAAGTAGTAGATAAGCTTGACAGCCGAGGAAAAGAAGAAGCATAGTCCAATGTTAAACAATCTAAGGCAATCAATTTTGTAAAATGTGTCTTCTCTTTAGACCATATGGAATTCCAGAGTAACAGTGGTTTTAACAAAAGCATGCCCTCCATGTACTGCATTCGAACCTCGTTATGAACTATTATAGATGATGCTGAGATGAAAAGGCATAGAAGATACTTCAAGAAATTATTTTCCTCAATGTGAAGAGGAGAACAATGAGCATAGCCCCATAAACCATCCACAAAAGTAGCAGTAGACACTCATTTTGCCTTGTAGCTGTCAGCCATTTCCTTCACAGGGTGCACACCAAGTTTGTTTGAGAACATTAACACTTAATGACAACACCTAGATTTGGCATTATGTACTTTTACCAGTAAATACAATTCCTAGATAACAAAAGAAATTACTATTGGAAATGGTAGATTTACTGATATCACTTTTTGAGCTTTGCCCCTTAAATCATAGAGTAGGTTTTTTTTGGTTGTTGATCACAATTTTTTTAGTTGACATGAAGACCCCAAATGCATTAATCAACGCCTAAAGAAGTTGGTGTCCTAGATAACAGTACAGCATCATCAGCATGCAATAATACCAGAATAGAACAGCCGGCAATGCTGGGGGCATCAATTGACAGGGCCTGGAGTCAGTCATCCACTCTGTTTATGAAAAGCTAAAACAGAAATGGAGCTAATACACAGACCTGCCTTATACCTCTACCCACCATAAAGGGGGAGCCTTTCCCTTGAATACCAAACTGTACACTGGAGGACAAGTTCTCATATAGGCATGCAAGGAAATGTATAATCTCCTTCGGGCACCAAGGGCAGACAGGGTTGACCAAAGGATGGAATGGTCGACCAAATCAAATGCACTACTTTAGTCCACAGAACAAAGTTATAAGCCCTAGTATACTTCCAGATTAATAGGTCCAAATTGACACATTGTGTGACTGTGCCTATGTCCTTCCTAAAGCCAAACTGAGCATCTGGTAGAATACCATTTTTCAGTACCCATTCATCCAACCTCTTTAAAAGGATCCTGCTCATCAACTTAATAGAGGAATCCAGGAGGGAAATGGGTCGGTAACACTTGGGATCTCATTTACTGTCCTTTTTTAATATCAGCACTGATTGACACAGCCCAGGGTGCAGGGATCTCATATTCTGCAGCTGCAGTAAACACTGTAGTCAGACTGGGCCCCCAGAATTCCTTGGCTGAAATAAATGCATCAACTGGAACGCCGTCGGGACCTAGAGCCCTACCAGCTGCACTTTGCTCCAGGGCAAGGAAGACCTCATCAATGGTAATATTCAAAGAGATGTGATGCCAAAGGAATGAACCCACACGTGCTGCTGAGCTACCAGATACCTGCCCCGATTTAACAATGGCTGAAAAATCAGTTACCCAAGCATCGTAGGGAACTAGTGAATTAAACTCTGGGAATACAGACCTTTTTTTTTTTTTTTTTAAAGAAAGGGGCACCAACTGTGTCCCAAACAACTTGGAGTCTTTCATTTCAGCATCCTGTTTCAATTTATCCCAGTCCTCCTCTTGTAAGAACTTCTGCCTAGGTTCTAGGGTCTGTTTCTAGGATTTTTGGAATAACTTGATGGCCATAGGATCCCTAGGGGAGCTATGTACAGCTGTTCTCAAAAGTCGGGATGCCTGGGTGCATGAGCGATCAAACCACTTACGTTTAGTACCATTAATAGCCCTTGCGACCCTTATCAGCAGGGACCTCATAAAACCTATAATCTGATTAAAACCTTTCAACTGATGGCCATGGTCAGCCAGCTGTCCCAAACAATACATAACCTTCCCCAGGTTCTTAGTTATGGTTTCTTGCAGAATGCTATTAGGCTCAATTCCTCACCATTTGTATCCTTACACCATTCGGCCTAGCTGGAGTAATGCTCAAGATTACAGCAGATACCTCACACGTCCAATAATGAAGGAAGAAGGTTAACATAATAAGATTATGGTCACTTAGCACTGTTGAAATAATATGAGGTGTGCCAAACCGATCCAGACCAGTTGGAGAAATCAGAAAATGATCTATATTAGTATTCGCATTTCTCGCTTCAAACATCAAGATCTGTTCCCCATTGAGACCTAATTTGCAATCCAGCATAAAAAAGTTATATTTATATATAGCCCATATTCAAGGCTGTTCCATAATCATTTCAGAAGTGTGAAATGCCATCCTCCCCCAAACTATGAAAACCACAAATTCTAATCACTGAATAAGAACACTGCTGTATATTGAAATCTCCTGCCCACAGCAAAATAGGATTAGAGTGATAGGGTGTAAAAATGATTCTAAACCTGAGTCCATGGCATAAACCACTGAACTCCTTGAGTTATTAAAAACATTATTATAAAAATTAACCAACACAACATCAGGGCAACATCAGAACCTGGCCTGGCAGTTCGGGCTGGACTGTTCCTATGAGGAACAGGGTCAAGACTGATTTGCGTATGGCTGGGTTCAAACTGGGGTGGCATGGTGAGCAAAATAATGGATGGATTAAACCCAGATCTGTGACTGGGGGTGAATGTTTGATTGGTTCTGCATTCCGTCCATCCAGTTACGCTATCCCACAGCGTTTGTGTTTTGCTTTGCTTTTGCCGCCCTAAGTGCGCCGGGTATGCCCAGACGTGGGTCCCGGGCTCACTGTGCCACTGGATTCAAGCTAGCCTGGCTGATGAGGGGTGAAACCCCGAAACCAGTCCCAGGATGCTTGTTTCCGGTCCAGGGAGAACCTGGCCTGGCAGTTCGGGCTGGACTGTTCCCATGAGGAACAGGGTCAAGACTGATTTGCATATGGCTGGGTTCAAACTGGGGTGGCATGGTGAGCAAAATAATGGATGGATTAAACCCAGATCTGTGACTGGGGGTGAATGTTTGATTGGTTCCGCATTCCGTCCATCCAGTTACGTTTGTGTTTTGCTTCCCTTTTGAGACCAACCACAAAATCTTAATATGCAGGCCCGCTGTGGCAGACCTTTTACCCATGACAGAAAGCTTATTAGATATTAAAACTTGTAAACCCCCTTTCGCTCTCCCTGCCTTTCGCCCACCTTGCTTCAGAGAGTACTGCCCCTAGAAAGTCTGAAGAAAAACTCTGTGTGTTGGATTCACACACCATGTTTCCTGCATGCATATAACATTAAATGTCCTTATACAGTGCAGTAAATCAGTTGTACCCAACTTATTCTGCAGCCCACATAAATTCCATGAGGCAAAATTCAGCAACCCACTACCTTCCCTTCATTGAGAATTCCCCAAAAGAAGCATGGATGCCTGCACAATATTACTCGCGCTATCTATGCTGATCAGTTTGAAGGCCCCCTTATTTGCTGGCACACATCCCTTGGTTCCAGAAATGGGCAACCATTTAGGGTGCGATATGTCTGATTCAAAGGTCGGGGGCTCCCAGATCTATCCTCCTCATATAGGGAAACACAACTCTCACTTTTGGCCAGTCAGTCAATATCTTGTAAAGAGCTTAGTGCCTGGAACCTATTCAACAGGGTTACTGGTGGAGCACGTATAGTTATGGTGTGGCTCAAGTTGATAGCCAGTCAAACTGTGCCCTAACAGTTCATTTTTCGCAGATGACAGTAAAAGAAGCCCAAAAGGAGTAATTTTATATCCTTTGCTGATGATACAGTTGCCTTTGATCTTGTCAAAACCTCTCCAGCCAGTCTGGGATATCTAAAATTAACAACTGTGGCAGGTGAACGTCTTTCGGTACTCTTAGTCTCCTTGTTAATTACTCCCACTGCCCTCCTTATAAAGCCATCTAGTGTGAAGTCTCTGAGCCTAGCGGGGGGGCTTCCTTTTACCCTTGGGCAGGAGGAGGGTACAACAAAAGCACCAGAGAAGGAGTAAGTCAAAATTCAAGACAATACCTAGATAAATTGAAAGTGCTCTTCACAAGTTGGAACCTTGTGAGGTGGCCCAGTCCAGCCTTCTACGGCTGAGGACGGGCGCAGACGGGCCCATTCTTGGCCCGGTCTTCACCCGGGGCACACGCCCGGGTGCATCCCATGCAGCAAGTTCCAGGTGCTCCTTAAAACTGCCTCCTGGCACAAAATGCGAACTGGTGGCCCCCTGTTGCTACAAATACTGCCAGGAAATGTAGTTCAGGGCTCCTGGTCACATAGACAGCACAGCAGGTCTGAGCTGTTCCTTAAAAACGCCTCCTGGTGTGAAATGCGGGTGGGCGGGCAGCCCCTGCTGTCCAAAATACTGACGAGAAATGTAGTTCAGGGCCCCTGGTCACACAAGCGGTAAGACTCATTTTGTGCCTATTGGTCCTTTACTTTCCAGGGGAAACTCTTTTCCCCTCCATCAGAGCTTCCCTCAAGGTAGGGTGATCAGATTTTGAGAAGCAAAAACCACAAAAATACATATATTTACTGGAGAAAAAAAACACAAAGGTTAAAGTAACCTTATAGTTAGCTGAAATGTTGAGTAACATCGTAATTTTTAAAACTCTAAAAACCGCAGAAATTCAGCCTTTACAGATATAGTTATCCTAATTAAGTAACTCATGCCCTAAGGTAACTGTTTCACTCCCCTGCCATGCACAGTTTTCTCATCAATAATTTAATAGCAAATGTTGCAGTGATGGTATCGATGCTGTCAAAGAATATGTTATGAGTGATGTAAAATGTGGCAAAATTAGCAGTGCATGACGAGGAGTAGTTATAGTTACCTTAGGGGACAAGTTAAGTTGCTTGAGATAACTATAACTGGTAAATTTCTGTTGTTTTCCGAGTTTAAAACGTTACATTGTTACTGACCAATTCACCTAACTATAATGTTACTTTAACCTTTGTTTTTTTCCAGTGAATTTCTAGGGTTTCTTAATGCAAAGTAATAAGTAAAGCCAACCCTGGCCGTGCATGGCCTTTGACCATACACTCTGAGGGTTGGCCACAAGGTCTGGCCTCCAGCAAACCCTCCTACAGGCAGCCAACCCCACGCTGCGCATAGCTTTTTACTATGCAGAGCAGGGGATTGGCCACAGGAAATGGCCTGCAGTTAGGCCTTGTAGCAACCCACTTACCCCCCTGCAGGCAAACCATCCCCCTCCTCAATCTGTACCCAACATTTTAATTAAAAGCAGATCTATCATCTTTGTCCAAAAATTACCAATAATTGTATTCAAATGTATATTTTAATGTACACAATGAAAGGTTTATTATAGATTACTTAAAAATGATTAAACCACATGTCTCTGATTCTTTCTTTTTTTACATAATTTGTATTACATTGTGGGATTAAAAAATGTGAATATAAATATTCAGATACATTATTTTTCTTTAAGAAAAAAAGATAAAACAAACCTGTCTCTTAATTTACCTTTTTACTTTTTAGACCACAAAAAATGCACTAAAAAATAAATACATAAAGGCCTTCTTAAGGCCACATAGAGTGCAACCATACAACCGACCCCTAGGTGACAGTGCAGTCCCAAGTGTGGAGCAAGAGCTCCAGCCTGGGAAATGTTTAAAAAAAAAAAAAATAGGCTATCTTCTCCTGGGGGTCATGGTTTCAGTAGCCCGCAAAACGTATTTTTGTTTTTATATATTTATGTAAATATATCTATATATCTCTCAATATATATCACCCATGTGTGGCAATGACATTCAAACACTGAAAACCAATGCAAGGCTACATTATATATTATCTATGGCAATACCTCCACTCCTTACCCTCCTTCCTCACACCATGTATCCTCTCTATTGAGAGCATGCAGCTGACCTTGTCCTGTGCTGCCTGAAAGAAAAAGATTAATTACTTAAGTTGTGTCAATACTTTGGGGTACCTGTGGAAATGAGAGCATGCTTCTGTTCTGCTTTGCCATCTGACTTGACCCTTGTTCCAAAAACCAGGACATGTACTTAAAACTGAGAAAGGCGCTAGGACAGGCCGCTGAAAACTGGAGTTGTCTTCAGAAACCTGGAACATTTGGTCAACCCACCTTAGGAGGCACATTGACTGTGTACTGTTTTATTGTCATACAAAATCAGTGCACCTCCTAATGGCTACTCTGCACCCATATCTACTATATGGTGCACAAACAGAGGCAAAGTATTTTCCTCATTTCCATGGAGCTGCACCCTTATGCAAATGAGGGCATGCCCCTTTAGATTACACAGCACTGTATATATGTGGTACCATCTGTATTACAGAAGGGGCCACACAATCACTGTGTTTAATTTCTAAGGCAAACTGACTCTACAGGGCACATCCTGTGGCTTGATCCACTTCTCCCACAGTCCTTTGTGACTGTTGTATTACACAGCTACCAACATTTCTCTAGCCGTGGAGGATACTGTGCAATCTGCAATTACTGCTTGTTACTTACCAGTAATTGCATTACTGGTAGATACTTTCCTTGGACAACTGTCACTCCCTTCCAATGTGACTGCTTGCCACTGGATGGCCAAGCAGCCTATGTTTTATGTACTATGGTGCCCTAAAGGAATCGTTGGTTGATTTGTTTTGTTTATGTGCAGTACTTGTATATAATTAGATATCTTGTGTTTTTGGTATGTTACATATTTTGTTCATTAGTTCTTTAGGTGAACAGGTAATTTGTTGATACTATGACTGAATTGATTTAATTGTAATAAAGAAATTACGTTTCAGTGAAAAATTTAGGTTTTCGCTTAGATATTTGGTTACATATTTATCCCTGCTGGATATCTTGACTTCTGAATGGTTTTTGTCCCTGACCCAGAGAGGGAATAGGGACTCCCCCTCTGTTTGTCCTTTATTCTCACATGCCTGCAATGTAGCTGAATTTTCTAAAAGTTTGAATTTTACTACACTAATTATAATGAGAATAATTGCATTCTAAGTATATAATTGATATATATCGTACTAATGTGTAATATAAAATACAGAACACAATACATTTTATATACCACAACAGTAAAGAATAATGTATGGGGTAACATACCCCCAAATGGACATTATAAGGATTTGCAAGTCACAATAGAAGCTCAAGGCTGAAAGCTGAACACCTTCTTAAGAGCATAGACCTGTGTGGTGGTATCAATATAAAATTCCGATTTGAGGGTACATTAAGCTTTATAAACAAGAATCCCCTTCTATTTGTATCCTCTTCTGACTGATGGGCTGTTGCAGCCAACTATCCAGTCTCAGAATTAGGGCTTATTGATGCGCATGGGTAAACCCTGGGATTCATCCCACACGTTATGGTGCATACTGTTCTGCATGTGTGACAATCCCCACTGACTCCACCAAAATTCAAGATATCAGTTTGTTTTCCCCGCAGCATGCCCGCACATGGCCTGTCTGGGGAGCAATTATAGAGATGTTGAATTTAATGAGTAAAACATGTAATTATCTTTAACATCTTTTTGTCCTATAATACCAGCTTTTTAAACATTGTTGAGGTTTCAGAAAATACCATTAGAGGGTGAAAGAAGTCCTCAGCCGATTCCAATATTTTGCATCGCTTACAAAATGTATGAACATTTTGGTACTTTTATAGCACAAGCCTAACTGGCAGCAGTGAAGCACAGCAGATTGAACAGTAGACATGATTCCTGAACATCGTGTTCAGTAACTGGGGAGGACTCTGGACTCATGGGCCCTGGGTGAGGAGCTGGAAGCCCCCCTAGAGGGGTGATACGATCCTGAATGCATTGCAGGGGAAGGTTTACCTCTGAGGATATTCTTGTTTTGCATCTATTCACTTCCATTCTGTTGTCCTTTTGGCACCTTGGTTCCAAGATGTAAGTATTTTCTGTGAGGAGAAGATCATATCGTGTCTTATTTGTTATGTCATGCATCTGGCCTTTAAAAAGATGCAGGCTTTGATGGGGCAATCTGGATAGACACATATAGATGCACTAGAAGTGACTAAAGTGCTTCTGTACTTTGCTTGGAGCTGCTGCACTTCAGTGGCATGAGGACTGCGATGGGAATGCTTGCAAGCAGAGTGTTGCCACAGTCTTGGTGGGAAAAGCCCAGGGGCTGAGCGTTGAGCAGCTCGGGCATCTTCTTCAGGTGTTTGTGCCTAGACCTGTGGCAGGAGTCAGAGTCTGTATTAGAGTCTGTAACACGCTGGCTGTGTTATCTTGAGGATAGAAGTCTTGAAGGGGATGCCAGAGTCCCTGGTGGGACTGGATGTTTCTGCACTTGTGATGAGTTGTGTTCTGGGTATAACTAATTCCATATTGGAGAGCACGTCTTAAAATTGTGTGTCTGCTGTTGGTTATTTGGACGATTTCTCTTGCACCATTGAGTTTAACAAAGGCATTTCTATCCATTCTTGGAGGAAGGAGAGGTCCTGTGGAGGACAGACTGGGAGGGAAAAAGGTGTATATCCCTACAGCCCCATCGATAGCTATAGGGACTCGGCGGCTGATCCCCAGCGGTATGTGGACTATCACCCTAAAATGTAAGGGCAAAGAGAATACAGAATAAAGGCACTCGCCGTGTTCTTCACAGCATAAAATTCACACTGCAAATGGTTTGCCACTCACACAGCTTGTGTAACATGCCGCTCACACAGTACACCCCAAAACTTTAGGGCAGGAGGAGTAAAAACCCAACGTTTATGAGTAACAAGACCACGTGGCCCCTAATCTATTATAAGCTGCCACCATCCATCAGCCAGCTCACTGTTTGGTATGAGGAGGCAATAGCCTTCCTTGCCTGTGATTAGGAATGCACCTTATGTGCACCCCTTCTAAACCTTTCAAACACAGGACTCGGCACTTGTATCAAGCAATGATAAGGTCTTAGAAATACGATTGATAACATCTCCAAATTCTGATAAAATTCATCAGATCTAAACTGAAGTCCCCGCAAATTCTTTGAATTTACCTAATTTGGCTTATGTTCGGCTGGGTGTAAATACTGACGGCTGGCGTGCAGTTATTGCTCTGGTCGCAGTCAAATGTAAATGTATTTTCTCCAGCATGAAGCCAGCTGGTGTGCAGGTGATTCAAAAAGATGTGCGAGGGTTCAATACTGTTATCCCCAGAGAACTTTCTTATATATTTTCCATTTGTGAGTAGTATTTACTTAGGTGTGAATAAAAGTGCTTTTCCTTTTTTAAAGTGAAAGCAAAAGCCAGACAATGGTTTGAATATTACTATTGTGCATTGCTGGCATCTGAGTTTCTAGCCCACACTACCCTCTGGGGCAGGCTTGGACTGTTCTTCCTCACAATCTCGAAGATCAAGCGCAAAATATGTACTTGGTATCCAGTTGAGGGTCTGTGGCATCGAGGCCTCAGGACACTAGAGGTGAAAAGCTTCCATTGATAGGCTTGGGATCAAGTAGCTTCTCAAGGCCCTGAGTCCCCTTTACCGCATCCGATTTCTCACAACGTTTGACATCAATGTTAGTTTATTTATCATTTTGTTAACAAATAGCGTTACTGTTTAGAGCCCTCTAAAACATTTGAACGCTGTTGAGTCACACTTTGAGACCCTCCTTTAACTGGATCCACTTATGGATGGAACATGCAAATATGTCTTGCACTGGTAGTGGGATGTTAAAAAAGGGATTAATGATATTGCCGATTTTTCCACAGCTTGAGGTTGCAAACGTTGTGTGTTACTATTTTAATTGACATCTTTTTATCAGACTCCGTGAACACAATGCAGACGCTTGCAACCAATTAGGTTCGTGGGTGGGAACATTTTCCAACAGTGGTGGAAAACTGTGGTTACAATTGATTAATTGCAGGAGCTCTCAAAGGACTTGGATGGGAAACTACTTCCCAAGTGTTCGTTTGTTGTGGGGCCTGAAATGAGAGACGTTGGTTCTATAATGGAAGACATCATCTGGCTACCTATCTCAATAAGTCAGCATTAGTGCCTTCAGTGGCCGCAAGACTTATATTAGCCTTTCAAATGGGGAGCTGCTGATGGACAGATTCCTGTGGGTGCAGTCAGATGCCGAGAGCCACACTGCCAGTATTTTTCTCGCAGGTGTCATGCTACCTGTGGCCCAACATTGTCGCTCCCTGCTGCTGCTCCCTATCACTTGTTGTCTCACTGGGCCAGGCTGCTCACTTGTGTGTTTGTACCAAGCGTCAGGCTGAAATATGTGGTTCACAATTAGATGGTACTCTTTCCTGCGTTCATGGCATGCCTCGCACATAAGTCTCACCTGCAAGTTTATTAGCTATGTTAATGTTTCATAGCCATATGTACAGCAGCATGGCTAAAAGTAATCAAAAAGCACTGTGCGTCACACTTTTTTTTTAATTGCTCTCTTGAGGAAACTTGGAGGGAAGGAGGAAGGACGGCAACTCGGAGTGAGGGAGAGCAGAAGGCAATGCAGATAGAGGGAGAGAGCCAACACGGACAAAGAAACACAGAGGAAGTATATGGGGCAACTTTAGCAACACAAAAGGATAATGGACAGAGTGCTTCAACTTTTCACTCACTCACCCCCAATCACAGATCTAGGTTTAATTCATTGTTTTTTGTGCACCATGCCACCCGTGCTCATTGGGCCACTGGATTCAAGCTTGCCTGGCTGAGGAGGTGTGATACTCCAAAACCGGTCCCAGAATGCTTGTTTCTACTCCAGGGAAGATCTGGCCTGGCAGTTCAGGCTGGACTGTTCCCATGGGGAGAAGGCTCATGATTGATTTGCATACAGTGGGGTCCAAACTGGGGTGGCATGGTGAGCAAAATTATGATGAATTCAACCCAGATCTGTGACTGGGGTGAGTGTTTGAAAAGTTTCAACACTCCATCCATCATCCTTTTATGTTGGAAGTATAAGAGGCAACTAGGAGGGAGGGAAGAAGGGCAGGAAGTACCACGGAGGGAAGCAGCATGGAAGGCAAGGAAAAGGTAGGGGAGTAATAAAACAAGCTCTGACACAGCCAGAGCTGATTGCATTCGTGCAATTTCTTTTTTATTGCTCTCTCAGAGGAAGAGAGGTATGAAGGGAACACAGAGGGTGGGAGGGTTGGAGGCAACATGGAGAGGGGGCAATAAGGAGGGAGGGAAGGTGGGAGGCAATATGAAGGGAAGGAGGGCAAGCCGCAACCTGGACGAAGGAAGGGCGGGAGGCAAGGCTGATTTAGGAACCTACGTAGAGTAAGGAAGGCCACAGAGAGGGAGAGAGGGAGGCAACATGGAAGGAGGGCAGGAGGCAACACAGTGGGTGGGAGGCAGAAAAGAGGGAGGGAGGAATTCAGTGATGCATTTGGAGGAGCCACATGCATAATGAAGGATGTTTGGGGGGGGAGAGGGCAAGCACACAGCCAATAGAAGCTGGAAGAGGGGCTGGGGTTAAGCAGATAGACAGCAGATGAAGGGAGGGAGGCCCTGCGGTCAAGCAGATGGACAATGGAGGGGAGCTGGGTGCAAGCACATGCAATGGAGGGTGGTCAGAAGGGGTTAAGGGCAAGCAGCTTAACAGTGCAGGTTGGGAGGGAGAGGAGGTATACAAGCACATGGGCAACAGAGAGTAGGAGAGGGCTGGAGTTGAGCAGATGGATAACAAGGGATTTGGGAGGGGCTGTGGCCAAGCAGACGAACAATGGATGGGGGGCTAGGAGCAACCACATGGAAAATGATGGGTGTTCAGAAGGTGCTAGGGGCAAAGAGATGGACAAATAAGGGTGAGAGGGAGTGGTGGGGGCAAGCACATAGACAATGGAGGGACGTTGGACTGAAGAGACTTGGAGAGGAACACAGAGGAGGAGAAGTATGCGAGAGAGACAGCTACAAAAAAAGCGTTCTTGTAGAGTGCCTAAACAAGAATAACAATGTAGCACCTGGAAAGAAAAGCTTGGTAGAAAGAAGCAAGTAATGCTCCGTTCTCCAGGGCAGGGGCAAACACACAAAAAGGAAGGAAGCCTATGGAAACTGACCAACAAGAAGCAAGCAAATGAGTGAGAATGAAGCCAATCAATGGTAAGCAGTGGGCAGCCTCAAAACCATTTGTAAAATAAAACAAGCATTGGCATAGCCAATAGGTTTTAACATTTTGGATGTGAATGCCCTGTTTTTGCATTTCTATTGTTATTGTTTAGCATCTCACATTGTCACTACAAGCGAAAAAGCACACCTAGATTTGTGTGTGATGCCGTTCTCACACGCATCGAAACAGAACAGTGGGGGGGCTGTATTCAGAGCATTAGCTAGCTCCTATTAGACTACCGATATCCTTTGTGAATGACATACAACATCCTGCTGTGTCATAATCAATAAGCACCAGGGGGAGAAGAGAGGGAGAGAGAGGGGTACAGAGAGAGGTAGAGGTATAGGGCTAGAGATGTAAAGCTAGAGGGGTAGATTTAGAGAGAGGTAGGGGTAGAAAGAGGTGTAGAGAGGTAGGATTACAGAGGTAGGGGTAGCGAGGTAGAAGTGGAGAGGGAGAGCGCGGGGTAGAGGGAGAGAGAGGTATAGAGAGGTAGATGTGTGGAGGTAAAGGTAGAGAGGGGCTAATGGAGAGTAAAAATGAAGCATTGAAGACAAGCACAACAAATAACGAATGGCAATAGTGGGCGTGGTTCAAGCCCATAGACTGAACACAGCATGTCTTGCAGAGAGCACATGTGCACTGCCTAGGCTCGACCTAAAAAAGGTCTTGTAACAGATAGTGTATGCGCTGCTTTAGGCTCGATCTAAAAAGGGAGATCCTAAACCTTTTAAGTGTTTGTTTCACTCTTGCGCGGCTGATGCCCATGTGGCGAGTGCTTTCACCTGTTTTGTAACTGTTCTTTTTGCGTAAGAAGCTAGCTTGCACTGCTGCTTTGATGTACTTGCATTCTCTGAAGAAAGCACTGCCGGCTTTCGTATGGGGTACCTCTTCAGTTCAAGGGAACTTCACCATACAAAAGGCAACACTATAAGTATTTGTGATGTGATGAGGTGTGCATGAAAGGTATCTTATTGAAAGTGTACTAAAAAAACACTGAAAAAACTGTGAATTTTGTCGTTTGTAATCATATATATTAGTTCTAATTGGGAATTTCCTTGTTTTATTTTATATATATATATATCTGTTTACGGCTGCCTACTGTATGTTGCAATGCATTTATGTGACACTAGCCTGTATCATTTTAAAAGTATTTTTTCGTGAATCTGCCCCTCTAAAGATTAGCTTAACAAAAGGGGTTTCCGAAGGCTATTTGACTGCAGACTCCATGAATGTTATGCTCGCGTTTCCATCATGATTGTCACTTACAGAACTGGGCCGTCTAAGATTTGATATGCTTCTCCGCGGAAAGGATTGCCAGGGGGCATCAATAAGTTTGATACATGTATCTTTCCTCACTCCACAAACGAGTCTGCCCCCATTATGCCAAGGTAATTTCAGAACGATGGCCATCAACAAAGGATCTTTTTCAGGTTTGGAATTGTCTAGCCTTAGGACAAGTGCTGGCCATGCGTCCTGGTACCATGGGTTATGTGCCTTTTAAGTTTCCAAATTATTTGCCCATTACATCATTTCTCTCTTTTTCGGCTTCTTGCACTGCAAAAACAGGCACTTATGGAAACAGGCATGCAATGACCCATGTGGCTTAGAAGAAAGTTCCGTTTCTCACTTCTTATACCAAGCAGTGTATTACTGGGGAGCGGTTTGGTCAGCCGCGAGAACGTAATTCAGCAACAACCCACAAAAGTTTTGCATCTGTTTACGCTGGTGTTAAGACAGTAATGTCTGTAATGGCTCGTGGAAGCCCCAGATTCTTTTAATTGGGATCTGAGAACATTAACGGGTTTACATGTAACATGTGATCTCCGAGTGGACGGAGCCGGTGTAGTGGACACCTTCAAAGGCTTGTGGATATTCCCTCAAACTCCACAGGTTCCAACATCCAATTCGTGCACCTAATCAAAGACCCTAATTAAGAAAGATGGGGATAAATTCCAAATCCTGTGCAACAGGAGTTTGCTCTTGGATCACAATTCTGAGTAATACAGTAATTACTATATACTGACTTCGTTTAACCTTCGGCAGGTAAAAGGTATGGGAATTTACAGTGGAAAATGTGTCTCATACATGCAACATTGGATGTGGAAAACTAGATCCGTGGGTAATTCATCATTTTCCAGGGGAAAGTTCAAAGTATGAGGTATAAACTCTACACAGTAAAATGCACCCCGAAAGTATTGATATCTTCCAGTTGTGGTAAGTGCCTTTCCCATAACTAGGTTTAATTTGATAACTTCGTGTTCCAGAACATCTTTTGAAAAAAAAATCCTTTTACAATAACATTGGTTATCTATGTACTACAACATTTTGACCAAAGTTCTTGGCATACATTATAACGTTCCCTTAACAGTTTTATTTAATTTCGTTTTTATTCTTTAATCTGTATATATTTGCACTTCTATTTTGCTTTCCACATCTATTTTTCTCTGCACACATATAGACATAAACTATTCACTGAAAAAAACAAAGCTTACAGGGATGTTACATTTAGGTTCACTTTTTACTCGCACAAAACCACAGAAATTCAGCAGTTTGTTATACTTGTAGTTATACTTATGTTAAACTATAACTCGTTGCCTAAAGTTACTTTCTTACACAAATTATAGTTTCTTCAGATAAGTATAACTGTAACTGCTAAATTTGTATGGTTTATGTGTGGGTAAAACGTGAACCTAACTATAATATCTCTAACTTTTATTTTTTTAGTGAATTTCTATGTTATTAGATAAAGTAATATATAAATAACATACGTTAATACAACCACCGCCACACACGGCCTGGCCTGTCCTGTAGCCAAGCCCTGTGGCCAGCACCGCCACATGCACCCAACCCCATGCTGTGTTGAGCAGGGGTATGGTGTGTGTGTTTTTTTTTCATTGGGCTTCAGATCTGTGGGTTTCTATGGTGGATCCATGAACAATCCACATTTCTAGATATCTAAATTTTATTTCCTTTAATTACAACAAAACTACTGAACAGATTTATAAAATAACAAAAAAATATCTTTCAAGACAAATATCTACCTTTCTGGCACATTTGGTGTAAATCCATTCAGTGCTTCAGGCATAAACATAACATGGGGAAAATGTGTTTTGGGCCCCCCTCGTGTTATTTCGGCCCCTGCTTGGTGAATCGTACAAAAACTTTCAAGACAGAAGTTAAATTAATAAGGGTTTGAGTTTTGAAAATGTAGTGAAGATGCCTCAAACAGTGCCAAAGTTGGTTACAAAACAAAAAATGTTTTGTCTATGGGAAAAGTTGGTCCTAACTATAAATACTTACTGGCTATCATCAGTAGGTAATTTATGGATGCATAGATATGGACATTTTCATGTTTGGTTATGTTTTAAAGTTATTTTTATTTGATTATATTGCAGGAGAAAGCCTCCCATACCCTCCTTTAGTTATATACATACTTTTGTTCAAACCCACAAATCTCCTGTCATGTATCTGCTAATATATTATTTATATATATATATATATATATATATATATATATATATATATATATATATATATATATATATATATATATATATATATATGATAAGAAGAGAAGTTGTCCTAATTGGCGTGCTTTCATTCCTCGGTGGTGCCGGTTCTTCGGTAGGACACCCGTATAATCCTTTTACTAATTCTCTTTGTGTTACAAAAAGAGAACTGCACTCCGAAGTTGTGCCTTAATTTTCTTTCTTTATTTAAGTAGCGAGCTCCACGGCAAACAAAGCAATGTCAGGAATCCCCTGACGCGTTTCGGTCTCACCGGACCTTGTTCACAGGTACAACTTCGGAGTGCGGTTTTCTTTTTGTAACACAAAGAGAATTATTTATATATATATATATATATATATATATATATATATATATATATATATATAATGCCCTTTTATTTTAATTATGTTTACGATCAACTCTTTTATTGAGTTGTACACATTTTACGGCAACAATTAACAACGTCATCCATCTGATAGTAGGCTACACAGAGCTGCTTGTAGGTACAATCTCAGAAAAGAACATATTCCTCAAACATTTCTAGACCTCCTGTTCAACCTTTTACCCCGTCATCCCATATTTGGAACATGCAGAGTCCTATATATTCAGCTTACTACTATACTTCAAACCTTCTCAGTTTCTTTCCAAACTGCTTCATTGTGGGTAATGTGACATGTCTGGTGGGTGAGGAGTGGAAAGCTCCCCCAGAAAGTGGAAGTTTGTCTGCCTTTCTGTGGTTGGAGAGTGGAGATCCAGACACTGAGGTGAGGAGGAAAATGAGCGGGCTCCTTTTAAAATTCAGTAAAGACTTTGTTAGCAAGGTACTCCTCATTAGACTATCGTAAGCACTTCCCTTTGGTGAGTGGGAGGGTTGAATGTTGAGACTGGTTTGCAAGGTGAAGCGGACCCCTTAGGAGAGGCTCAGCCTTTTGTTTTCCCTCATTACACTTTCATTTTGGGCAGGTGACAACTAAGCAGAGAAACCTAACATACCTTTGCGCCTCTGTTGAATGTTCCATGCTGGAGACTTCGCTGCTGTTAGGAACATCACTAAACAAAGGCTGGTCTGTTTCTAGAGAGAAGCCTGAAAAGGACATTTTGAAAGGATAACCAAGCCAGTTCTACAGCATAACACAGTGGGTGTCCTTCAAGCAAGTAAGGTATTTTTTAAAATAATTCCTACAATCCCTGTCCCTCACTAAAAAAAAATTTTTGGTTGGTTTCAGTCTTTTGTAGCCAATATCAAAGTTCCCCCCACTTTGAAAAGTGCCAGCATTTGGTTACATGTACCAATCTGTGCATGTGTACATGAGCCATATGTTGAGCACACCAGCATAATTTGACAAATATGTACACCATGAACTGCCAGTAGGATGGGTAACAGGTCGCTGTTTGTGGGGCCCAATGCAAGAATAATTGCCAGTGGGTAACACAGCCATTGGACAGACTAGTAATATTAACCAGTTACTCTCTATGCTATAGTTCACTCATTTGACAACCTTGCTAGTGCCTAACGGCCTGTGCATCCATTGTGTTGGGGGCTGTACAGTGATGGGCTCAGACACTCTGTGGCCCATCCCTCACTTCCAGCTGCAGGTTGTACTCAGGTTTGTGTTGTAGCTCCAGAAAGCAGACACATGGTTGATAGTCGTTCTCTCTACAGTTCAGAGGTTGATAGTGCACGTGCTGCTCCTTGCTCTCATGATTAACAGGTCAGAGAGCAAAACAGCAGCAACATCCACTCTCCACTTCAAAGTGCAATAGTCTGTCTGCAAAATGTAAAAGATTTGACTACAGTGGATCCATATTATCAAATGATGACAACCCTTTTATAAAGAAAAAAAATGATTGCAGTGAAAGAAATGAAATCAAGGCACAAGTCCTGAAAAAAGGTGAGGGGACTAACCATGTTAAGCTGTATGCAGGTGACATCACAGTGCATGCATTCACAGCACGTGACATCGCATGTGGCATCACAGGAAGTGGCATCACAGCCATGGCCTCACAGAAAGTGACATCACAAGAAGTGTAATCAGAACTTAAGACCTCACACATTTTTAGCAGGTTTATCATGAGTACATTTGAGAGCATATAAAATACAATGGTGACTATGTCATGTCTTTGCACAATCTTACAAAAGCTACAGGTATAGGGGTATAGTAATAAAAAAAATACTGTAACTTTCCATTGATTGGTGCTTACATGGTATGATCACTCTACCACCAAGGGTGAAATGCCTGACCTGGGAACAATTGTTTCAGAGCAAAGATTTTATAAATAATTATACCAAAGCATACAAATAACCAAAGTCCGAACAAATTAAAACTCCAAAGCAGTTATTGATATGTTGGAGTAATTGGAAATCATTATATTTACCAATTTCTTCCATGATACATCAGTTCCTTTTGGAAAAGATGAATGGGTGCATTCCAGATACAAAGGCAGCCCACACATGTTTTGTTTTTAGTGTCTTTTCAAAGACTGTAGTTCCATGAAAGCTCAGTTATTGTATATTCTCCTACAGGTTATGATAAAAGGTGAATGTACACAAATAAATGTATCTGTAAATAAATCCTTTAATACAGATAGGAAGATGTGACTTTGCAATAACAGCACCAGATGTCTTCTATCTATTGACATCTGGATGACAAACGGAGACCCAACCCGTCAGGGATAATGAGTGTAAATGAGCCAATGCCAGGTCCATGATGAGCCTGGGGTGTTCTGTCTTGAAGCTTCTCAAGAAGCATGTCCTTGTTATTGGCATGTATAAATTCAGAAACTGACACCGACGCTGACAATGAAAAGAGGACTGAAGCTTCTTTGAACTAAAAGAGCATGCTGCCATATTTGTGAACAAGTCGCTATTGATCTCAAACCATGAAGCCTCAACACTGTCATAAACCAATGTCACAGGTAAGTGTTAAAGCATGTGTTCTATACAGAATGGCCAAAAAGTATTCTTGCAAATAACTAAATGGGTGTTAAGATAAAAACATTCCTAATATATATTACTAAAAACAAGGTTTTTACAAACATAAAACTTTCTATTTGTAAATTCTAAAAAGGAAAAGGGGCCACTATAGTGGTGTGGGAAAGAGAAAACATAGTCCCAATCAGAAAAAGTAACGTTATAAATGTCATAAACAGGAACTCTACATACATATATCAATGTCAGTGGTAGAAAAGAACTGTCACCATAGAGCAAGGAACAGTTAATGGAGGGCAAGAGTCAAAATGTATTGCCAGTATGCCAATCCATACATTTAAATAGCAATATGAATGTGATGAAAATCTCATACAGAAGACAAACTTGCTTGCTGTAGGATCCGAATAAGGCAATAAAAAATTGGATACTCTCCAAGCATTTCAAGTGTAATCACCCACTCATACTAATCTTAAAGCATAGTGCAAGTTATCATGTATAGCGTTGATAACTACAGCCACAATTCAATTTAATCACATAAGGCAACAATGATGTTACCCTGATACATCAGTTTCTTGCAGTACAGATGAATGAGTGTATTCTAGATAAAGAGCAGCTGTTCGTCCTTTCGCAGTGAATGTTGGATTCCATCAGCCAAATTAAGGACATTGATTGTAGGTATATCACAGCAGTAACCATGTGTATGTACTGTCTATATACAGCTTAGTCAATCAAAAAAGCAATCAGGTCCTTATAAGTGTTTAAACCCTTGTCCCACTGCTCTTAGTCATATAATCCATCTACTCTCCAATTCTCTGAGAGCCAAAGTTTTGTTGCCACCATGAGAAGTGGGTTCCAGTTTATCAATACTATGAAATGTTACATTAATCACTTTGGTTTATTTGTGACAAGTATTGTAATGTACCACAAAAGGATAATTGGTATTGTTGTTCCTCGTAGACCTTGGATGTTCCTCCATCCTCTTTAAGGGACCTGCTTTTTTTTGTTTTCCCTCTCTCTCTATCTCTCTCGTGATCACATGTTGTCTATTTGTACTGAAACGAGGAAACCTTGACCTTTGCAAAGCAATAAACATTACATATGTCACATTTATTGAAACCCTTTGGCTGTGTGGGCAGCCATGTTTTAGATGTCATTAGTTTCAGATAACTGACACAATGAGTTTCTCAAAGCTTTACCTCTAGGATATATCAGTGATGGTTAAGGTGGAATCATATCGTTCAAAGCTGTAACCAATTTGAGAAGATGCCAATACTTATGTAAAAATTCTGTAGACCTCAATGCTTACAACATTTTATGTTGTGCTGAATGAGAATTTATCATTTTTTATCTTCTTTGGCAACCTATTAACTAAGGCCATCATGTTTGACACTCATAAGTTTTTTTTTTTTTTTTGCCTTGCTGCGGGTTTGTTCTGAGTGACCTTTAATAATGAATCTTTCCTCCATTAGTTGTAGTTCTGTTTTAAAGTGGGAATCATAACTGCAATTATATCTTATGTCTCTACAGGGTATTTCTCCTATCTTTGCTGGTGGATGTGCACTGGTTGCATGCAGTATGGCATTACATAAATTAGGGTTTCTAAATAGTTTAGAACCTATGTTGTTTCCATCTATACAAAGGACAAAGTCAAACAATCCAATGTGTTGTATGCTACACTGATAAGTGAAAGTCAAGTTATAGGTGTTCTGGTACAGATGTTGTATGAGTTGGTTAAGTGTATCAATGTCACCGGACCAGAACATAATAACATAGTCAATGTACCCCTTCCCCCAGTAAATGATGTGTTCTGTGAGTTGTATCAGTCAAGAGGTCCAGGTGTGTGATTTAAAAAAAAGAAAGAAAAACATGTACAAATTCACAATAGTTGGAGAAAATTTGGACCCTATTACTTAACCTTCCGTTTGTATGTACCACTCTCCATTGTACATGGTTCTCCAGAACAAAGATTATGAGATCAATGAGCGTTTCAATATGTTCTATAAGGGTCACTTCCCTGGTGTCTAAAACATGATGGACAACTGCTATTCCCTCCTTCTTTGGGATGCATGTATAGAGTGAACATACTCCAAGTGGACCAGGATGTTACCCTCAAAGTTGGTAATTTACTGGAAACATCTTTAGTGTCCTGGATATATGAGGAAAGAATTTGAACAAAGGGGTGTAAGTAAATATCAATATATTCCAATATCCTTTCTGTAGGAGAGCCTATGTTCTCCTACATAGAGGATGGATATATATATAGATATAGATATAGATATAGATATAGATATATAGATAGATAGATAGATAGATATAGATAGATATATATAGCGGTAAATAGATAGAATGGGCCTGCCCAAAGGAAATTCCCCTTGGTTGTGAATTTTAGGCAAAATATAAATGCTTGGTGCATTGGGTGTGGGGTTAAAGAGATATTTGTATTCCACATCAGAGACTGAACACAGTTCCCTCCAATGCTTGAGTCGCTGTTCAATGATAAGAGTAATATTCTTCAGTTGATTGTGATTAAGTCCTCTGTATGCAGCGGTGTTAGTTAATTGGTGGTCAATCTCTTGCATGTAATCGAATTTGTTCATGGTGATGGCATTTCCATCCTTGTCTGCCTCTTTAATGACAATGCTGGATTCCTCCAAATGGAAAGCTAATGGCAATATTTCCTCCCTAGTTATGCTGTACCGAATGTTTGGAGCTCTTGTCAGTGATAGCTTCCAATTTATAAAGCTCCTGTGTCCTTTCTGATAAAATAATGTCAATTACATTATCTGGTGAAAGGCAGGGTCTAAAAGTGGTAGGCAGTATGCAAGTGCATTAAAGTGCATGACATTATGGCATGTGACATTGCATGTGGCAAAACAGGAAGTGTCATCACAATCATGACCTCACAGAAAGTGACATCACAAGAAGTGTAATCAGCTCTTAAGACCTCACACACATGTTTAGCAGGTTTATCATGAGTACATTTGAGAGCATGACAATATTTAACAAATTAGATTTTGTATCCGATCTGTGCCAAAAAAATACAACCTCAATACAAAGTCTGCGCCTTAACATAGGCATTTGTTTTTTTCCTTCCAACAAAAGTTTATTAGATTTACAGTTAACAATACAGAGGGATAAATAATCCCCTTTCAACCTTCCTCCCCACTCGTTGTCACAAGCATAACACCTTTGCAGGCAATACAGTTATTTTTTAAAACCCTGCCATAAAGAAATTGGCAATAGGGAGAAATGTGGCAGTAAAACTTTTATTTTATGGGATTAATGCACCTGCTGCAGAGATCTTTGTGTGTCAAGTAAGTGTCAGGGAATAGCAACAATGGTAAGATAACTATGGAGCATAACATATTTGCTAGCGAGATTTGTGTTGTGTGGTCCAGTTTTGAATCGAATCTTCATAAAGGGTTAATATGTCACCTGCAAAGCCTATCATGCAACGCACAGATGACAGATTTTTATTTTATGGAAATAGATAAGTGGGTTGCTGTTTTTTAATACAGAGTTCCTTTTGCTACTTGCAGTTCATAAATTGTAGTCCTTCTAATATAGCACAGCGCGCTATGAAGGACACGAGTCCTACACCTTGTAACCATCACTGTCTTATGAAACACAGCCTGTACATTGATTTACACACAAATGATTTATGGTCAATGTATAATGTGTACAAGTGATACAAAGCACTCTGACAACCTGCATTGGAATGGGTAGCACTATAACATCGTAAAAGAAATAAAACAAAATAGTGGTATTTAAGTTATTTGTGTAGATACTGGGACAGACCAGCACATCTCACATTCTTACAGTGCATGCATATGTCTTATATACAGGGATTGAACAGTCAAAAGCATGCCTCTCTTAAGTACCACTGAAGTGACAAGCTGGGAGACTGTTTCCCCTCCGTTGCATTTGCAGCTATGTGTGAGTCCAGAAAGCTCCCAGCAAGGATACTCAATCAAAAAGAGGCCTGATGAGTCCTTAAACTTGGTCTTTGCTATGGGCCCAGCTGGAATCTGAGGAGCCCCCTTCACGCTGCTGCTTGGAACAACTGCAGACAGTGTGTCAGCGCTGCTGGAAAAATCATACTGGAATGAGTTTGGCATATTTCTGTGAGGCCCAGCTTCTTGGCAGGGTAGACATCCATCCTGTGAAAAGAGTGGCTAGACGCCATTTACCCGCGTGCACCCTCAACTTGAGCACTGAATTAAATGGTTGTATTGTATTGCAATCTCATCAAATGCTTCCAAATAGAGAGTGAGGAAGTGGTGGATTCAATGGCAGGGTATTGGAAGGTGGAGGTAGAACAGTGGGGCTAGATGGAAAAGGGTAGGAACAGTGACTGGGTTGACCACAGATCATATTGCACCTGCAGTGGGCCAAAAAAGAGTGAGGGGACCCTTGCACTCCAGCTAAGGCTGTCTTTAACCAACCACGGGACAGGGCTACAGTATTCCTTGCACGCATTAAGGCTTTCACTATTGCTGCACCACTGGGACTAGCGGAGAAAAAGCAGTTTCTACTGATGGAGGCCTCCGCAGGTCATGGGCCGGATGTTTATTACGGTGCACCACGGTACTCGGAGCATCGACCCGAAGGTGCTCCTGTTTATCTGTCTTTCTGACACACCTAATTACCGGGGACGCAGCAGCCAAGATTCTCGCTCATACTAAATCAACGTATCACATTTCTGGGGTCTAGAAAGCCTTTCTGCTCCCTCGCCGTGAAAAGTCCTGCATTGATTTTATTTCGCCCTTTTATGATCTACAAGTTTTAGCTAGCCAGTTGCTCTGGTTACTTTAATTAGTTTATTCTTTGTTGCGTCCCATGCTGGTCTTTACTCTGCTTCGGTGCTGTTGCTTGTGCTGTTAGCTTCTTCATCTCTTAGCTGCCGGGTGGCTGCATTTTGCACTTAAGTGCCATTTCTGAACTTTCATTGAGGTTTTGCTATCAAAGAGCTCACCATCTGTCCCTAAGAATGGAGAAAGCAGTGGATACTTTCTGTTCGGCTCAAAATACATAGGAACCTGGAATCCCTGTACAAAAGTCTGTCTCTGATTTTCTTATTACAAATCACAGAGCATAATTAAAGCTGCAGTTTTCTCCTCCTTTGCTTTTCTAGCTGAACAATTACCAGCAGAAATGGGATATTTATGGCAACACATTTATTTCTTCATGCTTTAGGCAATTATAGAAAAGATAGAATCTTTTGTAGCAAATATCTAACTGCATTTTGGTTTTACGTTTTGCATTAGAAAGTCATGTTTTATTAATGCTTACAAACATCCTATCTCTTTAACATGAAACCAATGATTTAACCCCTTCACTGCCAGGCATTTTCCCCCCTCAGGAGCCAGGCTTTTTTTGGCTATTTGGGGCTTAAGCCCTCATAACTTTTTGTCCACATAAGCTACCCAGGCCAAATTTGCATCCTTTTTTCCCCAACATTCTAGAAGTACCCAGAGTTTGTGGGTTCCCCTGGAGGAGACCAAGAAATTAGCCAAAATACAGCTAAAAGGTTATTTATTTATTTTTAAAGTGGGGAAAAGGGCTGCAGAAGAAGGCTTCTGATTTTTTTTTTTCACTGAAAATGGCATTAGCAAAGGTTTTGCGGTGCTAAAATCAGTCTTCCCAGCTTTCAGGCACTGCCTCAGACTTGAATCAGAAAACCACATTTTCAACCCAATTTTGGCATTTTTTTGGGACATACCCCATTGTTACTATTTTTTGTGCTTTCAGCCTCCTTCCAGGTAGTGACAGAAATGGGTGTGAAACCAATGCTGGATCCTGGAAAGCTAAACATTTCTGAACAGTAGACAGAATTTTGAATTCAGCAAGTGGTCATTTGTGTAGATCCTGTAAGGTTTTCCTACAGAAAATAACAGCTGAAATAAAAATAAATATTGAAATTGAGTTAAAAAAAAAGCCATTTTTCACCACGTTTTACTCTAACTTTTTCCTGCAATGTCAGAAAAGTAATATACCATTACGTCTGCTGGATTCTTCTGGTTTTGGGGATATATAGGGCTTGTAGGTTCATCAAGCAGCGTAGGTACCCAGAGCCAATAAAGGAGGTGCACCTTGCAATGGGTTTTCATTGTACACCGGGTATACAGCAATTAATTTGGTGAAATATAAAGAGTAAAAAATAGGTATCCAGGAAACCCTTCTATTTCTGAAATGGGTACAAGATAAGGTGTTGAGAAGCAGTGGTTATTTGCACATCTCTCAATTCCGGGGTGCCCATACTCGCATGTGAATTACAGGGCATTTCTTAAATAAACGCTGATTTACACACTGACTGTCTTACATTTGGAAAGAAAAAATGTAGAGCGAGACAAGGGGCAATAACACTTGTTCTGCTATTCTGTGTTCCTCCAAGTCTCCCAATACAAATGGTACCTCACTTGCATGGGTAGGCCTAATGCCCGTGACAGAAAACGCAACATAGACACATCACATTTTTACATTGAAATCAGTTTTTTCTTTTTTGGAAAGTGCCTAGCTGTGGATTTTGGCCTCTAGCTCAGCGGGAACCTAGGAAAACCTACCAAACCTATGCATTTTTTTAAACTAGACACCTAGGGCATCCAAGATGGGGTGCATTGTGGTGCTCTCACCAGGTTCTGTTACCCAGAATCCATTGTAAACCTCAAAATCTGGCAAAAACACTTTTTCCTCACATTTCGGTGACAGAAAGATCTGGAATCTGAGGGGAGCCACAAACTTCTGTCTGCCCAGCATTCCCCCAGGTCTCCCGATTAAAATGGTACCTCACTTGTGTGGGTGTTACTAGTGCCCGCAACAGGAAATGCCCCAAAACAGTATGTGGACACATAAAATTTAACAAATACAAAACTACCCGTTTTTGTGTTTTTGGGGATGGGGGGGGCACCTGCATTTGTGTTCCTGGGCTCAGCAGGCATCTAGGGAAACCTACCAAACCCAAACATTTCTGAAAACTAGACACCCGAGGGACACTCCAGGGAGGTGTGACTGGCTTTGATCCCCCAGTGATTTCTTACGCAGAATCCTCAGTAAACCTCAAATTTAGCTAAAAAAAAAAAAAAAAAAACATTTTCCCCACATTTCTGTGTGGGATCAGCGCACCGGCACAAATTTCCTGCCACCCAACGTCCCCTTCTTTCTCCCGATAAAAATGATACCACACTTGTATTGGTGGGCTGTTAGACTTTTCATCCTTGGTGTGGTCTCCCTTAACTTTTTGCCTCTGTTCCCCAGGTTGTTGATGTGTGCTGGACTCTGATTTTACTGTTTTTGTTACTCTGGGCACTTTACCACTTCTAACCAGTGCTAAAGTGCAAGTGCTCCTTTACAAAATGTGTATGTGTATGTGTTTGGTTTATCCATGATTGGCATATTTGATTTATTAGTAAGTCCCTAGTACAGTGCACTAAAGGTGCCCAGGGCCTGTAAATCAAATGCTACTAGTGGGCCTGCAGCACTGGTTGTGCCACCCACATAAGTAGCTCTGTAATCATGTCTCAGACCTGCCACTGCAGTGTCTGTGTGTGCAGTTTTATCTGTAAATTCGACTTGGCAAGTGTACTCACTTGCCAGGCCTAAACCTTCCCTTTTCTTACATGTAAGACACCCCTAAGGTAGGCCCTAGGTAACCCCAAGGGCAGGGTGCAGTGTATGGTTAAGGTAGGACATATAGTAATGTGTTTTATATGTCCTGACAGTGAAATGTTGCTAAATTCGTTTTCCACTGTTGCAAGGCCTGTCCCTCTCATAGGTTAACACGGGGGCTACCTTTAAATCTGATTAAAGTATAGATTCCCTTTGGGAGCGGATGGACATGTGGAGTTTGGGGTCTCTGAGCTCACAATTTAAAAATACATCTTTTAGTAAAGTTGATTTTAAGATTGTGTGTTTGAAAATGCCACTTTTAGAAAGTGAGCATTTTCTTGCTTATACCATTTCTGTGACTCTGCTGTTTGTGGATTCCCTGTCTGGGTCAGTTTGACAGTTGGGCTGGTTGCACCTCACACTAGATAGTGACACAAAGGGAGCTGGGGTGTAGCCTGCATATCCTGATGAGCCATCTGTGCTAGGAAGGAGGGGAGGAGTGCTCATTCACACCTGAAAGGGCTGTGCCTGCCCTCACACAATGCAGTCTCCAACCCCCTGGTGAGTGTCTGGGGTCTGGCCTGGGCAAGGCAGAATTTCACATTCCAAAGAGACTTTACTTTGAAGTAGGCCTACTTCAAAGGAGAAATTGGGTATAAGAAGGGCACCCAAAACCACAGACTTTAGAAACACTTCTGGAACCAAGAGGAACTTCTGCCTGGAGAAGAGCTGAATAGCTGAGGAAGAAGGGCTGCCCTGCCTTGACTGTGCTTTGTGGAGCTTTCCTGCAGTGCTGCTTCTGCCAGAGTAAGAGGGCAAAGACTGGACTTTGTGTGCCTTCCATCTTGTGAAGAAATCTCCAAGGGCTTGATTTAGAGCTTGCCTCCTGTTGTTTGAAGTCTCAGGGACAGCAAAGACTTCTCTCTGCCAGCACCTGGAGTCTCTGGAGAGACTCCTGCTCTGACAAGAGGTGCCCTATCCAGTCCCTGGGCCCTTGAAAGGAAAGCTGGTGGAAATTGACTTCGGACGACTTCGGACCGACACCGCTGCTGAATCCGGTGACGCCGCCTGCACCCGACGCTGGTGACCTTCGCTGGAACGCGACGCTTTTCGCAGGCCCGACGCCGCTGCAGCCCCGCTGAAGTCCGCGACTCCGTGGAAGTCACCACACCATGTCGTGACCGACGCCGCTCGAAGTGCGCGTATTCAACGTTTTCACACAGATGCTGCGATCCTCGACTTCGCATCGGCTTGTTTTCACTCTTCACCAAAGGTACTGTTCTTGGGGGTCTACACGACTCAGTCACGACGCCGTGTTAACACCTCATCGAAGCATTTTTGTTTCTAAGCGCTATTTTTGAGTTTAATCTTTAAAAATTCATAACTTGACTTGTGTATGTTGTTGTCATTTTAGTCTTGTTTTGTTTAGATAAATATTTCCTATTTTTCTGAACTGGTGTTGTGTAATTTTGTAGTGTTTTCATTAAGTTACTGTGTGTGTTGGTACAAATACTTTACACCTAGCACTCTGAAGTTAAGCCTACTGCTCTGCCAAGCTACCAAGGGGGTAAGCAGGGGTTAGCTGAGGGTGATTCTCTTTTACCCTGACTAGAGTGAGGGTCCTTGCTTGAACAGGGGGTAACCTGACTGTCAACCAAAGACCCCATTTCTAACATGGGCCAAGTGCCTGTGACAGGGAAGAGCCAAAAACATGTTGAAAATGAGGGGAAACCAAAGCTGGTCTAACAAGGCAAATTGAAAAAAAAAGTTTTTAGGCTCACAATTAGAGCAGCATTTTTATCGGTATAGACTCGACAATGTTGGGTGATAAGAATTCTGTGGATTCCTGCAAATTCCTAAAGGTTACATCAGAAAAATGTAAGACGAATGTGTGATTTCAGCCAAATTGGAGGTTTGTGGGGCATTGTGGGTAAGAAACTAGTGCGGGATGCATGTGAAGCACACCACCCTGGACTCATCCAGATGTTTAGTTTTCAGATGTGTCTAGGTCTTGTAGAATTTCTAGATGGCAGCGTCCCAAAGTCCAAAAAGTTCAGCCCTCACCATTCCAAGTGAGACAATTTTGAGAGTTAGACAAGCTCTCATGGCCCAAATGTAAAACCAAAACCCCGAAAAATCAAATGTCCTCCTGCTTGCCATGGGATAAGATGTTTTAGTGTGTGGGGGAGAGCTGAAAGACTGTTACCCCTTCGTTTGGGGTGGGGGCATAACCATGCCCATACTGGTTGGTAGCCACCAACTCACTTTTTTTAAAATAATTTCCTGGCATCTAGCTTTCTGGCCCCCCTCCGCACCCCCCGATCAAATTTGTTCCCATTTATTTGGGGCGGGGTATGCATACCGCCACCCTCTTTTAAAAAAAAAAATAATAATAATAATTTCCTGGTGTTTTGGACTGCTTATGTTCCAGTTCAGAGAGGGCCTAGCAGTTCAGATGGAACTGTTGATATTGGAGCATGCTCACAACTGATTTGCATATGGCTAGGTCCAAACTGAGGTGGCATGGAGTGCCAAATAACAATGGACTGGGATACTGCCCTGAGTAATTACCAGTGGCTGAGATTAATTAAAGCATTCCATCCATCATTTTTTAGGGTCGGCCGCAAAGCGCTCTGTGCCTGTTGTTATCTCTCTGCGAGCTTGTACCCACGCCCATGTCAAGCCCATGAGTTTGGTTGGTTCGTGCGCAAGCCTTTTACAACTTGCTTCATTTTTTTGTGAATGGCATGCATATGTTAATCCTTTTCCGGTGTTTAGCCCTCCTCGAGCGCACTGGCCAACTACTGAAAACACAAGGCTCCATGTTTTCCGTATGGTTTCTGGACTACTTTTTCTCTTTATTTCGCAGGCATCATCATCTCGCTGGGCAGTAGTAAAGCGCTTTGCATGACATCGACCCCGTTACATGGCTAATTGCACTTTTGCCGATTACATGGCTAATTGCACTTTTGCCGATTACATGGCTAATTGTACTTTTGCCAGTTATATGGATAATTGCACTTTTGCCCATACGTTTCACTTCAAGCAAACGTCTGTTTCCTTTTCTGTGTCCCCGTCATGCTTCATGGTGGCCATGGGCTCGCTTATGTGAAACTGTTTTACTTTTCAGTTCAGATGGCAAGAAAAGTCCAATTAGGAGTTTAAAATGCAAATAGCTCTAGCTCGTTTAAATAGCCACAAGTGCAGTAGTTATGCTGCAGTCTACCGAGAGAAGAGAGGTCTGTGACTGAATATACACCTCTAAACATTCGCATAACATTCTACTGATGTCGCCATCTGACAGATAAGTCCTATATTTAAATAGGGTATTCAGACTGTAGCAGAATCCTGCAAATGCAAGTGATTTTATTTACCTAGAATTAGGCCTCATCGCCGTACTGTTTTTTTTTTTGGGGGGGGGGGACAAACTGATGGGGAGATAAGCAATGTTTTTCTGCCCTGAGGCTTCTAATAGTTAAGTGTAACCTTTGTTTTGTAAACAATATGGGGATATGGTATGATGTAGTCTAAAGAGTAACGTTAATGGAAACAAGGGGTGCAGCAGGGTTCTTCTTGTAGATTAATTAAAAAAAATAATTATGACATTAACCTCAGATTTCTCGAGCAAGATGACCGAAGGTTAATGTTAAAGATCTGAAAATAATAGGAGTTTCACGCTTGCATTTAATAGTATGCACCTGTAGTCAATCCCGAAATAATGACTGAAAATAACACATCTAACCCCTTAAATAGGGTCCTCTGTACTTCTTTGAAAGGGGGCTTTAAGCACATCTCCCAGGATTTTGTGATTTTAATATTTGGAAAAAATCTAAATCAGGACTTTTATAACAATTCAGAGATTTTTACAAAACCCCCTGGAAAATCTAAAAAAAAAAAACAGTTTGTTCAATCTTGCTTTTATTGACATTTCGCAGCCACAGGACTTTTAAATGAGGGTAGAAAGGATAGAGGTGTTTTCTTCCTCTCCTTGCATTGCCTGTGACACTGAGTGCATTTGGAGCAGAGCCCCCACCCATGGAACCGCATACGTTCTGCTAGTACAAGCAAGAGGAAGTGACTGCTAGAGGCAGGGACTCAGCTGATATGGAAGTGTTCTGGCTTCCTTTGGAAACCATCCTCCTGCACTACCTCTACCCCCCACCCCCGGCACACGTCCTCCTGCCCCCTCTTCAATGGCCCTCTTCTCCTGACCCCATGTGTCACCTATGCTCCTGTCCTTTCCTCTACGTGACGCACCCAGTCTAGCGCTCCTCCATAGATTCTCTTTTATTTTCTCTCCTCCATCCATGTCACTTGTCCTTCTGCTCCTATACCGCCAGTGGCTCTCATTTTTCTGCCCCCCGTGCCAAACCTTTTCTTGCTCCTCCTTTTTAGGGTCGAGGGCAAAGTGCTTTGTCCCTGGTGTAATCTCTCTGTGGGCTTTTAACCACACCCATGCCCATGAGCTTGGTTGGTTCGTGGTCTTGCCTTTTAAAATCTGCTTGCTTTCATTAGTGAAAGGCATGCATACGTCATGCCTTTTCCAGTGTTTAACCTGCCTCGAGCGCACCGGCCATCTACTGAAAACATTCAAGACTTCCTGCTTTCCCTATGGTTTCTGCACTACTTTTTCTCTTTATTTGGTAGGGAGCACTATCTCGCTGGGCAGTAGTCGAGAGCCTTCCATGACATCGACCCTGTTACATGGATAATTGCACTTTTGCCGATATGTTTCACTGAGAGCAATCTTCTGTTTTCTTTTGTGTGTTTGCTCTGCGCTCTTGGTGGCCATCAGCTCGCTTATGTGAAACAGTTTTACTTTTTAGTTTGTGGCAAGAAAAGTCTGGTTAGACGTTTACAACGCTAATAGCTTTAACTCGAGCAAATGCGAGACCATTGCATTGCAAATGCTTTTTTTGTATATGTCACTGTAATGCCTTAAGTGGGATGGGTAATCCCAGATGTGGGTCCCTGTCGACAGTCTGTGACTGGAATCAGGCTATACCCAACCGATGTGTTCAATAAGGAAAAAAACGGTCTTGGGTTGCTTGTGTTCCAGTTCAGAGAGGACCTGCACTGCCAGTTTGGGGTGGACTGTTACTATTGGAGCAGGGTCAAGACTGATTTAGGTGGGTCCCAACTGAGTTGGCATTATGTAAAAATAATGATGGAATGGGATGCTGCCCAGTATATTTAACAGTGCTCGAGACTAATTTAAACCTTCCTTCCATCCATTTTTGTATACTCAAGTTTTTCTCTTTGAAAAGTGATAAGCAGAAAGGAGATATTTATGCAACATGTTTAATTTGTTCATGCTTTAGGTAATTATAGGAACAATAGAATCTCTTTCTATGCTTCTATACATTCTAAGCTACTGCATTGTTTTTTTTTATCAGACTTGTATTGAATGAGTTCTAATATCTTTATGCAACAAATATCTAACTGCTTTTTGGTGTTTTAGTTTTACGCTAGAGAGTATAATTTTATCCTTCATGTTTACAAACATACCATCTCTTTCACATGAAACTAGGGAACTAAGCATTTGGTGGGAAGGGTTATGGGAGGTTGTGTATTTTAAAGAAAAAGTAACCCCTGCCATACATTATAAGGATATTGCAAGTCCTCTTGTAGTTATGTGACAACCTTTGTCCTCGTTCCCGTGGAGTGATTGAACCTGTGGTATCTTTATATAAAGGCTGAACAAGGCTAAACTGGCATCATGGTGCTTTACAAGCACCAAGAGGATGATATTTCCAAGGTTCCTTATCAGTAACCTCATAACACATAATAAATGTGCCTCACAGGAAGAGTAGACACAGGGCCATTAGCATTAGAGCGAGAGATGACAGAGAAGTGAAATTTAAAAGACGTTAAGCATTCAAAAATTTTACAATTTCATATTATACATTCTGATTACCATAAAATTAGTTCAAAGGAAATGTCAATGAGTATGTGTGCTCCTAAAGGTGCTTCCAGATTATGTGCTCTTTAATCAAACGTTTTTCAGAACATGAACGTGAAACACTTTATTTGCAGGGTGATGGTATGGAAAGACTAAATCATCTCTGTAGAGAGACCCTCTTAGACTAGTTCGTATTGAATGCAACTAATACTAGGCCAAAACTAAACCGACAATCTCCCCAATGAAATCATCTGCATTATCGAAGATGAGACACAATAGTGAGAGTCTCAATGTCAGGGTTATGCACTTTTGGTCATATTTCAGTTTGGTAATAGTGCATCTCTGACATTGACACCGTAATACTTATTTCTGAGGTTAAGGTCTGTATTTGTTTTTCAAATCTCAATATTTCTTTTATCTTCTGTTTATGGTTTCACTTTTGAGAACAGAGCATAAAATAGAATGTTTGTATTAATCTCAGTCACTGGTAATCTCTCAAGTTATTTATTATCTAGTCTATCATATTGTAGGTTGTCTATACCACTGCTGATAAACCGTTTGCAAAATGTTCTTGTCATCACCTCACAAGAAATAATGAAGACCAAACTGTGAGGCAAGGCTTTCACTGACCTGGCACACAAACAGCCCCAGCCAAGTTTTGACTTTAGTGGGCTTCATCAGTAAAATGCAATTTGAGCCCTATGGCAGTGTAAGCTCGGAAACCATGTTTGGTTTTACCCCTATAACTTCATTTTTGAAAATTGCATGTTATAATTTCTTATATGTTCTTGTTATAGTACCTTTAATTTTGAAGTATCTGTGTTCTTCAATCAGTCATCCTATTGCTGAGAGTACCAGAGAGCAAGACTGGATTTTATTCATGGATGCGTGATTTACCGATTGCTGCTGATTCAATGAACTGGAAATGGCCATGCTTTGACATTGTTTCAAAACCTGAGGTTTGTCTGCTACCATAGCCAAGTAAGACAAGCGTTACAATCCCTGAAGCAGCAACAAAGATTTTGCCTATTTATCTTTCCTTCAGAGGGGAATGTGTCTCTTGTATCCAGTTCTTCTTAAATGAGTTAAAGACCCACTTACCCTGGTAGATAATGGGCTATCCTGGTGGACACGAAATGGGACCTGTGCTGAGTAAGTACTCATATGCCCTGCACTGAAATTGACGCAACTGTTAACACAGCCATTTGATTACATTTTTATGAGTTACACTGATGTCTCCATTAAGTTTTATAAGATTCTCTACAATCCTACACTAAGCACGTCTGGAAATCCTGGATAGGCACAGTTGACACCTGAAGTGGAGGATCCACATGTAAGGCTGTTGCATGGTCTTATGAAGCAGGTTATGGGGACTGCAGATCTCAGCTATAGAGAGACCATTAGGATTTTAAATCATCATTCTTGACCGTGACAGTTATATGATGTGTAGAACGACTCTGGCTTGTCATCTTTAAAGATTACTATATCAAGGCTATTTTGAATGACTACACATCGTCGTTAAGAGTCAAGTATCCTCAGACTATAGCATTCAGAAGAATTTTAAGATCTTAATCCAGTGAGTTTGAAATCATGTCTCTAGTTAGCAGAGGTATACACCCTGTCCGTGTAGGGACCACCACCCTCGTCAGGGCAAGTAAGATGCAAACCCTAAATTAACCTGTACTCGCCCACTGGTAGCTTGGCAGAGAGCAGGCAGGATTAACACAAGAGGTAGTGTGTAAAGTGTTTGTGCAACACATTAATTACAGTAACACAGTGAAAACACCAAAAAAAGATCCACACCAGTGTAGGAAAATAAAATATCTTTGTCTGGTTAAAATAAGGCCAAAATAACAAAAATCCAATCAATATTTCTCAAGTTCTATTTAATTAAAGCACATATGCAATCATTGCGCTTTAGAACATATGCACTTCCCTTAGAGTTATTATGGTAATTCTGGTTGAAGTACATCGGCCTCCGACAGGGGATCGGAAAGCAAGACTGTCTCAGTGATGGAGCAAGAAAGCAGGACTCAGACAGCCCTGGAAGCTAATGTGTTGTTGCAAGAAAGTGGTAAACAGTGTTTCAAAGGCCCTCTCGGCTGCCTGTAATATGCCGATCCGTAGCAAGGACCACACAATCCCACAGTACCTGAGCTCCGGCTGGAGCAACAAGAATGTTGGTCTCCTGGGTCAGGGATGAACACAGAGCAGTTTCCCTGAGCTGGCAGGTGGCCTGCCGACAGTGGGACAGGCTGGCAGGTTGAAGGCAGACAAGCCAAGGGGCCTGTGTGGAATGCAGGGTCTTGATGCAGCAATCTCACTCACAGCTGGCACCACCCTCCTGAGTACTGCTTCTGCTGGCACTACATCATGGAGGGAGTCCCTGGTTGTCAAGGTGACACAGGGGCCCACACACGAAGGACTCCCTCTGCACTCCAGTGTCGGCTCACACACAGAGCAGTGCAGAGCACAGATCGTTGTGCTTTGAACTTGAAGATCAGACAACAAACACTGGAACTCTGCAGAGTGTAGTGCTTGATCTGGTGAAAACAAAGTCTTTGATGGCCCTCAATTGTTAATAACAGGGGGCAAGTCCTTGGAGTTCCTGAGTAGAAAAAGGTTATAGAGTGCATTTTCAATGCTCCCTCACTGCCAGAGGTAGCAGGAATCAAGCCAACACAGCAGAGCAAGTTGCACAGTGGCAGTCCCTCCTGGTAGTACAGTAATCAGCAGGCAGCAGGCTAACACAGCAAAGCAAGTAGCAACGTGGCAGTTCCTCCTTGCAGCACAGCTCCTCTTCTTGGCAAAGTCTCCCCAGGACCAAAAAGTTAACTGATTAGTTGGGTTTGGGGGGTCCAGTCCTTATACCCAAAAGTGACTTTGAAGTGGGGGAGACTACAAAGAGGCCTTTGAAGATCACAAGGTCCCTACCCTTCCTTTCGTGGCTCCAGACACTGTACAGGGGGTTATGCAGTATTTGTGTGGATGCAGACCCAGTACTATTCAAGGTGTGTCCGCTCCTCCCTCCCATCGAGCCCAGGAAGACCCATCAGCCTGGTATGGGCCATCAGCATGCAAATATTGCACCCAAGCTTCCTTTTTTTTTGTGGGCTTTCTAGAGGGAATGCACAAAGACAAGGCATTACCCACCTCAGGCATCTATTCAGGGACAGGCAGAGAATGGTTAAAGTAAGAAAATGGCAACTTTCTAAAAGTGGCATTTTCAGATCTACAGTTTAAAATCCAACTTCACCATAAGTTATGATTTTAAATTGTCGCCCAGAGGAACGAAGCTCCAAATTTCTGTTTTCAAAATTCGAAGTTACACTTAAAGGTTGCTTCTAGGTAATCCCAATGTTAACCTGTGGGAGGGATATGCCTTGCTGTAGTGAAAAACACATTTAATAGCTTTTCAATACCAGGACATATTAACCTTAAAAGTACATGTCCAACTTTTTAAATACACTACACCCTGCCCATTGGGATAACCAGGGCCTACCTTGTAGGTCATTTATATGTAATGGAAAGGAAGATTTGGTCCTTGCAAGTACACCTGTAAGGTCAAAATGGAAGTTTAGAATTACGCACCCCTACTCTGCAGTGGCAGGCCTAAGCCATGTCTTAAAGGGCTACTGTAGAGCAGTTGTGGACACACCAACGTTACCATGTTTTAAGCAGAGAGCACAAACACTTTAGCACTGGTTCGCAGTGGTAAAGTATCCAGAGTCCTAAAGCCAGCTAAAACAAGGTTAGAAAATGAGGAGGAGGAGGAAGGCGGAAAGTCTGGGGATGACTCGGCAGGAAAGCCCATCTCCAACATAGCCCCTCTCCAGCCTAAGGCCAGAGTAGACTTATTAATACCTTGATGGACTTCCCTGCGTAGGGTGATAGAACATGGACAATTGCCCACTACTGCAGGGGCACTTTCCTGTTCTATGGTTCTTTGAATCCAGTTGATCCCTCTGTCAGTACTCTCTGGGGCCATTGGACTGACCCATGAGGAACCCCTCTCCTCATCTGTGGCCGCACCTATGCAGCACCTAATTTTAATCTTCTCACAGATGCATCCCAGTAGGTAGACAGTACACCAAGGCCAGCTGAGTGGTGTGGCCAATTCCACCCTTTGGGACTGACTTCTGTCCCCAACTGAAGGAAAACTCTGTCCACAAGGACAGCAGCCAAGAAAGGCCACTGACATCTGTCAGTGTCGGCAACCAGGCCCCAGGCCATTCAGGGGTCTCTGTCCTTTGTGGTTTCTCAGAGAGTCCTGGACAGTAGCCCCAGGTGCCTTGTATCCTTTCTCCACTCTCCCTCCCACCAGTTCAGCTATGGTATCCTACAACTAGTCTCGCTACCTATGGTCTGTACCCTTAGGTTGAACAGGAGTCTGGGCAAGTCCTTCATCACACCTACCCCTCTGTGGTTCAGTACCCTCTGTTTGGGAATGGTACCTTCAGAAAGCTGCACTGTCAGGGTGTGTAGGAAGTTGGCTCTGTATGTACTATTTCAAAGTAAGGAATAGTATGCACAGAGTCCAAGGGTTCCCCTTAGAGGTAAGATAGTGGCAAAAAGAGATAATACTAATGCTCTATTTTGTGGTAGTGTGGTCGAGCAGTAGGCTTATCAAAGGAGTAGTGTTAAGCATTTGTTGTACATACACACAGGCAATAAATGAGGAACACACGCTCAAAGACAATTCCAGGCCAATAGGTTTTTGTATAGAAAAATATATTTTCTTAGTTTATTTTAAGAACCACAGGTTCAAATTCTACATGTAATACTTTGCACGAAAGGTATTGCAGGTAAGTACTTTAGGAACTTTGAATAATCACAATAGCATATATACTTTTCAAATAAAACACATATAGCTATTTTAAAACTGGACAGTGCAATTTTCAACAGTTCCTGGGGGAGGTAAGTATTTGTTAGTTTTTGTAGGTAAGTAAACCACCTACAGGGTTCAAGTTTGGGTCCAAGGTAGCCCACCGTTGGGGGTTCAGAGCAACCCCAAAGTTACCACACCAGCAGCTCAGGGCTGGTCAGGTGCAGAGTTCAAAGTGGTGCCCAAAACGCATAGGCTTCAATGGAGAAGGGGGTGCCCCGGTTCCAGTCTGCCAGCAGGTAAGTACCCGCGTCTTCGGAGGGCAGACCAGGGGGGTTTTGTAGGGCACCGGGGGGGACACAAGTTAGCACAGGAAGTACACCCTCAGCAGCACGGGGGTGGCCGGGTGCAGTGTGCAAACACACGTCGGGTTTGTAATAGGAATCAATGGGAGACCAAGGGGTCTCTTCAGCGATGCAGGCAGGCAAGGGGGGGGCTCCTCGGGGTAGCCACCACCTGGGCAAGAGAGAGGGCCTCCTGGGGGTCACTCCTGCACTGGAGTTCCGATCCTTCAGGTCCTGGGGGCTGCGGGTGCAGGGTCTTTTCCAGGTGTCGGGATCTTAGAGTCAGGCAGTCGCGGTCAAGGGGAGCCTCGGGATTCCCTCTGCAGGCGTCGCTGTGGGGGCTCAGGGGGGACAACTTTGGTTACTCACAGTCTCTGAGTCGCCGGAGGGTCCTCCCTGAAGTGTTGTTTCTCCACCAGTCGGGGTCGCCGGGTGCAGGGTTGCAAGTCTCTCACTTCTGGCGGGAAACGCTGTTGCCTTTAAGTTGCTCCTTTAGAAACAAAGTTGCAGTCTTGGGTGAACAGGGCCGCTGTTCTCGGGGGTTTCTTGGTCCTTTCAGAGCAGGGCAGTCCTCTGAGGATTCAGAGGTCGCTGGTCCTGGGGAAAGCGTCGCTGGAGCAGTTTTCTTCCGAAGGGGGGAGACAGGCCGGTAGAGCTGGGGCCAAGGCAGTTGGTGTCTCCATCTTCTCTGCAGGGTTTTTCAGCTCAGCAGTCCTCTTCTTCTTAGGTTGCAGGAATCTGAGTTCCTAGGTTCAGGGGAGCCCTTAAATACTAAATTTAAGGGCGTGTTTAGGTCTGGGGGGTTAGTAGCCAATGGCTACTAGCCCTGAGGGTGGGTACACCCTCTTTGTGCCTCCTCCCAAGGGAAGGGGGGTCACATTCCTATCCCTATTGGGGGAATCCTCCATCTGCAAGATGGAGGATTTCTAAAAGTTAGTCACCTCAGCTCAGGACACCTTAGGGGCTGTCCTGACTGGCCAGTGACTCCTCCTTGTTATTCTCATTATTTCCTCCGGCCTTGCCGCCAAAAGTGGGGCCGTGGCGGGCAAATCCACTAGCTGGAGTGCCCTGTGGTGCTGGAACAAAGGGGGTGAGCCTTTGAGGCTCACCGCCAGGTGTTACAGCTCCTGCCTGGGGGAGGTGATAGCATCTCCACCCAGTGCAGGCTTTGTTACTAGCCACAGAGTGACAAAGGCACTCTCCCCATGTGGCCAGCAACATGTCTCGAGTGTGGCAGGCTGCTAAAACCAGTCAGCCTACACGGGTAGTTGGTTAAGGTTTCAGGGGGCACCTCTAAGGTGCCCTCTGGGGTGTATTTTGCAATAAAATGTACACTGGCACCAGTGTGCATTTATTGTGCTGAGAAGTTTGATACCAAACTTCCCAGTTTTCTGTGTAGCCATTATGGTGCTGTGGAGTTCGTGTTTGACAGACTCCCAGACCATATACTCTTATGGCTACCCTGCACTTACAATGTCTAAGGTTTTGCTTAGACACTGTAGGGGCACAGTGCTCATGCACTGGTGCCCTCACCTATGGTATAGTGCACCCTGCCTTAGGGCTGTAAGGCCTGCTAGAGGGGTGACTTATCTATACTGCATAGGCAGTGTGAGGTTGGCATGGCACCCTGAGGGGAGTGCCATGTCGACGTACTCGTTTTGTCCTCACCAGCACACACAAGCTGGCAAGCAGTGTGTCTGTGCTGAGTGAGGGGTCCCCAGGGTGGCATAAGATATGCTGCAGCCCTTAGAGACCTTCCCTGACATCAGGGCCCTTGGTACCAGGGGTACCAGTTACAAGGGACTTACCTGGATGCCAGGGTGTGCCAATTGTGAAAACAAAAGTACAGGTTAGGGAAAGAACACTGGTGCTGGGGCCTGGTTAGCAGGCCTCAGCACACTTTCAATTCAAAACATAGCATCAGCAAAGGCAAAAAGTCAGGGGGTAACCATGCCAAGGAGGCATTTCCTTACAGGGTGCATGTGGCAGTTGCCCTGCTCAGTTCTCTCACCAGTTCAGGGGTGATGACCTGCAACCGGTCCTCCAGCCCACGGTCTGTACCCTTAGGCTGAGCATCTGTCTGGCAAGCCAGGACTTCCAGGGGAGTACACCTACACGGCCCAAGAAAAACACACTCTGCATGTGTTGTGCAAGAGTCTGCCTGACAATGGTCTCCTGTCCCCTGTCCATGTGACGGAACACGGAGACCCTCTAGGCCAGAAGTGGCCTCACCAGGGTCAGTGTTGGAGTGCTCTATACTCAGAGCAGGCAACCCGTGACCCTCTGAGCCTCCCACTTTTAACTGTTGCCACCTCTTTCCCTCCATCAGTGCTTCTGCACCCTCCTCTGTGGAGTGGTACTGCCAGAAACAAGACAGTTTGGACACTTGTGTCGGAATCCCCCGCCCAAGTTCTCCTAACACTGTGGGACTCCCATAAGTAGATGGACTCCTGCTACAGACCACCACCCTTGCTTGGGCCAACTCTGAAAACAATCCAAGCACTGGGACTGGAAATAGGGTTTCCTGGGCCTCTGCCTTCCCCCATCTCTTTTCCTACTCTTGGAAAGGACATGGGAATCTTTCTCCACTATTGCACTGGGCCCTTTCTGGGTCACTGTGACTCTTCCCCTCACTCTGGGGAAACCCTGAGCCACCCTCCTTAGGATCACTCCTCAATGCCATCCCAGACACTGTGGTACTCACCCAGAGGTCTGTCTCCTTTGCAGGTTCTCTGGGGTCAGAGAACTTACAATCCACCAGATGTTGGCGTAGCTCTGGAAAACAGTGACTGAACATGTGCTCCCTAGCAGTCAAATTGTACAGCCTCTCAAATGTGTTCACTTTATGACCCTTCACCCAACCATCCAGCGCCCTGCAAAAATGACCCACAAAATCCCCCCAGTACTGGTGAGACAGTTTCTGACTGCCCCTGAACCTCAACCTACACTCTTCAGGGGTGAATCAATACTTCCTTCATAGGAATATACCTCTTCCTGTCACTTCCTTCTAGGGCCAATACAGTATCCCTCCCAGGCTCAGGAATATGACTCCATATGCCAGCTCCTGAATCCTCCTCAGAGACCCTGTGCACCTCTAGAGCTACCTCATATGCCTGGAAAAACTGGTATACGTCACCCCCCTCCTTGAAGCTTGGTACCAAGTCTCTGGGTATGTCGACTGTATCTTCAGCACTGGACAAAATAATGTTGCTGCCACCACTGGACTCTACTTGCTGTGCTTCTAAGTCCAGATCCTTCAAACTATGCTCATAGGCTAAGTCCGGTACCATTCTTGCATGTACCTTGAATACCCCACCTGGAATGCACTTTACAGTTGATGACGTGTGAGAAGGTTGAAACAAGAGAATGGCTTTTACATCTATATTTGAAGAAAAGAAAACAAGCCACCACCTAAATCCAGCAGCCAGATGCTTGCAGAAAAAAATGAAATTGAAAAATAAATTAACATTGCATATACTCTTGATAGGAAAATGAGGCTGCATCCTAGAAGGCAGTTCAACTTAGAACAGTTGCGTAAACCCTTTTTTAGTTAATCACACATTACAGGAAAATATGAGTGCATAGCATATGTGGCTTTAGATATACATGCTCTGCACACTCATGCCATTTAGTGCGGGGCTCAGATTGTTGTAACATGTCTTTCTTCAAAGACATATTCCAAGTCACTAGGTCTTAGTGACTCCTCCTCTGGTCTACGCATGGGCACCAATCCTTTGTTACATTGTTTTTCTCCACATTCAGGTTTGGATGTGTACCAGCCTTGCTCCAGGTCCCAATGTGTTTGATGTGCAATGTTGTTTCCCCGTAGCCCTTTGTCTTTGCCTCCCTTCACTGGGAAGACTTTATGACTTGTCTACGCTGATTCGACCTCCTCTACTCCAACAGCCGAGTACATTGTCATCGAATTACTGGGCTTTCCATTCTTCTGGGCCATTCAGGGAATCACATCCTCATTACCGACACCAGAGAATGGGTGTGTGCAGACGGTAACGAAACAGACGCATTTCAAAAGATCCTGTCATTGCCACTTCAAGTACCATTGGGCCAACATCCACACCATCTGTAACCTGTGCCTTTCACCTAACATGAGATCAGCTGCAATGTTTACTGTGTCTTAAGGAGCAAAACCTTTCTGCAGTTAGAGAGAGGTGGTGTGTGGGTCCACACCAAAATGTATTGATCATCCTGTGAGATGCGAAGATCTTTGAGGCTGCTCTGCTTGGCATCGAAGAAGAAAAATCTGGTAAGTCTACTGATCTTCCGGCACACAAACCCAGTCACAAGATCATTGACTCCTCTTCAGAGCCTGTAGAAGAACTTCTAGAAGAGGAAGAGGTGCACAAGGATGTTCGTTCTATCTCTTTTGACCCTGGACCATGTCGGAAGACCACAGTGAGATGTGTACGTTTGGTTGACCCCCAGGTATCTTCTAAGGCCCATGAGTGGCTGCACATCCGTTTGTCGAGTCCCATTCACAAGTTATGACTGCAAGGAGAGGCCTTTCTTTAAAGCTTGAACAGGAGATGCATGAAAGGCAGCAATTGTACGAAACTGGCTCTTTATATGATATATCAAAATTAGATCCATCTTGCAAAGAGTCCAGTGGTTCCCTTGCTAATGGACAAGGGCTTGATCTAGCAATGTAAATGTCCTCTTTTTAGGGGACAGTGTGTTCTAGCAGCCTTAGCCTTATCAGAGAGAAGTATTAGACATCTGCAACTACACAGTCAATAAATGAGACACGTGACTCAAGAAGGTGATCCACACCAATTTACAAAAACAAATATCTTTTCATATGTTTTTGCACCAGAATCAATATGATGAGGTAAGTAAGTTTTGCACGAGAAATCTTTACAGTTTTGAAAAGTTGAGGCGATGCAATTTCTGGAAGCTGTTCAGTCCTCCGCAGGATAAAATCGCAAAGACAGCAAAATAGGTACAGTACAGTGAATTACGAAGCCAATCTCCTGGTCAAGGTAAGTACTGGGCAAGGGTCAGGACCACACCGACATGTGGTACTGGAATGCCCAATGTTACTATATGGGGATCGGTCCGTCAAAAAGATGCTGCAGCTGAGGGCTAGAGATCCAGTCAGGAGGAACCAACGAAGTGGGTTCCAATCTTGAGATGTCTGGGGATGAGAGGACACCTTCAGTTCTCTTCTTCACGAGCCAGGGGCAACAAGTGCAGTGTGGGGGGTTTTTCACTGCCAAAGAAGTCGCAGTTGATGGGGCCTGCTTGTAGAGAATAAATGTGATGTCGGAGAGTCCACAGAGGGCAAGTTCAAAGTGATCTTCGTCTCTGGAGGTCTGGGGAACCATGCTGGCACCGTTGGTCCACTTCATGTCGGGCTGTGCGGTATGGGTGCAGTGGTCTTGCAGGTGCTTGGTCTTCTGCGGCCTGGAGTCCTTGCAGTCAGTCTTAGGGAGCCACGAAGATGCAGTGAAGCAGCTCTGCTGTTCCACAGGAGTTCCTGGGTCTTTCTTGAAGGCAAGCAGGCCACCCAAGCTTTTGGAGGCACAGCAGCTTGCAGGATGAATTGACTTTGGTGCAAATTGGTGGGAACACCAGAGAGGCTGACAGGGCTGGGGCCAAGCCAGCTGCATCTTCCTTAGGCTGGCTCTTGGGTGTCCTCTTCTAGACATAGAGACCAGGGGATACACTTAGATGGATATCAAGGGAAACACACGTTATCCATGTACATATATTGCATAAATTATCCAGAGAGCTAACAAGGATTACATAAGGGTAGTTCACATATACATATAGGATGAAGAAGAGCAACCATTGATAACGTTTGTAATCGTGCACGTTTTAGAGTGGTTATTACATGGAAGAACCAAGATGGCATATTTCTAAATATAGTGTCCACATCAGGCAGTTCCTCTTAGAGTTGGACACACCTCTGCATAATAAATTTGCCACCTGTCCTGGTGCGAAAGGGGCCCTGGGGCAGGGGATTGGCATCTCTCCTTTGAGTAAAGCCAGGTCTGCATACCAAGGGTGGTGGGCTTCTTTTAAGCCCCCTGCCTTGGAATGTAGGTTCACAGGTCATCCTGTTGGGTTGGGTGTGGATACTCCTCTCCCTGAGCCGGCTTTGTTTATGACTGCTCAGAGTAAAGACTCTCACCCATGGGGGGGGGGGGTCAGACTCATGTCTGGTGGTGGCAGGCTGGTTGAAACTGGTCAGTTCTCACATGGGTAGATAGTAGGTTTTCAGTTGGTTCCTCTAAGGTGCCCTCTGGGTGCATGTATTAAATCCATCACTAACATCAGTGAGGCTGATACCAAACATCCCTATTTTCGGTGAAGCTATCATGTAGCTAAGAATCAACAAAGACATATCAGGAACAGATCTACTCTTGCAGATATGTCCTCACATGTGATATAATGCACCCTGCCTTAGGGCTGCAAGGCCTGCTGTAGGAGTGACTTATGTATATTGCATGCAGTATTGGGGGACATGGCACACAAGCTAAGTGCTATGTCATGTTTTGACTTTTAGCTCCACCACAACATGCAGCCTGCATGTGCTAGGTGATGGGTCCCTGAGGGTGGTACGACGCATGCTGCAGTCCTTGGGGTTCTTTTTTGGTTCCCAGGTGCTAGGCACCAAGGGTACCATTCACTAAGCATTTACAGGGGGCCAATGGTATTTGCCAACTGGGGGAGCATTTGCACAGTTTTAGGGAAAGAAATCTGGTATTGGGGACCTGGTTAGCAGAGACCCAGTGCACTTTCTGTTGAATTTTCATGTACCAGGCAAAAGGTGGGGTGACCGGGTACTTTCCTACAGCAATGCATCATCATCCACACACACACTCTGCCTCAAAAAGACTTTGCCTAAGAAGTTCAAACTCACCTTTGTGGATGCTACATCTTCGGACATCCCTCTTCCTCTGCCGCACCCCCAAAAGGCTATTGCCCCAGCTCCTCTTCCTCCCTCTCGCCCTACTCCTTCATTGCCTTCACAAAATCCATTGCCTCCACCTCTACCCCTGCCACCACAACCTTCCTTACCTCCTGTGACTTCTGCTCAGGGTTCACCAGTCATACTCAGAAACTGGCATTTATAGGCTCTACTTTCCAGCAGAGGACTTTGGCACCCTAGCCACCTGTACACCACTGACGAATCTTAGGAGGATTATGACTTTGATCCTCAGGGGGACCATGTACCTGTTGGGCTTCCCCTCCAGATGTCGCTAAAGAGTACTACACTGGTATGCAAAGAACAGCCACATGTCAGAAGGTAGACATGTATGTCACACCAGAGGATGATGACTTTGTGTCCAGATGTTCTCCAAAACCAAGCACTCCCAGTATTTACCCTCATGACTCAAAAAACTTCTTTGAAGAAAAGAAGTTGCAATTTTCTGAGTCCAAGACTAGATGGCAGAAATATGCAGAACAAGTTAATCTACAGCACTATATGAAACAGACAGATGCTTACAGGGTAAGTTACATAATTATCGGCACAAAGAAAGGTACTACTGGCTTTGAACTACTATAACCTGAAGACATGATAATGTATTTTAACAGCAATAGAGGCAATTATTACAGTGATGTGCATCACACAAAGGTCTTTCTAAAACAAAGACTTTAAAAAAAAAATTAAAAAAAATGCCTCGAAACTTTGTGGTACAAGACAAAGCTTTTCTTTATTCAACTTGTTCTCCAAAAATCAGTCAACGTGGTTCACTCACAGGAGCTTCATCAGAGCTGAAACATACAAATGCCAACAAAAACAGATTAAAAATCATATAATTAGTCACAGGCTATATTGAACATGTAAATACTAAACTCAACAATACAAAATACTGTATGAAAATTTATCTGGTTGAAGGACAGATTATACAACATATCTAATATCAACAAAATATAGTAGTATTTACATCATCTCATTAAATATTGGGAACATTTGTTCATATTTCATGTTTTCTGGACCTCCTCCCAGTAGGACCTCTGTAGTTTAAGTAAAACATTAACCATATCGTCTTAAAATATAATTACCCATAACATTACTGTGAAAAACCATCACCATAAACAACGCCTTTGAAATTGAAAAATTGTTTACCACTCAGTTGTTAGTCATACATATTACTTCGAGTTCTGTCATAAGCTAGCACAATCCCAAGTAGACCAACACCACTACAACATCTGTGAGTCAACAAAACATTTACCTCTCCAATTAATTAGCTCCCATACTTGTGCCTCTGCCATTGTCCTAATTTACATCACTGTGAACGACTCTGCTGCTGGACTTTGTGTATTCATTTCAGACAGTGATAGAAATGGGATTGGCTGTAGGCAGCATAGGCCAACCTGTCAGAATTGCTTGGGGTTGAACAGTTCGCTGTCCCACTTACATTTCAGAAGGGGCTTGCACCCAGCCCACACACCTAATTCTAGCCTTTTGTCACCCAAGACATCTTAGAACTTTGACATTGGATGGTAAGAACTTTCCAGAACCAGATGTTGGGGTAGCACATGATGTCCGCCCCCACTTCAAAGGCTGGCACCAGGTGTAAATATTGGACCTTCAAACAACTTGTACACTCCTAAACTGGTGGAACACTTCAGAAGGACTGCTTGGACCCTGAGAAGACAGCCTTGCTGCTAGAGGCCTGCCTTGCGCCTGAAGGAGGACTAGGCCATCTCTTTGACCCCACAACCACTAGAAGTGGCTCCCAGAGCTAGTTGGCTAGCCTGTGTGAGCTACAGTAACATAACAAACTCCTGGGCTTGAATCCTGCACCTGGACCCTGTTGGAGTGAGTCCTAAATTCCCAAGTGGTGCCCCCCAGGTTCCAAGACCCTTGGTTATGGTTCTGGTGGTACTTCCCCAAGAACCTGAGACTTGGAAAAACGTTGATCAAAATGTGGCCTGAGAACCAATAGAACACTGGAACCTACCTGGCAGCTGATCCTAGCCCCCCCCCCATTGTGCTTCATTGATTAGCCTGACTTTGCGCAACTCCTGATGTGTTCTTCTGATGTTCATTGGAACCTCTCAGCAGAGGTACCAGTCCTCGTGGAGCCCTCATCTCCTCCAGCCTGCAGCTTCATCCCGCTAGACATTTTCAGATGTCAGAAAAGTAACATCTGAAGGTAGAAATCTTCACAATGACTCTGTGCAGTGGCTTCCTGTCAATGACGCCTACTCATACACCACCGGGTACCCAGGCGCGGCTTGCTGGAATGAAAAGGGGCAGGGCACGGCACAGCACATGGCAGGGGTTGGGGGACCCACAAAAAAGTTTATAAAAAGAAAATAAAACATGCCTTTTTTTCCCGTGCCGCCGCAACGCTCCATTCACTCCGTCTTACATTTGCAGGCACAGGCTCCCAGCCTGCCCTGTGGCCAATCCTGATGCTGCCCAGAGCAGCGTTAAGATTGGCTGATTGGCTGAGAGCACCCAGCCAGGGTGCTCTCAGGCAGACTGGGCGACTGTGCCTACTCTCTCCAGCCTGCCAATACCGTGCCTGGCTGGAGAGAGCCATGTGCACATGTGTGTTTGGCCAGCCCTAGACGGCCAGCAAAACATACTTGAGCACTGAGGGGGGGGGAGTGCTGTCCACTCCCTCTCTGTCCCTGTCACAACTGTGGCCCGCCCCTTTTAAAGTAAACACCTAATAAACCCGGTTTATTAGGTGTTTACTATAAACATTTTGCAGCTGCTGCTGTTGGGGGTGACGCTCCTCCGCCATAGCGGAGGAGCTGCCCCTTCTGGTACTTTGCCCTGCTAAAGTCTATCTTCTCAGGAACTTTTCTTCAAAATTTCTTCCAAGGCCAAAGGTAAGTTGAACGCAGCCCTTATCCACCTTGTGTATCTGACCAGATGCCTGCAGTTAGCATTTTGAGGCGATATTTTGCACTTAAAAATGTAAAACTTCATAACTCTTGATCGACTAATTAGAATTAATTCTTTTTTTTGTCATTTTATTCATTAAAATTTACTCTATTTTTTAAATTAGTTGAAGATTTTCTTGTGTTGTTTTCACTTAATTACTGTTTGTGTGCTGCATAAATACTTTACACATTTAAGTTAAACCTTACTGCTTTTTGTCCCAGGCTACCGGAGGGTTAAGCACGGGCTAATTTAGTGACTTGGCAGGGAATAACACAATTTCTTACACCTTCCTTGTCACTTTGTGACCTTGAGCATTTCCAGGCAAGCACGCCATTGCAGGAGGCTTCGTCTACTACAGTTATTTATAAAAGTGTGCTTGAGCCAGTACATTTCACTTGGCTTGCACAATAAAGACACCATACACTGACCTATAGCACAATGCTCAGCTTGCTGTGCACGTCCTCAAAGGTAATTCTCTACTGAGGCCTATTAGTTAGGGCAGAACACCTCTCATGGTTGGTGTTTGATTGAGCACACAAATGCAGGAGCCAATGTGAATTCAGCGGGCAGTGAATACTCCTTGTTAAACCAGAGAGGCTGTGCTTAATCGGAGAAGTTAATTGCCTAATCAGTGAAGTTAATTGTAGGTGTTGTCATCAGCATTCATTTTTGGGTGCCACAGCTTATTTTTTCATCAGACATTGACCCACAGCGAGAGAGAAAGCACAACATGAAGAAAATAAGGAAAGATTGGAAAACGTTGACAAACGGAGAAAGGAGAGATGAAAAAGAACCTGCAAGATCTCAGGAAATGGACAGGAATTGTAGGCTGGTCTAAGAAACATACGTCAGTGGAATCCGAACCTGGCAGTCGTGGTATTTAGCAACCCCACATCCGGCAACAGTAGCAATAGGCACCTAGGAAAGATTGTGGCGTCCTGTATTTATAGCTTGAGCTCTGTCGAGTGAGATTATTGGGCCATGGAGTGTAACCTTCCACTTGATTAAATCCTGTAACAGCTCCTGGTCTCGAGCAATACTTTAGTAACTTCCTCTAGGGCCTCTCACCATCTAAAACCATTAAACTGTGAGTGTTACATTAAGACTTGCTTAATGTATGCACTGCCGTTAAAATGTATTGCTGAAACTGTTGATTACCTTAATAGTCTTCAATTGTACTGTATATATTAACTAAATTTAATTGCAACCAGAAGTGATTGTTTTTCTATATAGAACAAACACCAAAATTCATATAATTTGTTGTTAATGTACAGCAATTACAAAAACAGCATAATATCATATGTTGCACATTACTGGAATAGTCGGGGAGCCAGCTGGACCCAGATCAGTGCTTAATTTGTAAATAAAAACGTGCTGGTGCCCAAAGCTCTACTCTGAAACATGCAGCTGCTAAAATTAAAGGTGAAAGCACAAAATAATGAGGCAGCATAATCCTAAAGCCTTCTTGCACCTCTTTAATCTATTTATAGCCACTCCCTGCCCCTTCAGGTCACTCTTGCAGCTTTCTGCTTTCTCCCTTTGAGATGCCTTTCTGTCTTTCTCTTCCTCGGTCTTTCCCATGTATGTCTTTTACTCGCAGTAACTGCCTGATCCAAAAATGTAAGTGCTGGCCCTCAAAAATAAGTGCTGGTGTCCCCCACTGGCAACCACTGGCTCAAATTAAGCACTGCGCCAGATCCGGAATCTGGGCTAGCTCCAGTGAAACATACTGAATGTTCATTGGTGCAAGTTTCCAACTACTTTGCCCCAAGAGTAGCAACCTGCAAGGGGTGACGGAGTTAGCTTATTTTAGTTCCAGTAGAGTCCAATAAAGTTGACTCAGTTCTCGGCACACAAATTTGTTCAACTCTTGTCATGGCTGGGAGCTAGATGGAGCCCGTCACCCTTGATGCCGGGAACAATTAAAAAAACATTAAGAGCTTTACTTCCTAATTTTTACGTGTTACCAATGTCTTTGGCTTGGTTGACTGTTAGACTCTCCTCCTCCTTACTGTTTCTCTAGACTCCATCCCCTTTCTGCTGCCACTCTTTTGCCCCCAATTTATGGGATACTAGAATTTTGTTTCCATTTCCAGCATTGATGTTACATGTGAAATGTTTGGACGTCATTCAAGGTCTGCGGCCCCTGACCTACCACCTGCAACCCCTGGCCCCAGAGGTGATAAGGGAAGTGTCAGATATGAAGGAATAGAAGACTCCAATGAACCCCGTTTACTTAGCTTAAGTACATCCTATGCACGAAAAGGCATGGACATTTTCAGCAGTAGGATATAAGCAAAGTAATACATTTGCAAAAAATGATTTATTGTTGCAAGTCGAAGCCTCCTTCTGAGCTTGGGAAGGGAGCAAGAAATATAGGAGGGAGAAGAGAGGAATGACTGAGGGGAAAGCAGGAGAAGGACTCTACAGAGAGATGGGTGGGATAGAGAAAAAGTGAGAGGTGGGTGTGCACGATAGAGCGACAGATTGCTATTAAATAGACTTCAGAGAGAGGTGACAGATGTGTGAGAGATATAGGCAATTGTGAAAGAGCCTGACAATTTAGAGCGGTAGACACGTGACAGAGACATCAAAAATTCCGACATGGCGAGGAAGGCCTCTGAAGAATGATATAGGATAGGAGATGTGATACAGAAACAGATGAGAAAGAGCTATCTAAGAGAAACAGAGAGGTACAGGCAATTCTGAGAAAAGTGATGGGGCAGATGGATAATAAACATTTGTAAAGCGACGGGGATAGGGTAGACGTATTGGAAAGATTCAGCTCAGAGGTGGCCTGGTAAGAGACATAAAGCGAGAGCTGAGGGGGGAGAGACTATTGAGAAACAGTCTGTTCAGAAGGAATGAGATGGAGAAGGTGCGGGGAGACAGGTGAGAAGTGATGGAGAAAGTGATGAGAAACAGCACAGAGGAGTAGAGACAAGTGTGTGAGAGGTACGATAAAGAAACGTGTTAGAAACATATTAGTGCGGTGGGGAGGTGGACAGATGAGAAAGTGACAATTAACGAAGGTAGGGACTTGAGGGAGTGACGATAAAGTGAGAAAGCTGAATAGGAGATAGAGTAGTGAGAAGAAGACCGGTTAGAAAAAAGACAACTAAAACAGAGGTGGAGAGGGGAAAAGAGAGAGAGATAAAGGTGACATTAAGACAGACAGGGAGTAAGAAGTGGGAGAGAAATTAAAATGTGACGGGTGAGAGTCAAATGAATGGGAGAGACGTGAGATTTATAAGATCAGTGAGAAAGACGAAGCTGAGGGAAGAGTGAGAGACGGCAATAGGTGAGAAAGGGAAGGGAGAGAATGAAAAAGACGGATGAGTAACAGCAGCGGGTCCAACGGCACTGGGGTCAAATGACGTGGGATGCCATTTCCAGCACCCCTATCATTTTGGTGAATCACCATCCATTATGCAAAGTAAAATCAATGATAAACACGGAAATAATATGAGGTAGGACTCTGCCTGCCACAATAGACAAAAAAGCTTGTTTGAAGGAGGCTGCCTGTGAACAATTGGGTAGGAATATTACAAAATAGATCGTGGCCATGAGTGGTGAAGGATTCAAAAGAGAACCGCATATACATCATAACATCGACTAATAGAAACTATGCTTAGATGGCTAGTCAGAGAGTTCTTGGTAATTCCCCTATTTTTTAAAGTGTTTATCGTTGTAGATTTTAAATTATATTTACTAAGGAGACTTGTTTGGCCCTGACGTTTACCCAGCTTTTGATTGGCCGCTTTTTTTGCAGTTCAGTTTATAGATTAGTACTTTGAATTATTACACTGCCACTGGTCTCATCCGCTTGGCTACTCTCGGTTATGTCAAATGGTTTTCTTTCCAGTGTTTAGAGATCAATTATTTTAGCTCCCCTTTGATCCAATCTTTGGCCGAGTGTCTACTCCTGGCCCAACCTACTCAAGGGGAACTTAGAAATATGTGTGATTGTTTATCACCCTACTGACAAAGAAATGTTTGCATTCATTTATTTTTTTTCTAAATTGTTCATAACGTGCGGAGCCTTGTAATACAAGGGCCAGGGTGTACTTGAGTAACCTGGCTCAGGATTCCTAAAAAACATAGCTTTAGGTCTGAGTCATGCGTCCATGTTACGTCATATTCCAGTTAACATACAACAGACCTAATATTTTTCTTTAGAATACAAATAGGTCTTTTTATACAGGTTCCAAACTCTGCCCGTTCCCTGGTCGTCCTTTGTACTGGTAAAGTTTGACCTCACAGTGGAGGGATATAATGTCTCACCCCCCAGATATTTAACTCTTACCCATTTGTTGCTTTTTCTACAAGGCAAATGTATGTATATTTCTGCAAGGTCCTGCAGAGGCATGGTAACCAAAATATGAATCATAGATGTACTGAAGGAGGCTGTTCTAACTTCGATAAAGAGTGCCAGAGCCCACTCAAGTTCTACTCTGCCAGACATTTTACAGCTGGCCTCAATAGTATGAGACAGCTGAGAAAAACTGTAATATATAACATTCACATGCCCACATTTAAGAAAGCTGTTTTCAAGGCCAAGAAGTAATATAGCCCAGTGATACTGAGGAAGCCTACAATACGTCTATGGCAACTTTGGATGGTTTATTCAATGTTCTTGCTCTTCCACTTGGTGGCTGCAAAACTGTCACTCAAAACCTTTGTGATGAGTTATACACCCTTTACACAGTCAAACTCTACTGTATAGAATTGCCAAGTACTACAACTGATAAGCTGGGTCCTCTGCTGCAATGCTAAGGCGTTCTACCTGCATGTTGCAGTAGGGCAAGACGCTCTGCCCCTGTATGAGGGAAGGTTTGCTTATCTTGTCTGTTCCAGAATCTTGATGTCCTCCCTATATCTGCTTAATTAAAGAGCATGAAATAACACATTATTTGGACCGGATGCAAAGCAACATATTCCTCTTGAAAACTCCACCAGAATGGTTAGAATATTTGGAAGCATCAGAAGGTTGTTAACTGTTTCTTCTGAGGTGGAGTTTATTAATTTCAGCTGCTTAAGGGATTGTTATGCCCCATTTGGAAAACGCCACTTTGATTTCTTCTCAACCTTGTAGCTTGAGTACAAACCAGGGCATGGTTTCCAAAATTATGGAAATAATTGTAGGAAAGAAACGACAAATGCAGTCAGACTGCAGCAGCTATCTGACTTTGATCGATTTGGAATTTAGACCCGAACATATTACTATAGGGTGGGATGAACTACTGCTGTTTTTCATTCCCAGCAGTGTGCCACCATTAGCCCTCTTGTAACTCTTCACTTCATCCAACATTGGGCCAATCAACCCTGCTTCAGAGCCTACAAATGATACTGTGATATTACCATTTAATTGGATTTATTCATTCTCGAGCTCTCGAAGATAAAGGTTATGTACAGCTCTTTTTTAGCTCATATACACAGGATGGCTTGGTGGATATCAAAGGCATCATGTCTTTCTTGTATAGGGTTTAACTCCTGTATAAATTGACTCAAACTATAATTGCATGATGCATTTCACTATGGAAAACAATCATATCCACTTGTGAGGTGAGGCCTACTCATAATTCCATGTTATTGGAAGTGTTTGTCATCTCAATGAAGGCAAGCCAGCTCCAGCTCAAATCACAAAGTTACTTATTCAGCATGGATTCTAATATGTATCAAGATTTAAAACTGGAGGAGTCCTCGATTCTGGGGATGCTTATTAGACTCCAGACCAAAGGGATTAACCTAGGTTTCGTATTGACACAGGGCTAATCAGGGTATCCAGCAATTGCCCACTTGGAGCATTGCAATTGCCTGTACGGAAGATTTGGAGCAAGTTTGAATTAGCTACTTCAATTGCATCAGAATGCTGCTTTCCTGCTGGCTTAGTCTTAGATTATGCTAATGTACCAGCAGCAAGGAGAGTTTTTATGAAAGCTTTCCAGATTACACAAAATAATTTTAGTCTTCCAGCCACAATATTGGAGCGAGTTGTATCAAACTTTGGCTTCAACCACAGAATTTCAGAATTTTGCTCCAGCCCTGGTGCCAAAGTTTCCTGCTGGCTCTCTGGGCTTATGATTATTAAAGTCCTGCAGGGAAGCTTTCATACCTCTACAATACTTTCTTCCTGAGACAGGAGGATGCAGAAGGTCATGAGACAGAGAAAAAACCTTGCCTGCCTGTAAGAACTCCACCGGATGAGCTGGTCATTTCTCCTGCTAGACTTGGTAGAAGTTGTTTCGCGCCTGAAAGAATTCTAGTGGACCTGTTAGAACTGGACGTTTCTTGTGAACATGCAATTTTGAAAAGTGCACTTGTTTCTGAGAAACAAGTCTTGAAGAAAAGTTCTACCAGAGCTTGTAACAAACTTTGGGCGTAAATAACTTCCCCACTCTAGGACTTGGACAAACTGCCAACTCTAATTTCCAAAATACATTACTTCTGTGACTTCATCATTTCATGTTTTCCTACTCTGTTCAAGACTACAGTGGTACTGTTTGTCCTATGTAAATGAGCATGGGGAGACCTTTCTGGCTACAGCTTCTAAATTTGCCCGTTTGATGATTCCTAATCTCTAGACATTTCTTGTCTGAAGCTAAAAATGTTAAATCGGACCTACCACCAAAAACTTGTACAACTGCCTTCACTCAGGCTCAGCCACAGAGGGCAGCAAGGCCATGCATGGAAGATACATTACTATTCTTTCACTTATTTTTCACATTTTTATCCCATTCCTTCCAATGGTACGTTAGTTACAACGTTGTGTATAGTGCACACTCCCCAACCAGGCTAAGGCTAAGACCACCATTCCAGTCATTTATTGTTGAGTTGTGAATAAGCATTCAGACAATTAAATTTAGAGTATTTTCCTGAAGACAAATTATTTCCAGTGAGGCGCATGTAAGTAGGAGGGGAGGGTCTTTCACATCAGAGAAACTACATATGAAAAGGCTGGTCCTACTAGTTTTGTTTTAAGGATCTTGAGGGAAAGGTGGTTGCTCAGTAAACAAGATGATGTAGCTGATCGCAGATTGCTGGAGGGCATGTAAACAGTCACCAGATCAGTAATGAACAAAGCTGCTAGTGGCTTGTGCTCTCTAAGCTTAGGTTTGTCTTTGTCTTTGAGGTGTTATTCTGGTAGCGGTGCGTATGTAGTTAGGCATTTCAATAGCGACATTAGGGCTCAATCATTCAAATTACATTTGTATGAGGCAGTAATCGGTTCAGCTTATTGTTCTTTTTGTTAGCTTTTATCATATTGTTGGTAAATATGTGATAAATGCAGTATTCCTCCCACCCCCTCAACCAAATGCAGTGGTTGAGTTACACGCTGCAGTAACACTAAAATGGCAAGGGTGTCTAGGTAATTTTCAGCTTTGTCTGAATTATTAGCTGCTTGATATTAAAATCGCCTAGACCTCAGATTTTAGCAGCATTCAATGCAACCGAGGCTAATAACTGACAGAATTATAGTTAGGTGGCAGAATCGTAAATGTGGGTTTTTTCTTTACATTTGATCTATGTGATTTTCTTTATTTTCGGAATTGGTTTTCTAACTAATTAGGCACTGTTGGAGATGGCCTTTCTGCAGGTTCATCCACAGATTTTTTCCTTCCTCCTTCTCTTTTTCTGACCTCATTTTTGCTGGCTTTAGGACTCTGCGCACTTTCCCACTGCTAATCAGTGCTAATGTGCATATGCTCTCTCCTTACAACATGGTAACATTGGATCATACCCAATTGAACTATTTAATTTACTTACATGTCCCTAGTAGAGTGCACTATATGTGCCCAGGGCCTGTAGATTAAATGCTACTAGTGGGCCTGCAGCACTAATTGTGCCACCCACTTAAGTAGGCCCTTAACCTTGTCTGAGGCCTGCCATTGCAAGGCCTGTGTGTGCTGTTCACTGACAATTCGACTTGGCATTTAAAAGTACTTGCCAAGCCGAAAACTCCCCTTTTTCTACATATGACACCCCTAAGGTATGCCCTAGGTGACCCATATGGCAGGTTGCTGTGTAGGCAAAAGGCAGGACATGTACCTGTGTAGTTTACATGTCCTGGTAGTCTAAAACTCCTAAATTCGTTTTTGGACTGCTGTGAGGCCTGCCCCCTTCATAGGCTAACATTGGGATTGCCCTCAAACATTGTTTGAGTGGTGGCTGCTGATCTGAAAGGGGTAGGAAGGTCATATTTAGTATGGCCACAATGGTGATATCAAATCTTGTTGATTGGTGTAGTTGGATTTAATATTACTATTTTAGAAATGCCACTTTTAGAAAGTGAGCATTTCTCTGCACTTAAATCTTTCTGTGCCTTCCAATCCCCGTCTGGCTGGGTTTAGTTGACAGCTCCTTGTGTGTTCACTCAGACACACACCAAGCACAGGATACTCAGCCTCACTTGCATACATCTGCATTTTGAATGGATCTTCCTGGGCTGGGAGGGTGGAGGGCCTGCGCTCACACAAAGGACTTCCACAACCCCTACTGGGACCCTGGCAGACAGGATTGAACTGAAAGGGGACCTGAAGCACTTCTAAACCACTCTTTGAAGTCTCCCCCACTTCAAAGGCACATTTGGGTATATAAACAGGGCCTCTGCCCCTACCAACTCAGACACTTCTTGGGGTAGAGACTCTACCGCACAGACACTACCTGGGAAGGAAACTCTGGACCAGAACTTGCAACCTGCCAAGGAAAACTGCCTGGCTGCCCAAAGGACTCACCTGACTGCTTTCTGTAAAGGGCTGCTGTCCTGCTGCCTTGCTTCTCTCTTGCTGTGCTGAAGGAGCGCTCTCCAAGGGCTTGGATAGAGATTGCCTCCTGTTCCCTGAAGTCTCAGGACCAAAATAGACTTCTCAAAAATTTGACGCACCACCTTCCAAAAACGACGCACAGCCTGCTCATGGTGAAAAATTCACCGCACGCCGAGACCGGAACGTCGCAGCCCGACTTTGCAACGGAAGATCAACGCAGCACCCGGGACGCGACCAGAACTTTGACGCATGGCGCTACTGGATCAACGCAAGCCTTCCTAGAATGACGCAGCCTGACTTCCTGAGAGGAATCGAAGCAGCGCCTGCCGTGTGGGAAAAATTTCCACGCATCGGCCACCGGAATCGATGTATCACCTGTGACTTCACTCTTCAAACTCAGGATTCCACACATTGTCCCCGGGGTGTCCGAAAACCCCGCAACCTGAAGGGGATCCAAGTCCGTGCACCGGAAATCGACTCAACGTCTTCCCCGGGTGGAAAAAAATGATGCAAGTCCATGTGTGAAGGGGCGAAACCGATGCACACCTACCGTTTTCCACGCATCTCCTCCTCTGCGGTCGCTTGCGAGGATTTTTCAATGCAAACCAGGTACTTTGCCCTGCAAGAGACACTTGTTGTTTCTAGGAGAACTTAAGGCACTTTTTATTGCTTTCATATTAATATTTCGATTCCAAGACACTTTATATTACTTTTACAGTGATATTTCAATGGATACTTATTGCCTTTTAATCGTTTTGACCTGCATCTTATCAGATAAATATTATCTATTTTTCTAAACACTGTTTGGTATATTTTTGTGGTGCTATATTGTGTTATTGTATGATTTATTGCACAAATACTTTACACATTGCCTTCTAAGTTAAGCCTGACTGCTCAGTGCCAAGCTACCAGAGGGTGGGCACAGGATAATTTGAATTGTGTGTGACTTACCCTGACTGGAGTGAGGGTCCTTGCTTGGACAGGGGCTCACCTGACTGCCAACCAAAGACCACATTTCTAACAAGCATCCTTTGTCCTTTTGCCTTAGGTTCTAGACCTATAGCCTTAAGAACCTGTCAATCTCATCTTGGTCCGTAGGAGTTTTTACTGTCACTGTTGTTCTACTGTTTATAAAAGTGTGTTCTTCAGTCTTCATTGGATTGCATGAAGGACTATTCATCAAAATCAAAAAAATCACAAGGGGAGAGTGTGAACCCTGACACAAGCATTTGAAAAATGGATGATTAAAAGAAAAAATATCCTTTTATCATCCATTTTCATGTGTTTCTCTTTGCTCTCCCCCCGTGCTGCTGATTACAAACTTTGTATCCCTTTTTGTATAGTTTTAGACATACTCTACATTGTTTTACCACATTAAGATGGCTTCCACATAGTAAATGACTGGCTAACTGGAGGACAGTCTGACCTGCCCAACAGTCGAACTGGCTATGATGGGATTCCCAAAGCTAATGGCTATGCCCTATGGTGACACTGTCTCAACTACACTACCAGAAGTGAGTCGGATGGTTTTCCTGGTTTGGAGGGCAGCACTGCATCATATGGGATGGCATGGAACACTTAACTAAATGACTTCAGTGTGGCAGGGCAGGTGGTTGGGGGAGATGGCATCCTTGGAGGGCTTTGGTTGCTGGGATGATATCAGCACCACACAACTGGGAGATGTCTGGTCCGGTACACACATGCACTCCTTCCAAGACCTCTAGGAAACATACACACTATCCAAGACTCAGTTTCACAAATACTTACAGCTGTGCCATGCACTGAATACACACATAAAGCAGGGCACATCCCTCCTGGAGTTCAGTCCTCTAGAGGCAAAGAGCATGATGGGTGTTCTCTGAAAGGGGGGTGGCATCTCCCAGATCTAGTGCACCCTTATCATAAATGCCCTAGACACAATGAATCACCTCAGATTTCAATGGGAGGGCTGGCTGGGCCCTTATGAACATGATGACAGGAGAGATGCATTAATGGCCCACAGAATCACTACGATCTCCTCCAAACTTCAGTTAATACAAACATATTACCTCCGCTGTACTTATCTTACCTCACACCGGCTATTTTAGATTGGTCTCCTTGCACACCTGGGGTGCTTCCGTTGCTCTCATGAACCTGCAGATTTCTTCCACATGGTTTGGGCCTGTCCCATTGCATGGCAGTGCTGGGAAGCAGTGGTTGCAGAACTTTCGATGTATTGGGATAGGAGCTGGACCTTCCCCACTAATACTTCTATTGGGAGTGCTTGAGGGTGTGGGAGGTATACGGACAGATTGAATCCTACTTGGTACAGCTGGTATGGTGGCAAAGAGAGACTTAGGGGGTCATTCCGACCCCGGCGGGCGCCGCCCGCCGGGTGGAAACCGCCCAAACACCGCCCCGCAGTCAAATGACCGCGGGGACCATTCTAACTTTCCCGCTGGGCCGGCGGGCGATCTTCAAACGATCGCCCACCGGCCCAGCGGGAAAGCCCCAGCAAAGATGAAGCCGGTTCCGAATGGAGCCGGCGGATTTGCTGGGGTGCGACGGGTGCAGTTGCACCCGTCGCGATTTTCAGTGTCTGCCAAGCAGACACTGAAAATCTTAATGGGGCCCCGTTAGGGGGCCCCTGCACTGCCCATGCCAGTGGCATGGGCAGTGCAGGGGCCCCCAGGGGCCCCACGACACCCGTTCCCGCCAGCCTCTTCCTGGCGGGAATACCTGATGTAGCACTGCCAGCCTGTTGGCGGTGCTACCTCCGGCCTCCACCCTGTCGGTCTATGACCGCCAGGGTCGTAATGAGGCCCTTAGTATCCTGCTGAAACAAAATTCTAAGCCTCCTGTTGTGAAGTGGACTGGTGTACTCAGCAGAAACAGGTGTATGAGGCCCAGGGATATCCTTCTAAGCATGTCAAAGTATGGAGTAAATGGTGGGAAGTCTCCAGTGTGGCCCTGTGATATCGTCTGTACCAGTGCATAATGTAGTTGGATGTCCAGTAAAATCATCCCTGGTGAAATACTGAATCTTACATTACCCATATATATATGAGGTGTGATGACTGTGATCTTGGTGTGTATTGTTAAAAAATCAATAAAATTGTTTATAAAAAATAATTAAAAAAACAGATGTCTGCCACATCTATAACTAGTCATCTAGTGACCCAGCAGCAGGGAAGTAAACACTGTTACATGCATCTGAAAAGGGATGCTACAGAAAAAATGCAACCATTTTTTCGGTGCCATCACTTTTTCACATATTTTGACTGCATGTGCCCCTTAGCACAAAAAAATCACATATGCAGACGAGGTGCATGCCTGATGGAAATAAACATATTGGATTTTTTTCTGTTGCATGCTATTGATTTATCCCACCCCTGAAGGGTTTTAGAAGCTAGATCTAATTCCTTGGTGTCCTGGAATGGAAGAGGCCCGTGTTTCCTGGTTTTCATCATCATTTCTTTGTGAACATTAGCAAACACTTAGATGCAAGGGAAGTTGAAAATTGAATTCCCTACACACACTCACTCCAGCCAGGTGGAAGTTCGTTGACACCTTTTTGTAAGTGGCACGTAAAGGTGGGGTATGGACCACTGCAGGAGCTGCATTGTTTTCAGTACTGATTTTTAGATCTTTATTTTAATATGTTCGTCTAAGTAATGTATTTTTATAGCTTTAGGACGAGCAGCATAAGGGAAAATGTGAAACAACCATGCACTGAAAGTAACTGGTGGAAATCTGTTTATTAATTTTCCACCTCGCACGTAGCCTCCTGCTCTTAACCACTGTTATCATCAGTGTCGCTCTAACTTTTATGTGTTGTCGGCTAATGTTCTTACCACATTCGAGTACTCACCATCACGTTAAAAGAATAGGAATCTAATGTAGACATATCTTTCACCACAATTCTGTTGCCATGGATGATGAACTTGCCATCCAGTTACCAATGAGGCATTATTTCACAGGTGCTGCAGTGGGGGGAAATGGAATACATCGATTTCATGGTAAATTAGTTTTATGCTCCTCTTGACAGAATTAATTGCATCTGTTGCTTTCAGTTCTTTTACTGCAATCTAAATGCTCCCCAAGACTCGTGCAAGAAAGAGAGTTTGAAATGGGGAGTATAATAACTATGATATCTCCTTCAGCAGTTTTCAGCGCAGGGGGAGGGGGCAGGGTAGGAGTAAATCGGATGTTCGGAAACGCTAATCTGTGCCTTAACATTCCAAATGTGCCAATGACGTATTGCATTTATTGTCGACTTGCTGTTGTTGGTAACATTCAATAACAACGTGTTTTCAAACCATTGCTAGCTGGGATGTAGTCAGCAATACATAGTGCTCTGAGCCCAGGGTTCAAAGGGAAAACACTCATGTTTTGTTTTAAACAACAATCAGAAATCTATTTTCTTCAATCGATTGATTATACCTTGGAAAAACATCAAATGCTATGAGAAATGCATGGTGTGAAGTGTACACCTGCAGTGGGAAAACAGGTGATTAGGTTAGACATGGCATCAATCTTGTGCAGATATTTACACCCACCAGCTGGTACAAAATGTGGTTTTGTTACTTGTCATGTGACGCAAATATCAGTTTTGCGCTGGTCTCTGGTGCAAGGTTCATTAAGAAATTTTCTGAAATTGGCGGAAACGCGATCTTGACATAGATCTTTAAGGTAGTGTTGTGCTACAACCCCTATGCGTAAAGCTACACGAGAGGCAGAGCTGTGGCCCTGTTAGCGGACTCTCGAGAGCATGGGCACAAAACTTCAACTGCTGCCATACAAATCAGACCACCTATCATCTACTGCTATTGATGTTTACCCTGTCTGTGTTTGTTTTAGAAACTGAAAAATACTGAAAAAATATCATTTTTTGAATCACCCTCTCGGGCTGTGGCTCCTGACTGCAGACCAACAGCTGTGCCCACTGGCAATACAAGGAGTTCAAAAATAGACCGTATTACCTAATGATACTCAAAAAGCTGGGGACGTTCACGTGTGCTAGAACTACAGTGCGGATGTCTTCAGGGGTGTCCGGCTTCTTGTATACTGCTACTCAGCTCACTAAAATCGTACAGGCATTGCAGTGTGCGCCTACATTCACCAGTCAACTAAATGTGGAAAGAAACGCAACTTCATTTTTTTTTTTTTTTTTTTTTTGCTGACCAAAAATAAAAACAGAAAAGGAGTAATAAGATAGGTACAGGCCGAAATGTAAAAAAAAAAAAAAAAATAATCAGTACCGTAATACCAGAAAGTCTTTTAGTTCTCTCCTCATGCAGGCATGCATTGCAACAGAGGTAATGCGTAAAGCTGACAGCTGTGTCCATTGGTTGTTGGCGATATGGGTCGGATCTGTCAGGCTTCTTCGACCTATAACAGCTCAGTTGGATTTAAATCTTTCTGGTAAGGAATATTACTTTATATTAATGGATTCTTGAGGTGAACTATTGTACAATCTCCACAGTGTTGCGTTTGCACAGTTTCCATCAGGATTAGTAAAATAGATTGTGATGCGTTTTTGGTCCAGCAGACGCAACACAGTAGTGGTGAAACACATGTAAGCCTTTTGTCTGATACAAGTATTTTAATAAAGTAACTTAACTTCTTCAAAATTGGACATAGCCTTGTGAAGCCTCATTTCTGTTGTTGGTTATAACTGATACTAGTTTGGGCACACCTAGTAGAGGAGTGCACCCTTCCTCACTAGTAAAAAGTGATGAACTGCCCCATTGTGATACGAACAGTAAAATGAAGGTCAGATTCCTGAAGCTGAGGGGATTGATGGCAAACCCTCTGATGCCCATATAGTGGCACCCACTAAGTCAATGCATCCTTTGACCAGCAAGAAGACATTAAGGAATAGGCAAACGCTGACCAAGATCTAAAAAAGAAAAGATGGTATACTTTGATCAGTGGGGGAGGTGAGAGAGGTTTGAATATATGGAACAAGTCTATGGACCGATGGGGTGATGATTTTAACCTCATACTGCTGTGAAAGTCCATGTAAGTAGGCTGTCAATCTACAAACAGATCATCTGTGTTTAGACATTTTAGATGCTTGTGATTCTTCGACCAAGTTTGAGCAAGTGTACTCTGCATTAGTTTGGAAGTGGCGATAATAATGAATCACGCACCTTTATATGGTTAGGCTGGGGATCCACAATAAGTTTGGCTTTAATGCATTAAAAATACTGTGTTCCTTGATCAATGCTTTTTTGCGGCATTATTGACTGATTCTGAGTAGATTGGTGATTGCCAACCCCAGTGCAAACTTTTGTGTGCACAGACATTGGAATTCCTCGTTGGCTGTTATTTCCCCACCTGGTAATTACTTGGTGCAGTAAATACCTCCCCCGTTGTTACATTTCGGCAGGTCAAACCTCCTGGAATTTAACAGGAGATTATACTACAGTTTTTATCTTAACATGAAGGTATTGGTGCGTTAGGCATCTTTAAAGCCGTTAGAGCTTGCATTTTGTCTGAAGGTATGCCTGGAAATCTAACATAGGAATATTGCACACACCGTTACCACAGTGCCAGGAATACCTGCTACAATGCCAGTGATGACTGCCATAAGAATTTTGAGTGGCCCTAATATAAATGGGGGGGAGAGGCATACTAAGATGGGGGATAGCCCCACTGGTCAGAAATGTTCCTAGTATTTCAAAGAAGCCTACCATATTACCATGTATTAACATATCCTGCTGTGCCCAGCCACCATCATGCCACAGACACATCCACACACGCAATTACAGAAACAGTGACTAGTTAACACACAAACATGCAGATGAAATGTGTGCATACACACCTGTGCAGTCACACAGTCTACACCCTCGAACTATCGTCCAAACATCACACACTAGCATTGTGCCTAATTTTCCTCCACTGGGATGTGCTGCGCCATGCACTGTGGGATGAGAACACTGTGCCCGGATGCTAGGAAACTGATGTTTTTGGTCGCTGTAGCTCAAGGCATGATTTCGGGTTTCGCAAGACGTTGCACAGTTAATCACTACTTTTACCCACAGGGGAGCTGCATTAAAATGCGGGTAAAAGAGACAAACATTAGATGACAGCACTGCTGTAGGGACAAGGGAGACTGATTGACAATCTTGCCCTGCATTGTTTTGGTTCCCACCCTCTGTTCTCCTCGGATGTTCTCGTTAGACGGCTGCTGCCTGAGAAAGCAATATCCATTCAGTGAGGCCAGGGGACGCTCTCTGAGGACAACAATGAGTAGGTAAACATGGAACCCTTGCAAAAAGAAGCACAGTGTGAAAGTGGAGGGACGAAGATGCAGCATTCCTCCTCTCCAGCTCCTTGGCACAATTTGATTCTGGCAAGGGCTTTCCGTGCCCCCTTGATGGCGATGCCCTACTGGCTGCTTAGTCTTTCCTTCTTACTGAAAGGATCTGTACCTGTTTTATTCTGCATTCCACTTCCACTGAATTATTAACATGAGTCGACAGTATCTCATTTTTCTTCATCAAACTTTATGGTCTTTAGCCTTTGCAAGTGCAAAGAGGACACAATTATAAAAGAAGTTAATTAAATTCCGATTGATAACAGGCTCCTGTAATACAATCCGACCAAAATATTATCAATAAAAACGCTACTACTAGGAGGCATTCTATTATTTGATCTGTAAAATGTTATGAACATAGACAACGTAAGTGGGCTTTTACCAACAGGTAGTAAATATGCTTATTTAAAAGCATTGATCTTCAAGGTCTGCTTGATTATCTGCTTTACCTCGTAAACTTTGGCGTAACCTGCTGTAAATGTGAATTTATTGGACATGCTCAGCTTTACAGCGCATTGTACTCTCGGTGGTGAGTGGCAAATTACCATGTCTCCGTTTAAAAAAAGACATCTTATAGAGATACTTATCAACATTATTTCATGGTCTTCTGTTTAACAGCCTCATAGATTGCCAGTAAAATCATATTTATTGTTGCTTTGCATTAACAACCATGCCTCTTAAATCTGGGTTTGCTGCGCTACAGTGAAAGTACTGCAATTATTACCTCTGAAAGGGAGGTATTAATAATATTATGAGCAAGCTTGTCATTGGTCAGTTGTGGCGGTGTCCAAGGCTGAGCTTAGGGGTATTGCCAGCATGTGCTACGCACTCATGGAATTGGCTTTAGGCTAACTCAGTGGCTTGTCTTCAGTATGAGCAGGCCCTTGATGACGTAACAAAAGCTGGGCTGGGTCCTTTTGCTGCGCTCTTGGGGCCTGATTCAAAGAAGAGTGAAGTTTATGAAGATGTCTGCCGCCCAAAGGCATCAACAAAGGTTGAGAAAGCAAAATGGTTGCATGTGATCATGATCACCCCTGTGTTTGTGGAACAGTCCACTGGTGTGGATTCTTAAATTGCAGGGGAGAGCTCTAAGGACCGGAGCACTTCACCTTTGGCAGGGTGGGATGCACGTAAAGAGCACCAGGTCAAACGGCAATGGGTGAAGCAAGGATCAAGAGGTATAAGAAGGGAATGGGGTACAGAGCAGGGTGTTAGCAGAACAGCATAGGCGTGAGGATTGGGGGGCAGGGCCAGGCGCAGAGGAACAATGGAGCAAGGAGCAATGCCAGTAGCTGCCGTCATTGAAAAGGCAAAGTGTAGATTTAAGCATTGCGTGGACTGAGCAAAGTGCATTCTCATGCTTGACAAACTACTCCATCTCGACCTCAATGTCAAGGAAATTACACTGTTGTGTTCTAATTGAGGCTCCTGGCCAGCTAGATTACATCATTCCATTGACGTTAGTACGGTGCTCCCCAGCTTCCTCAGAATACGCCAAGGACCTCTCAAAGCAAACGTATGCTGTGTAGCCAGGTTCGTCAGAGCAACAAAATATTTCATTTGCTCTCATCTTTCCCAGGATGGCTTAAACTGTCTACTTAAAAATCTTGTTCTTTCCATAAAACTGCTGGCATCCCCTGCAAGGTCATATGTTGATGTATACCATAACAGTAACCAGAAAGCACTCATTATGCAACTTGTTCCCTGTGCAGAACCTCTTATTACATTCCTTAATGGCAGTAGATTCATCAAACCTTTTCTACCATAACACGAGGCGCTTTTCCCAACATGATAGACCAAGAGTGTTCTTGGATTGAACTTTCTCAGTTTCTTTGCCTGTCCGACCTGGTGTTTATCCTGCTTTGTGTACTCACAAGGAGACATTGTTATTTCAACCTTTTTCTAAACAACCTCCTCTATAATGGTCTGATCTCATTAATTTCTGTTGATTAGATGAATAGTATTTTTGTGAGGTAGTCCACCACGTTGTATCATGTTATAATTTATTGTGCCACTCTCCTAAATATCTCTCCACCGTGCTTAAGCTCATTTATGTTTGTTTGCTCTCATGCTGTAGTTGCTAAATTCATACTCCATGTTCTATCGCAAAGTTGTTTTTTTGTGGTTGGCTAATGATAGCCAATGCTGCTCTTTATTTCTTGTACAGCACTCTTACACTCATGGGGGTCCAGGAGCATGGTTTATCAAAACAGAATAGTTAATATGAGATATGCTATAAAATACCAGTTTTATGAGGAGTGCAGTAGAGAACTCTGCATTGCCTGTTTTATGTTGCTGCCAAGTGATAATAAGTTCCACAACTCATGGCTAAATACCAAATAGCGAAATCCTCTAAAAACCTTGTTAGGGCAATTCAATAAAAAAATAGCTACAAATTTAATAACATATGTACATAAAACTATAATGGTTTTTAAAAGTTTGCTGTACCTCCTCAACAAAGCACCTGTTTATTTTTTTTTTCAAAAAACTCTCTGACTCACTTCATATTTCAAAGGCAGTGGTGTTCTTGCACAGAGGAAATGCCCCACGGCAAGATGGACGTTGAGTGACATTTTACTCATGCTTTCCATGCAGGGTCATTTCCAAATAGATTATCAATGTTCATAACAAATGTGGCCAGGATGCTGCGCTCCTGAAAACCTATTGCCATATGCCTCTAATGAAATAGAACTCTAAGATGTATGCAACACATAATGAAAATAAAATTTATTCACATATCTAGACCCAACAAACTGGACTTCCTATCAAAATCTATTGTGTCTCCTTAAAACAAGAAGATTGGGGGCGTGGGTAACTGGGGTATGCAATAGATGCATTGTCACTCTCTGCTGTTATCCATTGTTTTGCTATTTAAATTAACCCTAGAGCCCATCTAAATCTCACCTCTGTGCGTGTCAACACAGTGGGAATATTAGCAACATAATTTCCCCAGAAATCCTCTTGACTGCTCAGGCAGCAAGTTGTGATGGGCCAAGACCTGGAGTGAAATTGACTGCCACACACAATGCACAACAGCGATTAGGGGCCAGAATCCCTAGTGGCATCCGCAACTGGCAAGTTCTTGCGAGAGAACTAGCAGAGAAGGGGTCAGCTGCTGGCCTAATCCAGCACAAGGCCTGACTCCTTAAGGGCAGTCATTCAGCACTAAAAGTCCCGTGGGCATCAACCTCTGCAGCACAGGTGCTATCTTAGGAATGTGAAGAGACTAAGATTTACACCTTCAAGTAGACGGTTCTTTCGGGCACCTACTGGCCTGGTTGTCTGGCTCCATACATGTAAACTTTGGAATTGTGTGTGGGAATAGTACTGGCTCTTGGTTACCTTAAGGATCCACAGGGGTGGTAGAAAAGGGCACGGCTGTGGGAGTGGGGTTCCTATTCCTCTGAAGAGTGTTGAAGTCATGCAGTGAATGTTATAACTACAAAGGGGGCTCATTAGCACAAAATGGAACAAGAGTTGCTAGACATGGCTAAGTCTGCAACTTATGCTCAGAGCAATTCTCCTCAATAGTAGAGAAGTGTGACTAGTGATCACAACTGCAATGGGGTGGACTCAACCAAATGGCGCATTAAATGGACAGTAATGATCAGAACATTTAAAAGCAAGACCCTGAAAGCCCTGTAGTGATGATCGCCTGGTACTTGGAGTTGGGAATTTGGTAGTAAACAGAAACAGATTAGAACAGTCGTTCCCAACCTGTGGTCCGGGGACCCCTGGAGGTCCGCGAAGCCTTCTCAGGGGGTCCGCAAGAGCCTAGAAAATTAAAAAATATTAACAAATATTGACAAATTAGGTCCCCAGCTTCCAGTAATGACTCAGGCGGGGGTCCCCGGATTCTAATGATGAGTCATTGGGGGTCCCTGGGTTCCATTAATGTTATAGTGGGGGTCCACAGAAATCAAAAGGTTGGGAACCACTGGATTAGAACCATCCATCGAGGAAGGACAGATTGATAGTAAAATGATTTAAAAAAAGGCAGGAAACTGAAAATCTCACCAGTACACCAACTACCTCGACAAACAGTCCATCGACCCAGAAAACCCTAATGTCACCCGAGACTGCTCTGAATTCAGTTCATGATTGATGAAACTTCAAGACAACCTAACATCCATGGAAGCTAGAGTGGACAATATCTAGAAAACAGAGGTCAAGAGAATAGAGGAGCAGCATCATATGTGGGGCGATCGTCCAAACCTTTCAAGAACAAAATGAGGAGTTGCAGCTTAAGCAGGAGGATCGATGACTGATCCAAGAGATACATAGGACAACATAATGATCAAAGGACTGTCTAGAGGAGCAGAAGCACAGGACATCCAAAGCTTTGTACATGCACTGCAACATTCCATCAGAGGTAGGCAAGCAGATTCTCCACTGAGGCTAGATTACATACACACAGGTCCTGGAGGGTTGAGATAAAAAATATTTCCAGACGTACTGACTAGAGTCCATTTTTTCAGACCAAGAGGAGCTTGTGTCTCCAGCCAGAGCCAAATGGTCATAGGATGCAGCTATCCAGGACTTGGATCTCAACATTATGGAAACACGGGGATTTCAAAAGGGCCTCACATCATTACCACTCATAGAAGATCCCATGTTAGTAGGGGTGCCCTTTCTGTATATTGTTTCAAATCAACTGCAAAATAGCAGCTGCCTGTTGCTGCCTCTGAGTGACACCTCAAAATCTTGGTGCTAGAAGAAACTGTAGAGCTGCTCGAAAATGAGGGCCCCCCAAGAGAAAGAAACAGTGAAGAAAAAAGCATTACAACACAGAGTTCAACTGAGAGGGAGAAGATGATGGCCATCACCAGACTTGATGGATACAAACTGAGCACAGGTTTTGCAGTGCCTGAGCAATCAGTGGTGGGGGGGCTGACGCTTGGACAGGTAGGGTACTGTATTAGTCTCACGTGAGAGTTAACTGTCTTGAATGATCAGGCTTCTGGGACCCCAGGATAATTGTGGGAGATGGCGAGAGAACTGAGGATGTGGCTTATATATTTGCAGAGAACGGAGTTGAGAAATTCTATTGGGCTCTGAATAGGATGGGCTATGAAAACCTTTTTGGTTGTGTTTTTATTGGCTTTTTTGTATTAGAGGATCTTTAAGTAATCATGAGGTGTAGAGATAGAGTACTAAGGATGAGAAAGTCTGGATATCAGTATCACCCTCCTGTCACCTACTTAGGCTGTGCTTAGGTGAAAGCAGAATCTGGCCACCCAATATACCATGCTTAAAGTAATCGATCTTGATGCCAAAGGGTTTTATGCCTGTTTCAGCATCTCAGTTTTGCACATGCCTCGGGATTCAAAAGTGTCTATCCGTGTCACTATGCAATCACTATAAAGTCATTATATCATGGGGCCGTGGGGCTTCTACGCTTTGAACAAACAGACTTCTCAGGGGCTAATGCCAAAGTTGCTGAATGCAGCCAGTTAGTATAGGTGGAGACAGTGTGGTCCAAATCTTCAGAGTAGACAGGCTGTGAACCGGTAGGCGTACGTTCAAACTGCTCTTGATTAATCTTGTTCCAGGCCCGAACTTTATGCGGCCTAGGAGCATTATGGATTTGTGATTGAGACGGCAGCTCAATATGAAACATAACCGCGTGATGGTCTGACCATGTCAGAAGCAGAGAGCCTTGAACTTTAAGAAGAGCATTGTTTGAAAGCATTCGGTCCAACGAATGCCCCGCAGAATGAATGAGGCCTTGAACTCATTGTGCAAGGCCTGCACTGGACATAATATCCAGGAGCAGTTTTGTGTTGTAATCCTCAGAGTTCAAGGTGAAAATTGAAGTCATCAAGCACGGTGGAACCTTTAGCGGATAGCCCATCTTCTAATAATGAACCAGTGTTCAGCGTGAAGGCACTTCTTGGGCCAGGGGTTGATAAAGGAAGGCTCCCTTAAAAGATTGCTGTTTGGATAATTGTAAGCAGGAGAGAGTCTCCCATGCTGGTGAAGATGCAGTACCAAAGGTGGCGGATATAAAATCGCGATATATAATTGCTAGGCTTTCAGCGCCTTTTGAGTGGTATGTCTCACATGCGACAGGTAAAACCCGGGGGAATGGCCTCAACAAGTTCCGATCCTGATGAAGAGTCCGGGTTTCAGTAACAAATGCCATATTAAGTTGCAGATATGTTAAGAACTCAGCGAAATCAATGCTGCGTTTCACTGGGGAGCTTGCATTTATAAGAGCACAGCGTGAGATGCTGTTAATACACGTATCTGTCATAGTGAGAGTTCCATTCTTAGCATTGTGAGATATTTGGCTGGGCATATTAAAGATTTGCGTTCCCATGCTCCAACTAAAGTCTGAGTAACGTTATTGAGGGACCCAACATCCAGTCAGATACAGTTTGGGGGTGTTACCTTTAGTTTTCAAATAACTGAAATCTAGGGTAGCAGCAAGTATGCTTCACTAGGGGTTTGAAACTGGCAGGGGGGCGGGCTCTAGGAGAGGTCTGGCCACGGACAGGCAAGACTGGCTTGCCCTTGGTGCACCAGCGGCATGCTCGCTGTGCGCGTCCGCCGTGCAGACGTGCTCCTTTTCATCTTAAATAACCCTCCATGGGAGCCCAGTGCTTCACAGCGCTTATAAAACAAAAAGTTCAGAAAACAAGGGTCCAGCAACCACCCGGCTAGCAGCAGAAGCTTCAAAACTTTCACAAGGAAGGGACAATAAACTGTTTATTGGTTTATTGTCCCTTCCTTGTGAAAGGAGGGGGGCGTAGGGGTGGCGAGCAGTGTGGATAGTGCACTGTACACTCCCCTCATTGCGCAGTAGGCTCACTCCACCCGGGCAACACAGTGTAGTCCTTGTGCCAACAATGATATAAACCCATCCGCAGACACTGGTACTATGAGGCTATGACAACAGTTATACCCAAATCAGGGAAATACCTCACTATGCGCAGGTTTTTTTACCTCTAGTTTGTTGTAGACATGAAAATATTCACTGACATCCTGTCCGCAAGATTAGGATCTATCCAGGATAAAAGTAACTGTTTTGCACAAATCCGGCTTCATAAACGGGAGTATCATTGACAGTAACACAAAATCATGCATATAGTAGTAAACGTCAAAGAATGCTGCTACATTGATTACTCCAGATTATGAGGAAGCTTTCAATAATATTCGTTGGCAAGTGCTAAGTGAAGCTATGAAAACTTACAGGTTTGATTCAAATTTTATGTTTTTTTTGCTTTAAAGTTTTTTAATGGGACCTCCTGTTTTAAGACTAGGTTGTAAAGATTTGAATCCAAATTTAGAGAATATGTACCCCATGAATATTTGAGGCTGACTGCTGGTGTGAGGGTTAATGGCCATTCAAGATGCAAAGAGAGGACTAGGCAGATTTCCTCATCTTATCATTAATTTGTGCCCTAACCATGTAATTGCTAGCCAGTAAAATCTGCTGAAAGTGGCTACGTCGGCGACCATGGTGGTTGCTTTGTGAGAGCTCGGCTTCACAGTCCCAAATCCGACGATAGGCGCTGTTCTCCGGGCCCATCCAACCTAGGTTGAGCCTGTCGGTTCTCAACCACGCAAACATCACTCTGGTTGCAGTGCCTGTGGGATGCCCTGAGAGGCACAGTGCAAAAGTCCAGGCCTGCGGTAGTCGAGTTGGTGTGGCTGCAATGGCTGCAGCGAGATCGACCTGAGATGAACGTTGTCCCGGTGAGAACCAGGTGGTAGAAGTGGCCAGGGGTGCCCTGTCTACCTTTCCCCGGCCCCAGGAGGTCTCTGGCATGTACAAGGTACCTTTTGGGAGCTGGAGTCACCAGTGTTTGGCCATGTGGCAGATTGTGGCCTATATGACAATCTCCAGAGCTGGGCCTCGGCAAAGGGGAGATATCGGTGGGCCTATCAGCCTTGTACTGTCGAGTGTACTGCTTGAGACCTCCATCCTTATACTGCTACAGCTGCAGGTGACGATTGGCTGCAAGGCGTGCCAAGTAAACTGCTGGAGGCCCCCACCCAATACTACTGCTACTGCTACCCTTTGGTGAGTGTTAAGAGGCCCCACACTCGAAAGATGACTGGAGGTGTGGTGAAGTGGGGGCCAGCTTCATACAAGGCTCTATCATAGATCATAGGTGGTGCCCTGGGGCAAGGCTTGGAGTTCCTCCTGTTGACTGAGCCCAGGGACCATCTGTTCTGTACTGCCCCAGAGTGGTGTTTTAGGCGGTGTCCCCTTGTGTGGCCCACTCTGACCCTCTGTTGCAGACTGGCCTGCCTGGACCTCCGGCGCTGGGCTTGGTCACAGGGGTCTATCAGCCTGAGTGATGTGGGGCTTTGTATGTTGGGCTGCCTGATCCTACAATTTACTCCATTGGGCTATATCTAGTGGCCCCCCCTCGCCGCTGTGTGGACTTTCAGCTGCACGGGGCCGAAAGCGCGTCCTTGGCTACTAGTTGGGGGTCTGAGGCTGTACCTGGCCGTGGAGGGTTGTGCGTTCCTCTGCTATACTCCACTACGCTCTGTCCTCTGACACCCTTTCCCACTGTGACCTCATCATGGACCGGGATAAACCTGCAGCAACAGCCTCCCAGCAAAACGTAGATACATTTACTAAACTTACTGGTCCAACGGGAGAGGCGGGCTCAGGGATGAGCAACCCCCTCGTCAGATGGAGAACCACAGTCCTTTTCTATCCTACATGTAATTCAAGACCTCAAAGTCACTATGGAGTGCAATATGTGGGAACTGAAGGTTCACCTCGTGTTGATTCGACAAGATATCCGTAATACTATGCACCAAGTTACTGCAGTTGAGAGCAGGGTGTCTATGATAGAAGGCATGGTCAAATCGCATGAAGAACGCTTGGGGGATCTACAGCACTTGGTGGAGCAACTGGAGGCCCGCACAGAGGATGCGGAAGGGAGGTCTTGAAGGAACAATCTGAGTCGTGGGCATTCCTGAAGGGGGGGGGAAGGTCCCACGCCAATGAAATTCAGGTGGAGCTGACTATCCAGCTGGGCCCCCAAAGTAGAATTGTTGAACTGCTTCATAGCGGAAGAGCGCATGGAGCATCGATGGCAAAACCTTTAGCCAGTTCCCCTCCTCAACCATTCATTGTGCTCACCCTCCACTATGTAACAGAGATGCTGTCCTTTGGGTGGCACACAGGGCTGGCCAACTGATGTATCACTCCTCCCCCATGACGACGCTGCTTCTTTCAAGAAGCTAAGCAAAAACTGAGAGCCATGGAGATCACACACACGCTCCTCTTCCCTCCTCGCTTGAAAATTATCTTCCAAGGAAAAACAGTCTTCCATTCTTTTTTGATCTTCCTGAGGCATCATGGGACTGGATTGAGGAGAGATCTCTACTCAGCAAGATAGATGCTGCGTTTTCCAGGGGTGGGGGAAATTTTTGGAGGGGGCGCTGGAGAATGCCTGTAAGAATGGCATGTGGCCTTAAAACACTTAAAGCGCAGAGGCCCCGGTCTCTAAGTTCTGGTCGCCCACTTATCCGGATGACCACTCCAAGACCTCTGGTGCTGATGATCAGCTGCAGGCATATTTAATTGGTCCCATGAACTTTCATATGGTTACTATTGTGGGTGATCTATGTTTCACATTGCTGGGGTTTCGCTGTTGCTAGTCAAGACCACACCTTTATTTTGTTGTAATTTTTTTGGGGGGGATGAGGAATTTGTGAGAAAGGGGTGACACATCTCACAGGAAAGGCTGGTTGACTTTGATTCCTAGTCACACTACAGGTACTTCCTGTTCACAAAGTGTAGTGGAGTGTTGTGGGTGAGGGGTTGATGTGGTATTGTTTTTGGTTTTATCTCTTTTTCAGGTATTGACACTGAGGACGGACATACATAGTGCACACACAAACCTCAGACATCACAATCATACACACTTGACTAATGATTAACATGCACCCTCGGAGGAACCTTGGGCTGAGGCGTATGGTCCCGACTACACCTCCACTCCTATCCTGGAACATCAAAGGGATGTTAGATAAAGTCAAGAGCTGGGCGGTACTCGGGCCCTCAGGACAAACGCAGACATAGTAATGCTTCAGGAAAACCACATGATGGGCAACAAGTGCCCATTCCTGGCCCGTAAGGGTTACATCCAGGTGTACCATGTGGGATTACACTGTGGCTTCCGGGGCACTGCAAGCCTAATCAGGGGGCGCATTCCCTTTGTAGTTTCCAGGCTCTGGTGGGACAGCTTCTGCCGCTACGTGGCAGTGTTAGGCACTGTTCACAGCCGCCCCCTTTTGTTGATCTGCATTTACGCCCACCCCTCTTTGGACATCCTGGTTAAGCTTGGAGACCTTATACAAGATCTGTTGGAGACTCCGTGGCTGATTGGATTGGACTTTAATGGGGCATGTAGTATGAGTCTCAACCACTCTTTGACCACTTTAGATGTGGGCCACGGTCCCACACTCCTTGCAAATTTTGCAAGTAACTGGAACGTGATAGATGTATGGAGAGCACATCACCTTGAAGAGAGGGGATGCACCTTTTACTCTAGAGAGCATTGCCACTTCTCACAATTGGATTATGTCTTCATGCAGGGCTGGGATGGCCATCAGAGGTTCTTGATGTTGGGCTGTTGGACCTTGGGCTCTCCGATCACTCATCGGTGGTGGTAGTGTTGATGTGGGGCACCGATGGGATGGGGGCTGAGATGGCATCTCGGCCACTGGCTCCTCCAAAAAGAGGACTTTCAAGAGTTGTGCCATCACACGTGCCAGCAATTCCTGGCTAATAAGGGATCTGTGACTTTCCACATTACGCTCTCGGAGGCTCAGAGGGTGACGGTTCAGGGACAGTGACAGAAACAGGACCAGAGACCTTGGTGAATATGTGCTGGCCTTGAAGCGACAATATGTGGCAACATCACAGGAATTCCTCTTGCAGGATTTGCTTCATACTCCGACTCTGCTATGGCAAGCCTTCACACAGGAGGCGAGGGAGGTGTGGTTGGCCATTGGCAGTTTGGTCTAACACTGGGGAGATAAGCCTAGTTAGACATTGTACTGGCTGTGTACTCTAAAAGAGGCAGGAACTTCAGTGGCCTACTTGCTGACAGGCAATAGTTCCCTGGTGACTGGGGGAAGACCTAATACAGAGGCCTTTGCATCTTATTACCATTAGTTTTATAGTGCAGATGCCTCAATCCCCCCTGCAGACCTACCTCTTACTTTCCAATATAGTGATGCCTCATTTAGCTCCAGAAGAACGGAAGTAGCTGGAAGCAGACATTAGCAGTGATGAGCTGTGCGCAGCCTTGACCCAGCTGAGGGTGGGTAGAGCCCCAGGGCCCAATGGCTTCCCAGTTGAGTGTTGGTGCCTGGTGTGGCCACAGACCAGGCTGGTAATACTTAATGTTTTTCGGAAGACCCTGGAGATGGGTGAATTCCTTTGGACCTTAGGACCACCAAGATGATGGTAATACCCAAACCCGGCATGGAGGTTACAAATTGCAGAGATTAAAGACCAATCTCACTTTTAAATTCAAAGGCAAAAGTCTGGGTCAAAATGCTATCTACCCATCTGGAGGGAGTAATCACTTGCCTTGTATACCCTGACCAGTATGGATTTATGCCCCATCGGGCAACCCAACATAATCTGCGGAGAGTGCACAATGCGGTAACCCTGAGTAAGACCTTTCTGGGTCATAGAGGTCTCTTGTCTATTGATTTTCTGAAATACTTCGACTCGGTGGACTGGCCGTTCTTCTTTGACCTTCTCGTCCACATTGGATTTGGTCAAACATTTGTGAGCTATGTACGCCTTCTATACACCAATTTATGGGCCAGAGTACATGTCGAGCGTGACTTTGGAATGGTTCCTGGTAAACTGGGGACCCGCCAGCCGTGTCTTTTGTTGCCCTTACTATTTGCATTGGTAATTGAACTCCGGGCGGCTTGGGTATGGGTCAGCTCACTTCTTTGATGCTTCCAATGGTCAGAAGAGGTAAGTGATAGAATTTTGCTCACGTGGATGATGTCCTCTTATTTTTGGCCAATCCAGCTATTTCAGGTCCCAGAGGACTCCAGATCTTGGACATCTTCGACTCCTACTCCGGCCTTCAGACGAATCCTCAAAAATCTGCAATCTACCCTATTGCTCTGTGCCTGGTTGAGATGCCATGGGCAGTAGGGATACCGATCCTTCCCCTCTGATTCAAATACTTAGAGGGTCTTCATCACTGTGGATGTAACATGTTCCTTTGACCGCAACCTAATGCCTCAGCTAGTCACCCTTGGCTGTGAAGTTAACTTCTGGTCCACCCTTTGTCTCTCTCTTCTGGAGCATTCAGCTATTTTTAAAATGGTCTCTTTGCCGTACCTACTTTACCAATTTCAGAACCCCCCTTCCCGATTGATATAACCTTATTCAGTAAAGTTAATACACTAGTCAGACTATTATTATGGAATTGTGGCGTGCCTCCTATTGATTTGGGGAAACATTGCATGCCAGCTGTCGAGGGAGGGATAGCCACTCCTGATTTACTCTTTTACTACTGGATGGCACTCTTGCTTATTGTTAATGATTCATGGTTTGGGGACTTCACCAACCTGGCATGGATGGTTGAGGGGTGATCGGGACCTCCCACACCTGTTGTATGATGGGGCAGTCTCTACGGCTCTCCCACCCGCTATGCTGGTGGTATTTGGGATATGGAATGCAGCCCTGAAGATTATTGGGTGGGCTGACAGACTCACGCTGGAGACTCCACTGTGGCAAGGCACCAGGCTTCCACAGGTGATGTCACTGCACGGGTTCTCGGCCTGGGACATTATAGGCATCTTTCCGCTGGGAGACGTGCTTCACAGATGGGTATTTAAGTCCTTCCACAACATTCAGGTTGAATAGGAGCTGCACTGCACACAGCTTTTCTTCTATTTGCAGCTTCATCACGCCCTGCTGTCCAATCGGTGGATGATATCCCTGCATTCTCCTCACTGGAGGCCAAAATCCTTCTCACAAATCTTAAAGAGCACAACAGTGGTGGCTGGTGATTGAATGCTGTGGTGGGGCACAAATACAAAAATGGAACTGCACTGTGTGAGTGAGCATCACACCTACTCACCCACTGTCTTTGGTCACCTACTCATTAAGCTATCCACTGCCGTTCACCCAACTTGTGTTCCCAGACACCCACATTCTCTCAGCCAACCCCTGCAATCACTAACTAAAACACACATAGCCTAACCCATCCAATATCTAGCAGTTTTAGTGATAAAAGGCATACTTGGAGATTATGTTAATGTTTGTTTTATTTGAGCTCCAGATTACACCTGTTTAATATGACATATCACATTTCATTAGTCTGCAGAAGAAATGAAATGAGCATAACTTGCTATGATAAACTACTGAAACCATTGCTGCCTTGGAGAGAGACAAGCACCTAGAGCGGCAGTGAAGGGAAGGGATGTGAGAGCTGAGAGAACAGATGTTTTCTTATTTTCTGTAAAAAGATAGAGCTCCAACTTACTTGTGTGTGCGGTTGTCCTTGGCATATTTATGGCTTGAAGTCTTGTCATGTCACACACTCTTGTCTCCCAGGGATAGAGGGAGGAGGCCCCACTCAGGCATCATCTACAATCTTTGTGAGGTTGAACTAAAAAAGTCACTAAATTAACCTATACTTAACCCTCTGTTAGTTTGAAACAAAAGCAGTCATACTTAACTTGGAGGCAACATGTAAAGTACTTATGAAGCACACAAACAGTAATAAAGTAAAAAGAAAAAAAAAACACAACACATGGAAAATCATAAGCCAGTTTACAGAAATAGAATATATTTTCTTAAACTAAATGATAGTAGAATGACAAAAATCTAATCGGCAGATATTCCGTTTCAAAATGTTAGGTAAATACAATGCCTAAAAGCACAAAGCACCACTTGTGATCATCTGGCCATGCTCGTCCGGGGGAAAGTCCCAAGTTTTGGCTGACCACAATGGAGTGTGGGCCTGATATAGGGACCAGGTTAGGCCAGCTGAAAAAGTTACCTTCTCAAAGTTTGGCACAAAGAGTTCAATTTACAGTGGATCAGGGCACGAGTAGCATGGAGAGCATTGCAGATGGTGTCGATGTGGCTTGAAGAGCAGGACTGGTATCTCGGTCTTTCCATTCCTGAAGCTTCATAATAGTGGTCACTGTGTACTGTTGTTGCTGTTGCAGGAAGAGAAGATCTTGCAATGCCAGTCATCGTTGCTGCTACTTCTCAATGTCTCATGGGTGCTGTTGTAGATTTTCAGAACAAGAGGGTTGAAAAGGGGTCATCCCTTGCTAGTCCACCTTAACCTGCCCATCCCCCCTCGAAACCCAAGCAATAACCAAAGAACTGGCTGATCTACAGGTGAAGAGCTTGCTTGGTATCAAGTGCAGATCTGCTGCAAGGCCTAGCGAAGGGAGAACTCAATCCAGGGAGGCTCCTAATGCCTCGGAGAGATGGGAAGAATGGAGTAATACAACTCTGCAAGAGAACTCCATCCCTTTGACAAATGAATGTCTTCAACAACCAGTAATCAATTTACAGGGTGCCACAACTATGTGCCAATTATGTCCTGGCTCTAGCAAGGTTTATAAAATCAAATACCATGTACTAATAGGTACACTGCACTCTCCGCATCTGGGAATGGTGTTACAGCACAATATCCTCAGGAGACCCATGCCCCAGTGGAAAGAGCATTTTTAACTGACCCTGCATCGAATGGAAAGCCGGGTGGTGCTAACGTGCATTTTGGTTCAGAGAATTAGGCAGTTCACAAGACTGTCAGTTAACAGCTCTAGCACAGACTTTCCGACTGTTCCTAGAATCAGCTAGTGCTCCTGTAACAATCCCATAAAGGTCTCTGAAAATCATATACCAATCCATAGCAAAAGGTTCATATGTCTTCAACGATGCATCATTTTCTTATGAACAGAAAGCCCAAAAGATGAAAATGTTTCTATAATTCGCTGCCCCAAATGGAGGATACATTTCTGAACAGGGTATGTCCTAAGATTAATAGAAATAATCCAGTTTATAGCAAGAATTCACCAAAAGTTTAAAAAGCACAGACAACTGTGTTTGAAGAAGTTCCATTTTAGTTAACTCTGTTCCTGCAAAGTGTCTTGATGGATTCCTTCTTATAATGTTTATTTGCATTTACTGCTTTATTTGAAATGGATGAAGATTAGCCTGTTTTAGAAGAGGAAGAAGAAGAAGAAAGGAACATTGCTAACGGAGGCAATTAGGTTATAGACAGAAGGGGGAAATGAGAGCAACTAAACATCGCAAGAAGAATGAATAAAACAATTAATGAGGTTTGTGTGTTTAAAAAAAGGAAAAGTACTAAGCGCATTGCACTGCCTCTCATTCAGAGATCTGGATATTTGCCAAACACTTTCAATTCGCTGATTAGGGTGGTGTGTTCAGTGTAATTAGAGTCGAATTCTTGTATGCTTTTATTAGCCCTTGTGCATTTTTTGTATGAATTTAGCTATTTTTTTTAAGCAGACAGTAAAAGTTATTTTTTTTCTATTGATTTCGATTGTTTATGCTTTATAAAGATGGAAACTGACGAACAAAATGAAACCTTAATTATCGCCTTATGATGTTTCTTCATTCGCTTTGACCATTCATAAACTGCAGATTCGCCACAACAGTTTATACTGTAGTCCAGGCTAATGAAATGCACAGAATCGATCTATGGACAAGAGTAGATGTTTCTGTTAGCACAACTAAAAATAAGGTATGCCATGTTACGTAAGATCCATTTGCATGGTGCACTTCCACCATCGGTTGGGCCTGGTAGCACATTACATTGTATCGTTTCAGAGGGTTAAGACCTCCATATGGATATAAGAAAATATCCGATAATCCTACTGATCATCTTTAATCCTAGGGTCTTTGTTAACTACTTACTTAATAGCCAGTATTCGGTTTTGTGCAAGTTTAAAGCTCAGATCACAACTGAACAGCATGAGGCAAGTTTTAATTGTGAGGGTAAAGCAGACCTCTTAGTTTTGCAGAGAACATGTAGCCGGGTCTGTACCAAAGGGAAGTTTATCATTCTCTCCACCACCACAGGATCAAATTTGTGAAACCCTGTCAATGAAGTGTGACATAGCTCGTCTAACAGTGCTCAAGGTGTGAGTGGATAGTCACTTCCAATGCCCCTTTTTATTTGGTAACATGTCATTGCTGAATGAAACATACATCAGCCAACATATACAATGTACATAGGATAACGTAAGGCTATCAGTACATCATAAAAGTATGATAAATTACAGAGGAAATCTATGAGCCTATAAAGACAGTAAATGGAGTAATCATTCAGCCCTAACTGTAAATTCCATTTCATTGTCTTTGGCAGTCTCCCTAGTCTATTGGGAACACCCCTGCCTCCTTATACTATCTACTTCCTCCATCCTTCTCACCGCAGGAAATCCTCTGCAATTAGCCTGCCTGTCTTGTACACTTCTCTACTACTTAGTGATCCATTGCTTTTTAGCCTGGTATGTCTCACACTGCAGGGTGGCTTCCAATATGAAGTTTGATATCCAGTTTGGTGGTATTTTATTTCTTATTATATTTGTGTCCTTGATGTTGCTTAGCGGACCGGAAGGTTGTACTTGCATCCTTGGGATACTTAGTGGCTGGTTAAGCATTGATTTTTTTATGAGACCTGTTTCTTGCCTCCCCACATGAACTGCCTAGTGCAAGGTGATATTTTATTGTTTGTTGGCTTGGTGGAGATAGATAACAGCCTATCCCTGTGTTCAAATCCCACTTACTTCCTCTTTTAAAAAAAATTTATTTTCATTTTATTGAGCCATTAGATAAGTTAACAAGCATACAACGTTAGCATGGCATGCACATTATCCGTCCTCTAACTAGAGGATCAAAAGAATTGTGCAGTATTGACAACAATGCTAGAATCAAGCACGTAGCAATTCTGCCGGAGGATGAGGCTCTGCAAGTCTATTGGGGTTATGACGTTGACGGTGTTATCAATGTGGCAGAGCATTGCCTACTTTAGTAAGAACAAAAGTGGGTAAAACTGAGTGCGGGTAGGGTCGATGGCTGAGGATTATATCCACTGTAGATTGTTCTGGGGCGAATGGCTTAGGGTTACTATCCCTAGGGTTGTTATGAAGAAAGAAGGAGGAACTGGTGGGTGTCACACTATTGGGACAGCGGGTCCTGGGGGCTAGCGGGTCACCTAGGAGGGCTTGAGTCAAGCTTATACAACTATGACTTATAGCAGTTTTGTCGGCTAATGTTGGCGGGTGTCGCAGTATCTGTATGGAGTAGGTGCTTTTGGATTAAGGTGGCAAAGTGTCATCTCGAGTGGGCTGATGGATGTGTGCGATCACTGCCCAATGGTTAGAGATGGGACGGCGGTGGAGGCAGAGCAGTTCTCCGCTGCATGGCACCTCTCCCTCCGCCGCTCAGCCCAGTTTTATTCAGTGCCCATCTCCAGGCCTCCACGGATGGCAGAGTGACCGCTTGCGAGTGTAGGGTGATTGTGCAGATTGCTAACAAGAGTGCGAATGCTGAAAACTGAGAGCATACCTTGTGTGTGTTTTTTTTTTTTTTTTTAAACTCTTGTTGATGTCTAAGGCACAGGCCTCCCATGTTTGTAAGTCCGGTAGCTCTGCCACTTCTCTCAAGGTGTTGTTAACCACAATCCAATATTGGTGTAGCGCTGGGCAAGTCCACAGCATATGGTGGAGATCTACGCCAAGCTGGGAGCAGAGCAGGCATGGCCCACTTCCTTCCTACCACCACATGTTCTGCCTGTGGTGGTGGACTCTACTTCAGGTCTTGGTAGGATCCTGAAAGGCTAGGAAGCAGCACAACCCTATAATTTGGTAATTCTGGAAAGAAGGAAAAACAGCTCTAACTGTTGATACGTTTTTAAAGTTAGATCCTGCCCTAATTTTCTTCTTACATGCACATTCTGATTGCAGAGCATAATAGCTTCAAGGAAATAAATTAGTTTTTGAAATGGAAATTACACGTTCTCAATTATTAACAAGCATTGGCAAATGTAATCTGTAGTTTCCAGGGACAATGTTAAACCCACCTTTTGCAGAAATAAAATGCCTGGAGGAAAGAGTCCGATAATTATGTGGTCCTAGTGCAAAAGAGGGACAATTTGCAGAGTTTGAGAGGCCTGCAACACTAGGTGCACCTATAAGAGACACAGTCCTTGTGTTTCATGTATTTGTGTTTTCTGGAGTAATCGTCGCTGATGAGAAAGATATGAATGTGTATGAAGGGTATATGTTAATCCATTTACCAAAGGAGAGACTCCCTCTTATAAAGGTCCGTGGCAAAAGTGTGTTGTGCATTAAGTAACCCTATTGTTGATGTGTGTGCTTATGGATCAAGGTGTCGGGTTTCAAGGACAAGGCACTATTGTTTAAAAAACGCAAATGAATGCAGGTGCCTCCTTCTCTGACCTGGATGCCTCTCCATTAACACCCGTGATTGCAGTGATGCTGTCGGGCGAGGCCATTGTATTTTCATCACAGTTGCAACCTTAACAATGAAGACCTTCGTCTCATAAGTGAAACTGAAGAAATTGTTAGCTTTGATCTTCACATGAAAGTAGTTGTTGAGATATAGCATTCTTCAAACCAGCAGCAAAGGAAAGACTCTGGCAATTGTGAACACCAAGACTGTTTTCCTTGTCCAGGATCCTGCTGAACAGTACCAGATGTGAATGGGATGCGTACCAGTATGAACAAGCCCTCACCGTTTGCATCCCATGCGACTTACAAAGATAGCCACAGAACAATGAAATTGATGCAAGGAGTGCTAGGCAGAGCATGTACTGCTGCTTGGCAAAGATGCCACACACGTTCAGCTGAAGACTGGATGAAGGGAGTGCTCAGTACACAAAAGCCAGCTCTGATGGACAACCATGAACTAGTGGTACTATGCAGTGGTTCTCAGGTCTGCACACGAGTGAATAGAGCTACAACCTTGTCTCCTATTAATTAATCCCATGAAAGGAGGCATTAGTCAGATGTACAAGTGATATTAAGGCTGCACTTATTGCTCGTCTGGTATGTACACAGCGATAAACGCTGTTAGACGTGAACCTTGAATGGACAACCTTAAAACTCAGTGGGCCTGGGCACAGTGAATGGTGCCACTTAAGTACTGCTCTGCCCAAAACTCTTCGCATGAATGGTGCCTTCCCTATGATTCCTCATTGCTGAATAAATAGTGGTATTGTATGGTATTTCAAATTTAAAAGAATAGTTGCCATGTGAAAAAAACACGATTGAAGGATGCCAGGACAAGAGGCACAGTAAAGCCTGTAAATATCAAACAATGTACAACAATGAATGGTGCTCTGCAGAATGTCCCTTGAAAAGAAAAAAAAGTGTGACTTTTTTTTTAATAAAGCAAGTGTGGAGAAGCAACATAGGGGTGGAGAGCGGAAAGCAAATGGGGGAACCGAAGCATTATCAAAGGGACGCTCATCTATGCACCTGTGTGCCCTTACGTTGTCTTACACGTTGCAGGCACTGGTTCAACATGGACACCGCTAGCCGAGCACAGCTGCTGAAGAATCACCCAAAATAATTTGAGGCCCTAGATGTGGTAGCAGTGTCTCGGGTGGTCCATGTGCAGTACTAAAGGGCAGCAGATCTGCTCTGCAAGCTTGAAAGTGTATTCTACGTCCTGCTGGGCATTACCACCAGCCACAACAGACTGTTACTTTTTTTCTCCATCCACCTTCCACTTTATAGCAGCAGTCACCCATCGCAATGACTAACCCTTAGCGGCAGGCCATGGCAAAACTGAAAATAATTCGACTTTCTTATTAGTCTGTGTTACAGAATGAGACGTTTGAACAGCAAGAGCTCTCCCTTACCGGGATGATGTGGCTCCAAACACTGTGCAGAGAGAATCCATTGACAGAATCGGCACATACGGGACATTCGAGGGGTGCGGAAACAGTGGGCTGCTGATTAATACAGCGGAATACTGGGTGCGCTTTAATTTACCTAGGTCTTAAGATGGATGGACTAGATATAGTGTATCATTCAGCTAAGAGAAGAACATGGCATTAGTTATTAATACATATTGGTCGGAGAGGATGAGTAGAAGACCAGGAAAAATGCATCTGTGATGCCGAATCGATTTGAATGGACAGCTAGAGGTCCTTATGTAGAGTAAAGCAGAGATTCTTAACTTCTATAATGGGATTGGGAGAGGATCCATAGATGACTGCCAGAAGAAGTGAACACACTGGCTTCTCAATTGCCTCAAGTAGTAATTCAGATTTTGTTTAATTATGACTCATTTGCTGATAGATGGCAAATCCGTAGCCACGAAAGTGAGAGATGATGTTCTAGCATTGTGGTCAAGATGACTGACAAACTTAGAGTCATGCGTATAAGAAAATAACTTGAAACCACAAGATCTACTGAAGTAGGATAGTGAGTGTTCATACACTTTTAAATAAAGTGGGATACAGGGTACCATGTGGAAAGCCACTTTGAGGAAGTGAAAGCAATGTGACTGACAACTGTGGAGAGTAGAACCTTAAATCACTCAACCAGGAAAGTGTTGATTGAATCAAGAGGGGTGAGGTGTTATATGAGAAGTAGCTGCCTCCTTCCGGCGGTGCATTCAGTTCCTGTGACACATGAAGTGTTAAGAATATTTTGGTAACTGGAGCAATATCAGGGTTCATGACTTGTAGGATGGAAGCAGGGCAGAGATAACACGGGGTGTCTGTCTTCAGAAGTAGTAGAATGTGATCATATAATTTAGACATCTTTTTAGCCCGCCTTGTTTGGATATTGTGTCAGTTTTCTGTGCGGTGCTAATGCAGTTTTTTAGGATTATTAGGGTCGAACCTGCGTCTCATGCGCTCGCGCATGCGTATCGCAGCGAGACGCTTTAGGATTTAGAAAAGGGCTCGGAGCCCTGTCGACGTCACGTCAGTGTTTTTCATTGGTTCGTGGGCTTGCCTATTAAAATCTGCTTGCTTTCATTGGTCGAAGGCATGCATACATCATGCCTTTTCCGGTGGCTAGGTCTCCTCGAGCGCATTGACCAAGTACAGAAAACATGCGAGGCTCGCTGTTTGCTGTCCGGCTCATGGACTACTTTTTCTCTATTTTCCTAGCGCGATTTCACTTAGCAGAAGTCGAGCGCTTTACACAATTAATTGCACTTTTTTGGGTTACGTACATAAATGCACTTTTGCCGATAGGGGAAAAGTCGGGTTAGGAGTTTACGACGCTATCCGCTCTAACATGAGCAAATGCGAGACCCGTTGCATTGTAAATGCTTGGTGTATTTGCTTTTAGCTTGATGTATGCCATCGCTACTCCCTTTCAGAATTCTTGACTTCATATTAGGAACCGTGCATGCAAGCCTATGATGTCTGGCTGAGTCATGTAATGATTTTATTGGCATCTTCTTCCAATTACTTTAAATAACGGTGCAATAAATATTTCATATATTCAGTGATAAATCCATATGTAGCGAAAGCGATGATAATGTGTATTCACTTATGTATATGTGTGCATTCATTGTGATAAGCTACATCCAGGTAGGACAATGTGGCGCTATAAATGACAGCGGATGATAAGCATGATTCAGATTGTGCAGAGGTGTGTGGATCCTGTGCTAGGTGGGCCCAGGGGGCTTGAGGTGCAGTGTGTCATGAACACTGGTGGACGAGGTACTCATTTTACTATGTGGAACACCTTTTAGGAAATCAATTTTAACAAAATACATTTACCACCGTTTTCCTTTTACACGACAGGCTAGCAAAACACCACACAGTAAATCATTTTACTACGCAATATATTACTGCTGAGTCTAGAAGTCCTACGTGGACAACTGGGCGTGGAAGTTAAATGCTTGGAAAAATGGTTTGGAATACACTTTCAGGACAATATGAGCCACCCAATTTTAGAGTTGGTTATTAATTTAACAGAACTCTATATGCAAAGGAGTCGGGGAAAATACACTTGAATTTAAATATGTGTTGTATTCGAGTGTCATGATTAAGGATTAGAAAGTACAATGATCAATTGGGTGTGGATATCATTTAGCATTATAAAATGTTGCAACGTGCCCTGAAAAGTTTTTTTTTTTTTTTTTCATTTTTTTTTTTCATTCTAAGAAATACACGCTTTTATATTTATACATTTCACAAGTGTCTACTTATAAAACACACAAGTCTAATCCTCCTATGGTCGTGCTGCTGTTTACCTTTACAAAAATAACTGAAAAAAGATTTCACACATTTCCTTGAAGGATGATGGGTTGCAGCTTTACTTTGTCCTCTGGCAAACGTTTGGGTAACGGAAAGAAATGTGCTAGTTAATAAGATTACCACCTTGTGTTGATAAAGGATTTACGATGGTATCAAATATTGCACAGCAGAAATCACATCACCACCTCTTTCAGCGTTCATGAGCTTGAAATATGCTTTTATCACCAAAGTAACCTTGTTAATGGGTATACATAAAGGAAGATTCCTGTAAAGGTTGATTCACAAGATGATATCGTTAAGTGGGAATAGGAAACATCTCTCTAACTTTATACACTCATTGGTCAGTAACAGGTGGCGCCCAGCACCCAGCCAGTGACATGTGGGACACGATCACCTTTCCTCACTTACTGCTTTGTTCATTTAAGAAGATGGAACATCTTTTTCCACTCTTATCTTATGAGATGGTATTTGTTTAATGTATCAAACTTTGATTCTCACTTCCAATTTTCTTCATTTTTGTGGCATTTTCTTCCAGCTAACCTGGTTTGGACCACTCATGTTTTTTGTTTGTTTTTTTAATGCTTTTCAGACATTGTTTGGCTAGCATGTACATTAATACCACATGTATTTTCTCAAACGAAAATATTGTTCCTTGCTCCCTGAACTTGCTTATGCCCTGAAAATATGACTTTGGTTAAAGGTGGACCTGCAGGGAAATGTCTTTAGAGTTTGTGGGACTCCTTTGCCCCTATAAAGGGGTGCCCTTGTGGGGCACACTGACTGTGCACCCATATCTATAATATAGCACAATAGACAAGGCAATATTTACTGTTTTGCACAGGATCATGCCCCCTCAACCTCACCCCAGTGCTACATGTTCACCAGCGTGATTTGTATTACATAAGGGTCCAAGCAAGCATCCGAGACTCCTTCTGTAATACCAAAGTTCCCTGGGTACGCAGAAAGTGAGCGGGTCTGCCTGTTATGGCCATGGGATACTTTTATATAATGGAGTCTTAGAAGTTGACTTCGCACTGAGATGTAGGCAAACGGATTGGAGGGATATCAGAGATCTAGAGATCTGATATCAGAATAGCCGATATCTAGAGATCATCCGTCTGTTGAGGAAAGGAAAGCAACTTGGGATTTAGATGAAACTACACCATGAATGGCACCCCAGGGGACGGGAGGCCAGAGCCCAGAAAGTCCCAGCACCCACTGCTCATCACAGTAACAGTGCTGTGAGTGCATCAGCAAGTGTTGGGAAATCTCAACCCTACTTGACCTAGACAACTGGATGTATTGTTTAAAGTTATTGAAGAAGAACAGTTAGAGGGGGTAATTATGGAAATGTTTCCTATAGCAGAGGTTTCTTACTCACTTTAGACTAGACCAGAGCTAAATGTCTGTTACATCACTGGAATCTCTTGAGAGTTTGGTAATTTCATGTTACACTTACGTGAAATTCCCGAAATGGTTATTATGCCACATTGCATTCTTACTCCCAATGTATAACAAAAATTGAGCATGAGTGCACTCAAACAACGGGAATGGCCAGAACATGAGAGGCTGCGGATTGCAGTGCTTTTGTTTTTTCTACTTGTTTTTGCAAAATGCATCTTCTCATCCAAAATGGACACAAGGACACATCTATCACTAAAATACAGCCTCAAATGATGCTTTTGCATTTCACGTAATGGTGCATAATTCTGCGTTGATATTTTGTGCAATTAGGCAAAACAAAATTATGCAATTTTCACATAACCTAATATAGCCCTTCCACAATGAACATATAAGAAACTTTGTTTAGAAGGCTCCTGCCTCCCCCTAAAATAGCAAATGGAAGTCCTGGGACTGTATAAAACAGTCACTTCAGACTTCAGATGAGGGACTGGATGTTTCATTGAAAGTACTGAATGGCTGGGTGAAACGCAGCACTGTTTTTGCACCATTGACCTAACAGCACAAACAGCCTGAATCGTGGCACCCCACCATGGATTTAAATTTCTTCTGACCCCTCTGTATATTGTGTTTTAGCATTTATTTGAACCCTCTCCTACATTTCACTTTTGCATCTTTTCTTACCCTCTAGACCCTACTTCCTTCTCCTTCTGTGTTGCATGATTATGTTTTGTGTATGGCATTTCTTCAGTTTTTAATCTTTATTTTACTTTCTTGTTCAGGGTAGACCACAAAGCTGAAAGCCTTTCATTGGGAGACAGACAATGAATCCACTAAATGTATATTGCACACTTACGATTACCTGGTGCCTCGAAAAGCACTGATTGGCTGCTTGAACTGTTGGCGACATTTGAGAAGCGCATACACCTAAAACACCCATGCAGGCCAGCAGCCCTGGCACCTCCCTCATCATGGCCTGAAACCTTAGTGTTTGTTAGAAGCTCTCATACTCATAGATGAGGCCATTGATTGAACTCCATGCATCAAGGGATCTCCCTTTTCTCGCTCCTTATTATATTGTGTTAAGACCAAAGCACTTGAAAGGATTGATCCACCAGAGGTCCTCTGTGCTCCGCTCAGCACTAGATTTTTCTGCTGGTGCCAAGCGCTTCACAATGGATAACAGCAATAAATACACCAAAGTGTACCTCCGAGAACCCTCCGCCTGCCTCTCGCTTCTCTCCCTCCAGTAACTCTTCACTTGTCTGCATCTATTTTTTACTCTCTGTGCATCACTGTCCGCCTCCCCCAATCCATCAGATCCCTCTCAGTGGAACCTTATGCTTGTTTTTTCTTTTTTCCAGTATATCATCCTGGTTTCTTAGCCGCTCTACCTCTCACCGCTTCCTCTTTCCCAGGACAATACCTAACCAGCCTCCATCCTCTGCTGTGCATTCTCAGCTAGAATACTAAACACAGGATGTCTAAAACCTGTGGATGAGGTTCTCTTTGTCACGTCCCACCTTGTGTCGCGCGAGGATTTTGCTTCATGACTCAATTCATTCGTAAGAACAAAACCAGAAGCTTCGTAGTCATTTTTATAGTAAAGTTTTTTTTGCTGCTTTTACAGCTTAATATTCTCTTACCTGTACCTTTGCACCACTTTTTTGAAGATTTTCAAAAGAATATGAAAAATAATTGTTGTGTTTATCATAATAAAAAGTAAAATGACAAAGTGTCGAGCTCCTAAAACTAGGACAGCATCCTAAGTACAGATGTTGTCTTTTTGATTATTGGAACGTTATCGACAGGAAAATCTTCAATAAAAACTGTCTGGCAAAAAAATGTAATGGACACTTAGAAAGCATGGCTGAAACTGTCAGTGGAGCTTGGTGTCTTGTGGTCACAAACCCTTTGATTTTGTGGAATACAAGGTTTGTGATAGTGACATCCCTGTTACACATGTACTAACTACTTTTTATATTTATATTTTTTATTTTTGCAAATTGCAAAATGGGTTCAGAATTCATTACTGAATCACAATTTGATAGAGGCGTGGTAGGAGCGATAATCAAAGTATTAGTGGTTTGCAACCGTAATTCGGTATCAAACTGATCATTCGATAGCACACAAGCTGGGTTGATAACTGACCCCATAGACCACTTCTTCTTTAGACATCGGAGTGGCAGCTGGAGAGGGAGTAGGTAGTGGTCCAGCGGGTACGGCCTGCTCTCAACTAAAAAACCTTTTTCTCCCTTTTTTTTGTTTTTTTTGTTTTTTTGTTTTTTAGTAGGGCCAATTCCTCTAGTATAAATTGGGCACGTTGTTCTGCGACCCCAGTAGCTTTTTATTTTGTGAACTGATCTACCATTACATAGGTTAGCTCACAACATAAAATATTGATTTAACAAAAAAATCAAAAAGATGTTCTACAATTTGCGATCGCTTTTCACAATACCTCAGTTCTCCAGGTCCCTAAGAAGTGCTGAGAAAACTGTTTCTCAAATAATGGAAATTATTCAGGTGTTATTAAAAAACAGCGGTTCTTAGAGTATGCAGACATTGATTATTGCTATAAAATGTAATTGAGTGTGGACTCCTCTCTTCTCAGATAGTCTAATTGTTGGGGGAGAGGGACATATGCTTTGAGACTTGCAATGGTTAAAAAAATGCTACGAGAAAAACGGAATCATTTTAATCTGAATACTGTACATTGAGAGGAACATTCCTAGTGATTTCTTCCAGTGAGTTAGTTTTGCATTGTATGTAAAATATAAATTATTTGTTTTAGAAATAACCTTTCATCCATGCTACATCCCCGCATCTTTGCAAATAGGCACAGGCAAACAAAAGCGTGTAAGTAATGGCTGATTGGACAATCAAGGAATATCCAATGATATTTATGACGAAAGGAGCATGCAGGTTTACTTTTCATTCATTTATTTAATTCCATGACTAACATCCAAACAAAGGCCCACTTTTAAGAACAGCGACCACAGAAAGTTCTGCAGTTCTTAAAAAAAAAAAAAAAAAAAAAAAACATAAATAACAAACAATGCACAATACATTTACCACTACTTCAACTGCGGAAAGAACCTTATTTGTAATAGATTTTACTTTATTTTCAATAAAATGGTTTTTAATGTAACCACCAAGACAAGGTGCACAATGAGGTGTAAAGAGGGGAGAGCAAATTCATGTGCATGCCTACAAGTCATTTTAATTCATGGAGACAAATCATTTCTCCTTTACCACATCTGTCTTGTACAGTAAACAGATTTGGCCTTGGTAAAAGCCAATGCCTATCAGCCCTTGCTGCATCTGCAGGTGATTCACCACTACCACATGGTCTGCAATAAAAAGCCACTGATAGATGTCCCAGGAACAAAGACGCAGACGGCTGTTTGTTTAGCACCATCAAAAGATACCAAGAAAGGTCTAATAATATTAAAAAAAAAGTAGATTCAGTTCTTCATGGAAAGTAAATCTCTGACAGACATCTGCAAAGATCTAATCTTTCCCAGATCTGATCTTATCTCCTGCTGTGCTCGTGTTACTTGATCCCCCACAGGAGAGGGTATGAAAACCTCCACACTGTACACTTGTTCCGAGTGGTAGGATTGCATAATTGTTATGTGAAAAATGTTCAATGAACTTGAAGGACAAGTTTTTTGTTTTTTTTACATAGATTTGTTTATGTAAAATAGTTTTAAATCAGTCATTGGTCATAAACAGTATGGATGTATGTGTAGCAGGTTTGGATCAGTCTATTTTACTCATTACAATGATAAAAGGCTTGAGAAAAGTCTGGTATAGAGACTCTTCTTATGCAGTCTTTTAGGGCACCCATCATCTGGATATGTTATTATTGGACAATATGGCAGATGAGGTTGTGGGACAGATTTTAAAGTAAACATGTTTTGGGATCTTACTGCTCAGTGCTAAAAACATCTGTTAGCGTAATTCGACCTGTTGCATCCTGTGGCTTATTTTGGTGGCCAGCTGACTCGCTACTTCTGATTGGTCTGCAGATCCCTTTGCTTCTGCCTATCTTTATGTACTTTGTATGAGTTCCAGACGCGGTGTACCTTATTTGCTGTGTAAACTCTGCTGTGGCTATTATTTTAATTATCCACTTTACGAAATCAAATTCATTCAGGTTTTACATTCACCGTGTATTTCACTTATCCAATTACCAAACTGCCTCCTCTCCTGGGTTTTAACTATTCTTTAAATGACCACTGAGGCAGCATTTTATTGGCTCTACAGTATGATCTATGTATGGCCTGATTGCTTAATAAATAATTTGTGTCGTGCTACTATGACCCCCATACTAGGGTTCTGTTCAAAGGATCCACCTTATTTCTTGCACTCAGCAGATGATATCCTCTGACCTCACTATTCCAGCTCACCACCAAAGCCACTAAGGGATATTTATATGTCCAATGCACTCTGGAGCAGATCGGGGTTTAAGATCAGTGGTTAATTTGTGCTTGTTGTTTCCGGTGAAGAGCACCGACACTTATATTTGAGGGCTGTCACCTATTTCTGTGCCTCAAGCATTTAATGCGAGCAAAATAGAAAGACTGAGGAAGAGAAAAACGAAAAAGCGTCACAATGGTAGAAAGCTGCAAGAGTGAGTTGAAGGGGCAGGGAGTGGTTGTAAATGGACTGAAGAGGCCCGAGATGGCTTCAAAGTTACCCTGTCTCAGTAATCTGGGTTCGCACATTTAATTGCAGCAGCTGCGTGTTTAAGAAGAGGGCTTCGGGCACCAGCAACTTTTCTTTTACAAATTAAGCACTGTTTAAGACAAGGTTAAATTCAGAAGTTCCTGTCATCCTGCTGTAATACTGTATTGAAGTGTGCCCATTGTATCGCGCAGAGCTCAGAATCACCCCATCTGTGGATTTCCTTTAACCTAACACTGATCGCTCGACTTGTCCACAATAGATGCTGATATGCCGCAGTGGGTAGGCCGCAAAACATGGCGGAGGAAGTGCTGTGTTCATGTCTGGCACAATGTGATTTTCTACTACATGTCAATGGCAATATATTTATAGACATTTGCTAGATAAACGTAGTGTTTTTGATACCAACCGCTCTCCTTATGTACTGAGGCTGCGTAGAAGCACTTGTATTATCTATCAAACTAGATTTTATTTTCAATTCAATTTCAGTTTTATTGCAGGGAGGAAATAGTTTACTTTTACGATTTCTTTTTCAATTTCGTCCTATCATGTGTAGAAAGGGAAAAACATAACAGTAAAAACGCGCAAAACAAATTATTAGACTATTATACAGACATTCATTTTCAGAACATTAAAAACAAACTTTAGAATATAAAGCTTAAAATCGAGGAAAAAAGTTGCACTGCTTCTTGTAGCGAAATAGAAATAATCTCATAACTAAAGTATTCAACATATGTGTTTTGCACGCGTCACAAATGCATCACTAAGTATATGTAAATCGATATCTGATGTCTTTATTTTATTCACTCAAGTGTACATATTAGCATACTTTTGATTTTCCACAATATGAAAGATGAGTTGTATTTTCAATATACTTCAGAAGTTTGCTTCGGTTCTGACAGTGGTGTTTTTCCTGTTCTGTGGTTCGTAAATTTTGACACAAAATTCACCTTTGAAGATAGATGCCCTCTAGAGATGTTGAATACGCTATGGTTGGCAGGTAGAAGCAGCACTTCAGGGCACTATGTTTTAGTTTTTTCTCTGTGATATTTTCCTTGAATGCATTTATAGGTGAGGAAGAGGTCCTTGTAGTGACGCAAACTTTCATAGGAAGGCAGTGAAGCGTCCGCAGAGAGTAGGGAGGGGTGCAAATCTGTATTTCAGTCCAGCCACTGGTCTCATTGCAGTGTTATAGACAAAGTGCAGAGTAATGACTTGCTGTGTCAGAATTATAGAGTAGCAGACATTAACCTAGAAACATTTAGAGTTAAAGGTTCCTCTTACAATTACTGATTTGTTCTCTTGGGCATGAAGAGGATCAGGTATCAGAGTATATCCTAAGATAGTGATGAGAAGGATGACCACTGATCTAATTTGAAGGTAAAATGTCAAAGCTAAACCAAGTGTGGCTTGTAGGATTTTGGCTTTGTGTTCTGGGATGATAGGTTGTCTTAGAAATGGAAGCGTACAAGGGTGTTGAGTGGGCTAGTGTTTTTTTTTGTTTTTTTTTTTTAAGCTTGGTGCTGCTTCTGAACCTCATTTTGTGGTTACTTTTGGCCATCAAAAAATCCTTGATTTAATCAGCCAGTTTTCCATGCATTGTTAATGGTTTGTTTTTATGGCAATCCTAAGTATAAGGGAGATATTGAAAGTTGTGATGTCCAGTGGTCTTAAGTATGGGGCTGGTGTAGCTACACCGTCACTCAAATACCTGTAAGAAAGATAAGAATGATGATGAAAGTAATTGGCTTTAATAAAATTATTTGTCTCTGTATTTAGGGTCAAATGTAGCAAAGGGTTTTTCTCATTCTGTGTCAATGGGAAAATGTGTTCGTACATATGGCCCTTACTGTTTTATATAGATTTTTTAATACATTGTTGGAGAGTTGTGGTGCAGTCACATTGGACCACAGAAATGCAGACCTTGGTGAGTGACCCTTTTGCAAATAAAGCAGCAGACACAGCTGATCAACATAACACTTCTTTGTTTGGGCATTTGCTGTAATACTTATTCTTCCATTAAAAAGCTTTCTCTCATTAAATTATATAAATCATTTTATTTTCCACACTTTATAGTGACGTGTATTCAGTTTTAATTCTTTATCATCCATATTGCCTGTGCCTTTATGATGGCCATTAAATAACTCAGCACTTTATCAGATAGTTGCCAATATATTTTTCACAAGTAACCTCACTTTTCAAGGCAATCTTTAATTTAGATAAATGCATTCATTCTAACTGTAAATAAATCCACCATAACATTTCAAGATGTATGCTCAAATAAGAGCCAAACACGAATATATTCGTTTTGGTTTAGTGCACCATAACATTCACTATTATTTTGTTTAATATTCCAAACAATACCATTGTTACTTGACAGTTTTATCCCAAAAGCTTCATATATCAGCCCATGTATCATATGCATCCAAATTACATTATTATATTACACATTTCAAGGCAAGAAAACAAATCATTGCACTTTTTTTGAGTGAAATTATATGAAGTAGAGTGTTCAAACCTTTATCTTTCGATCATACCTTGGGTTGAATCCTTTTCTGTGATAGTGATCAGGCAAAATGTAATTTTCCTCCTTTGCTCACTGTGTCAATTTGTCTCATACTCATTAAATAAAAAGGAATACCAATATATGATTCTTTTGGCCTATTTATTTGTGTGATGTATTTTTGGGATACTCTCACTTTCATATGTGTTACAGCAACGTCTAGCTATCATTAGTAATCCAAACTCACATACTTCCTAGTTCCTAATAATATTTATCATATCCACATCTATAAAATGGCTGCTGCCTTATTGGATCAGTGTTGCCACCTTAATGCTATGGTATATCGACTATTGTTTCCATCTTCGAAATGAAGTCTACTACCAATTGCATATATATTACATATCTCTAACTAGAATAGTACTACCTTAGTGATAATATAATTATTGTAGGAATCCTGTCCATTTCAGCATTGTTCTCTTCCTAAATTCTCAATTTTTATATGATCTCAGGTGCACAATGGCTACCACCTTGTGTGTATCCAGCCTCCGCTATATGATAGATCGACCTCCTTCTAATTTGCAACTCGTTTTCTAGCATTTGCCTCTGCATCCCAGAGTACTGAAATTGATCATAGTAAATCTTTTGGAATTCTGTGATATTAAGCTAAGATCTTACTTTTTAAAGTTGATGATCCAGAGCATAGGCATCAAATACTATTATGCAGTATTGTCTACATAAGGTTTGTGACTAATATAGTGCCCTAATGAAAATTGAGTATAATAATAGAAATCAGTACAGTACTTTAATGCCACAGTGTTTTGATCACACTCTTGTTTCCAATACAACTTCACTAAACATTTAAAATAGACCCAGTTCTTCTGTGGTCCCAGAAGGTATGCCTACCTATGGGTTAATTGGACAGATGAAGATGGATACCAAGTCTCTGCCTCATTCCCTGACTGCAATACATGGTTTAGTGAAAATTGCTGCGTCTGCCGGTGACCCTACCCCTGCCTCACTTGCCTAATATGTGGCTTGGGCCTCAAGGTGTGACTAGTATTCTTTATCCTTTTTTTAATTCTTTATAATTTATTCTTGACTTGGAACTCCATGAGGTCCACATGATTTAAACATAAAATTCACAGTAGCCAAAATAACCATAAAATTCAGCTACACTCAAGGTAAAACATCATCAAAATAAATAATTCATAAAAAACCAACCACCCTCAATTCTCCATCAGATATCAGTTATTAACCTCTTCGTACACATTATGACAGTTCAAACCCCATAAAGACTAATACATGAGTCAGAGAGAATTAAAGTGCAACATGAAAGATAAAAAATTCCGTCTCTACACACTCCCATAGTTCTAAACCAAAGAATCCCCACTTCTAGCAATGAACAAAATATCCCTTAAAATACATTTGAAACACCTAAAATATTCATAGGATCTCATGCAAACTACCTCTCATAAATACAAAATGGACCGCCCCCACAGCAGCAAAATTACAGTAATGTAGATTTAAAAATCTCTAGAGATTAAGGTTCTAGTGCATATTTCCAACTTCTTCAGAGAAGACAGACTCACACCTATAAACTTCCCATCAGGAGCTGCTCCTAGTCCAGCAGCATACCCTAAATGTAAACATGGACCCCCCCCAGCAACACGTACGTCTAATCATCTCCATTTATAATTCCTTTAACAATTAAAAAAAGAAAAAAAAAGTACATTAATATAAATTGATACATCCCTTAAATTTAAAAATTCTCATAAATTATAGCGCTGTCAGAGAAAAACAGAAACTTTTGCACCATCTCGACAGGTGATATCCTTTATTGTAAGAACATCGGATGTAGATAACAATGACGGAGAGGCTGCAGACCGGGCAGACAAAAAGTACATAGTTATGATCTTGACATACCAAATCACAAAGATTACATATTTTCCCCTTTTCACCATGTGAAGTCCAGTTTGCTAATAAATCATTTAAAAGAAGCAAATTCATTCGAAATAAAACCATAAATCGACAAGAACATGTTCCAGGTTACAAAAAACTATTTCTGAGCCTCTTTCTGCCCTCTGTTTCTGATTAACATCTGTAACCTTTTTTCCCTCTCACAATACATGAAGTCTCCATGTTGACTAGCAGTACTAGTGATGCTTTGATGCTTTTTAACAATGATTTAAATTCTAAATTAGAAAGGGAGGTTATGTTCTCTTCCTGCAGGCCTGAATATCACAATGCCAGGGTGAAATCTTGAGAAAACAAATACTTCTCAGGCTCTGACTTAAAGATCTCGCATAATATGAGACTTTGCAAAGATTCCTTTTAACTATTTTTCAACTGTAAACCCCACCAAACCGTCCTGGCCACACCTTGTACATAGAAACTAGTCATTCAGAATTCCAGCCTAATTGCTGGTATTAAACCCACACATCTTACAGAGAACTTGCACCTCCATCTGTTCTAGAAAGCCCCATCTATCCTGACTAACAGATTCTTTGGCATTCAATAAAGTCGGGGGAATTTTTGTCTCAAAAACCGAAACCAAATGCATAAAATGGCATTGCCCCATTGCATTATAGAAGGCTCATATACCATTTGCATGTAAAGAGGCCTTCTGTGAGCAATTATCAATATGGGCCCTGCTAACGCGTCTCTTTATGTCTAATTCATACACTCTGGGACTCGTTTTAGGCCATTGAATATTTTGACCCTGATTGAAGACACCTTAGGACGAGATAACGGATCAACATGTCAATCAATATGTCAATAATGTCATCAATATTTATAATAACAAGACAGTTCATTTTAGTCAGACATTTAAAAAGACTCAGGACACCACCATGACCTTTCAGTCATGAATAACCACACCAGTTTAGTATGATTTTGTGATATTTGTTCCCTATTGTTTACAATTCTACTAGCAAGTTTATTAATCTCATAAACAAGAGGCACATCAGCATAGTCCTGTTATGGCAACTCTGATAAGATTTCATCAAAGCAAGGATCACGAATATTAGAACATAACACAACGTCAACATAGATCAATCTCAGCAGAGTAACGTTAGCGCATTGTTCAACAAAGTATAGATTCAGTCATTTGTCTATTTGCGGCCGTTTAGTGAACCCCTTCACTAACCTCGAATTAGCATTGGCATGTTGGGATTTATGCAAAACAATTTAGCAACATCAATTTGGAAAACCTCTGGTCTCTGTCAAAAGACACAGTTGGTACCTAGAAAGGAAAAGCAAACAGACAATCACAATTTCTTTGTCATATAGTTACCCTCCGTATTAGGTCAGCATACAGATTCTGTCTTCGTCCTCAGGACACCAGTTGATTCGCCATCAGCCAGGAACTCAGCTTGGGCAGGAAGGGTAAAAAGGGTACTTCCCTCATAAGGAGGTAAAGTATAAACGGGCAATATAAGGGCAAGGATGGTTTTAAGAACCAAACAGCAAAGTCTCTATGCAGAGTGACAAAGTGTCTGGGTCATAGCAAATCACAATAGCATCTCCCCTCTCCTAGTCTTTCCTTGTGTCAAGGGTTTTTATCCCCTTTTCGTTGTACAGTCCCCTAATTTCTCATTGGATAAGGGTTTGCACCCCATTATCTCCATCCAATAGGTTGCCAATTAGCTCATCAAATTTGTCACCCCATAACAGTTCTCACGTAGTTTATTGGTCCTTATGATTGACGTCTTCAGCGGGTTGAATGTCCAGTATGATTTCATACTCTCGTGGTCCTTTGCACATCTTCAGTCAGTGGTTCCATTGTCTGTACCAGTTCAGGCGACCTTGTACCTGGGATTAATCTACAGTGTTGCATTCAGCTAAAATGTTTCTTCAAGTAAGTCGAATTTCATGAGAACGGATCTACTACAGTTACATTCATCTTCTAGCTTTTGGAAAAACAAGAGTTCATGTCCTTCAGCAAGTCAGCACACTGCACGTTAGAAAAACACATTTAATATGAAACCAGCCAGCTAGGCCTTGACTCATGCTAACTAAGGCCTAATGATTTACTAGCAGAACTTTAGCATATACCCTTTAATTATTATTGTAAAACTATACTTTAACATAACATTTCATCATTATTAGTCATTTTCATTAGTCCCTGTATATATTGGAGGCCACTCCCCGTGGGCACATTTTAAGCACGCGTTTAGCAAAATACATTAATACATTTTCTATGCAACATTATTATGCATTAGTTCATAAACATTTCATGTTAATATTGATTATATAAGCTACGCTCTCTGTCCCTCCTCTGATGACACTTGTCATCACACAAAACCTTTCCCTTCACAACCTTTCATTTTCTTCAGGCTGCGCATTTCAATTTCTTCCTCCCTATGTGATTTTTCCCAAATTTCTTTAAACATTTTCTCCTTTTCCTTTTCTTCTTTTCTTTTATTGCGTTTTGCCAAATTTCTTTTGATTCTTTTATTAATTTTGCATGATAACCATAGTCCAAATAGACAAATTAGAACAATCAGTATACCCCCTATTATTTTTGCAAGTACCCCACTCCAAATACTACTAAACCAGTTCCCTACTTTGGTAATTCCTTTCCCAACCTTTTCCCACACTCCAGGTTCCTTCAGCTCTTTCAAATCTGCACTATCTTTTGTTAGGTTAGTAAGTGTTGGAAATGGGCCTTCTGCAGGGTTATCCCCAGACTTTTTGCCTTCCTCCTTCTCTTTTTCTGACCTCATTTTTGCTGGTTTCCAGACTCTGCGCACTTTACCACTGCTAACCAGTGCTAAAGTGCATATGCTCTCTCCCTTTAAACATGGTAACATTGGATCATACCCAATTGCACTATTTAATTTACCTATAAGTCCCTAGTAATGTTCACTGTATGTGCCTAGGGCCTGTAGATTAAATGCTACTAGTGGGCCTGCAGCACTGGTTGTGCCACCCACTTAAGTAGCCCCTTAACCTGGTCTCAGGCCTGCCATTGCAAGGCCTGTGTGTGCAATTTCACTGTCACCTCGACTTGGCATTTAAAAGTACTTGCCAAGCCTAAACCTCCCCTTTCTCCACATATAAGTCACCTCTAATGTGTGCCTTAGGTAACCCCTAGAGCAGGGTGCTGTGTGGGTGAAAGGCAGGACATGTACCTGTGTAGTTTACATGTCCTGGTAGTGTAAAACTCCTAAATTCGTTTTTACACTACTCTGAGGCCTGCTCCATTCATAGACTAACATTGGGGCAGCCCTCATACAGTATTGAAGTGTTAGCTGCTGATCTGAAAGGAGTAGGAAGGTCATATTTAGTATGGCCAGAATGGTAATACCAAATCCTGCTGACTGGTGAAGTTGGATGTGATATTACTATTCTAGAAATGTCACTTTTAGAAAGTGAGCATTTCTTTGCACTTAAATCTTTCTGTGCCTTACAATCCACGTCTGGCTGGGCTTAGTTGACAGCTCCTTGTACATTCACTCAGACACACCCCAAACACAGGGTACTCAGCCTCACTTGCATACATCTACATTTTGAATGGGTCTTCCTGGGCTGGGAGGGTGGAGGGCCTGGTCTCACAGAAAGGACCGCCACACCCCCTACTGGGACCCTGGCAGACCGGATTGAACTGAAAGAGGACCTGGTGCACTTCTTAGCCACTCTTTGAAGTCTCCCCCACTTCAAAGGCACATTTGGGTATAAAACAGGGCCTCTGCCCTACCTCATCAGACACTTGCTGGAGAAGAAACCTGAACCAGACCCTGCATCCTGCCAAAAAGAACTGCCTGGCTGCTCAAAGGACTCACCTGTCTGCTTTCTACAAAGGACTGCTGCCTTGCTGTTGGCCTGCTGCCTTGCTGAACTCTTGTCTGGCTGCAAAAGTGCTCTCCAAGCTCTTGGATAGAGCTTGCCTCCTGTTCCATGAAGTCTCAGGACCAAAAAGACTTCTCTTTTTCATTTGGACACCTTGTGCGCTGAAAAATTCGACGCACAGCTTGCTCCGCGGTGAGAAAATCGCTGCACGCCGCCGCTGCTCGACGCGACGCCTACGGGGCGACCGGAACTTCGATGCACGGCTTCGCATGGACAACACGCATATCCTCCTCTGCGGCCCTCTGCGGAGATTTTCCACTCCAAACCAGGTACTTTGTGCTTGAAAGAGACTTTGTTTGCTTTTTAAAGACTTAGCACACTTTATATAACTTTTCAGTGATATTTCTACAAACATCCAGATAAATATTCTATATTTTTCTAAACACTGTGTGGTGTATTTTTGTGGTGCTATATGGTGTTATTGTATGATTTATTGCACAAATACTTTACACATTGCCTTCTAAGTTAAGCCTGACTGCTCGTGCCAAGCTACCAGAGGGTGGGCACAGGATAATTTGGATTGTGTGTGACTTACCCTGACTAGAGTGAGGGTTCTTGCTTGGACAGAGGGTAACCTGACTGCCAACCAAAAACCCCATTTCTAACATTGGTGATCAGCGGTGAGGATAGGACTTGTGTTTGTGCATTGACATACAGTAGCTAAGTATTTCACTACCTACCCACAGTTGAAGGTCAGCTTGATTTTTATCTCTTTTTGCAAATTCGTTTTTCCTGACAATTTTCTAAAACGAAATCCTCACTCAACATGTCTCTGGCTGGGTCTCAAGTAGGAGATTTGGACCTAGCCCTGTTGGAGACATATACTGTCAAACAGCTAAAAGGGTTTGAAAGGGTGTTGAGAGTACCCACCCAAGGGGCCTCCAAAAAGGAGGACTTTCAAGTGGCGCTGAGGGCCTGGGCAGAAGCCCATTTAGAGGGGGATGATGAGGAAGAGGAGCCAGAAAATGGCCTCTCAGAGGATTTATTGCCATCAGTGGGTAATGTTACCACTGCAGTTATGCCCCCTTCCAGACCAGGGAGCCTTGTCTCTGAGCAAAGCCTGACCACAGAGGAAAGGAGAGAAGAAAGGGAGTTCCAATTGCAAATGGCAAAACTGAAAATTGAGGCCCAACGGGAGGAAAGGAAGGCTGAAAGAGCTGAAGCTGCAGCTGAGAGAGCTTTGGCTGAAAATAAACTATTGTTGGCTCATGAACTGAGTCTCAAGGAGCTGGAGATAAAGGCGAGACAGTCTGAATCCAGCAGTAATGGTGGCAGCATATAGACAGGACCTGCTGGAGAAAAGAAGGTTTGTATACCCAAAAATGTGTTGCCCAGTTTTTTTGCGGGAGATGATTAAGTTAAATGGTTAGCTGCTTTCAAGTTGCACTAAGGGCTCATCCGGTTCCTGAAGGGCAATGGGGTACAGCTATGTGGGGTTATGTGCCGCCATTGGGGAGGGACACACTTCTCGCATTGGATCAACCTGATCAAAACACATACCCACTTCAGAAAGCCACTTTACTTGCCAAGTTTGGGCTGACCCCTGAGGGATACCGTCCGAGGTTCAAGGACAGCACCAAACAATCCACACAAACATGGGTAGATTTCTTTGACTTTTCCAGTAAGGCACTGAATGGATGGGTGTGGGGCAACAAAGTAGATGATTATAAAGGGTTATATGACTGGATTCTGAGAGAGCATATACTCAATACTAGTTTTACAGAGTTGCGCCAGCACCTAGTAGACAGTAAGCGGACTGATCCCAGGAAGCTTGCTGAGGAGGCGGACCTTTGGGCTAGCACCAGAGTGTCCAAAAAGGTATCTGGGAAAGACCCCAAGAAGGGTGGTTCCGGTTCCCCCCGACAGAGTGAGGGGGAGGTTAGAGATGACCCAGACGAGTCCCAGAGTAAGGAGGGAGGAAAGGGTTCCCATGCCCCATCTGAGAAACAGGGTGGTGGTTCTGGTGTGCAGTGGCCCAAAGCATCCCATTCCTAACCCCGCTGCTTTGAGTATTCCCAGCTAGGACAAAGGAAGGGGGACTCTATCTGTCCAAATAACTCACCCAGTATTGGGATCTCTACAGGGGGGGCCCATGTGGCCTTAGGGGAAAGTAGTCCCCAGGGGCAGGTCATAGACCATGCCTTCATCTCCTTTAGTTGGGAGGTGGACTCAGAGGGTAAACTGGTGATCCCTAAGGGTGGGAGTCGTCACTTCCACCAGGTGGGAGTGAATGGGGTCCCAGTCACCGCTCTGAGAGACACAGGGGCTAGTCTTACCATGAGTGTGGAGAGACTAGTGTCACCAGAGCAGTACACCGGACAGGTGTGTAGAGTGAATCCAGCCATTGGGGAAGATTTCTTCCGCCCCATGGCCCGGGTGACCCTAGAGTGGGGTGGGGAAGTGACCCAGAGGCGGGTCATAGTTAGTCCCCAGCTGCCCATTGACTGCATTCTGGGGAATGAGTTTCCCTTAGTGTCAGGAGAGTTGAGAGGGTTGACCCCTAAGGGTGCCCTGACAGTTCAGATGTCTGGCAGTACCACTCCCCAGAGGAGGGTATGTGAGCCCAGATGGGGAGGCACGGTGAGGAAGGGCTCACCCCTGTCCTCTGTTCAACCTCAGAGTACAGACCCTGGGCTGAGTGACCAGTATCAGGGACCCACCCTTGACCTGGTGAGAAGGGGTGCAAGACCCCTGGGGCTACTGCCCCCTATCTGGGAGGCTTCAGGAGCCCCTTGGGAGCTCCCTACCAGCCCCCCCAGCTGGAGGAGAAGCTCATCCAACGGCCCCCCTCAGGGTCTCCACTTAGCAGTGGATGGCCTGGGGCCTGGCTCATGACACTGACAGCGGTCAGTGACATCTGTTGGTTTCTGTCCTTGTGGGCAGAGTTTTCCCTGGGTTGGGGACAGAAGTCAGACCCAAGGAATGGGATGGGCCACATCACTTTGTTGGCCATGGTGGTACTGTCTGCATACTGGGATGCATCTGTAAGCAAATTAAAGTTAGGAGCTTTACAGATGGGGTCCTCAGGTGATGAGAAGGGTTCCCCATGGGCCAGATCAGTGGCCCCAGAGAGTATAGACAAAGAAGCCTCACTGAGTTCAGAAAGGCGTAGAACCGACAAGTGCCCCTGCAGTAGTGGGCCATTGTCCATGTTCTATCACCTTAAGCAGGGAAGTCCATCAGTGTTGACTAGTCTACCCGGGTTTTAGGCTGGAAGGGGGATATGTTGGAAATGGCCCTTCTGCAGATTTTTGGAAAACCCTACCACTGGTGGTAGCTGGACGAATAGCAGTACTCAAAATGATCACCTTTCCCAGATTATTTCACTTCTTCTCCACACTACCTCTCATCATACCTAAGCATTTATTAAGTGAATTGGACTCCCTGATGGTTCAGCTCAGATGGGGTGCAGGCAGATGAAGAGTAGCATTTAGTAAACTACAGTGCCCAACTGCAGATGGAGGTCTAGCACCTCCAGACATAGAGATGTACAGCTTGGCTGCACAGCTCCAGTGGTTTGCTCAGTGGTTAAATCCAAGAGATCAGTACAGGGGTAATGAGCCAAGAACAAAGCTGAACCTTTGGCCCTCCACCGGATCCTCCTGAACCCCAGACGCCCATTAGAGGATGGCAATAGCGAACCTGGAGTCTTCAACGATCCCAGACAGTGGAGCCTTACTAGTCTGACCTCCCATTGTGTAGCCTAGAACAAATAGCACGGAACCCCGCTTTGCAATACTGTATATAACAGAATGGGCTACATACGGTGTGAAACGAATAGGCGACCTATATAGAGATGGAGAACTATCATCATTTGAAGCCCTCTCCCATACATTTGGTGTCCCTAGGAGCCAATTCTTATGACATAGGGCTGTAACAGCGATGCTGAGAAACCATTGGGGAGGGGACAGACAGAACCACCATCCCACAAAGGATGCCAGATACTTTGCACCACATCTGGTCGCTTTAAAGCGATCACCTGCCTCTATCAAGCCATAAGATATGACCTGACCTGACCACACCATTAAACACACTGCAGGAAAAATGGGAAAGGTACATCTCACAACCAATTGCAAAGACGGACTGGATCAAAAAACTCCAGAACACATACACTGTGTCCCATAACGCAAGATTCCAATTGATCAGCTTGTATTTCTTGCACAGAGCTTACCTCACCCTGGAACATATTCTTAGTCACTTTGGAGCCCAGGCAGTGGCCTGCCCACAATACGGTGAAGTAGGAGCAGAAAAGTTTCACATAGTGTGGGAATGTCCATCTCTGGGGGAATAGTGTAGGGTGGTGGTGGAGTGCATTAATGAGATGACATCACGGTCCATCCTGCACAATCCAGTGGCCAGTCTCTTGGGGGTGATTCCCAAGGCCCCTGAAAAGGAAAATGACTATCACATTTGTAGACCTAGCCTTGATATTAGCGAAGAGAGAGATTACAATGAGCTGGAAAACTGCCAGGGGGCCTAATCTATCCAAGTGGAGAGAAGAGCTCTGCAGATGGGCAGGGTACAAGAGCGTGGTCCTGCTTAGAGAAGCAAAATGAGGCAGGGGCCTAATTGAAAGGGCCCAAGCCTCGGAACACCTAGTAGACTGCCTAGCCTACCACGGACAGGACTCCCCATAACCCCTCTCTCCTCCCCTCCCCCCAACACACACAAGCACACCTACCTGCACAGGATGACATGGGATGAAATGCACACGAGCCACCTACAATATCCTACTAGGGGTGGAAACAAATAGTGACTTAGGTAGGTCTATAAGTACTGGGGAGGGAGAGGGCCGGATACCACAAGCATAACAAGGACAGAAAGAAAGGGCCTGCAGGGAGGGAAGGGTGTGGAGGGGGGTAGATTGTTGTTGCTTTTGAGGGGTCCTGGCCAAACCTATGTACTAACAATATGGCTCAGATTCTTTGTTAATGGAGACTACACTATGTAATATTGAGATACGATATGTAGACAAACTTACCTGCTGTAATGTGTTTGATTATTTGAAAATATAATTACAATTTATTTTAAAAAACGTATGCAACTTGATTATATAGTGCCCTTTAGTAATATGGCATATCTGTATATATATCTATATCTATCTATATATATATATGTAGATATATATATAGATAGATATAGATAGATATATATATAGAGAGAGAGAGAGATGTTTAAAGGGATGTACCTCATTATACGTTTAAATACTCAAAGTAAACACTAAAAGTCCTAGATAGTCAGAAACATATGAATTTGACGGTTTTCATATTCAGATACCCATCTTTGCAAATCCATATTTAAAGTGACAGTGCTTAAGTTAAAAAACACTAACTGCTAACCAATTTTAATTTTTAGAAGGCCAACTTTATGCATGACAAATATGTTCTCTGTTAGTACACAAAACAGGATGATCGATTGTGTACTGTTAAGAATGCCCATTTTAGGTAGAATGACTATGACTGATATGAGGTGCACTTCTTCATGTATTAACGGTGGAATCCCAGCAACAAGAAATGTAACAATCAAGGAGCACATCAACGGACCTAAAAAAGACTATAGGGTGCTGGTGCCAAAGTTTCCCGCCCTGGAAAAGTAAAAAAAAGATAAATATAAAATAAATTACAGTATGGTATATATATATAATGGTGCTTCAAGTTAAAAGGTACATATTCCGAAAATAAAAAAATGCATGTCTGCGTACATTGCAGTTTATTCATGTCCAAAGATAATAAACAGGTATTGTTAAAGATGAACCCTACATAGAAATTCATCGGTTCTTTAAACCACTCGAAAATATTGACAATTACAATGAATTGTATTGTGTGATTACTTAAAACATTACAAAATATATATATTCAAGGAGTATGAGTGGTTAAAATTGCCAATAAATTAAAAAATAAAATAATTAAATAGACACATGTAATAGAGTGCTGGCAAATATTACAATCAGTGAAACATATTACCGATTGTTAAAAAGCCAATTGATCGGTAATGCAGGGTTTATGGTCTCCAGGTTGTAATAGACAACAGGACGCAGGGTTGTGTTCCCTAATTTCCAATGGGATCATTACAGTACAATAATTGTGGGGTCATGAGCGACACATCTCCTAAGGTGCAGGAATCAGTAACAACCTTTTAGTGCAAAGATGCAGGAGTTAAAATTCAAAACACTTTGTTTAGAGCCCATCAATAGTACAAACTATTAGGCAAACTTTAGTGCAAAAGCGTTTAAGTTTCAAATGCAAGACACAGATTTTAAGCCTTTTTCCCTTAACAGGGATCATGCATGAGATCTACATTTTCCAAACTTGGCCATGTCTGCCACTGTCTCGAAAGTTTATAGGATGTGAATAGCATCTTGATCAAGCTGGTGCCGTGTTGTAAGAAAATTGGCCCAAGTAGGGCTCTGTGGGCATGTAATAATGCTGGACAACAGAGTGGTAGGTGTGCCAGGGATTCCCTTCTGTATTTGGGGCATGGAAATATTCCTCGACATATCTGAGCCAAGGAATGTCCATAGACTGGGTCAATAACAGACAATCCGAAATCACTCACCTACAGAATTGAGCTTCAGCATTTAACCACACTCTTAGCCAAAGGAATAGAGTCTGCAATCTTATATAATCTGCTATGCCTTTCAGACCGACATCATCATGACATGGGATGGATTGTGAAACCGCTAACAACATCCTCAAAAACGTATTCTCCTATACCTGAAGGCTCATAAAATTGCTATAGTCCCACACTGCAGCACTGAATGACGCAATAGAAAAACATTTACTTTTAAAAACAGTCCTCATTTCCCTCATTGGTTTGTGAGCCAACTTCTTTGAGAACCTAAAAACAGCATCTATGGCTCTTTGAAATTGTAAAACACGAACACTGGTTAAAAATTTACAGTTAAAACCAACATGTATCGGGACCCCAAGGTAAGCAAAATTAGGAACTTTTAATATTTCTGAGCCCTCAAGAACAAATGTCTTGGTTTTAGATAGCTTTGGTCCGCCCTTCATCACATAGGACTTTGTTCTATGTGTTCTTATGCCAAGACTCCCCATAAAAGTATTAAAAGCATTCAACAAAGATTGAAGGCCAATTATTGTCCTTGAAATAAGGACAGCATTGTCCTCTTAGAGCAATACTGGGACTGGCTGGGAATTAATGAGTGGCAAATCCTTCCCTGCCTTCCACAAAAAAATCTTTCAAGCCTTTTATATAGAGAAGAAAAGGTGCCAACACACATCCCTGTCTAGCTCCCTTTAGGGAGGGAAATTCCTCCGTCAAATCACCCTCCTGGCTGAAGTGGACCCTGGCAGCGGTACAGGCATGGAGTCTGCTGAGGAGACCCACCTTTAGCCACCCTCATGTCTGACATAACAGCTCACAATCTGTCAACTTTGTCAAACACACGGGACAGATCCATGAAGGCTAGATGGACACAGCCTTTTTTGGCCTTGGTATATTTTGTAGCGTATGCACCATAGTCTCAAGACCGCCAATTACGCTAGTGTCTGATGAATCAAAAATGTTGTTCTAATAACTAATCAACAGAATGTCATATGGTTCACTTAAATTGAGGAGAAGTAATTTGGTGTTACATCAGCAACACGTACAACCATACCTCTTAAAAGTACAGACATAAACGTAAACAAAACCCCCTTAGCCCTTCCTAATGATGACTTGACTGCAGGGGCACAATAGGTGGTAAAATCGTTAATATGAGGAGGGTCTAAAAGCCAGGTCTCTTGACGACAAATATAAAAGTATTGGTCAACAAACCTTAGATAGTCTGGGTTAACTAATTTAGCCTTAAGCCCTGCCACATTCCAAGAGATAATCCCAGGGGCTACAATAGAGGAAATGTTTTTTCGGAAGGCTGCAAGTTGGAAATAGGAGCCAAATCAAGCATTAGTTCTCCACTGGATACGTTTCCATTGACTAACAGTCAGTCCAATTGCTACAGACAGTTCAGAGGCTCAAAACTATAGAAAAGTGGCAATGGGCAATCAAAAGGCTTGGACTGAGGAAGACTACACACATTTTGCTTATCTGACCCATTGGAGCCAAAATGTTGGGTCTGAAAAGGAATTGCATAAAAGTATGCTGGCTGCTGTATTCTGATAGACCTCAAATCAAGGGTTGATATCGAGAAGTGGTGAAGCAAAGCACTAACTAGTTGCAGATTTCAAAAATTAATGACAATACAGTCCCCTGGTAAAACTTTACTGGTTGAACCAATCTACAAGATTCTTCTCACAGTTAAAATTTCTCTGGACAAATCTAAACTCCACCCAAATGCTTACTCACTCAATGCATAACCTTATTTAACAGTGAGGTGTGGGACTCGGGGTGCAAGGATTCTATCTAGCCTAGGTATGTTTTCCAGGATTATGATGTATGGGCACATGCAGAAGAGATCATAGGATATGGGGCTTGAGTATTTGAAAACTCAGTAGAAATAACATGCTTGGTGCCCTTATGGACTTGGGCCTCCTCACACTCGATCCTCTGCTGATGAGTTAGTTGTTTTACTATGGCCCTTAAATGCAGTACTAAGGATTCCGGGGATAGATCCCTGCATGACATTTACTCCCCCTCTTTGTCTGAGGGGGCAATTCACTTGTTGGTTTCAGATACTGATCTATCTCCTGATGGTGATAAAAGGCCTGCTGTTTTCCCTGCAGCTAGAAGTGTGTTAACCTTCCCTTCTAGAGAGTCCTCTTTTTTTTTTTTTTAGATCCAGGAAGCACATTTGTCTTATATCCTTAAAGCAATTATCAAATAGGCTAAGTGGCCATATGATATAGCAGGTGGCTCCTTATTAGCAGTATGTTCAAAGGAGACCTTCTTAAATGCATTTGTTTGTGCCTTTTTCGTGCCTACCGTTGCACCAGTTCGATCCTCACGAGGTAAAGTAATACGATTTGGACAAGGCAGCACTAAACTGAGAGGGGTGCTTGCTATATCAGGGAGGCCTTACAGCCTACTATTTTTTTTTTTATGCGAGGGGCTGTCAGTGAATGTGAGAGAAATGGGCTCAATCAGTAGCTCCTGTTCCAGAGTAACATATGGGTTCCTGGGATTATCAGTGGCCTCCTTTACAGGAACTGCCACCTCTTTGTCCTCTCTTTGGTCGAGCGTGGTTGAGTCCATACTGGCTTCCACCCTCCCTATCTCAGACTCAATTGCCCCTATTACAGAATTTAGATAACTAGTTATTAAGTTTGGGCCAGAGTCCCCAGTTAATGTGCCTGCCATCGTGTGAGTGCCTTTCCGCTTCCCCATCAGGCCTCCCATAGGTCAAGTGGAGCCTGACTCTAAGCTAAGTATAACTAAACAAAACTGCAGGCCATGATATCAACATATGCCAAACCAAATGTCCAGGGCAAGAGATGGGGCTCAGCCCAGCCTTGTCTGGCCGCTGACGGGCGCAGATGGGCCCACTCTTGGCTCAGGCTTCACCCCGGCTCGCGTATCCCGCGCAGTGGGGGAGATTGTCTGAATAAATATGCCTCAGACGAAGGAGACGCAACAGGGGTGACCAAGTACCACAAGTTGTCCCGGGAAGTGTAGTCCTGGAGCCCCTAGAGTGGCGGTCTAAGTGTCCCACGCAGCAGGGGAGATGGTCTGAATAAATGCACCTCCAGGCGCGAGAGAAGCAGCGGGGGCGGCCTCCTGCTGCAAGTAGTTCCAAGAATTGTAGTCCTGGAGCCCCTGGCCCTTAGAGTGGCAGTCTAACTGTCCAGTTCATGTCAATGGAGATGTACTTGCTTTTTTATTACAGATTTGATACTTGTATAAAAATACCATTTATGTCTCAGTTTGTTCTCCACAGTAAGTTGCAGGCTTTCCTTTGCGGCGGTGAGATTCATGGACCAGGCTTCTTTGGCTCTTGTGAAAATTGTTTTTATGAGTGCCTTCATGGTATTAGCAGAAGCAACTGTTGTCTGGAAGTAGTATTTGCCAGCATGACCATGCTTTTAAGCTTTTGCTGAATGAGGCCAAATTCCAACCTGATCATTGTATACCTTGTATGGGGGTGGGGAGGCAAAACATTTTCTTATAGACTGTGCATTGAATATTTTCTAATTCGTTTGACAACATTCTGGTTAATGCCTGCTGTGCATAATTGACGGAGGGAAGCAGATTTACCCGAATCACCCTCCGTATGGTCATGATCGTTGGGCTATCCAGAGTAGTATCTAACTTGCAGAGTAAATACGTTGCCATCTTCCCTTTGCTCATCATTTTTTGTAGATGCAATGTTGGTTTCCGGTTTTGCACAGTCATGGTCCCAAACAGTTTTAATTGTTTACGCATTCCAGCCTCTGACACCAACCACCAGCACAAAGTCCTTTTTTTTGGGTATCGACCAAAGATCATTATTTTTGTTTGCTTGCGTTAGCTAAAAGCTCATTCTTTAGGTTGTATGTGTTCAAGGAACTGAGGGCTTTGTGTAGACTGATTTTTGTGTGATCCAGGAGTACTAATGCCATCAGCGTATTGCATGAGTTGGATTTTTTTGTCTCTAGTTCTTGAGGTGAGTAAGGTCGCATGGGATAGAGCCAGACCCAAGCCAGCTGTATATAGATTAAAGAAGAGCAGAACCAACATACAGCCCTGTTTTAGCCCTCAATCTGTGGCGATTTTTGAGTTGTCTGTCTCCACCTCGTGAGTTTGAGCCTTCTGCAGTCCCTGGTGTAAAGGAACACAATGGCGCGCAATTGTTTAGTGCAGATATTCTACCTCTCTGGTTTCTGGCAGAGGATGTTCCATACGACTCCATCGAAAGCTCCAGAGTAGTTGAAGAAACAGGTGAAGATTGGGGGAGAGGGGATGGTGATGCACAGATTACTGATTGTGGTGGGCTAAATACGAAATGGCAAAAATGTTATCCACAGTTGACCCTCCTGCACTAAAACCCTGTTTGGTAAAAGGCTAATAAGCCCTCAGCGGCGTCCCAATTTGCTAGTTCCTGCAGTATTGTGCTGGCATAGTCTTTGCCCTCTATATCCAGTAATGCTATTAAATGATAGTTTCTTGAATAAGTATTAGAACCTTTCTTGAAGATGGGCTGCAGAAAAGAGACCCTCCATGTGTCTGGAACGTCTTTGAGGAGTCGGCATTTGGCATACAACAGCACCAGTACTGAGGCCCTGAACTGTTTCCTCTCTGAAGAGAGAATATAGGGGCCCCCAGGGGTGAGCTATAGGTGTGTTTTAAAGGCAAATTATAGGTTTCATATAATTTTGTGGCACAGCGGGTGATATTCACGAAAGTTCATGAATTTTCATGAATTTCCGCAATTTATTTGCAAAATGTTTGATTGTGGAACAATTTGAAAGAAAAACCACACTCATTCATACACTAATTCATTCATTCATACATGCACTCAGAGGCTCATGTGCCCACTCACACACCCACTCAGACAATCATGCACCCACTCAGACCTACTCATAGACTCACCCTTTTTCAGACCCACTCAGATACTCACGCACCCAATCACACATCCACTGACCGAGACAAGCCCTGTGGCCAGTCTGAGCTGCACAGCGGCAAAGGCCATGTGTGGCGCCGGGTTGGGTGTTAAAAGGTCTTCGTGGCAAGGCCAGACCTTGCGGGCAACCCCCGCTAGGCCCGGGGTTCGAATAACGTATAGTTATTAAACTTACCTTGTTAACACCTTCGCTGCCAGGCCTTTTCCTCCTCAGGTGCCAGGCCTTTTTTGGGCTATTTAGGGCAGTTCGCGCTTAGGCCCTCATAACCTTTTGTACCCATAAGCTACCCAGGCCACATTTGCACCCTTTTTTCCCAACATCCTAGGGATTCTAGAGGTACCCAGAGTTTGTAGGTTACCCTGGAGGAGACCAAGAATTTAGCCAAAATACAGCTAAAATGTTGTGTTTTTTTTATTTTATTTTTTTAAATGGGGAAAAAAGGGCTGCAGAAGAAGGCTTGTGTTTTTTTCCCTGAAAATGGCATCAAGAAAGGGTTTGTGGTGCAACAATCACCATCTTTCCAGCTTTCAGGAACAGGCAGACTTGAATCATAAAAACACATTTTTCAACACAATTTTGGCATTTTACTTGGGCATACCCCATTTTTTCTATTTTTGGTGCTTTTAGCCTCCTTCTAGTTTGTGACCGAAATGGGTGTGAAACCAATACTGGATCCCGGACAGCTAAACATTTCTAAAAAGTAGACAAAATTCTGAATTCAGCAAGGGGTCATTTGTGTAGCTCCTACATGGTTTTCCTGCAGAAAATAACAGCTGCAATAAACAAATATTGAAATTGAGGTAAAAAAACAGCCATTTTTCTTCACGTTTTACTCTGTAACCTTTTCCTATGTTGTCAGATTTTCGAAAGCAATATACCGTTATGTTTGCTGGACTCTTCTGGTTACGGGGATGTACAGGGCTTGTAGGCTCATCAAGAACTCTAGGTCCCCAGAGCGAATAAAGGAGCTGCACCTTGCAATGGGTTTTCATTGTATACTTGGTATACAGCAATTTCTTTGGTGAAATAGAACAAGTGAAAAATAGGTGTCAAGGAAACCTCTGTATTTCCCAAATGGGCACAAGATAAGGTGTTGAGAAGCAGTGGTTATTTGCACATCTCTGAATTCCGGGGCTCCCATGCTGGCATGTGAATTACAAGGCATTTCTCAAATAAACATTTTTTTCACACACTGTCTTACATTTGGAAGGAAAAAATGTAGAGAAAGGCAGGGGGCAATAACATTTGTTATTCTATTCTGTGTTCCCCCAGGTCTCCCGATAAAAATGGTACCTCACTTGTGTGGGTAGGCCTAATGCCCGCAGCAGGAAACACAACATGGATGTAGGAAGTTGGCTCTGTATGTACTATTTCAAAGTAAGAAATAGCATGCACAGAGTCCAAGGGTTCCCCTTAGAGGTAAGATAGTGGCAAAAAGAGATAATTCTAATGATCTATTTTGTGGTAGTGTGGTCGAGCAGTAGGCTTATCAGATGGGCATCTGTCTTGGTGACAGAATTAAGTCCTCTGTAGTCCACACAAAACCTCATCTCTCTCTTTCCATCTTTGATGTGAGAGGTTTGGGGACTAAGACCACTGGGCTAGCCAGGGGCTGTCAGTGCTCAATGACTTCCAATTCCAGCATCTTGTGGATTTCCACCTTGATGCTTTCCTTAACTTGGTCAGACTGTCTGAAAATTTTGTTTTTGACAGGCATGCTGTCTCCTGTGTCCACATCATGGGTACACAGGTGTGTCTGACCAGGGGTTAGGGAAAAGAGCTCAGCAAACTGTTGCAGGACCTTCCTACAGTCTGATTGCTGTTGGCCAGAGAGGGTGTCTGAATAGATCACTCCATCAACTGAGCCATCTTTAGGGTCTGTGGAGAGGAGATCAGGAAGAGGTTCATTCTCAGCTTCCTAGTCCTCATCTGTTACCATCAACAGATTCACATCTGCCCTTTCATGGAACAGTTTGAGGCGGTTCACATGAATCACCCTTTTGGGGGTCCTGCTAGTGCCTAGGTCTACCAGGTAGGTGACCTGACTCTTCCTCTCTAGCACTGGGTAAGGGCCCCTCCATCTGTCCTGAAGTGCCATGGGAGCCACAGGCTCCAGAACCCAGACTTTCTGCCCTGGCTGACACTCAACCATAGCAGCCTTTTGGTCATACCACATCTTCTGGAGTTGTTGGCTGGCCTCAAGGTTTTTACTTGCCTTTTCCATATACTCTGCCATCCTTGAACATAGGCCTAGTACATAGTCCACTATATCTTGTTTAGGCTCATGAAGAGGTCTCTCCCAGCCTTCTTTTACAAGAGCTAGTGGTCCCCTTACAGGATGGCCAAACAGAAGTTCAAAGGGGGAAAACCCTACTCCCTTCTGAGGCACCTCTCTGTAGGCGAGAAGCAGACATGGCAAGAGGACATCCCATCTCCTTCTGAGTTTTTCAGGGAGCCCCATGATCATGCCTTTCAATGTCTTGTTAAATCTTTCTACAAGACCATTGGTTTGTGGATGGTATGGTGTGGTGAATTTGTAAGTCACCCCACACTCATTCCACATGTGTTTCAGGTATGCTGACATGAAGTTGGTACCTCTGTCAGACACCACCTCCTTGGGAAATCCCACTCTGGTAAAAATACCAATGAGTGCTTTTGCTACTGCAGGGGCAGTAGTCGACCTAAGGGGAATCGCTTCAGGGTATCTAGTAGCATGATACACTACTACTAGTATGTATTGGTTCCCTGAGGCTGTGGGAGGTTCAAGTGGACCCACTATGTCCACACCCACTCTTTCAAAGGGGACCCCCACCACTGGAAGTGGAATGAGGGGGGCCTTTAGGTGTCCACCTGTCTTACCACTGGCTTTACAGGTGGCACAGGAGACACACAACTCCTTGACCTTCTGGGACATGTTGGGCCACTAGAAATGGTTGACTAATCTCTCCCAAGTCTTGGTCTGTCCCAAATGTCCAGCAAGAGGAATATCATGAGCTAAGGTCAGAATGAACTCCCTAAACTCCTAAAGGCACTACCACTCTCCTAGTGGCACCAGGTTTGGGATCCCTTGCCTCAGTGTAAAGGAGTCCATCTTCCCAATAGACTCTGTGTTCCTGTTATTTTTCCTTTGGACTCTTCAGCAGCTTGCTGCCTAAGGCCTTCAAGAGAGTGACATGTTTCTTGCCCCTTACACAACTGTTCCCCTGAGGGTCCCCCTGGGCCTAGGAGCTCAACCTGATAAGGTTCTAACTCCATGGGCTCAGTTCCCACAGAGGTTAGAACTTCTTCCTGAGAAGAGAGGTTCTCTTTCTCTTGTTGTGTGGAAGCTGGTTCCCCAGTCTTCTTTCCTTTCTCTTGGAGGGTTGGGCCCTTTTTCCAGGCTCCAACACCACTTTTTCACCCTGAGCCTTGCATTGTGCCCTTGTCTTGACACACACCAGTTCAGGGATACCCAGCATGGCTGCTTGGGTTTTGAGTTCTACCTCAGCCCATGCTGAAGACTCCAGTTCATTTCCAAGCAAACAGTCTACAGGGATATTTGAGGAGACCACCTCCTGTTTCAGGCCATTGACCCCTCCCCACTCTAAAGTTACCATAGCCATGGGATGTACTTTAGTCTGATTGTCAGCGTTGGTGACTGGATAAGTTTGTCCAGCCAGGTATTGACCAGGGGAAACCAGTTTCTCTGTCACCATGGTGACACTGGCACCTGTATCCCTCAGGCCTTCTACACTTGTCCCATTAAGAGTTGCTGCCTGTATGTTTGCATATTAGGGGGCCAGGCAGCCAGTGTGGCTAAGTCCACCCCACCCTCTGAGACTAATGTAGCTTCAGTGTGAACCCTGAACTGCTCTGGGCACACTGTTGATCCCACTTGGAGACTGGCCATTCCAGTGTTAGCTGGAGTAGAGTTAGAATTGGAACCTTTCTTGGGACAGGCCTTGTCTCCAGTTTGGTGTCCTTGCTGGTTACAGCTACGACACCAGGCCTTTTTGGGATCAAAGTTTTTACCCTTGTACCCAAAATTGGATTGTGAAGATGCTCTGGACCCTCCCTCCTGAGCAGGTTTTTGGGGCCCTATAGAAGACTCTTTACTTTTTCCCTTGGATGTCTCAACACTCTTCCCCTGGGGAGTCTTTGTGACCCCTTTCTTTTGGTCACCCCCTGTGGAAGTCTTGGTCACCCTAGTCTTGACCCAATGGTCCGCCTTCTTTCCCAATTCTTGGGGAGAAATTGGTCCTAGGTCTACCAGATGCTGATGCAGTTTATCATTGAAACAATTTCTTAACAAGTGTTCTTTCACAAATAAATTGTACAGCCCATCATAATAATTTACACCACTGCCTTGAATCTAACCATCCAGTGTTTTTACTGAGTAGTCGACAAAATCAACCCAGGTCTGGCTCGAGGATTTTTGAGCCCCCCTGAACCTAATTCTATACTCCTCAGTGGAGAATCCAAAACCCTCAATCAGGTTAGCCTTCATGAGGTCATAGGATTCTGCATCTTTCCAGAGAGTGTGAGGAGTCTATCTCTACACTTTCCAGTGAACATTTCCCAAAAGAGAGCTCCCCAGTGAGATCTGTTAACTTTTCTGGTTGCACAAGCCCTCTCAAAAGCTGTGAACAATTTGGTGATGTCATCACCATCTTCATGTTTAGTTACAATCCCTTTTGGGATTTTCAACATGTCAGGAGGATCTCTGACCCTATTTATGTTGCCACCATTGATGGGACCTAGGCCCATCTCTTGTCTTTCCCTTTCTATGGCTAGGATCGGTCTTTCCAAAGCCAATCTTTTGACCATCCTGGCTAACTGGAGGTCATCTTCATTGAGGCTGCCCTCAATGCTTCCAGAGTTGCTGGACTCTCCTGTGAGAGAAGCAGCATCTCTGACTATCACTTGTGGAGACAGGGTTTGAGGGACCCTGTTCTCCCTAACTAGGAGTGGGGGTGGGAAATCCTCCACATCACTAGCTTCCCCCTCTGGGAAGGTATACTCAGAGGGGTTGTTCTTAGCAAACTCTGCCAAAAGCTCCTGGAGCTGTACTTTGGTAGGGTTTGAACCAGTTTTAATCTTTTTGATTTTGCAGAGAGACCTTAACTCTGACATCCTAAGATGCAGGTAAGGGGTGAGGTTGAGTTCCATCACAATCTCTTCTGCAGCAGACATTATGTTTCTAATAGTTGGAATACTTTTTAAGAATCTAAAACTATCTCTAGATCTTAATTCAAACTTTTACAAAACTTTTAAACTCTAAAAGAAATGGTAATAGGGACTAACACAAGGCCCTAGCAGGACTTTTGAAAATTTTGAAAAATAGCTAAAATTTTCGAAAATCAGTTTCTAATGACAATTTTTGGAATTTAGTTGTGTGATCAGGTATTGGCTGAGTAGTCCAGCAAATGCAAAGTCTTGTACCCCACCGCTGATCCACCAATGTAGGAAGTTGGCTCTGTATATACTATTTCAAAGTAAGACATAGCATGCACAGAGTCCAAGGGTTCCCCTTAGAGGTAAGATAGTGGCAAAAAGAGATAATTCTAATGCTCTATTTTGTGGTAGTGTGGTCGAGCAGTAGGCTTATCAGAGGGTAGTGTTAAGCATTTGTTGTACACACACAGGCAATAAATGAGAAACACACACTCAAAGACAATTCCAGGCCAATAGGTTTTTATATAGAAAAATATATTTTCTTAGTTTATTTTAAGAACCACAGGTTCAAGATCTACAAACAATACTTTAAATGAAAGGTATTTCACTTAGGAACTGTAGGAACTTTGAATTAGCAAAATTGCATATACAGTTTTCACACAAATGGCAAAAAGCTATTTTAAAACTGGACACTGTGCAATTTTCAACAGTTCCTGGGGGAGGTAAGTGTTTGTTAGTTTTGCAGGTAAGTAAACCACCTACAGGGTTCAAAGTTGGGTCCAAGGTAGCCCACCGTTGGAGGTTCAGGGCAACCCCAAAGTTACCACACCAGCAGCTCAGGGCCGGTCAGGTGCAGAGGTCAAAGTGGTGCCCAAAACACATAGGCTTCAATGGAGAAGGGGGTGCCCCTGGTTCCAGTCTGCCAGCAGCTAAGTACCCGTGTCTTCGGAGGACAGACCAGGGGGGTTTTGTAGGGCACCAGGGGGGACACAAGTCAGCACAAAAAGTACACCCTCAGCGGCACGGGGGCGGCCGGGTGCAGAGTGCAAACAGGCGTCTGGTTTGCAATGGAGTTCTATGGGAGACCTAGGGGTCTCTTCAGCGAAGCAGGCAGGCAAGGGGGGGGGGGGGGGCTCCTCGGGGTAGCCACCACCTGGGCAAGGGAGAGGGCCACCTGGGGGTCGCTCCTGCACTGGAGGTCGGATCCTTCAGGTCCTGGGGGCTGCGGTGTCCTTACCAGGCGTCGGTTTCTTAGAAGCAGGCAGTCGCGGTCAGGGGGAGCCTATGTATTCCCTCTGCAGGCTTCGCTGTGGTGGCTCGGGGGGGTCAACTCTGGCTACTCACAGGCTCGCAGTTGCCGGAGAGTCCTCCCTGTAGTGTTGGTTCTCCACAAGTCGAGCCGGGGGCATCAGGTGCAGAGTGCAAAGTTGCTTCTTTGTTGCAAAGATGTTTCTTCTTTGGAGCAGAGGTGCTGTCCTCGGGAGTTCTTGGTCCTTTTAGATGCAGGGTAGTCCTCTGAGGCTTCAAAGGTCGCTGGACCCTGTGGAACGCGTCGCTGTTGCAGTTTTCTTGAAGTGAGGAGACAGGCCAATAGAGCTGGGGCCAAAGCAGTTGGTGTCTCTGTCTTCTCTGCAGGATTTTCAGCTCAGCAGTCCTTCTTCGTCTTAGGTTGCAGGAATCTAGTTACCTAGGTTCTGGGAGCCCCTAAATACTCAAATTAGGGGTGTGTTTAGGTCTGGGGGTTAGTAGCCAATAGCTACTAGCCCTGAGGGTGGCTACACCCTCTTTGTGCCTCCTCCCTGAGGGGAGGGGGGGAACATCCCTAATCCTATTGGGGGAATCTTCCATCTGCAAGATGGAGGATTTCTAAAAGTCAGAGTCACCTCAGCTCAGGACACCTTAGGGGCTGTCCTCATTGGCCAGTGACTCCTCCTTGTTTTTCTCATTATCTCCTCCGGCCTTGCTGCCAAAAGTGGGACCGTGTCCGGAGGGGGCGGCCAACTCCACTAGCTGGAGTGCCCTGGGGTGCTGTAACAAAGGGGGTGAGCCTTTGAGGCTCACTGCCAGGTGTTAGTGTCTGCAGGGGGAGGTGAGAAGCACCTCCACCCAGTACAGGCTTTGTTACTAGCCACAGAGTGACAAAGGCACTCTCCTCATGTGGCCAGCAAAATGTCTGGTGTGTGGCAGGCTGCTAAAACTAGTCAGCCCACACTGGAAGTCGTGTATGGTTGGGCATCTCTAAGATGCCCTCTGGGGTGTATTTTACAATAAAATGTACACTGGCATCAGTCTGCATTTATTGTGCTGAGAAGTTTGATACCAAAACTTCCCAGTTTTCAGTGTAGCCATTATGGTGCTGTGGAGTTCGTGCATGACAGACTCCCAGACCCAGTGGCGTAGCGTGGGTTGTCAGCACCCGGGGCAAGGCAAGTAATTTGCGCCCCCTAACCCGGGGCAAGGCAAGTAATTTGCGCCCCCTAACCCGTGGACTTTAGCACTCGAGTCTCTTCCAAGATGTTGCGCCCGGTGCGTCCGGCCCCCCTGCACCCCCCACGCTACGCCACTGCCCAGACCATATACTCTTATGGCTACCATGCACTTACAATGCCTAAGGTTTTGCTTAGACACTGTAGGGGCACAGTGCTCATGCACTTATGGCCTCACCTATGGTATAGTGCTCCCTGCCTTAGGGCTGTAAGGCCTGCTAGAGGGGTGACTTACCTATGCCATAGGCAGTGTGAGGTTGGCATGGCACCCTGAGGGGAGTGCCATGTCGACTTAGTCATTTTCTCCCCACCAGCACACACAAGCTGGCAAGCAGTGTGTCTGTGCTGAGTGAGGGGTCCCCAGGGTGGCATAATATATGCTGCAGCCCTTAGAGACCTTCCCTGGCATCAGGGCCCTTGGTACCAGGGGTACCAGTTACAAGGGACTTACCTGAATGCCAGGGTGTGTCAATTGTGGAAACAAAGGTACAGGTTAGGGAAAGAACACTGGTGCTGGGGCCTGGTTAGCAGGCCTCAGCACACTTTCAAATCATAACTTGGCATCAGCAAAGGCAAAAGTCAGGGGGTAACCATGCCAAGGAGGCATTTCCTTACAATGGACACATCACATTTTTACATAGATAGCTGATGTGTTTTTTGGAAAGTGCTGATGTGATTTTGCTCTCTAGCTCAGCCAGCACCTAGAGAAACCTACCAAACATGCATTTTTCAAAACTAGACACCCAGGGAAATCCTGAATGGGGGTGACTTTGCATGTCACAGGTTCTGTTACCCAGAATCCTTTGCAGACATTAAAATTTGGCAAACAAAAAAAAACACGTTTCCTCATATTTTGAGGATAGAAAGTTTTGGAATCTGAGAGGAGCCACAAATTCCCTTCCACCCAGCATTCCCCCAAGTCTCCAGATAAAAATGGTACCTCACTTGTGTTGGTATGCCTAGTGCCCATGACAGGAAATGCCCCAAAACACAACATGGACACATCACATTTTCCTAAAGAAAACAGACCTGTTATTTGCAAAGTGCTGAGCTGTGGATTTTGGTCACTAGCTCAGCCGGCACCTAGGGAAACCTATCAAATCTGTGCATTTTTTAAAACTAGACACCTAGGGAAATCCAAGATGGGGTGACTTGTGGGGCTCTCACCAGGTTTGGTTACCCAGAATCCTTGACAAACCTCAAAATTTGGCAAAAAAACACCTTTTCCTCACATTTCTGTGATAGAAAGTTCTATAGTCTGAGAGGAGCCACAAATTTCCTTCCACCTAGCATTTCCCCAAGACTCCAGATAAAAATGGTATTTCACTTGTGTGGGTAGGCCTAGTGCCCACGTCAGGAAATGCCCCAAAACACAACATGGACACTTCACATTTTTCCAAACAAAACAGACCTGTTTTTTTGCAAAGTACCGAGCTGTGGATTTTGGCCTTTAGGTCACCCAGCACCTAGGGAAACCTGTGCATTTTTTTAAACTAGACACCGAGGAAAATCCAAGATGGGCTGACTTGTGGGGCTCTCGCCATGTTCTGTTACCCAGAGTCCTTTGCAAAGCTCAAAATTTGGGCAAAAAGAAAATTGTCCTGCAGGTTTTGGTGTTGCAGTTCTGGATTCTGAGAGGAGCCACAAATTTCCTTCCACCCAGCATTTCTCCAAGAATCCTGATAAAAATTGGACCTCACTTGTCTGGGTAGGCCTAGTTCCCGCTATAGGAAAACACTACGTGGACACATCAAAATGATCAAATACAAAACTACCTGTTTTTGTAGGGGGGAGCACCTGCGGTTTCGGACCTGAGCTCAGCAGCCATCTAGGGGAACCTACCAAACCCAGACATTTCTGAAAACTAGACACCCAAGGGAGTCCAGGGAGGTGTGACTGGCGTGGATCCTCCAATATTTTTTTATCCAGAATCCTCATCAAACCTCAAATTTAGCTAAAAAATTTCACATTTTCCCCACATTTCTGTGTGGGATCACTACACCTGCACAATTTCCTACCACCCAACGTTCCCCTCAGTCTTCTGATAAAAATGATACCTCACTTGTGTTGGTGGGCCAAGTGCCTGTGACAGGGAAAAGCCAAAAACATGTTGAAAATGAGGGGGAACCAAAGAGGGTCCAAAAGGGTAGTTTGGAAAAAAATGTTTTTAGGCCGACAAGTGGGGTAGAGTATAAATGCGACAATGATGGATGTAGTAATTTTGTGGATTCCTGCAGATCCCGGAAGGTTACATCACAAAAATGTGGGGAAAACGTGTGATTTCAAGCAAAGTTGGAGGTTTGCAGGGCATTGTGGGTAGGAGAATGAGGCGGGTGCATGTGTAGCACACCACCTTGGACTCGCCCAGATGTTTAGGTTTCAGATGTGTCTAGGTCTCGTAGATTTTTCCACATGGCAGTGCCCCAAAGTCCAAAAAGTGCAGCCCTCACCATTCCAAGTGGGATGATTTTGAGAGTTAGCCAAGCTCTTGTGGCCCAGATGTGAAACCAAACCCCAAAATAATCAAATGTTCTCTTGCTTGCCATGGGGTAAGATGTTTTAGTGTGCAGGGGAGAGCTGAAAGACTGTTACCCTCTTCAGTTGGGGTGGGGGCATAAGCATGCCCATATGGGTTGGTAGCCACTACCCCACTATTTTTTATTTATTTTTTAAATTTCCTGGCATCTATTTGGCATTCTACCTTACCCCCCCCCACCCCCCTCCCCGGGGAGTGGATGGCAAGTAATTACCCCATCTGCCCACCGGTGGGCAAAACAACTTTGTCCCCATTTATTGGGGTTTATGGGTATGGCAATACCCTCACCCTCTTTAAAAAAAAAATAAAAAAAAAATAATAAAATCTTGTCTGGTGGGCAGATTAGCCTAAGGGGTCGTTCACCTTATCAATGTGAACAAAAAAGAAATCCCTGGTGCCTAGTGGCTTCTGCACCCCCTAGGGGCAGATCGGCCTAATTAATATAGGCTGACCTGCCTCCAGACGGGGCAGAAAAGGCCTAATAATAAAATTGCCCCCTGAGGAGTGACCCTTGCCTAAGGGGTTGCTCCCCTTATCAATGTAAACAAACAAAAAATCCCTGGTGTCCAGTGGCTTCGGCCTAATTAATATAGGCTGATCTGCCCCCAAGGGGGGGCAGAAAAGCCTAATTAAAAAAAACTGCCCTGTTGGAGCAACCCTTGTCTAAGGGGTCGCTCCCCTTATCAATTTAACTAAAAAAAAAAAAGATCCCTGGTGTCTAGTGGCTTCTGCCCCCCTCCCCCCGTGGGCTGATCAGCCTAATAAATATAGGCTGACCTGCCCCAGGAGGGGCAGAAAAGGCCTAATAATAAAAGTGCCCCCTGGGGAACGACCCTTGCCAAAGGAGTCGCTCCCCATATTCACATAATACAAAAAAAAAAATCCCTGGTGTCTAATGCCTCCACCCCTCCCCCTGGGGGCAGAAATGGCCTTAGATGAAATGCTCCCCCCTCGGGGAGCGACCCTTACCAAAGGAGTCTCTCCCCTTATGACAATTTTACAAAAATAACAAACGCCCTGGTGTCTAGTGGCATTCCTGCAGCACGATCGGTATGCAATCGTGCTGCAGGAATGCTCAGAGACATGAAAAGGAAAGGAAAAGCATTTCCTTTCCTTTTCATGCCTCCCTGACCTCCCCTGCCCCCATACCGAGGTGAAACTAATCTGTTTCAGTTTCCAGCGCGATGTGAGGCGACCTCTGATGAGGTCAATGCACAATGGCGTGCGAACGTCATCAGATGTCACTGGGGAGCCTGGGATAGGGATGGGAGGGGAAGTGATTCCCCTTTATCTCTGCCCTGGGGAGGGGGGTGAGAGGCTAAACTCCCCACATGAGCCAGTTGCAGGACGTAATGGTCAAGTCCTTGGCGCCGCAGCCAAGGACGTAACTGTTATGTTCGTGGGGACCAAGGGGTTAAAAAAAACATAGAAATTCACTGAAAAAAATAAAGGTTACAGGGACGTCCTAGTTAGGTTCTGAATTTACTCCTACAAATCCATAGAAATTCAGCACTTAGAGTTCTTTAAAGTATAAATAACTCGCCTTAAGGAGACTATAACTCACGCCTTCGCCTAAGCACTTCAAGTGAACTTTGTTTGGTTTATTAAACACTGTGCACTATTGCTCACTATCATGCATCGTTCACTAAATACTGTACCGTTCAAAAGGGCACCTACTGTTATTTTGTCAAAACCTGTCTGTAAAATATTGTCATTCCATATATGGAATGTATATACCTGAATCTTGCACAGGTGTGTGCATCCAAATATATGGGTACTTGCTAAACAGTTGGAGGTCTAAGAACATTGTTTTTACTTCCATTTAAACACATAGTATAATTGCCTAGGAAGTGAAGGCTGCTTACTTCCCCTGAGGGAACCATTAGTTTTGTGAATTATATTTCTACTTAGGTTCCTAGGGATACTGGGTTGCCCCATTCTTTGTTTACAAACTAGCTTCAAAAGCAGTGGGGTCACCAGGTTAATGTCAATTGGGTTCAGTGCTCCAGCTGCACTCTTTCGTGCAGCTCATTGGGACCTATTATCAAACCTATTAGGCAAAGTAAAGGACTTTTAAAAAGAAAACCAGCAAGCAGGATTCAACTATGTAAGTCTACCGGAGGAGGCAGGGGTGCAGAGGAAGACACAGCAAAAAACAGGAAATAGAAAGAAAAAGGAGATATGATAGCAATTTAAAAAAATGAGGAGAGGAAAACATGATAGAAACAGAAATGAGAAGGCAAAAATTTTGAAATAAAGAGAAAGAAAGGATGAAAAGGAGAATGAATAAATAGGAGTGTGTGTGCATATATTACACATATACACACACAGCATACATATACACGTGTGCACACCATCGTCGTGTTTGCTCGATAAAGGTGGCCGCACCAGTTTTATTTGTTGCCCTTTGTCCCTCTAAAAAAAAATGATTTCTGCAGATATCGCTGTCAAAAAGCCGCAGGTCACTGCACATTTAAGGGCTTTTGCAAAACGAAAGACTGATGTCTAGTTGGCCACTTCTTCACCACCAGCTATTACAAATAGTGATGTTGTAGCTTTGATGGTGTCAGCTCTTGTTTTGAGACTGGAAATTGCAACAACGCAGACTGGATCGCCCCTTCAAGGGCGGGCGTTGCAACATGTAGCTAGAAATCCAGCTCTTGTAGGTCAGAGAGAGTGGGAGAGGGAAGGGCGTGGGGTTGAGCCTCCGAGTGCACATCATTGAGTTCATAATTAAGACTGTGACAATTGTTCCTAAACTCTTAGTTCTTTTTTTATACTTTAGGTAACTGTGTACAGAAACATAATCCCAGTTTTACCTTTAAATACTAATTGGTCTGCCTCTTGATAATTTAAAAATTGTACTGTTCAAGTGACCTACGCGTGCGGGGCCCTTTTAAGAAACTTGTTGGTTTTGGTTGCTGCTTTTATGGTAAGAGGTACGCTTAAATAAAATAAGATTCAATTAATTTTAGCAGTGTCTCCTCAGAATCCTCCTGTATTATTTGTTCTCTTGCTTACTGCTTTCCTCCTGTCATTGCCTGCAGGGTAGAAACATTAGATTGATTGACCATTGGATCAATATCTGGCAAAGGAAGCACTACTCTCCCGAGGTGACTTTAACCAAGCTTAACCAAGTTTAAATCAAAGTGTCAGCATGATGTAGTGTAGAAACTGTCTCTGAACCCAGTCTTGGAGTAGAACACGCTGTGCCATTTATATCCTCCGAATAGCCCGATGTGCAGATTTAATAGCATTGCAGCAGTGATATGGCCCTGACGGGCACCTGTAGCAACTACTAGATTAAGACAAATTGTGCCCATGTGAAACGAGGTGTAGTTGATGTGGAGCTGGATGTGAAGTCTTTGAAGCAGTGCGTGCTTAGGTGTTTGATTGATGGCATTTTACATGATTTTTATCTATAGTGAAAGAAGGTTTGAATATTTTAAAGTTCGGTATTGTCTGAGATGAATGTTACACGTTATGGTTCTATTCAGAACCAGAAGCAAATAAAAACATATTCAATTGGAACTAGAGTGTAAGATTTCCTTGTTCCTAACACAATCTTTCATGATTAGGTTTTGGAAAAAGAACAGAGCGAAATACTTGCCAATATTTTCTTCTGTGGAAATAACGTCAGAAAAAGTATTGTCGTTGTAGGGCTAGAGCTTGACCTTTGCCTGTGAATTACCTATCTCAAAGTGCAGACATCACTTTTGATTCTCTAGTATTGTGATCAGTCATACCCAATGTGGAAAGAGAATTCACAGTTTTATGGCATTTAAAGTTCAATAAATTACACAATACTCCAACTTTCTCAAAAGAAGCAGTCCTGAGCAGACTTCCACAGGACGGAATAAAGAATCAACAGGTGAAAAGACCTGCCCCTGAAGTCAAAGTAAAACCAGCACTGGCAAAGCCAATAGGTCAGGCTTGTTATTAGTGAAAGTGCCTGGTAATTAATGGGAGAGTTGGTGGGCAGTATACAAGGTGCCTGGATTACAGGTGTGTTTTTAAAATGTGAAAACTTTCGAGTGATGACAGAGGACCGATGGAGCTGATACCTACTTGTTGCTTTTAAATAAGTATCCTTCAGTGACTAATGTGACAAACGTTCTATGAAAGGTGTTTTTTCAGCAGGATTTTAGCACAGCAAAGAGTGTGCAACAACTCCAAACTGTTAACATACTTCGTGAAAAATATCTCCAAATTAAATGAAAAAGTCTTTCAGAGCCTGTATCTTAGAAACAACGAAAATGAAGCCGATGGCCATCTCTTTTTCTGTTCCAGGCGCCAAATATAAAGGTGATAGTTTTCTTGCTCTCTGAATGAGAGCCTCTAGATTAAAATGGCAAACGATTTCTTATTTAGTTACAGAACCCCTGGGACACCTCAGTTTCTAAGCACTTTTATGAAAGCATCCACACAGTTGGTCTCTCTTTAAGAGTGACCAAGGAAATGGGCTGGACTCTCCTCCCTCCACCCCTCTACTCCTTCATCACCAAATCGGAGTTATGGATTCTTGGGTAACTAGGGGTGGGGAAAATGCATCCCACTCTGATTTGGGATCTGAGGTGCCACTAAGAAATGAGGAACTACCATGGGGATAAGTTATTTTGGGTCGGATTCCCATGTTAAATCTTGATTTTGGGTTGGACTCTTGCCTAACATTTGTGGCTACTATTGGCAGCCCAAAAACACTGGGTGAAAATAAAAGAAAGTCATATCAGAACTAACAGACACTTATGAGGCTATAATTGAATGGTTTCAATTATTCAAGCAGCAAAACTGAAGTACTGAACTGGCCAAGCCATACCTAAGGAACTTAGGGTCTCCTGTACTAACATATTTTCGAATTGCAAACTCTGTGATTTGAAAAATAGCAGTGTTTGTGACTGCAAAATAGGATTCTTGCATGTACTAATCCCATTTTACCAAACTACGAAAATGGGATTGCAAAATGGTATAAGATGTATCATTGTTTTGTGACCGTAATTCTGTCACATAACAATGCAACATTAGACTACTGGGTTCTTGTGATCCCACTGGTATCCCGTTTCTTTTGTGAATGTAAAAAAGTGTTTGCGGAGTACGCAGTGTAGTTATAGACCACTGCCAACTCTAAAATCTTTTTCAAGAAAGTATTTTTTTTAATGCAGCCAGTTTTCTTTTAATGAAAACATCTGCATTTAAAACTACTTCATTGTAAAGCAGTAACAGACTTGGCTGCAGCTTGTTCTACTCTGACAGGTGCTGTGCAGACATTTGTGCAAACTACCAGTTCACTTTCTGGTCAGAAAGATAGTTCATGTACTCAGCAGGACTCAGTTTCACAGGACATTTTCCAGTCTGATAAATGAGGGGTCAAAATTAAGATATCGAAAGTAAAATTCAGTGGGATGAGAAATTAAAGATAGATACCTTTATCTCTAATAGACTTGATTCACAAAACTGTTTAAGATTATTTCTTACTTTATGTGGATCAAAACAGTCAGTGGAGTAGCCATAGAAATCCGCTCAGTGCTACTGCTCCCACATTTACTCCAAAAGACATCTGTCAGAGCAGAAAATCCAGATGGGCAAGCGTGATTTCTTTTTTTCTCACAGGAGAAACTCCTCCAGATGAACTTTGCTATATAGAAATGTATGGGTGTTTTTCACCTAAAATTTGAAATAACATTTTGTTGTATGTGAATACCCATGAAGTTATAACTTGTGAATATTCAGTGTGTTTCCAGTCTTGCCCCTCTGTAACTCTGAGACACATTTTATACTGTAGTTGTTCCTTTGGGCCGTGGCACCCAAAGATTCTACCTCTGGACACTGGGCTGTCCAGGTGCCTGGCCCATCATCACTCTATTGTAACATCCCACACTAAATCCATCTGCTGGTATAAATATAATATTTCTTAGTTCAATGACTCAGACTATGATATTTGTACCCCCAGTTAATGATTCTATGTACCCAATGTAAGACACATATTTTGTTAGTTGGTTCAAATGATTTCCCATCATAGGAATCCACTTTATTCAATGGTTTGAGCTTATAATGCCTTTCACAAGATTAATAGAGAAAACAGTATTAACAACCAATTTCAAACGTAAGTATGGGATAAAGTGTGGTTTCTTTCAATAGCTCGATTTACTCTTGATTTAGTTCAGGCATAATATAATTCTCTGTTTTCCAAAAGTAAGTAACATCTAGTGATTGGAAAAAAAGCTTTATGAGATGAGCTATATATTGATGTTCTTTGAAGTTTAGAATTGTAGAATTGTGACTAACAATATTTCTATTCGGAGTTTAAATGTTTTCTTCAAATTTTAAATGAAAAGCAAAACATATGTCTTAATTCACCTCGGTATCAGTGTTTTTTGGAAATTCACAATATCTAGCTTTTACAGTTGCCCACATTACTTTATAGCATGCTAGAAATAAAATACATGTCCTTGTAAAAGTTATGCCCTCAGCCCGGTGAAGTGAGGAACACTTTTTTGGAGAGTAGCCTTGTCATTAGCATTGTCATTTCTCTAAATAAATGGAAAAGTCCATGATTTCACATTTGCTGTAGTCATGTCAGAAGCATTTGTGGGTCTGTGGGCAAAAAAATCAACCACTGGTAAACGCATTAGGCTTTGCGTATGTGATAATTTGTTTTTTTTTATGACATTTGTAGATTGTGAGTAGTTGCGCACTATAAGTTATTGAAACTCTGTTAAAGTTTTAGGAGTTGTTTATTGAGAAAGGCAATATATTGTGCTGATACTGACGGTACTATAAAGTAGGGATATAAGATAAAGGGGGGAGGTCGAAGTGAAAAAAATGTACCTGATAAGTCGGGTTGAACTGGGTGCAGCCATGGGAAGATTGATAAAAGCGGATGAAAAACAAATCAAGCACAATGTAAGCATTGTGTAGGCAAAACTTAAAAATTAGTTTAACAAAAGTGGTTGAGGGCAGAATTAAAGGATCTCTTTAAGAGTATGCAACTCTAAGGAACAGATGGAGAAGCAGAAACACCTCAAAAGTGTGAACCTTTAATTAATTTCTAAGAAACGTTTGAAACTGTTACTGGACAACCCAAAACAAAAGAGCTGAGAAAACTGAAACCAAAGCGGATGAACACAGTACTTGGGCCTCGGGATGCTGATAACACCAAACACATGAGGAACAAGCATTGGTAAATGGACGAAAATAGTGTGCCAGCCAAAAGAAAAGGAGAAATGGTAAGTGGCAAGCACAGGAACCAATGAAATCAAAGGACGTGGGATCTACGCCCCTTTTCCGATTTATATGAAATACAATAGATTTCAAGCATTGGCAGAGCCAATAGGTTTTGCCTCTACGAAGTCTATCAGTTTTGTCAATGATTTGTAGGTATTTCAAACAGCGCCGCTAGCTGCTGTACAGCATGTCTTAAAGTTTTGTTTTTTTTTTTGTTTTTTTTTAAGTGCTGTAACATTGCCAGCTTTGACCGCATTAAAGTTTAGCAGTGACCATGTCATAGTATTTTTTTTTTTAAACTTAGACATGCTGCACAAAGCTAGCGTTGATATGTGACATGTCTTTAAAAAAAAAAAAAAATTGAGGAGAAACCTATTCATTTTGCCAATGCTTACTATTTGTTATAGTAATGTTAAAATGTGTGTGGCATTTTGTTAAGACAGAATACACCACAATAAAAAAACATACTGACGCAAAGAAAACACACACAGAGAAGGACAATATTCAGGCAAAATTCAGAGAAAACAATTTACGATTATTTGTTACAACACAAGAGTTGCGCTGCTTCCACCTCACCTTCAAGTGATCAGTTCTCTGAGCTGCTGCATACAAAGAAACACCAGACATATGCACTTAAAACACAAATCTAAAAGGTATGGCCATAAAGTGATGATTCTCTTTGCAGCAGGAAGTGATCATGCATGAAAGCCTCTGCTAGAAGTCAAGTGTATTTTATTTTAAAGGCTTGCCATTGGGTGACTGTTTTTTTCCTCTCAAAGGAATGCAAAGAAGCTTAGCTGCCAAACCCAGCAGAGTACATTTGGGGACAAGGTAGTGTTTTTGCCATGACTGGAACAGCTTGTGCTCATATGATAAACAATGAAGCAACTCCTCCTCCCGCCACCGGCACACATACAGACCCTATTCTTCAAACTGGGTTCAAGTCTTGGTTGTACAACATCCTGTGATTGGGGGCAACTATCTCTCCGTGCCTAAAAATGAATGTGAGTATGTGTAATTTAACTGGCTCCTCACGTAAAGCGCTCCGATACCTTTAGGTCAAGTTTGCGCTATCATAATGTACAAAATAAAAAATAAAAATCAGCGCTGACAGCATGGAACAAGTTACAGAAGCTGTGTGAGAATTATTTAGGGCACCATTGAGTTGCGCTGTCTGACGGGGGCAGGGGAGGTGGAGAAGACAAGAGGCTACATGCCTGACATTTAAAGCTCGCCTGGTGTTTTTTTGGGGGGGGGGGAGGAATGCAGACACGCAAGCATGGGCCATGTTACAAATGCTCTGCAATGTTAAAGCAAAGAAAGCTATTTTGTTTTTTATCTGTAAGGAACTGGAAACAGATCAGTTTCATGTAACCTTTTAGGGTTTCTGAGTTCCGAAACCAAAGCGGATGGAAACAGTACTTGGTCTACAGGAAACTGATAAGAGGAAACACAAAATGAACAAGCATTGGTAAATGCAAGAAAATACTGTGCCAGCCAATAGAAACAGCGGAAACGTAAGTGGCAAGCACAGGACCCAATGAAAGCAAGGAAAGTAAGAGGAGGGGGGACGTGAGCCCCATTTAGAGATGTATTTAATACAATAGATTTCACAAGCTGAGCCTGAGCGATGTACAGGCGATAACTAAAAATGAAGGGCCGGTATTACTTTCCCAATCAAATTGTAATATGGCAGGGAAAGCGAAAGCACAGTATTTGGCACCACCTAGTGGTAAACTAGCATTAGTTACATCACAAAGCAAGAAGCATGTCTTTTATGTTGCAGAAGTAGATAAATAGCATCAGCACAGGCCCCATTAAGTGCCAGGCCTGGGACAAAAAGCCCAGCTGCCCTCCCTTTCTGGTGGCCTTGCCTGACAGATTCTTCTACAGCAAACACCAAAGTCACTGCTTTGCAATTATGTTGTGGAAATCAAAAGTACTTGGTGTTACTACTCTAGCGCTATGATCAGCCTGAGACAAAGGATGTGCAATCAATATTGCCAATACACAAAAGCAATAAGACAGCGTAGTGAAGCCTTGATGGACCTTAATCAGAATGGTACATATTCTCTGGCATGATTGCCTGCATAATGTATTTATGAAGTGCTCACACATGCCCCTTGCTGAACGCATGGAGTTTTGCTTGTAAAGAACATTCTGAGTACCTGAGTGTATCCTTATGTTTTAGGGGCTGAAAACACCAATATCTATTGTGCTTGCATGTTTTCAGAGCACTGGGTTTCAATTCACGTAGGGCTAACATCAAACTTGTTAAAAATTCAGACTTGACTGCTGCGATTAAAGTGAGTCGGGCTACTCCCACATTCAATACGCAGAATGGTGTTGTCTGTATATTTATGTATGTGCCAGAGCTTCTGTCTCCTGCACCAAGCAGTACGGTGTCAGCCTATGGGTACAGTGTCATCTTAAGGATTGAGGAACCCCAGGCAACACATATTTTGGAGCCCGCTGTTTGCAAAAACTTGAATGTTATTATCCATTTTCTGCTATTGGTGTCAAACAGGTTTCACACAAAGACAGCTACAATATGGCTTTACCAGGCCCCCAAAAATCCTTAAGATGTCATTGGGTGAAGTGAAGCAGACTCAAAGGCAGAGATGGGTAAAGAGGAGAGAGGTTGAGATATGGAAATAGAGAGAGATGAGGTAGACAAAGTTTACTTTCCCAGGGGATCCCTTGCCAGGTGCCGTCCCTAGGCAAGCACCCACTTTGACAATGCCTTAAACTATATCTGTATTGAGTTTCATAATGTTTCCATGCTCATTTCCACCTTGGAAATGCATGGAAATTTACTGTTGGCATGTGCAAAAGTGAGCACAGTGAGAATGGGAAGGGAGCAAGCCAGAATTGGTGGGTATGTAGACCTGGGAGATTTCGGCACAGGAAACCCATTTTCCATGAGGGTTGAAAAGAAAGAAAATCAGTTTAAAGTTACAGTTGCACTACAATGTTGCATATGCACATACTTCAATGAACATACAGTATTTTTGCATTATTGTGAGAAAGTGGATTATTAGTTTGGGTGGATGGTAGCCCACCACAAGTAATAATATCTATATTTGTTAGGTCCAGTAAAGGTTTTAGTAGTTTATACCGGAGATCACATCCCGGTAGCTTTAGCAAAGAGCAGACAGGCTTGAATTAAAATGAGTAAGGGATTTAGCAGTACCAAAACAGTTAGTCAAAAAATTCTGTAGAATAAAAATCCCACTCCAATTTATACTTTAATGAACAAAATGACAAACATTCAATAAGGTAATTGTTAAGGTTTTGAAAAACAAAAATTGCGTCAAAAAGCCTCAAACGCAAACCACAGTCAACTAGTTGCACCACACTGGTGCAAAGTCACAAGTTAAGGCCAACCAGGGACAATACATGGTTGGATGCGAGGACTATGTTTGCCGCAGTCAAAGAATCACCACCCTTCTTTGAAACCATTCTGGATCTGCATGTCAATGGGTTAAACTGCAAAAGGCAGGAGCTGAAGCAGAGGCTTGACAGCAATGAGTAGCAAGAGAATGAGTTCCTGATGCGGTTGTCAAAGGCAGACGTTTATACATTGGCGGTCTTTGACTTTGATTGAGTCCTAGTCAATGAGAAAGCTGAGGGGGTGGAGGCAGAGTGGCCTCATCATCAACAGACCTTAGAGTAAAGCAGAGAACATAGTGGAAGCAACAGCAAAGTAAGGTCCACTGATGATGCACCCTTGACTGATTGGCTGCCCAGTTGGTCCCAGTCCAACAACTGTTCTCAAGGCAGAAATTCAGCAGTTTTTCAGTCCCAGATTTTAGGGTTGGGTAGTAGGAGTACACTCTGACACCAGCCAAGGTTCCCAGAACCTCAGCAAAAGTACATGGAGGGTCAGGGCTCACTCCAGCAGAAGCCTCCAGCATGGTCCAGGGTAGGTGCAGTTCTAACTTGGGTCAGCTGGGCTCTTCCAAGGTGTGTTTCTTGCAGCTTTTGTATCCCTTTAGCTTAACAGCAAGTCAGCCAACTAACCCTTAGACCTGCCCCCGCTTGTACTCAGGACTAAGAAGTGGACTCGAACTTTAGTATATCCATTTTAGTGATGCCTCTAGGCACGTTAATTTAGCAACTAGGATTGATGCTTGTGCCCTTTAGTCCATTTACATTTTATTCTGCTTCATTTTTATTATTTCAGAATCAGCCACATGTATGGTGTTTTATTTTTTATCTAGTTGTTCTTTTGCCTAGGAAAACATTGTGTTTTTTATCAAGACATTTTTTTCACTTTGTGCTTTCCTCAAGGCTGCAGCGAGATAGGGTTGCCGGCAAAGTGGTACACCGAGTCTCCAACATTCACTGGAACAAACACATTCTTACATGGGAACATTTTCTCAGAACATCAGCTGTTTTATTATAAAAGCACTTCTCTGTCCCTTGCATGTTAGAGGGAGATTCCAGCCAGATGAACACGACCACATGCTGATTGACTTTGCTACAACTGCTTGCTGAGACTACCGGTTTCCTAGCCTATGGGGATGGTGTCTCTGTAGACAACAGGCTTCGTTGCTCAGGTATGGGGGATGATGTCTTCCCAGGGGTTCCTGAAGGGAAGATTAGGGCTTATCATGCTGTGTTCTAACATAGCTTTGGTAGGAGCCGCATAGATTACATGCATAATGACAGTATGGTGGGAATTTTCCTGTGTCACTTTTCTTGTCACCATTTTCCTTTTAACAAGTTTCATCATTCTACTTATTGCAATTAATGCCATTTTATCTAAGATGCAGCTGATTCAATATATCGTATTGAACCATTTTCTGCCTATGTTTGTCTTTGCATGTGTGAGACTAATGTAACTGAGAGAAAAGGATGAGATCTGATACTCCACGATCTCCCTGAGAAGTCATTAGGTCAAGTGCCCGGTTGCCACAAATCACCCCTGCTCTTGGGCAGAGATTAGGTGCTGCTATTTGGCCGGAAATGGATTAGGCCGACAGTTGTCACATGGTGTGGTTTTGGACTCAGTTCCCCACAATTCAGATGATGGTGCTGCCCGAATTCAGCAGCCTTGTTAGGATAATAAGAGCTCATGCAAGACAACCCTTTTGCCTCAAATGTCTCAACAGCAAATGCAGTCCTCTTCCTGGCTTCCACAGGTCCAGCAGTGTTCTGATGATGATACAAATGGGTGGCACATTAATTGATATGCAAGGGGCTGGGCACTGCCCTTAGACCATCATTTCAGGAAAGGGTAACTTATCCCCACACCCAAGGCCTCCGTCTCAGCTCAGGAGGTAGTTCATACCTAATCAATGAGATATTCACCTCCTGGGTGACAATTGGAAGCTCAGTCAACTGGGCCTCTAGTGGCTTTAGCAGGCTAAAGGCCACTTTTTAAAAGTACCTTTAGTAAAATATTTGTTACAAATCTGACTTTACTGATGAATTTGATTTGTAATAAATATTTTAAAAAGTCCACAAATAAACTTTTTATAGTGAGAGGTTGAATTTGCAGTTTAAATATGCACAGTAAGATTACTGATGGCAGGCCTGCAGCCTTGTTTTGCTTTGTCACCTTAGTGGTAGCACAGTGCGCTGCATTCCACTAGCGACATGTAACCTACATGCCCTGGAAACATTTTGTACCATAAAGTTGTGTCTTGGAGGCATGTTAAATATGCCAATTAGGTATATACCAATTCAGCATGTTCTAGGGACTCAGAACACATATGCTGGGCACTGGCCAGCCATGACCCAGTGTGCGGAATCCAAAAACCAACAGAAACATCTAGCTATAAGTGGAGGTAGCAATGCTAAAAGGGGCATTTTCCTACAATTATCATATGTGGAGTTCACCAAAGAACTCCTGGAGTACCCAATGGGAGCCTGCATCTGTCAGTTTTTCAGTCCTAGTCCCAGAATCTTTTGAAAAGTGGAAATAAGCCAGCTACTTACTCCAAACTTATGAGAAACCGTACAAGAGTAAACATGAATTGACGTTTGTGTTTTATGTCCTCGACGTAGGTCATATGAGACAACGGTCTGGTTTCAAAGTGGTTGACCTAGGAACCTGGGCTACACTACCAGAGACAGCAATTGACCAAAAGAATTAGGTGCTACTGACCAAATCACTATCTTTCCATGTAGATCATAATGTAAAATTGTGGTACAAACTATAAATATGTGCAATTATTTAGTGGTAACTAAAATGGTGTAATGTAAATGTGAAAAACAATGTACATTAACACTTCCATTTAACATGATTCTTTTCCCACCTCTCCATTGCAGCACATTTTCTGAAGTTCTTTCTTCAATAGGGCCTACAAAGACTACACAGACTGTACTGCTCTGTACTTAACAGCTCATGTTTTAGATGATGCTGCTACATTTAAAACATTCTCTCCAAAGTGCTCTTTTGTCCGTGGCGCTGAGTCTGCATGACACCACATTTAAAAACAAGCACCATCATAAATCTGAGGCATTGGAAGTTCGAAATGTCTATATGAAGTTGCTTTGATGTGTAAAATGAATGAAAGACCTTGTTTGAGATGAGGTGAATGACAATATGTTCTGATCCCCCAACAATGAGTGCTGGGTGCCACACCTGCAGCTCCCAGCTCACATTATGCACTGGTCTTTCCTGACCTGGGAGAATTGCCTTTTACCTAGACCGACGTTTATATCTTATGAAAGAAAAATATGTTTTCTCTCATTTACTTGGAGAGTGAAACTCTTAAGACATGTTTAAGCAATTTACAGAATCCATCTGTCTTGCTTCCAGCACTAGAGTTTACAGTGATCCTCTGAAGTGCAGGTATGGCAGACTCTGCCTAAGGTAAAAGGATGCAGGCTATAAAGGATGTCTGGTGTTGTGGAAAAGGTGATGGACATTCATGCCTCAGTGCTTCTTTTTGCTAATATTGACTGTATGCTGGTATTAGAAGAGGTATAAACATTGGATATCTACCTCTGCTTATGTATGTTGTTCAAAGAACAACTCCTCCACTTTAATACTGGGTGTGGACTCGAGCAAGTGTAAGAATCATGCAGTTGGTTAAGACAACCATAGAAAAAGTGAAGTGTTTTATATTGAGGGGGTGAGTGCTAGGGTTGTCAGCGAATGTCTTCTCACGTCCTCAACTTTAACCGTTTTGGTACTTTCATTCTGATATTAACTAATCCCTTCATAGTTTTTTTTGTAAGAAAATTGCCTCTTTTCGAATGTGTGAAGATCCTGTGTGTGTAGTTACTTTACTACAAAATATTTGAGATGCAGAAATAACGAGTCCTAAAATCAAGGCTAAATCAAATCAATTGTTTCCGCTGGTTACAAATTATGACTGGGTCAGTTGGCTCAAACTGATATGTACAGAGAAACGGGAAGGAATATTAAGGATGTAAAAGATCTTAAAAACATATTTGAGGAGAATTAGAGGTTCTGGTGCTAATCTATATTGATTTGAGGAGCAACAAACACAGATGATATTAGAAATTCTTGCAAAAGAAATTGCATTTTAAATGTTTGCATTTTTATTTCAAGCTCCTTGGCTGGTGCAAAGCACTTGCAACATTGAAGGAAGCAAAAAGAGGCTGGGTTTGGAAATTCTTTGAGAAGAAATTACGGAGTTCTTCAGCATGTATTTTTCATCGTTTACTTTTGATTAAGTGTAGGCTTGTGCTGTGCAACTAAAGGAAAGTAAGAAAATAACGGTGTCCAAATTATTTACAAAGAAAGTATTATTTGAATAACTAAAACAATTATTAGCCAAAAAGCTGCTATTCATAGTTGATGTGTGTGTGTATTTTAACTGCAAAAAGGTAAAAAGTAGAAGTTTGCACAGGTCAAGGTTTGATGCATTATCTTGGTTTTTCAAAATTCTTACACTTGGTATTTTAATGTAGATCTTTGCCACCCAGTGCAGTGAATAGTAGCAGCTGAAGGGACATGGGATATGTAAACCTCAGTTATTAAGAACATGGAAGAATTAAATGAATTCAAGTAGCATCAAACAGATCCCGGGAAATAGGGCTTTCAAGTGGGGCAGGCGGTCTGAGCACCACCAAGTTCTCTCGTTTTCAGTCTACAACTTGTGTTTCTCACCGTCACTAGTGGCTGAACACTGACAAGAGAAAGTGTAAAGGTGGGGAAACTTTTGGCTATTAAAAGAACATAAGATTTACAAATTGATCTTTTAGGATGTCCCTTTAATTGCCCTTGAGAGAGTTCTTAAGATGATTGTCTGAAACCACAGACATCAAGTTGGGTGTGAAAGTGAATACTGCTAAAAAGCTAAAGAGAGAAGGTATCGGACTAGCTCGATCCCTGCTGCTCTTCAAAAAGATTTCCACAAATTACCTGCGAAGAAACGGGGAAAGTCTCTTTAATTTCACCTCAGTTTCTCCTATCGAAATTACAAATCACAACTTTAATGATTCCGAATTGTAATATTCCCAATTAGCGTCTAGATATTTCGACTGTTTATGTAAAATTGCGATTTGCTGTAATTCTCTGATCTATTTTTGTTTCCTTTCTGGTTTTCGGGTAATTGTTGCATTATGCCTCGTCCTGAAAAAATGCGTGTTTTTTATATATATTTTTCCAATTAGCATCCTTATATTTTGCGCCCATTCCTCCTTTGCTTTCTCTTAATTCTGAGTTATGATTAATCTTGTAAAATATGTTCAGCATTCAGAAGCCCATTTAGGGATCAAGATCAAGCAATATAAAAAATAAGTAAATACAAAAACTACAACTTGCTTCTGATCTTTGCATATCCTGATGTTCTTGCTTTATAGTTTGCACTACAAGGCCCTCAGTCTCTTTACCCCCAGTCCTTAGTAAGCAAGGGCTATCGAGAAGGCTTAGCCTACCTTTTCTTTGTTCAGAATGTACTACAAGGGAACACGCCCCCTGGACAATGCACCTTCGACGTGCTATCTCGCAACTCTCTGTAAACCAGGAATTAAGGTACTTTGTTCAGCTGACCTAAGGTAGTCCCAGTATCTGGCTCACATGCTATCACAGTGAGCCTGAACTTGTGACTCTGTCTTGGTCTGTTGCGACCAGATAACTACAGTTGGCGCTTTGTGCTTCTAGGCACTAATTTCTCTTAAATCTTTACAATTACATACCGCCAATGCTACTAATTGGATTTTTGTTGTTTTGATCTCAAATAATTTATTACATTTTACTCAATTGTTCACAATTGGTGTGGGATTTTACTGGTGCTGTGTTTTAACTTTAACATTCTTTGAAAAGCTGCATAAATACATTATACATTGTCTCTAGGTTAAGCCTGACTGTTTTGTGCCAAGCTACCAGACAGTTAAACAAAGGTTAATTTTGGGTTTGCTTGTGACTTCACGTTGACAGGAATTGTGGCTGCTGCTTGAGAAGGGTTTCAGCCCCCCTTCCCGCCTTCAACCAGTAACCCTATTTTCTACAATGTGTTAATATATTGATTTAGTCTTCAACACTGTAATAAGGATCAGTGGCAGGTTGGAGGGTGGGGGAGACAGGGATGGGGTAGGATGTCTAGAAATTAACTATTGTGACTCTGCTCCTTTTTGTTAATGTATGTGTTAAGGTATTGCTTTATTCTTTGACACTGTAATAAAATATGACATACTTTGTACTTTTTAACCTGCCTATGGTGCACCCTGACTTATTGGAACAGACTGTGTATGGCCTGTTATACTGAAAACCACTAAAGAAAGATTTTTTTTAAATTGCATGGCCCTTCAATCCTTTGACTCCTCAATGCCCAACTGTTGTATGATGCAGGCCTTCCATAGGATTAACTATTGACGTGGCTAATTCACTGATTATTGATAAAGAACTTTCTTGCCAAACCCTACCAAAGGTCTTCAACTGTCTAACAATATTGCATAATAAGATTAAGAAGGACATGAAGAGATCTAAGCAGGAAACTAGGTAAAAAGTAAGTGATCCGTTGTCTCAGACTGTCAATCTATGACAAACCAATGCCCACTTAAATGAACTGCAGACTTATTTAGATGAAAGTGGTATTGTGGCAATTAAGAGATCACTGAGCAACCATAGTCCCAGATAAAAAAAAAAGTAGCTTCAGCTAGAAGCACAAATTACTGAGCAAAAAATGTAATCTGATAATGTTTGAGTGTTCTGATTTACGGGAACAGACAGGTGTCAGAAGATTGCTCCATAATTTAGGGTAAGTGACATAGATAGATAGATAGAACATAGTTTGCTGGTAAATAAGAAGCAAAATGATTTTATTTATTCTCAATATCAAAATGAGGGATAATAGTGGAGGCATTCACAAGATGTACAAAGAAGAAATTGCGGGTGTAAGTATTAAATAATCTATAAATACAGGAAGAGTTGGGGCACAAGCAAAGCATGTGCCTTCTCATGGAATTATGCCTGAGCCATGCCTTATGACTATTTCAGACCCCTCATAATCAATGGAATCACAAAGTAGCAAGTGCCTTATTTACTTAGTTTTTAGAGACCCTAACATATGTGAAAAGACAGGCTAAGCAAATCAATATATTTAATTATTGCCAATATTAAGTAAATAATGGACACTTTGCATTTATTTTCTGGATACCAGACAAAATGAACCTTCTAATTAAATAAGTACAATAACAAAGTAACAGCAGTGCCAAACAATCTTTATACTGGGGATCCCATACAACATTGAACTAAGATTTGGATCATTAAGCCAGTTGTGGTACGCTCTATTTACAGATAATTGACAAATAATATAGATTATCTCTAAATTAACATTTTGGACCAACTGCTCTTCATCATCCATGCAGTCCTAATTAATGTCCCCTGTCATGAATTTTGCTTCACTGCAGGTCAGTTAGCTATTAGCTCTTTTAAACTACAGGAAACCAACATTATTAAAGGGCAAAATTAAAAAGGGATTGGATCCTACCCTTTCTACAGCAGTACGCCAGGAAACAATTATACTGACAATGAACATTCATATTAGTTCTGTTTTAAACCCAATTATAGACAAAATACATTTAAACATTTGTGGGTATGTGTTTAAAAAGACTATCATGGAATATTTAGCTAGCACAAGTTCTAAAGGACAAATCCAATGATTAGAAAAAAAGAAAGAAAACTATATGAGTTTGTATAAAAATATTATGCAAAAATGACCTCATATTTTCTGGTCTAACAACAAATGCCTGTAAATTGCTCTTCTTGCGGAACTGGGATACAGAGAACAATACAATATATTAAAACAGCAAGAAAAGGTTATTAATAGGCTAAAAGTGAGACACCAATTTTGATATTTGTACTACTGTCTTTGAAAGATAGCCTTAAGAGAGTACAAGGTGATATAGTCAATGGGGTGCAACTCTATACAGCAAAGATTGCAAAAAATAAAAGCCAACATCCTACTGTCTCTTTGGTGCCAGACAACATGGACATAATCACATATAAAATCAGAATGTATCATTATTATGGTAGTTTGACAAATCTGATCTTTTTATATGTTAAGCTCCAAGTGTAGTTATTGAGAGAGAACAAGAACTAATAACATAGGGTACTTCATCTCGAGACATTATGCAAAGGAAACTATTCTGCTACTATGCAACGTCTTATTCCACAGCTTTTCAAAATTTATAGATCCATATGTCATTCTTTACAATGTGGCACAGCAAGTTAATCAAGTATTATTTGACAGAGAAAATTATAGAAGCATGGCTTTTCAATTTGCTAGCGGATTTATGTGGTGTTTGAATTCTAGTCTTGGTTATGTTATTGTCTAATCTCTACAACATGATAAAGAATAACAGATGACCATGATATAGTGAATTATTCTTATATACTTCATTTACTGCATGGGTCTGTAAACATTCAGGATGCAATGGTTTCGAAATTAGGAGATTATTGTAAAGGTTTATCATTTTAATGATTGTAAAGCCTGTATTTTTTGTTTTTCTTTGCCAATTGACCTTGTTGTGATATACATTTAAAAACAATTAGTATAAGTATATAGTACAAAAGGTAAAAAATACTGTGTGAAAAAGCTTGCCTAAACATGTAACAATATGAAAATTATACAATAAAGCCTTACTAGTATATATTATACCAAAGGGATTTAATGAGCAAAATAGAAAGGTTACATGATCATCTGTCATAGAATAGTTTCGCCTCACCACTTATTTCTGCTAGGAACTATGTATTTATTTCTTAAGAAATGCAAGAAAAATATTATAAGGCATCTGTGCAAAATATGGTGTCATTAAGATTTGCAGTGACTAAATAGAAGTTTTCAAATGCCTGATGTTACCCGTTTTCACAAGTAGCATTTAACAAAATATAAATGTAAGACCAAGCAACCCCGACCTGCTTGTGATGGGGAGTATGATGTTTAACACTGACATTGTTAGAGCTTTTTCTCTCAGCTACAACCACAACAATCCATTCCAGGTATTTAGTGTAAAAAATGCCCTTCCCCAAAGCACTTGTCTGAATTCCTGACCAATGCTCTGTCAACCTATTAGTTGGTCCACTTCAATCTTCAGTTGTTTCTTCCTTGGATAACGTGAAACAGTTGACCAAATGTATGCAGAACATCCTCCTAAAATAGTTTTGCTTCCCAAAGTATATACCTTTCGCTAGCTACTGCCAACAACCATGTTGACTGCCTGCCAAATATTGTGGGGAAGACAGGCTAATAACCGTAGTGTTTGAGGTCATTTGCAGCACTACTTCATCTATCACATACACTACCCCCTTAGATCTAGACATGCACTCCTGTTGCCTAGGCTCTCATTATCCTAATGAGATTACTGGATTTGGGCGGCAGAATCACTTGCACCGTGGGGACTGAGTCTGTACCCATTACAGGTGACACCTGTCGGCCCAATCCGGGTTTTGTTCCGGCTAAGTAGCAGTGCTTCATCTCAACCCAGGAGCAGTGATGTTTGGGCAACCAAGCGCATGACGCCAATGACTCCTCAGGGAAATCGTGGTCACTCAGATCTCATCATGTTACATTAGTCTCACGTATGCAAGGACAATCAGAGGCAGAGTATGGTTCAATAAGGTTTTATTGAAGTAGCTGCATCTTAGATAATAAAGAATGAATTGCAATAACTAGGACAATGAAGCATGATAGGATTAAAATTGTGACAAGGAGAGTGAAACATACAAATAACGCTATCATATTGTCACTAAGATCGCTAAAATAGCTCCTACCTAGGCTATGTGAGAGCACAGCATATTAAGCTCTAATTCTGCCCTTCAGGTTCCCCTGGGAAGACGACATCCCTCATACCTGAGCAAGAGGCCTGTAGTCTACATAAGCAGCTGCAGCAAAGCAATCAGCATACAGTCATGGTCATCTGGCTGGAATCTCCCTCTAATGCACATGGGTCAAAGTGGTGTTTTTATAATAAAACAGCTGATGTTCTAAGAAAGGATCCCCACGTAAGGGTGTGTATGTTTCTGTAAACACTAGAGACAAGGTGTGCAATTTTGCCGGCAATCTATCTTACTGCAGCCTTGAGAAAAGCACAAAGTGAGAGAAATGTCTTAAGAACGCAGTGCTGGCCTAGCCGAAGAACAGCTAGATAGAGAAAATAAAACAAGACCGGAAATGTGGCTATTGTTAAAATAATAAAAACGAAGCTGAATAAAATATGACTCGCTTAAAGTGCACAGCGGCAGGCCTAGTTTGCTAAAGTAACGTGTGTATAGCTAAAATGGCTAGACAACACTCCTATGATCTTCAGACCATAACCACCTCAATACCTTCAGACCACTGTGGGCCACATCCATGTTCTAGGCTTTTGGCCTATTAGCTCTCCCATACACTGAAACACCCTCCATTTATTAATTCTCCTTTAACCTCTCTCCCCTCCTTCAGTGTCACATTATTAATGTATGTTCTATAGCCTGAGTACCAAAACATCTGGTATCCTTCCACGGGTTTGCCCCAAGACTCATGCATGCAAAATCACCTGACATCCAAGATGAACAGCTCCACCCCTTGGCACACTGCCCATTGTATCAAAGTTAAATATTACATGTAAGCTCTGCCTCTGTCTATCAACCAGCCATCTTTCCCTCACCGTTTATTGTTATTCTATACCATGAACAAATAACGCAACGGCAAGTAACCCCAACACTTGCCTCTATTTTTTGTCTTTTTGGCTCTGCAGGAATGGCCACCTACATGGATAAACTGTTTACGTTTCGAAATGAGCAATGGGAAGATATCCTAAGTGATGAAGTGAACATCAAGAGAGGTGTTGCAAACCGTTTTGCTGGACGCTCTGTGGCCTGCATTGATAGAAAGGTAAGTTAGTTTAGTAGTTGTGAATGGTCAATCAAAGGTAGTATGCACCGCCTTGAATACTTTACAATACTGGAATCAGGAGTATTTGCTGTTTCACTATTTTAATGAAAACATTAAATATTCTAACTTGAGATTAACTTCAAATGTGGCGACCAAGTAATTGAGTTTAAGATTGAAATCGATTTATACTTTACTTGTTGGGTTCCTTGAGTTCCTACAAGCTGAGTTTTTATCAGAAAGCACACAACTTTTTAAACTATTTATTTTTTCCACTATTTCTTAACATGATGACTTCATATGCTGGCTGGATGAGTTTTGCATGATAGTGGGGGAGTCTCTGCAGATTATGCTAACCTCATTTACCATTTTTAGGTCTGGTCTAATGGCAGTTTCAACTGTCTCACCAGTCTCATTTTTAAATTTTCATAACGAAAAATAATAAATAATATAATAATAAACCCACGCATTCACACACACTCACTCTTCATCCATTGGTCTGTTAGTGTCTTTCAAATTTGGCTTTCACCCACCATAGCAATGGGTCAGCCCACTTCATACATTGGCTGTCTTACACTGTATGAGACTTCTTTCCAGGTGGCTGTGTACATGTTACCAGGCACAATCGAGTCCGATTTATTACCATGGCTGGTATCCTTGGGATACTGGACCACTCCTATAATTTTATATTTTTCTACATGGTTACCATTTTTTTTCCACGAATACAAAAAAAAAGGCAGGCAATATATTTCTTAGGGAATTTGGATTCGCTGCTGCCCAGTGAATGATCAGAATTCTCCAAACACATTAGTAGTGGTTTCTCTTAACTCTGAAACAGTGTGGTGAAGACAAGCACACACAATTAATGGCCATGATACTGGTATACTGAATTTCCTGCAAGAACTAACAAGTGCATAGGATGCATTAGTCATAGTTGAATAAAGTTCATTTTAGAATCCTTAGCATTTAATGAAGCCTACATGCATATAAAATATAATGTTATCTTCATCGTATATATAGTAACCTGAAAACACTAGCACAGAAACAAAGCATAAACAATTCAGCCTTATTTATAGAGAATTTGTCAAATATTCAAATATCCAGGAAAATGGAGTGCAGACAGGCAAAAAGATAGGTTTTCAATTTTTTTTTCAAAATGTGGTATGACGTTTGATAAGCGTTAAATTAAAAGGAAATCAATTCGAGACTTTGGATGCATTAACAGAAAAGTGTTGATTTCTTGTGCATATTCTTCGCAATTTGGGGATTACTAGGAATTTAGAAGAGCTGGAATGAAGGAATGATTGATTGATACCACTTGAAGATAACTGTCATATTAGAAGTGGTCGTGAAATACATGGCCTTATGACCGAGACAGTGCTTTAAAAATGCAGTGTTTGATAATGTGGAGCAGTGGAATGATTTCACGTAATCAATGAATTTAAAATGACGATTTAGTCCAAGAATAAGCTGATCTGTGGTAATTTTATTTTTTAAATTCTGGTCAAAGGATGAAATGGTTCACTTGGTTAGAGAGGTTACATTAATCTAAGTGGGCGAGTATTTGCTCCTTGTCAAGTGAGTTAATTGAAAATTGAGGCAGGATAGAAATAATGTTTAACTCGGTCACAAAGTAGCAGGTTACAAGCTTATCAATTGAAGCTGAAAATGCCAATTCACATTCAAATGATAATCAAAACGGATGCCGAGGTTTAGGCTGTAGAAGAAGTTTTGGGTGCTGATCCAAGATTGCCTAGTGGGAAAATAGAAGAGATTCCCCTTGTCTGTATTCAGATGGAGAGAATTTGAGTTTTCTACGTGACATCAGCATTTGTTAAATTTAATTATTGGAATTAAATTGAATTGTAGGAAGTAATGAACACTGTCAAGGCATAGAATTAAATGAGTGTTGTCAGTATAAGAATAGAAGCTATCATGGAAATAGCACACGAGCTGTGAGCAATGATACATAGATATTAAAGGGCTTTAAAGCAAGCAGTGAACCCTGTGGAGTGCCAGATGGTTTGTCTTTGAAAGCAGAATGTAAAGAGGTAAGAGAAGCAGCCCGTGAATGGTATGCCAAGAAAGAAGAAATTCAATGCAGATCATATTTAGGACTCCCGGTTTTATGTTTTTTATAATTTTTTTAAACATGTCTGTCTGTATTTATCCATATTTACTTTTTGGTTATCTTATTGGTATCGATACATATTTATTTGGTCTTTTGAGAAAAAGTAGTGTTGAAAAATGTTATAGTATCACATTGATTTAACTGATAAACATGCATGCATAATTTGCTGCCTGTCCCATTTTAGCAAATTAAGCAGCCAAATATAACAAAACATTCCACCCATAGTTAAATATCAGCAGTATAATACAAATATATGTTAACATACGTCTGCACTTAGTGCAAACTCAATCTCAAAGTTTCTTAAGTGATCAATGAAAATGAAATGAGAGCCATGTCGAAGGCTGCTGAGTGGTTCAAGAAGATCAACTTCACTTCCTTTCCAAACTCTGGTGTGGTATGTACATATTTGGTGACTGATGCAAGAACAGTCTCAGTACCACATGAAGGTTGGAAGCCAGATTGTTAGGAGTTGAAGGTTTATGCGCTTCAGCAAAAGCAGAGAACTGTTGATTAACAATGCCTTCCGTTATTGTCATGGGAGAGGGTAACCAGGATATAGGACAATAACCGGGCAGAAGATTTGAATCCAATTTGGGTTTCTTTGGGAGAAACGCAACCAGCATGTTTTTCAATCTAAAGGCATCTTGCGAATTTGAAGAGAGAGGATTCAGGGGACTTGGAATTGGGGGCAGTGGCAAGGGCACTACATATCTTCACAGGACAGGGACTTGGGAGGAACCTGAATAAAAAAATGCTTAGAGAGAATCAAGGCCTCTGTGGCAGGAGAAAAGACTCCAAGAAAGGAAGATGTAATTGCCTTATGACTGACTCGAGAGTTGTAGAGGGGAGTTATCATTAAGAGTTTGTAGGATATTCATGATTAGTCTTAACGACATTAGGAAAATCATTGCATAATACTTACGAAAGGATGATATCTGATTTGCAGGTATTAGATGAGCCAGACGTTTACAAATATTAAAGAGATGCTGATATTGTTTTGATAGTAAGGTGCATGAGTGAACAGAATGAGATGTTTCTTCTTGCCTGCTCACCTCTAGACAGATCTTTATATTGAGTTGAATAATCATATTTTATTTGGGAAGCATTAGCAAGTCATATCTGTATGAAAAATATAAGTTACATTAGATCTGCTGTGGCATGTAAACATTCATATTTAGCAAATTATGAGAAAAGTTAAATCTGGATTATCCTTCGGAGGATCTTTAGGTACAGTTATACACTCGCTGATTCTCTCAAGGATGTTGCTGTGCTGCCGGGTGATGAAGTGGTTTTAATGAAAATGCATAATTGTATTAACACATGCAATTAACACATACTAAATTCAACCAATTTTGCTGAGAAGCTTCTTTTAATTTTAACATCGATAAAGTAGGTCGCAGTTTCAAAACGGCTGTTGCTGCCCATCCTCATCTCATTCCGGCACTGCCGTTTTTGCCTTTCCACACAGTGCACTCAGCATGCGATTCTTAGTTTGTAACACGAGGTAATGTAAATAATGTTCTGAAACAGGATCCACTTTTTCATATACAACAAAGTGCTTCATTCTCAAGCTTCAGACTCATGCTGCTTTAGCAATGTGAACTCTTTCTCAAGGCCTCCCTATTCGAACTACAGTGTGATTCTTGTGAGAACTTAACCTTGACTTATAGGGGAGTTTGTACTAACCATAAGGTGTCACAGGAGCTCCACGGATGGGGATTGTACCGTAAAAGCCTGTGGGACAGTGCTGATAAATGTGATTTTAAATTGTACTATTATTACTGTGAAACGATTGGGTGGGATCTTTGGGCCCTTACACATTCACACCTAGTTGTATAAGGCTTATTGTATTTTACCCTATAAAATTAGCTTCATCCACAATGTGTTTGAGACACTTCCCCTGATTGTTAGAGGGTCATCACTCTTTCAGTGTGATTTCTGATTTATTTACTGAGCCCCATTATACTCTGTTCTACTATTTCCTGATTTACATTTATCCTGAACTTCATACTTTTGTATAACAAATGACTGACTTACTTTTTGCCATTTATTTGCTTCTGTATTGCCTTTAAGAATCATCCATGATTTTCATAATAGTACGTGTTTACGGTGAAGGCTAATTTTCTTTACATCTAATTCTTTAATGGTATTTGATAATGAATACACATGCTGACCAAGTCCAGTTATAGAGCAACAATAATTTTAGATTAAAACCACTACCAGTTCATCCTTAGCACTTCAGATTGAGGACAGATGTGAAAGTGCTACATCAGAGATTATGCACAAATTAAATAGATAAAAATGCAAGCTTTAAAGGACTGGTTAACTGCGATATTTGAAGTAACTCCTGTTACGGCATTACTCATTGTCTAAGATATATCACCTAGTCTAAACTGCCAATCTTTATCAGGTGAACATTGCACAGTATTGACGGGAACATGCAAATTTGGTCGCAGTAAATACCTTAAATCTGCATCTTAATTTGGAAAATGTAGTAATTGGGATATATTTATTAGACCCCAAAACAATAACCTGGCGGAATCTGATTGTATTCGGTCTGTAAACATCACATCATTTACCGGCCCACTCACAGGGATGACCTTAGTATGGCCTGAAATTATTGCTTTTGAGGGTTTTTCTGGAAAGGTGAGGAAAAGAAATGCATGGTAGCCTCTGTAGGTAAGTTAGGGCACAAGTGGTTCCTGACTTGTATGGATTGCCTCCTAGAGCTTGCAGTGTTAGAATTAAGATGAAAGTGTCATCTGTATTTGTATGACCAACTGTCTCCATTATCGGTTTGCCACCACTGTTTAGTAGTATTTACTTTCCCAACCCTTCCTAGGAAGCAAGTAGTCTAATAGAGCAGGATTAATTAATGTTTCATCCTCCCTTATATTATATTAGTCAAAAAGTAATTCTTTAGCATGTCATGGCTCCCTGAGGTTATTATTGAGGGGTACAGAAGTAAGAATGACAAGAGTGAGCACATATTTCACATACATCATCAGTTCAACAGAATCATCTTTAATACTTTTCAGAATGTCTGCAGAATCATTCAATTTCCATACATTCTGAGATTTAGCCAGACGGCAACCCATCGCAGCTGCGGTTAATTTGAATTGGATCAGCTATGTAGCGCAGACCAAGTGTTTCTACATGAGTAGTGTGGGTTTGCATTTATGCACAACCAGCTCCTGGCAAAAGTACCTGTTTTATAGATGTGCCACGTGAACAGGCTTTGCAGAATACTGCTAGTAGCCGAGCTACATCTTGCCCTGGACACCTGTAACAGAGGGTCAAATAAAGGTTCCATATAAACAAAGGCAAGCCTAATGCTGCCTAAAATGAACGCCATCCCCACTTATGTGTGGGACTTGGCTCTGCATAAGGTGGTCCTGAATATATAACAAGTGACTTGTGTTTCTTATTTCTGTGGCCCACATACTTATTTGCAATTACATGTGTTGGTAATTAGATCTACCTCTTTCTTGTATGTCACTTAGGAGTCAATCGATCTATGAAAGTTGTCCACATTTTCTTCCAGCACATAACTTAGCTGCTCCTTTGAGCCTCGGTAATGGTCATTTATGGATAAAGATTTGGGGCTAGAACCTAGCCCTGATTTTCTCCTCTTGCTAGCTTAAAACATTTTTTTTTTTTTTTATTATTTTTTTCCATCTAGCAAATTTATGTGCAGAAAAATTAGATTAAATTCCATGCTTTAAAAAATGTTCCACCGTTTGGCTGGTTTTACCACATGGAGTGCGTGTTGGTGTGGACTTTATTTGATTGAATTGCTTGCAGCAGTGCTGATATCAAATTTAGGCCGACCATTGACTTGTGAGACTTCGATGCCCACGTATCAGCAGCTAACCTCTTCCTCAAGGGTTTTATGTGGGCTTCATTATTAAGGATATTGTTAGTGGAAAGTGTACTCTTGTACCAAAAACCATGTTTCTCTGCTTGTATTCCAAGCACCTATGTTTCCTGAATCAATAATCACTGAAAAAGGACATTGTTACTTGCTGTCCCTTGAATGAAACACTACGTGACTGCCAGACAGGATGTGCACAAGCATGGAGCCTGACCCTGCCTGCAAAGTTTTTCCACCTTGAATGGGTGCAGACCTCTGAATTTTAACGAGTATTCTTGGAAATGTACATCAGTCACAGGTCTCCAGGAGTACAACAGTAAAACGTTTGTGATTTCCTATCTTCGTTCATACCAACATAGCTCGGACATGATAGTGGTGCCCTAGATATAATAAAGTGAACTATGATGTACCAGTCCTGCTTAATGCACAGTTTGCGACAAGGAGTGTTTCAAGATCTTTATATCAGTGTTTGCTTTTGGAGTCCCAGCCGCTTAATCCCATTTTGAGTACTTAGAAACAGTACCACTGCAGTTTACCATGTTATGGGTGGAGTTTTGGGTTTTAAACTATAATAACTGATCATGCCCCTCTGAAAGGGAAACAGCATTATCAGTGTAAGCACAAAAACCCTGATAAACTGCACAACCAAAAACTAAAAAGCTATTCATAGGTATGCGAGAGAGAATGAATCATATTTCTTCCTTTTAGAAGGGGCCAGAACAACGTATTTTTGTTATACAAGGTAGCAACAAGAAAGACAGGTCTAAGAATATTCTGCTTGGATTTTGTTTTTTTGGTGTGTTGCTAAAATATTGTTGATTTTTCCTTTTGTTTCCTCCAGTTACGTGTGCTTGGATTAAACGTGCTGGGTTTGGAAGCATTTTTTAGGTCTGATCTAATTATTTTAGACACTGAACAGAGTCTGGGAATATTACATTAAATTAATTATTAAATTCACATTCGATCTTGGCGGTCAATTCTTCCACTGATTGGTGAAATGACTCATACGAATCTTGGTCAGTATGTACTATTACATTTACCTGCAGAACGGGTAAAACCCTTTGATACATCAACCCCCTTTTCTAGCAAGTCAGTATTGATAGAAGGTCACCTGCTAAACACACCAGGCATTAAACATTGAATTCAAGGTGTAGTGATATATACCTGTGAAAAGAGTGCTGTCATCATGCACATAGGATAGTGGTGAAAACAAGACATGACTTTCCAACATGTATAGCTGCACAGTGTCCCATTGTTATGCAATTCCTTTAGCTAATCCGTATTTTTACCCAACTGCACTTTGCTGCTGGGCGATTTGCCTCTGTAGTTACAATGGTAATAAAAAATAATTAAAATTCCAGAATACAACATTAAAAGGGCAGGACTGACGTAAAGTGAGACATTTACCAAGGTGACATTTCACATCTATGAATGTCCACACAACATTGCCATTGTACTGTAGTCAGTCAAAGAGCCAAGTAGTGGCATGTATCCTTAAAGGATCACATTCCAGGTGCTATACAATGCAGGGCCATAAATTAATCTAGTGTAATTCAAAATTCTAAAGAGATCACAAGGCTTCTGGCAGGGGTTCACTGACCCTACAATGCCATAATATGCAGTAAGGGGTATGTGAATGTCCTCCAACTGTGTCCAGGAAGTGTTTATTGAAATATTTTAATATAACTCTCTTACTTTTTTTAATCCATTAATAGTCCTGTAAAGCAGATAGTGTGAATAAAGTGTGTGTGATAGTTAATGAAATGTGAAAGGTTAATGAGTTATGAGTCTGCAATATACAGGCTTTCTCTGCTTAAAAAGTCTAACAAAAGTGCATTGGACACACTACCAATTACATATATCCATGCTTCTTTAAATTAAATGTGTACATTATTATCACTGCCAAAAACATGTTTTGTAAACACCAGGAAAGCAGTTTTTGTCTATTTTGGAAGTTAGACAGCTGCAGAAAGATTGCTAAACACTGATTTCAAAAGGTTTAGAAAATACTGACAAAAAACACTGAAATTCACAAAAACTGAAAACCGGGCTGCCTAATCACAGAATGCATGAAAAAAACATCTATTCTAATGCCTTCCGAAAATATAAGTTCTCATACAGTTGCTTCCTTGGCTGGTTTATTTAATTTGCTGTTTACAATATATTGTACTATGTTATTATCTAAAGTATAATGAGCATGGATAGAGGATGTCACTATAAAACAAAGTTAATGACTGTATTGAAGGTCATCAGCCCGGGTTCCTGGCTAGTGCTAAGTGTTTCAACTTTAAGTGTTTATTGGCACCGCCAGCAATTAATGCTCAGATGACCAGTTCTCTAGACCTGCAGGACATTGACATCACTCCTCTCGAAGCATCCACTTTTACTATCTTTGAGTATTGGGATTCTGTAAACTTTTGATACGAAATTACGTAATTCCTTTGTTTTCGCTTCCTTTTCTTTGTTTTCTTTTTTCTCGGTTTCTTTCTGTTCTCCCTGCTTTTGTTTTTCTTTCCATCTGTCCAATAGAAACGTGGATCTGATTATTTTGCGTTTAAGAGAGGAGAAACGCCCACTTTGAAGTCTGATTTCCCTTTCAGATCTTCTGTTCCTAGGTGGTACATCCCATCCCAAGCTTTCACACTCCCCCCGTCCCCCAACATCCGGCCGGCTGTGATCCAGCTGCTTGTGCCAGCCTCCTCAGTGACGGGGGGAGGGAGGTTGATGGGCGATGATACAAAGGTTCGGGGCAGAGCTTTTCAGATGATAAACACCTTGTCTCCGAGCATTCATAATGCCCGACACCTGCCTCCTCTCCTGCGCCTCCTCCTCCGCCTGTGTCTAACGATTACCGCTCAATCCGCAGCACGGCAGCTGCCCCTGCACAATAGGCAGCAGAGGGAGGCCCAGGTGTTGGGAAATAGTTGTTTTTGTCTTAAGGCAGCAGCACAAGCGCTCTACAGTTGTTTCGGTGTCAGAAAGAGTGCGAAAAGTTGTTATGAAAAGTGCACGCTGGTAACTGGCATGTGATGGCGTCAGGGACTGTTAATCACAGCAAAACAAAGGAAGGTGCGGTTCTATTTTAACACACGCTTCATCTGTCGCGATATAACTTTCCTTGTTGGTAGTAGCTGCTGGGGCCCCAGGTCCCAACGTTTTAGCACACCAGACTCTGTAGCAAAGGTTTTTTCCCATTCTGTGTCTATGGGAAAAAGGGTTTGTACATATGGCCCTGTGCCCTTCAATCGCTACGTTTGCTGAGGAAAATATGTGCTTAGACTACGGTTGGTGTGCATACTGAACCAGTATATGTGCCCAAAATAGAGCTGGGAATGAAAACAAGCATTGACGAAGCCAGTAGGTCTGTTTTATTGTGCTAACATATGCAAACGGCTGCCCTCCATGGCAGTGTTTGCACAAATTAGCGCATTATAGCAAGACTCATTGGCTTTACCAGTACTTCCATATGTTTCATCTTGGATAGCGATTCCTGAGTGATCATCGCCTTAGCACCCGTTTTGTCACGACTCGCGTGCATTTATGATAATCGGCTTACGCAAATAAAAATGTATCATCAGACCAGATTTCTGGTCTTCTGTCTCAAAGGCCTTTTACGCTTTTTCGTTAATTACGAAATAAGTTAAATGTATCCCCTTAGAGTTACATTCCAACAGAGTAAATATCTCGAACTGCTTGATTGAAATTCTGCTACAGAAATTAGTTCAATTTTAAATGGTTACTGGCTGGAGAATGTTTTAACTAACCTTACATCACTCGAGAGAGGGGTAAGTGTTATGCTGAGCAAATGCTGTGGTCGACTTATTTTAAGAGTTTTTTCAGTCTCTGTATTGATGGGAAAAGTGATCGCTACTATTTATGGTTTTATAAACCAATCATAAATAATAAGTCGGTTAAATACAAATACTAGCTCATCCGAGAAAAATAACACTTGGCAAACAGGTTTTCCAAGCAGAGGTACAGGAAGGGTTGGTCATTGTTTTTGGAGGAGTGCCAAGGTCATTGCAGATATGAAACAATGAGGCAATGTCAAGGGTTAGGATAAGGTTAAAAAGAGAAAGTGAGTACTTATGAAAAGAGGACTAAAAGATTTCTGAGTTGAACACAGAAGTGGTAGGGTGGGGTCAAAGGACTGTTGGCCAATTTGAGTAAAGCATTTAACTCGTTTAGGAAAATGGTTGACAAAGAGATGAATGCAAGAGTGTTAGGGATAAGATGTTTAAAGGAGGGAGGATTGTCTCTGCCAGATGGAGAGATTGTATCCTAGTATTGTGGGTGCTGCAGCGCCAAGAAATCCTAGCTATTATTTCAAACTAAATAATGGATTTCGTGCCTTAGGTCAATGGATTGATGCGACATTGGTTTGAGGGGTTATCAATGATGTATGTCATAATAACCAAGAAATCAATAACCTAATCACTATGCAAAAACCACACTAGTTTATTAAGAAGGATTGTGCATTTATTTCCCTATATTAACAAGGCCAACGTCACGAAAAGAATTCTTAAACATAAATGATCAGCATACAGAATCATCAGCTGCTGATCAGAACATATTATATATCTCAGTTTAATCAAAGCTAGTAAGCAAATTATCTTAAGTATTATAACACAACTTAATTACAACATCTGCAACAGTGAAATGGTATACATTTGAGCAAAAGATCAAAGAATGTCAATATAAATCATGAGCATGTAAAGTCATATTCCCTCACTAACCACTAATTAGCATTAACACGATGGGCTTCACGTAAAAAGAATTTGAAACACAAATTTAGAAAACCATACTAGCTCGGGTTATAGTAAAAAAAAAAAAAAAAAATCTCATTATGCAGCAATTAATTTATAAGTTGCTGATGATACCTGTAAAATAAGACACATATAACAATACAATTTCATACCTTACCCATAGAACAACAACATGCAGTCTACTTCAGCAAGAGGACAACATCAGGAAATCTCATAGGGTCTGGTCAACATCGACAGCTAAACCCACATCACTAATACAACGCTTTCCCAAGAAGAACCTCCACTAAGACAACATCATTAACTAAACACAATTATAACAATTTCTTCTTCTCTTCCGTCTCGTCTGTGGCTCCATTGTTCCATCCCATCAAAACTTCACTTCTCAGGAAGAAATATCCCACATAGTAACATCTACTTCCATCCTTGAGGAAGAAATCACACGTTAGTGACAATTTTAAACAATAGAACAGTCAAACTCGAGTAATGACCTAATAAATCTGACCTTGTAAAACATAATGCAAAAAACCCACTAGGGGTAGCTGCCTACATGTCTATAAGCTATTAATCACACTCTTTTAAGGTAAGCATTGAGCAATGGAAAATAACTGCAAAGTTTTCTAGAGTTTGTCTAAATAGAAAACAAAATGAATTATGGTGACCATTTACAAAAGTCATCAGTTTTTCACATATTAGTTCATCAATGATCAGTACATTGATTAATAAAAATCATTGTTGAAATTTCCACTCCTGCATGGGTCATGAAGGGTGATATGGCCTGTGCTGGGTGAAGAATGTTTGTCCTAGCATTGTGGGTCTTGAAACTGATGTGAAACTCTGGTGCTTGGAGAGTGCTGACTCAGCATCTTGGGAAAGGTCTTTAGAAAATGATCATGGCAATGAGAGCTGTGTGTTAAATTCTTCAACGATCTGACTAGAGCTGCAATTAGAGAAGTGATTTAAAGGAAATTATCTTCTAGCTGCATAGTAGAGAAGCACATCAAGGTGGCATCAAGGTTGTTAGAGACTGAGGCTCTATTTGGCAGTGGCTTGCACCCTGTCCAAGTAGGGACCCTCACTCTAGTTAGGGTAAGGGAGTCACACAGCTAAGACAACCCCTGCTCACCCATTTAGTAGCTTGGCACAAGCAGTCAGGCTTTTCTCAGAGCTAATGTGTAAATTATTTGTGCACACACAACACAGTGAAAACACCACAAAAGAACTCCACACCAGTTTAGAAAAATAGCTAATATTTAGCTAAGTAAAACATGACCAAAACAACAAAAAATTAACATTCACTAGTAAAGATATACATTTTCAAAGAATAAATGTAGCATAGCACTTAGAAATACAATTGCTCCACCTGGGGCTATCCCAGCATCTTGATGGAGTCATTCCCAACAGTCTAATGCCACCTGCAAGGGAGTGTGGGCCGGTGACAGTCGCACGGACCCTAGGTATAGTACCCTGGAAATCAATGAGGAAGCAAAGAGGTTGCACAGAGTCAAGGTGTCACTGGAGCCGGTGTGGTATCGGGGCCTTAATGCTACTGGGGAGGTGAGATGTTGGTTCCTTACCTCTAAGCAGGGGAGGTGAGGCGTCAGTTCCTTACGGTTGCAGGGGGCAGTGATGCAGTGTCGGTGGCAAAGCGTCGGTTCCTTACAGCAAGGTAGGGTTGATGAATCCAGTAGGTCAAAATGCAAGGAGTCGACTTTGCAGTGTTGCGATCACACCATGGGGCCACAGGCGCTGCGGTGGAGTTGGAGGTCACAGACGTTTTAGACACTGCACTAGGGACTCGCGCTGTGGCTGGACTTCGGATGTGCTGTGGCGGTTGCAGTTGTTTCACTTAGCAGGGACATTGGCTCCAGTACAGGCAGCGGAGCAGAGTCGGACTGCGGGACCGGTTCTGAAGTCACTCTGGAGTCGATGTACTTGGTTGCATCAGAACTCACTTCCAACGGCCAAGGGACTGAAGTTGGCACCACTTGGCAAGTCAGGACTCTAGCAAGAGAGCCCAGATGCTGGCAGATGAAGTCTTTGATGTCCCTGAGCCTTCTTAACAGGAGGCAAGCTCAGTCCAAGCCCTTGGTGAACCTTTGGAAGCAGGATGTAGAAAGCAAAGTCCAGTCCTTTCACTTCCAGGACAGAAGCAGCAAGCAGTGAGCCAACACAGCAAAGCAGCAGGCAGAGTGGCAGTCCCTCCTACAGCATCCAGCTTGCATTCCTGGCAGAATGTCCTCAGTCTAGAAGTGTTCTAACTATGTGATGTCACAAGTGTAGGATGTATACCCATTTCTGTCTTTGAAGTAAGCAAACTTCAAAGAGGAATCTTTGTAGTGCTTAAGACCCTGTCTTTCCTTGCCCTGACCCTAGACACACTCCAGGGGTTTGGAGACTACTTTGTGTGAGGACAGGCACAGTCCTATTCGGGTGCAAGTGTCAGCACCTCCCACCACTCTAGCTCAGGATGACTCATCAGTCTGGTGAGGGGCCGTCAGGATATGCAGGACACATATCAGCTGCCTTTGTGTGACTGTCTAGAGTGAATGCACAAACAGCCCAACTGTAATCCTGATCCAGGTGTGTATTCAGCCAGAGGCACAGAATAGTTAAACATGAAAATGCCCACTTGCTAAAAGTGGCATTTTCAAACCTACAATTAAAAAATCAACTTACCAAAAGATGTATTTTTAAATTGAGAGTTCAAAGACCCCAAGCTCCATCTTATTCTTCTCCCAATGGAAAATTATACTTTAAAGCTATTTCAAGGCAATCCCCATGCTACCCTATGGGAGAGATAGGCCTTGCAATAGTGAAAAATGACATTAGAAGTAAAGCACACCAGTGCATGTCCTACCTTTTAAATACACTGCACCCTGCCCTTGGGGCTGCCCTGGACATACTTTAGGGGTGACTTACATTTAGGAAAAGGGAAGGTTTGGACCTGGCAAGTGGGTGCACTTGCCAGGTCGAAGTGGCAGTTTAAAACTGCCCACACCGACACTGCAGTGACAAGTCTGAGACATGGTTACAAGGCTATTCCTGTGGCGACACAATCAGTGCTGCAGACCACTGATAGCATTTGATTTACAGGCCCTGGGCACACCTTGTGCACTATATTAGGGACTTACTAGTAACTTAAATATTCCAGTCATGGATAAACCAGTCACCAATACCATTTAGACAGAGAGCACTTGCACTTTGGCACTGGTCAATAGAGTCCTAAATCCAGAAAAACAAAATTCAGCACCAGATCAAAAAACAGGAGGTCAGAAGTAAAAAGAGTAAAAGAGAGCTGATAGGTCTAACATGTGCTCCCCCCCCAGCTGAAAATGGGGAGAACCACCCAACCGCTTGGGAGTTCTCATCACTAAGGCGGAAGTACCTGGAGAGACCAGCATTGGCATGTTCTTTTCCAGGGCGGTGTTCCACCATAAAATCCATTCCCTGTAGGTAGATGGATGGCCTCAAGACTTTAGGATTCTCACCTCTCACCTGCATCAACCATGTGAGGGGCCTGTGGTCTGTCTGAACCCAGAAGGGAGTCCTAAAAAAAGTAGGGTCTTAGCTTCTTCAGTACCCCCACCACAGCAAAAGCTTCCCTTTCTGTTGCGCTCCTCCTCTGCTCCCTGGGAAGTAACCTCCTAATAACAAAGGCTACAGGTTGATCCAGGCTGTTTTCATTTATTTGTGAAATCATAGCTCCCACACCATGCTCTGAGGCATCTGTCTGCACCACTAATTCTATGGAAAAGTCACAAGCCTTGAGCACGGGTGCTGTGCCTCCTTCAGGGTGTCAAAAGTGATCCGGCATGCCTCTGTCCAGATGACCTGACGTGGCTGCTTTTCGGAAGTCAGCTCTGGCAAGGGGGCAACAATGGCGCCATACCCCTTGATGAATCACCTTTAGTATCCGGTAAGACCTAAAAAAAACTCATCTCTATCTCGGTCTTGGGGGGTGCACAAGCCCAAATGGTGTCAATCTTGGCTTGTAAGAGTGCCACCTGACCTTTTCCTTCCTGGTGTCCCAAGTACACCACAGACCCCTGTCCTATCTGGCACTTATTGATACTGATAGTGAAGCCTGCACTCTGCAGAGCCCCCAAGACTTCCTTGAGTAGTTTAAGTGGTCCCACCAGCTTGAACTGAGGAAAGCAATGTCTTCTAGGTAGACAGCACTGAAGTTCACCAACCCAGCCAGGACCTGGTTGGCCAGCCTCTGGAATGTGGCAGGGGCGTTCTTCAACCAAAAGGGCATAACAGAACTGATAATGCCCCTCTGGCATTGAGAATACCAACCTCTCCTTGGCTCCCTCTGTTAAGGCTCTGATTAATTGATTGAAGGCAATATGCCAGTACCCAAACGTTAGATCAAATGTGCTGGAGAACTTGGCAGCTCCCAACCGGTCAATGAGCTCATCAACTTGGGGGATGGGGTGTGCGTCAGTCTTGGTGAAGACATTAAATCCCTGGTAGTCAACACAGAACCTTAGTTCAAATGTGACACCGGATGGAGTAGCCTTGGGGACCAGAACCACTGGGCTAGACCAAGCACTGTTGGAGTACTCAATCACCCCTAACTCCAGCATCTTACAGACTTCATCTTTGATGCTGTTCTTCACTCTATCAGTCAACTTGTAAGAATTGTGCTTAACAGGTGGGCTGTCCCCAGTGTCAGTGTCATGGGTACACCATTGGTTGACTCCAGGGGGGAGCGAGAACATGGAGGCGAATTGTCCTAATAACTCCCTCTGTTGTTCAGGGGTCAGAGTAGAGGAGAGGTTCACACCCTCCACTGACCTATACTGTTCTTTGGAAGACAGGAGGTCGGGGAGAGGCTCACTCTTGTAGTCCATCCCAAAATCCATGACCAAGAGCATGATCAACTCAGATGTCTCGAAGCGCAGCTTGAGTTGGTTCACGTGCAGGACCCTTAAAGGGTTCCTTGGAGTCTGCATGTCCACCAGGTAGGTGATGTTACCCTTGCACTCCTTCACCTCAAATGGCCCAGACCAACAGTCTTGGAGAGCACGGGGCTCTACTGGGGCCATCACCCACACTTTCTGGCCAGTCTGAAGCTCAACCAAAATGGTATTCTGGTTGTACCATCGTTTCATATCATCCTGGCTAGCTTCCCGATTCTCCTGGGCGAGCTTTCAGAACCGGGCTGTCTGGTTCCTGAAGGCCAGCATGTATTTTAATTCATCATGGGGTGGATTCCTAGGAGCTTGCTCCAAACCCTTCATCGCTAAACTGAGTGGCCCTCTCACAGGGTGCCCATACAGACTGAAGCCAACCCCCTTCTGCAGTACCTCCCCGTAGGCAAACAGGCATGGGTACAGGACGTCCCACTTAAGACTCATGGGTTCTTAGAGACCCTAAACATACCCTTTATTTAGCTTTGGGAGTGTATAGCATGGTGAACTTGTAGGTAACACCACACTCCTTCCACATGGTTTTCATGTACAACAACCTGGGAAAACCAACACGGGTAACGATCCCCATAAGTACTCTGGCCACAGTAGGTGCAGTCACTGTCCTCAGAGTGACCGCTTCTGGATACCTGGTGATGTGGCCCACCAAGATGAGGGTAAGCATATTGCCCATGACTGCTTTGGGATCCAGAGGCCCCAGAATGCAATGCCCACTCACTCAAAAAGGGTGTTCATAACTTTCCCAGATTTGCCACTCACCTGGCAAGTTTGACATCTCATACAGGATGCATCAGAGTTTGTTCTCATTTGGGGACAATGAAAGTGGGTGACAAGCCTGTCAAATGTCTTGCGCTGACCGAAATGACCTTCCCTGTGGCATATCATGAGCCAGACTCAGTAGGAAGTCTCTGAAACACTGGGGTACCACCAGCACACGGGCTGCCCCAGGCTTAGCAACATTAGGCTTGCTACACAGGAGATCATTCTCCCAGTAAATCAGGTGAGATCCAGAGGCATCACCAGCTGCCTGGGCCTCAGCCTGTTTCCGAAAACCCTCAAGAGTGGGGCCCACTTTCCACGCTGCGCAGAACTCCTCTCTGGTGGGGCCTCATTCCTGCTGCCTATGGGTCAGCTCAGGCAGGCCCCCCCAATTTCAGCCACTTCTTCCCCTGTAGGTTCTGGGCCCCCCCCTCAGGTTCAGCCTCCTCCCAGACCATGGGAATCTCAAGAACTGGATTACCATGCATCTTGCCTCTCCTCCCCTGGGCAAGCACCTGGGCCACTATTTCAGGCTCCAAATCCTACTGATCACCATCTGGTGGCCATGGAACGTGAGATCACGCACACCCACTCTGTCAATCCTACACCTCCTTGCAAGCGGCATGCTCCAAGTCGGTCCTTAGAAAACAGTCAACAGGCATAGAGGGACTCACAGCTACTCTCAAGGAACATGAGCCCCCTCCACCCTTCAAAGAGAACCTGAGCTACCAAACATTGGTGGTCACTGCTGTCTCCTGCTACAACATGGTGGACCACATTAGGGATGACCTGCTCCTCAGACACCAGGTCATCAGATGATAGCAAACAGTTGCCATGCTGGCTCCTGTGTCTCTCAGAGCCTCCACCAACCTCCCATTGATGGTCACCCACCGCCTGTACTTTTTAATGTTGTCAGGCATGGAGGTTCTCCGGACCCTCTCACCCTGTGAGACTAGGGGCAACTCAGCTGGCTCCCTACCACTAACTTGGACCAACTCCTCTCTAAGCGCTACACTCGCCATCCCTAGTGTCTGACCACCACTGGGGGGTTGTGTCCACTTGGGACACTTAGGACTCCCCCTGAAATATCCTTCCTGATTACAGGTGAAACACATGAAGGGTCCCTTCCCTGCAGGCTTACCTGAAGGGAACCAACTTTTCTTTTTTTATAGGGGGTTGGTAATCCTTACACTGGGAACTGGTTTGGGGCCTTTACAAGCACTCCTTACTTTTTACTTTTGTCCACCCTCCTCTTTCTGTTGGGGACACTGCCCACCCTTGGCTTAGTTTCCCACATACAACTTCTTTTGGACCCTGATGCTGCAACAGAGGTCCCCCTTCATGGCAAGCTTCCTGGGATCAGTAATCTTGGTGTCAATCAAGTTCTGGCGCAGGTCTGGAAAACACTAGACAAGTATTCCCATGGAATCAAATTGTACAGCCACTGATAGTCTGTTACTTTGCTGCCTTTTATCCAACCATCTAGTGCTCTGCAAAAGGCATCCACATACTACACCCAAGTTTGAGAAGCAAGCTTGGTACTTTCCCTAAACTTTACCCTGTCACTCTCTGGGGTGATAACCTACCTCCTGGTTAGGTCTTTCTTCATGGCAGGGTACCTAATCTGGTCTTCTGTACTTGATGCCAACAAGGTTTCCTCCCCTCCACTTGGAAATACATCCACTGTCCTGGCCCCCAATCTCTCTCAGGGACCCTGTTCATCTTCAATGCCACGTCATAACCCCTGAACCACTGCTGTCATTCTCCTAAATAAAATCCCTCACCACATCCTGGGTTATATATATCTTACCCTCAGACTGCACTGTGGAACTGCTGCTGCCACCATCTGTACTAAACCTGCTTTTTAGACCCAGCTCCTCCTTTCAAACCCGGCTAGTTTCTACTGGAGTTCTCTCTCATGCTTCAGCTTGAGCTTCTCCAAATCCATTCAGAGCCTCAGAGCCTCCCGTCTGTCCTGCAGCTCCTCTGGATTCAGACCTCTTGAGATAGCACTGCTGCTTGCCCTGGAAGGTGCCTTCCTCACATGCAGATTTTAATTCTCCACAAAATCCTCATGCAGGTTCTGCTTCTCTCCCTCCACAATAACATTCTCCTCCCTTGTGTACTCATCAGCCTCCTTTGCTGCCAACCAGGCCCTCAGCTCCCTTTTGCAGTGCCTCCTTTTTATTGAGGCCTTTAATAGGACATTTGAACTCCTTGCAGACATTTTTGAGCTAAAGCACTGAATATGTCTCCAACCTATCCTGCTCAAACACCAACTCTGCAGCTCCAACTGATGGCTCACCAGACTGAGACATGATTGTAAATCAAACTCAAGAGTTTGAAAAAGAGAAAAATCAAACCAGTATGTTGGGGTGTAATGGTCTGTGATATGGAAGTAGTGTACACCAACCACTGTATGTCCAGTTCAAATACAAGTCCTAACCTCACCACTCATCACCAATGTTAAAAGTGTGGTCCCTATTTGGACAGGGTGTAAACCAATGCCAACTAGAGACCCTATTTCTAACAAATTTTCAGTGAGCAACATGTGCATCTTGAGTGGTACATAGGTTGCTGCTGAAATTGCTCAGTTCTACATTTGTAGACCGAGAGAGTGAAGGTGAATAAGACAGGAAGGGATTTAGTCAAAGTGGGTTTTTCTCTTTGAGAATGGAGATGCAGTAATGGGAGCACATGATTAGCGCTGATGGGTGTAGCACAGGTTGATATTTGATAAACAGTTGTAGGTTAGAATGGGAACAAGAGCAGCCCCAGGTGCTTGATGGGGGAGGTGACTGTTGAGTGAGTGATGGGAAAAGAATTTCAAGAAGAGGGCATTGTGAGCATGACAATTTAGAGAAGGTTTGTGCCCCGAGTAGAATGAATGGAGATAAGAGGGTTATTAGTGAATGATGACGTTAAGGTCTCTGAAGTGATTTTCAACAAAACAAAGTGCATTTTGAAGGGAATCCTAACACCGAATATACAGGGTATGAGGTCGAAACGTGGTCACTGTGATCAAAAATGTTTTGGAAAAGACGAGGCTTATGCCTGAGCCTAAGTGGAATGAGTGTAAGCAGATGACGCTGTGCTCATGGCACGCATGCCAAAGGTACTGTGTCTTCTGGTCTTTGCCTTTGTGGACTTTATCGCTACTCTAGATCCACGCACCAACTTTTCAAAGTCCTACATCATGGTGTGTAGCCCTAAATGCAAGCCGCCTCCTAGTTTTACTATTGGGACTAGCCACATATGCTGCACAAGCACCTTTTCCTGCCTGGGGGTTAGTTTTTATTCTTCTGGGTCTTGGGTACCCAACATTGTTCAGTGTGGAGCAAAACTGTCAGGGCAATTAGTTTGTTGTGTAGCCAGCCTCAGCATTTGCAAGGTGGCTTGCTTGGTCCACTGTTGCAGATCTACAGATCTCAATGTACCTTTGTCACTCTGTATGGGGCAGAAATTTGGGTCATATCTGAATGCGCAGTTATTCAGCACGAAGAAAATTGCTTTTGCAGACGACTCCTTGCAGTCTCCATGTCATCATCCAGTTTTATTTGTCACAAAGAGCTGGCCTTGAGGTTTCTGGAAGATCTCATCAGTGTATGACCAGCATTATTACAGCTGACTACTTGGAACAAGCATTGTCAATGCAACGGGTCTCACATTTGTTCGAGTTAGAGCTTTTAGTGTTGTAAAGCAAAAAAAAAGCAGCGCGATCGCGCTATGTAAAATGCAGCGCGATTGCGCTGCAGGGAAAATAAACAGATAAGTAGTCCAGACTCCAGGCTGAAAACATCGAGCCTCGTATGTTTTTGGTACTTTATCAGTGCTGTGTAGGTGGGTAAACACTGGAAAAGGCATGACGTATGCATGCCTTTCACAAATGAAAGCAAGCGAATTTTAAAAGGCAAGCCCACGAACCAATGTAAGTGACTGACGTGGCATGGGCGTGGTTTCAAGCCCAAAGAGAGATTACAGAATGGACGGAGCACTTCGTGCTCGCCCATAAAAAACAAACAGGCAAGTCTGACAAGGGACATTATTAGGGACTATTTCTCTTGCAAAAGAGGTAAGCATATTCCTTGACTTGAGCCTATGTAAAATATGCTTATTGTAGGACCGGGCAGTTGCATGCTTTTGTCGAGCCTTAACTTTGTAACACCCTCAGTAAGAAGCATGTCCGCCATGCTTTATTTGTGTGTCCCTTCAGCGAACCAACAAGGAAGCAATGAAATCAAGTGTGTCTGGTTATCTGAGGAGGATTTTCCTGAATCATACCTATTTATCGCCAGTGCGAGGGCACTGGGAGAGCTCACTTTTAGTGCGTTTCAGTGCAGATACTGTTACTGTTACTGTTACAATGTTTTCCATTAGGTTTTATGCACCACATAGACCATGGCTAATGCCTCTGCGATGGCATGTTGGGTCAAACCATGTTTGAAATTTTATGAAAGATATGAAAAATCCTTTTTAATACCACTTCTAAGGCAGAAGTGTCGGACGTCAGACAAGTGAGACTAGCCTGTCTGTTCCTTCTGTATTTATCTGATCTTCAAACTGTTTTGCATGTGGGTTCGTCCTTAAATTTTTTAGTGAACGCAGTAACATCATGCTGACTTAAATCTATGTTGCTCACATAAGCTTCCCAGAATTGATGACTGGCTCATTTCTCAGCGTACGGCCCATACTGTTCTTCGTTTAGTTATTTATGCTTTTACTAGGCACTTTGTTAGCGCCGTTATATTTGTTGAGATAGGAACTGTTTTATTGTATTTAAGCGTGTCCTAATAGTTTTACTTTTAAATTATAAAGTGTTTCTTCTATCCTGAATCTTTTATGGATGCATGATGCGTCCGAATAAAGATTTTGAATCTGAATCTGGAGTGGGTGATTAGGAAGGGAATCTATTTAATTGCAGAATGGACAAGCACATAGAGATATTGGGTACTGGTTGATTGCCTGTAGTGCTGGGTGGTAAGTTTGTCAAGGTAGTGTCATGAGGTAGCAGGGTAGGGTCTATTGTTTTTAAGGTGACAATTTAGGGGTAATGGGTGGACTAGTTGAGGTAGACTAATTTGAAACGTGGCTGAACGCAAAACAGCTCATGAGTGATGCGCTTTACACATGATAGTAATATTACTATCATGGGACATTACCATGCTATACCATTCCAGGCATATATTGAATACCATTGTCAACTGCATGTTGATCCTCAACCCTGTGCCCATCAGAGTGAAAGTATTCAACCTGTGATTAAGAAGCCAGATTAAAGGTCTTCCCCTTGAAATGAGCCGTACATGTTTCAAACTGCAAGAGGCCAGATTAACGTTCTCCTTTGTTAAAAGAGAGGAATCTACTTGCAATTCCTGAGAGCAGATGCTAGAGTGCTGGTCACAAAGCCATGAGTGGCACATTGTCATTCTCTTGTCTGGGAGGGAATTCACCAGTCCGCTGGACAAATACCTGCACCTTTCAATGTTTACAGTCAGCTCAAGAAGGCTGTCAGGTTTAAACAATTTCTTCTTTGTGAACGCTGAATTCCTGGCTTTGCCCGACAGTGTCCATTTCATGGTTTGCCACTGCAAAAACAGCTAAAATGCATTTGCCCATACATGAGCAAATAGCACTTTCCTTGCCCGTTTCCTTGCAGTTCAGAAGGGGTTACAATGTGGGCTCTACAGTTTGTAATCTAGAATAGTGCCCAAGTAATATTGTTTATTAAAAAAGAGTGCTGAAGGATTTACGTTACTCCATAGATAAAGATACAACTCCAAGAGTTCAACTTTTGAGCGATTGTTTTCACACAATGCTGTTCTTCATGACCGATATGTTCCAAGCCTGATGTGGGGAAAAAAGCTTTCTGAAGGTCTTACGGGGGAATGTTTAGTTTTATTCATATGTCCATAGCCAGGAATGCTGTGGGTTCTCTGCCCTGTCTCCAGGAAATCTGCATCATTGAAGGACAGCAGTTCAGTGCAATCTTGGGAGGTGGGACTCAAAATATTTTTGCAAATTTAAATGAGCTGAGACATCCAGATTTCAGTATTTAAGTGTGACCCCCAAGTACAAAGAACTGATACATTCAGTCATAAACAGTGGCTGCCTGATTTTCATCTAATGTATTCAAATTGTGTTATTCTGATAGACTTTTTAAATATACGAGACACAGTCTAAATATCCATTAACTGACTTTATACATGATAACATGAGATCAATAGAATGACAACAGTATGGTCCTTCATTAGTTTGCAGGCCACATTCCTGGCTACTCCTCATCAGGCTATAGATATTCTATGTATTGTTCGAAATGGGTTTGTTAAAACATGTTGCAATCTGGAAAAACTTTACTGAGGTATAAATTGGCATTAGTAGATATCAACATGCCATATTGAGGTTGTAAACTCTGACTTTCTAAATTGCAGTGTTTGCAACTGCAAAAGTAATTTGTACATCAGCCCTTTATCTCCTTTAGTATGCCTTTAGCTTCAGTTTAGGCGACCAAACATTTTGCGTCCAGTGGTTCGTCCTTATTGCTTTTAGAAATTCTTGGAGTTATATGGATTTCATCAAGTGCTATATTGCACAACTGTTCAAGAGGTTCTTCCTTTTTTTTTTTTTACCAAGAATGTAGACAATTGTTCTATCTTGGAACTTTCCCTTAGCCTCGTGTCCACTTCTGGATTCACTGTCCGAACCACAGCTTTCAAATAGATATCTTTTATTGAAGCTTTGGACTGGTCCTCATGCCACTTTCCAAGGCTGCATCCTATTTACATTTGTGATGGAAGACTAACCTTACTTCTGTTATCCTTAGCCTTCCTATAAGGAAGAGTGGCAGATGTATTCTCTGAAGCGGAGGTGTAGGTACTCTTTGGGGGCCACAAGAAATGGCTCCTCAGTTTAGTAGGAACTGGAGTGACAGATATGTTGAAGATATGTTCCAGATCTTACCAGTAACCCACTTTATTCACAGTTTATATTCTTGCCTTAATTTGAATGACGTTTCCTCCCTCTTGAGGGGGAGATGTCTTTTTTTTGCTTCTCCTAATGGGCCTTGGGTAGTAGTAAGGGGGGGGGGGATTGTGGGAAAGATACATGTTCATGGCCACACCCGCTAAGCGTTTTTTAATTAGGCGGTAGACTGTAGGGAGGAGAACGAGTCATTGAAAATGCTCGACATAACTGATAAGTAATGGAAATCTCCAAGTTTTATGGAATTTTTCTCATAACTTTACTACTACTTTAATTACATTTTTGGATTAGCATAAGTATAAAGATGGTATGTCGAATTTTGCTGAAATTATTTCAGTTTTTCAAAATCAAAATACATGTGCTGAAAAGTATTATAAATATCCTCATTTTATCTGGGTCACAGATCATCGGCGTGGATGGGACGGGAAGAAACAATCTTTTTCATGGCTGTTTTGCATCTGATGGCAGTGGAACAGCTCTAACGATGACAGATGACACCACCGAACATCTGTCTCGCTGCAGCTGAATGTGTCTTGATACATTGTGATAGAAGCTGGCAATACCCATCCAACGATCAGGGCCAGCGTTTTTGCTTCTAAAGTCAGGATAGTGGCACATAAACAGGATGGATTTGGGATTTTAAAATAGGCATGATGTGTGAATAAATGTTGCACCGTTTCACATTTTTTTGAAGAAAAGCATAGAGGACTTGTCAGCAGCAGTCTTGTGAATAACACTCGAGTCGGTGACTCGTGAATGCGCCATTAAGCAAGGGCAGGAGGTGTGCGAGAGAGGGAACATGTGTTTACAGCACCACAAACAGCCAAAGAAGGTCAAGCTGTTCATCTGGCAAGCATACATATGTGCCTTGCCTAGACTTCAGTAGACCTTAGCATCATTTCTTTCTGCTGTACCTTTAGCTAAAGAACTGCTTTTCTCTCAAGAATTGTACAATCAGACGTTGTGTGCCCTCCACTACAGTACAGCTTTTTGGTTGAATTAAAACCTGCTACATTCTGCCATGTTAGTAAAGACAGGCTTACTTCCTAAACAGGACAGTCACATATGTCTGTACTGCTGTCCTGTGCTGTGCTTTATCAAACTTGTTTCTCTTTTTTTTCTGAAACTTTAGTACTTCCATCATTTTTCTGGCATACTTCCTTATCTTGGTCTTTGGTTTTTAGGGGTTTGTCCTTCTGTCTATTTAAACGTCTGTTCCCTCCCCCTTTCCCTCGGTTTTATTCATCACCCTTCTCCTACCTACGATTTAGAATATTTATTCCCACCCAAACCAAAATTCTTCTAAAGCACTCTGTTACCTAGGCCCTCTACCCTCACTGTACCCTAGAACATCTATGTCCCACGTATTCCCTAGTTCCTCTACTCCTGCCTTTACCGTAATGCCTCCATACCTTAGTACCTTTTTCACTACAAGTAGCCTAAGACCTTTACCTTGACTATATACTACAGCTATCTATCCCCTGGTCCCTCTACCCCAAATGATATAACCTTCAACTCCACCTATACCGTAGAAACTCCCACCTCAAATATAATTTAGTAGACATACATATATAAACACACACCCAGTGCCTCTGCTTCACTTATACCATATTAGTTCATTCCATACCTATACACTAGTTCCACTCGGTAGTCCGCTCTCCATTACTGCATATCCTTTTTCTCCCTACTTTTTAATTGTTTACATTCTTTGTTCCCTGTGTGTGGTTTTTCTCTGTGTTTTTTGGGTCACATTTCAAGAAATTGTTCAAGGAAGCTCATCTGCTGATTTTGGCAATTCGTTGCCTGTGGTAATCAGATTTGTGGTCTTCCTCTTGTATTTCCTCTAAAATGAGGTAGAGCCAGCTACACAACTTTTTATGCACAAAACAAAATATTTCCCAAGTCGTAGCTTGTTTGAGTAGCCAGTTGGTCATTTTATTTAAAGACACAAGGGTGTTTGCATCCAACACTCAATTCTCCTGCGTTTTCTGAACTCTGGCATTGAGGTGCAGTATGAATTTAATACCTTTTGTATCGGTCTTCCTTCCTTACTCTGTGATCTCGCCTTGTTCTTCTTACCTATCTGTATCCCTCATCCTAGACCAGTATATGTTTCTGTCCACCAGTACGTCTCCATCCTTTACTCTGTTAGAATACATCAAGACACCCCCTGGAGCACAGTCCGATTCAAACCACTGAAGACAGAAACAGCTGCACACAGAAGAATGCTGACCGAGGTCCATGGATCATGAAGAGCAGAAACCATCAGGCAGTGTCTGAAAAAGAAGGAATGTAATTGGCCAGCAATTTTCCATTACAAACACAACGGGGAATCCAGCATTTTTAAAGTCATTAGAATGGAAGCCAAATATGCCATTCGTGTTTCTTTTCCTGAACGTCGCGGGTTTCTTGAGAGTGTTCCTTACTTTAATTTTTTTGTCTTACTTTCTTGCAAACGTGTACGGATGATTTCGTAACTGTGACTCGACTTACAGCACTATAACAGTTAATAATGTATAGCAGTAGCTACTAGTTGTTTGTAAATCCATCGCCAGATAATTTAATATCGCACACCGATTTTGATACTGAAGGCTTCAGTGCCAACCCTGCCATCTCTGGGATTATGTTTTGTTTCAAATAATAGCTACCTCAGGAATCAATATTGTTTCCCTCGAACAGAAAGAAACCAGATTTCAGTATGGCAATAATTGCTCTGATAAGCACATTTTAATGAAGCGGTCATTGAGAATATTTCCTTTCCTTCACGGAGGCTAAGAAACAAAGCCCCTCACAAGACTTTAAACATTTCCTTAGTGTTTGACCACATCATTTTTTTTCTATGAGAACGTTAGTGTTCAGGAGAGGTATTTAAAAGAGCAGTAGAATAGAAGAGACCGATTTCACAGTTAAATATATTTCTATGTCCACATACGCTGTCCGATATAACTATAATGGACGTGAAGTAACCTTGGATCCACTAAGGTTCTCTGTCGCTCTTGCATTAACGTGGCAGTGTGGCTCTTAATCTTCTGACTTAAATATGATTTGAGTCCGGGGACCCCCACTGAGTCATACTGGAAGCTGGGGACCCCTACCCAAGCACTTTCAATGGTTTGAAACTCAAATCAATACACAAACATTTATCAGACAAATGCACAAATTATGAAAAATATTTATTTACTTCACAAACCAATCTATCAAAAACTACCAATTTTAATTTGAATGGAAAGGTTGGAGTTCCAGTCAATTCAATGGAGACCACTCATTGTCCACGCTATGTTCGATTTGATGTACTTGCTCTGCTCCCGTGATCAATCTGCGGAAAGTAGCTCAATTTGCAGCCTCCCTTTTCCAATTCCTTCACATTTACAGGGCGTGTACATTTTTCAATTTTAAATTTTGCTTCTTTATTTATATAAACTTTATTATTCTGAAAATATTATTTAATTGTCTAAGCAGTTGTGGTGCCCTTAAATAGGCTTTGCGGTCCGTCGGCTGTAAGTTAAGAACCACTGATCTAGGAGATGCCCCCAGTGGGCTGCACCACCTATTCTGTCATGTCCCGGTATGCTGTAGCCTACAGTGCTGCCTTCAGAACAGAATGGTCTGTTACGATCCAGATGTCGCCCCATAGCACCATTCTAATTGCAGCATCCTGCAGTGTGGAGCTGATTTGAATTTCTTTTGGCGCGGTGGAGTCTGGCTTCCACTGAGGCCCCTACTTTCAGAATGATCTTGAAATCACTGAGGAAACAGTTATCAAGTGGTGGCAGAGACTGCAATGATGGTTTTGTGTGCCCAAGCTGGCACCAGACCTGCCATTCATCTTATCAAGTATTTCCCTCATTGGCTGCAGCAATAAGAGGTCATTTCTTTTAAGTCCAACGAAACGTTATTACAGAGGGTGTGACAGCGAGAGAGAAAGAGAAAGGATGGGGGGGAGATCTAAGAGAGGCGAAAGAGAGAAGAGATAGAAGGCGAGTTGCAGAAAATGGATGGAAAGAGAAAGTTAGGAAGAAGTGGCTGGGTTGAACACTTTTGCCAGGTTTGCTTTTGGTTCCCACTGTGGCCCTGCTGGCACCTACCACTTCATGCTGGGCAGTCTGCCTTACTCTGATGTCACGGGAGACGTATTACTACTAGACTGCATGCCATCCCTATCTACCTTAGCAATAAATATTTCTAGCTTTAACTTTGTCAAATCCGTCATTATTCCTCACAAAATGGCAACTGCTTCATCTTAAAGTAACCCTAGAAAAAAAAATCTGTAACCATCTAATTCTTAATCAAAGTGTTAGACTGTTGAAACCCCTGATTCTTTGCAAGTAGAGACTATAATATGCTAATAAAATTGTGAAAATCACAATAATTCCAGCAAAAATAACAAATGCACTCACTGTCAAAACAGGATTGCTCAAGTTATGAAATCGTACACCAGCTAAGCAGCTGGAAGCGTAAGAATTGAACAACCCCTGGGTATTGCCCTTGGGAATCCTCAGAGGTAGATGCTCGAGCATGTAAAACTTACACTCACTGGAATGGGTAATTTCACCAGAGTGACTGTTTTCTCTTATTATTGTGAAATGTTCCAACCACTGGATGTCCTGGCCATGATAGGCTGAATACCCTATGACTGAAAAAACAGCCACGATCACGAGTGGTGATGGGTTGTGGGATCGGGCAGGGCAGAGGCAGCGTGGAATGGAACTCCAGAGGCCACAGAATAAATGGGTTTTTCTGGCAGAGAGCAAGTCGAGTGCCCGTTTTATGTGCCTGCAGGTTGTAAAGTACGTTCATTAAACCCAATATTTCTCCGAGTTAATTCTTTATTGTCAGAAAGCAAAGCTCTGAATTAGAAAGAGGCAAACTCAGTCAATTGTTCCTGAGCTGTTCTATCTGAGAATAAAACGCTAAATCAAATGAATGCACTTTATTCCACACAGACACATAAAACAGATACCCTGCTCTGCATAAGAAGAGTCCGTCATGATACAGCCTTGTGAGAGGGTAGTCCATGGGTTTTTTGGTAGGGAGGGGGTAAATGAAACAGGACACAGTGTGAAAGACTGGTTGGGCAAGTAACTGGGTTGGACAGGGGTTTACCAGAGTATGGGCTCTAACAGGGAACTGCCACTGGAGCTAGCTGCTGCACCACACCAATGGGAACACAGATTTGCAAACTCAATGGTGCCACCAGATTGGCTCCCTTCACATGGTGAGCCTGTGTGGAGCCGATATCACACTGTGGTATTGAAAATAAGCTGGAAGCAGCTGCAAAGAGTGGATTCCAGCCTCAGTATTGTATTTTTTTAGGGGTGAAGGGGTTTCGTGGGGGGAGCAGAAGTGCCTTTTTGGTTCTCCACACGAGGTGCCGCCCAATCCAAGGGCACACAGTGCATTTTTTTAAAATTGAAGTTGGCAGGTCTGGGAATATCATTCCTTCGCAGAATTTAAAAGAATAAATGTATTCAAAATACTTTAACTCAATGGATTCTGCAGTTTAACACATCCGTGATCACAGATCTGCGTTCAGTACACTGGTCATTGGCTTCATGGACCTTTCTGTCAACACTGCTTTTTAAAAACGGCTTCATCTGGGGCTCCTAAACAGCAATAATGGCCATGGCACTAGTAAGCGCAAAGATTATCCTCACAGTCGCCAGCAATGGTGCTAATGTTATGGGGAGAAGGAGTCAGTGCTGTATTTAATGCCATGCACACAAACAAAGAGCTGAAACTTGCTTGGGCACCAACCAGCAGCAGTCTGTCCATACGGGCCAAAGGGCCACTGCTCGACCTTTTTCCAGACAAGAAGCGTGTCTGTCAGCCTAAATAAAGGTCAGCCTAACAACACTCTTCTGGTTCAGGTCAGTCAGCCAGGAGCTAGATATTCACTAAATGCGCAGGCTCCTGGCTGCCCAAGCTGAACTTTGCGAGGCTGAGGATTTCACAGCCCTGTGGGCATGACCTCCTCAGCCTGGCAAAAGTGCCTCACAGCCTTCCCCCTTGTGATGAGGGGAAGCATCACCGATTTCCTCAAACCTGGGTGCATCAGTTTTAAGCCCTGAGGTGACCATGGCCGAGTGTCAGTCAGTAACACCTCATTACAGAGTGGGGTGGGATCAGTAGTCTCACTGACCCCATCCCACTCTGTGACGAGATCAGGACTGCTGCCTTCCCTCATTGGTTGGCCCTAGGTCAGCTAATGTGGTAAGGCAGAAGTCCCAACCCTCCTGGGACCTCCAAGGCTTCTCTGTCAGAGAGTTGCTGTTGAGGTGTTTTTTGTTTTATGCATGTGTCCATGAAAGAATGTCTGTGTATTTGCTGGTGAGTCTTGTAAATGGATTTGTGTGAATGAATGTGTGTGAGCATGTGTGTATGCATCCCCCCACCCAGTAAAATTAACACCCACCACTGGTACCCACATTTCTAATATATTGGCCACATAACAGAGATTTGGTGGAAAGACTGCGAGTAGCTGAGAGTTCTGCCTGCCAAGGGCTTGCTTCTCTTTCCCTACCTACTCTTTCTCCACATTTACCCCTGTTCTTCTTGGTGGTATTTGCCACAGAAGACCACTGTAGTAGCTAGGACTCTGGTGATGGCCCAAAGATGGGTGCTGGGCGGTTTGAAGTCTTCTCAACTACTTTTCATTTTACCAACACTTGCTGCTGGGCAGTGCAGACTTGATGCTGAAGGAGCAGCAGTGTGTGGTAGTGCCAATCATGCTGTGCCCCAAAATGGCTGCCTAATGCACGTCTCTCAATGGGGCTCCAGCCACGTCCCGTAGACTGACACTTTCATCTCCCTGTGGATCCCACCTACTTACCTTGTTGGGCTGCAGAGCAGAGAACTGCGCTTGTGTGCCTTCCAAACTCAACCTGGCTCCCAAAACGGGGCCTTCCCCTATTACAAGAGTCGCTTCTGCTTTATTTACTTGAACTGCCTTTGTCTACACAGGAGACCTCATAAAATGTGTTGAAGTAGATCCTGACCTGGTTATTTCTCCAATTTTCTAGAAGACAAGGGCTACCTCCTAAAATAGTTTTACCATAATCTTAATACATTCATAACTGTTTATATCCCAATCCTACCTGAGACTGAGAGACCCTCCACCTTTTCATTTGCACACAGTCAGAGGCCGGCTCACCTAAAGCTTCCTGATAGTGTACATCACACTGTACGTCCCCACCTCGTTTACAGTGCTACCAATACATCACAATCACTACTGGAAGAACAGGACTCTAGCTCTCACCCTAACATAAATCTTCTGGTTTCCAAATATCTCACTAGACAGAACTCGCAAAGGAACTTGACGCCCTGGCTCTCATCCTGACACCCCCATCATAGCTTACTCCATAACTAAAGCAGTGACGACCCTGCTCACAAACCACTTCCCCAAATATGGAGTCAATTTCATATCCCTCAAACCTCTCTAATTATTTGAGTAAATACTTGATACATAAACCCTTGAGACACTTCAAAGAAACCCTTTTCAGAAACCAATACGATTGTATGCGAATACTAACCTTCAGAACTGACTTTTTCTACACCCATCACATCAACCTTTGGACCAGCTCCTTACAAAACAAGCAATGCATCTACTCACTGTTGAGGATTCCCATTGGTCAGAAACCTAAATGTTTGCCCCTTTGCCCTTCCCAGTAACCTTTCTACCTCCATATTCAACAGCAGGAAATTATGTTCCAAGGTAATGATACAATCTTGGCCTCAGTTGACAATCCCTTACCTACTCCCAGATCTATCCCCTCTGTCTTGCTTACAATCTTATATGGCCTATATCCTGCATACTCCACGCAATCTTCATTGACAGGCATCTCCAATCAATCCCTCTCACCCCAGGCTCCTCTACCACCCAACCCATCCATTAGTAACTACAGCTCCGACTTCCAAACAAGCCATAACTCACTCTCCTTTGCCCTCCCACCTTTCCCCTACTACTGCTTTTCTATCTAATCACTCCTGTAAAACATCACCAGTACTCCATTTTGGCCATCTCTCTTCAGTTGTCTATCAACCTCTCCCCCCACCCTCCCCATTTATTCACACTTATTCTTCTGCTACCCACAGGACCACTCATTTCCCCTCTTATGCTCAGTGCCCTCTACATCTACCTCCTTTGACCCATTTGAATTTCAAACATATAAGCTTCTCCTTCTACCTTATTTGTTCCAATACATCATCCATTCAGATCCTCAAACATTCCTTGAATCCTAATTTAAAAGAGCTAAACAATTCCCTTCCTGTCAGTAAACAGTGTCCAAACTCACAGATCTTCTGTCCTCCTTAACAAGACCTCTTGTTGAAAATGGACATCCTTACACAAGCTTTTTCTTATTTCAGGGACTGGTTTACATTCATAAATGCTATGTTCAAACTGCAGCAAAGTTCCATGCAACAGCCAATATCTCCAGAGACTTTGCTCCCCTAGACACAAATGTGTGTGCTTACCCACCTACACAGCCTCATCGAAAGCTTCAAATACATGATGCCCTCCCAATCACAGCAAACAACCATATCACACTACCTTGCAAATTCAACTCATCTCCCCAGTCTGATTCTAATCCCGACTATACCTCCAAAACAGTCAGTAGATAAACTCACCAGCTGTTCCCTCAGTTCCATGCTGCATAACTACTGATCTGAAGTCAAACACTGCTCCAAGATCACTGAAACAATCAAGGAGATCAATCTCAACATCATGGTTCTCACAGACAATTGGCTCATCAATACCTCTATCACTCTTAAAACCACCCCTTTGCTAGACAGACAAGACAGACAAGATGGAGGTCTTGCTGTCTTTCACAGAAACTTGCTTAGCTGCATGTTTACATGTTCCTCTACCCCCAGCCACTTTCAATCCTTCGGGAGCATATTGCTGGAAATGTCCTCTCACTCCGCCCCCCCCCAACCTCAGGATAAATGTGATTTACCACCACAATTGTCAAACCAACACCTTTGTTGACGAATGTATGAACTTCCTCGTATCCCAATGAATCATTTCTGACAACATTATTTTCCTCCAAGACTTAACTCTTCAGTCGGATACCAAGGGAAACACCTTTACATCCTTTCTCAACAACAATGATCTCCAGAAACACTGCCAGAGTCTCATGCACTGCAGGGGCGCCTCTCTGCATCTGATCATATCCAGAAAGTCCCACCTTTCTACCAGTGATCCCATGCTGGTATACTGAGATCACCATCTGTAGATCCTCTTCACATTGTTTGTCTCCTGCACTTAAACCTCCGGTCAAGCTGAGGAGGAAAAACTCAACAGTGAGGCACATACAAATACAACTTCACCATAGAATCCTTGATTGAAGATTTTGTTCCCCTCGAGAGCAAATGCAGCAGACCCATACCCTACCATCCTTGATATTTAAAAGACCTCTTTGAGGAAAGGAAGCATCTCAGAAAACTTGAGAAATAATGGAGGCATGATCCCTCACCAATCAGCCTGAATAAACTATGAACCATGAGGAAAAACCACAAAGATTATATTTTTAGTGCCAAGTCTTCTCACATCAGATCCCTCCTAGAGACATTTAACAGTATACCTAAGCTACTATTCGAAGTAATCAATAAGGCTAATAACCCCTCTCCCACACGTAAGCCCTCTGTGGCCTTATGCAACAAATCTGTGGAGTTCTAGGACACTAATTTCTCTATATAAACAGCTCTCTTCTGGCTCCTTGTGTCAGTGAAGTCGAGGAGAATGTACTGTACAAGGCACTGCCACCTATAATTACACACACCAGGCATATCTTTCACACAAAACCTTACATACATTCAATCCCACACGGTCGAATCAGTGTCCTCGCTGCAGAACTGCTACAGCTGATTTTCTCCATGTGGTGTGGCACTGCCCATGGATAGTATGCTTCTAAAGGGAGGTGACAAAAAATTTGAACAAAGCTAATGAAAGAACGGTGCCACTCACTCCAAGGGCCATGATACTGCAGATGTTTCAAGCACCAGCAAAAAAAAACCTCCATCATAAATTCATCTCACTGGGCTAACTGCTTGCATAAATGGCATATAGCCATTAAATGGACATGTGCTGTTTGCCCCCTGTTATGCGAACTGGCTCTGCAACATGTTAGAGTGAGCGGTGGTGGAAGAGGTCAGGACGAGATGTGTGGAAAGGTGAGAAACTGGAAAAGGACTCAGCAGCAAGGGCATATATGCTGACTGAGTTGCGTGCAGTGACAGAGGGATGTATGCTGATGGGAGAGATGAGGGAGGAAAAGGGGTGACAAATGGAAGTCCAAGACGAAGATGGAGAGGTGGTAGCCATGCCCACCCCTTCAAACTCATCTGAGCTGCAATGCTGTATCAGGGCTGCCAGGGGAGGCAGGGCTCATGACATAGCATTGGATGAACAGCCTGAAAGGCTACGTCATTGTCATGTTGATAAATGCATGTAATGTTTGGCAACGCTCCTGAACCTGATTAACACCGACATGTGCGATCTGCGACCAGAGACATATGAGCAAATCTGGAGAGGGGTGGGAGTTGGGATTTCAATTTTCAGCAAGATATTTCTGCAATGTGTATATACGCACTGACCTACGGTGGTCATGATGTGATGCTTTTTTTTTTGTGTGAAAATCAATAAAAACACTTTGTTTTTTAAAAAGGCACTGCTGCCATCATCCTCTTTCTCTCCTATCTCAGAATCCAACCTACTGCTGACCTCAACCCTCAAAGCATCTCTACAATGCAATTTCTGCCTCCATTTGTAAACCCCTCGCCAAACTACTACTCCCCATATGGGCACCCTGGTCAATTGTTCCCTTTAATAGGGTCTGTTCAGCTACTGTCTAAAAGTGGGTCAAATCTCTCCTCTTGTAAAAAAAAAAAAAAAAAAAACATAAAATGAACTCTGATCCCAACAGCTTAAACAACATCTCTACAGTCTTCACCCTTCCTTTTATAGGTAAAGTAATTGAAAGCTGATTTGCTTCTCATCTACTATCCCACATCTAAGCAAACAGCCTCCTTGAGAGACTCCAATCAGGCTTCTCTCAGGGCCACAGAACAGAAACTGTAATTTTTCAAATTGTTGACAATGCTCTTATCATAGATACGGTAAACTCGACCCTTCTTGTTCTTTCCAACCTTTCCAGTGCATTTGACACAATCAGCTACCCGGCTCTGATTTACACTTTGGAGCATAGAATGGGACACTAAGGTATATTCCTGAACTAGTTCTCCTTCTAGCTAATGAACTGCCCCAAAATAATGAAAATCAAAAACACTGCCTCGAAGCCCATCAGCCTTTGGTAATGGGATCCTCAAAGCTCCATCCTCTCTCCATAATGACTACCTCAAACCCCTCTGTGATCCTTAGGAACTGTAAACTCCTCTTCCACCTGCACCCTGACACCACCCAAACCTACCACAAGGTCATGCCAGTGGATGACGTCACCCTTCTATCCAGCACACTGACAAAAAAAATCAATCTTGAATGCCAAAAAAATCAATCCTGAATGTCAAATCACCACCTCAAACGTAATTTGTCAAAAACAGATTTCAGAAGAAGCAAAATTTCTCAGTACAAGAATGGGTTGCTGTCTTCCCTGCCCTGGATGTCCATTCATCCATTGTCAGAATGCCAAATAACTCCTTTTCACTTTCAACAGCCATCTCAAACTCCAGAGCTACATCACATCCATGGCCAAGAGGACTCGTTTCCAGCTTAGGCTGCTCTGAAGAACCAGGCAACTGATGCCAGAACAGGACCTAAAAACTTACGTGCAGTAACTGGTTCTCTCAAGACCAGACTACTGGATCGTACTCCTGTCAGGCATCCTCAAAGCTCATCCAGGCCTGCTCAGAGCAGTCCTACATGCAGAAAGCAAGCTTTGTGACCAGTTACAGGAAAATCAGCTATGTAACGCCTATCCTGCTAAATATCTAGTGGCTTCCTATAGAGGTGGGAGCCCAATTTAAAACTGCACGCAGCACCCACAAATCACTGCACTCATCTTCTTTCGCTTATCTACCAAAGAAATTGAAAGTTTCAGATACTAACTTGTGGGATGAATTAATACGCTCTCTTGACTCAGAATGAGCATTTGCTTACTGTTGCAATAGGGAGAAAAACACTGCGGACTTCACCTCAGCCCTGCATGACCTGCCTCTATAGTTTTTCCCAACTGCCTGTTCACAGACAGGCTCCTATATACAAATCAGTACAGTACTTTATTGCACATAATTAACAATTGATAACTTGCAAGTTTACAGATTAACATGGAAACCATGTGACCTGCTAACCCTAGGTTAATACATTACTTTCTCCTTATTATACATTTGATTAAGGTTTATGACTGAGTATTCTTTGACCTAGGAATGTGTCTGGTGCTTTTTTGTCATTGTTTTTTATTTGAAGGGTGCTCTGACAGCATTGTGGGTCCGAGACTCCCAAGCATTTGAAATTTGGTTTCTTTCCTGCACCCAATGTAAATCGCGCACCTGTGTGCTTTGGGCTAATTCAGTTATGTGCCCCAGTATCTAATCAGTTTGTGATCTGTTTATAGGCACAGGGAGTGTTCTGAGAACCTGTGTACTACTGCCATAAATACCTGCAAGTTGGTCAGACAATGAGTTGGCCCTTAACAGATGACCCTTTTGTGTGTCTTAATCCACTACATCTTTGAATTAACCTTTCACCTTGATCGTGTCAGTGCGAGAGTTTGGCCTAAACTGCTTTGTGGTTGTGAACAGCAGTGTAGCCTTTATTGATGCTTGAGGCTGCACAATGTTTTCACCTTTCGTATATGGGGTAACGTGTTTATTTTTCACCTTTCCTACAATGTTTCCCCCCTCTAGTTAATATTTCAACTATCTTACCTGACTCTTGGTCTGCCTTTGGTACAAGGTAATACATATTCCTGTGAGAGTCCACTACTTGTGCTGGTGTACTAATTGAAAACATCCCTCCCCCTTAGTTCATAGTTTCCTAACACATGCTAGTACTGCCCGTAATACACAGTATATTAGTAGCAAGATCACAGCCATTAACAGAGGATGCAAAGTCCCGACATCATGGATATTACTTCTGAAAAACAACCACTAAACCAACTATGTGGGGCACCTCCTTTATCTATCATTTAAGTCTGTAGATTATACAGTGTCCGTATTGCTTTTGACAAAGTTCCATTCTCTGCCTCATATGCTGTAATAAACGTGCAGCATGCGGTACCTATCTTCTTTCAAACACCCCTTTGCGTGGCTGACATAAGGTCCAGTACATAATGATGTTGCAGCACCATTATCCTTAGGGCACGCAGTTCTTCCTTTATGGCATTGAGGCGTTTGTGGTGTTAATGACCTGAAGACTTCCCACCTTGTGATCCGCAGCCAACGAGCAGTTGCCTTATCTTGGATAAATGTCAAGATGCCTCCAAAGAAAAGTTCAGTGTCATTGAACAAGCGGTGTTCTTGGTGGATTTCATTCCAGGTGCTTGTGTCATAGCATTCTGCAGTTCTCTTCTTCTGGTTCTGATGTAGTAAAGTCATTGGATGGCTCATGGGGTGCTTATGCAAAGCAGATGTGTTTATTTCGGGTATCACTAAAACTGGAGCATGCAAAGTTACCATGAAACAAAGTCTTCCCCAGTTAAGTGGTAACTGGGCATTCAGTAGTTATGCACACTGCCAGAAGAAGTCCATAAAGGCTGGAGGTGCCCCCCTGCATGTCACCGTGGAAGACTATGACCTTGCAACCAATATTCCAACCTGTGTCCACAGTCCCATTTTCCCTAAAACATGAGAAGACAGAGGTTAGTTACATAACAGTCTGGGGATTTACAAAGCTGCCTGCCCCAGTGTAGCATGGAATGTTTTTGTCCCAGATGGGTGTACATTTCCTTATGGCTAATGTCAATGTCATCCAACAAGGACATGACCCTACAGAAATGTCACTGGTTATGAATAGACTGATTCTCTGACTCTGAGGTCTCGGGACAAGGGGTTTGCAAGATATTTGCTACACTCGGTTGGTGGGTGTGTTACCACTAGGGAACCTAGATCTAGGACCTTTTGGGATCAATCTACAAAGTTGGGGCATCCTGTTTTTCTCATGCATGTTATTTCCTCTCTTATCTCACCTGTCTAGTATGTATAGTACTTCTGGCAACTGTTGTATCTTGTGGCAATAACCAGAAAGCATACTGCTCTGACGTGTATCAATTGCATTTGGGCTTTTATTCTACACAAGTACAGGTGTAATAGGCAGCAAGCTATGTCTGGTGATACTTCCTTTGTCAGAGTTTAGTGTGTCTGAACCAGTAGCATGGGTGAATCAAGGAGCACACAAAGCATAACTCATTTGTGGCTTCTGCACCTATTTATGACATGCTGATACCAAATGTTGTCTGATAATGTAGCATGAGCATTAGGGGTCACATTGTTACTAGATAACTCTCTAGGGGAAAGAAAGATATTAGAATTCAGGGGTACTTTGCTAGCAAATGGGAAAAAGGATAGATTTAAGAGATAAAAAAGAAATACAAAAACAAAAATACTCATCTTTGGGATTGTCTATTCAAAAGATAGTCCAGAAATATAGTTTGAGGGGGGACTTTTTCAGGATGACAGTCTTCGTTCCCCCATCCATTTTCATTTGTCCATTATTTTTGATGAGCACATGGCTGTGATGGAGCCACGGTTTCCTGACATCCACTTTGAGAGCTGTTGGTGTAGCTATGGTGACTGTATAGGCCCTCAAAATGTTTCTCTTTCCGGGTGCGAGCAAAGTTCCGTATGAACACTTGACCTCCTACTTTTACTTCTGGGAAGTCGACATTGGCATGCTTCCCTTTTCCTTTCATTACCTGTTTGGAAATGAACTTTGCACAGTTTGTTAATTCGCACAAATACATATACATTTCATCACTCAGTGCTTGGGGCGAACTTTCTCCCTGAATTTTATTTCTAGTGGCAGGGACTTGGACATTGATGGATATTCCTGTCACTCTGTAGTGAGGAGTGAGGTGATGGTCTGAGCTCAGGGTATTCCTTAGTGAGAACAATGCTATTTGCAAGCAGTGTAGCCACTTTTTATTTAGGGTGGTGCACAACTTGCTGATAATACTCTTCAGGAGGCCATTCAGGCACTCCAAAATACCATTACTTTGTGGATGGTATGTGGAGGACAATTTGTGTTTTATCTCTAATAGCGCTCTTAGTTGTTCAAAAATGTGTTAGAAAAATGAGTGCCATTGTCTGATCTAATGGCTTCTGGAATCCTCCATCGGGGAATTACTTCCTGAACTAGGAATGTGGCTGCTGATTTGGCATCACAATGGATGCATGGTCCTTCCTTAATCCATCTAGAGAATGGACAGGCCCCAACTATGAGGGGCCTGTAGTTGTTGCACTGGTCAATCATATCCTCAGAGTCCAAGTGAAGGGCCTTAAAGGGACCTTGTGGTTGTGGAATGGTGGAGCTTACACTTTTAGAGTGGGATTAGAGAAATGCTGCTGACAAATCACACAGCTCTGTAGATATATGGTTATTGTGTCATACAAATTGGGGACAAACCAGTCTTGCTGCATTTGGGTTGCCAAATGGTCAATGGAAGTGTAAGCTGGTAAATGAATCTGATCCAGGGCAATTGCAAGCAAAGCCTGTGACATAACTGGCATTCCCGTAGATAGCCGTCTGTACACTAGGTTGCTCCCGAACTGGACCCACCCTCTATTTTCCTCATAACTGGTTTTCGTGTGATGATGCAGCTTCCTGTAGTTCCCTAAGGTGTGACATTGCTGACTCAGTGCAACGGGGTTTGTCCTTGTCTACTGTAGTCTTTCCTTCGGTCTCCACAGGTGGGGCAGTCTGAGCCACCAGGATAGGGACAGGTTGTAAATCTGATGGTGCCTTTGGGGGGCATACATCTAGCTGCTGATCGGCCAGCTTGTTACCCTGGGACACGAAATCCAGTCCATTTGTGTGTGCTGCAGATTGCACAACTGTAACTCCCTGCGGTAGGACCATTGCCTCTATTAGGGCTTCTAAGAGTTCCATGTGCATCAAAGGACTACCATCTGATTTAAGGAACCCTCGCCTACCCATCTCATGATACTGAAGTGTACAGTGGTTCTTGCGTATACTGAGTCTGAGTATATTTAACTATTTCTTCTGCTTCTGACTTAAGGGACAATAATAATGCTGTTAGCTCTGCTGCCTGCGCCAATTAGTGTGCAGGCAGGTGTAATTGGTCTATGAACTGTAGTGTATCCAAGGAGCCGTGTCGCTGAGCCCTGACTCCTGCTGCCCCTATGTGTATCATCCTTGTTTCTTGGTCGATTGCAGAGGAACCGTCCACAAAATAGATGATGTGTCTGGTATAGGGTCCTCTATTGCTTGACTGCATTCATGAATTCATTGAGGTTATATGTTGCCCAGTCGTGTTCCTCCTCCTTGGGGTTTAATTCTGCGTGGGCGAAGAATTTTGCCGGTTTGACTGTATGACACCTCACAACCTTCAAGGACAGTAGTGACACTATCACCTCAAGTCCTGACACACTCTGAGTAGTCAGAATGGTCTTGGCCTTCTGGATTATAGTGAACACTGCATGTTCTGCATATAGCGTTATTGGTACCCCTGTAACTATGGGGGTGCTCTTCTGTACTGCAAATGCAGCAGTGACCAGTGCTTGTTCACAGAGATGGTTCCCTTTCATGACCAAGTCCAGCAGCCAACTGAAGTATGCGATTGGTTTGTGTCCTAGCAAGAACTTCTGTGTGAGGACGGCTGTCATCACCTGACTATTGCAGTGGCAGAATAGGTAGAACTACTTGGTGTAATCTGGAGTGCTCAGCACAGAAGCATTTGTTTCTCATCCTTCAGTTTTTGGAAAGTTTCCCTCCTCTCTGGTGTCCAAGTTATCTTATCCTCCCAATCTCTTTCCTGCTTGATAGCCATCAAGAATGGTGATATTAGAGTGATGGACCATAATTTCTCATTCTTCCCTTTTGCTCATCCTAGCTCCTCATGTTACAGTCTTTAATAAGATTCCCAAACCTCTGACAATAACAACATGTCTGACCCTTCTGGGAGGACCGTTCCTACCTCTTCCTACTCCTCCTCGCCTCCCTCTACTATTTCCTTATATCATCCTATTGCTGCAGGTACTTTCATTGGGTGACCCCTCGGAATGTTCCACCAGGTATTGCAATCATCTGAGTAGCTGCTGCCAATAGAGCACCTTCTGTTGCTCCCTTCTTCGCTAACGTCTGCTGCACCAACTTGGCTGCAGCTTTCTCTGCTACTTCCTGTTTAATTTTCTCCTTTTTCGGCTTCTTCTTGCAAAAATGGATGATGTGTGTTTGTATTTCCGTACAGGGCTTGGCTTCCAGGGCCACTATGTTATCGAAGCTGTCTTGTACGTCAGAAGGCAACCTCTTCTTAACTACACAATAGAACAGACATTACCTCCTGTTACTTCCCAGTCCTGACCCACTTCCTCTCCCTCTCCCTCTCCCTCTCCCTCTCTCTCCCCCCTCCCCCCTCCCCCCCCTTCTGCCAAGGTGGCAGACTACTTTCAGTCCTTCATTGTACCTGTTCCATTCCTTTGGATGGAAGTTGTCCTGCCGTCTCTACAGCCCCATGCACATGGTCTCTCTACCCTGCATTCTGTGCATTTATTTGTTGTGGGGTGGACGCTTGTCTCCTAAGTATCCTACCTGAAGTGTCCCTTTTATGAAACAACTGTGACAGTTGCTAATGAAATATGCGATTGGTCATTACTATCCCCTGAACTCTGCTCTTTGCTTTTCTCCTCTTGGGGAAAGGTATGGTCTAGATGCAGTTCAAATTGTGCCTCTAATTGCCCTGAAATTGTGGATCCCCTTGCCTAGTTTCCTGTGAAGGAGTGCTTGCCCTCTTTGGTTTTGGTTTACGTCTGGTCACCTTGGGGGTCACATTAAGGGAGTGTAAAGGGGTTTCAATTTCGGGGTTTTCAAATCCTACTGCAGCTTCTTGTAGCTGCGCTAATAGGTAGATGCTGAGCTTTGTGGCTGTACTGCTTGTAGGATCCTCTGAAGGTAGGGTAACAGAAGGGGTGCTCGTGGTCTCTTCCTGTCAGGAATCTTTTGAATTTTCACAAAATATTTTCCATGACGCTAAGGTGGCTTTTATTTTCTTTAATTTGGCTCCTGCATATTTACTTCAAAGGTGCTTGACAAAATGCTCAATTGCTCCATCATTGAACACTCCTTCATTTGGCCAAGGTTATATATGCTTTTTGGTGGCTTTAAAACACTCCTAGTTATGATTCATGAGCCAGTTATTTTCTGGAAGTGCCATATGAATTTAGAATTTCCTCCCTCCATTCTTTTGCCTGACCACATGCCATACCACCTTCAAAAAATATCTTAAAGCACCTCTCTTTGAAAGACACTTAAGTTAATGCATTCTGTCCTCATATGCTCCTCCCTCTATTTATGCTTTGATCTGTCTGAGGTTGTTTTTGTTACTCAGTCTGGTCCTTTTTGTTTTGGTCATATTTTAATTGTTACCCATGATGTGATTGTTTTGTTCTGGGTGTATTGTAAGTGGTATTCATAATACAACTGTTTTGTTCTGGTTCTATTGTAATGTGCTCTGATACGAACGGTCGAACTCCACAAAAATAAATAAAATGTAAATCATGGCAGGCTTGGTTTGACAATGAGCTGTGTGACGCAGACGAGCGGTGACATTTATTCTGCCAGCCTAGGCTCGCTTGGGGTGCCCTCCAAAGAGAATTCTGCACGGTGATTGAGCACTGCACTGCAGCGCACAGAGAATTCTGTGGTTTGTTTTTTTAGACCTCCCTGACCTGCCTGACTTTTCTGATGAGCCAACTTTTCCCAGTTTTTTAACTCTTCTGAGGTCTCTCCGAGACAGCAGCAAGGGACTGGAGATCGACACGTTACTGGGTGAAGTCCGCAGCTGACCTTCGAGTGCGTATGGTTTGGCCAATTCACACCACATCAGTTCTTCTCAGCCACTCCTTATTCCTTTTGTTTTTGAGAACAGTTGTCTTCTCTTTCCTGCCAGCATGTACTTCAACTGATTTGAGGCACTCCTGTAAGGCAGGGGCGGCTCTTCAACAATGGCAGCAGCAATGAGAATGGTAAGTGTATATTTTTTTTGTTTGCCCATCCCCTCGCCTCTCCCCCACCACCCCTTCATATTTGCAGCGGCTGCCGCTGCTGTAAGGTCACTCCTGGTGACCGCAAGATCAAGGGACAAAGGAGAAATCTACGGGTATTCGGACGCGGTAAGAGGTGATTGATGCATGCCATGCAATTGTTGCACTTTTTCTAAAGGTATTTACAACCACCTTGGGTTGGTATAGAAACGTGCACATCCAAAGAGCATGCTGTTTTGCCTTGGAAACAAAATGAAAGGATCAGAGGCTACAATTAAACCTCATGCTACTCTGACCAGTTACCAGGACTTGTTTAAGGTGGTAAATATGACTAAAAGATTAGACACACAGAATGTCAATGATGTGAGCATGAGCTCAAAGCAGCATCTACTTGAGGCTGAATTAGCCAGAATCAGTGCCCTAATTGTTTGTCCAAGTCAATCTCCACTGATACACTGACCAGCAGATATTTTTTCACTTAGGCGACTCCGATATAGTTTTCACAACTCTTCCATAAGAGCAGTGGCATTCCTCTGTAAACCCAATGCTTGCCACGAAAGCCTGCCTGAAAGCCAAGATGAAGGGAAGGGAAAATCTGAATTGGTGACTTGAAACGTTTATGGTTCTAATATTGACAGCCCAGAACTGTTTGTTACACTATGATTCTACCCACAAAAATAGGAATGACCCTTTCTATTGTATGGGTATTTTAATATCACATGTAATCCACAACTGAGTGGCTTGTATTAAACAAGCTTTGCAATGCCAGTCAGTCTCTTTTTCATATAAAGGTAAGCAACTCTGACTAGTGTGCACCTCAAAACATACGTTTGGGCTGCACTTTTCGCTACTGCAAAGAAAGAAGATCAATGTTATATCTGTATGTTTCTGCTGCAGTTTTTCTGGTGACCACCATGGACGTCAATTCACCAAAATACCATGGAGGGGTGGTGGATGCGACATCACATGCCCTTTGATCTCGACTTTGTCACATACACATAAACAAAAATGCACAATAACGCACACAGTCTCTCACATAAACAAACTCCCCACAAGCATACACACAACATCCTTTTAAAAGTGTTTTGTGCTTACCTCATCTGCCATGGAAGGGCATATCCCAGCTAATTGTACTCCATTGTTATCTCACTAATAGTGATTGATGCTACTATTCACTATTAGTGCCATAAGACATTGACTGAAAACAAATAAAGTGGAGCCACAACTGACGTTCAAAGGGATTAGCTGCCACTGTGTTTCTGGCACTGAATTTGCCACTTCTGAGGCCAGGGTCGCAAATGCAGTGTCAGGGTTCTCAAGAGTTAGCCAATGGGTCAAAGCTGCGACCCTTGACTTGACTATCCGTAAGTGACGTACATGGTGACCACTAGCTTGTTTTGAAAGGCCGTAAACTAATGTTTCGTGGCTCTGTTTGCAGTGTTGTGTTTGGAGAGGAGAAATTATTAATCTACCAGCAGTGAAACCAAAAAGCTCCTATGGGTGTGTAAATACAGATATTTGACCCAAACCGTCCAGTCCTTACCAAGGTCTGGCTCTGTGCAGTATAATTTACAATTCTAGAGCGTCTGCACCAAGACCGCAAAAAAGGAGCTACAGAATAATGAAAGTAAGCAAAAACTATATCTCAAATTACCACAACACTAGGTTTGGTGGAAAGGAAGTCTGGAGGGGTTTAAAGGGCAAAGAGACAGAAGGTACCTATTTGTCTGCTTAAGTATATTCAGGTATAGATTTCATTTTGTGCTCATGCTGCACACTGTAAAGATGAAGCTATTATTATCCTTCATCCACAGCTTTCTAATAACAACCCACTCTATCAGATTACCAGATCTGGATGGCTGTGGCCAAGCTGGCTTGCACAGTTGGACATTTGAGCAATCACTATGAAATAGTTGAAAATAACTACATTTTATGTCAAGCTTTATATGAGATTATATCAAAAACAGCACAGGGACTGCTTCAAGTAGATTTTATGTGGGACTTTCAGACTGTGGCCATACGGAAGGCAACCTTGGGCTGCAACACAGACAAAGTTAAATTCTAGGCAAGGATTTGAAAATCTTTGCTTGCAATGAGAGACACAAGTAATATTACACGCTTCCTTACTGTGGAACTCTGCCCCATCTAATCAGCAAGTAGTTAAGACATCTATGATAATTATATGGTTTCTGATTGTTCAACAAGTTAAGGATAACATTGTTACAAATCTTTGGAAACAATGGACAGCAGTTTTCGAATGTAGTGAAAATAAGGACAGTATACTAGCTCTTAAGCTAAAAGAGAAATGCAGAATCCTATCTTAAATATGCCAACAAAGGAAAGGATAGGGATAAAAGAGACTGATCAGATTGACCCCTTAGCATGCTTTTTTTTTCTCCCTTGAAACGGCATCAACAAAGGGGTTGCAGTGCTAAAATCACCATCTTTCAGCAACAGGCAGACTTGAATCAGAAAACTACATTTTCCAACACAAGTTTGGCAATTTACTGGGACATACATCATTTTTACTATTTTTTTGTGCTTTCAGATGCCTTCCAGTTAGTGACACAACTAGTTATGAAAGCAATGTTGGATACCGGACAGCTAAACAATTCTGAAAAGTAGAGAAAATTCTGAATTCAGCAAGGGGTCATTTGTGTAGATCCTTCAAGGTTTTTTAACAGAAGGTAACAGCTGAAATAAAAAAATATTGACATTTCTGTCCAAGTTTTCTTCTATAACTTTTTCCAGCTATTGCAGATTTTTTAAAGCAATATACAGTTACGTCTGCTGGACTCTTCTGGTTGCGGAGATATATAGGGCTTGTAGGTTAATCAAAACCCTAGGTACCCAGAGCCAATAAATGAGCTGCACCTTAGAATGGGTTTTCATTGTATACCGGGAATACAGCAGTTCATTTGGTGAAATATAGAGAGTCATAAATAGGTATTAAGGAAATCTTTGTATTTCCAAAATGGGCACAAGACAAGGTGCACATTTGCACATCTTGTTATTTGCACATCTCTGAATTCCGGGGTCCTCACAAACGCATGTGAATTACAGTGCATTTCTCAAATACTTCTTTTTTTTGCACACACTGTCTTACATTTGGAAAGAAAAAATGTAGAGAAAGACAAGGGGCAGTAACACTTGTTCTCCCCTCTGTGTTTCCCCAAGGGAAAAAAAACACTTTTCCCTCAAATTTTGGTGCTGCAAAGTTCTGGAATCTGAGAGGAGCCACAAACTTCCTCCCACCCAGCATTTTCCCGATAAAAATGGTAACCTCACTTGTGTGGGTAGGCCTAGTGCTCGCAACAGAAAATGCCCCAAAACACACCATGGACACATCACATTTTCCCAAATAAAACAGACTTGTGCTTTACAAAGTGCCTACCTGTGGATTTTGGCCTCTAGCTCAGCCGGCACCTAGGGAAACCTACCAAACCTATGTATTTTTGGTAACTAGACACCTAGGTGAATTCATAATGGGGTGACTTGTGGGGCTCTCACCAGGTCTGTTACCCAGAATCCTTTGCAAAATTTAGGGAAAAAAAACCTTTTTCCTCACATTTCGGTGATGGAAAGCTCTGGAATATGAGAGGAGCTACAAATTTCCTTCCACCCTGCATTCCCCCCAAGTCTCCTAATAAAAATGGCACCTCACTTGTGTTGGTAGGCCTAGTGCCCGCGACAGGAAATACCCCAAAACGCAACGTGGACACATCAAATTTTTTACATTGAAAATTGACATGTTTTTTGGAAAGTGCCTAGCTGTGGATTTTGGTCTCTAGCTCAGCCGGTATCTAGGAAAACCTACCAAACCTGTGCATTGTTTTTAAAACTAGACACCTTGGGGAACCCAGTATGGGGTAACATGTGGCATTCTCACCAGGTTCTGTTACCCAGAACCCTTTGCAAATCTCAACATTTGGCAAAAAAAACACTTTTTCCTCACATTTCGGTGATAGAAAGTTCTGCAATCTGATGGGGCCACAAATGTCCTTCCACCCAGCATTCCCCTAGTCCCCCGATAAAAATGGTACCTCACTTGTGTGGGTAGGCCTAGTGCCCGTGTCAGGAATGGATCACTCAACCACTAGTGTTAGTCCTTACATGAGGGCAACTGTTGACCCTGAGGTGATCCAATCCTGACACAGGCAGTAGGTACACGCACTCAAGTGGCGTAGCGTTTTATCAGGACAGGTGGGGAAACACTGGGTGGTAGGAATTTTGTGGATCCCAGCATATTCCTGTAGTTTGTGACAGAAATGCAAGAAAAAAATGAGTTTTTATTCAACATTTCACCTTTGCAAGGTATTCTTAGTAAGAAGACTTTTGGGAATCCACACAAGTCACACTTCAGTGGACTCCTCCAGGTGTCTAGTTTCCAGAAATGCCTGGGTTTGGTAGGTTACCCTATATGGCCGCCAAGCCGGGACCAAAAACGCAGGTGCCTGCCTTACAAAACCAGGTTGTTTTGTGATAGATAATTTTGATGTCTCCACAATACGATTTGGTTAGTGGAATTTGGGGCAAAACTATATTGGGGTGCTCCCAGGAGAGCACTCTCTCTGTGCTTACCGCCACATGCACCTGCTCTCTGGGCTGGGCAAACCCGCTATTGTCCACTGCACAGACTGTGCTTGAGAAGGGACAGCAGGACTGTCCTCATTACCTCCCTCAGAATCACTGGTAGAGGAGTTGTCGGAAAAATCACTCCCAGAGTTTGCACCATTGTCCTATCCCTTAAATGCTGTCTCAGTCTCTGATCCCATGTCAGAGCTGTCCTCTATAACCCAAGTTAGGGCTTGAGCAGCAGTCATCCAATAAGACGCCATCTCTGCTACTGGCTAAACTCTCGCTCTAAAATACTATCCTACAGAGACAGTCATAAAATTGCTGGTGGGTGTGTGATGTGTGCAAGAGTAAAGGCCAGTCACCTTACCTTCGCTTCTTCCCTCAACCAGCATGTTCTCTCAAGACACTAAAAAAGACACACTTTTACTTCACCTTGTCACATACCAGTTGTCACAGTCTTAAGCGCCTCTGGCGCCCAGTCCAACATTTATTATTGGTGCTCCCACTTCCATGACCACCTCCTCAGATTCCCTCACTACCGCCCAGCAAAAGTGCCCTTCGTCTCTCCAGTAGTCCCCCTCGCACATACATTTCATTTTTATGATAGCGCAGGTAATGGCTGGCTTTACTAATCCACTCAGCTATTTACATAAAATACAGATTTGATCTTTGCAGTAGGCATATAAACCTTCTGCCCTACTTTATGGCATCAAAACCGTCACTAGACAGAAGTCAGATCCTTTTGTAGCAGAAACATAAGCACAAGTTACTTGACTTTTTTATTGCAGCCTAAAAACTACAGTTGAAACACGTCAGTTGAAGTACGTGCATTGCTTTAAAGACACAAACTGCAAGAGAACTGGTGGTGAATATATATATATATATATATATATATATATATATGTGTGTGTATGTAAAGAGATCTCTTTTATATGTGGGTGTGGTTTTCCTGGGGCCCGATCGCAGCCTTATGAACAGAGCACACTTACTGCTGGTGCCAGCGTGGGATCCTCATATTTCGTCACAAATTACGCTGCACTCCCAGAGATAAAATATGTCAATCCTCATTTATTGAAAATTACAACTTATGGCAGATTTCTTCCAGAGCATTTTCTCAGATCCTGCAACGCGTTTCAACTTTTGTCTTCATCAGGTGGTTCTGATCTGCATTCACACGTTGTTCCAATTAACCTGCCTTTATAAATGCAGAGGCATCATGGCACATGTGGTATTAATGTCCAAACAACGTGGGAGTCATAGTAAATCATATTCTATTCATCACTACTTCTTGTTGTTAATACTGCACTGAATAGTATCTTTACGCACAGTGCCACATAAATACAAGTCCCAATTGCAGTTTTTTCAACAATATATGTATGTCCAAAAGCGATGCACCCAATGTGGCAGTCATAAACTCCCTAAAATGCCCCTTCTGCTCTTTATAAGGATTTTGAAATGTATTGCACCAAAACCTCTGGACTCTGAAATACGAGTTGCACGGTAAGTCTGCTTTATTTCCAGACATATATACATATCTGGATATACACACACATATATATATATATATATATATATATATATATATATATATATATATATATATATCTATATCTATATCCATATAGATACATGTCTATATAAAGATATACATATCTATATATAGGTATATTTTTTTTTTTAGAGGGGGGTTATGTTGTTCACATGGGGCATTTCTCTCTAATTCTCTCACTTATCCATTAACAGTGTGCCTCATGGGTTATAGTCTAGCTGTGCTTCCTACCAGACTGATGCATACCGTTTGTTTGGCAAGAGACTGAATGAGAATGAGTCCTGGAAGGAGTATATAATGTGGAATCAGCCTCTCATCTTGCGTGCAGCATTGTCTCCAAGCACTTTGCTGCCTTTCCTGTTGCCACTCCTGGCATTCACCGCGCTCACTTGCACATTACTGAAGGTACCACTCTTGCCAGCTGTGTTACGCTCACTGCTCTGTTTTCAGGCGTCTTCACCAGTGCCCTTCTGGCATCAGCTGCCAGCATAGGGAAATAGCATTGGGAAATTCAAGACGCCTTATAGATTCTCCTCCTTGTCTTTGTGATTTGGGGAACCTGATAAGGAGGATGCGTGGCAGTAGGCGTACTAGCTATCCTTCAAATGGGTAATTTGGTATGCAAGTTTCTCAGGGGTCTGTTTTATACCCTGCATCTGAAACACATACTTAGGTTTGTTGGTTTCCTCATCCTTTAGAATAGGAAGACTTGTCATTGATCAGTATCTATCTTACTTTTGGGTTCTTTAAACCTTTTTCAGAGATTATTCAAGTGCTCTACATCAAAAGTAATTTCTTCAGAAAAGGACTTCTTCCCAACCACGTTACTAATTCTAACCCACAGTTTATATACCTTTATGTGGCTTTGCCGTGGTGGTTGTACATAACATGGAACAGTCCCTTTAGCTAGAGCTTTTTCACGTTTTGATGACTTAGCACACATTTTCTGTGACTGTACACACATTCATCACAAGGAAGCATTTAAAGTGTCTTCCAACTTTGACCTCCAGCTCATCCAATGGAGGTGGTGGGGCTGAAGGTTAAAAAAGCTTAAGGTGTGAGAGGCACAAAGCTTTTTCCCTTCTTTTCCTATGAAGCAAGGTAGGAAAGTAACTTGCATGCCTGGTGGATGACCCCCCCCCTTCATTTTGAAATTCTCTAGACATAACCTGCCGTGGCTTACAGAGGTTCTGGTGCAGCTGGGGAAGTGTCCCTCTTTCATGCACACGCTCATCCACTAAGCTGAAGTCATGATCTTTGGAAGCACCACCATGGGACGACTCCTGTTGGCCACTGCCCTGTGACCCACTCCCTCCTCTATCACAGCCCAAGCCTGAAACCTCCGCATTATCCTGGAGAATCATGAGCAAGATCAACAGACTCCTGCGTCGCATGCTATGCAAGATCTTCAAATGGCTCCCGGTTTCCACCAGACGCACTGTCACACAATCCCTCATTACCAGTCATCTGGACTATAGCAAAGCTTTGTACACCGGAATCACATCAAAACTCATGAAAAGACTACAAACCATTCAGAACTCTGTGGCCAGACACATCCTGAACTTCCCAAGAACGACACACATCACCCCCAACCCCCGCCTGAGGAAACTCCACTGGCTCCTAGTACACAAACAATGCGCATTCAAGATGCTGACCCACACCTACAAAGACCTCTACAACCAAAGGACCACCACCTCAGCTTCCACCTCCCCTCCGAACCCCTGGGCTCTGGCGCCCTCGCCCGCACTCCCTGCAGCTGCAGTAGCGGATTACACTTGTTTCCTACCTTGCAGCGAAGCCCTTGAACAGTCCTCCCCATCCATCTCCAACAGCGCTCTCCATTCAGGAATTCAGTGGGGGGCTCAAGACCTGGCTCTTTTACTGAACCTCTGAGAAGCAAGACCCAGTGCCTAGATGCTCTAGTAGGTGATTAGCGAACTATGCAAATCCTGATTGATTTATAAATATCTCTAAATAAAACATTTAACTATTCATATCACATTTATCAAATTAGAGGTATCCCACCACTCCAGCCACTGCCTGAGGGGAAAAAAAGAAAGCCTACCATAAGAAGACTTTTTAAGCTTTTTGTACTAACTTAGAAGATGACATTATAGGCACTAGCAAACAATGGACAGACCAATTAGGCATTGTCATTGTCATTGATGGTGAATAAGAACTAAAATCTATCTCTGATGGACACAGGATTGTTCACACTGCAACCTAAAAAAGCAGCACTTCATAATCTCTCATAATCTTTAACATACTCCCAAGAAATTCCATGTCTTGGTCATATCGATCTGGTCCTGACTGCCTCCACTGTGGACTGCAGATATAGTCAAGCTCTCACAGCTTCGAGCAATTTTGGGCTAAGATTTTGTTGGAATATAAGGTTTTCAACAAGGGTTGAAGTATTGCTTTTGTTGATATTAAATATGTTTGATTTACTAGATTGCATGATGGCCAGGGTGAGAAGGAAATTCACCATGGCCAGTATTACCTGATTTATTGCCAGGGGCTGGTTCGATCAGAAACCTCCACAGTTCTGTCTGTGGTGGAAAACATTTATGGACTTTTGTTTTAAGGAAATTGGTTCGTCTTAAAATCTCATCAATTTTTTCATCTTGACTTGCCTTGCCAAGAGGATATCTCACCTTTTCCCAGGTGCTTATGGGTCAGAAACAGTTTGTGGCAAGCTACAGTCTCTTACGTTGTGTGTGTTCACAAACCTTTTAGGGTTCCCTTACGGCAGAATGACCAATCTGTGCCCCTGAAGTAAGATTTACTCCTGCATTAAAATACACCATCATTATGAGAAGGTTAGCTAATGGGTTTGTGAATCAAGACCATAGTGCCTACCAAAGGGGCCCTGGTAAGGTGCTGTGAAAATGATTTGAGAAATTGTGTTTTCAAAGTAATCAGTCTAGCATCAGGTCCAAGTGGAAGATTAATTCAGGCAGTGGTGTATTTAGCTGAGTGTGAATGTACTGTACCTGGAATACACAGATTTATTGCAGATGGCCCCAACAAATGAATTAATTACCTGTCCACACTAATTGCCTAAATGTTGGATGCCATTGGAAAATCCTCATATATCTTGGGAAGGTGCAAAATGTGTGAGATACCCAACAGAATTTCCTCCACCTCCTTTTCTTCCAGAAATCGAAGTATATTCTGTTGCCATCCAACATGGGCCTAGTATGATTCTTACACCATGCAAAGCAATGGGTAGAAATGTAAAGACAATATTCCAGGTAGGTGGAAAACTAGACGTTCTGCTAATCAGATATGGTTATGTTAATTATTTAATCTAAAGCGCATTATCACATGTATATTTCATGGTGCTATTTAGGGGTCCAAAATGAAAACAGCCAGCCAAGCAGTTAACTGCTAATCCATAACTTTAGAGAAGAGGGCGATCTTTAAATATTTAAAAAAATGGAGACTATTTTGAGATGTAGTGGAAAGGAATGTGGTCAGCTGTACCCTACATATTATATATCAATTGTGTAGCCCAAATTTTGGATGCTCCAAAATGTAGATATCCCAAATTTGCACCTCATCTGGTTCTCCAACAGAATAAATTGCTTGTTAAAACACCCCCTGAACATCAATTATCAGCAGAATAAATGGTTCAAATAAGTAATAGGGGAAAATTCAAAAATTGAGTTCTAGATCAATAAAAAGTTAGAGGGTTTTATTAAACAATTAAAAAATAAGCTGCACAGTCAATGACGTAAAGGCTCCCATCTGTACTCTCTATGCTAATACCAACTGGAGATGTTCTAACTGATATGAAACATTAAATAATAATATGCTCAGCAAATTAATAGACTAGTATTCAAAGTGGAGGGGACCTTGACATGTGCAGCATGTCATAGGGATTGGGGAAAAGTTAATTGAAATCATTGTAATCATAACAGTGCAAATCCGTTACACATAAGTTTGACCCCACTCTCTGGACCCTGTGGGAAGAAGATGTGTGCAGGAGGAAACAGGAGTGAGTGATAGAAGGCATCTTACAGGAAAATGAGGCATAACTAAAACACAATAATAAATACACTTCTACATAGCATATGAAATTCATTTTGACTGTAATCATGTTAATTCAACCTTTACATGTAAAATAGAAGGTGAAAAGAGATATTAAACGGCATTAGTAATTTATCAAATATAAACCCCGAAAAAGAATCCAACTGTAGCGTGTCAAAATGTTGGGTGGATTAGGAACTGTGTTAACCTCAAAATATGAGGCAATGTTATGTGTCCCAAAGACCAGATTCAAAACAATATTTCAAAACCACAGTCAAAACAGAAAGTACTGACTTTCAGTGAGTTCTAGAGTGAAACTTAGGAAAACGTAAGAAACCTAGCTCTCGGTCAGTATCAAGTGTGGATTCATTTCTCTGAACACTATCATGAATGCATACTTTGGGTCAAAAGCACAAGCTCTAACAAGGGTGCACTGCAAAAACATAGAGAGGAACAATCTCCACCATGCTGGTACTGGAAGTGGAGAAGCACTGGCAAACCCACATTATGGTGGCAGAGTGCTTCTGATGGAGGTTATAATTTAGCCTGTGCTTCATGAATTGAAGCAGAGCAAAATGGGACCCTATGAAAACGACATGGGTCGTTCAATAGCTCTCTGGGCCAAATAAGCAACCACCATGTGTAACAAAGGAAATCTATAGCAGAATCTAGGCAAGCCGGTCAACAGTCTATCCAAAGCACATTTAATAGACACTAGACATTTAAGTGCATTTCCTTATGCTAACAAAGAACTTAATTTTGTGCTGCAGCTGATTTCCTACCATCGTGGTTTGGAGAACGGAGAGGATAGAGGAGGATCGTAAATGTTTCAAGATGACAACATCATCTTAAATGACTTACAAAATAAAAAGTATCTGAATGTATGCAATAAGCAGACAATGCTTAATTGTATTGTCCACAGCAAGACTGAGGATCAATAATCCAGAGATGGAATGACCACACTTCAGGGTGATAACCCACCACTGGAATTTCAGTCATTTCAGCATTTAGTGTGTGCCATTGAGACTCCATCCATTTGTATACCATGCTCATGCATTGCTAAAAACTTAAATCAAGATCCATTCTGCCTTTAAGTCATAAAAGCATTATTGTGTGATGTGGAGGTCATGCAAGTGGATGAGCTTAACTAGTGGTTCAACTCAACAAGCCATAATGTAAACCCTTTCAAATCAAAGCAATTTTCTACCCGGTGGCCCGATAATAGTCGGGGTTTTTTTAGGACAGAAAGATGAACATCAGTCCAGCAGGTTATTTAGCACACCGATTTCCCAAAGTTTTCTGTGAGGATGTGATTGCTGACAGTTTAAGTGGCACAGTTTAGGTGGCACTGACGACTGAGCAAAATCAGGACTCTGTTACTGGTGATCTCCACAATGAAATAAAGCTGACCAAGGAGACTCACCAGACAAGGCTCTGCACTACAGGGAGGGTCAAAATGATTCTAGTCCAGAATGTTGTTAGTCCTTAGGAAGTTCCCCAGAAACATGTTCCTCCGCGATCCTTCTAGATAGAGGAAGACTAGAAATTAGGCTAAAATTGGTATGAATACCTAGATTTGGTTCAGTATTTTTAAAAAGTGGTATAACCACTGCCTTGACAGGAACTGCTATGATGGTGGTTCCTGTCAATGTGGAAAAACATTGATGGATGGATGGTACTGTCTGCAACAATGGCAGGCCGTGAAACTTTATTAAAAGTTTTAATTTTTAAAAGCAAAAAGCTAATGGTCCACACCTCCTGGGAGCTTATTTACAGGATATGGGGTTCGTTATTATTTTTGCTGTCCTTTACCACCAGATTTTTTCTGGCAGTGACAGACAGGAAAAAAAGACTTTACACTCTGCACCCTAAATTGGGCAGAAAGTGCAAAGTCCTTCCTCCAACTACCCCAATTACGTTGAACCATCGGAGGAACTATACCATCAACCCTATTCCTCCTGACTCTAAATAAGGCAGACAGGATAAGGGTTAGACAGTCATGTTAATCTGTTGCTTTCCCTGTTCACCTTACTCTTCACCAGGCCCTTCATATTTACCTTCATAATTTACCTTCAGAGTGAAAGAGAATTTGTTCATGAAAACTTGGAAAATAACTTATAACGAGTTATCTGATAGATCAGCGACCTACATGATAAACAATATACATATAACTCACAGTAATATAATTCCTAATAACTGATCTTTTTCAGCTTGAGTCCATTAACCATAACTTATAACACTGGCTCATACAGAGTGACCACGGTCTCTGTATTGCTTACTAAAATATTGAGGCTTCAGAATCCCTACTGAAGACAAACAGAATTTTACTAATGGATAAGTGTTTTTGTTCTTACACCATTATGGACTAATTAGAAATCAGTTGTGAATCTGGTGTCATTGTATTGGTATAAGACACATTCAGTTTGGTCAGGTGCAAGTTCCTTGCCATTATAATCCTGGCCCACTGATACACCTTCATAGAAAAATTATTGTCCAGAGATTTTCATTTTTGATTTGTGTTTTTGTATCATTAGAGAAGTAATTTAGCTTGGGTAGGCATTGCTAATCCAGGTCAAATTTTTCTGCACAGCATTTTTTAAAATAGCGGATGTGTTGCAGTGATGATATAATATTTCAGGAAGCATGAGACATATATGCTTCATTTTGGTGTCAAAACATAGATTTTGAGTGTCAAGTTGTCTTATAGAGACAGAAAATAACTCCTTAGAGCAACCTGTGTGCCATTTTCCAAAATGGCAGCTATAATAGAATAAAGAATAAACATATATAGAAATGAAACAAATAATAATGGTTTTGATACTTTTATGTATACACCAAACAATGTTTATGATCTGAATATGAAAAAATGTTTATCACTCCTGTTTAAGACACATTTTCATGGTTCACTTTATTCATTTGTTCCGCCAATCATTTGTTGTACATTTGCAGAATGTCGAACTTTAGAGAACAGCATATAGACAGGGACATCCTTTTGTAGCACAGATTTTGCATGTACGAGTTCGTTCTGTGGGTAGAGGCTTTGGAACTTTTGTATATTTTAGCACCCCATCGATACCTTCCCAACCAAATTCACACAGATTTTTTTCTACATATGCATGATCCAAAACCTTTACACATCTTCTGATCAATTTTTAATGTGTCCACGCACAGAATATGACGTCAGTGTAAGGTCACTTAGCGGGACTGTTCTCTTGAACTCACTGTACCAAAGATAGTCAAATGTGTGACAGTAAGAACTCATTTTACACACATGCACAAGGTATTTTTCCACGTCTTTAAAGTTACATTCTTCTGTCTCAGCAAATCCTTTTAGAAACTTAACGAGTTTAGCAGTTAAAGCTCCATGGTTTGTTCCAATTTTCCTCAGTGTCATCACCCATAAGAATATGTGCCTTGAACACTGGGCATCTCTGGATCAAGTTTCTTGTGCAGACTATGAAGTGGGTTAAATGTCTTTTCTCACCTGTTTCACAATGTATCCATAACTCTGACAATCCTTGACTCATGAACATTGCAACAAATCGAAGTAGCACAATAACATCTGTATCATTTGACAGTACAACGGCGCGATTGGAATCATTTCAAATATGTCGCACTACACGAAGGTCAGCTTCCTCCAATTTGCTGTTAAGTTCTTGAACAATAAGGCCAGTCCTTTTGAAGATATCTCTGCAGGCACCAACTCTTCTTGAACAATAAGGCCAGTCCTTTTGAAGATATCTCTGCAGGCACCAACTCCTCAGTAACAATCATTCCGCTTGCAGTAATTGAAAATTCAGTGTTCACTGAAGAATTAGCAATGTTTTGGCGCATTAACATCTCCAAGTTCATCTTGTTCGATGTTGATGACTAGAATTTATCATGTTGCACAGGTATAGGTGTTGAATTTTTGATGTAGGCAAGGTCTTTTGTTCCACTTGTAGACATTTGTTTTATTCTCTCACATTCTTTGACCGATTAGTTCAAGATAATGTCAAAGGCAATGTGCAGTTCTTGCAAGGTGCACACTCACTTTGATATCTGTAGAACAGTCTGAATGACCTCTGCAAAGTTTTGCATGGATGAAATCATGACCATTCGCAAATGGTACACAACAGCAGCATTTTTCAATGAAGACACCTTTTCTAATTGAAATTATTCAGGTGGACTTTTTTTTTTTAGCTCCTGTACGGCTTTGTGCTTCACTGGTTTGGTGGCAGCATCTCCATTAAGTAATGCGTTTGTTGGGAGAGCGTCATGCGACAGAATGTTATTGATAATTTCAGCCCTTTGTTTTGCCATGTGCTTGCAAAAGATGTTTTTTGTAAATTGATTTGTAGTGGCTGGTTGGGCAAAGCTCTTACTATGGCAATTAATGCATGGAAGTTTAGCTTTAGTGATTATGTCAAACAGCTTTTTCTCTTTTAATACAAATCTCTCCTGCTTCAGTTCTGCATATAGTTTCGATCCATATTCCAGTACATCTATTAGACTTGTCTTTATATTGTTATCAACGTATTGTTTGGTCATGAAGTTGTGTAGTTGCACAGGCTCAGTCATTTCCTAATGATTTCCTTGCTGTTGCATGAAATGAAGAAGGCTGTCAATATATTTATTTAAATGTTCCTCTCTTTCCCACAAATTCGTGGTGAGGAACCGTTTCACAATGGCCCATTCATTTTGATTTTGTCATCTCTCTGAAAACATTGCAAATAGAAAGGACTTCTTTGTAAACTAGCTGCCATTGAGCAACATATTCACTTTTACATGTCTGACCAACAATTCCCTTGGAGCTTTTCTGTGATCTCTGGATTGTCTGTTCCAGTTTCATATCTTGTGCCACAGCACTGAACCTTCCCTCTCTGTCTTTCACCACAAAATGTCTTTGGATGAATTTTCTGTAGAATTATGGTTTTTCCACCTCTAGCTTCTTCACTCCAAATACCAGGACCCATATCTTGGGTAGTTTATGAAATATAATTTGCAAAACACAGTAATCAGTGACACCATAGTTTTTATATGCAGCTCCCAATTACCTTCCAAATCAACATGTACAAAGTTTTTCTCTAGAGCTATCATGTGTAAAATGTTTCCCAAGTATGTGCAAAGTTCTGATTTTTCTTCACATTCCTTGACGAATTGTACAAACTTGGTTTTCAGGATTTCTGATTTTGATTTGAGTGTATTGAACATTGCCTGGCTTTGCATTAATGTCTTTTCAATGAAGTGCACCCTGTGCCTTGTTCACTTCTGAGATAAGATACTCAAAAACGAATTTGTCATTCTTGTTCCAGAAAGCATTCCAACACAATGTTTTCATACCATAGGATATGATGAATACCTCTTCTAACGAATTAAAGTAATGTGTTCCGCTCAATACTGACTGGACAGTTTTGCTTCCAAAGATTTCAGCCTCAATAAGTGCATCATCTATGCTATATCCACCGAGATAGCTTCCTGCACACCGCAACACAACGTTTGTCTTGTGGAAAACGCACATCATTGGATAAAGATCATCAGATGCTACTGGATTTCTCATAAAAATGTTAGTTACAATAAGTAAAACACCTTCATCACAGAAAAGTGGCAGGATAGGCTTGTCTTCAAGCTGAGCACAAACAGTTTGGATTTTTTTTTAGGGCTGTGTATACTGTTGCATAGTTTGTGACTGGAGATTGTACCAGTGGTAAAAACCCAACCTTTTTCAGTGGGACAGTATTCTGGGAGATCAGAGCATGAATTCCAGCCCACATGGGAACTGGCTTTTTTTTCATCCTTCAGTCCACACCAAATAAGCATTATGGTAAATGTATTTTAATCAGCTTTGCGGACCCCAGCATCAGGTACAACATCATCCACGTCCTCAGCTACTTTGAAACTTTCTGGTAGACTGGGACGTGTTGATGGCGTGTAGTAATTTTGCACATGTTGGCAAGGAAGCTTGCAGATTTGTTTATATATAAATACATCAAAATAGTTAACTGCTTCAAACTCAATGTAAATAAGGGTAATTACTCCAATTTTCTATAGCATCAGGATAGAGTCAGCGCAATTTGTAAACTCATTACACCTTATAGATAACTACAAATGTTATTAATGTCATTTAAAAATATTCCATGATATATATATAATAACCCAAATGAACCATGCCTTGTACAGTGTTGCAACAGAAATAATCTTTTCAAATCTCACACACCCCGTGCACCTTGTAAGTAAAAATCAAGAAAAGATAAAACAAAAAACAATAAACAAAAATGAAAAAAAACAAATTAACAAAAAGAATTATACGTACCTCTACCAGTACACAACCAGATGACTGTCCCATTCCCTCACAGCAAGGAGCTTTGTAGACTCCATCAAAATCACAGAGAGGACCCTGCTATGATATGGAGCAGAACCCAGGGGAAGCATATAAATACAATAAAATAGTTAACTGCTCCAAACTCTGTGAGTTTAATGGCTTCCTTTATTTATGCCTACAGTGGACACAGCTTGTTTTCCAGCAGCTACTTTATTGGTACTGTCTTGAAAAACTACCATGGCGGTGTCATGTGTGCTGGATGTGCCAGACAAAGAAGAGCTGTCATCAAAATTATCAAGAGCAGCAATTGTAAACCCTTTCCTGTTTTGACTTGAAAGTGGTGTGCTGTCAGATTCATAAGATTTTGCAGCATGAACTGCTACCAAGTTCCTGCTCCGTACTATGTCAATATAGCTTGCTGATACACCAATCCTATTCATTGAAGTGATTAGCCCTCTACTTTTGCATTGTCATAGATTGCATGGGCATTCATCATGTATAGCGGAGTTTTCTTTTTGCGTTGATGTAATTCATAAAACATGATTTGCAAAAGGCATTATGTTTGCACTCCATAAACCTGTCGGTTCATAGGATTGCCTTCCACTTCTTCACTTATAACTTCAAATCCATCATCAATGTTGTCGACTTCTGTTCTGAACTCAAAAACTTTAGTTTGTAAAGGTTTTGCTTTGCTGATACTAAACCATGATGTAAAAAAGGCTTTCTTGTTGACTCCCACAATTTACAGAAATCTGGAGCATCACAAAATGTCATTAAGTCCAAAATCTAAATCTTTCAGGACGTTTCTTCCTGCTGATTTTACTGCATGCTGTGATCTTATTTTTGCAGGAATAACTTCAGGAGTCAAATCAGCTGAGAACACCATAAGTGGCTTATTCTTTTGTTAGACTGCCAAAAACGAATTTGGTCTTTGTACATTCTCACCAGAAAAATCTTAATTTCATTATTTTGGATCAATACAGTTTCGTCGATGTTGACAATTATTTCTCTACAGTGTGAAGCCCTAGCCAGCACTCAAGTGGCTTTAAAACTTAATTTGTTTTTTCATAGAGTGCAAACTTAACTGACGGCTGGCAGTTACGTTGCTGCTGGGAGTTCTTTGTACATCCATATTTTTTAATGTATGCACGCATGCAGTTTAGGAGGACATACAAATCTGCTGCAAAAGCATTCACTTCGCTGTTTAGATCAGCTACGCAGCTGAAAACTTCATTTTGGGAGAAACAAGCTGCAGATAAAATCATGTTTTCTCTTTGAGACTGACATACTCTGTACGTGGCTAAACCACAGATAACAAACACATTGAAGACCCTCTGCTTTTTGATTAGTTGTGGGAGGTGGACGAGGAATAGCCATCGACCTTCCAAGTGGCTGGGCATTGGGTTTTGTTGTCATCGCTTTCTCAGAAGACTCTGATTCTTGTTGTGGTTTCTGCTATTTGTTGCTGACTTTTTTTCCAGGTTTTTTTCCATTGTATATGACTTATAACAGTTGTTACAATAATGAAATATTTGATCCTAGTCACCCATCAGTTTAAATCTTTTGTGAACTTTGTCATGCCGTATTTCTGCATCATCTGGAACTCTCTTCTGTCCAGTCGCAGTTGATGTTAGCCTTTCTTTCCAATTAATTTGGCATATTATTGCATTTTTCTTTGTTGCAGGAGTCCTCAGATTTTGTAGTTAGCAACACTCTATCAGGAGATGAAGATCCACTGCTACCACCTGCTTCACTCATGTTTACGAATTTGAATCAACAGAAAACCTGAAACAAAAATAATACAAAAAAAATTGATTTGTGGGTTAAAACAAATCATTATAGAGCTGCCATTTTGGAAAATTGCTCTGAGTTATTTTCTGTCTCTATAAGACTACTTGACCCCCAAATCCTACCAAAATGAAGTATATAGTCTCATGGTTCCTGAAATATTACATCATAACTGCAACACATCTGCCACTTTAAAGAATGTCATCCAGAAAAAATTGCCTCGCTTAACAATGTCTACCCAAGTTAAATTACTTCTCTAATAATCCAAAAACACATCATAAATGAAAATCTCTGGACAATATTTTTTTTATGGAGGTATATCAAGGGGCCAGGACTATTGTGATTGAAGTTAAAGATTTAAAAAAGGTTGACATTTATGGAATTGCTGGGGATAATTTGTATGTGCATCACTTTGAATGGTTAAATATAAAACTGCAGAGTAAATTTAATTCTTCCACAAATATATGCACACTAAAATTAATAAACTAAACGTCATCATTCTTTAGTTTAATTGATGCTGAATACGTGTTCAGCATGATGAGCACAGAGTTCCAAAGCTGTCACTTTAGAAGAATAGGTTTTCCTCTCTCAGATAATTTAAATTGTGCATGACTTAATGTTAGAATCATTACAAATTGCACAAATTCATGCCCAGGTGAAAGAGAGAGGCTCACTTTGAGGGTACTTATTTAAACTAAATTGTGTGTTCGATGGCATCTGTCGCTGGAGATTCACATGTTCTGCATAGCTCGCCATCTGGTGTTGGGTCGGAGTGTTACAAGTTGTTTTTCTTCGAAGAAGTCTTTCGAGTCACGGGACCGAGTGACTCCTCCTTCTGTCTCCATTGCGCATGGGCGTCGACTCCATCTTCGATTGTTTTCTTTCCGCCATCGGGTTCGGACGTGTTCCTGTCGCTCCGAGTTTCGGAACGGAAAGTTAGTAGATTTCGGAAGATTTTCGTCAGTATTGTTGCGTTCGGGATCGGCGTAGTTAGATTCAACACCGCATCGAAGATCGACGCGCTCCGGTGCCCTTCGGGGTACTTTTCGATCCCCCGTCGGGGCCTGGTCGGCCCGACCGCGTGTCCAACACCGCCGATGGAACGGACCCCGTTCCGTTTTTGTCCCAAATGCCACAACAAATACCCGTATACAGACCAACATTTGGTCTGTAACCTGAGCACAGTGAGGAGACTTGCGAAGCCTGTCGCGCGTTCCGGTCCCGAAAGACACTCCGTGACCGTCGAGCCAGGAGGCTTCAGATGGCGTCCACGCCGACAGCGCACCGAGAGTTCGAGGAACAAGAGGAAGAAGAAACCTTTTCGATCCACGAATCGGACTCCGAGGAATTCGACGATCAAAGAACCGTGAGTAAGACGTCGAAAACAACACATAAGAAAAGTAACCAGGCCCAGGGGACTTCACTGCCACCAGGCCATGGCTCCACCCATAAGTTCGGTGACCGACCATCGGCACCGAAAAAGGCCCAAACAGTGCCGAGATCGTCCGACTCCGGTCGAGACACTGGCACGCAGCCTTCTCGGGATCGAGAAGTGCTGGAGAGAAGCAACGACACCGAGATAGCTTTGTAGAAACGGCTCGACGCCGAGACAGCGGCACCGATGAAGATCGACGCCGAGAGGTTTCGACTCTAAAAAAGAAAAAAGCCACCTCGGAGCCGAAAAAAGATACAGGCAGGGTTTCGGTGCCGAAACAACCCGTAACCGACCCAGGTCCAGGCTCTTATACAGAGGAGCAATCACTGTCCTCTCAGATGCGAAAGCATAGGTTTGAGGAAGAGCTGCAATCCACCGAAGTGGACCATACGCAAAAACGTATTTTCATACAGCAGGGAACAGGAAAAATAAGTACCCTTCCCCCTATTAGGAGAAAAAGGAGACTGGAGTTTCAAACAGACCAGGCGCCACAAACAAAGATGGTGAAAAAGGTGACTCCGCCACCCTCTCCTCCACCTGTAATTAACGTCTCACCGACGCAAACTCCGTCACATTCCCCGGCTCACACCACCATGAGCCAAGGTGACCAAGATCAAGACGCTTGGGACTTATATGACGCCCCAGTGTCGGACAACAGTCCGGAGGCATATCCAACAAAGCCCTCACCACCTGAAGACAGCACAGCATATTCTCAAGTGGTGGCTAGAGCAGCACAATTCCACAACGTAAACCTCCACTCAGAACAAGTCGAGGATGACTTTTTATTCAACACCCTCTCCTCCACCCACAGCTCCTACCAAAGCCTGCCTATGCTGCTAGGTATGCTTCGGCACGCAAAGGAAATCTTCAAGGAGCCGGTCAAAAGTAGGGCAATAACGCCAAGGGTGGAAAAGAAATATAAAGCACCTCCTACAGACCCTGTTTTCATCACCACACAGCTGCCACCAGATTCCGTCGTAGTGGGAGCAGCTCGGAAAAGAGACAACTCCCACACATCTGGGGACGCACCACCCCTAGATAAAGAGAGCCGCAAGTTCGATGCAGCTGGGAAAAGGGTCGCAGTACAAGCTGCAAACCAGTGGCGCATCGCTAATTCTCAAGCACTACTTGCGCGCTATGACAGAGCCCATTGGGATGAGATGCAACACCTCATCGAGCATCTACCCAAGGAACTTCAAAAAAGGGCAAAGCAGGTGGTTGAGGAAGGACAGAACATATCAAATAACCAGATACGATCTTCTATGGACGCAGCAGACACAGCTGCAAGAACAATTAATACATCTGTGACCATTAGAAGGCACGCATGGCTAAGAACGTCTGGGTTCAAACCAGAGATACAGCAGGCAGTGCTCAATATGCCATTCAACGAAAAACAACTGTTCGGACCAGAAGTGGACACGGCAATCGAAAAACTTAAAAAAGACACTGACACTGCTAAAGCCATGGGCGCACTCTACTCCCCGCAGAGCAGAGGAACCGACAGCACCTTCCTCAAGACACCCTTTAGAGGGGGGTTTCGGGGTCAGGCCACACAAGCCAGCACCTCGCAGGCAACACCGTCCAGCTACCAGGGACAGTACAGGGGAGGCTTTCGGGGCCAATACAGAGGAGGGCAATTCCCTAGGAATAGAGGAAAATTTCAAAGCCCCAAAACCCCTACAACCAAGCAGTGACTCAGATGTCACTCACCCTCTCCACACAACACCAGTGGGGGGAAGAATAGGTCATTATTACAAAGCATGGGAGGAAATAACTACAGACACTTGGGTCTTAGCAATTATCCAACATGGTTATTGCATAGAATTCCTACAATTCCCTCCAAACATACCACCAAAAGCACAGAAATTGTCAAAACAACATTCCGACCTTCTGGAAATAGAAGTTCAAGCACTATTGCAAAAGAATGCAATCGAATTAGTACCAAACACACAAACAAACACAGGAGTCTATTCACTGTACTTCTTAATACCAAAAAAGGACAAAACACTGAGACCAATCCTAGACCTCAGAATACTAAACACCTACATCAAATCAGACCACTTTCACATGGTCACGCTACAAGAGGTGTTACCATTGCTAAAACTACAGGACTACATGACAACCTTAGACCTCAGACGCGTATTTCCATATACCAATACATCCATCTCACAGAAAATACCTACGGTTCGTATTCAAAGGAATACATTACCAATTCAAAGTATTGCCTTTTGGTTTAACAACCGCACCAAGAGTCTTTACAAAATGTCTAGCAGTAGTGGCTGCACACATCAGAAGGCAGCAAATACATGTATTCCCGTATCTAGACGATTGGCTAATTAAAACCAATTCACTAACAAAGTGCTTACAACACACAAATCAAATCATACAAACCCTCTACAAACTAGGTTTCACCGTCAACTTTGCAAAATCCAACATTTTGCCGTGCAAAATACAACAATACCTGGGAGCCATAATAGACACAACAAAAGGAGTAGCCACTCCAAGTCCACAAAGAATTCAAAATTTCAACAAGATCATACAACGCATGTATCCAACACAAACAATACAAGCAAAGATGATATTACAACTCCTAGGCATGATGTCTTCATGCATAGCCATTGTCCCGAACGCAAGACTACACATGAGGCCCTTACAACAGTGCCTAGCATCACAATGGTCACAAGCACAGGGTCACCTTCTAGATCTGGTGTTGATAGACCGCCAAACTTACCTCTCGCTTCTATGGTGGAACAGTATAAATTTAAACAAAGGGCGGCCATTCCAAGACCCAGTGCCACAATACGTAATAACAACAGATGCTTCCATGACAGGGTGGGGAGCACACCTCGATCAACACAGCATACAAGGACAATGGAACGTACATCAAACAAAACTGCATATAAATCACCTAGAAATGCTAGCAGTTTTTCACGCATTGCGGGCTTTCCAACCAATTATAACTCACAAATACATTCTTGTCAAAACAGACAACATGACAACTATGTATTATCTAAACAAACAGGGGGGGACACACTCAACGCAGTTGAGTCTTCTAGCACAGAAAATATGGCGATGGGCAATTCACAACCACATTCGCCTAATAGCGTAGTTTATTCCAGGGATCCAGAATCAACTTGCAGACAATCTCTCTCTCGAGATCACCAACAAGTCCACGAATGGGAAATTCACCCCCAAGTTCTAAACACTTACTTCAGACTCTGGGGAACACCTCAAATAGACTTGTTTGCAACAAGAGAGAACGCAAAATGCCAAAACTTCGCATCCAGTTACCCACACAGGCAGTCCCAAGGCAATGCCCTATGGATGAACTGGTCAGGGATATTTGCCTACGCTTTTCCTCCTCTCCCTCTCCTTCCTTATCTGGTAAACAAATTGAGTCAAAACAAACTCAAACTCATTTTAATAGCACCAACTTGGGCAAGGCAACCCTGGTACACAACACTGCTAGACCTATCAGTAGTACCCCACATCAAATTGCCCAACAGGCCGGATCTGTTAACACAACACAACCAACAGATCAGACATCCAGATCCAGCATCGCTGAATCTAGCAATCTGGCTCCTGAAATCCTAGAATTCGGACACTTACAACTTACCCAAGAATGTATGGAAGTCATAAAGCAAGCCAGAAGGCCGTCAACTAGGCACTGCTATGCAAGTAAATGGAAGAGGTTTGTCTGCTACTGCCATCATAATCAGATCCAACCTATACACGCAACTCCAAAGGATGTAGTGGGTTACTTGCTTCACTTACAGAAATCTAGCCTAGCCTTCTCTTCCATTAAAATACACCTTGCGGCAATATCTGCATACCTGCAGACTACCTATTCAACTTCCCTATATAGGATACCAGTCATTAAAGCATTCATGGAAGGGCTTAAAAGAATTATACCACCAAGAACACCACCTGTTCCTTCATGGAACTTAAATGTTGTCTTAACAAGACTCATGGGTCCACCTTTTGAACCCATGCACTCTTGCGAAATACAGTTCCTCACCTGGAAGGTTGCATTTCTCATCGCCATTACATCTCTAAGAAGAGTAAGCGAAATTCAGGCGTTTACAATACAAGAACCTTTTATACAACTACACAAAAATAAGGTCGTCCTAAGGACTAATCCTAAATTTTTACCAAAGGTTATTTCACCGTTCCACCTAAATCAAACAGTGGAACTACCAGTGTTCTTCCCACAGCCAGATTCCGTAGCTGAGAGGGCACTACATACATTAGATGTCAAACGAGCATTAATGTACTACATTGACAGAACGAAAAACATCAGAAAGACTAAACAACTATTTATTGCATTCCAAAAACCTCATGCAGGAAACCCAATATCAAAACAAGGTATAGCCAGATGGATAGTTAAATGCATCCAAATCTGCTACCTTAAAGCAAAACGACAACTGCCCATTACACCAAGGGCACACTCAACCAGAAAAAAAGGTGCTACCATGGCCTTTCTAGGAAACATCCCAATGCAAGAAATATGTAAGGCAGCCACATGGTCTACGCCACACACGTTCACCAAGCACTACTGTGTAGACGTGCTATCCGCACAGCAAGCCACAGTAGGTCAAGCCGTGTTAAGAACGTTATTTCAAACCACTTCCATTCCTACAGGCTGAACCACCGCTTTTGGGGAGATAACTGCTTACTAGTCTATGCAGAACATGTGTATCTACAGCGACAGATGCCATCGAACTGAAAATGTCACTTACCCAGTGTACATCTGTTCGTGGCATCAGTCGCTGGAGATTCACATGTGCCCACCCACCTCCCCGGGAGCCTGTAGCAATTCGGAAGTTAGCTTCAACTTTGTATATTTGTATATATATTATTTTAGCCTTAAATAGGTACATACTTAGTCACTCCATTGCATGGGCACTATTACTACAACACAACTCCTACCTCACCCTCTGCGGGGAAAACAATCGAAGATGGAGTCGACGCCCATGCGCAATGGAGACAGAAGGAGGAGTCACTCGGTCCCGTGACTCGAAAGACTTCTTCGAAGAAAAACAACTTGTAACACTCCGACCCAACACCAGATGGCGAGCTATGCAGAACATGTGAATCTCCAGCGACTGATGCCACGAACAGATGTACACTGGGTAAGTGACATTTTCATTACGTACTTGAGGCTTTGGGATCTTTAAAGGAATCCAGAAAGGTGTTAGGGTAAAGTCTCCAATGCAAGACTACAGTAGTTATTCCATACCGTCTTCATGTGCCTCCAAAGTTGAAGAATGGCTGTTGTAGTAAAGTAAAGATTTTGTTGGGAGAACTCAGATCACCAGAGAAAAGCTTGCCTGACTGGTCTGCCCCACCCCAATATTCATGCATATAGAAATAGTTTCAGTTTCTAATCAGTCAGTACAGCCAAAATTCCATTCATGTGACCCAATTCTTTGTAGATATTAGATCAACATTGCCATGAATCTGAATCATGCATGACAATTTAGGATCATTCCTAATCATGTCCTCCAAATGTTCTGGAAACAGTGCAAAAGGTATGGGGCTATAATTATAATTAGCTAGGTGTTAAATCCATAGTAGTCTATTTGAATTGCACAAGGGTTGGAATACAATGGCCAAAACGCTTCCCAGATTAAGTCCCACTCTATCAGGTTAAAGCCCATCTCAAAATCCAAAAGTAGGCCTAGAGAGTGAATCTTGCTAAAATGCATGCTATATATCATCTGAACTAGAAAAGGGCACATATGAAGCACATTGTCTCCCAGGAATGAAGCTAGTCTTCTCTGGTAGAACCAAATAATTGAGGTATCGTAATAATCCTCTTGACTAAACCCTGTATAGACAACTTATAATTGGTGATATGTCCATGATAGTGATTCAAACTTTAGCTTGAGCATTTCTTACAAGGGTTAAATTAGGTTTCACATGACATGCCAACATAATTACAATCTACTAGTCAAATCATATCGTTCTAAGAGAATTTTCAAGTCAGGATTATAAAAAGTGGGTTGTGTTTAGAATAAAAAAGGGCAGGTAATTTTTTTTTTTTTCCAGCTCGTGGTATTTGAGCACCCTTGCTACAGTATGTAAGCAGTCAACAGGAGTGTTTTACTATGCATCTGCAATTCCGCAGTTGTTTTTAAGCTCAAGAGAAGCTATGGTGCCTGACAGAACCTAGGAAATTTAAGATTTAGCTGGAGGAAAGAGTATATCTAAGGTGTCTGTTTAATTGAATGGGTTCTTGCATGAAAGCAGTACAAGTATTTAGGTAGTGAGGGAAATATGGCCAATATGTGTATAACTTTAGCGAACGATCGGTTGTAACTCCTGCATTAATTGTTCCTCTACTCCAATTTTAGATGTATTCAATATTTCTGTCAGCATCAGTGATATTATATCCCAGTGAGAAGGAGCAAGATGGAGCTGATGGAAGATGGTTTATATATACACACTATCGTGGTGCATAGCTCATGGGAGTATATGATGTAGAAATGCCTTGGTGTGTTATTTTATTGGGAACACATTTTATAGGTTATTAAGAATGACATAGCTCAGTAATAACCACAGATGTTCGTGGCAAGATACTTGTTATCCCTCATGCATTATGCATTGAAAATAGGGACACTTTCTTACCTTTACTGAAGGGTAGAAAACAAATCACAAAATAACTTTGTGAATTATTAATTCATTTATCGTGGCTGATGGGGCATGGTAATTGATTTACAATACTGAAAACTGATTAGAGAGTGAACTGCCTGTGGAGAAGTCAGGATTTGAGGCTTCATAGGGAAATGTGAATGGTAGAAGGCTAGAAGATTTACATCAGCTCTCCAAGGTGAAAACATCAGTATCAGTTTGATCACTTTGGATTTTTTGTTAGTGAGTTGCAATTGTAATTTCACCATTTGGTTAAATTAGCACAATGTTCTGGTTTGCAATTAGATCAAAAGATGTCCTTAACCACCTGTTTATGCATTCTACATTGATCTGCTCAAGAAGGAGTGTAACTGTACAATTAAACCAAAGTCAGTGGCTTGCTGTCAAGTACCTCATAATTTCCTGGTTATCGTCTGCTAGAGGCAAGAGCGATTATTCTGTTAGCCAATGTGACATTGGTGCAGTGTATGCGTCCAGCCTAGAGGAGAAAACGGCTGAAGCAAAAAAAAAAACTCCTTAAATTACTGCAAGGAAAGTATGATTTCAATACTGGATATCAGCGATGGAGCTGAGGAGAGAAGGCATTTAAGTAGTCCTGGAAGAGGATCGAAGACAAAAGAAAAACCTGGGATAACAATTAGACCGGGAGCAAGGAAAGTGATGAAAAATACTTCTGAATGTGTTGCGGTGAAAGGAAGTGTTTGAAGGCCCTTCTTGTATAGGAAAGTATGCCATGATCCTACAATCTCTCCAATTAGGCTGCAATCTTGAAAGGCAGATAAAAAAAAGTGATTATCTTGGATTGGGCAGGAATAAACAACCAGGCCCAAAGAATCCTGGGATATTTGAAGTTAGAGCCAAGGGATGTGCTGAGCTCAAGAGAAGCAGCATGAGATGCCCCAACAGGTAAGTGCTTTTAAATGCCTCTGACTGTGCAGTATCACGCTAACACTCTTTCAACAAGGCGGCCTGTATGAAGCGGTCTCAATAACTCCGTCTAAGGCTCCCATGTGGGGAGAGTCAGCAGTCGCAGCATAAAAGTATACCACCTTCTAATGCTCTGGGTTTGTCTAGTAATTGTTTTTAAAATGGTGGATTAAGGAAGAGCAAATCAAATCTGTATTTTCTCAGGATGGCTCACTAGAGGATTAGCCCTTCCAGTCAATAAGAAATTGTAGTTTTCCTCTAACAATCACAAATTACTTGATCTTCGAACTCTGAAACGTCATCAACCAAAATAAGTGGTGGAAGTGGATATGACCATAAGTAGGGATCTTCATGCAAGGTCTTTTGCTGAGAGGAATGAATTCCTCAGGCTCAAGGACGTTGAATCTTACCGGGGACCGGAATAATGACCTGCATTGCCTTGAACAGTCTGTTGAGCTGTGGTTTGAACTTGTTGGCAGAAGATGTAGGAACTGAGAGAATAGCCACTTCTTATCTCTAAAATGGTATGAAGGACTAGGTCCACGATGAATGTCAATGTACTTCTTCATCTTGTTCTTGATGCCTTGAATATTCTTATAAATCTTTTGTCTGCGTGTCTGGAAATGTCCTACTAGATCACTGCTGTGGGCACCCTTTAGGTCTGGGGGAACAGCTAGGAAATATTCTGGGATAGTAGAAGGGTGAAACGTGGGTTAAGCAATGTACTGAGTTATACAGGAAAACTCTTCCCAGGCCAGTTTAGATGATCAGTCACTTTTAGGTAAATCACAGAAGCACCTTTGATACTGTTTGAGGCCTTGGTTGACTCGTTAGGTTTGCTTGTTGTTTTGAGAAGGAAGACCGATGACAAGCCTATACCGATATTAATGATTTTACAAAAACGCTTCCAAAATTCGAAATACATTGAGATCCTTGATGGGGAAATGATGACTTGTGACTTCAATTCCATGCAACTGAAAGATTTCTTGTAGGAAAATCCTTAGAGGTAAGGCTACGACAAAGGCAGTGGATATAATGTGTCCGGGCTCACGAGAAACAGCAGCAGTCCTGAAGGTTTAAAATGGGGGAAACATTTACCTATGCATAAACTGAGCAGAATGTCACATATGATTCAGTGTCCTTATGGACGAATGACCATCAGAGCGATCTCAAAAGTAGCTCCAGAGGTGCTGCAACTTCTCTAACAGGCAATAGGAGAACACTGGCACATATGTAGGACCACCAGTTTCAGTTCTACAGTGGGGATATGTGATACTTGGTTTTTCAAATAGAGTTCATAATTTATAGCTAATTTCCCTAGCCATTCCATCTCGTCACTTGTTACTTACATGTAGCTTGTATTTACTCTTTGCAAAAATAACTGCATAGCTGCTAAAATTCTTTCCAGTTGGATTACGCTGTGGTTAAAAGTGAAAGGCAATTGTGGGTATTTCCGAGATTAAGCATCAGCCACTATAAGTAATGAGGTTGTACTGATTTAGCAGTATGACAAACAGGTCTGATGATTGTACCTGCATTGCATGTATCTAAAGAACAGCAAATTCAAATGATCACTATGGATTTCTAAAGGCTGTGTTGTACCCATCGAAATGATTCCATTCAGAGTATGATAGACATTGACAGGAGCTCCCTTTCTAGTACTGAATATTTTCTTTCACCTTCAGTAAGGATTTGAGACAAATGCAGGATAGGATGTCCTAACCCATCGTCATGTTGAATTTGGAGAAGAATGGCCCATACTGTTCGTCTGAGGCATTGATCTTTACTATGTATTTCTTCATTGGGTCTGGGTGCTGGAGAATTGGTACCTGGGTAAAGGTTGGCTAGTGGTGTTCAGAGGCAGAATATGCCCTTCTGTCCCAAGAAAAACTTAGTTAAATAGCCGCCTTCTTGATTATTTGAGTTTTATCACTGATCAAGAACGGAAAGTTCCTAAGAATTGTTGGTAGACGTTAGGTTGACCCTAAAATAATTGTTTTCCTCAGTGGTATTGGGAGTGAGCCAATTCACAGCTACTGGAATCTTACGGCGATCCACAACAATGACTTGCGAGCTTAGTCAGAATCCCTCATATTTTACCTCAGCCTGGTCAGTCACATTTCTCTAATTTACAGTACAGATGGTTTTGTTTCAGTCTGGACAGGACTTGAATTGTGTGTTGATGGTGCCTCGACCTCCTTAGCAAAGATAGGCATATCATCCAAGTAAATTACCACATACTGATTGAAAATAACAGAATATATATTTAAAATAAAAATAAATGAATACGTTGACAGTAAGGCTGTGCTTTTCATGCCCGTGTCCCTCGTAACTTCACACCTTTTCCTCCGCCCCACCCAATATATGGTTTCTCGAAGTACATTTCTTTCCAATTCCATCAGGATATTAGCAGGTGCACAGGTTTCTGATGCGATCGCGCAATTCCAAAGTCCCCTGGGGGGCATCTCGCTAGAACATAACCTCTGTTTGAGTTTCGACCGAAAGGGGTGTGATGGGTAGCGTCTTAATTGCCTTTGTTATCAAGACAAAATGAACTCTGCCTCATTAGGTAAGAAACGCCAATTGTCTATCCGCTATTACGGATTCGTGAAAGGAGGTCCATGAACAAGTCCCTCCCTCCCAAGCTCCGAGCAGTCTCGCCACGGTCAGATTCTCGCAACCAGAGCTGCTCTCAGACTAACGAGTGTCGCTGACCGTGTAAATGATCCCCTCCGGAGCGAGTTTCCCTCTGCTCTAGCTTTCTCACCTCTGAACTGCATAAAAAACGACGAAATGTTGAAGCTCCCAACCATGCAAATGTTTCTAGCTAAATAAAAAAAAAGTATTGTATATTTTTTAATTCAGTCGATAGGGGAAACAGAGTAGTTATTTAACAAACTACCACCGTAGGCTCAGGTCAGGCCAGGGGTCTGGCATGAGCTCGTTATGAATGTATGAGGACAATGGGGTCTGTAAATAGGGGGTGATTAAAAATCGATGCCACTTCTGCATACATAACTTCAGGTGTAGTAAGCGCTAGATAAATCCAATTACAGTGAGCGCCTAAAATGTGGAAGGTTTAGTGAAGATGCACAAGACGTTGGTGCTGCTGTCGGTTTTCTGTGGGTTAAAGATGCGGACATAAACCCCAAACCAGAGATGTTTTGTGAGGATTTCAGAGCATTAGTAGAACATATTTGAAGAATTAAATGTGATTAGCATCACTTAAATCTTCCACTTTAAAACAATTTTAATCGAATGCAAGCCATGAGAAAAGATGTGAAACAGAAATAGACATATGCTAATAAAGACATTCAGTAGGTGGAGGGTAGATGAGTGAAGTGCATTTAAAATGGAACGAGTGCACTTGAGGTTTGGTAAAGGGAAGACATTTTTTCACAGCCGTTATTAGATATTTTATTTTATCCACCATTAAGCCCCCTTTATGTGTGATTAACCATTGACCTAAAGACTCAGTTTGTTGGCTAAGAACTGTTGCTGTCTGGCCTTTTCCAGTGAGTGAGATGGCCTGAATCATGCACCCTGCGGAGATGTGCAGACGTCACTGGGACAACAGATGTCCCTGAGAAACGGGAGGCAGGAAATTTAACTGGGCTTTAACGCCCGAGATCCAGCTATTCTCAGAGAGAGAAGAGTCAAAGTGTTTGCAAGGTAAACCTTAGCTGTCTCTTTGGTAGCGAGACTGAGCCCAAAAAGTGTAACCCTGCAGGCGGTGCTGCGGTATGCAAAAATATACATGCATAAGGCCACTAACAACAAAAAAGAATGTAAGGTTCAGGCAGAGGTGGGTATGCAAAAATAAATATTGATTCAATAAAGTTTAAGGGTGAAAATGGGATCCACAAGCATACAGATGAAAGCAACTGTTAGCCCTGGCCCTTTCTGAAAGGTCATCCCCAAACTTTTTTCCTTTACTCTTCTGGTTTTGTTGGCTTTTAGGATTGTGCACACTTTACCACTGCTAACCAGGTGACATGTGTGTGGTCTCTCCTTTGAACATGGTGAAATTGGCTTACACCCAGTTGGCACATTTAATTTATTTATAGGTCCTTAGTAAAATTGTACTGCTTGTACACAGGACCTGTAAATTAGATGCCACTAGTGGGCCTGCAGCATTGATTGCACCACCCACTTAAATAGCTTTTTAAACATGCTTCAGTCTGCCATTGCAGCATTATGTGCAGTTTCAAATGTAATTTAGACCTGGCAAAATAAATCTTTTTTCCAGTCTCAATTCTTTCCTTTTAATACATATCTCACCCTTAGATTAAGCCCCAAACACCGCAGAGGGCTGGGTACAGGGTATTTAACAATATGGACATGTGCTTTTAAGTGTTACATGTCCTGGTAGTGAAAAACTCTTAAATTCATTTTTCACTACTGCAAGGCCTTCCTCTCCCATAGAATAACATTGGTTTAACTAATTACATTTAATAAGTTATAGTTTGGAATCTAAAGAATTGTAATGTAAAACCCTCTTCAGTGGTAAAGTTGGATTTAAAGTCACAATTCCGAAAGTGTCAATTTGAGAACATTAGCATTTTCATGTCTTATCCATTTGGTGTTTGCAGCCCGTATCCTGAATCATGTCACTAGTTGTAGCATAGGTCTTGGCAGTATCACCCATCTCTGACTAGTTGAGGGGGAGGAGCCATCACCTACGACACTTGCACATCTCAAAGGCTCTGCCTGTGCACACCCACAAAGGGTTTGTCACTAGTCTGTTGTGACCCCAGACAATCTGGGACCTGGGCATAAAGGTAGGAGATTCCAAGCACCTTTAGGGGTGGAAACCTCTGGAAGTGGCTCTTACTTCAAAGTGGGCAACGGGTATAAATAATGGACCCTCTGACCCAAATTTTCAGTGCCCCTATGGAAGACTCAGAAGGATTACTGTGATGCTTTGCAAAAGAACTGCTACTCTGTTGCCCTGACACCTATTGCCCTGCTGCCTGAGTAAAGGACTGGACCTGCATCTTGAACCCAGGAACACCAAACTGACTCCAAGTGTCAGTTGGCTGGTCTGATCAGAGCCTGAGGGACAGAACAGGTTCCAATAACATTGAGCCTGACACATGGACTCTACTAGATGTGAGTCCTGCCCCCAAGGTGGCTCCACCCAAGTCCTGGGCACTTGGAAGTGAGCCTGAAGGTGTTTTTTTCCAGCACAGCTGTGGTCCCCATTAGAACTGAGGCAAAGCCCTGCAAATCCCCACTGAGCTATGCTACTCAGCTCATTGGAACTAACGCAAAGCTCCACTGCGCTGCTTCATTGAAACAGGTGCCAGGTGACGAAAAGCAGTGCAGCACAGGCCATTAAATCAGTACTTTAGGTACTTTTGTTCAGCAGGCCTAACCTGGTCCTTGTAGCCGGCCCATGATCCATTGCGGTCAGGCTGAACTTGTGACTTTGTCCTGGTCTGGTTTGGCCAGATAACTACAGTTGGTGCTTTGTGTTTTAGGAACTATTTTAACTTGAAATGTAAAATTGAAAAATTGCATAGCCCTGGTTCTACTGATTGGATTTTTGTTGTTTGGTTGTCAAATAATTTATTACATTTTACTCTGTTTCTAGATTGGTGTGGGGTTTTTCTTGTGTTGTGTTTTCACTTTATTACTGTTTGAAGTGCTGTATACATACTATAAACATTGCCTGTAAGATGAGTCTCATTGCTTTATGCTAAGCTACTAGAGGGTTAAGCACAGGTTAATTTAGGTTTTGCTTGTGACTTCACCCTGACACAAATTGTGGCTGCAGCTTGCTCAGTGCTTCTCTCTCCTCAACCAGTAACCCAATTTCAAACAGCAACCATATAAGAAGATTCTGAATTAAAGCTTTATGAATACCTTTTGTTATTGCGATAGTTGATGGTGTATTTTCTTGATATCACTCAGCATCTTTTTAGCAAATTGGGATGAAAGAGGTGGGGCGGCTGTGAGGGACCCTATTCACCTTCATGTAGAGCAGTGCCCAGTTTGTAAATAAAAATATGCCGGTGCCCAAAGCTGTCCTCTGAAACATGTGGCTGCTGCAAATAAATGTGCAAGCACAGAATACTAAGGCAGCGCAATCCTAAAGCCATCTCAGGCCTCTTTAATCCATTTACAACCATTCCCTGCCCCCTTAGCTCACTCTTGCAGCTTTCCGTCTTTCTACACTTTCCAGTCTTTTTCTTCCTCTGGCTTTCCCATATGTGTCTCTCAGTAAATAAGTCACGGCCCCCAAACATAAGTGCTGGTGCCCCCACACCAGAAACCAATGGCTCAAATTAAGCACTGATGTAGAGGTTTGTTCTAGTAAAAAATCTTCCCTGGGCCTATAGAGGAATTGCAGAGCTTGCTTCCGGCAAGTTGGAGCAAGTCACAAGTGATGCCTGATGTGGCTTCCTTGTTACCGATGCAGTATCCCTTGATGATGATGCAGGAAAAAGACAAAAAAGATTTACTTTCGAACTGAAGCAATTCAAACACGAGATTGACAAATTTCAATTGTTCTAAGTTAATTAATGCATGAGAGATAGGGAGCAAGGGATGGGGTAGAGAGGCATATTAACAGAGGTAAAGTTGAAAAAGGTGAGGCTGTGAGTTGAGGGGGGTAGGTACATAATGACATAGAAACAGGCAGAGAGATGGATAGAGAAAGAGTGATTATATCACTTCAGAATTTAGCCCAACATTGAGAAAAGTGTATTAAAAGTTGTAGTGATAGCTTTTAAACATGAACTTAGAAATGTTCATGCCCCTGCACCATGACGACAATGCTGGGTTAAGAGGCAATTTGTTTGTCATGTGAACCCTATTGTAGCCTAGATACTTATTATGCACGAAGCAACAATTTAGACTAGTAAATACAACATGAGCAGTTTTTACAGCATGCATCCTGAACTCACATATTTGAGCATGCTGTCATAGAAAAGAAGAAAATGATAATGAAGACAAATCAGGCTTGGTGAAATAGACTGTTTGCCAAGGATAACACAATATTGTCAAATGAAGAAACCAGGATTAATCTCAAACACATGTTGACTCAGTCACCTACATCCATAATCTTCCTTTACTGCTGACACTTTAAGACAACCATTAGAAGGAAGATGTGTGATTCGTTGTCTGAGCAGGATTGGGTCTCTGGACCTACTCCCCCTTCAGTGAGATATCGTCATCCACCACCCCATTCCATTTCCATGGTCCAAGTGTAAGCTCCATCAGGTTGGTGGTCTGAAGCAACTTGGAGTACAGTTGCCACGTTTTTTAAACCAATCACATTGAGTGACATCTATTTTCAGCATATATTTTTACACACATTATGCAATGTATTGTCATGAGGTTCCTGTTATGGTAACAAGATTGTGTGTTTTTAAGGCTGCAACACCACTGCATCTGAGGATACTGAGTCAGTCCCAAACCATCTCGAAGCTGTCAGCCTGAATGTGGGCTAGCCTGCACTGCCTCACCCAAACCTAGGAAGTAAATGTGATTTGTGGCAAACTAACATTACTCTCTGACTCCTCAGGGAAGTCGTGGTGAACAGATCATACCCCTTTTGCTCTGTTAAAAAGTCTCACTTATGCCAAGGCAGAATAAAAGATGCAAGGTGGATTTTAATATATTTATTGAAGCTATTTCATCCAATTAATTTTTTTTAAAAAGCATGGGGTTCGATAATAATAAAGCAGATGAAACATAAAACAGTGATAATCATTAAGATTATGGTAAAAAACATAAACAACCTCACCATCTTTGTATGATCCCCAAACCCTTATTAATTCCTACATACACCCTATGTCTAAAATCTGATAACAGAGGTGTGGTACCCCCTCTGCCTATCCTGCTCTTAGGAAAGGACCCCACGCCATACCTGAGAAGGCTGGCAAGGGTCTGCCTGTCATCTGGATGGCAATCCTGCCATTCGGCTGAAGAGTCAGTGTCAGGAACAGTGAACCTGTCGAATGTTGTACGCGTGCAGGATGGCCATGTCTGGAATGCCCTCTGCCCCCGTAGGCCTATGTGGTGCTTATATAACAAGTCTTAGTGTTTTAAGAACAGGCCTGATATGACAATATTTCTAAAAAATGGAGACTGACTCGTAGCTCCTGGGGAGGCAACATGAGTTACAATATCATGTACCATATCTGACAGCATTGAACAGGGCACAAAGTGAAATAAGTGCAAAGTGCTGATAAAATGTGCAGCACTAACAACTGTCTTCTTAGAAAGAAGTAGCTGATTACAATATAAACACAACGAGCTGAAAGCGGAGTGTGCTGAGAAATATTACATGGATACAATGTTTCTATGTGTTAAAGGCACAGGCTACAGGCCTGTCAAACCCAGGCAATAAAGGTAACCCAGAGCAGTATTTTGTTTTATAAAAATCTTGCACTACAGTAGCATTTTGAATATTTCATGGTTTATTACCAAATTCTTCAGTGGTTATTTTATCAACATTTTCAGTATGAAAAGCTGGGACAGCAGCAATAAAATCAGAACCCACGACCCTCACATTTCCCAAACAGTTCCAGACCATTAATCCCAACTCACTGAGCTATCTAAATGGCTTGGTCTGCTTGCCAAGTAGATTAGGTGGTAATTGGTTTAATGTAGTCTGTGCATGGCTCTTTGGGTAGTCTGCAGGACTGGTGGAATAGCTCATATGTATGATGGGTCTGGTTCACACCACTGTGTGCAATCTGCTAGTCACATGTTTGAATCTATGGGACCTATGGATTCATTCATTCATTTGTTGCACAGATCCAATTGTAAGCTGAAGGTCAAACAAACAATTATGTAACAATAACTCAGGGTGTGACATATGTATCGACTGTCAAGACATGCATTTAATGCACATGATGTACGATTGAATTTGCTGCAGGATTCGCTCAAGCTGTCAGTGCTAAGAGTGCGATAACATTACGTGAAATTTAATTGGGTAATGATTTACTTATGCTTTAAGTGCCAAGAAACAATTTGTGTTGTGTGCAACATGTATAGTCCTATGCCAAGAGTAATACATATGTTGTACGTTTGTTATTGTTTTCATTAGGCGCACTGCCACTTACGTAGGAGTCTTGGCGCTGTGAAGAAGGCAGAAATACGAAGGCAGAAAGCAGCGATTGATTAAATGCAGAGTTAGGTATTTAGGGCCAGATGTATCAAGCTCCCGGTTTGCATTTCTCAAATAGCGAATTTTAAGAAATCGCTGTTTAAGAAATGCAAAATGGGATTTATGAAATTTGCGAGTCAGTAATAACGATTTCTTAAAATTCGCAATCGCTATTACCGAATCGCAATTAGGGAATGGGACTCCATTCATCCCTATGGGCCCTGCTGGCCCATAGTTGCAAATGGTTTTGCATTTCTTAATTTACAAATTCCAGTTAGGAATTTGCAAATTCGGTAATGCAAACCCCAGGGTGCTGGGGGCCTAAGGCCCCCTCTGATGCACCCCCCAAAAATATTTGTGGACATGTGAAGCACACACATGCCCTAGGGGCATGTGTGCGCTAAATTGCACGTGCATACCACCAAATTGGATTTGGTGGTAATTGCATTTCCTAACTGCCCAATTCGCATTTAGGAAATGCTTGATACATATGCTTTGGAAATTGCAAATAGGAATTCCCTATTTGCAATTTCCTATTTAGAGAATCACAATTTACGATTCTCTAAATGGGGTCGCAATTTTAAGGAATCGCTATTTTTGCGATTCCTTAATATTGCACAGTGAATGCCTTTCATACATCTTGAACCGTTTGTGAATGCAAAATTGCTTGATACATCTGGCCCTTAGTGCTTTCCTGAAATGCAGTAGATTCTGCGAATCGCATACAAATAGAGGGAGTTAGTTCTGCACTTTAGCAGCCACGACCGAAAAGGCTTTACCGCCCAACTGACTACGAAGGATACCCGGAACCTGAAGGAAGGAGGCATCAGATGAACGAAGTGTCTGGCCCAAGACATATCGTTAGGACTTGTTTTGGGTGGCGTAACTATACCCAAGCAGGTCCTGAGGTGCAGATGTCTCCCACATCGCCTAGGAGAGAGCCCCCCTCAACCTCAGCTGGTGTTTGCTGTCTGTCTGTCTAACTGACAGTGTATTTTTTATTGTTCTCTGTGCAGCCCGCCTACCCAGAGCTGCTCTAAACCTGAAACATAAAAAAACAAACATGCTGGAGAAGATAGGAGGCGGCCCCTTCTGCCCTTGGACAGGATCCCCTTTTATAAAGTCTCATAGTTATCAAGAATACAGTAGTGCAGCGGCACCGGGGCCCACTGCTCCCTCATTTCTTGCTGACTTTTACTACCCAACTAGAGGGTGATTGTGCGTATTTCCTGTGCTAGCAAAAAGTGAGCGTGGGGAGTATCAATTACAGATAACGTTACACAGCTAATAAAACGGTGAGTAACATGTTTGTTTATTATATGATCAGTCATACGTATTCTCTTTCATATAAATATGAACAGTTAATACAGTTTATAAACTCCTTTCCTATTGCTTCTCAGAGAGAGAAAAATAATTATTAGTCTTGGAGCAAACAGGAAGGAACCGCCAACACGAGCACCGACTAATCCTGGTTTTAATTCTCTTAAATCGATAAGTGGCTGAATTGAAAAATATTTTGACCATTGTGAAAGGTGACTGGAATCGCAAAACCCGGTACAAATAATAAACTGAATAAGGGCACTTGCATGCATTACAAAATTACAAAAGATGTTCTTTCAGCTTCTAGTAAGAAATTGACACATTTTTCATCATATCATATCGACTGTGGTTTTTGCGATGAGTACATGGTAAATTTTGCAGATTAATTTACAGAGTAATGCCACACAACCTGATAAAACAGGGCATGCTTTGTGAGATCGAAGATGAACAATAGACATTTTAGGTCTCTGTTACAGACAGCTGTAGCTGACGCTGGTAGACTCCATGTTATCAATACACATTCACATAGGACATAGAGAAGAGTAGGCTTTGGCTCAAGCCTCCTTTAGCCATTGACTGTTGGCATTAATAGGTCTGGCATTAGATTTTTAATATACATATCCAATGCATACTTACTGACATACAGGAGCTTTCAGTTATTCACATTTTCAGTTATTCATCCACCTAATACAGCACAGGACACAGTCAGCCCACTTCAGCCTTTGGTTTACCCGACGATGAGTGACACCACTTTGTTCTTACACAATGTGCACATTCACACAAAAGGCAGCCCCCCCCCTCAGTGATAGCAACTACTACTGCAATGTGTGTTTTTCTGTTTTAAAAAGTTGGATTTTAGACAATGCTTATTTTACTCACCGGTGAAACTGGCAGCTCTCCAACCACCTCTAGCGGGCTGCTTGTGTGTCCAATGCCATCGTACAAAAAACATTCCCAAACAAAAAAGCTAAAAGTCAGCAGCCAACACCAGATACATTGATCTGGCCAATACTTGTTTAAAGATTGCCCTTGGCTGGAAAGACTGTCCATAGAGCTGTGGCATTTCGTAACCTCACCACGGTGCTGGCCTCCTCCTTTTTGTCTGTTTGCCACACACTCAGCTATCGAACACCTTCCATGATGGCCTTCCTTCGGCCTGACCACCCTCACCTCTCCCACCTCCACCGCTCCAAGTAGCTCTCACATTTTGGCATTGCCATTGAGTGTTCAACTGCTTGTTGAATTGCAAGCAAGTAATGACTATTAGTTGTAATTATATATACCAAAACACAGCTTTTCATTAAATTGCATTATTAGACTTTTAGAAGGCTTTGGATTTACCATGCACCATTTTTTGTAGAGTTCCAGAGTTAATTTTCAAAACAAGCAATGTTTTAGTACATGGTTGACATTAGTGCTTTGCGTGACGGTGCTGCCCTAATCACCCGCTCTGCAAGGAAATTTCTGATGAAAAAAATGAGGTTGAGTTCTGTTTTCTGGCTCAGTGAACTCATTCATCAACTTCAATGTGTATTTTAACCTCATGGTCACAACTTTAAATCCTGGTGGAGCAACTCAGCTGATCATTCTCCTGAGGTCGATAACATAAATTGGATAATAATAAACATTGGTTACTCAGTATCAAGTTATATAATAGGAAGAATTGACATAACTGGTGAGACAGTGAGGGAGAACTACCTGGTGAGGGATGAAACCAAGGATCCCCATGGGTAATTGTAATATGGTGGTGCGACCCTCCACCATGTGAGACAAAAGCAATAAATACATCCGAGCAGTTGGGCGTGGCCAGAAGAGAGGCCTGAGAGGACTCCTTTAGGAGTGTGAGCACAGTACAGTGTCTGCTTCGTCATTTACATTACGGTCGGTACCTCTTTTGTGTTGGTGCGCTACCAGGTACAAAGTGCTGTCGACGCTACACTGGCAATGAGGATGGAATCTTCTACCCTCACTGAGACACCCTGCTATTTGCACTCACGCAGTTGGCAGCCGAACGCTGCTGCTTTGAGTTTGGTGCTTGTGCCACACTTGACTTCCACATGGTGCCACAGACAATTATGTGCTGCTCAGCAAGGCACGGAGCCAGCCCTCCGCCCATAGTTGTGGGCTCCGGACCCCACAAGGTACTATCACTGATATCACTGCATTACCACAAAGAAGAAGCCTGCCCACGTGTATGCCCTGATGCTTGCTGCTCCTGATGTTCAGCTCCCTGCCACTTCTTGACTCGCCTCTCGCACGGCTCAGCTCTGCAGGCTCCAGGTAGGCCCGAGAAGCCCATCCCCAGTCTGGGCCCTCCACAATTCAAAGAGAAAAACAGAAGCATACGTCAGGCATCATATTCCTGGGGAAGAAAAAACAGATATCTTGGCTGCACTAAAGCTCCAGCAAATCACTAAAACACATAAACAATGATAGAGCAATAGTCATGCATCACAAAGGAGGAGAACTGTTCCACAACCTGAAAGAAGAACAAAACAGTATAATTACAACTAACCACCTATTAAGCCACCACATACAAGACATTATTTACGAGATTACATATTCATCTAGTGATCTGTCATGCAGAATGCCGTAGTTGGTATGTCGCAAATCTCCACAATGGAACCATTCATGATTGAGGATGCCCAGTCTGTCGAAGCCTCCCAATGGCATGGTTCGCTAGAGAGAGTAGAGCTGTTCTTTGAGGCGACAGCCATAGTTAATGAAAGAAAGCATGCCATGATCATCCGTTTAGGCAGCAAAACAATCCACAAAATAGCCAAGACTCTCTATGAGGGTACACTAAAAATGCACAGAACACCCATACCCGTGCTCAATCCCATGGCAAACAGAGACTACGAATGTTTCATTTTCCCGCCACGCTCAACATCTGCCAGAAGAATCTATCAACACATTCTACACAAGATTAAATGAGCTGGCTAGCACCTGTGAATTCGAAAATGAAAGCGAGGAAATACGAGGACAAATTATCGAGGGATGTGCCTCAAGAAAATTGCAAGAACACATACTATAAGAGTCCAGCAAGTTGCTGGCAGATATCCTTACAATGGGGCGGTCAAAAGAAATGTCTAAACCTTGTGCTTCTCACATGGAAGCAGCTCTACAAGAAGCAGTAAAAACAGAACCCGTTAACGTAGTTGCTCTCAAAAGAGGGCTTGGCAGGCCCAAGAAAGTAGTGACATCTCATCAGATGTGTGGCTGCTGTGAAGTACAATATCGACCAGGGACTGCCATCTCAGTGTACCACCTTTCATGACACCCACGAACAGCAACGCCAGAAGAAGAGCAGGAGGCAGAGGAGTACGTCCGATATGTAGCTGACCAATCCTGCCCCATACCCATGTCTCTAGAAGCCATCACCCAAGCCACGGCCCAAGACATATACCTCCAGAAAGCGCTGCAAGCAGTCCAAATGGGATAAGGTATACACTCAAGACCCACTGTGCGCAACGCATGCCAGAAGCACAACATATCCTGAAGAGTGTTCACCACGACTCAAATGAGCTGGAAGCTGACTCAAGCAGCTGGAGTGGACACTGACTTGTCATCCAGAGCAGTCTCACCAACCAAGCAGTACAACTGGCACTTGGACCACCAAGGGATGGTCAAAACAAAGTGTCACCTCCATGCCAAGGTGTTTCCGCTGATAGATGAGCTAGCGGAGACTGTAGTACAATCGTGTCCATGGTGCTAAGTGTCTGAAGGGCCTCCTCCACCAGCTCCAGTATTGACAGAACGTGAACCCAGCAACCTTGGGTGCGGGCAAGTCTTGATTTTGACAGCCTTCCTGATGGCAGATACATGCTTGTTCTCATTGACAACCACCCATGGCCTGTTGCAAGAACTAAAGACTGACAAAGGCCCTCCATTTCATAGCAGTGTACTTAAAAATCCTTGAACATATTCCACAGGAAAGTCACACCCTGCTGGCCCCAAGCCAATGGAAAGTTTCATGAGGACGCTAAACAAAGTCATCCAAATTGCACAGGCCAGCCAACAACCCTTTGAGTGGTCCATATATTAATTTCTGAGAGACTATCTCCAAACACCTCATTCCACTACAAACCAGGCACCCGGTCATCTCCTCATTGGACGAGTTGCTCAAGACTTAATACCACCTCATCCCAAATAGGCCCCTGCCCCTTCTGATGCCCTTCCGATGATTAACGTATCTTGAGAAATCACAGCCCCACTAACAGAGCCGGCCGACAAGCCAAGGAATCCACTCTAAAGGAAGGAGACTGAGTACTTGTCAGGGTCTGATGTCCAGGAAGTAAAATTGTCTCTCTTTTAAACTGCACCCATGAGTAATCACTCACCGCGGAGGTACTAAGCTAGCAGCCAGATGGGGAAACAAAGTAATCTCAAGAAACGTTTCTCACTTCAGACAATGCTTCAAGAGACGACGAAGGTCAGAAGACGGTACAACACCAGCGCATGGAGACCTCAGCATGAGCATCCCAGGAGATGTTCCAGTAGGAGATGACTCAAATCTGCCAGACATGTCTACGAGTCGAGACATTGGCACCAGATATAGACTTCTACTGCATGCTTGCCTTGGGAGCGTGTGTTGAGTGTGCACTTGAGGTGGTCGTCTGTGCTTGGTACGGGTTGTGGTGGTCCTTGGAGGGTGTGGGAGCATGGTGGTATGAAAAATATCCATGAGCGTTCATCGGGTCGGCTAGATGGCAGGCTGAGGATCTTCCCGTGTTAGGGGTGCGTAGTGTGTTGGAGTTGAACCGCCGGATGGAGCGAGGATCAGGGTCCATGGTGCTGGGCCTGTTCAGGCACAGAAGGGTTTGCCTTTGGCGCAGCCTCACAGCGGCAGCCATTAAGAAGGGGAGGGAGGCAGGGGTCTGGTCAGCTAGGAGGCGGAAGGGCAGGAAAAGCGTTTCACCTGGAGGGAGGGGGGCATGGCTGCAGGGGCAGCAGCGGCACAGGGAGAGAGAAAAAGACAAGAAGAATATTAAAGCAAAATGGAATAAAAGACAGACAAAACAGAAGAAAAAGCAGGAGTAAAGAGAGACATGGATACTTACATGCACGGATGAGGCGCAAGAGCTCGAGGCAGTACCAAACAGTTGGAGCTGCACAGAGGAGGGCAACAGACACCGACCAGATGGTCAGAGGAGTCGCCCTCTCAGTGAGCAGCAGCTGCCATTAAGTAGGATAGGGAGGGGGGGATCCGGTCAGCTGGGAGGTGAGAGGGTGGAAAAAGCACTTCACAGGGAGGGAGGGGGCGGGGCCACAGGGCAGCAGGGTCACAGGAAAATGCAGGGAGAGTGAAGGAAGAGACAGAGACAAGAAGGAAAGAAAAGCAAAATGGAATAAAAGATTGAAAAATAAAACAGAAGTAAATAACAGAAGTAAAAGCAGGAGTAAAGAGAAACAGAAGACACTTACATGCAGAGTTGAGGTGCAGGTGGGACCCTGTGGATGGAGGTGGACCTCGAACTGAGAGTCAGGGAGGCTTTCTGTTCGAGGCAGAAACAGCAGCAAACAGGTGGAGCTTCACAGAGGAGGGCAACAGACGCTGACCAGAAGGTCAGAGCAGTCACCCTCCTATGGGCTGTACAATAAAGAACACATTGAAGAGGTCTGTCTCTTGTGTTAAAATATACTGCACCTGTCTGATAGACAAATCTGCAGTGGAGAAGAATGCAGTTACTTTTCCTAAGAATGCCGAGGGTTTGTTCTAAGGTTCGGATAGTAGTCGAGGGCATCCAGCTGATTTTGTTTTTATGCGCATGTTTCAAGGAAAAAGTGTGCACAATGGCAACTCACAAGCATGCACAATGCATCTTTTGAAGCAAAAAGAGGGGGGTTTTGCTTTTCCCAGTGGAAGGTATTTGACTGAAGGAGGAAGAAAGTTCTGAAATAGCAACATAGCTGTCAAAATATGACCCTCTTTCAAATCCCTGACTGTGCCTCTGGTATTTTAGGTGAAATCACTTTGCTTGTTGCCACTTGTAGTCAGTGCTTTAAATGGAAGTATAGAAGTGCAGGTACTCACTATCTGGAGTACCTGTTTGCTCCTGCGAAGTGCTGGTACTCTCCCATTCAAAGAATTGCACAAGTGCTGAGAAGTTCATGCGCTCTACCTTTCATACAAAAGAAGTGCAGGTACTCAGTACTGGACACTACCTGTCCCTTTAAAGCACTGCTTTAAGTCTTACATTTTTATTTTGAACAAATAAAAGAAAAGCACAAGCTGTTAGTGCAACTCACTGTTGGCTAAAAGCCTGCAAGCCATATGCACGTATGCGACCATATGGCGCAATTTGCCATTCCGTAAGGGGGGCTTGAGTGAGATTAGGGGGATACTGAACTGAAAACTGGATTTTTCCCCATTGCAAAGCTTTGTTAGGTGTAACTACTGAGGCCCATAAGTGCATTGAAGAGGCCCTGCCTACAGTGACATCTCTGTGGAGACTAGAGCTCTACAACAAGCCTTGCATAAAGCTTCACAAGAAGAGCTAGTTGGCCTCACCACATCACAGTGGCCTTGGACGACATATTGGCCAGGATGAGACTAATTCATCCAGAGTGACATGTAAGGAACATATGTGACAGTACTGCACTGCATCATGTCTTCAAGGTAGGCAACTAAAATAACATGCCCTTCAAAGCCGGAGGAGTGTGAAAAGGAGCTTATTATACCCGTACTGAGGAAACCTAACGCGTCCACACTTCATCATCCAACTGCAGACCGACTTTGCTGCTTTGCTATTAAAATCTTGGAGAATTATATGAAAAACTTGATGTCTGTATTTTAGAACATAGCCACATTTTAGTAGTCTGTACAGACAGGGTTTAGACCAGGACATACTAAAGAAACCGCTCAGCTGTCTGTTCTGAATGAACTGTGTGGGGCGCCGGATAAAGCAAATCTGTTGGCCTTAGTGGGATTGTTTGCAGCTGCTTTTGACACAGTACTGTACTCTATCTGCCTCTCCAGGCTGTCAGAGGCTGGTATCGGTGGATGATCTTTACTGCGGCGTAAATCCTTCTTGATGGATAGGTGTCTGGCGGTGTACCTTCCACCCTTTGTCGGAATACAAAACTGCACAGCAAAGAGACCCACAAGGGTAAGCGTGCTGTGCTGTTCAATATTTACATCAGTCCTTTCAATACACTAATAAGCTATTTTGGACTTAGCTGTATGAACTATGCCGATGATACACAGCTGATTATCTCAATGGATTCTCTGGGCCAAGTCTCTACTGACTCCTTCCATCACTGTATTTCTCATCTTTCTTCCTGGATGTGCTTAAATGACCTCCTGGACATATGAGGGCTGTCCATCTAATACATTTTACTTATACTTTGAATAAATGCTAAATTTCCCTAGATGGCTTCTTCGGGCACTACCATCCCTGGCTCAATGGGAGCCTGTAAGCCTCTAGTATGAATGTGGATCTAAGAGGAGGGACTCTTACGGATTCTCTTCAGGCTCTGCATATCTCCAAGTTACACAGCTCTCGTCCAATAGTGTCAACATCTGTAGACTGTAGTTTTGGAAAAGGTTGTAAAAAAGTCACGGATTTCCAGGGCTGTACTCTATTGTTATACAATTTGCTGGCTGACCTCTTCCTTCCCTTAGCTGGAATTATCCACTGAGAGTATCAGGGGCACAAGAACCCAGATCCTGAATGTTCAATCGCTTAGGTGATAAGTGAAATGATAGATGTTTAGAATTATATGGTGTGGGTACAGTTAGGTTTTCTAACACTGCAATACAAATTAAGAGACAATAAACAATTTGGAAAACAGAAGGTTTCACAAGCAGTACCAATGTATCAAATTTGTAGTATCAAAATTTGCAAAGCTAGACTGTTAGAAATGGGGTCTTTGGTTGACAGTCAGGTTACCCCCTGTTCAAGCAAGGACCCTAACTCTAGTCAGGGTAAAAGAGAATCACCCTCAGCTAACCCCTGCTTACCCCCTTGGTAGCTTGGAAGAGAAGTAGGCTTAACTTCAGAGTGCTGGGTGTAAAGTATTTGTACCAACACACACAGTAACTTAATGAAAACACTACAAAATGACACAACACAGGTTTAGAAAAATAGGAAATATTTATCTAAACAAGACAAAAACGACTAAAATCCACAAGTCAAGTTAGCAATAAAAATGCAAAAAGAGTCTAAGTAGTTTTAAACACACACTAACACTGTTAGCGTGAAAATGTACCTTGGGTGCGTCAAAAATAACCCCGCACGGGCGAGTGCACGTCAAAAAGGGCTTGCGATGTGTTGATTCCACTCACGAGCAGGACCTTGCGTCGTTTCTCCTTTCGCTGGGTCGGGCGCGTCGTTTCTTCTCTCCGCTGGAGAGCGATGCGTCAATCCGGTCAGCACTCTCGGGTCCGGGCAGGCCTTGCGTTGTTTTTACACGCCCAGCTGTACTTGAGTCGGAAATCCAGCCACACGATAATCCGAAAACCACGCGGCGCGGGTTGCGATCTTCCAACCTCTGTCAACGATGCTGTGCGTCGTTTCTCATGATCTGTGCATAGATTTTTCAGTCGCGTTTCCGACGAGCGTCGATTTTCAGCTGCAGAGCCAGCGGCGCATCGTTTCTTCAGCTGCAGGTCGGAGTTGCATCGATCTTTTCCCCGCACGGCGCTCTGTGCGTGGATTTCCTTCTCTTTAGGCTGCCAGCTTCTACTTTCAGGGTGCCAGGAACTGGATGGGCACCACGGGGCAGAGTAGGAGTCTCTCTAGAGACTCCAGGTGCTGGCAGAGAGAAGTCTTTGCTGTCCCTGAGACTTCAAACAACAGGAGGCAAGCTCTAAATCAAGCCCTTGCAGAGTTCTTCTCAAGATGGAAGGCACACAAAGTCCAGTCTTTGCCCTCTTACTCTGGCAGAAGCAGCAACTTCAGGATAGCTCCACAAAGCACAGTCACAGGCATGGCAGTTCTTCTTCCTCAGCTCTTCAGCTCTTCTTCAGGCAGAGGTGCCTTTTTGTTTCCAGAAGTGTTTCTAAAGTCTGTGGTTGTGGGTGCCCTTCTTATACCCAATTTCTCCTTTGAAGTAGGCCTACTTCAAAGTAAAGTCTCTCTTGAATGTGAAATCCTGCCTTGCACAGGCCAGGCCCCAGACACTCACCAGGGGATTGGAGACTGCATTGTGTGAGGGTAGGCACAGCCCTTTCAGGTGTGAGTGACCACTCCTCCCCTCCCTCCTAGCACAGATGGCTCATCAGGATATGCAGGCTACACCCTAGCTCCCTTTGTGTCACTGTCTAGTGTGAGGTGCAACCAGAATGGTATAAGCAAGAAAATGCCCACTTTCTAAAAGTGGCATTTTCAAACACACAATCTTAAAATCAACTTTACTGAAAGATGTATTTTTAAATTGTGAGCTCAGAGACCTCAAACTCCACATGCCCATCCGCTCCCAGAGGGAATCTAGGTTTTAATCAGATTTAAAGATAGCCCCCATGTTAACCTATGTGAGGGACAGGCCTTGCAACAGTGAAAAACGAATTTAGCAATGTTTCACTGTCAGGACATATAAATCACATTACTACATGCCCTACCTTAATCATGCACTGCACCCTGCCCTTGGGGCTACCTAGGACCTACCTTAGGGCTGTCTGACATGTAAGAAAAGGGAAGATATAGGCCTGGAAAGTGGGTACACTTGCCAAGTCGAATTTACCGTTAAAACTGCACACACAGACACTGCAGTGGCAGGTCTGAGACATGATTACAGTGCTTCTTATGTGGGTGGCACAACCAGTGCTGCAGGCTCAATAGTAGCATTTGATTTCCAGGCCCTGGCACCTCTAGTGCACTTTACTAGGGACTTACTAGTAAATAAATATGCCAATCATGGATAAACCAATTACATACTATCTTACACAGATAGCATATTCACTTCAGCACTGGTTAGCAGTGGTAAGGTGCTCAGAGTTCAGAAGCCAACAGCAACAGAAAAAATAGGAGGCAGGAGACAAAAAGACTGGGGATGACCCTGCGTAAGCAAAAAAAAGTCCAACATAGACCTACTGCAAGGAAGGTACATAATTGCTTACCACACTCTCTGAACAGTAACTTAAATCTGATTTGAATCTGGCTGATCTGAAGATGGAAATTTAGATGAACCTATCCAACACCAGCGGAGCCTGTTCAGGCATAAGTGGATCTTTTGATGGTGCTATCTGGCACATTTTGTTTTACATCTTTGCTATTTATGCATTTTCTTGTCCATTTCTTCTTTCCTTTCTCCATCTCCTCATATTAAATTTCTTTATCTGTGGTTCCATCGCCTTTCTTTCACTGCTGAAGCCTCTTAGCTAAAAAAAGTAGCAGTGCAAACATTCCTCACAAGTGTACAACATGCGCAGCATTAACCAGCATGGGCAGCAGTGCTTCCTTTTAATATAGCCTTTGCTTGTATACCTGAAATCGGACCCCAAGTACCGGCCTTATTTCCTAGGCCTCTGATCATCCAGCGGGCTCTTCATAAAACCAGGACACGACCTACAGTAAGCACCTTTCATATGCCTTAAAGGTGCTACACAAGCAAATCATAGCTCGGGTGCCAGGCACCCTAACACTAGCACAGGAAATGTATTCAATTTAGTTTGGGGATAACAGAACAAATGGCCCTGCGCACTGTACCCACTGTGGCAGTTAGACGATTGGTTCCTGGCATCATCCTCCTTGACGACTATAATATTATTAATTTTGGTTTTCCATAATAGATAACGATATAATGTGTAATAATGTTTCCATTAAAGGTATAGATCTACCTTAATTGTGAATGTTCACCTTTGCTCTTTTGTGTCTAGACAGTGGCTTCCTACAAGTTGATTGTATATTCAGGTTTGCTCCTCTTCCATTTGAGGTCACTTATTGAAATAGATTTACCTAAAAAGTAAATGTAACTAAAAATTAAATAAAAAATATGCATACACAGCGGGGCTAGGGCTCATCCTGCTTCATCTATTTCTCGGTTCAAATGTGACTTACATTTTGCTTCCACCTATCATAGCATACAGCATCGGCAATGGGTCAGACCACTTCGACTGGCTCTCTTGCTCTGTGAGTGAGATGTTTTTTCCGGATCACATGTGCACATCTACTTATCTATCTAAAAAAAAAAAGAGCACTACAGGGCCAGGGTTGGTGGGTCAATGCTTTGCTTTTCCAGTGCTTTTTTCGTTCCATGTTTACCCTTTCTTTTAACGTTTTAGTCATCCTTTTGTATTCAGACTGCATTCAGGTTGCAATTATTCAAAGCTAACAGTACCTTCTTTGCATCAATAGGAGTCATATTTTTCTGTGATGTGCATTAGTAAACTTGCTCACTAGGAAGAAGCCAAATTGTTCTATTACAGTTATATAAACTGGTTATTTTTTTATTTGAAATTTTCATTGCAAGCACCTGGCTTCCACATTTATGTGGTGGCATGTTTTCTTTATTCGTATTTATTTTTGGGCCTTATGCTTCTACTTAGAAATATAAATAAACAATCACACCAGCTTGCCAAACCCATGGCTATTAGTTTTGAGTGAGCAGTCCGGGTCAGAAGGTCCCCCTGACAATCAGTAGCTAGTGAGCTTCAATTATAACAACATGGGGTCTTTTGCTTCTGGTGCCCTGATGTCACTGCACTGCAGACCCCAAAGTTGGCAAACAAGTACCGCTTTTAGGGCCAGATGTACCAAAGGGTTTTACCCATTCTGTGTCTATGGGAAAATGTGTTTGTACATATGGCCCTTAGTGCTTGACTCAGCGTAGCAAGGCAAAGTGCGCTGAGCAGGTTCAGTGAGATAGACAGAACTCAGCAACACAGTAAGTAACACAATAAACACTTAATAAATCTGCCAACCAGTTACAGATAGTTCACAAAAGAAAAGGTCACCGTACCCAATAACACCCTAAACGAAGACTACACTCTACGCAGTAGTCTTGTGGTCCAGCAGGGCCAAACCCTATATGATACCCCCCATATGTGCCTAAAACCGACATGTGATATGTATTTATTCTGGTCTTGTCATTTCAGCAATACAAAACAACCAGTAATTAAGTGATTGTGAATTTCACATTTAACTTTCTAGTCCTATCGGCTTTGACATACTAGCATCACACAAAAAGTTGCCTAGCAACCACAGAGGACCATTCCCAGCTCTGTTGACCTTAAGTGCCAACTTTAGACGTACTTGCAACAAGAGAACACTTCCCCTGGGCTCATAGGTTTAATGACCTGGGAGAACTAGGATGCCACCAATTCTGGCATTTAACTTGATTGGGGGTGGGAGCGAGTTGGGGAGTGCACCACTGTTCCAAGGTGGCACTCAAACCAAGAAACAACATTTTGACCGTGCCTGTACTGATTTCAGCCTAAAGCTGTTCTCTTTGATATGGCTGACAAAGGGTTGTCCATTTTACTATGCCCCCCTTTATTTGCAAGTAGCTGCCAGCATGGATATGCTTTCATGTGTGCCCTTGCTCCTTAGTGTGGCATCTGTGCTGCTTCATCTGGACTGCACTGGAGCTCCAAACTCTATCCAGTCAGCTGGCCTATTGCGAACCTAGCCCACTATGTTCTCATACCAGCAGGGTAGCTGGCTTTTCTTTATCTCCCACGCTGCAGTCTACCAAGCGGTTGTGAGGCAGGATATCGCTTAATCATGCACTCTGTGCCCAAGCAGGGCTGTCTCTCCAGGACCACTCCAAACAAGGCCAGGGTTGTCTCCAGAAGAACACCAAAGTGTAGCGCCCCTCACCCCGTTTGAAAGGTCATGATCTGATTAAATCATTGAGACTGGTTTCGTGACCTCTTGGTCCCTTGGGGTGGAACCCAGCAGCTTACAGGCTCCCTCAAGGGAGTATTCAATAAACCACTGAGTTCAGTGGTGGTGTTTGGGCACAGTGGCCCCAGGAAATACACAAGAGTTACTTGATTATTTAAAAATGTCAATGTGCCACCCACCACACATAGGAATTCCAGGTTTTTGCTCTTAGCGACATGTCCTTGACATCAGTAGTGCCTTTTGAGGGACTTTTGCTAGTACGCTACAGTTTGTTTTCTAAAGAGCTTGTGTACCTGACCTGCTGCTCCTAGTTTTTGGTAGTATTCTAGCCTGGTGTCTCCCAGCAGTGCTCTGCTTCTTTCATGTCAAACTACAGTCTCTTGCTGTATTCCACAGGCCCCCTGACCACTTGCAGGGCACCTGTCTCGCACAGGAGTTTGCAAGGCACCATCCACCACAAAAAGTCCACAGACGCCCATGGGGACTGTTAGAACTCTCAGCCTTAGAGTGCTCCCCCCCCCCAAACGTTTTACCTTCCTTCTCCATTCTTGCTGATCTCATTTTTGCTAGCCTTAGGACTCAGTGCACTTGCCGCTGCTAGCCAGTGCTAAAGTATGTGTGCTCTGTCCTCAAAACATGCTGATATTGGCTCCTCCCCAATTGTCATATTTAATTCCTGTAAATTAAATGCTTCTAGTGGGCCTGCAGAACCGATTGTACTACCCACTTAAGTAGCCCTTAAAACATGTCTCAGGCTTGCCTTTCCAACCTTTGTGCAGTCTTTAACTTCCATGTTGATCTAGCAAAATAAATCTCTTGCCAGGCCCAAACCTTCCGTTTTTTATATATATATATATATATATATATATATCACCCCTGGGGTAGGCCCTGCCACCCCGGAGGGCAGGGTGCAGTATATTTTAAAGGTAGGACATGTACATTTAACTTGTATGTGTCCTGGTGGTGTAAAACTCTTAAATTATTTTTTCACTGCTGCAAGGCATATCCCTCCATAGGATAACATTGGAGTTACAGTGTTATGTTTTATAAGTGTAATTTCCAAATGGGATTTTAAATTGCAATTTTGAGGATGCCACTTGTAGAAAGTTGGCATTTTCCTGCCTTAGCCATTTAGTGCCTGTAACCTGTTTCTGGTCACATGACTCGGTGTAACCAACAGTTGGAATTTGTGCATTCCTCCAAGACAGCCACGCGTAATAGGGAGCTTAGGTGTGCCTGGATGGGCCATCTCTGGCAAGATGGGAGGGATACTCTGGGCACAGCCCCATTTACAGCTGAATATGCTGTGTGCTGACTCCACTCAAAGGGCTGTATACCCCCTGTAGTTAGTCTGGAGCAAGGACAGGTAAAGCAGGATGCCTGGGTACTTAAAAGGGAAAACTCTAAAAGTTTCTTCCTCGTTTAAGAGGCACAATGAGAATGAGTTTAAATAATGAACCTCAGACGACACCACTTGAGTACACTTCTGGACTAGTAGATACTCTGCCAGGATGAAGAACTGTTGTGCTGCTACATGAAAAACCATTCTGCAGGACTGCTGCTCTGAAGTAACTGCTGCCCTGCAGTGCTGACCTGTTGCCCTCTTGCCTGGATGAGAAGAAATAGACCTGAATCTCTTGAATCCAGAACCCCAGAGTGACTCAAAGGGCTAGTTGGCTGGCCTCCTGCCTTGATTTTAAGGGACAGAATGATCCAATATCTTGCATCCGGGCCTGGATTCTGCCATCTATGAGTCTCGTCCTGCCCAGTGGTGCCACCCCAGCCCTATACCCTTAGTGTGGGTCTAAGGTGCTCTGGCAGCCTCCATGTACTCCTAACTGATGCCTCTCCTCTGCTGCCCGCCACAACCCTGACCAGAACTGATGCATTGCCGCTGCCGCTTGGATCGGAACCACCAAAAAGACCCTCATCGCAGCCTGTTGCCGCATCAGAACCTGCACTGCACAATTCATCTTTGGCTCAGTCTCTTCCATCCCTCATCAACAACTGCCTCGACAATGACACCGGACCCCGAATCGCAGCCTTGGAGCTCCTTGGAACTGACGCATCGCCCCAACTACGTGGCACATCCCAGACTCTGGCCTTCACATTGCTGTCAGCATGAACTGGTGCCTTTGCCCCAGGTCAGCATGACCAGATACCCACAGTTGACTCTTTACACCTTTTGGTGCTGTTTTTACTAAAATCTTCAAAGCTGACTTTCTTGGGTTCTTCTTATTGGATTTTTGTTGTTCTGGTCTTGTTTTATGTATGAGAAGCTACTCCACATTTCTAATTTTGTTGTGGGCTGCTTACTGTTTGATGTGTTGCACAAATACTTTACACATTGCCTGAGTTAAGCCTGACTGCTCTGTGCCAAGCTACTAGAGGGCTGAGCACAGGTTAATGTATTATTTGTCTGTGGTTTCACCCTGAGAGAAATTGTGGTTGTTGCTCAAGAAGGGTTTCACCCCCTCAACCAAAAACCCAGTTTTTTACAGGGATGTTTTCCCATTAGGGCTACAAGCAAGTCCAGTCTGTACTTTCCACTGGAGGAAGTGTAGAAAAGCCCAAGCCACTGGACTCAGATTTCAACAGAGCTCAAGAAGTACAAGTCCATTGTCCTTTTACAGACAAGGTTTCATCAGTAAGCCAATCCTTGCTTCTTCATGTGTGATTCCACACTTCTCAAACTATCTGCTCTTCTGTGGTTACACTCTCCTCAAAGTTTATGGAAGAGAGGTTTTCTAGAAGGTGGGAGTCCCTGCCTAATCAGGAGATGCCACATTATTCCTCCATCCTTAGTTGCCATTTCTGAGAGCATCCCGCCGGTCGGTCCCCCTGCTGCATAGCAATGTGGGATTTTCAAAATGTCACAATCCACTACAGATCTGGAAGTCCTTTTGCCTCAATCTGCTCCATTCACCCAAAACTGCTTTCTTGACTCCAAGACTTCAAAAGAGAACCGTGTGACACTGGTGCCACAGCACTACTTCCTCTATCTTTGTCTCTGTGAGAAAGATATTCCCAAGTTTGTTAGCGAGTGACAACTCATCACCCTAGTCACAATCCTCCTCTCATCCCTTCCTGTTCGAGGAGTCTAGTTTTTCCAAATCGAACTGTTTTTCTAACTGGTGGCTGTCCAGCAGAGTAATTCGCTGGGCACAGTAGGGTAAACTAAAATCCGAATGTCATTAGGTCTGGCTTATGGAAATATTGTAAAACAACTGCACATCGGAAACGTCTGCCACTAAATGTGTGTTTGGGACCCAGGGAAACATAAAAGCAGAAATGTCAATGGGTTTCTTACCTTTAGACAATCCAAACTTACATGTTTAGCATTTTTATCCAAAGTGTAAGTACAGATATGCATCACTTATAGCATCTACATAGGCACTAACCAAATTGTTCTGGGTCTTATTTGATATAGCACTACCTGCGTGTAGATAGCAGCCAAAGTAAGCAGCAGTCTTCCTCAATTATCTTGCACATGCCCGCACTAGTGTGTGTATTTATGTGTATCTAGCAGAGAGTATCTTATCTCCGCATTGCAGCAGCAAACCTTGTTAGAAAATGTGGACACTAGTGGGCACAGTTCAAAACCGTTTTAAAAGAAGCGTATAGCGAGTGAGACTCCATTAGGAAGCCATATTTACAACAGATCAAAAGGCCAGGGTTAAAACTGGGCATGTGTGGATCTTCGTGCCCGAACGCACTCTCGCACACTATGTCACTGCTAGGGAGTTAGAGAGAGGTGTCCAACAGGTCGATTGCAAGCTGTCAGTCACTCGTAGACTGCCTCTGAGTATCTCACACATGGTCTGTCGGCTTTTTTGAAAATATGCAGCTGCTCACCTATTAAACACTGTGTGCCTAGTTCTCTTAAGCCTGGGAAGCTGATAGTGTAAGACCAGGCAGCCGACCCTTTTGTTCATTCTCATGTTCTACTGTTCTACTTCTTTCTCATTTCTTTCTTCCATTAAATCTTCTTTCCCTTTGTTTTTCTCCTCCTTTTCCTTCTCTCTTGCTCCTGATTTTATCCCCTCGGTCTTGCCTGTTCTTCTTTCTTTTCTTCCTGTCATTCTACTTTATATTTTGTTCCGTCTCATCTTTTTTCAGTTTTTCTTCTTTCTTCACCTTTTCGTTTGTTTTCTCTTTTGCTTTATCTTTCTACTTTTTTCTTTTTATAATTTCTTCCACTTTGTTTCTGTATCCCCTTTCTCTTGCCTTCTTTTTATTTCTTTTAAAGCTTTATATTCCTTTCTCACTGTTTCATTCTCTTTATTTCCCTCTTCATTTATTTTTCTTTCTCTTGCTTTTTACTTTTCTTTAGCGTTTACTTGTCTTTTTCATTTTTTAATTCTCAGCTTTCTTTCACTTTTCAGTTGTGCTTTTGTCTTCCATTATCTTGTACATTTACTTTTATTTGTATTTTGTTCCATCTTTCTCAGCTTGTTTCTTCCTTATTGTGCTTCTATTGCCCCTACTTTACTTTCTCTCATTCTTGACCTTTTTATTCATTACCTTTCTTTTTCTCCTTTCATCTTTTTGTTTCTTCTACTTTTCCCTTGCTTTCTACACCTTTCTTGTTTCTTCAATACCTTTTATTTCCGTTTGTCTTTCGTTTTCCCTGTCTCCTTTGTTTTTTCGTTCTTTCTCTTGTCCTTTCCTGCGTTTTTTTTATATTCCATCTTCATCTGACTTTTTCTCCTTTTCCTTTTTCTTTCTTCCTCTGATCCTTACCCCTCTATCCTTCTTTCATTTCTTTCTGTTTCTTTCTTACTTTCCTTTCTGTAAGGGTGCTTTGCTTTTTGAATTGTCTGAAATGTATATCCTATGTATTTGTGTGTGTGTGTGTGTGTGGCGGGGGTCGTGATGAAATGCAGATGTCTGTTTACTTGTAGAGGGTTATGAAATCTGCATGTGCCCCTCACAATGAATGCATCTTTGCTAATAAGTTAAACCGTAATGTATATGTTTAAAAAGCTCTTAAATGCTTGTTTTTAGACATCCCCCTGGACAAAAGAGCACTTAATTAGATGGTGGTGTGGGAGTGAAACCGTACCCAACTATTCAAGACACCCATAATTCAGGATTCCCAAACATTTTACCGCATACGGTTCTCCCACTGGAAATAATTATGCAAAAGGCACCTTCCCCAACATCAGTTTGCAAGAGTAGCAAAACAAGTAACAGGGACCACCCAATAATTGAGTTCTAGACCTGGGGAAATATTTTTTTTTCTCACAAATGTCTAAAAACAAATGATACAGAATAAATGGAATAAGGCCTCAGTTTCAAAGCTATACAGAACAGTCAAACTCTCAGAAACCATTCTAAGCCCCAAATTGAGCAATAAAATAAGAATATAGTTGGACAGCATTCCTATTAGAACAGAAAAGTCTTTAAAGATCTTCTGAAAAAAGATCTAGGCTCATCCCTAGAATCAAGGGGTTGTTATACACAATTCTAGCATAATAGATTAGTTAACCCAGCGATTTATCATGGTATGATTGTAAGTAACAACTCCTAGCAAATCAGAAACATGAACTTCATTACCTTACCACATAAGCATTATCCCATTTTAAGAAGCATCCAGAATCTTCTGTGCAACTGCCTTCTGGAGATGTTCGAACAAAATAAGAAACACTTCAACAAAATTACCTCACAAAAATAAATAAGGCCTGGCTAAGAAGCTAAACTATAGGGGAAAGACCTTGGAAGATGCAACATAACAGTAACACTAGAAAATTAATTGAAAGTTTTCTGTCCCTATCTGTAGGACTATACCATTACATCAGCAGTATTTGCTGTGCTGCACTTGTAAGGAGGATGTACAGGGTGGCAGGATGATGGCGAGGATATAGTAGGGAATGACAGAAATATTCATATTATTCAAGATGGTGTTGTCACATAAAAGTGGCATAGCTAAATCATACACACATCATACCCGACACCCACACTACCTCCCTGGTGCGGATCACGAACAGTGACCGACACCAGGGAGGGGGTTAAAAAATGCTAGGGTGCATCGCACTCGAGGATTTTTTTAAATGTAAAAATACCACAGGAGACACTGAAGATCTTCTGTGTCTCCCCCGCCACCCTACCCGCCCCTTTGTGACCCGCGGCGCGCTGACGTCACTATCATTTCGCCATCGGAGCAGGAAGCGTCCTTGCAGCTGCTTCCTACTCCAATGGGAAAAACAGCCCAAAACGGCCTTCCTGATGTTCAGGAAGGCCTCGTTTGAAAGTAGAGACTCTCCCCTTTAAAACAAGGCCTTACTGAGCCGGTTTCCTGGCCCTCTGCGATCGAGGGCCAGGAAACCCCACTAGACACCACAAACAGCTCTCCGGGGGCATATTTTTTATTAACAGAAGGTAGATTTATTCCTGGGTGGCACTATCCCTGCAACCAGAAGAGTGACGTAACCGTATATTGCTTTCAAACATCTGACATCGCAGGAAAAAGTTATGGAGTAAAACATGGAGAAAAATGGCTGGTTTTATTTTAGCTGTTATTTTCTGTAGGAAAACCTTACCCAGACCAGCAATCGTGTTCTCCCTTTTAAAAACTACAAGTATGTAAAATGGTCTAGAAGCCCCGCCAACTTGGCCCTACCCCATGTATTAGTGGTATGAGCATCTTCCTGCCATTTTCCCAGAATGATGGACAGCTTACTAAAAGGACCCCACATGCCAATTTCCTGACTATTTTGGAGATGCGTTCTTAATGCACAGGAATATGATCACATCTCTACCAAACAAAGAAGCACTTCATAAATGGTGTGGGGTTGAGTGGTTTTAGGTGGTAGTCTACAGGGCCTGGCCAAAGGCGGTGCAGGGTTGGGTGGTTATAGTGGTTGGCCATCGAGCCTGGCCCCAGGTTGGTGGTTGGATTAACAAAGTAAATAAAATTACTTAACATTAAAAAACATAGTAATTCACTGAAAAAAGCAACGGTTACAGGGACTCTACAGTAAAAAAAATTGAATAAAAAAAAAACATAGCAATTCACTCAAAAAAACAAACGTTACAGGAACTTTATAGAAGAAGAAAATAACAGTATTGGAGAGTAAAGGTAAGCATGATCATGAGGAGTCACTGTGAGAGGGCAGAGCATTGGCTCTGTGGTGGTCAATAGTGGTGTACTAGAATGTAAGAACCAATCTTGTATCATGCGCAGGCATCCAGACAGACCACTAGCTGCATGTACTAGGCTGATTCGTGATTACCCAAACAATGGGTAAAATAGCTGTACCCATCATCTGGCCACTGTTCCTTCTTCCCATGACAATAGATCAATGGGCCTTGATCCAGGTATACCTGTGTTGGGTCATCCAGATAGCATTGGACCATCTTCTCAATTGTCATTGGTGCTGCCACTTGCTGGGCCTGTGTTGCTTGCACTTGTGCACTTTACTGTAGGCCTGCCATATGAAACCATCCCATTTTAGAGGTTGAAACTGTTGTTGCTTTGGGTTTAGTAGCAAGCAAACGTATTGGTAGCTGTCTAAAAGTTTATAAAGGCTCATCATTTTGGGGACGAGCCAGCACTCTTTCTAAACCCTCTTAGAGACCAAACCTCATCTTGCTTTCTGATTAAGACAGATGCTCTTCTTTTCTCATTTGTCTTAAGGTAGACCATATTTGGTTCAGGCTATTAATTAGATTAGGGCTCAAATTTCCCTGGTAATGATATTTAGCATTATTTGATTTAAATGACTAACCAATGCCTTTTGCCTTCTTTACTGATTCTTAATTTTAGTAAACCTTTAAGGTTTGTACTTTGAATCCTGCCTTGTATGGATTTCCTGAGTGAATGTTCCTATTATAACCCCAATCTTCTATGACTGTCAACACCACCTTTACACCCCACACTGAAGTTTTTGAAACTGGAAGATCTGTAACTCTCATACTACACATAATCCAATCTGTTACCCACAGAAACCCCATATACCAATATATGACCAGCCGCAATAGAAGATCTGTAGACATTCACTGTTCTGTAAAACAATCCTTACTCAAGTAACTCTGTCAAATAATTAACCACATTAATTACATCAGTTGAGATAGGATCAAATCTCAGTTGAATGCAGCAACAAACCCATTTTTGCCATGACAGTTTATATGTTTTCCTATTTTCTGGTGTCCAAGATTCAGGAATAAGTCTGAAAACTCCTCCCAAATAACCAGGCATCTTCCTCTGTCTCCTGAAATCCTCCATAACATCAGAGATAACTGCCCTCCCACCATTAAATTGTCAACCTCCTGAACTTCGTAAGACATGGTCAGAGATCTCCATCTTAATAGGGATCCTGTGTGAATTTTCTTATACTATTTCTACGTTTGTCCTTCAGGTAAATTTTAAGACTGCGTTTAGGTGTCTTGCCTCTTTAAGACTCGCACATAACCTGGGTTCATCAGTCGGCTCTTTTGATGTAAAATAGCTGATGATATAATTTATTGGTTGCCTGCTATTTAATGACATAGTGCTTTTATATGCTGTAAATTATTGGTCTAAATTTTGTGCGGTTAAGACTTATAATAACAAAAAGAGAAACACCACTAAAAGACTCCATGCTAGTTTAGAAAAATAGAAAATATATAGCTGATTAAATCCAGACCAAAACAACCAAAATATAATAAAGTATTTTTTAAAGTTATCAACGACTTTACAAAACACATTACTAGCAGGGAAAATTACACAGTAGCCTCAGAACTGCCTTTGCTTCTGTCAGGCTCTTTTCGGTAAATATTGCAAAAACAATGATGCAGGTGCTTCCTGTAAGAGAATTACAGTGTTGTCTCACTGGGAAGTGCTAGAAGAGCACTTGAGATTCTGAGTTTTGGTGCGGTCTTTTGACGGATCAGTGGGTACCAATACAGCTGTGCAAATAACACAAGCCAGACCAGAGCGGCCGTGTGGAACCTTGCCGGGCACGATCACACACATCTGAGTAATACAGGCAAGTCGACCCAGAGATGACACGCAGGGGCTTGCCGGTACCACTCCCTCAGTGATAGTACCTGGCATGGATGGCATCTCAGGGGCTGCGCTGACTCATCATAGGTCCTTTGCAATCGAGCAGGGCAGTGTTTCCTCTGGCAGCTGGGATCCACCCACGGCTGACGTGGGTGGAGTTCTCTTGTTGCGAGGCAACCTTCCAACTTCTCAAGCCAGGGCTTCCCTCAGTGCTGTGGCTTTGTTGTTGGGGTGAGACACAGAAGCGTTCCACACGTGCTGATCTCACAAGGTACAGAATCGCTCAACACACCTTGGTCGTGTGGGTAGTACAAAGCACTCCACACACGTTGCAGAAACACAAACTTCCCCGCGCCTGCTGGCCTTTGCAAATTTGGGGGAATATGAAGCGCTCCACTTGGGCTGATCTTGGCAAAAGTCAGAACGCACTGCTGCCAGACTCTCGATTGACAGAGTTCCATGGCAGCAGTGCTTAGGTGAAATCATTGGAATCCTCGAGACCTCTAGAGATCAAGGGGCAAGCCAACAAGCCCTTGGAGTTACCTTTGGGGTGTAGAGGGTGTAGAAGGGAGTCTTGATTTTCCCCTCACTGCAGATATACCAGGCAGCAGGCCAACACAGCAGAGCAAGTTGCAAAGTGCTAGTCCCTCCTAGCAGCACAGCATTCAGCAGACAGCCGGCCAACATAGCAAAGCAAATGGCAAAATGACAGTCCCTCCTGGCAGCGCACTCCTCTCAGTTGCAGAGTCTTCTCAGGACCCCAAAGTGAACTGGTCTGGTGGTCTTATGGTCAAAAAGGCCTTTGATGTGGGGGAGCCTTCGAAGGAGTGCTCTGAAGTGCACAAGGGTCCCTTTCATCCTAGCCCTGTCTGCCAGGCGGTCTGTGGGTGGTAATGAGTCCTTTGTGTGGTGACAGGATACCACCTATTGAAGTGTGTGTCAAACCCTCCTTTTACCTCTGTCCAGGAAGACCCATCAGTGTGCAGATGCAGCTGAGTGTCTTGTGTTTGTGGCTGTTTAGAGAGAACTCACAAAGTGTAGCTGTCACCCAGACCAACCCAGACGTGTATTCAGAGAGGCTAAGGCACGGAATTGTTAAAGTAAGAAAATGCCAACTTTCTAAAAGTGGCATTTTCAGACTTACAATTTAAAATCCGACCTTACCATAAGTTGTGATTTTTAATTGTGATTCAAGATGCACCAAACTCCATATCTCTATCTCTTCCCATTTGGATGATACACTTAAAAGATGTTTTAAGATAATTCAAATGCTAGCTTGTGGGAGAGGTAATCCTTACACTAGTGAAAAATGAATTTAAGAGTTTTTCACTACCTGAGCATGTTAATTAAACGTTTCATGTCCAACTTTTTAAATACACTGTACCCTGCCCTTGGGGCTAACCTGGGTCTACCTTAGGGGTGACATATGTAATAAACAGGAAGGTTTGGACCTGGCAAGTGGGTACACTTGGCAGGTTGAAATGGCAGCTTAAAACTGCTCACACAGGCTCTGCAATGGCAGGCCAAAGACATGTTTGGTGGGCTACTTTAGTGGGTGGCACAATCAGTGCTGCTGGCCCACTAGTAGCATTTCATTTAGAGGCCCTGGGCACATCTAGTGCACTTTACTAGGGACTTAAAAGCACATTATATACACCATTTGTGGATAAGCCAAGGTTACCATGTTTTAGAGTACAACGCACCTGCAATTTAGCACTAGTCAGCAGAGGTAACGTGCACAGCATCTTAAAAGCCAGGAAAAGAGTCAGAAAAAGGAGGAGAAGGAAGGCAAAAGGTCAGGGGATGACCCTGCAGAAAGTGCCATTTCCAACAAGTGTATTTACATGTCAAGATTTCATTGATATCAGCATTAAATTGCAATCCTTCTTTTGCTTGATAGTTTGCTCCAGTGGCCAGCGTGGCACAGTTCTCTTTCCACGATGCTGTGACCGCCTAGAGGCGCCTGGACTACCTTCAGAACTGAGCCTTAGTGTATTCATAGCAGGAGGGCGCAGCAGGAGCTGGTGTAATCTGACACCACATTGTTTCCACATAATGTGCTTGTCTCCTTGCCACTTCTGCAGTTGTTTACGTTGCATCCAATTATCAGGGATGCTGCGCTTTGCCCATCTCATTTAGTAAATTTACATTAAGAAAAATACATCTGAAACTCCCGCTTGCTGTGTCTCTTCTCGGGCATGACAGAGCCTGGCATATGACAGATAACCCGTCTTTCCTAAGAGTTAGCCACAGTTCTTTCCTCCGCTCAGGCAGAAACTAAACAAATCTGAAATAAATGATGACACGGAATGGTGTAAACTAAATACCATTATAACTCTGGGCGCACTGCCATTAAGCGGGCTTAACGAACAACAAAGCAAACAAGTCATGCACTGATTGCGGCGCAAGCACATTATGTGTTCCAGGTTTCACAAGACTAGTCCTGCCTCCCAAAATGATGTACTAGGAGGAGAAAGGTTAAACGTGTTACCATGCTGCCGTCCAGCCGTAGAGGAACAAATGCGGGTATGTCGAGATTCTTTGGGATCAGTTCACAAAAGCATTTATACGCCCGAGAATTATCAATACAGGAGTACTCATTTACGTACTCCTACGTGCCTTTGTTATCAATACAGGACTACTCATTTACGTACTCCTACGTGTCTTTGTAAAGCAATCCAAAAACGCACAATTCCCTATTAGTAAAAGTGTCAAGAGGGCACAATCAGTTCTATTTATACTAATTATATGAGTATTCCCAGTTTAGATATTTTGGGACTAATTCACAAAGGCTTATTTAAACACCTTAACGAGCACTTACAACTGTACTACTACTTTACATACAGCCCAGAGTGGTTTGAAGTGATCATGGAAATGTGAGATGTGTTTTAATCACTGACCAGAGATTGTGGCTCTTTGACAGTGCGTTGTTGGGAGGGCGCTGTCTTAGAATAGAAAACTGTGGCAGATAGGTTGCACACAGAACTCTACACCAAAGGCCATACGTATGAACACATTTTCCCATAGGCACAAAATGGATAAAACCCTTTGATACTTCTAGCTCCAAATGTCTTAACCCTCTTTTCTACCGCTCTGAGTGCAGTCTGGGACCAATATTAAAAAACACACACACCCCACACTCACTGGTTTCTTATTGGGATAAGAATCTGCGGCCTGTAAGGTAGAGTTGTTTGTTAGAGCACTTTCTCCCTTTCTTATAGGTGTTAGAAACTAGTAAATAGCTCCTTTTAAAAAAACAAAATCCATTAAAAGGATGCACTCCAAAGCTCAGTTTGTAACAGCAAACATATGTATTCTGTCATACAGTGTTTTTGCTCTCGCCAAGAAGCTTCAAATGACTATATCAATGAAAGCCATCTAGTGATACCCAAGCAACCTTTGGATGTGTAGATTAACCATATTCACCCATTGACATTTCTTTCAGGAAGCAGGCATCAGGACTAGGAGGTCTCTGCCTTCTTTAGCTGCTTGATCTTCCTCTCAGCTTTGCATTGAAGGAGTCCCTCCTTTCCTTTCAGCTTGTGGTAACTAATGGTCGGCATTGACCAATCAGGAAACTTTTTTTTTTTTTTTTTTTTTTTTTTTTTTTTTTTTTAACAGAGTAGAGGGACGGTTGTGTAAAACAAAACAAACTCGACAATGCTGTTCCCAATAGATCTCACCCAGTTCGACATGATTGACAGATAATGAATACAGGTAGGAAATGTGGCTGTGGCATATCCAGGCTACTTACTGTTCATCAGTTCGCCTTTTTTGATAATAAACCCCTGTCTTCGATGCCAGCCCCCTTTTACAATACTGAGCACTGGCGCATAGCTAGTTTTTTTTTTTGTTATTGCCCTTTAGCAATTGGCAATGGGCCAGCTTCACGTTGGTAGCAGGAGGAGAAGAATTTACATCCCTGGTGTTTGAGGAAGAGGAATATTTAGGCCCATATTTATACTTTTTTTTAGTGCCGCATTTGCGTCCTTTTTTGACGCAAAAGCGGCGCAAACTTACAAAATACAATTATATTTTGTAAGTTTGTACAGTTTTTGCGTCAAAAAACGACGCAAATGCGGCGCTAAAAAAGTATAAATAATGGCCTTAGTGCTTTAATTGGGTTAGAATATGTAGCAGTGCACTGATTCCTAAAGGCTATTTATAAGAGGCACCGCCTTATGCATGTGACCCAGAATCACAGTGTCCTCACTTGTGAGGAAGCACCATGGATATAAAACAATCACAGTAGGCCTTTCAGTGGCCTCCGAAGAAATGTAGAATATTCTGCTACTGGAAGATCGATTACTTATAATGAACAGTACAGCAATGCCCTGCAGAAGGGTGAACAAATATAATGCCCAGAAACTATTAAAAGCTATCCTCTTTACCTAAACTAATGACTAAATGCATGATGATTTGGCACCTGTGAGTGGCTGGAAGCAGCTGATTAGAAGTTGAACACTGTACAAAGCTACTCACTAATACCTGGGCCTGCTGTGGAATTCTCTCTTACTAATTGTTTCATATATCAGAATAGGTATGTTACCATTAGTTTGCAGGCCATTCATTGGGAGTTACTCACTCGCTGGAGTTACATCAAGAGTCATTTCACCACAGGTACTTTTTTGAACCTTTACTACTCAGGTTTTTACTTCACAGGTAAGCTACTTACATATAAACACACACACAATAATATTGTGTATGTGTAATTAAGTTTGTGTGCATTTAATTATTTATGTGTCTGTAAATTAAGTTTAGTAAATAAATAAGATTAAGCTTGGACAGTGGTTCACCAAAATGCCAGAGGTTACGAAAGTGACATAACACATCCTTGGACATTAATGACATCATAGGAAGTTGTCGTTTGACCCGTGACCCTGAATGTCGATAGGAAGTAATGTCACTTGATCATAATCTTGAAGACATCACAATAATTGTCATTGCTGAAGCTCATTAATAACTGCATAATTAATAGGACAAAAAACTGACAAATGTCCATTTTAGATACCACCTATATTACAATGCTGACATGCTCTTTGAAAGTGGCGGGCACAATACTTGCCCTGAATTGCTGCAAGGGAATTAGAACACTTATATTGGGGGGCCCAGTGGCAGTTGGTATTGAAAACAAAAGTTTTCCTGGCTTGGAGAGCGGCGCTAAGGCACACCCACTGGAACAATGTGATCACTCTGCAGACCCCGTTATGGAGGGGGAGGTGGATGAGCGCCACAGCTGCATTTGAGGGGTTAACAGAATGGGACTTACTAGGTATTTCTTTGGTCGGGGAACGTGTGGAAAGGAGAGACACTAAAGACCTTCCAGGAACTTCAGTCAGACTTCCGGCTCACTAAAACACTTCTTTAAATACCTCCAACTTAGGCACGCCATAGTAATACATATCACAAGAAACCCACCACCAGAATTTAGTCAGCTCAAAGCTAAATTACTTATGGGAAACCTGGGAGGGAAAGGGGTCTCACAGATCTACAAAATGTTAGCACCGCACCAAAGGACGTGGGCCCGACTAGGATGGGATGAGAGGCTCGGTGGGGGCCCTGGAGGACTCGGAGTGGGAAGAAACACAGAGAGCCCCTAGGACACTAGCCATATCGGCAAAACTGCGCACCATACAGTTTTTCTACCTCCACAAAGCATACCTAACACCAGCTAGGCTTTACAGAGCCGTGTTGAGGTCGGATGGCCGATGCCCTCGCTGGGCAGGGGACCAGACCAATTTTTTTCCACATGGTATGGGCCTGCCCGGTTGTACAGACCTACTGGGAGAGGGTACTAAATGACATAAACAAGATCCTGGGAATGGAATTGCAGTTCTCCGCGGGTATGGTACTGCTGGGGGTAATGGAAGACGTAGTGAGGTCATAGGTGAGGCGAGCCCTCGTCGGGGTCGCCCTATTAGTTGCAAAACAAGATATTGCTGCAGCTTGGGCCTTGTCCCCTGGACCGTCCCTACAGAAATGGAGAACAGGAATGGACTGGTGTGCAAATCAGGAGAAGAGAGTGTACGAATCGAGGGGTTGCCCCCAGAAATATGATAAGATTTGGGGTCCCTGGCAAGGGGCGTTGTCATAGACTGGACAGATACAACCGTCCCATGGAGGTGCCTAGTCAAAGTAGCATATATTCTCCCTCACCTATCACATGTGCAAGTGTTAACAACAAAAAAACTGAACTGCTTTGCTCTGTCTGTACCAAATGTTTAGAATTATATCTTTATGAAAATAATAAAAATTTGTTTATAAAAAAAAAAGCACAGTTTTCTCGTAAATTTGCTAAAAATTCATAGCCTCCGAAAGGACAGCTGTTAAATATTCAAGTCCTCTCATGGTGTTCAAAGCCAATAAAACATTTTGCTCCCCAGAAGTTGAACCATTGTTTTCAGCATGCGCTATGGTAGACCCACATGTCAAAAGGTACCTCCATTGCGGCAGGGTCCTAATTTTGTTATGGGTACCCCTCACATGCCATGGGGTGCCCATTCAACCAAAAAGTACATACACATGCCAGTGTCAGAATATACCAAGTATGACTCTATTGTCAAAACTTGCCTTTAGCAGTCAGGGCCATTTTTTTGCCATGGTTGCCACTGCCTCCAGTATTCCAACATTAACCTCCAATGAGCTATCACGAGCATTTAAGCACGGTTTCTGCCTATGCCAAGAATTCCCTCAAGTATGCCAGTGGCAGTACTTTCCTCAGAATGTTCCATATGCTAAAGATTACCTCCAGTATGACAGTACCAGTATTTCACTATGGGACTCCATTATTAAAACAATTACCTCCAGCATGCAAGTCCTATTTTGTTCACAGGTGCCTGTAATGCTAACAATTGCTTCCGGTATGTCTGCAGCAGAAATTTGACATGGGGCCTCTGTAAGCCATGAATTACCTTGAGTGTGCCAGGGCCAACAACAAATTCATAAGGATAACACCACATTATCACACAATTATATTCACTCACCCACAAATTCTTACTCCTTCATTCTCACATGTGCAGTCACTTTTACTCTCATTCTTAATCACTTTGTTAGTCTCACATGATATGACTCACCCAGTTTCACTCATTCACTCACTCACTCTAACTTATATTTATTCTCTCTCACGCTCATGTAGGCTCAATCTTACTCATTCTCACTCTGTTAAACTCTCACTCTTATTCATTTTCACTAACTCACTCTCACTCTCTTGCCACCAGTCATGAACCCGTGGTAACTGACACTCAATCTCATTCAGTACCTGTCATTCACTCTGTTTCACTCCCACAGGCACATATGTTCACACATACAGACACATGCTCACAAATATACACACTGACACAAACACTCTGTCACTGCGCACATGCAAATAGCATATATTTGAAACAGGGGCGTAGGAGACAATACATTTCTGGGGGGGACAGGGACAGCCTTGGGGACTTTCAATCAACCCTATACAAATCGCTCGTAGTTTACGAACTGCAGGCTCCGATAAATATACACAATCATATATATTGGAAGTGAAATAGGGAGAAAGGAAGGCATGTTTTCACAGACTGAAATTATCTTTAATTGTTATTTACATTCACAAAGTAATTACCGTATTTATTGGCGTATAACACGCACTTTTTCTCCCTGAAAATAGGGGGCAAATGATGTGTGCGTGTTATACGCCGATATAATAAGTTTTTGTTTTTCTGAAATGTCATCTTAAAATGAGGTGCGTGTTATACGCCGATAAATACGGTAGCTAAAATGTGAAAATAACATGTTGATTAACCTTGCATCTTCATGCACCAAGCAAATAAAGGTAGGAGGGCAAAAAGGAAGAACATACCCTTTGCGACCCATACCCACCATGCTCTTCGCCTCATGCCAATTGGAACCGCACTGGAGATATCAAAAGCGATTACGTACAAGAGTTGTAAACTGTGCTCGGAAACCATAGTTCTAATAACACTTCTACTCCTGTGTGTGATCTTGGGCAGCTCAGCTCCACATCAGTCATAACTAGAAGCATTTCAACTGAAGAAGCTCTTGCAGTTACAGGCTATATAAACATGGATTCTCTAATCTCTGTATAAACTGCAGTCACTAATTTCTCTAGAAACGGCTGTTTGTGATGCACCAAGTCACTGCGTGTAAAGAAAAGACATTCACTGATTATAAAGAAAAGACATCGGAAATTGACTATGATAGGGTTATTACAGTCGAGTTCTGACATTACAGTGCCGTCTGCCAGAGCTAGCAGCCAAGGTAAAAGGCAGACCAGGTCACAGAGCATAATTATTGCAGCTGTTTAAAGCAAAAAATGGAATGTTGCTTTTCTTTCTTCTGCTCTACTTTCATATCTTTGAATGTCAGAAGCTATGCACTAATGTTTTAAGTGGTTTGTGGGAAAGTTGGTGGTGTGACCATGTATTATATGGGGTAAAATACCCCCTGCGTACATAAGGATATTGCAAGTCACCTTGAAGTTCATACCTTATAAACAAGCATTGGCATAGCCAATAGGTCTCGCCTATGCAAGTTCTATTGCCTTTGCCAATGTGTTTTAGCCATGCTGTACACTAGTGAGACTACTATTCAGCATGGCTCAAAGTTAATGGCATAAAGGAGAATGATGTGTCATAGACTGGTGTGGTGTAGTGTCATGGAGTAAGTAGAGTGTCCTAAAATGGAGCAGTAAACTAACTTTAAAGGAACAGGGGTCCCTTGAATAAAATGCAACACCACTCCCATAAACAATGATATTAAAGTAGTATGCAAATGGATTGTTTCATACATTTATTCAATCACAATATAAAAGATCAAATGTAGTGGGAAAACATCAACAGGAGAAATCGAGAAAGACTGGTATTCGGGCATTACACAAGTTATCTGGATGACCCAATGTCACCAATTACAAGAAAAATGTAAAAAGTAACCTATATGGTACAGTGGTTTAGAGGAGGCTGGCCCGGTTTGTATTGGGTACCTATGGTACTTATACCAGGTCCAGTTATCCCTTATTAGTGAAATGTAGGCAGTGTCTAGAAGCCAGGCTCTCTAGGGGTAGCTGTAGCTAAGGCTTATCTAGGAGACATGCAAAGCTCATGCAATACCACTGTAGTCACACAGCACTCACACACATGAAAGAAAATACTCAGTGTTACAAAAATAAAGGTACTTTATTTTAGTGACACAAATGCCCAAAATACCATAGAGACTATACTCCCTTAGGAGGTAAGTAATACACCAATTATATACACTAGTATGCAGCAATAGCAATAAAAAGTTAGAAAAGTGCAATTAGTGAAAATCATAATGGTTAGAAATGGGCCTAGGGGAAACCCAAACCATATACTAAGAAAGTAGAATGCGAATGTCGGTTTCCCACCTAGGCAAGTGTGGTGTGTAGAGGGGCGCTGGGAGTATTGGAAAACACCAAAGGTAAGTAATAGAACCCACCTCAGAGCCCAGGAAAGCAGGAGTAAATGACAGTAACTTTCCTAGAACACACAAGAACACGAGAAAGAAGATAATGCAAGAACCAGAAGATACTTCAAGACACAAAGGGTGGATTCCTGGACCTAAAGACCTGTGGAAGAATGGGACTAGGTCCAAGAAGCACAGAAGAGTCCAGGGAGGACAGGAGCCCCTGCTAACCCGAATCAAGGTGCAAAAGAAGAACCACTGGTGAAGAACAACAGTCAGTACTGCACCCAAGAAGATGGATGAGTGTTCCTGGTTGGTGCAGATGATATCCCACACCGGATGGATGATTGCTATAGGGGTGACTTATAAGTGACCTGGTGCAGTGCAACTGGCAGTGAAAGGGTGCATGCACCTTTTCACGCAGGCTGCAATAGCAGTCCTGCAGAAGCCTTTGCATGGGCTCCCTATGGGTGGCAAAAGAAATGCTGCAGCCCATATGGATCTCCTGGAACCCCAATGCCCTGGGTATCTAAGTACCATATACTAGGAACTTATAAGGGGGCACCAATATGCCAATTTTGGGTGAAATACTGGGTTACCAGTATGCAAAAACCATAATTTAAGGGAGAGAGCATAACTACTGGGGTCCTGATTAGCAGGATCCCAGTAGAGACACGCAAACACACTGGCAAACAGGCCAAATGTGGGGGTAACCAAGCTAGAAAGAGGCTACTTTCCTACAAGGTTAGCATCCACAACAATGATTTACAAGCTTTTATACACCGACTTTTACATGAATGACTCAAATAGTGAATCAAGAAGTCATTAGCTCATAGTGCTTATGCTCATGCCAACTTATGTACAATATCACAAATTCAAGTCAAGGTACTTTGGCCAACGATATTTCGATCCCCTAGACAGGTATCAGGATCATCCTAAGCCTTCGTTAAGTTTGAGTTAAAAGGGTTAACATAGTGCTTGTAACCATAACGGCGAAGATAAATCTGACTCACGTCTCATATGAGTGACAAGGCAATCAATGGAGATCTGAATCTCTAATCAAGCGCCAATGCCATAAAGTAGTAGTAGAGTGGAGTAGTGTCACAGTGTAATAGAGTGTCATAGAGTGGAGTGGCAGAGTGTCGTAGAGTGGAAAGGCATAAAGAAGAGTGAACTGGAGTAGAGTGAAGTAAAGTAACGTGAACTAGCATAGAGAAAGTTGGGTAGAGTGTTGTTGAGCACAGTACATTGTTGTATATTGGAGTGGCGTAGAGGGTTGTGCAGTGGCATTGAGCAGAGTATCGTAGATTGAAGTGGCATAGAGTGGTGTGGAGTGGCATACAGTGGAGTAAAGTGGAATGGAGTGGCGTATAGGGAGTTGTGTAGGGAGTTACAGAGTGGAGAAAGTGTTAGAGTTTAATGGAATAGAGTGTCAGTCTAGTATCATGGAGTGTAATGTCAGAGTGAAGTGGCATAGAGTACAGTGGTGCAAACTAGATTGATGTAGAGTGTAGTGGTATAGAGTGCATTGGTTTTGAGTAAAGTGGTGTAGAGTGCATTGGCGAATACTGCACTGGTTTAGCGTACAGTGCAGTAGCGTAGAGTGGTGAAGAGTAGAGGGGAGCACAGAATAGATTGCAGTGGTTCAGAGTACTGTGTCATAGAGTGATGCGGTGCATGGTAGAGTGGAGTGGTGCAAGGTAGAGTAGACTAGTGTAGAGTGCAGTGGTGGAGTGCAGTGATGCAGAGTAGAGGGGCATAGAGTGCAGTGGCATATAGTACGCTGGTGTAGAGTGCAGTAGAGTGGCATATAGTTGAGCGGTGCAGAGTAGAGTGCCGTGGTGTAGAGTAGAGAGGAGTATAGTTCAGTGGCAGAGTGCAGTGTTGAGTGTCATAAAGGGCAGTGGTGTAGAGTGGCATAGAATGCATTGGTTTAGAGTGCAGTGATGTAGATTGATGCAGAGTAGAGAAGAGTGGCTTAGAGTACAGTGGTGCAGAGTAGAATAGAGATGCATAGAGTGCAGTGGCATGGAAGTAGATTGCTGCAGGGTACAGCATAGTGGTGAAGAGTAGATTGTTGCAGAGTGGAGCATAGTGAAGTAGAGTGCAGTAGCATAGAGCAGAGCAGATTGGAGTGGTGCAGGGTACATTGGCGTGGTGCAAGATAGATTAGACTGGCATAGCATAGAGTAGAGTTGCGTAGATTGCAGTGGCATAGAGGAGATGATTTCAAAGTAGAGTGAAGTGCCCTACAGTGGTGTGGTGTAGAGTAGATTACAGTGCAGTGGTGCAGAAAAGAGTGCAGTGGGACAGAGCACAGTGGCATTGAGTGCAGTGGTGCAGAGTAGAGTGGCGTGGAGTTCAGTGGCAGAAAGTGCAATGTTGCAGATTAGAGGGTCGCAGAGTACAGTGGTGTATTGTAAAGTGACAGAGTGCAGTTGCATAGAGTGCTGTGGTGCAGAGTACAGTGGCATTGAAAGCAGTGGAATAGAGTGCTGTGGTGCAGAGTAGATTGGCATAGAGTGCAGTGGCATAGAATGCATTAGTTTTGAGTAAAGTGGTGAATAGTGCACTGGCAGAGTGCAGGGGTGTAGTGTACAATGGTTAGAGTAGAATAGCATAGATTGCAGTGGTGTGGAGTGGTACAGCATAGATTGCAGTGGCGTAGTGTAGAGTGCTGCAGAGTAGAGTGCTGCAGAGTAGAGTGCTGCAGAGTAGAGTGCTGCAGAGTAGAGTGCTGCAGAGTAGAGTGCTGCAGAGTAGAGTGCTGCAGAGTAGAGTGCTGCAGAGTAGAGTGCTGCAGAGTAGAGTGCTGCAGCATAGATTGCAGTGGCACAGAGTGGAGAAAAGTGGTGTAGGGTGCAGTGGCATAGGGTAGATTGTTTCAGAGTAGAGTGAAGAAAAGATAGAGAAAAGATAATATACTTCAATATGCTGAAGTATGTAACGATAACAACATAAATAATAACGCTAGACATAACGGCCCAAAATGAAATATGGCTTCTCCCTGTTAGCCACGCTGTAATCAAGCACTTCATTACCTAGAAAACAAAACATTAAACATAAATGTTAGAAAAATATACCCTTCTAATAGCTAAATTGTTGTGTAAAAATGTAAAATCTGGGCTCAGTCTCGACTTCACTGTTTCACCAACTGGTGTGATCTTAGGCAAATACAAATATTGTGTTTCACAGAGTTTCCTTTCTAGCCTGCAGGCATCACGGTGAGTGGGACTCTGTTCTCTCTTTAGATCTTCCTCATTGGTTTGCAGCTCCTCTTGAAGGCATCCTGCAGTGCTCCTCTTCAAGGCAGCAGGTGACAGTAATCATCCAAAACTCTTTTCTCCTCCTGTGCCCTTTGTTCTTATGGGCACCCTTAGAACAGGACCAAAGGGCAGAGGGCGCAGGGGGCCTCCTGACTCACCTTCATTTGGTTACCATCAGCTTGGAGGATTTGTCTGTACAGGGCTATCATAAGTAGCGCTCTTGTGTGCTAATGGCCCTCTGAATGACAGATGTGAGAGGGGAAATTATTGTGTCCCCTTGTCCCCCCCACCTTCGTCCCCCACCCTCCAAAATCTGGGGGGGATACATCCCCCGCGTCCCCCACACTTCCTACGCCCATGATTTGAAACATTGTTTTACTTGCATCCGCTGCCATCAGAGGTCTTGTTCAAGCTGCTCATAGTCCATTTTTTATTACACTGAGAATGAATAATAAACTATTGTTTACTATCAGTATAAAAATAAATGAGCAGAAAACAAGTAAAGTGGTGCCCCGACACCCGTGGACGAGAACCCTCTGTGTTCTTAGCACTGATTTTGCCTCTGAGGCCAGTGGTCTCAAAAGTAGTTCCATAGGCCATGAGGTTCAATCCTGGAGTCTTCGCTATGACCCCCCTAAATAAGTAAGTGTAATTTAAAATATTTAAATGAAATTTGTGAAAATTAAGTTGTACTACATTCCAAAAGTAGTGGTATTATTTATTTTAAAATGTTCATTTTGTTCTTAAAAAATACTTATACTTAAATATATTGTTTAATTTAGTTTAAACAGTATAAGGTAAAATGTGATTTTTTTGTTGTTGTATTTTTGTGTGGTAAACACTTTTTAGGGTTTAGGGATGGATAGTTTGTAGGGGTGGTAAGGAGTTTTTAGTGTTAAGAGTTGGTTTGTATTTAGCAGTAGTAGGGAGGTTTTTAGGTTCTAGAATGGTAATTTTAGTTTTAGATCAAATTATTAATGAATAAATAATTTTTAGAAGTAAAATGTTTATTTTCTCTCTCTCTCCTCTCTCTCTCACTCTCACTCTCACACTCACACATATATATGGTTGCCACTGGGCAGTCATAGTTAAGTCAGAGTTTCCATGGGAAGAGCATTTTTTGTTTTGGCAGTGATTGACCAATCTTCACAAAACTTTACCAAAATAGTTCAACCACTTTAGGTTACTCCTGCAAAGTTTTGGGGTCATTCTTCCAGCTTGGCTGGTGAAAAGGGGGTCCCCATGTTGTTGTTTCCAATATTAATGTCCATAGGAAATGTTGGGGAGCGATACAGAAAAAACACAGCTGAACAGAATTACACCAGATTTGTCAGATAGCATGCTTTTAGTTAGTTGATGTAAACCAGGTCAGTTGTTTTTGAGAAATTTGTGTTTAGAGATATTTGGTGTGGTCATTAAGGAGTTAAAAAAAGGCATATGTGGACAGATGGTCCAGCAGGAGTACCACAATACTTCTGTAGTTCCATAAATTCAAAAACATTCTGATTGACAGATAAACACAATTGTGCCATAGGTACTACAGGACCCAGCACAGCCCCCCTGTGTGATACTGTTGCACTCCTGCAGAAGAATGGTACCACAAGACCTGCAAGCTTTGCTGAAAGAAGCTTTCATAGTCTTGTGGTAGTATGGGGTGATGCTTCAGTGGCAGTTCCACAACAAAATGTAAAAAATAAGTAAGTAAAATGTAGTGTTAGGGTCTGTGGTGTGCTAGCCATCCATAGGGTGTTGGTTGCAGGACCCGGTGGTAGACCAGGGGCTGTGGCCAATTTCCACTGTGACCATGTGTTAGTGGTGTGGCTGCCTGTATGGAGATGGTTGGCAGACCGTGTGCCCAACTTCACACTGTGCACAGTCAAAGACCTGTAGTGGCTGTTAAAGACCGACCCCTTTGTTATAAGTGCTAATGATAAGCTTCGGCCAGTTACTCTGCAGAGAGCTTTTAATGGCCAGTATAGCCTGATGCAGCAGGCCCTAAGAGTGTCATCATAATGCAGAATGTCCTTATTCCTTTATATTCCTCTGAACCAGGCTATTGTAGCCATTAGAATCCAGCCCATTGTTATGGTTGTTTACTTTTAGCTTGGAAATATATTATTGCATGCACGCTTTAATAGTCACTGTAGCCTGTTGTAGGGTGGACTATAAGGATATGTTAAAATTAATAGTTTGACAAACAACAGTAATTATTTTTCTATCTTTTAAGCAGAAAAGGTGGTTCTAACAAGGACCTTTTTTCTTTCTTTAAACTTTTTTATGTTTTACTTTTTTCACTTTTTTGAGGGGGAATTCAACTAAGAATATGACAAAAGGGTCATGCAAACTTGGATTCAATAAAAAAGTGCCATTTCTTTATGTGCACACCTCCTTGTGAGCAGTCAGTAGCTGGTCCCTGGTGTTGGTACTTTGCTCCCCGACAAACATATGTGTACTGCAGTCTATGCAGTACAAAGCAGTTACATATCGACTTGGAGTGGCTATAGTGTCAACAGGAGCAGTACCTGAAAGTTGGATACTCTGAAGTGAAGCAATGGATGTGGATGCTCCCTCATACTTTAACTGTTTGCTGTTTACTCTTGGCAGAATTGATCTGTCTAGTTGTCAAGTGCTTCATCACCAGAAGCACCAAAAGAATACTTTTTTGCTGTACCTCTGGACAACTGCTTAATGCAGAGACTGCAAGTTACTATTTTTTTGTGGACACTTTCGTCTTTGAATAGTATGATGAAGAATTCCCACACAACTGATTGGGAGGTGGTATGTGGATCCTACTGCTGCTCTTCCATCACCAGAGTGGTGCTCTGAATCTTGTCCTCCAGGTGCAATTTTCTGCTTTTGTTATATTTCCCATAAAAAGTGCCCAAAAAAACTAGACCGGGTGCTAACCACTGCTCCCTAATAATAGAAAGATGGGAGAAACTCCAAATTAACAACATTAGCAAATGAGATGGTGTTTCTGTGTCTGTCATGTGTAGCATGTTAGAAACTGTGTCTCTAAATGGCAAAGGTATACACCCTTGTCCAAGTAGGGACCACAATCCTAGGCAGGTTAAGTAACAACACAATCTAAGAGCAGGCAGGTTTAACATAAAAGGCAGTGTGTAAAGTATTTGTGCAATAACTCATACAGGATCACAGTGAAAAGACAACAAAAATACACCACACAGGTTTAGAAAAAAATATATTTGAATGAAAATAAGATAAAAATGACAAAAATCCATCATGCACAAGTTGAGATACCACTTTTTAAAGGTTTAAAAGAGTCTCTACCCTTAAGAATCAGTGGTTGTATCTTTGTAACACAGTATCAGGTATGTTTAAAAAAATAACGACACAAGGGGGCCTCAGAGGACGAGATGCAAGGAAAAATAAGGTGCTGAGTTGGATTTTCCAGTGCAGCACAGACAATGTGTTGTTTCTTTCCACACTGCAAGGTGATGTATCGATTTACAGGAGTGCTGCCCTGGGTCCTCCCTGCAATACAGGGATATTTTGACATCCAGGTACGATGCGTTGAAAATCCTGGATGAGCTGGTAGAAAGGAGCAGGTGCTGTGTTGATCCGGTAGTCGCTGCGTCAGATTTTCAGTTGTGAGTCCAGCGCTGCATCATTCAATCAATCAAAAAATTTGTAGAGCGTGCTACTCACCCGTGAGGGTCTCAAGGCGCTTGGGGGAGTAGAAACAGAGGGGGGCAGGGTGGGTCACTGATCGAACAACCATGTCTGGTCAGCGGTACGGCAATTTTCCTGCTGCACTGCAGGTGTCGATTTCTGCAGATGTTGCATTGATTTTTCGACGCGCAAGGATTTCCTGAAGGGGTGAAGTCTTTGTTGGCCCTGAGACTTAAGAAACAGGAGCAAGCTCAGTCCAAGCCCTTGCAGAGCACTTTAGGGGGAAGGCAGAGTCATTCCAGCAGAGTCAGGAGCACCAGGCAGCAGGACAACAAGCAGGAAGTAGTCCTTAAGCAAAGCAGTCCAGATGAGTCCTTTGAACAGCCAGGCAGTCTCTCTGACAGAATCCATGTGTTTATCGGGTCAGAGACCCAGTATATATACATCCGAAATGGGGGAAACTTCAAAAAGTAGTTTTGAAGTGCACAAATTCCCCTTTCAGCCTAGTCCTGTCTGCCAGGATCCCTATGTCCTTTGAAGTGTAAGAGAGTGAACCCCACCCTCCCTGTCCAGGGAGACCCATTCAGTATGTAGAAGAATGCAGATGTGACTAAGTGTCCTGTGTTTATGGCTGTCTGGGTGGAATGCACAAGGGGAGCTGTCAACCAGCACAGACCAGGCATGGATTGGAGACAGGGCTGTAAGGTACAGATGGCAGTAATTGCAGAGAAATGTCCACTTTCTAAAAGTGGCATTTCTAAAAGAGTAATATTAAATCCAACATCACCAGTAAGCAGGATGTTCTATTATCATTCTGGCCGTACTAAACATGATAGTGCTACTCCTTCCAGGTCACAATCTACCACTTAAAAGTATATGAGGCCAGTTCTAATGCTAGTCTATGAGAGGAGCAGGCCTCACAGTAGTGGAAAACGAATTTGTGAGTTTGTCACTACCAGGACATGTAAAACACATAGGTACATGTCCTCCCTTTTACTTTCAGAGCACCCTGCCCTTTAGGTTACTTAGGGCCTACTTTAGGGGCGACATATATGTAGAAAAAGGGGAGTTGAAGCTTGGCAAGTAGTTTTAAATGGCAAGTCAAAGTGGCGGTGAAGCTGCACACACACTCGTTGCAATGGCAGGCCTTAGACATGGTTAAGAGGCTACTTATGTGGTTGGCACAATCAGTGTTGCAGGCCCACTAGTAGCATTTAATTTACAGGCCCTGGGCATATGTAGTACACTTTACTAGGGACTTACAAGTAAATTAAATATACCAATTGGGTATGAGCCAATGTTACCATGTTTTTAGGAAGAGAGCACATGCACTTTAGGACTGGTTAGCAGTGGTTAAGTGTCCAGAGTCCTAAAGCAAACAAAAATGAGGTCAGAAGAAGAGGAGGAGGAAGGCAAAAAGTTTGGGGTGACACTTCAGAGAGAGACATTTTCCAACATACCACATCATCTAAAAATGCAGAAACCTCACTAAAACCTTCAAGGCACCTTTCTTACTTGGGCTTGTGAATAATCCTGTAGCATGGAGGTTGAAATTAAACTACAGCTTCGCAATAAACACAACATTTTGTTTACAGGAGTACTCTTCTGGGCCTCTGAACTGTAAATAAACCTACGCAATGTTTTCGTGGCCCCCCAGCAGGACTTCCAAAGTGCCTTATGAGAGATCAAAAAAAGAAAGAAAAGAAATGAAAGGAGGCATTTAATTGGCGGTTCAGAAGTTACTCGAAAAAAATACACCTTTTAGAAACAACCTCAAATGATTTTGCTAACTACCATTGCTGGATTGTTGTGTAACAGAGACAATGGCAGTTTGCAGGAAATGGAATCCGAAGCCATCATGGCTTCAGATAAAATTGGAGGCCAGCAGACAACAATTGCATCATGCGTCAACTCGACTCGAAGTTCACCATCTGAAGATATCATCAAGGTTCTACCAAGCCCCTCTGCATCACCGCAAAAAACAGAAAGCCAGCGAACGAATGGCAGGAATGACAGTTTTTATTTTCTAGCTGCTGGAAAAGAATGCACAGGAGATTACGTGCATTTTGTGTCAGAAATTGCTCCTCATAGGGAAGACTGGCCAGGATTCAGTGGGAACAACTGGAATGTGGAAGCACTTGAGGCTGTGCATCCAAACAGCATATAACATACAGAAATTCAGAAGAAGCAAACCGTAGAAAAAGAACAAACTGCTTCGGAGGAAGTGCTACAATAAGAAGGCCAAGAAAATGAAAACAACATGCAGCGTTTCGGGACATACAGTGGACACGGACTTTAAGCTGTGGTCTGTAGGGAAGTTAATAGAAGAATATTAGCAAAAGCCATGGAGCAGCATGTGCAGCCAGAATAAAAAGATATGAAAAACATATTATCCACTGTCTTCTGTACATGGGGTTAGGCACAAGGTCTGGCCAGAGTCTACGGTCCTGTTAAAAAAAAAAAAAAAAAAAAAAAAAAAAAGTCTTCTGCCCTTTTCAATTTTAATCCCCTAGGTAGACCAGAGCTAGGAAGTGGGGTGCCTCTTTATTATTTTATGGGAAGGTGTGTGTGGTCCCCCTCCCTGATCCATTAGTAAGCCCTGGGGACCCCATCTCCTGGGGTTTAAACAAATAAAAATTTGCTATGGGTACCCCATTCCCACCTCGGACACCCACTACAATTTGATGCCTTGGGACCACAGGGGAATCCCCAGTGGGCCGACCAGCTCCTCTGCCTGCACCGATCCCCGGTGTGAAGGGAACCGGCAGCATTGATTTGCTCCCACCAGAAAACCTATGACTGAGGGCAGGGAGTTGGATGTATGTTCTATGTTTGCGCTCTCCCAGATAGAGAACAATTCGGTGTCTTGGGGGATGGAGTTCCTGTGACACTGCTGTCATCAGGCCCTGGTGATTGGAGTTTCGGGGGCCATTATATGGCTCAAGTAGGGGTCCCTATGACACCCTCATCAAAGAAAAAATACATTGGCTCCTGGGGATGTAATCCCCACAGCCCTTCAAAGGCTTGGGGAGCAGAAGCGTCTGTCCCCCTCCACTTTAAAAAGAGATCAGCTGGGGGACATGGTCCTGGGGACATTCAAAAGACTTCTAGCCACTGCTGATTTAAAAATAAAAAAATAAAAAAACAGATTGACCATGGGAAAGGGGGTTCAGAAGGCTTGGGGTAGGGGGCTGCACACCTCCCTCCCTCCCTAATTTAAAAAAAAAAAAAAGAGAAAAATACATCAGCCCTGTAGGATGGGGGTCCTGGGCCTGTCAAAGAGCTCTGAGAGGAAGGAAGTATACCCACTCCCTCCCTATTAAAAAGCTATTGCCCCTGGGGATAGGGGTCCCTGAGGCCTTCAAAGGGCATTGGGTGGGGCCCTACCATCCCCATCTAAAAAATGCATCAGGCATGGGGGGGGATGGGTACACTGGGGTCATTAAATGATTCTGAGACTGTCTCACATGCCTCCTCCCCAGACAAAAATTATTTTAAAAAATAATTATAATTTGGGAATACGAAATAAGCAAAATAGCCACACATTTCACAGTTACTACTTCAACTAGGGAGCGCTTCATAACATTCTGCAATGTTTTTCTTGGTGGGGCTGAGGCACCACCAAGCTTTTACTTAAAATGTTGTGGTGGGCTGCAGGGACCTCAGCAGTCCACTCAGGAACATTAACCAAAAAGTTGGAATAAGTCTCCTGGGTCATTGAATTCATGACCCCCAGAAGGGCACACCATATTCTGTGTAGTATTCCTAGATGGAGCTGTATGCATTTTAGCTAGTCGAAGAACCCATGTGGTTAGTCCTGTGGCTGCATTTTGTGGCTTGAAGAATGTTAATGAAAGGCTTAACTAACGCTTTATTATGTGAAAGTGATTAATACTAATCATTTCCATGTATATTCATGGAAGTACATTAGATTATAGTTATTAAAAAGTTATTGTGTTGATTTATTGACAAAGGTAATATGTTGATGTTCTTGACCTCTTGATAAAGCCAGTAACCCCATTTTTATATTTTGGTGTTATATCATTTTGACAAAGCCATTAGATCTACCTTACTTAAATGACACCCTTTATATTGTTACTTTACAGTAAAAAAAAAAAAAAGAAAATCACTAAAAATAATATCATAAACCATGAAATCAAAGTAAATGTAACCAAATCCCAAGATGGCAAAATAGGTCTATATTACACTTGATATTGGTTTCGTATTTTTTTTATATTGCATGTTGATTTTGGGATGATTAGTTTGAAAAATCAGTTTTGTTGAAAGTTCACTGAACAATGGACATTGATTGGAATTAGATTAAAACGTTGTTTACCTTTCTTGGACAAATTGTTGATGGAACAAATGAACAATGGTCAGATCAGTGGATTGGGGTGTATTTGCTGGATGCATCTGTTAACACATTTAATTTTTCTGCATTTGTTACATAATTTGCTAAATTTATAGCTTTCACTAAAACTGTCCCTAGCTCTACCTTAGATGAAAACCATACTGTGACAGTCTGCGCTGAATAATTAGCATTTTTTGCTAGTTTCTTAAAAAAGCTTGCTGCATAATTTGGTCCTTCAAGCAGTATAGTCCTAGTAGCACTGACCGTGTTAAAGCTTTACAGTCTCATTTAGGAGGTGTCGTTATAAGCATGAAATATATTTTCCATATTTTAAGGCTCTTTGCTATATGGGTTAGTATATAACTGCATCCTATTCAAGAAAATCATATATATATGTATATCTATGCTTGCCTTCAATGCAGCACAGTTTAAGGCACACCTGATGTAAACAACTGTGATGTCCTGGATCTCCGAATGTACTTGACCGCAAAGAAAACGACTGATAGACATCAGAGTATACAGATACGTAAATAAGGTACATTCAGATTTGGGTCTGAAAAGCTTGGAATGTTACACCCTGGCCAGCTAATGCATTTCTCTGGTCCTGGAGCAAGGGCCTCTTCTTAAAAGGTAAATTATGATCCCCTGTTCCTCTACCTTCTGAGCCGAATCAGGCCCACTTCTCGAAGAAGTCAGATGTAACACGGTGCTTTCCACTCACTATGGTCTCTTTCAATACAAAGTTCTGCCATTTGGTACACACGGAACCCCAACTTCTTTTCAATGATTGATAAATGCATCAAAGGAACCTTTACTTCTAAAAACTCAAACTGCAGATCTTTTTCTCTTATTCAATGGTAACAAAAACTCTGCAAAGAAAATATGTAAAATGCAGAAATTGATTGATCCCAAGGGTTGCACACAGGGGCTGCTCCTAGCTTTCAGATTTGAAGCATTATGCCAGTGCTCCAGCTGGTGTTCACCAGTAGCATGTCATTCTAGGTTCTAATCACAATTTCAGGTTTATCAATGTGTAAGCATACTTATCTCAAGAACATGTCTAAGAGGGCAATATTTTTAGCACATATTAAGGCCCGCCAAAGGTAAGACTCATTCTTCTAGATTCAGACCCACAGGAGACCATGGGGCCTGAAATGTTTTAAATACGTACTATCATGGTTGTCATATTCTCTGTTGCCAATTTGTTAGGCTAATTGAAATTATTAAGTCTAGAAGACTACAGCATGATATAGAATCCTGATGCATCGAACATGCAGCTTGAAGAGTGCATTTATGGGACAAATAGCCATGTACTGAGGAAGAGTGACCCATTGCTAAGCAATGAGCTTTGAAAACAATTGGGCAGAGATTTACTAAGGCTAGAATGGCATAAATTGGAGCAAGGTCCGCTCCAATTTACTTTCCATCTCTAAAGGTATTTTGCACTGTAGATCTGCTCATTTACACCCTCCCAAATCCATTTTGTGCTGCTTTACATAGAAAGAGTCCACCTGGGTGAGATCAATGAAACAGCTATTGGTTTTAATAATCTTAGAAAGGGCTCTAAAAGGAGGAAATGTGTTGATTTCTAGAAATTGACACGTTTCATGTGTACTGCAGTACGGTTTCACCCTTCTGCGCTTATTTTGCACTCAGGAATTAGTGCTGGAAGGGTCGGTATGCCTCTAGTGGAACTCCTTTGCAAGACTTCACACTTTCCTTGTGCCCTTGCACAGGGCTTTATGTCAAGTAAGGCTGCCATTTTGTCCAGCAGCAGCCTAAACATTATTATATATATTGTGCCGCTGTGTTTTCTCTTTCACACAGTGCTACACATTTGGATGCTGCACTGCATAAAAATGTAATACATTTGAGCTTTGCAATTTACTCAAAGAAGGAGGATGGAAGACAACTTGAGCAGGCTACTTATCTCAACAATGGTGAAAAGTGATATCTCTCAAATGGAGAACTGGATCAGCCCTCATGTTGCTTTCTTCTCAGTCTCCTCTCAAAACAACTATTGGGATGCTTATGGCTTCATTATTAACAATATGCGCTGAAGTCCTGGACAAAATAAACATACACAGATTGTACCTCAGGGGCCTACAGAAAATTATGTTGGCTGTTAAGCAGAAAAATAATGAGTTGGGAAATTGGTCTTGTAGGAATATCATCGAGGTCTTTAGGAAACCAGAAAAGATACAAAAGAAACAAAAATAGAGGACTACATCTAAGAAAAGTTGATTGTGTATTTGGGAGGCATAGGATCACTCATGACTCCTCACAGTGGAAGGGGGCATTGAATTCCACTTCTCTAAGTAAGTGCAAAACAAGGCAACAGTCCAATACAACAGTGTAATACATGAACTAAATGGGTATGAAGCATCTACTATAGTATCATATTGAATATAGAAGGCTAAGGTATGGAATGTGGCAACACTGAGTTCTTTGAAAGACAGACACAAGCCTACAATTAGACCATCATTGCCAGTGGCTCAGGAATTAGTGTTCTATGTATTGGCCTGATATTCTGATAAAGCCAGACTCTGTGGAGTAAGAGTTTCTCAGGTGATATAACACCACCCAAGTACTAGTGTTTTGTGGGGAATAGCTTCCTGATTTTGGCACTTACTGCACCAAAATCTAAATGTTCAGTAAATACTGTTACTTTAGGGTAAATATTGTTACTAAGACACAAATGGTTCAAAAAGAGAGTAAAATACCCACAAAGTCCTAGACGGGAAGTGCTTAGGAATAAAACCATGCTAGGGGACACACATAAAGCAGTAGTGCGAGGTTATTTTATTTCTAATTATGACTAGAATGATTAGGGAGAGATGTAACCAGGTCATTTAGAACACAACCCTACCCATCAAGGAGGGCCTGTGAAGGTTGGGGCAACCATTACTTTAAGATCAAGGATACACAAGAGTTCAGTTTAGTTAATGGGACTTCACAAGCAGGAACAGGCTGTTGGCCACTTTGACCAGAAGGTTAGTAACGGTCTACAGGTTTGATTAACTGTGTCCAGACACAGTAGCAAAATATTTTGCAGAACCAAAAACATGACATCCAGATTGTAGAGGGATATTTTGCAGAACTAAAATCATGGCATCCAGATTGCAGAGTGAGGTCTGCATAAAAATGAACAACCAAGAGAAAGGATCAGCTAGAGAAATTCTCTTGATACTGTGAAACTAATTAAATTAAAGGCAGATGCACTAAGAGTTTTAATAGTTGCAAATGCTCCAATTATGTGTTTGTGACTGTTGAAATAATTGTATTTTTGTACTGTTCCCATCTTAGGAAATTTCCCTGACTCCTAAAATGGGATTTTTAATGGATACTGAGTCAGAATCTGGAGGAGATGAGTTGTAGGCATCCAACCCAAATACCAAATTAGTATCTTAGTAATCAGTATTTTGTGAATTAAATCCTTTGCAAAACATTGAAAATGTACATCTCAAAGATGATTGTAATCCATTTGCAAATGGAATGGTTTCCTTTGGGAGCCCGTTTTGTTGTCAATGTAAAACCTAAAAAAGTTTGTTGTAGAGTAAGCACTGGTGCAGGGGAAAACAGGTTTTGCTTAAAATGGAAAAAAATAGATTGATTTTTTTTTTTTTTTTTAAAGCAACCCATTTTCCTTTAAGGAAAACAGGCAGCATTAAATAAAAATACTTTACTGAAAATCAGTCAGACTTTTTGGGCTGCTGACCATTGTGGTGCCCCACCCATGGCAAGCTGGATTGAGTTGCAATTTACCTACCTAATGAATACTAATTAGGTGTGTCAGGTTATAACCCTATCAGCTTCTGTTTTTAATGAGCAAACCTAATGGTACACAAGTTGGCTCATAATGATCTTTACTAATTATGTAAATACTGGTCTCAAATTGCAACCAGTATTTTGCGACAAATAAATAATACATCTGGCCAAATGTCACTAAGCGACAGAAATTACCACTAAATAACTTGACTAAACTAAAATTTCTTTTTTTGTTGGCTTGTGTGGTTATAATTATTGATCAGTTCAGAATTAAGTCATTTTACTGCCCTGCAATAAAATTGTTGAGGACGACATAGAATTACATCTAGATTTCGCATCGCCTACCAGAACCACCACTGACCAACACATCTTCAAGCACGGATATTGCCTCACCCAACGCAACACTCTGGAACTGCTGCTCCATGACACATTTCCACACAAAGGCACACTTTGCAGCACCCTGGAACTACCAATGAACTCTGTATCTCCTCACCTGGACCTTGAATCGCCCCTGTTACGGAGCACATACTCCATGCAGGACTCCGCATTTCTTTGCAACCAAGATTGAAGTACTGAGTTTAGTGAACCTAAGTGGGTGCCCATAGTGACCCACGCTCCATCGCAGTCAGCCTGAATTTGCACCTTTGTCCTGGTTCGCGCGACCAAGTAACCATACATGGTACTTTGTGTTGTTTAGTGCTATTTTCACTGAAATGTTTAGCTTGCATATCTTCAATCCTACGGTTTGGAATGTTGTTGTTTTTGTCTTGATTTATTGATTAAAATGTACTCCTTTTCTAAATTTGGATGGCATTTCTCTTGTATTATGTTTTCACTCTATTGCTGTTTGAAGTGCTGCATAAATACTTTACACATTGCCTCTGACTGCTCTGTGCCAAGCTACCAGAGAACTGAGCACAAGTTAATTTAGGGTTTGCTTGTAACTTCACCATGACAAGGGTCCTGATTGCTGTTTTCATCCCCCTCAACCAGGTGCCCAATTTCTCACAGCCACCATTTGGGGCACTTTTTGGTAGTTCTGATTCTACTCCCCCAGGTGTCTACTTTTCAGAAATGTCTAGGTTTGATAGGTTTCCCTAGATGGCCACCAAGCCTGGGACCAAACACCCAGGTACTCATCTTACAAAAACAGGTCATTTTGTGATAGATAAGGGGCCACCTGCATTTATGGTCCCGGGCTCGGTGGCCATCGAGGGAAACCTACCAAACCAAGACATTTCTGAAAACTAGACACTTGGGGGAGTCCAGGGAGATGTGGCTTGCTTTGATCCCCCAACGTTTTCTTACCCAGAATCCCCTGCAAACCTCAAATTTAGCTGAAAAGTCACTTTTTCCTAAGATTTCTGTGCTGAAAAGTTGCAGGATCGCTGTACCGGCACATAATCCCTACCACCCAGCATTTCTCTGTCTCCCAACAAAAATAATTCACTTGTGTGCGCGGGCCAAGTGCCTGCAACAGGGAAGGGCCAGAAACGTGTGGAAATTGATGGGTAAAAACAACAAGTCCAAAAGGGCATATTTTTTTTTTTAGGCGCTTCTAAGCTGACACAGCTTTGAGCACCCACACAAGTGGGGCAGAGTTTTTATCAGTACAAATGGGACAATGTTGGGTAGTGGGGCAATGCTGGGTAGTAAAAATTGTGTGGATTCCGGAAGTTTCCATAACAGAAATGTAGGGAAAATACATTAATTTAGGCAACATTGGAGGTTTGCTGGGCATTGTAGGTAAGGAAATGGTATGGGGTTCAGTTGAAGCACACCACTGGACTCCGCCAGATATTTTGTTTTCAGAAGTATCTGAATCTGGTAGGTTTTTCCAGGTGGCAGCTTTCCCAAGTCTAAAAAGTGCAGCCGATCACCATTGCAAGTTGGACAATATTGGGAGTTAGCCAAGCTCTCCTGTCCCACATGTAAAATCGACACTCAAAAGAGTCAAATGCCCTCTTGCTTGCCATTGGGATGAGATGCTTTACTCCACGGTGAGGGAGAGGGGGGAGGCCAGAAAGACTGTTGCCACCTTCAGTTGGGGTGGGGGCATAACATGCCTTCAGTGATGGGCAGACCTCACTCATCTTCCTTTTTTTTTTTTTTTTTATATATCCTGCCGTCTAGTGGACTGGCTCTGGGTGGTTGGTCAGGGGAAATTACATTCATCTGCCCCCCCAGGGGTGGGGGAGAAAGACTGTTTCCCCATTTATTTGGGGTGGGGGAATGGCTATGCCCATGATGAGCAGCCCCCACCCCACTTCTTTAAAAAGAAAAATATATATATATATTGCCTGGCGTCTAGTGGGCTTTCAACCCCCCATAGGGTGGGGAGCAGATCTCTGGCAATTGTCCTATCTGTCCCACAGAGGTGCAGAAATACATTGGTACCCATTTATGTGGGGTGGGGCATGCCTATGGTGGGCAGCCCCCATCCCTCTTTTATTTAAAAAAAATCCCTGGTGTCTTGTGGGCTTTCTGCCCCCCTTGGGGACAGATTGGGGTAATAAAACTCAATCTGGCCCCCGGGGTGGGCAGGCAGACTGTGTCTATTTTTCAGGGAGGGTGGGAGCATTGCCATCCCTGATCTGGGCAGCCGCCACCCCTAGACATTACTAAAAAAAAAACTGGTGCCTAGTGGGCTTTCTGCCCCCCCCCCCCACAGGGCATATTGGAGTTAATAACCCACATCTCCCCCCTTGAGGTAGAATGACTGTGCCTACTTTTAGGGTGGGTGCATTGCCTTGCCCATTCTAGCAGTCCTCACCCCTCTACTATAAAAAAAAAAAAAAAAAATCCCTAGTGTCTAGTCGTTTTTCTGTCCCCTGGTGGGGCGGCAGGGGGGGCAGATTGGGAATACTAACCCCCATCTGCCCACCAGAGCAAGGCAGAAAGACTGTTCCTATTTTTGGGGGAGGGTGGGGGCATTACCTTGCCCATTGTGGGCAGCCGCACGCTTTTCTAAATAGATTAAAAAGTCCCTGGTGGCTAGTGAGCATTCTTCCTCCCTGGGGGATTGTGGGGGCAGAAAGACCACACTTCCTGGTGGCCTAGTGGAGTGGATCCCTGCTTGGGTTTCACTCTCCTGAGGCAATCCACAAGGAGGGATCTACCAGGGAAAGGTACCTTTGGAAAGAAGAGAATCTTCAACTGGCTCTTTTTGCTTTCATTTTCCCTGTAATGACGTCGGCGTGCACAGTGCACCAATTTTCATTTCAGGGTGGTGATAGTTTTAGCTTTGGTTGCTGGGGAAGCTCTTCCACGTAATGGGATTTCGATTTTTGGGGTTCTCAGAAAATCTCTTATATTTACTTACATACCTGCACATTCATTCCTACATTGTGTGCTTTATAAAGTGGATTAAGAAAGAGTTGAATTAACGGCCAGTAATATTGTGACATGAGCAGCTGTAAGTAAAGTGTACTTAAGTGTCCTATAATACAAAGAGTTTGGGAGCCCGAAAGAGACAGTGACATTGTTTGCTTTTAGTTGACAGACTGTTGCCTTATATTCAGCCATAATAATGCTACTACAGTTTTCCACATAAAATGTACGTTTTATTTTTTGCTGGAATGTTATTTAAAAAGTATTTTGCTATGCGGAATGGTTAGGTTTGTAAATCAGATACATCTAAAAAGTAGTACGGAGTAATTTGTATATAAATGTTGGAATTGTTTGATTTGTAAAAGCTTTTCAGTAATTTCTAGCCAATAATTCCAAATTAGTTAAAACTCATAAGTATCTGTTACAGCAGTGGTTCCCAACCTGGGGGTCCGCAAAGCCTCCTCAGGGGGTCTGTGACTGCTTAGAAAATTAAATATTATTAACAGATTAATAAAGTGTATTTAAATAAAGTGGCTAAATGTGCAACTGAAAATTTTAAAACATACTGTAAAAGACAAGGAATTGGAAATTGGAGGCTAAAAATTAATCTAGTATCCTCAGATTGAGTTGTGGGAGCAGTGCAGGTGCATCAATCGGAACTAAGTATGGATGATGTGTGCCTTTGATTTTAGAATTAAAATTATATCTTTTATTTATTTTATATATATTTGTTTGCAAACTAGAACAAATGTGTTATATTTTGTATATGTGTTTGATGAATGTTTGTTTCTGTATTTTTGTGTGTATTGTTTTGAATTTACAATTATTGTCAATGTTTAGGCCCCGGCTTCCAGTAATGACTCAGAGGGCGGGGTCCCTAGATTCCAATAATGGTTTGGTAGGGGTCTCTGTGTTTCAGTAATGATAAAGTGGGGGTCCACAGAAGTCAAAAGGTTGGGAACCACTGTAGTTACAGAATTTTAGCTTTACAAGTTCACATCAAAATTAAAAAATAATATGAATATTATTTTGGTGCTTTAACAAATAGTCAACTCTTTTTTCCTTGCCTATTTAAAACTAAAATATTGTTTGACAAAGACTCTTCATTATAACTGTTAAAGCCTTTAGAATTGTTTTCCAAATACAAATATTTTTGAAGCGTATTAGGAGTTTTGAAAATGTTAGGGTTCTTTGAATCTGAGTAAATGTGGGCGTATAATATATATGACTTTAGAGAATTGGACCTCTAAGTAAGTATATATTACCAATTAACAAAAATACAGGTTTGAAAGAGGACTGAAAGCTGAAGACTGTTTGCATGTGTAGGAAATCAACGACCTCTGAGTGGGGCCAGCAAATAAAGGAGAAGACTAGTGGGAAATTCTCAATAGCAGTTTATAAACTCTACTCCTTTCCACCACTTTTGCCAAAATATTTATAGTTCCAGCCACCTCCTACCCTGTCGATCTCGGACAGTCCCATACACCATCTATTGTTCCATCAATATATCCGAAATAAATAGGCACTTTATCGCTCAGTAATTCTACCTATTTGTATATTTCTAGCTACTTATTCTTATAATCGTTAATTTAGTATGAAGACATATATTACTTTATGCTGTGTAATAAGAATTTGAATTTAAAAAAGACTATAAAACAACACTTTAGGATTGTGTTAAAGATGACAGAGTCTTAAATTGTATCATTTTGAAAACGTACTTACAAGGTGCCAGGATTCATTCAAGCGGTATACCGAAAGCTTAAAGTAGCAGTGGCACTATAAATGCTTGTTGTTAAAACAAATGAATAACATGAACCAAAATAGTAAAATATTTTCCTTTTCATCTTTGTGCACTCACTGGGGTAAACTGCTGCTTAAAAAGAGATTTTCAGCACCTTGCACATTTTTTTAGCTACAAACATTCTGATTTTTTTTTTTTATATTTTAATTTATTAATCCACATTAGCAAATCTAAAAAAAAAACATCTCTATGCTGGTTTAGGCTAATATTTTGATAGAAAGAGGTTGTAGGACCTTAATGACAAAAATATTTTTGGCGGGGAACCATCCACTACTAAGAACACATTATAACACGTGCTGGAAAACAGCACTGTAATCCTGCTACAAGAGTACCAGATACTGCGGTATATGATTACTCCAAGAGGCAGGATTTCGGACACACTGAGTTCCGCACTCAAGAGTTACTGCATAATTGCAGGATTAGGTTTACATATTCACCAATATTTACTCAATTCAAGGCCTTCCTTGTCCACATTACACCTAGGGAAATAATTAAGTGTGGTTTCCCTTAATGCTTGGAATCGTGATTCAGATGTAAACTCATGTTTATGACCAACTCGAGATTACCATAATATTCCTAGTAATAACCATAGACTGTTCAGCTCAAGTTATTGGTAACCATGAGTGATAACACCTGATGAACCCAACGCTCTATCAGATACAAAGGATAACTTAGCATAGTCTTCCTACAGATCCAAATACTGAAATCAGGTGTAGAATTGAAGAATTCATTTAAGTCAGACAAAAAAAGATGAAGAATATAATGTTCTGTTTTTTGTTTCCATTATTCCGTGAGCGATTCTCATGTCACCCTGGTGGATATTTCCAATTGAACTTTCATTGTGGTTTGCAATTAATCATTTTTTTGTGTTTTTTTTGGTACAGATAGCTTTAGCTGCCTGATGCAGACAGGATTGTATCCCATATTATATAATATATGTAGAGTGGACTTAGGTCATTCCCTCGCTCCTGACTATATGCCTTTCTTGTTTACCTTAGTTCCATGCTCCTTAATTCAATGGCTTTCCTCCCTATTTTTGTATTTGTTCCACAATTTGAGTATTTCTACTTTATCATATTTTTTGATAGGATGAGTTGCATTCCACTGCTTTCAGTGCTGAAGTACAAAAACAATTTTGTATCTGTTGCTTTTTTGCATTTCACGGGAGTGCAGCACTTTCTTGGCACTCTCCTTCTGCACTCCCGCTCCCCCATCTTGACCCTCCCACCTCATCATCCTTGACTTATTCAATTATCTTTCAGCCCCCAAACAATCTCCCTATTTTATCTTTTTTTGCCCTAATGATTTCTTTAGCTCCATTCACCACCTCCCATTCTCAAGTCTTGTCACATTACCTCCTGCCTTTCCTTGCTCAGCTTTTCTTGCAGTAAATGATTTTTTGCTTCTGCAAGGGCCCGAAGCAGCATACTGCTAATGGGTCACTCTCTTTTCCCAAGTTCTGTGGCATCGTATGCATTTTATTAACGGATGTGTACTTCTGTCTGCCATTTTTAAATCTTAATTTAAAAATATGGTATTACCAAAGAAAAAACCAAGATGGCTACTGGTGCACCAGCAGACACCAAATGTCTTCTTGGAATGTTTTATCTTCATGACCAAAGCCATTCTGAGATGACTGAAAATGCGGGGAAGTGTGTACTGACGCTCTAGCATCCATTTCAGATTAGTTTTGTCAGTTTTGTCATAAAAGTCATTATTTTTACCTTGTTAATTCAGTTTGCTCCTTGAAGCTGATTGTTGTCCTCTAATATCTTTGAACTCTCTCCTCTCACAGGGATCCGGTAGATATTCCATCTACATTGCTAACTATGCCAATGGTAATGTTGGCCCTCATGCCCTGATTGAACTGGATGAAGCTGCAAGTGATTTATCTAAAGGCATTCTGGCACTCTCAGATGTGGCTGCGGAAGCTGGAGTCAATAAATTTACAGGTACATTGTTAAAAGGCATGGAACTCTTTATTAGTAAAGCTACAGGTAAAACTTTTTTTTCAACAGGATGCAGGCACATTTGTTGTTTCACGTTCTGACACTCTGCAAGTGATCAAGGATATATTTTGCGGAAAAGCGGTCTTGTAACAGTTCAGAATCAAACAGCTAGGACTATTTTACATTAACAAATGGGGGGGGGGATGTGCAATAGTAAACTTGATGAAGCTTTGCTAGCTGTGGCTTATTTAATGGTGATTGGTCCATATATATGTTTTTTCAACACACAGATAAGAAAATATTACCCTAATTTTGCAATATTAATAAAGTCATTCTTTTTTAAGTGATTCAGAAGGAACCCGTTTAGGTTAGACTTATAATTATCCAGGTTCTCTGGACTATTGATTTGCCCCAATTATGATACATATATTTATTTTCTAGCCAACAGCACGTGAAATGCGGGGCACATTTACCAAAAATTCATGCGGCACAGTGCAGGAAGTTACCATGCTGCCCTGCGCTGTGTGACAGGGAAAGGGCAGGAATGTGCCATATCTAATGTTATACAGCGCATTCCTGCCTTTACACAGCGCTGGTGCAGAATATGCTACCAAGCATCAATGCAGGCACTCTTGCACCAAAGTGCAGGGGGCCTGCATTGTAAGCAGGATTATTTTGTGTAGGAAGGGGCTCCTCCCAACACAAACAATCCCCTGAGTCAGTACACATAGAAAGAGGAAGCAACAAGGAGAAGTAAACATATTTATCCTTGTTACGTCTCACCTGGGAGTGCCAGTATCGACACATTCCCTGGTTTACTACTTATTGTAAATCAGGGAATGTGCCAAAATCCCTTGGTGGTGTGTGGGAATACCCATGCACCATCCATGAAATGCCTCCCTGTGGCAGAGTAATGCAGTACAGTGATTTGCGCTGCATTGCAATACTCTTGATTTATCAAGACTCTCAGGGTCATGCATGGTGGCCTTGCGTGGCTTAATAAATTGCATTTTAAGGGTTGCATCACCTTTGCACCCCATTGCATGGTGCAAAAGCTATGCAACCCTTTAAAAAACAAAATGCTCCCTACATGTCTAGGCATTTCTGTAAGTCGTGTTTATCTCCATTCTCTGAAATACCCTCATAATTGATCCAGGTTCAGTAACATTAAGATAATTTGAGTATCAGTCAGAAAGAACACGCCACATAGGTAACAAACATTTTCTCAACTCCTCCCTTATCTCCAACTTTAAGCACTATCTATAAAGTATGGAACAAACTTAGTGATAAAGCAATAGCAGATTCACAACCACACTGTGAGGCAATGCTGTGAAAGAAGTCATGGATTTGTTTGCAAGCACAACTAACAAAATTATGTTCAAATAATGAAAAGTTACGCCTAGACGCAATTATTGTATTTAATTGAAAATCAATGAACATGGCCTTCCATATGATTTTCCATCTGACGTGTCGTAAAACCTCACTGTTGTGTGAAATATTTATTTAATATAGAATGCTATTGTGTCTTTGCATTGGCATGAGTATAGTCTTAACAAAGATTGAGGAATTTACACTTTTCCAGGATATTATTCCCCTGAGTGGTCACCATGTGCATAAGATGGGTATGAACACAAAGCCAGGTTTGCAATCAGAGTGGGAAGGACCGAACAAAGTGTGAAGGAAAGCTGTGGTACATCCATATGTGCAACAATCTGTTTTATCAGGGACGGCCCCTCCACTATGGAGGAGGAGGATTGCCCCAATGCTGAAAACACAAAAATAAAATAATATAATTATTTTATTGTCATTTTATTTTAGCTTCCTAGGCTAGTCTGCATGCCAAGTGTATGGCAGGGCCATCCTCTGCGTCAGCAGATGGAGGAAGAGTAGTCAGTGCACTTTAATTGCGCATGTTGGTTTGGCCTGACGTCTTAGGCCGGCCAAACCGACATGCACACTTAGAACTCTCCACCAGGGCTGTGCTGCACCGCTTGGTGGAGACCTAGTGCAGGCTTCCAGTCACAAACTGTGCACCATTTCAGCTGCTCAGACTAATCCTGGTGCTCCTCTCTCATGCTGGGTAACAGCATGATGAGAGCAGAATCTGGATTGGGTGGAGGGCAAGCACAGAAGCACCAAGGCAGCCGGAACAGAGGAACACCAAAGTAGCAGATGTTTATTTTTATATTATCACTCCATTCCCGCCCTGCCCCACCAAGCATTACTGGCGGCAGCTGCCACTACCAGTGGGCTCTTTGTATGGCATCTGCTTAATTACAGAATCATTGCTCTCTGCATCCTCGTTTGCGCACCCTGCCCTGTCAACCTGTTCAGCTTTATCATCAGATATAGTTCTTCTACCGTTCTCAAAACTCTGGTATGAGGATTGCCTAGCCTTGCAGCATTCATGTTTCATGCTCCCACTACATTGCCCATGTGTTTCTAATGTCATTGTTATCCTTACTGTACTGCTTTCTTCTTTGGTCCAGTCACAAGTAGTGTGGCGGGCCAAGAGTTTTTTGCTCGATCCAGTAAGCAGTATCATACTGGGTGAAGTACTTGTAGGATCTGGTAAGTATACACTATTCCAATATCAAACTCAGAAACGGGGCACAAAATACAGGCATCAGTTCCTACTGCAGCGAATTCTGCATGTTCCAGTAATAGCAACATATTTTTTTCTTAATAAATTTCATCAATTTTGACCTGCTGAAATTGACCTAGCAGGTAATTGTGGGGAGTGGTGTTTATTAAAACATGATTATCACGGGTGCGGTTAACTCCACGTTGCTTGGAATACCGAGGTGTACCGAGGCTTGTACAGGAATCGGAATTTTACAGCCCACGTGTGATCGGAGACCATGCTTGTGCTCACATTTTGGCTGCAAGACCAATAGAACCATAATTTCCACCTTGTGCTTTGTAATCCACTCTTCCATCCACCCATTCACTGTAGTTCTACCTTTCCACTAAACCCTAGCCTGTTTTCTGCTCCTTTACATCCAGTCTTCTTGAATACCCCTGCACACCATCATCCCTCTTTCTACCTGGCCCTCAGTACCTTAGATAAGTCCCTGCTTGCGTTGCATCTTTCTGTGCAGGTAGGCAGACAATTACACAGCCGTGGGCGTGAAATAAGTAGTGCTGACATGGTATTTAATTCTGGCAGGGCATTAAACAACTGGATTTGTGCCTGTGACAGTTCCAGTGCTAAAACATGGTGTTGGCAGAGTTTCAGCACAGTGTGCTTTGGAGATAAGACGGCAGTGATCTGTAAGAAAATCTGTTCCACCATCAAGAAGCTTTTCATGCATTAGTTTATCACAGGGTTGTGAAGACTTACACCAAAGATCAGTCTACTTGCTGTATCTTTATTCATGTGTGTTAATAAAAAAGAGCGGCATCCATAGCAAATATTTCATTACCGTAATGGAATTTCCATGAGATAAAGGCGAGGCCATTTCTTTTAGATGAGATCTTAGAAAATGTTCTACATCTGTTGAAAAGGGATGAATAAAAATCATTTATTGTACAGTTATTGCAGGAAATCTCATCTAAACGCAAGGCCAAGATAAGAGATAACCAGTGCAGGGGCCGAGCATGACTGCACGCGCAGCTTGGATAAAGGATGTGTTGAGCCTGTAGAAAGCTCGTACGCTCGGTCTTATTGCGGAACAGGTGGTGATAAAGTGAGTACTGAACAGTACTGTGGGTGCAGGCATCATGCTGAGAAAAGGACGGGTTAAGAGGACTACCTCTATTTTTTGAGGAAGGCTGCCCTGAAGACAGTTCGACCAGAGAGGTCATGGAGTTCAATGAATGCAAAGGGGATGCGAAAATTTGGGGAAAACCTGTTTTTTTAGAGATTGCAGATGGGCCCAGTTGGCTCAGCTGATGGATGTCTCTGTACATGGAAGTACAAACTACAGTCCTCTCGCACACTTTGATGGCTTCCAGTAAATGTAGTAATTATAAATGGGGTTGTTAATACCGCCCAGAGAGACTAATGTCAGCTTAACGTTGTGTTTGTGTGAGATCCTATTTTGCCGAGAATCATGGGCAATACTTAAAAATCGTCATAAAGACAACCCCTGGTTTGGCACAAGAGGGTGCTTCCATGTGCAAATGAGGACTTTCGCATGCACTTGCTACACAAGTGCTGTTCATGGTGTTATTTGTGGGTTAGTCTCTCAAGTTGAAGAGTGAAACACAATGAACACATGGATACAGGATGCTTAAAAGTAACCACCAGAGTATTTGCTAGAAAGCGCTAAGCGAGGTATGCACTCCGATATGAAATGCTGGTGAGTTACTGGTGCCACTATCACACATCAGGAAAAATGTTTGAAGTGAGTAGATGTAGGGAAAGCAGGTCGGCCACTCATTGGGGAGTGCGCTAGACTGCGCTTGCGTTATAAAACCTTTCATCTACATAAAGCATGAGCCAGACTTCATAAACACAAATGTTACCAAAAGTCCCGATAGTAAACATATTGATTACATAACAAGAACAATGTGTTCAAATGTGTTAAGGACAGCTTTGGATAGTGCCCTATTCACAAACAAAAAAAAATAGCAACTATGAATTTACTCCAGCGATTTGCATAGTGGGATGGGCGGGCTTTGTTTGGCATTTAATTTTTTTTTTTTTTTTTGCCAAGTGCCAGGCAGGATAACCGTGCACACTGAAAACTGGCCCCGGGCAGATTGCCCTCTGAGAGGGAGACCCTGGGAAATTGCACCCACTCTAAGTTATTTCGTCCTTCTCTTGGGAAACTGGCCATGCTTGCAGCCAGCTACAGGGGTCTGAAATGAGCCCTCGCTTTATGTGAGGGCTTGTTCAAAGCAGATTAAATGCAGCAGTGGCCGCCGCAAATCTCAATGGGGGAGGTGTGGAGGGGGAATTTGGAGACGGGGCAAAGGGGACAGGGAAAAAAAAAAAGACACCTTCCCCTGCTGCTGTCTTCCACTGCCACACTTGTTGCACCTCTTCTTGTGATGTCCCAGCATTCACTGGGACACCCTCTTCTTGTGATGTCCCAGCATTCACTGGGACACCAGCACAGGCTCCCCAGCAATCCTGGTGCTGCTTTCATGCTAAAGCTACTATGAAAGCGGTGCCAGGACTAGTCTGAGCATCACTACCTGAAGCTCAGACACAGCCCTGGGTTCTGTGCAGTTTCTCAAGCTGGCTATTAAACACAGCCCGGCTGGAGAAACCTAAGTGCACATGTGTGTTTGGCCGGCATGAGACACATGTTTCCATCATTTAGGGGTAGATTAATGAGCAATGGGTACGAATATTGGTTATTTTTCTTTCTGTTGGAAGGACAGATCTGACTTTACTGCTTCTTCACCCCCGCACAGAGGATGCATCTTCTGCACCTGGGCCCTGGTTTATCTGTTGGCAGAGAGGCTAGATTTTGTTGAACTTTGTGCTTTGATTTTGTGCTCGTTACCTCATAGGTTTTCTTAGAAAAGGTGCTACAGGGTAATTCAAATAGTTTAGTTGGTATTTGAACTCTAAAACTACTACTACTTGTGTATACCCCTATATATATCCCAGTACTACTTAACTGCCCAACCCAAGTAGCGTGGGGTTTGCCAGCTGCCCACCCACACTCTCCGTCCCCAAGTCCTGCATTCAGATATTTTCACAGTTGGAATTATATCCTTTATCTTCCACTACCAGAATCAATTCAGATGCATTTATTTTGTTTAAGCAGAACCTGTGACACATGATTTAAGCCTTTACGATTTAAGTTGAATACCAAATAATAGCTTGCTTTGTGTAACGCGTGCTGTCACATACTTTGCTCCTTCTTTCCTCTATCAGTACCAGGTTTCACTAACGCTCCACTCAGTGGTGCTCACTTTTTTACCCTGAGAGATATGACTCAGTCCGAGCAGCTTATAGGTTTTGCAGTGATCTCAATAGCAAATGACTAATTCATTGACCCATTGTGTCAAGCACAGGCATCCGCAGCTGTGGCTTCTTTGTGGAGATGTGTATGCATGGGTGTGCTGCAATCTATCCCATCTCCTGCGGTTAAGAGCACACATATGAGGCATGGCAATTGGTGGCAATGGTGGGGTTTGTAATGACTTTCCTTGTCTGTACAACCACTGATCTTGTAAGCAGACCTTCTGCCACATAGGCTGTCAGGGAGAAGTTCTAAATCTGAGCTGCCTGCCCTCTTCTTTAGTTGGGTATTTACCCTTGTCCTATAGCTATCTCTGTCAGCCATCGTCTGTTAACGTGCTCGACAGTGGTACAAGAAATGGAATCTGCTGTTCCTTGTCACCATATCATACTGACTATACAGTGGATTAGAGTGGACACTCAGGACGAGAAGTACAATTGTTTGGTTTCATTCTCCAAAACTGAAGCAAGCAACACACTTCTAAACCTCTGTGGTATTCTACACACTGGCAGACAGCAGTGTTCCCCAACTAATTGGGATAGTAGAGCTTGGGCGCCACAGTCAAGCAGTATGATGGACGAGAAAGGGAACAATTAGCCCAATATCACTGGGGTACTATGGTACATTGTCAACTACCCATGGCAGATTAAGCAGTTCTCTTGTCATATTCACTACTATCATAGGTATTTTGAGCAATATTGTGATGTGTTTTACAAATGCACTGACACATTATAAAACTTCCCAGATCACTGAGCAGCACCTTGGCATATTGAGTTCAAATTTACACACTTCTCATTACGTTTTGAGACTTAAATGTGCTTCTTCTTCTTCAGGGGAACATAAAAAGACATGGTTGATAATTTTAGAAACAACCATAGTACGGCCAGCAGTACGTGATTTGATTAAAAAGTATATTAGTCTTAATGGTGCAAGGAAGAGGATCAGTGAGATATCATTAGGTTCATTAAGCAGAATAGCTGTGTTCTTTTCAGTTTTCTTGAAAACTACGTGTCTGCCAAACCAAAAACAATTTCTACAAAGAGGAGCAAAATCATGACTAATGCAGCACCACAGAAAGGAAAAAAGAAAAACACAAATTTAGAACTACAACAAATCCCAAAACGAACAGTAGTGGCTCTCCACAACTGCACAAGTGTTGATACGTATATATCAAAATACAGCGCCACACCCTCCCAAAGGTCCTACCTCTCATGGATGCCAAATTACTCTTAAATCACATCTCCACAGTGCAGGGAGCGCTAACATATATCTATTAAGCACTTGAGTGATTCAATCACATTTATTAATCAAGATGTAACGTCCTTCAATCAATCCATGAAGACACGAGAGCCATAATGTTAAAACTTAAACAAATCTTTCTTCTTCACCTACAAAAATTTAGCCCCACCAACGTGTTTCTTCCCTTTAAGAGGACTTCAACAGGGCTCTAAATAAATATATACATCACTCAATTTAAAAACATTATCACAATTCCCACAGCTCACAACCACACACCTTTCAAAGCAAATTGATCACCATCAAACAATCTTGATCTGATAGACTCTAATCACATAACATGCTTAAGGACTGAACCTAACGTCACTTTCAGTGTGTCATATCAGCCAAGAATACCCAAAATGTCACAGTATTAATAGTGCAATCACCAAATTAAATACAAAACATCAATACACTAATTTCTTGCATATTTTGGTTCCCCAGTATCGAGCAGTTCAATATACAAAAAAAAACTGTACTTGAATATACATATTTCTATCAAGAATTTCGAAACTCCCTCCTGCCCATATATATATATATATATAAAAGCTTGTACAACCACCATGTAGTGAACAGTCTATGATAATTGCCCTGGAAGGGGGAGAGAATTCTTGAATTTCATTGCTCTCGTGAAATGATTTCCCATTCCTCATGAAATAGCCATAAAAGAAAAAGACGTATCAACCAACTCATAGCCATCCATCTATAGCCAACCCCACAGACACAAAAAAAACAAATATTTTTAAATTAAAAAGAGAAACAAAACTCCCTCTTTATTCCTTCCAATTCTATTCTCTATTAAACACCAGTCTGCAGGATACAACCACCAAAACCTTCTAGAAAAAGCAATGCTCCACCCTGACATCCCACAGTCAGACCTTACAAAAAGACAAATTATATTCACATAATTCCTCTCACCATCCTCATATAAACACTAGCAGACCACAATGAATGTCAAACATTTAGGTAACCCTCAACAATCCTCACTGTTAACAGTGATCCCCCTTCACACACATCCTTTCTTCATGGCTATGATAAATCCCCACAATTATTGCCAGCCCATTAAACCAGTACCCAACCAATACCTCCTCTGGAAAATGTAAGTTGCACCAATCGCTTCAGTTCACTTTAGTCACTCCTTATGGGTCGATAACCTATCACACCACCACACAACTCATGTTCATCCCTTTCTACATAAATCCAACACAATCCTCCATTGATAAACAATCCAGCCAATCATGCCCTAAGAATAAAAAGTGCCCCAATCTCATAAAACATGGTCCTTCCCTGGCATACATACATAGGTGTGACAAGTTTCCCCCTTTAAACAATCCCCAGCCATTCACACAACGCCAAATATTTTTCATGTAACTCACTTCTTTACACAGAAGAAAAGATCCCCCCTTTGGTCAGCCATATAACAAATCAAATCACCAAAAAGTCCTGAATCTATCAATCCTATCCTGTCTCCGGCAGCAACTCAATGACATCAACAGCAAATTACTTCAATGGTCCAATGTTTAACCAATCCATCTGCTAGAAGATCAGAATCCACCACACACAGTCATCCTCACTCACCATCATTTGTTTATAGACCCTCTCAAACATGGGCATTTACTCCATAAATGTGGGCAGAAAATGTTTTTTTCTTTTTTTAAACTGATCAGTGCCTAGCAAATGTCCCCTTAGATCTGTCACATTCGTTCACAAAGTGCCACATCTCTCTCATTTGTCATATATACCACGTTTCCACATTGGTCAGCCCTGTAGCAATCAAATCTCTGCAAAAACAACTTCCACCAATTCTAACTATCCTACTATATTACGGCTTTCTACATGAACAAGACATCCCATCCTTTACCATCCCCGGCGTTCACTCAATGAAATCCACAGCAAATTCCCTCAGTGGTTAGTTGTTCAACCAATCCATCCACTAGAAAATCAAAATCCACCACTCATATCCCTCCTATCCAACCAGAATTCGTTTAGAGACCACCACACTCATTGGCATTTACTCATACATATGGCCATCTAAAAGAAACTATTGGATGTACATGTATAGGCAAGGAAAGGCGGATAACTTGAGTTATGTCAAAACACTCTTGTTGTGTCATGGCAACAACCTATCAAGTGCTTCAGCCTGTGTGCAGTGTACCAGTTTGACCAGAGTGGAGCCTTGACCAGAGAAAGGCTCAAGCATATTGTCCGCATTTGGGAGACTTTAGATGCATGCTTGGACCATGGGGAGTAAAACTGCTCAAAATGTGGCCTTTTTCAGACGAGAAGGAATAGATGAAATATGTGCTTTTAAAAGCTGTGTTGGTTCTGATCAGGTTATTGGATTACTTTTCCAATTCTTATCTCTCACTTTTAAAACAAACGTACAGCTCTGCCATTAAAGTTGCCTAACTCTTGCTCAGGGAACCAACCTTGCTTGCTTTTTCAGCTGTTATTTAACATATTGGGAGAAATTGAGCAGTATCACTGCCTTAAAAAGATCGTATATCTTTTGTGCATATGGGCATCTGGATTAAAGATATTTCTGTGATTATAGTCTTTTGATATGGTCCCACATAATGCTCTTCTGCCTCTCTGATTGTTAGGGGCATTGTAGATGGTAATAAGCATACAAGAAACCCAAAGGGCATGCCACTACCAAGGAATGAATGTAATGGTACAGGTGGCAAGGGGCACACATTGAGCTCCCAATGTTTAGATTTCAGTACAAATATCAGTGCATTAGACAAACGTGCCTTCGGGCGATAGTTCCAGAGCGACTTTTCCAGTATTTTCAAGGCTTCCTCCAAGGATGTCATCACCCATATGTCTGATATACTGATAACAGTGGGGTAATATGCTAAGGACACCTGGTGTTCACCTCTGGAATGCCCTGTCTCTTTGTGTCGAAGAAAGCAAGTTAACATTTAAGAAAGAGCTAAACATGTTCATGTTTTAGACATCTTGGGCACTTCATTTGTGATCTTGGATCTCGATGTAGCTCTGGTTTACACATGTCCTTGCCTGTTCATTTCCAGCAGAAGTTATAAGTCAAAAAGGTTTGCTTAGATCCACCAGATACAGATGCTGTAGTTTGCGATCACTGTGCTCGGAGGACCACCTGCCGCCATGTCATGTCACACAATAACATTCAACAGAACACATTGGACACAGCTCCTAACACACATCCATCTCAGCCCAGATAGGGTATAATTTGGATATCGTAGTACCCAAAAGCTTTTGCCATCCCCACCCATCATTACTCATAGATCACAGCACCTATGCAATTGCACTTAAAATACTCCTTTCTCAAACAGATAAGCAAGACTTTACCTGGTACCTTCATGCTCACAACACAACACCAAAGCCATGCATGAAGCACACACCTGCCAGCTCTCTACCACACAGCAGCACCACAACAAATACATCTGACAACTATTCCCATAGAGTTTGCTTATATGTTTTACGTCATTACATGTAAACATGTTTCCAGGCTAGAGAGCCGATCTAGAGAACAATCTGCATAGGCTGGGCTGTCAACCAACTAGTTAGACATAGCTCATTGAAGATCAAAGAGGTCCTCTCAGACCCCTACCACATGGACAACAATATACAAAGATATTTGGCAAGGTCAAATTGACTTAACATTCCCATTAACAAACATGGACCATTAGTAGGCTTGACACTTTAAATATCAGCTACATACATCCAATGAAAAGAAGTCCCAAACAAAATGTGATTGCATTAGGAACGCACTCCAGTACAAAAATAACTGCAGAAAGTTCAGTACAAAATAACTGCAGAACGTTCTATAAAAAATAACTGCAGAAAGTTCTATACAAATGCTGATAACATGACATAACGTTATGAAGTACAATAAACTATTTATTGCTAATTCCCGGAGCATTAGTACTACAAAGCCAATTGACTTTGTCAATTGTCTAAGGACTGTATGTAAATGATTAGTTAAACGCCATTTTAAAAGGTAACGAAAATACCTATCTACACAACAATAAGGGAACTTTATGGTCTACTCTGTTTTCCATTCACAACTGAGATATTTAATCGAGTTGTGGTTCCCGACCATGAGAAATATTTTTGAAGTTTTATATAAGTCATAAATGGAAAATGCTTTTATTTACTTTGTGAATGAGAGATGGAGAATGTTTGACATATTATCTTCACTGTGAATGGCAAAGTGATGCACTCATTAGGGGGTTTCCTCTTTGGCCCACGACATCTGAAGAAGAAAACTGTGCATTGATAAAGCAGGTTAAAGTTAATTGAATTCGTTTAACGCAGAAATAATTTATGGAATCTTTAGTAGTTGAAATGGATTATTATACATTAAGCTGACTATTATGAAGTTAAATATTGTTTCACAAACCTATTCTAAAGAAAAAAATAATTACATCCATTTCAAAGGCAACACATTTTTTTAGAGAAAGAACAAGACAGCCTAACCAAACAGCTTTTCAGGGTGTTTGTGAACCTCATCAAAGCTACCCTCATTATCGAGTTACTTCCCCTTAGTGGTGGCTTTGCTATGCAATTTGAAAAGTGTCTACCACCAGCCACAGATGGCAGGTAATGATCAAGTAAAAAGTACAGTTGCTGCATGAGGGCCTTTTGATAGTTTCCATGGAAGATGAAAGGTTTCTCTTGAGTACAAATGTCGTGTGTTAGTTGAGGAGCTGTGGAATGTTGGAGGTTTGTGGCAAGTGATATGAGAGTGTTCAGAAGTTGTGGTGGAACATGGAATGCCTTAGGGTTAAGAAGGAATATCGGTTGGTTGGGCAGATGGGAATTACTTTTGTGAGGCCCCTACCCTTCACTCTGTGAGTATACTAAGGAGTAACCTAGCATCCAGCATTTCAATCTAAACTGCTCCTCTGGTCGTAGATATGATCAGCTGCGGTTTCTCAAAGAGGGTAGGGGAGCGTCGCCCCAACACCCACTTACTGGGAGCCATGGGAGAAAAACATAAATTGGCAATGTAAAAATGTCATTGCCATTTAGTTTTTTCCCCCAGTGTGCACAACGTAGTGCTCCGAGGCAAAATACATGCAGGACTTGTCATGTGCTTCTGATTGGCAGTATGCCGGACGGGTGCAGTGGCTGGCTGGATGCTCCAAGTGCACATGTCAGTTTGGCCATCTGCCATGCGACATCCAGCGTGACATGCACTTTGAAGCATTCCATCCCAAGCTGTCTTACAACTGGGTGAAGAGAAAGCACAGGCCTCCAGGAGCATCCAGACAGGCCTCTCCATCCAATTCAGGTGCTTCTCTCTTGCTGGTTAATAGCATGAAAGCAGCATCTGGATTCGTCAGGGGAGCTCCACAGCAGACTGCAGTTTGCAGAACACGAAGGAGGACATACTGCTGTCTGTTAGTACCTTTTATTCAAATTTTATTTAACAGTCATTTTATTTTGGGGTTTTGGAGAGAGGGGTTGATTTAGTATGGTATTTCGATGGGGGGTATTTAATTTTGGGCTTTTGAGGGAAGGGGTGTTTTATTTAGAGCTTTTGGAGTGAGGGGGTTTTTATTTTATTTTTTTGAGAAGTGGTGGGGCACTTCTCTCGCACCACCACTTTTTAAGGTTACTAGCCACCCCTGGATATTATGAGAAGATGCCTGTTCTGTACTAAATAATTGGAGCAGATTCCTATGCTGCACTACATGGACAGCAGCATACCAGCCATCCACAAAGCAGGTTGAAAAATCCAATGGGGATTCTGCTTGAACTCAAGCCTTGGTTAACGATGCAACCAATGGAAACCCCCCCGAAACACAGTGGATTGTACAGCAGCAGACACATCTTGGTGGTTGAGGTGCTAAACATAAACACTTCAAACACATATGGGAAGTGTGGATTCATAAGTCGATGTGGCGATCAGTTGCTTCTCCGTGCAATATGTTCATCTGTCACCATGGTTGATCTAGCAGTGCATATATTTTCATTTATATGGAACAATCTTAGGAGGAGCCTATAAAAAGTAAGTGTTGCAGATTGACCATACTTCTTTTGCCGTTTGTCATTTCTACAATGTTATTTGCACATGACTGCTCAAGCTTCAGCACTATATAGAGGTTGTTTCATATAACCTGATTTCATTGCCTTATCCTATTTCCTCTTTCCTTCTGTTATCAGTCTTCCAATTTATCTTAACAAAGATCAAATTTGAAAGTCTACAGTGCACTGTCTAGGAAGCATCTTATATCGGTAGTCTTTGCAGTACCCATTCTTGCAACTCGCTTGTGCTAACTAAGTTTGTCAGTCTAGGGGAGCAAATAACTGCATTTACAGGGATGTTCAGGGGGCTCGCTGTTGGTGACAGACCTATGTGTGAGGTGTGATTGTTGTGCTGTGCCTCTCTTTCCTGAAATTTCTTGTGCTTAATCTCACTGGTGTGCCATGGGTTGTTTCCTCATCTCTCCCTTCTCTTCCCTGTTGAAGACAGATCTTTTGGTTTCCATCAATCAGTCGACTTGTAGAGTGCAACTCATCACCCATGGGGGTTTCCAGGCCCTAGCAGGGTCCAGGGTCTCAGTCGAAGAGCCAGGTTTTTGAGCTTCCTTCAGAACCCTTGTAGTAGGTGAGGTTCAGGGGGAGGCCAATCAAGGCTTTGACTGCGAGGTAGGAGAAGGAGTATCCTCCTGCTCTTCTGCATTGTACGTAGGTGGTGTAGGACAGCACAAGGGAGGTGAAGTGGAGGTTTCTGGAGGGTTTGTGGAATCTAAGGCAGTGGTTGATGTAGGTGGGTCCAGAGTTGTGCAGGGCCATAAATGAGGAGCTTGTACTGGTCTCTCTTCTGGACCAGGAACCAGTGGAGCTTTTTTGAGGTGGGGAGTGATAGTGCAACAGGGAAGATCCAGGATGAGTCTTGCTGCGGCGTTCTGGATGGTCTGTAGTCTTTTAACTAGGTGGGATTCGATTCCCATGTATAGGGTGTTTCTGTAGTCCAGTCAACTGTGGATGAGGGCCTGAGTGAGAGTGCATCTCACATTTTGGGAAAGCCACTTGAAAATTTATGTAACATGCATAGGATGAAGAAACAGGAGGATGACACTGTGTTGAATTGGGACCTCATGTTGAGTTTGCTTTCCAGGATGATGAGGGATTCCTGGCATGCTCAGCTGGGGTTGATGTGGGAGCCAGGTCTGTGGGAATCTTGGCACAATAATGACCCTTGTATAATAATGGACATTACTGGCATATTACAGCCACCCTTAGAGTTGTAAGAGCATCAATGGCCTATATTTTTATATCTCAGTATTTGACTCAAAATCTGAACATGTGCTGCATTTGTACATGTGAGTACTTGATGAAAATGTCAAGCTGACGTTTGAAGACCGTATTTCCTAAAACAACTGATAATTTAAAGCCAAAAAAAGTTTTTTCGGAAAAGGTTTTTCATCTGGAAAATTGTGTTTCTTTGCCCAAAATTGAAAGTGGTATTTGGTAGAGAAAGATTTATATTTTCAGAAGTTGATATGTTGGTGAAGACAAAAGGTTGCATTTCCAAAACGCATATAAAGTTAACAGTTGGATGATAATGCAAGCTGAGTTGGAGAGGCTTATTGCTGAGGTTATGTCCTTTCAGTTGTTTTCAGCAAAGTGGAGCTTTAACACCACTGCAAGAAAAGTATTTGAGTGCTACTTTAACAGAAGCCGGATCCAAAACAAATTATTGTGTTACCCAAGGCGTCCATCAGCTTCAGTGTAACAATTGTGAAGTGTGCATTGGTATAATAGTGGCATATTTGTACACTTTATGCAGACCTCTTCTTCACAATCTCGCAGCAGTTTATCTCCTAAGGAAAATGTTTCTAGCACTTAATACAAGAATTTATCTTATCCGTCAAGGACTCTCTTGTTAGTTTCAGGAAGTCATTCTCTGACTGATAGGCCAGGGTAAAACACTAGTGACTCGTGCATAGTGTTAGTGCTGGTAATTAGACTCATCACTAAGGTAAGTTGAATCTGCCTGAGCTGTTATTAAAATGTGCAGCAGCTTCTGTGGCTTTCGCTGTTACCAGACAGCTTCCTACCATGCACTTTCCTCACAGGTGCATCCTCTGCTGCTTCTGTTGATCATGTTCTCTTGACCTCTGTGCTTTCTCCTTTGACAAGGTCCCAAGCAGCTGTGTAATGAGCTCAAGAGATACGATGTTACTGCATTAATCAAAACTCAGGGTACAAGTGTGTGGTATCCCAATTAAAATATCTTTTTTCGGCATCAAATTACCCTATATCAGTGTCTCTTTGCATACTCTACAACAACTCCCTCCCTCATCTGTCATGCATGTTCACCTGTTTTTGGCTTTAACAGTCGGGTGCCCCCTACATATGTGAAAGTGACAGTGTTTTCTATGCACCTGTCAAACCTCCCAGACCAGGCTTTCCAGACCTCGCCTTTGGAACATATTGATTTGGTCAAGCCAGCAAGGTCATCAACACCATGTGATTATTATTTCCGCAGCAAACCTCTCACCATGCAGTGACGAAGGTAACATGTTTAGCCACTTGCAAACAGCCATACAAAATCCATGTGCACACTGAGATAGTCAAAGGCAAGCAAATATGCAAGCAGAGAAATGAACCTACAGATATTCAGCACCCACAGGCCAACGCACACAAACCAGCATACCACCACATGGGCACAGCTCAGCAGGAACACACATCCACTGACTAGATGTCATCCATTTACCCATACACATAGAATGACGTGCGGTTTGTTGTGGTGCTTATGTGTAAAGCACTTCATGCTGCTCTAAGTCAACCTCAAAGTGTTAGATGTGACGAGAGTAGGAGAAAGAGAGGGAATGAAGACGGATGTTACTCAAAATGGGGTGGTGGTTGGTAGGTAACCTTAGATGTCTATTTGGTCAGGAGGAAAGAATAGAGAAAATAGGCTTAAGGAGAGATAAGGGAGCGACTAGGAGAGGAAAATATAAAATGGAAGAAGAGCAAGTGAGTGTAAGAAGTACACATCAAGAGACAACAAAAGAGTGTGAGAAATCAGGAACTGATGGAGAGTTATGAATGGCCAACTGTTAGAGATGCCAGGGCAGGCAGTGGGACCTAGATACCCGTTGGAGGTGGCACATTTTGGTTGGCTGAGGCGAGGCCCTAGCCAGGCAGAAACGTCCACCGCCGTAAGGGCAGGATTATCACGGGGGCAATGTGTAGAGCATTGGCACAGCGCACTCACACAACAAATACACTGAATGTCACAAAGGAGACTTCACACGAGGTGTAGGTGAATAAAGTTTGTATTCAACACAAATTAGTAAACACTGCATGAACATCATGTATCTCTGGGCATAAATCACATTTGGGAATATCACTAGCAGTACTAGGCCCAACCAAGTGAAAATGACATCAGTAATATGTACACTTTGGGAAAGATCCTTCTTCACCCCCAGCACCCTCATGCAGTGCAGAATGTTGTCAGCACGAGACCCACCTGAGCAATTGTTCTAATTCAATCCCATACAGTTATAGGGTTCACCCTGGTTCACAACAATAGCAGTAATGTATATGCATAGGTGACACTTTTAAATAGCCTTGTGGGCAATGGGCTTCAGGAGTGAATCCAATGTCTAATGTAAATCACTGTTGGCAAGAATCAACATGTAGGGCAAAACTGCTGTGTAGTGTGATTTATCACAGGCAGTCACTCCCACACACTCACTCAGCACCGATGCCCAGTGCTACGGATACCAGGCAGGTTCGTATGGCTTGCACTCGCACACACAGCACCCGGTGCACTGATATCCAGCAGGTCAGTAGCTATTGTACTCACAGACCGCATGGCCCAAAACCCTCCTTCAGCCAAACCCAACTACCCCATCCCCCACAAACTGGAGCTGAAAGAAACCTTCACCCCTTGGGCACAAGGCCAATCCCGGGCAGAGTCACATTTATTCAGGGCCCTGGGGATAAAGTAGGGGGATGAATAAGAGGTGGTTTCAGGTGGCAGTTGATAAATGGAGGTTTGGCCACACTTCGAGAAGTTCAATCAAAAGTCAACCCACCATGTCTTTAGGCACTTGCCTAGTTCTGCGAGGCACAAGGGGGTCACCATGTTTTGGGACCTGCTTCTGATCACTCTCAAAGGCGCTCTGTAGCCTGCTCACTTACTCTTACCACCCAGGCCCGTTCCATCAACACAACCTGCTAACAAGGAGTTGTCAGGGCCGGTTGAGGAGATGGCAGTTGGTCCACCACTCTGAAGGCATCAAAAGGAACAATCTGTGAGTGAGGGATGAAGCCAGGGAGCCTCTTGGATGGAGGAGTGCCCTGTAAGAGACGCATTGAATAAAGTCGCACTGAGGCATTTAGGGCTATCAGAAACACAAATTTGCTCCCCCGTGCTTCCCTGGAATTGAAGCACCTCAGCTGCATGAAGGTGGAGTCGCACTAGACAGTTCTGATCACACACAGTGCAGAGCAGCAAATTTAGCACCTCTTTGGAAATGAGGCACAGTGGTTGGTGCGCGGTGGTACGAGCTGCACCAGACAGTTCCAGTCACACAAACAGAGTTGTCCTTTCCGTACCTCCCTGGAAATAAGGAACAACGTCTGGTGCACAGTGAATTTAGTCGCATCATACTATTCCGGCCACACAAATGAAGAATTACCAATTCTGTACCTCCCTTGAAATGAGGCATAGCACCTGGTGCGCGGTCACATGAGTCACACCAGACAATTACACACAAGTTCAGTGGTGCCACACACATTAGAATGGTTCGAAACCTGTGAATCTGACACCGCATGTAAGAGCATGGAGTCGGCTTTAGTAAGGGATCTGTTATTAGGTTGAAGTCTCCTCCCACAATTAAAGGAATATTGTCTGATTTAACTTCAGTACTGAAAGTTCCCCAGAAAAGGGGGTCATCTACTGTGAAGTATTCAGTTTTGTTTATGTTCAAATATATAGCCTGAAAAAATAGTGTTATAGCTAGAATAATCAAAATTAGCAATTCTTCACTATAGAGTGTGAAAAATTGTGTAATAGCATTTAGCAATTTAGTTTTATGTTTATCTTGAAGAAAATTGTCAGCATTCATTCTACAATGAGGTTGGGAAGTATAAGGGTTTCCATTTTAAGTAGAAATGATCTCATAGTATGGTCAGAAATGTTAATAGCCTGTATCTGGGGAGATGCTATTGATTGACATGAACCTCTGGAGGTCCATAGGTTATCAATTTGGAAGTAGGATGATAAAAAAGGGAAAGCCCTTGTTGGACTATTGGAAGACTAAGTGGCTCATTACGGGTTTGGAGGTCCTAACGCAGGACAGCCAAACTTGCGGCGAGGACACCACCACCATGGCAGTGGTGTTTCCACCGGCATAACTTGGCTGACCAGCGGAAACCTTGAAATAGAGCATTCCCGCCGGTCTGACCAGCAGGAACAGTGCTACGAGATAGCACTCAGCTCTGTTAAGAGAGCCAAGTGCTATTTCGTAACACAGAGGGGGCCGTCCAGCACCCTCAGATTGCACACTGCCTGCAAAGCAGAAAGTGCACATTCCAAAGTTGCTGGCCAGGGGGGGCCCTGCACTTGTTCCCTGTCAGCCTTTTCATGGTAGTAAAACCTCCATGAAAAGGCTGGCAGAGTACAAGTTTGTAATCATTAGGGCAGTGCGGAGTTCAGCGCCGCCCTGGCTGTTTGAAGCCAAGACCGTGGCTGGCGGGGATGGCAGTTGGATAGCGGCCTGACCACCAACTCCTACACAGCCACGGCAGTCCGACTGCCACTGCGAGGCTGGCGGTCTTGTGTCTGCCAGCCTCGTAATGAGGCCCTAAGTCACTAAATATCCAGCAATTTTGTCGTTTTGAGAAATGATTTAAAGCTATGGAACATTTTAGGGGCTTTATACTTGGATGCAGAATGCCTACCAAGGAAGGGATCTGTAATTAGGTTGAAGTCTCCTCCCACACTGAAAAGGAATATTGTCTAATTTAACTTCAGTACTGAGAGTTTTTCAGAAAAGTAGGGGATCTACTGTGGGGCCATAAACATTAACTGGATTAAATATAACTTTCTTAGTTTGTATTTTAATGAATACAAATCCACCATTAGTATCATGTTTATCTAAAACTTGTAAATGAAGTTGTCTTATAAAAAGGATAGTGACTCCAATCTCCTTTCTATCGGCTGGAGATGAAATATAACTTTTGAACCATCCCTTAACCATTAGCATCGAATCTTATCCCTAATGGACGTTTTGTGGATGATACAAATATCTGCTTTGTGTCTAGAGAGAGATTTATCTTTTTAAGTTTCACTGGCTGTCGAAGCCCTTTAACATTTAAAGAGACAACTTTAATTTGACAATCTAAGGACATATAAATAAGAAAAGGAGAAAATAAGATTTATTGGCACATTAATTATAAAGAAGTTTCTTATAACACAAAACAAAAGCAACAAGCAAAACACACAATATTGAAAAAAACAGACATAGAAAAAGGAACTTTTTGCAATAGTGAGGCCTGATTGCCAAAAACTACATGGACTTAACAAAAAGCTCTGGATACCAGCCTGAAGTCATAGGTATGTAAAGGACAGATAGTGTCAAGGTGAAATTTTATCAAGTATTTGTGCCCAGTTCCTCAAGGAAGGAAGGATGATGTTCCTCAAGGATGCTAACCAGGACTGTTGGATTATTGAAGGATTTGATTGCACCATCTTTTCAGATTCTTATGGTTCATGGATCATATTGAGCATATTTCTATCCCAGTTGCTTACGACGAGGTCTAATTGAAGCATATAGCTTGCAGATAGCAACAGTTTCTTTGGCCAAGTCTTGAGGAATGTTGAATTTGCTTCAGATCACTGTTGAAGTAGGTATGTCACAGTTCGCTTTCCAAATCATGACAAGATGATGGCAAAGTACCTTAAAAGTAGCTTGCAGTGGCCCAGCATTACTTGGTTTCAGATGAGATGGAATACGATGTGCCTAGTCTACTTTATTTTCTCTGGAAAATTGATTTTTAACAGTTGGGGTATAAGAGCTTCAGTACAGGTACGGCAATCACAACTCTTACTTAAGTTCTGAAAGGTTGAACATGCAGATATTATATTGTCTAGTACAATTTTCCAGGCCAAGAAGTTGCTTAGTTAGTGGAGGAATTTGTTAAATCAAAGGGGTGAACTGATGAGCCAGAATTTGGTATCTTTAATTGTGATCTTGTCAATAACTTTGATGGATGTTGTTGAAATGTCCTTTTTAATATGTTTACTATGTAAAGCTATGGCATCAGTATTAAACGCATTATCTGGATTTCCTCTATTATTTTGTTAATTGACAATTCAGGAAGATCAATTAGCTGAGATTTTATTGGTGGAGGTGAAAAAACCTGTTTCCTTTTGACGTATATGATTTGTTATCATGAGCCATACTAAAGCTGCAGAGACCAGAAAAAATATAGAAATAATTGGATATGTCTCAGTTGGTTCAGGAATACAAGAAAGAACGAGCAAAATAGATATATTTTGCAGAAAGGTTTCACACGCAACGAAAAAGTAAGGCTGCGGACCGAGAAAACGTCTGTTGTGAGGAACCTTTGTCCTTGTTTTATGAAGAACAGGAAAGGAAAGGGGCCAGCTTAGACAAAGCCACACACTCTGACAGGAATGTAAGAGCAGAGAGTGACACTTTGCCTGTAAAAACATTCCTTTTTAAATGCAGCTGAAAGGACACCAGTATGTGACCCCACAACTCTCACCGACGGAGGAGATGAAATTCAGACTTCCTAAGATAAGTGGAGTGCCAAGACATCCTTTCTTGCAGTAAGATATTGTGTCGTTTGAGGCTCCGTCAGGAGAGCTGCCATCTTGTTCGAACGCTCACTCGGAATCCTACATGAAACATTTTTAATGAGTAATTGAAATCTTCAGTCCCAATGGCCACCAAATCATTGTTGTCTTCAGAATGATCATATGCCATTAACAAACAATCCAGTGCCCTCTGTATGCCTACTCCATCCTTTAACTCTTTACTATAAATATAAATCTATGTAGAAATGCAATACAACACAATTATTTCTTTACTACTACCCTATGCCATACATGGGTTTGCAGTTTGACTCCATCGACATCAGCCTGTGTTACCCCAGTTCTCTATATATATATCACCTTTGTCAAATGCAATAGATAATTGAACGAAATGAAGAAACGAAGGCTAAGAATGCACCGAGAAAGAAAAAGAAAGCCAAGACTTAGAAGATGGTACCTAACCTACTTCCAGCGAGCTGGCTACACAAATGTACTTATTTTCATATTCCTGACTGGAAATTGAAAGCATCTTGGCATTTCACAAGATGAAAAGCTGCAAAAAATGCTATTCTTTCATTTCAGACCGTATACCATGCCATAGAAACATTTGGTGTTTGATATCTTATTTCCAGTTACCTGCTTTCACACAATGAAAATATTGTTTACTCATTTGAATTTATAACGACTGCTTCTGTTAGACACGGTCTTAGCAAGAAGGGGAGCTGTGCTTTGAAAACATGTTAGCCACGCATTGATATCGGTAGCATAGCTATCACAAGAACTGCTTGCTTGAGAATAATCGCTGTACAAACCCACGCACCAGCAGACCACCCATATAAACAAATAAGCGTGCAAGGGATGTAAACTCCATTTCTGAGCCATGCCACTTGCATACCTCTTTCTTTTGAAGATTCTTAAAGCAACTCTACCAACCAATATGGATAGCCCATTTTCCTATTGTACTGTATGCAGTATTTTTCTATGAATATGACAAACACCATTATGTCAAACTTACAAATTGACCAATGATAGCCCCTTAGTAAATAGCTGAACATTTGTTATGCACAATGCCATGAGTTTTGTGTGTTGTCTACTTAGAGCACATTCAAATTGAAAATAGCATTCCTCCTTAGCCCCACCTGGAAGTGGGGAATGGCTTGAATTCTACTGTCCACATTTAACCATAACAACAACTCGTCCTCCATGTTTAACTTCAAGAAAATTTTTACGTTTTGCCTGGACAGCCCGCCAATAGCTCACCATTTGTTTTCTTCAATGTCGCTCATTTCCTTTGCTCCTGTTTATCACAGCATTTGTCTTCTTCTTCTTGTTTGACCCTACACTGGAGAAAGGACAAGTACTTGTGTCCATCCATTTCTCCCATTTTTGGAACAATTTTTTTCTTTCTGTCCAAGCACTCCATATGAGTACTTGTGTTTTCAGTCCGTCTCTGATATTTCTGTCCATATAACTTTTTCCCTTTGTACTCCGCACCCTGTATTCTACACCGCTGCACTCTACTCTGCAGTGCTCTACACCATTGCACCTCTCCATACCACTGCACTCTGCTTCACTACAACCTGCACCACTGCACTCTATTGTAAGCCACTGACCTCTACTATGTATCACTCTATGCCACTGCACTCTACACTACTCTAATCAATGTCCCTGCACTTTACTCTGCTCTCCTCTTCACCACTCTACACCTCTGCACTGCAAGCAGCTGCATTCTATGCTGCACCACTCAATGCCACTGTACGTTATGCCACTTTACTCCATGCCACTCTGCTTATTACTCTAAGCCACATCACTTTGAGCCACTCTACTCCACTCTGTGCCACTCTGCTCTTCTCTGCACCAGTCTACACCACTGCACTCCATGCCACTACGCTCTTCACCACTCTATGCTCATGCACTGCTTTACACCTCTGCACCACTCTACTCTATGCCACTGTACTTTCTGCCACTGCTCTCTAAGCCACTGACTGCACACCACTCCACTCTACTCCATTACACTCTATGCTACTCTGCTGTTGTCTGCACCCCTCTATTCCTCTGCACTTCATGCAACTGCACTGCACCACTCTATGCCATTGCATCTACTCTATGCCCCTGTTCTCTATGCCATTCTGCTCTTCTCTGCACCTCTCTGCCACTGCACTCCATGCCACTCTGCTCTCCTTTGCACCCCTCTACGCCAATGCACTCTATACTGCTGCATTGCTCTGCTGCTGTGCCACTCTGCTGTGCCCCTCTGTGCTGCTGCACCATTCTACTGTGCCACTCTGTGCCTCTGTACCACTCTGTGCCACACTCTGCCTCAGTGCCACTCTCTCTGTGCCACCCTACCCTGTGCACCTCTACTACTCTATGGGACTGCATTCTATGCTGTCACTGCACTCTACTTTGCACCACTATACGCTGCTGCACCACTACACTGCTGCACCACTCTACACAACTCTACACCTTCCATTGCAGTCAGCACCACTTTATGTCACTGCACTCTACTCTGCACCATTGTACTCTATGCCACTGCACTCTACGTCACTCAAATCTACTCTAATCTACTCTGTCCCACTCTACACAAGGCCACTAAATTCTGCACCACTCTATTCTGCACTCTACACTACTGCACTCTTTGCTGCACCAGTCAACACCACCACACTCTGTGGCACTCTTTGCTGCACCCTTCTACTCATTGCCACTGCACACTACTCTAGTGTTCTGTATGCCATTCTACTCTGCACCACTCTACTGCACTCAACCCCAGTGTACTATACGCCACTCTACTCTGCCCCGCTGCACGCTACAACAATGCATTTTGCCACTTCACTCTAGTCCACTCCATTTTGTGCCACTCTGTACCACTCCACCCTACGCCATTCCACTCTATACCACTCTATTCCACTCTACCCCACTTTTTACCACTCTACTCTACTCCACATAATGCCTCTGGAAGCCCCTCTACTCTACACCCCTCTACTCCACTCCATGGTAGTCTACTCAGCTTCACTCTGTGCCACTGTACTCTTTCACACTATTCCAACCCACTCTATGGCACTGCACTCTACACCACTCTACTCTAGGCCACTCTACTCTGTGCCAGTCCATTCCACTTTACTCTATGCCACTCCACTCTGTCACTCTATTCCACTCTACTCCATTCAATTCAACACCACTCTACCCAACTCCTCTACTCAACTTCACAGTGCGCTGCTACAACATGAGGCAAGGACAGTAACAAAGCCAATAGCTCTTACGTAGGCGCAGTCTATTGGCTTTGCCAATGCTTGTTGTACTTGATGTGGGAATATTAGGCAGGTCACGTTTAATCCTACAATATGTACATAAGAGTATACATAATCCTTTTCAATACCAAGAAAACAAAGGGAAAACTCTCATATATGTCTACTGCACTCAAGTACCTCCTCTCCCATGTCCATGATTCCTCTGTGCAAATGCAGCATCAAACTTTCAAAATACGCCGAAAGAGCTTTGCCAGGTATGTATCTAATTTAAGTTTTTGTGTTCTATGACCGTGTTCCCAAACTGTAGGTCGTGACTCACTACATTTTGGTGGGTCGGGAAAGGCTGAGCAACAAATAAAGATGCCTTTAAATTTGGTGTTTTTCTTGTCACAATCGCCTTGTTTCAAAGGCACAAGTTAGATTTTGGGCTATGTCTTCTGACAAATGATTGCTTATTTTGGGGATTGGTGTTAACTTTCTTTCTCTGACTGAAAAGCAAAAGGAGTTTTTAAAGTGAATTATGTGACAATCTGTTGGAGTACAGGCATGTTGTTTTTTGCAATTGCCCCAAAATGTAAATACCTGTAAATGAACTGTATGCGTTCAGTGGTTAGGAAAGCAAAAATGAAGCACTTTTTTTTTCAATTCTGAAATGTGCAGGAAACTGAGTTCTGAATAGGATTCAATCAAGTCAAGACACTTTACACAAATGATAAATATTCACAGAAACCCAATGCCTACACATTATCATTTGTGTGGTATATAGTTTGGGGCCATTTCCATAGACAATGTGCTGCCTGTAAATGACAATGGGCTACCATACCGTATCTTCCCTCTCCTTATGTCCATTAAAGGTAGATGAGTCATGAAAGTTAGTAGTTATAAAAGGTTTGAGAGCCACTGATCTATGCTATTGTGCCACTTCCTGCATGTCTTGTTTGGAAAATGCTCTAAGTTTAGCTTGGGCTTACATTTATGGACTAGAGTTTTTCTTGTGCATTAAACTAAGACAACAGCCACTCATTTGTATGATAACAACATGAAACAGTAATAGTTTAGATTCCCTTCTGAAAGAGTTCCTTATTTCCTCAGTTATGTTTCTCATTTCCTATGCCTAAGGTTTCAATTGAACCTTTGCCGTGAATGATACTTGGTCCCTTGTTGAGACACAATCAGTTAATCCTGATTTTTTTGCCCAGTAGTACGTTGCATTTTAACACTTTTAGTTTGGTTTTAAGGTTTTGCTTGACATAGCACATGGTGGACCTGGCCCTCTCTGCAGGGTCATGCCCAAACATGTTTTGCCTTCTTCCTCCTGTTTTCTGACTCCGTTTTTGTTGACGTTTAGGGCTCTGCACACTTTACCACTGCTAACCAGTTTTAAAATGCTTGTGCTCTTCCCTTTAAACATGGTGGAATTGGCTTACACCCCAATTGGCACATTTAATTTACTGGTAAGTACCTAGTAAAGGGCCTGTAAATTAAATGTTACGAGTGGGACTGCAGCACTGATTGTGCCAGCCCATTGAAATATGTCTCAGGCCTGCATTGGCGGGCTGTGTGGGCAGCTTTAGTTTCAACTTCACAAAATAAATCTTACTTTTCAATTCTTATACATCACCCCACAGGAAAGGCCCTAAACTGCTCAGAGGGTAGGATGCAGTGTATGTAAAAGATTGGACATGTACATTTAGGTTTTACATGTCCTGGTAGTGAAAACTCCTAAATTTGTTTTTCACTACTGGGAGGCCTAATATTGGGTTCCCTTATTAGATTTAAAAGTGATAACTTTCAATTGGGAGCAGATAGGAATCTCATGTTTGGTGTCTGAGAAAGAGTGATGCTCTTTAATGTTAAAGTCGGATTTTAAGTTACAATTTTAAAATGCCACTTTTAGGAAGTTGACATTTTCCTGCCATAATTATTTGGTGCCTACAGTCTGTTCCTGGGTCACATGACTGGGTGTATTTGGCAGTTGGACTTTAGACGTTAGATGTGCCTGGGTGGGCCATCAACTGGCAGGACTGGAGGGCAGAGCTGGTCACAGCCCCATGTGCAATTGAGTAGGCTGTGCATTCCTTCACACAAAGGATTAGTCACCACTGCATTGTTCATGCAGCTAGCTTGGAGCCGGGACAGGAGAGGCAGGAAACCTGAAGGACTTCAAAGGGAATTCTCTAGAAATTTCTCCTACTTCAGAGGGCACCAGATTTAAATAGTGGACCCTCAGATCCAACTGTTCAGTACACCTCTGGATCCTTGGAAACGACAAAAGAATGGCTGTTGTGCTGCTTTGCTGCATGAAAGGACTGCTACCTTGCAGCCATGTTAGTCCTCTGGCTGCTGCCTGCTACCCTGCTTGCTGAGAAGGAAGACTGGACCTGTACCCTTCATCTCAGGCTGAAGTGACTCTAAGGGTCAGCTGACTCATCTCTTTTTCTGGGCTATTGGGACACAAGTGGCTCCAGAAGCCTCCCTGAATCTGCCCATCTGACCTGATTCCTCAATACGTAACTGGATCTGTGATTGTACCTGCAACTAGACCTGCCTGAACCCTGCTGGCCTCTGCTGGAGTGAGTTTCTGATCCCCAAGAGGTGCCCCTTAGGACCTGGACCCTTGGTGTAGCATCACTGGAGCTCCACCTCAAAGAAAAAGAGAAAACCTGAAGTTTGGGGCTCTCTGTGACAGCCACCCCCCACTGCCTGCCTACACAAGCCTCTGGTCAACCAACCTGTTTATGCTACAGTGACTGCCTGCGATGCCCAGCAAAGCTGCACTTCATGCTAGAGCATCAACAGACTTCGGTGACCATCAGTGCAAACCTCCATCATTGACCACACACAACATCTGACAGAATCTTCGAGCTAGAGCGACAACCATCTGCAATGCCTGACCTGCTCTTTTTGCTACATCGATGATCATCCAGGACGTTCTCCTCATGGTCCCTTCCATTTCAAACTGAACTCTTTGTGCTGGACTTTTGAGGTAAGTCTTTCAGTGGGACTAACCTGGTCCCAATATCCAGCCGGCATTCCATTGTGGTCAGCTTGAATTTGTGACTTTCACCCAATCCCGCACAACCAGATAATTCCAAGTGGTGCTTTTTGCTTTTAGGTGCTTTACTTACCTGACATCTTTAAAGTTGAATATCTCCTGTTCTACTGATTGGATGTTTGTTGTTTTGGTCTCAATTTATTAAAGTTCACTCTATTTTGGTTGTTTGGGGATTTTTCTTATGTTACGTTTTCACTTTATTACTGTTTGAAGTGCTTCTAAGTTAAGCCTGACTGCTCTGTGCCAAGCTACGTGAGGATTAGCACAGGTTAGTTTGGGGTTTGCTTGTTCCTCAGCCTATCAGAAATTGTGAATGCTACTTAAATAGGGTTCCACCCTCCCTCTTCCAGTAACCTAATTTCCTACAGCGCACATGTGGTGTTGTTTGCAACATTGTTAAAAAAAAATCCAAAGAGGTGCATTTAGCCTGGCCATTACTTACTACTGGTTGGCTTCACTGTCATTCTTATTTTCTTCCTTCTTATTGGTGAGCAGGTCGTATTCATTTTGTCTCAATATTTTCTTTTTTCCTGGAGCATGTACTGATTAATATCTTCATTAGTTGTATTCTTCACTGCTTGCACTCGGATTGTCAAAACAAATTTCTGTGTGTATATTGATTATTTTTATGCTATTTTTACATGCTCCTATCCTGAGGTATCTAGTTCTTAGTTTCTTTTATGCACCCTTTTTTGGCTTTTTCTTCTTGGACTCCTAGTTTGATTTTCAGAATTTTCAAATCTTCACTTTCCAGTAAGCTTCTTTTCTCTGGCTAGTCTTGGCTGAGCTGCATAACCACGCAATGTATTAATTTCTAATGAAGTTTCATGTTTTAACATTAGCTAAGGGTGCAGTGGTTTATTGCTTATCCTCATTTTAGTCACATTCCGTTTAATACCTTCTTCCTTCCCAATTTGGGAAAGCCGACATAAGTTAGATGTTTTGAAATGGCTTGCCTAAATGCATGTGTATATGTGCTGTTAGCAGTTCATGAAATGTCTTCCTCAATACCAAGCCATACCATACTCATACCATAATGCACTATACAATAACAGGCCATGACATACTGCATTATATCATACTATACAATATCATACCATATTATAAAACTCACCCTCACCTCACTTTTCCTCTACCCACCCCAAATTCTAAAGTCTACTTCACCTCTCTGTCTACCGATCGCTAAATGTTAATCTTTTTTTAAATAACATAACAGTATGTTATTTACAAAAAAATATATATGTACTTGGCTGGTAAAGTAAAGCCTGATAAAGGTACAAAGACTAACCTGTGTGTTAAAGACTGCATGCTGAACGCTGTCAGGTAAAGGGTTTTCTCTCTCAGGCAGGACACAACTGTTGTGGTGGCATTGTTGGTTGTTTTATGCCCTTCAGTGTGCTTAGTGGGTACCTTCACCTCTTTGAAAGTTTTCCCCTTCCCCCTGACACCTAGTGCCTTAGGTCTCAGCTGAGACAGTTCATGCACTGTTACTAGTGAGACATTTTATTTACCTGGGGCGCATAAACCTCCCCTAATGCTTAACTTTGGTTGGCTTCATCATCACTCTGATTTTCTTGCTTCTCTTTGGTCAGCAAGTGCCGTCTTTACTACTTTGTGCATTTGTTTATACCCTAGAGCATGGCTCAAGTACTGCCTCCCTTGCTCAATGTACTTACTCTGTTCATTGCTTTCAAAGGTCCTTTTTTTAGATAGAGCGTAAGCATACGACCTCTTGTATACTTTTAAGTGTACTTCTTCTGTGGGTTTAAAGCCATTTCATTTGTTTGTTTAAGTGTCATTTTGAAAGTCCTTGCTTGCTAGTGGTGAGTCATGCCTCTTTGTCCCTCCTTTTTCTCTTTGGGAGTAGGGACCAACTTCTGTATAATTACTCCTTGTCATGTTTATCTGCTCTTTGTGGGACTTTTTTTTTCATGGTTTCCTGCCCGTTTTCGGTGAAGCTTCCATTTTCATTTGCACTGCATTCTTGCTGTCAGCTTAGCTTCACTCCAGCACTGTTTTTGTAAACAGGGATTGTAAATCATGCTGTTATCTTGACTGAGATAAAGTGCTAGAGGGTGCCTGTTCGTGCCCCAGCCCCTTCATCACTGCTTGCCCCAATTCACATATCAAATGCTTCATGACTTTTTAAATGTTTTTCTTAAAAAGGCTGCAACCTTGATTGCGATGTGCCCAGAGCATCAACTTTAGGTTTCCTAAAGTCTATCGTCTGGCTTTCGTAATAGTCATCTTTCTCTAGGCCCTTGAAGGCAGTTTGAGATGGTACTATGCACTGCACCGTGATGTGTGGAGAGGAAGCTAGAGCCCACTGTTCTGAGTGTTACAGTTGGCCGTGTGATCACCTGCTTTCCGTAGTGGCAGGACTGCGGTGTGACGTATCACATACATGCCCACTCCGAAAACTTGGGCATCTGAACTCACTTTAACTCTTCCATCACAGGCCCACGGCATTCCAACCAGCCGGTTTACACCGAGTGAAATGGACAGTTAATATTTTTTCTGAACTCCTCAGACCCACTTCTGACACTTTTTTTGCTCATACGATTCAGAAATTACAGTATTCTAGAAATGTGTTTTTTAATAGAATACTAAACAAGATCGGAACATTGAGCGTTTATACTCTTGTAAGCGTGTTTTGGGTAAAGGAGCTTTAAGTGTGTTTGCAAGCATTTTCTTAACACCTAACCAAAGATGATGGACAGGCAATAATGTTTTTTTTTCTCCTCGCACATTCTGAAAGGCCAAAAGTCAGTTAGACTCAAAACTTCAACCCATTTGTAGCACTTTTGCTGTCTGAGGGCACGTAATGTGGATGTCAAAGATTGATCAAGGTGTTTGCTCCGACTCGAGTCAAGCTCTACAATATTTATCATTATTGTCTGCATAATATTTCTTCCCGTTCTCAGTCCACTTAGACATCGGTCATAAATGTGGGGTTAGAAGTCCCTGCTCATGAAAGCAATGCAAGCCATTATATATATATATAACTTTGCAAATGAGCTGTATCGTACGTTTTTTAGAAGACGAAAATGAAGTGTGATTGCTCTGTAAACTAAATTAGTAAATATCACATTATGGATGTACTTGTGCAGGAAAGAAGACAGCCTTTGCCCTCAGTGTATTAGGATATGTAGATGTGACTCATCAGTATTTGTGGTCATGTAAAATATATCTGCAAACGTCAATTACGTTTGAAGAGTTAAACGTCATCCATACTAATCAGTATTGTATTCAGAGAAGATAATGGCTGTATGATGGGCTTAAATTTAGAGAGTAAAAGTTCACTTGCACCTACTTTCATAATAATTTTAGCTTTGAACTATAATTTTCGTCGTACATCCACTATTACTTAGAATCCTGAATCCACAGTGAAAGCTCACAATATTGAAGCATGAGGCATAATTTTGCGGTTTCATGTAACTGAAGATTGCAAAAATTCACAGCACAGGATGTAGAAGATATTTTCAGATGCATGTATAGTTTCATTCATGAGAACGATTACTGTGGTTCCTGATGGTTACGCAACAGGATCCCTAGACTTTTCTCCAAACCTTGCTGTTCTTAAGCTGAAAAATTACTGGTCAGTAATCGGCAGAAGGATTGGTCAGTGTTGCTAAGGCTCAATAAGCATGTGATCCATGCTTGTTGCTTCAATTACTCTACTTAAGACTATTTTTTTGTTTTGCAAAATGACAATGATATGTTGACTGTAAACTTGCAGTAATGAGCATTGGCACCTAAGAGTTGCAGCCTGTGTAATAAATTTCCTTCTATAAAGTATTCCCAGTTTGAGATTTTCATTTACTTATTGCAGTTAAACCTATATATATTGTCAGAAATTATAATTAAAATGGAGAATCCGGTCCTGTTAGTACATCCCAGGAGTAGAGTTTTCTTTCACAGAATGTCAGAATAAAGTTCTGTAACATGAGACAATCACTGTTACTTGCCCGCTCCTGTCCCATCAGAAAAAAAGCATGCAAAAGTCATACCAGCGAGTGTCAAGATGCTACCAAGGTGCAAACGGCATAGTGCCTCCTGCTCTGCTCGGCCTTTTTGATGATGTCTTCATGTGGGGTCAAAATGACAAACTTCAGCTCGTAAGTAAGATAATTTAGCTTTTTTGAGAAGGCAAAGATTAATCCCACATTAGGAACAAAGGTCACTGCCCCTTGCATGTGAGAAATGTCCACGATAGAGCACTTTTTTGTCTAACTTTCATCAATGCTACACAACAGCTGCTAAAAGAAATTGGCAAAGCCAGCAGCTGTGCCATAGATGAGACCTACTGGCTTTGCCAATGCTTGTTGTCTACATGCTTAAAATTCTGTGCATAGAAAGTGTGTTTTTTCCAGCACGAATAAAGGTTTCAAACTTGACTTGGGATGGTTTTGAGGAGCTTTGGAAGATCATAAATTAGACACAGGGAGAGAATGGATCACCAGCAGACAGTGGGTAAACGAAAATATTGTGTTTCATGCCTGCCTTATACATAACTACAATCTCCATTATACAAGGATAATAAAAGCACCGGATAATGCAGTGAAGTCTGACATGTAATCACCGAAATCCACACTTTTTGGCTTGCACTGCAGTGTGTGGTAGTAGAAGCCATTCTTTATGTACAACGAAAAAAATGCAAACTGCAAATACCAGAATGCAAATGCAGGTTAGTATGAACATGTCAAACGCGGCAAAGGACAACTTGAGCTCCTTGCGTCCATTGTTTCTGTCTTGACAGCCATATTGCCACAGTCGTGAGTATGTTTGTGCTGCAGTGAATGTACTAATCTGAAAAGAGACATTCAGTGGGAGTCCTAGAATCCTGTTACCATTAATATTAATGACGATGGCTTATATTTGTGAATCATTACGAATCCTCATACAAGGATAAAGACCTGCAAGGAACAGTAGCCAGTTATTGAGTTCATATGTGAAAAAGTGCTATAGCAAAATGAAAGGGGACACCCGAGCCGAAAGAGCACACAGTGGTCCCCTGGACCACCACTACCTCCTCCGCCTGAGATCTTACGCTGTCATTCACACAATGGAAGCTGTCCCTACTTTGTCAATAGGTAACCACTCCCTTTGACGTCTCAGTTACAGACCATTGAAACATGTCAATTTATAGTTGTCAGTTGCACATTTATAGGCCCAAATTCCTTTTCAGTTCGAATTTACTTTGGGTTGATTGTTTATGGCTTTTTTGCACTCTCAAAGTCCTATTTTATGTGCACCACAGGGTTTAAAAGTGCATGCACTCACACGAACCTGCCAAGTGACCTCCATGTCATCTCCGTTCACATCATTAATATGGGTGTCCGAGCCAATAGATGTTGGTTCAAGAGCCATTACTGGATGCACGACTCGTGCATGGAACCAGGCCCCTTAGTTCTAAAGGTCGGATAGTCTCGTTTGCAAACTTGTCCTCAGTTAAATTGCTAAAGGTAACATGAGAAGCTTTAGCGACTTTGAACGACATTGAGGAAGCATTCAAGGCATTCGTTCTAAGATTTTCAGTCGGACTCTGAGAAGCAGCCAGATAAAATGGTATTAAGAAGAATGTGTTACCCTTTAGGAAGTCATTAGTTTACGCGTTCCTCATAACGTTTTGGAGATGCAAAAAAGCACTTGAACTTTTAATGTAAACATAAACTGCTTTACAGTTTTACCTAATAGCTTTCTCCTGTTCTCTTTTTACCTCAAACCTCTTAAATGTTAATTTTGAATAAAAGAACAGAAGGACGGCAAGGCCGTATTTAGCAACTAGCTTCCTGCTATTGTACAGGACAAACTGTTAAATATGTAAAGGGCTTAGCTCCCTTAGCCATGCCTATGGGCAATCAGGACCAGATGTGTTTACTTTGTAAGGGGCCTGGAGGGACAGTGGAAAAGTGATGAGGGGAGGGACAGAGGCAAAATTAATTAAATCAATTACTCTAAAGTGCTTGTCTCTTTGGGATTTAGAATTTATAGATTAGGAGGAAGAACTGTTTCCGTTTTTCTAAAGAGCTAAAAAAAAAATCCAACTTGCAATCTTGGAGGAATGACTCCTTTATTACAGAACTGGTGATGGAAAGATATTATTTTTCTACTTAGTAGGGCCATATTCAACTTTTGTCGCTGTCATGCATGGTGGGGGTGATGATGATGAGCTCCAGCATCTGCCCATTGGGTGGTGCATCGTTTATATTCAGGACCTTTAATCTAACTCATTTGCATTCATTTTTAGGTCTGGCCTGGCTGTGTCAGCAGGTTGTACATATTGGATTAATTACCTCCCAGCTGTATAGTGTAAGGATTTTACAAGTCACTGAGGAGGTCCATGACCATTTCAAAGAACAAGGCTGAAGGCCAAGTTCCTTTATAAGGTTTTGGAACTCTCAGGTGACTTAAAATAGCCTTATCATGTACGGCCAGGAGTACTTTTTCCCTTATAATATATGTCCACACCATTACATTTACCTCAAACCACTTAAATCTTTGCTACAAATCTCTTTCATATGAAAGAGAGAGCGCGTTTGCAAACATGAAAATAAAAATCGAATCTCTAGTGCAACATTAGACACATTAAAAAAGATGTTATTTGTTTGTTGCAAAAGATATAAGCATCAGTTTAATATGTTCGTTTTTTTAAAGGTGCAGTAATTCGGAATGTATAGAAATATGCAGAAAGAGTTTAATTTTTCTTTAATTACCTCAGGATTGGAAAACATGTTGACATAAATATCTCCTATCTGCTTGTCCCTACACAGAAAAAACAGAGAAGAAAGATAAGGCATGTTTCTTTTGTCCTCTACACAGCTGCATTAATAAGGCTCTGTGATCTGACCTGCCTTCCCCTTTGCTGCAGGCTCTGACAGGAGGCATTACTACATTAGATTTCAACAGTAATAAGTTATTACAGTTGAGAGTTCTGACATAAACTCTATATGAACCGCTACTGGGTGTGTCACAAGTCGCCATTTATAAAGAAATTAGTGCCAGACTTTTATTGCATATTCCTAAGTGTTATATGACAATTAAATACATCTTATTATATAGTTGCTTAGGGGGGCTTTTGGCCAGAAGCCTTAAGCTATTAGCCTGTTAAATTGTTAATCAGTTTTTTTCCACCCACCACAGCATAGAGCATTGAGCATGGATTAGTGATTCCACCCACATTAGCTCTTGATCCATTCTGTAAGCTGTGAAAACATTTTTTTCTGTGCACCATCGTCGTATCCACACAGAACATAGTGCCAGGGTTAGTAGTACAGAATATTTTAAATATAATATTTTTCTCAACAGGTGAGTCCCTGAATATGGATTAATAAATACAGAACTAACTAGCAGTCAAACAACCTAACACTTAGGGGTAAATGATTGGCCATACTGGTTTTCTTTTTGAAGAAACCGAGGGAAACATGATCCTATTGGGACCTTCCCAGATAGCCTGTATTTTTGCCTGTCTCCAGCAAACTAAAGAGTTGTTGCTTGTGAAATTGGCATATTATGGTTTTTGGCATCAAGCCACACAAAGCAAGAGCATTGCTAAAAACAAAAAAAAAACAAAAAAATTGAAATTGTGCCTCACAACAAATCAAAAATATTATGTTGTTTAACATAAACAAGTGCAAATACATAATGTGAGAGAGAGATGCAAAGAGTACTTTTTGTAATATGAATGTTATAGACTGTTCCATCATATTTACCTTGCACGTGTCAATATGGCGCATACTCTTTAACTCGATTAGACCACTCATTGGATGTAGTCACTTCTATGGTGCTACATTGATACATGGTAGTGTACTACGTAAGTGACTTTTTTTTTTTTTTTTTACAAATCAATGCTGCTGCACCATATTTTTATATTTTTTAATTAGTCAGGGAGTGCACAGCAGATACTGTGTCATTAGATTTTTATCTTTCATCCAAGAAAGGTCTACAGATATGTGGCTCTGAATTTCCTTAATCAAAAAATAGAAACCTAGTCATGCTTTTTAAAATGTAAAACATACACTCATTAATGTTGATTGAGCGTCCAGGAGTATTAGTGGTCACCCTGGGTTAGTTGCTTGGTAAACCTGGCATCAAAGTGGCAAGTCTTGTAAAAAAAATCCTCCATTGCTTCCGATACCCTATCTAAGTTCTATCTGGGTCCCTCTGAACTTCTGCTAGATATTATCCGCCAGAAGAAAAAGCAAAGAAGTTCCACCTCATGAATCGTTCAAAAGTCCTTCATATACTCCATCAAATCTCCTTAATCTCTGGGATGTGTGGGAGTGTATCACTGCCATTTCATCCACTTACTTACGGTTGTTGTCTTTGTTGTTGTCGGTGGCCCTGAAGGTGTATAACAAGTACAACGCTGGGAAGACTAGCAGTTCATTTGCCATGGCGGTGGCGGGCGCGTCACTGTGCCTTGAGGCGGGTGTCTCCTTTTGTACTTTCTGTTTGCGCTAGGTTTTTCATAGCGGCCAGCCCACCCCGGATATCCTGACGGTTTGGTGACTCAGAATGTAGTGGGTGGGACATTGGTTTCCGCAAGCCTGAAGTTGCCTACCTTCGCCAGATGCTGCTTGTTGACGGCGGCAGTACTGGTGGTAAGTTTTCTGTGTTGCGTTGGGTTCACCGCCTTACTCGTTATGTGGCGTTCTGCACTGCCAACCTGGTGGTGGAGACAACATCACCGCCGGCGTGGCGGTCAGGTTACCGGCAAACTCGGAATTATCTCCTTAGTCTTGATTTTTTGTGCTACCGTATGATTTGGTGTTATTAGAGACATCCGGTCCCATGTTATAGTGGTGTGTAGAAGGAACTAGGAGAAAGCAACTTGTGTGCCATTTGATGCACACTGATCTATTAGACTTTGTGCTTACTGAACTGATTTGAGAACGTTTTCTTCAGTCTACATGTTCCTTTGGTTAGCTATTTATGGCCCTTTGGCTTTGACTTACATCGCTTTCTTTCTGCCATCTTCAGCTTTCCTTTTCCTATTACAAGCTTGGGCCTGCTGATCATGCATGCCTGGTACTCAGTGCTTAATTTGTGCTTTTTGTTTCCGGTGCGGAGCACTGGCACTTACTTTTGAGGGCCGGTGCTTATTTTTGTGTCTCAAGCATTTTCTGCGAGCAACAGACACATATGGGAAAGACGGAGGAAGAGAAAAACAAAAAAGTTTCACAAAGGGAGAAAGCAGAAAGCTGCAAGAGTGAGCTGAAGGGGCAGTGAGTGGCTGTAAATGGATTAAAGAGGCCCGAGGTGGCTTCAGGATTACAGGCCCTCGGTATTCTGCGTTTTCTCATTTAATTGAAGCAGCCGCGAGTTTCAGAGGAGAGCTTTGGGCACCGGCACGTTTTTATTTACAAATTAAGCACTGCTGGTACTATTCACTGCCATGGGTGGCAGTGAGACACCTACATGTACTGTGCCCTGTGAAAGCAGTGCTGATGTGAGAAATTCACCAAAGCCGTTTTTGTTTTCCACTGTCATAGGGTGTTATGATTTTACTTTCGTTGTTAAGTACACAGAATCAAAATGGCACTGGTAGGCTAGCGAGACTTGATATGCAAAGCCCTTAAATCTTTTCGGGTAAGAAGGGTATCCTTAGATTGACACTGGTGTTGCCACATTGTCCTCTGACATTAGCGCTGAGTTTTGAGTTCTGGTCTTTCATTTCACAGCCTGCCAGTGGCCTAACATTAGCCCCCGCAGCTCCTGCGGTGCGGAAGGGCCCCGAGCTCCAGGGGGCCCCTTAGCTCAATACACTGATGGGTCGTCACTGTGCACGGGCTACGGAGGTTGGGGGGTCCACCATGTACTTTTGCAGGTGGTCCCCTTAAGTTTCGTTAGGCCACTACCTAACGCACTCTGGGCTGTGTCAGTTTTTTCTCACCATCTGTCACAAATTACAGCCACGCCAAGCCCCGAGACATCATGGGCTGATGGATGTATGAATGGCATCCATGACAATGAATGCCTGAATATGCTTAATCAATTGGCTGTGTCACAGCTTGTTCAGCTTCTGCCATGTGATATTGGTTGATTGTTTAGTACATATAGCAGCATAAGGATGAGCTGGAATTAAAGTGGAAAGAAGGGAGCATGAGCGGGAAGGCGGAAGCAGGAGGGAAGGTAAAAGTGTTCCCCTCCAAACACATCTAATTTTATGGGGATCAAGCTGCTGGAAAGGGAGAATTTTAGCGTCATATATTCAGCCAATAAAAGTAATATAAGGCTTGAGATGCTATTCTCAGGTCTGTTCATCTATTCAACAAACAGAATAATCATTTCAAAAACTAAAACGGTTAATTAATCACTCAAAGTAATCAGCATAATTGCATTGTAATACAAATCATAATTTAGCCCTCTCGAGGCAGACACGTCTGTCTCATTCAAAGTCCGAAGCTAAAACCCAATGTATCTGAACTCCAGCCCTTGCTGCTATGTAGCTAAAGGTAAAATGAATAACATAGCTGTCTATTACTCAAATATTTGTAAATAGGCCCCGAATACAGAATGGACCACGAGATCTAGTCTCTGTAGGCAGCAAGCAAAATGTCTTAATGTGTGGCTGTTTCCCAAAGCGAAATTTTTTTATAATGTAGATAAAGCACATCATTTTTCATGGCCTGATAAATGTGCAGTAATGAATGTTATTTGGATAGCACCAGTCACATTATTTTTTCAGACTAAAAGATACTTGCTTTGGCTAACTGTAAACGTAATTTGTTACTTATGCGAAACGTGAGAGGAAAACAATGAACCGCTATTAGCACAAAAAGATTATTGACATTATAATATAGGCTCAGAAGACTGGACTTCTGGTGAAGATAATGAAGCATTACTTGGTACATGAAAAAAGAGACCATGGTTTGCAGCTGAATTAAAATGATTTTCTGACACCAAATGAAACCACGAACATGCAAGGCTCGTGGACACAAATATATTTAAAAAAAATTAAATGCTGCGGCCTGGTCGTGTCAACTAAAACAACTAAAAGTAGGCCCTGTATTTTATTATAAAAATAATCTACCACATAACGAAGAGCTAAAAGGTAACACATGCTTTTATGGTTGCTTTTATAGCTCTCATGCAACCTTGAAGTCGCTCCATACTGCTGAGGAGAAGAACAAGCATTTGCAAAGCCAATAGGTGTCTCCTATATAAGAGCCATTGACTTGTGTTTTGCATTGTTGTGATCCAGTGTGGCTGCAGTCCAGCATGGCTGAAATTTAATGGTGTGGAGTGTCAGAGTGGAGTTACGGATTAAAATGATATAGAGTGGATTTGTTGGAGTGTCATAGAGTCGAGAAGGTGGAGTAGAGTGTGGTAGAATTGAGTAGGGTTCTGTGGCAGAGTGTGTTGTAGAGTGGAATAGGTTGGAGTGGATTGAAGTAATGAGGTGTAGATTGGATTGGAGCAGAGTGGGGTGGATTGGATTAGGGTAGAGTGGGGTGAATTGAGTGGCGTGAGGTGGATTTGATTCGCGTGAGGTGGATTGAAATGGGGTGAGGTGGATTGGGTGGGGTGGATTTGAGTGGGTTGGATTATATTGTATTGGGATGGGTAGTTTGGATTGGAGTGATAGGCCTGGGGTGGATTGGATTGAGGTGGGGTGGAGAGGGGTGGATTAGATTAGTTTGGAGTGCAGTGGGTTGGATGGGAGTGGGGTGGATTGGATTTACTGGATTGGAGTGGGGTGGATTGGATAGGACTGGAGTAGGGGGGATTGGATTGGACTGGAGTGGAGTGGGGAATATTGGGTTGGACTGAGAAGTAGTGGGGTGGGTTGGAGTGGAGTGGGCTGGATGGATTGGAGGTGTGTGGACTAAGCTGCAGTAGGGTGGATTAGATTGGAATAGAGTGGGTTGGAGTGAGTGGTGTGCATTGGGGTGGATTGAGGAAAGGTGGGTTGGATAGAGTGTGATAGATTAGATTGGGTCGAGTGTGCAAGATTGCAGTGAGGTGGTTTGGAGTGGATTGGTGTGGGGTGGGTTGGAGTGGATTGGAGGGGGTAAATTGGTGTGGGAATGGTGTGGGATGGATTGGATTACATGGAGAGGGGTGGGCTGAATTGAAGTGGGGTAAATTTGGGTGGTTTGGACTGGAGTATGCTGGATTATTGTGGGCTGGATTGGAGTGGATTGTATTGGGGTGAGATGGGGTGGTGTGGGTAGATTGGATTGGAGTGAGGTGGATTGAGTAGCAGTGGACTTGATTTGAATGTGGTGGATTGAAGTGGGTGGATTGGATTGGAGGTGGATGGGTTCTATTGGGGTGGGATAGATTGGACTGGACTGGAGTGGGGTGTGTTGTGGCGGGTGGGTTGGATTGAGTGGAATGGGTCAGACTGAAGTGGGGTGTATTGACTTGAACTGGAGTGGATCGGGTGGGGTGGGTGTGGTGTACAGGATTGGAATTGAGTAGATGGACTGGGCTGGCTTGGGTTGGATTGGTTTAGGGTGGAATGAATTGTAGTGGGGTGAATTGTGGCAGATTGGATTGGGGTGAATTGGGATTGAGTGGGGTGGGGTGGATTGGAGTGGGTTGATTGGAACTGGAATAGAGGTTGGGTGGACTGAGGCAGGTTGGAGTGGGGCAGATTGTTTTGAATTAAAGTAGGGCAGATCAGAGTGGTGCAGATTGAAATGGGTTGGCGTGGGGTGGTTTTTTAGTGGGGCAGATTGGATTGGCGGGAGACAGATTGGAGTGGGACAAATAGGAATGCAGCAGATTGTATTAGGGTGAATTGGATTGGAGTGGGGTGAATTGGATTGGAGTGGGGTGAATTGGATTGGAGTGGGGTGAATTGGATTGGAGTGGGGTGAATTGGATTGGAGTGGGGTGAATTGGATTGGAGTGGGGTGAATTGGATTGGAGTGGGGTGAATTGGATTGGAGTGGGGTGAATTGGATTGGAGTGGGGTGGATTGGAGTGGGGTGGACTGGATTGGATTGGAGTGGGGTGGACTGGATTGGATTGGAGTGGGGTGGACTGGATTGGATTGGAGTGGGGTGGACTGGATTGGATTGGAGTGGGGTGGACTGGATTGGATTGGAGTGGGGTGGACTGGATTGGATTGGAGTGGGGTGGACTGGATTGGATTGGAGTGGGGTGGACTGGATTGGATTGGAGTGGGGTGGACTGGAGTGGGGTGGACTGGATTGGAGTGGGGTGGACTGGATTGGAGTGGGGTGGACTGGATTGGAGTGGGGTGGACTGGATTGGATTGGAGTGGGGTGGACTGGATTGGAGTGGGGTGGACTGGATTGGATTGGAGTGGGGTGGACTGGATTGGATTGGAGTGGGGTGGACTGGATTGGATTGGAGTGGGGTGGACTGGATTGGATTGGAGTGGGGTGGACTGGATTGGAGTGGGGTGGACTGGATTGGATTGGAGTGGGGTGGACTGGATTGGATTGGAGTGGGGTGGACTGGATTGGATTGGAGTGGGGTGGACTGGATTGGATTGGAGTGGGGTGGACTGGATTGGATTGGAGTGGGGTGGACTGGATTGGATTGGAGTGGGGTGGACTGGATTGGATTGGATTGGGGTGGACTGGATTGGATTGGAGTGGGGTGGACTGGATTGGATTGGAGTGGGGTGGACTGGATTGGATTGGAGTGGGGTGGACTGGATTGGATTGGAGTGGGGTGGACTGGATTGGATTGGAGTGGGGTGGACTGGATTGGATTGGATTGGAGTGGGGTGGACTGGATTGGATTGGATTGGATTGGAGTGGGGTGGACTGGATTGGATTGGAGTGGGGTGGACTGGATTGGATTGGAGTGGGGTGGACTGGATTGGATTGGAGTGGGGTGGACTGGATTGGATTGGAGTGGGGTGGACTGGATTGGATTGGAGTGGGGTGGACTGGATTGGATTGGAGTGGGGTGGACTGGATTGGATTGGAGTGGGGTGGACTGGATTGGATTGGAGTGGGGTGGACTGGATTGGATTGGAGTGGGGTGGACTGGATTGGATTGGGGTGGGGTGGACTGGATTGGATTGGGGTGGGGTGGACTGGATTGGATTGGGGTGGGGTGGACTGGATTGGATTGGGGTGGGGTGGACTGGATTGGATTGGAGTGGGGTGGACTGGATTGGATTGGAGTGGGGTGGACTGGATTGGATTGGGGTGGACTGGATTGGATTGGAGTGGGGTGGACTGGATTGGATTGGAGTGGGGTGGACTGGATTGGATTGGGGTGGGGTGGACTGGATTGGATTGGGGTGGGGTGGATTGGATTGGGGTGGGGTGGACTGGATTGGATTGGGGTGGGGTGGACTGGATTGGGGTGGACTGGACTGGATTGGGGTGGACTGGATTGGAGTGGGGTGGACTGGATTGGAGTGGGGTGGACTGGATTGGAGTGGGGTGGACTGGATTGGAGTGGGGTGGACTGGATTGGATTGGAGTGGGGTGGACTGGATTGGATTGGAGTGGGGTGGACTGGATTGGATTGGAGTGGGGTGGACTGGATTGGATTGGAGTGGGGTGGACTGGATTGGATTGGAGTGGGGTGGACTGGATTGGATTGGAGTGGGGTGGACTGGATTGGATTGGAGTGGGGTGGACTGGATTGGATTGGAGTGGGGTGGACTGGATTGGATTGGATTGGAGTGGGGTGGACTGGATTGGATTGGATTGGAGTGGGGTGGACTGGATTGGATTGGATTGGAGTGGGGTGGACTGGGGTGGACTGGGGTGGACTGGATTGGATTGGATTGGAGTGGGGTGGACTGGATTGGATTGGGGTGGATTGGATTGGATTGGAGTGGGGTGGATTGGATTGGATTGGAGTGGGGTGGACTGGATTGGATTGGATTGGAGTGGGGTGGACTGGATTGGATTGGAGTGGGGTGGACTGGATTGGATTGGATTGGAGTGGGGTGGACTGGATTGGATTGGAGTGGGGTGGACTGGATTGGATTGGATTGGAGTGGGGTGGACTGGATTGGATTGGATTGGAGTGGGGTGGACTGGATTGGATTGGATTGGAGTGGGGTGGATTGGATTGGATTGGAGTGGGGTGGATTGGATTGGATTGGAGTGGGGTGGACTGGATTGGATTGGAGTGGGGTGGACTGGATTGGATTGGGGTGGGGTGGACTGGATTGGATTGGGGTGGGGTGGACTGGATTGGATTGGGGTGGGGTGGACTGGATTGGATTGGGGTGGGGTGGACTGGATTGGGGTGGGGTGGACTGGATTGGAGTGGGGTGGACTGGATTGGAGTGGGGTGGGGTGGACTGGATTGGAGTGGGGTGGATTGGATTGGAGTGGGGTGGATTGGATTGGAGTGGGGTGGACTGGATTGGATTGGATTGGAGTGGGGTGGATTGGATTGGATTGGGGTGGATTGGAGTGGGGTGGGGTGGGGTGGATTGGATTGGATTGGAGTGGGGTGGATTGGATTGGATTGGAGTGGGGTGGATTGGACTGGATTGGATTGGAGTGGGGTGGACTGGATTGGATTGGAGTGGGGTGGACTGGATTGGAGTGGGGTGGACTGGATTGGATTGGAGTGGGGTGGGGTGAATTGGATTGGAGTGGGGTGGGGTGAATTGGTTTGGTGTGGGGCACATTGTTTTGAATTGGAGTGGGCGGATTGGAGGGGTATAGATTGTTTTGGATTGGAGTGGGCGGATTGGAGGGGTATAGATTGTTTTGGATTGGAGTGGGCGGATTGGAGGGGTATAGATTGTTTTGGATTGGAGTGGGCGGATTGGAGGGGTATAGATTGTTTTGGATTGGAGTGGGCGGATTGGAGGGGTATAGATTGTTTTGGATTGGAGTGGGCAGACTGAAGTAGGATGGATTAGAGTGGGCAGACTGAAGTAGGATGGATTAGAGTGGGCAGACTGAAGTAGGATGGATTAGAGTGGGCAGACTGAAGTAGGATGGATTAGAGTGGGGCAGATTGTTTTGGATTGGAGTGGGGCAGATTGTTTTGGATTGGAGTGGGGCAGATTGTTTTGGATTGGAGTGGGGCAGATTGTTTTGGATTGCAGAGAGGCGGATTGTTTTGGATTGCAGAGAGGCGGATTGTTTTGGATTGCAGAGAGGCGGATTGGAGTGCAGCAGATTGTTTTGGATTACAGTAGGGTAGATGGGAGTGAGGCGGATTGGAGTGGGGAAGATTTTTTGGGATTGCAGTGGGACAGGTTGGAGTGGGGCAGATTGTTTTGGATTGGGCAGTTTGGAGTGAGGGAGACTGTTTTGGATTGAAGTGGGGTTGATTGTTTTAGATTGGAGTGGGGCAAAGTAGAGTGAGGCAGATTAGATTGGGGTGCGTTGGGAGGTTTGGAGTGGCGAGGGTTGGAGTGGATTGGGGTGTACTGCATAATTATGTATTAAAGCAACATTTCAGAAATTATACATAATAACCAAAGTCGCTCTGCAATATTTAGAACAAGATAATTGTCATCTTTTGAGAACAGCGCCCATGAGCAAAAACAAAAGGAAACAAGTGGAAGGTGAGAAAAGACTGACTGGCGAAATAAAAGAAACTTAGCTATAAAAAATAAAACTTTGCAGTTTGGTTTGTCCTGTTGGGCACATCTTTAACAGTCTCAAGCCTTCTGTCTGCTGGGCACCAGAAGTTAAAAAGAACAAAATAGTATCTCAATGACATTTGGAGCAGCGGACGGTGGCTAATTAAATTTAATCAACTAGTGCTAAGTCCCTGCTCCGCACAGAGGAACGGAAATTATGCCAGGCTTGCAGTGATGAATTACAAGGCTGTAAAGAAGAGTGCCACGCAAGCCAACAAATGGTAAGAGACAGGCAGTCTACAAGCCCTTTACTGTACACAACAGATGCTTGCAAGCAAGACTCATGCGCTAGCTCGTGCACTCGCAGACCCGACCCTAAAACCAGCAACAGTGAGGGCATGAGGTGAGTGATGGCCCAGGAGGAGAGTTTAATAGAAAGGGAAAAGGGAGCATTAATTTAATTGATAGAGAGGCACTCTTATGCTTTGTGTCCTATTTTATGCCATATTTGCTGTTAGAACCGAAGCTACAAATTAATTTGCATCAAGACAAGACAGCAGATCAGTCACATACTTTTTAAGAGATCGGAAATGTACCCTTAAAAAGCAGCGGTTTCTACATAGGGGTGTATGGGTGTTGACCCGCTAACTATAGCATGCAGTGATGAATACATGCAAACTATATGTATGCCACCACAAGGAGCTGCCTCTTCCAGCAGACAGTAGGCGTGGCTTTTTTGCATCTGTCAGCTAGGGTTGTTTGACTGAACTTCCTTTTTCCAGCGGCCACAGCATTGCCTCTCCTATTTGAAAAAACATGTTCCTGCCCATACTCTTAAACACAGCACTTTGGAAAACATCGTCATACTGCTAGAATTTCTTTGTGTGGGATGAAAACCAGCACATCATATGAGAGAGAGAAAATGGAAGATAGAGAGAGGAAGGTAGAGACAGAACGAAAGAGAAAGAAAGTGAGACCATGCCAGAGAAGCGTTCTTACACCTTGATCAGTCGCAATTATAGCGAGTTTCACCGAAGGACCATTCAAATCTACAAAATCTCCTGCCTCATAAAAAACAGGCTTATGTATGGGTTGGAGTGGATTGGAGGGGGTAGATTGGTGTGGGAATGGTGTGGGATGGATTGGATTAAATGGAGAGGGGTGGGCTGAATTGAAGTGGGGTAAATTTGGGTTTATCCTAAATGTAAACTTAATCTAATCTTGTTTACTCCTCGAGTTCTCTACTTTTCATTTTAAAATATTATCGAATGCTGTCTGTATTGTTTGAAGATGGTACATAGAGCTGTCTAATAAAAAAGTATTTGTCGTTATTTAGTAGGGCATTTTTTGGATTTGAACTGACCCACCCCTACAACTTCTCTTTGCCTTCTTGGGAAAGGACGGTCTAGTACTAGCAAGAGTGCATTACCCTTCCCTTGCCAACCTATTTACAATGTGCAAGCAAAATCGCAAAATGAAAAATGTGTACAGGCTGTCACAGTTGAAGGGAAGATTTGCAATATATAAACTCGTTATGCTTGTATTTTATAGAAGCTTGATATAAAACAGACTTTGAGACTGGAAATCGAGAAAAGATCATGAGGTGTACACTCTTACTTCGAACTATCATTGTATCAACAGATGATGAAGTCTATTTTTTTCTTTTTATGTCTTGTCTGCCGACAGTGCATGCACTGTTCTATGAGTGAGGTATGGTTTACTGTAAAGGGATTGGAGACCTCCAATTGCTTGCCATTTATTGGCATCATTGTCACTCTTCTTTCCTGCCTCTTAATTGGCAAGAGTGTGCTAGGTGTGGGTTCCATTTCTTTCTGAGGAGCATGGACCAAGTTCAGTTTTATTCATCTTAATTAGTGTATTTGCTGCCCACAATTTGATTCGGGTACTATTTTATTCACTGCCATCAGCTGCCTCATCCAGGGTCGGACTGGCCTATAGGGCAGTTAGGCAGTACCTGACAGACTGGTCCAACAGTTCAGTATGTGAGACAGTTTTTGTCTTTTTATGGTCCAGTGTGGCAGTTTTTACTGTTGATTTCTCCGATGATACCACAGACATAGTTTGCAGCAATCACAAATACATGCAGTCTACTATACCTTGAAAAACATTTATACAGCATATCTTTACAAGATCGAAATTGGCATGATTTCCAAAGGTGGTCCACTTTTTTAGCTATCTGATTTGTTTTTAATTTGGTACCCGGGCCTATGTTTTGTCCCAGACCCAACCTAGCTCCATCTTCTTTATACCAAAAAGTATAATAAATGTTGCTCTCTTGCCCACTAGCCCCTCCCAATCTGAAACACATTTATTTATAAACAAACCAGTTCTCATAGTAGCATTGTGCTAACAAGCTCCTGAACATGATCAAAGGAATCATTTGATAACATAGATTGTAGGACAAGATAATTGATAGCATAATGGATTACCTTTGCATTTATATAGCTAGAGGCTTTAAAGTGCTATATGGCAAGTCATTGGCAACACGTGCAACTTTCCATTACACACAATGCAATGCCACACAATTCCACTTCATACCACAAATGCAACTCTACACCACACACAATGCCACTCCACTCAACACAATTCCACTCCATGGCACAAAATTACACTTTACTCATGCCATGCCACACAATTCCACGTCATGCCACACAATTCCACACTACTAAATTCCACACCACACTATTCCATTCTACACCACACAATTCCACTCTACACCACACAATTCCACTCCACTCAGTTTGACTCCACTCTATGCCGAACAGTCGCTCACCACACAAGTCCACGCATTTCCATGCCACACAGTTCCACTCCAGACCACACAATTTTGTGCAATTCCATGCCACTCAATTGCACTCCATTCCATTCTACTCTATGCCACAATTTCACTTCAGGCTACACAATTAAATGATACTCCACACTTTACAACTCCACTTAATTCCATGCCACTCCACTCAAATTCCAACCTCACTGCACAATTCCACTTTACTCCATGTCACACATTTCCTCTCCTGGCCACACAATTCCACTTTACCCCACACATTTCCACTCTACTCCACACAATACATGCCACACAAAATCAAACCACACAATTCCACTCCATGCCACACAATTCCACTGTCCAACATACAATTTCATGTGACACAGTTCCACTCCACACAGTTCCAGTTCTCTAAACACAATTCCACTCTACCAATTCTACTGCACTCCATGCCACACAGTTCCACTCCACGCCACACAATTCCACTCCATGGCACACAATTTAATACCACAGAGTGCCATATAATTCTGCTCTAATACACACAATTCATGCCAAATAAAATCATACCCCACAATTCCATTCCACATAGCTCCACACTACATCACACAATTCCAATCCAAGCCACACAATTCCACTCCATGCCACACAGTTCCACTTATTTCATGCCACACAATTTTTCACCGGACAAGTTCACTCCACGCCACTCATTTCCACTCCACGCCACTCATTTCCACTCCACGCCACTCATTTCCACTCCACGCCACTCATTTCCACTCCACGCCACTCATTTCCACTCCACGCCACTCATTTCCACTCCACGCCACTCATTTCCACTCCACGCCACTCATTTCCACTCCACGCCACTCATTTCCACTCCACGCCACTCATTTCCACTCAACGGCACTCATTTCCACTCTGTGCCCCACCTATCCACTCCAAACCACACATTTCCACTACATCCCACAGAATACCGCTCCATGCCACACAATTCGAATCCACGCCACACAATTCAATGTCCACAAAATCCAATCCACAGAATTTCATGCCAAACAATTCAACAAACTCCATGCCACACAGTGCTATGCCATGCCACACAATGCCACTCTGTGCAATGCCGCTCCACTCAACGTTGCTCCACTCCATGCCACACACACCCACTCCAACTCATTCAGTGCCAGTCCACTCATTGCCACTCCACGCAATGCCATTCTACGCCACACCATGCAGTGCTACTCAACTTCACACATTGTCTTACTTTAAAGTGCCACTCCACCCCACATAATGCCACTCAATTCATTTTACTTCACTCCAACCAAGCCAATAGATCTTGCATAGGCGAGAACTATATGCTTTGCCAATGCTTGTTTTATTTTCCAGGGAAGTTGATGAAGTTCTAAAGTTGAAAGGACTACTTGAGCCAGGGACTCGTGCCATGACCTATTTTATCTGGCTGAAAAAGCATGAAAAACAAAAGCGAGGGCATAGTCAGGAAATACTGAAAAGGACACTTGTAGAAACGTGAGACTCAAATGGCAAAGAGATATTTACTTTCTCATTTCCTTTTTTTTTTTTTTTTTTTTTTTTTTTTTAAATCTCCAAATCTTGTGATTGCTCTATGGTTTTTTTTGGCATGACTTCCTTTCACTCTTTCGCTTCTCCTTGCTCTGAAGGGTCTTTATGCAAATGCTAAGTTTGCCCAGATGTATTTTTACATGCCTGATTTGCACAGACTGTTGGGTTATAGGTACCACAGAGCATCGAATGCTTTACACAAGAAGTAGAATGGAATTGGAAGTGAGAAGAAATAAATACATTTATTCAGCTGCTCATTAATCCATCCATGCATCCTTCCCTAAAATAATTCTCTATGACTAGATGACACTGACAAGGAGTGGAGAAGTATAGGGCAGATTCTTGTCGATAATGTGACAAAATTATCCAAGGAAGGGCCATAGAAAGTGCTCTGTTTGTGAAGATTCTGAACTTTAAGACTGATGAGGCGAACAGTGTTGACCTTCAGCTGATCAGGAGGATTTCTCAAATTTTTTGCAGGGAAGGAAGCCTACAACTGTTGTCCAGTTTCACAATTCAATTCGCAATTGTGTTACTCGACCTGGTTCTTAGGTACGAATTCACAGGGATAACCTTCTCTAGTTTTAGAGCATTCAGGAGGTGTGAAAAACACTAATAATAATGGCCCATTCACAGAATAATCTTCAAGGCTTTATTAAAAATGTAAGCTGTTTAAAGTGGTGCCAGCGAAAAACTAACTGTTTAAAACCAACAATATGCAAGACTGAACCAGTGTGGCTTAAAAGTGTATGATGCGGCTTTCTCCTAAAATTGAGCCCTTTGAAAAGAAGCCATAAGAGGTATGTATATATGTGTGTGTGTGTGTGTGTGTGTATATGTATGTATATATATATATTCCCCCATCTTTGTCTTCCAGCCTCCGGTTTTTGCAGAATTCGTTTTTGCTGGATGTAGGACTCTTCATACTTTACCACTGCTAGCCAAGTGCTTCTGCTTCCTCCATTAAACATGGTAAAAATAGCTTACACCCATTTGGCCTATTTAATTTGCATGTACGTCCTTAGTAAAGTGGTACTATATGTACAGAGAACCTGTAAATTAAATGCTGGTAGGGAGCCTGCAGCACTCATTGTGCCACCCACTTAAGTAGTCCTTTAAACCTGTCTCAAGTCTCCCATTGCAGTCTGTGTCTGCAATTGCAAACTGCCATTTTTACCCTGCAAAAAACATTTTGCCATGACCAAACCTACTTTTTCCTATATATATATATATATGCCGTGCCTAGGGTGCGCCCTAAAGAGCCCAGAGGTCTGGGTGCAGTGTATCTAAAAAGTTAGACATGTACCTTTTAACTTTTACATATCCTGGTAGTGAAAAACTACTAAATTCGTTTTTCACTACTGCAGGGCTTATCTCTCCCATAAGATAACATTGGGTTACCTTATTTCATTTAATAAATGATAAATCTCAATTGGGAGCAGGGAGACACTTTGAGTTTGATGTCTGTTGAATTATGATTAAAAGCGTTCTTTAATGGTAAAGTTGGATTTTTAAATTTAAAAAAATTAACAGCACACTCCATTTGTTTGTTGCAGTTAAGACCAGTACCCTCCTTTCAAATTCTTTAAAGGGTTCATGGCGGTATCACCCCCTGACCATGGGTGTGGGAAATTCAGCAACCAAAAGCGCTGGCTCCTAAGCTGGAGCAGCGTCCCTCCTGTGCACTCGCAAAAACCTCAGTTGAGATTTAAACAACTAAACACTCATTATACATGTTGTTTGATTCCATGTCATGCGTTACTTCATTAGTTGAATTTTCTCCAAAAGTTTATTGTGGTTCAATTTCTTATTACAATAATAAATTTTCCATGCAACATCAGGAGAAATATTTTTCTAAGATATAAACAATAAGGATAATCAGTAACTATAGATGGAGTCCCCAACAAACAGCTACAAATTATATGTACAACATGTATAATGAGAGTTTAACTTTTTGACCCTTAACAGAGGTTTTTGCGAGTGCACAGGAGGAAAGCTGGATTTTTAGTCACAATTCTGAACATGCCACTTTAAAAAGTTGGCATTTTCTTGTCCTAACCATTTGGTGCCTGCAGCCTGTCACAGGTCTAGGTGTAGCTGTCAGTTGGTCTTTTGCTCTCAGACAGTCAGACAAAGAGAAGCTAGGTGTTGGCAGGATGGGCCAATTTGATTTAATGAGAGAGGGGAGTTATCATATACCACACTTGCACATCACAAAGGCTGTGCCTCAGCACTCTCACAAAGGGTTTGACACTGGTCTTTTGGGACCCCAGAAAAGCTGGAGGAAGGGGATTGCCTGCCTAACACCTTAGCGGGGTGAAAACCTCTAGAAGCTTCCTCTGAAAGTGGGCATCAGATATAAATATTGGACCCTTAGACCCAACTCTTCAGTACTAATCTGGACATGTGGAAAACTCAGAAAAAGGATTGCTGTGCTGCTCTGCAAGAATGCCTGACACTGTGCTGCCCTGCTGCCTGAGTGAAGGACTGGACTTGCTTCTTGAACCCAGGACACCAAAGTGACCCCAAAGGTCAGTTGGCTGGCCTCCTGATCAGAAGCCTCAGGGACAGAACAGAATTCCCCCATCTTCTACCCAGCACCTGGAGTCTGCCAGCTGTGACTCCTATCCTCCCACGTGGTGCCACCCCAGTCCTAGATCAGTAGAAGTGGGCCTGAAGGTGCTGTACACACCATAACTGTGGTTGCAGCAGAACCATCGTGTCAGAACCGCAGTGCATCAGAGTCACTGTGTGGCATATCGTCTTACCAAACCCTGCATTTGGATTGCTGCACTGTTTGTCTCCAACGCATGACTTCACATCCACACACGAAGCCTTCCAGAAACCAACACTGAGCGCCACATCCTCGGCTGAGGCCTCTGCATCACATCCCCTCGTCGATGGCATTCTTGACAACAACACAGTACTTCTCATGACAAGACCCGCAGCTTCTTCGGAACCAGCCGGTGCATGGCGCATCTCAATGCAGGACTTCATGTTGCAAGCCCCTCATCATCTTCGACAATGATGCAGGATCTTACATCGCAGCTTCCAGCTCTTAGGAGGTGCTGCTGGATAACACATCATTAATGCTTGATTCCACATCACTCTGCAACCAGGATTTAAAGTACTGTACCACAGCGTGCCTAACTGGATCACAGTAACCAGTCGGTGCTCCATCACAGTTGGCCTGAATTTGTGAGACTTTCCAATCTGGGTCGATTAGAAGACCACAGTTAGCACTTTGTGCTTTTTCAAGCTATTTTCACTTAAACCATCAAAACTGCAAAACTTCGGTCCTACTAATTGGACTTTTGTGGTTTTGGTCTTACATTATTTATTACATTTGACTCTATTTTGCTAAATTGGTGTGGGATTTTCTTGTGTTGTGTTTCCCCTTATTACTATTTGGAATGCTTCATAAATATTTTACACATTACCTCTAAGTTAAGCCTGACTGCTCTGGCCCCATCTACCTAAGGGATGAGCACAGGTAAATTTAGAGTTTGCTTGCAACTGCACCCTAACAAAGAATTGGGGGTGCTGCTTACATAGGCTTTCACCCCCTCTACCAGTAGCCCAATTTCTTACATGTGTGTTGTGGACAATTGTCAAAATGTACTTTTCAAGTCACAAAGGTTTTGGACCCTCAGGAAAATTAGCCGTGCTATGTAGGAGATTCTGAAACTTTGAGTACTCTTCATGAAATCTAATTGTGGGGTATTTTTAGGAGATGTATCAAAGTTTGTAATTTTGAACAAAAACATAATCTAGAATGGTGAATTTTGGCTCAACTTAATTGAATTGTACTGCATTTACGTGTGTTAATTATTGAGGGTGTGTTTTGCATGAAAGTGATAGTCACCTTAACGCAATACCACTCCTTCACTTGGCCATGTCTTTCAATACTCCCTATTATTTTCCATCTCCTTATCTTTATTTATATTTTGGCTTCTTGGCTTCTTCTTCTTGTGTGGGATCTTGGTCGTTAAGACCAGTTGCCTGCAATCATAGGCCCTCATAATGACCTTGGCGGGCGGCTACAGCCGCCCGCCAAGTTCTGACCACCGGGCGGCGGCCAATGCGGCCGCACCCCCGCTGCGGTCATTATGAGATCCCCGCTGGGCCGGCGGGCAGGAACCTGGTTTCCGCCCGCCGGCCCAGCGGGGATCTCGCCCACAACATAGGAGCCGGCTCCAAATGGAGCCGGCGGTGTTGCGGCTGTGCGACGGGTGCAGTTGCACCTGTCGCGCTTGTCACTGTCTGCTAGGCAGACAGTGAAAAGCTGCATGGGGCGCTGTCAGGGGGCCCCTGCACTGCCCATGCCAGTGGCATGGGCAGTGCAGGGGCCCGCAGGGGCCCCGCGACTCCCCGTACCACCAGCCTTTTCCTGGCGGTTCAAACCGCCAGGAAAAGGCTGGCGGTAGGGGGACTCGTAATCCCCTGGGCAGCACTGCTTGCAGCGCTTCCCTGGCGGATTACTACCCCCGGGGCCATTGTGGCGGGAAACCGCCGGCCCCGGCGGTGCGACCGACCTCTGAAGCACTGCCAGCCTGTTGGCCGTGCTTCCGTCAGTTCAGCCCTGGCGGTCTTGTACCGCCAGGGTTGTAATGACCCCCATAATATGTTATTAAATAAGGATGGTGGTTTTGTTTTATTTCCACACTGGTATTTAATAGGATTAAATGTACTGATATAATTGAAATATGTCTTCCCTAATCTGTGGCAATTTGCCTGTTGTAGTTCAGATCTAAATGTCATGTTCTTACAAAAGTTACTTACTTTGTTATTCCCCCCACAAAACGTTGTATTCTAAAAAGATAAACCTCAGTAAATGTTGTGTGAAAAAGAACTCCAATGTATTTATAGCACGGAAGCACTCAGAACAATTATCCTCTTTATTCTGATAGGGCTAGCAAAAATTGTTACCGACCACCATCAGGCATACAAGATCCACAGTAACTCAACATGTCTGATTCCTTTCACCTTGAGACTCCTTTTGAAACCAGAGGAAGCTTCTGGGTGAAATGCTTAGGCAGTAGAGGAGAAGATAACTAGCAGAATTAGTTGTGGAATTAATGATCCAGCAGTAATTTCTAAGGGAACCCTAAAGATCTTGGTTTTTATGCGTGGCAGTTCTGCCTCTTCTTAGTCACCTATGTGCATGATATCAGAAACTCAGGTGGGAACGGGGGAGCCAAGGCACTAGGTAAAACTATGGGGAACCTTAAATGAGGCAGTAAGAAAGAAAGTGAGAAAGAGAGAGGGGGGATTTGTGTGCACGTGTGCCATACTTCATTGATGCCACTGCTTCACTGGATTGGTGTGTCAATGGCAATACAGCAATTTGACTTCTATAAAGAAGAGAACTTCCTCAATAAAGATAAATAATTACATTTTGAGGTATTGCAATATAATTAAGAGGTAATGCTTAATTTAATATTATTTGAATGAGTTGTGTCCAGATATTGAATGTTGTTTATCATTCTTCAAAGCAAAAACAACAAGTGATGGACGGAATGCTGAACATTGTCAAACATTCACCCCCAGTACAGTGATCTGGGCCTAAATCCATCGTTTTTTTGGTGCCCATGCCATTCCAGTTTGGACCCAGCCATATGCAAATCAGTCTTGATCCTGTTCCCCATGGGAACAGTCCAGCCCGAACTGCTAGGCCAGGTCTTCCCTGGACTGGAAACAAGCATCCTGGGACCGGTTTCGGGGTTTCACCCCTCATCAGCCAGGCTAGCTTGAATCCAGTGGCATGGGAAGCACGGGACCCACGTCTGGGCATACCCTTCCCACTTAGGGCGACAAAGCAAAAACAACAAGTGATGGACGGAATGCTGAACATTGTCAAACATTCACCCCCAGTACAGTGATCTGGGCCTAAATCCATCGTTTTATTGCTGCCCATGCCATTCCAGTTTGGACCCAGCCATGTGCAAATCAGTCTTGACCCTGTTCCCCATGGGAACAGTCCAGCCCGAACTGCTAGGCCAGGTCTTCCCTGGACTGGAAACAAGCATCCTGGGACCGGTTGTTTTTGCTTTGTCGCCTAAGTGGGAAGGGTATGCCCAGACGTGGGTCCCGTGCTTCCCATGCCACTGGATTCAAGCTAGCCTGGCTGATGAGGGGTGAAACCCCGAAACCGGTCCCAGGATGCTTGTTTCCGGTCCAGTGAGGACCTGGCTTGGCAGTTCGGTCTGGACTGTTCCCATGAGGAACAGGGTCAAGACTGATTTGCATATGGCTGGGTCCAAACTGTTGTGGCATGGTGAGCAAAAGAACGATGGATTAAACCCAGATCTATGACTGGGGGTGAGTGTTTGACAATGTTCAGCATTCCGTCCATCACTTGTTGTTTTTGGTTTATCATTCTTCAACATTAAATTATTTAAAGTTACAGATTTTTAAATGGCTAACAATTGGATTGAAAATGGTCAACAGGGTGAAGGTTGGAGTTAGGGTTAAATAATCAAAATTGATGAAGAGGTTACTTTTAATATTAGACTAATATTGGTCATTACTTAATTTAATGTAGCCAATTGAGGGTTAGGATGGGTTTATTAATATGTCTTAACTATAATTATTTAACTTATTATACATTAATTAAAGGTTAAAGTAAATATTTGTGTTAGATTGAGGAAAAAATAGTTTAACTTTTAATTTAAATCGGATTAATTTAGAAATGTACTGAGTTCATGTTGGTACATGGCTGGTTACATATGGTTACATATTTACGTACATTTAATTTGTTTTTAAGTCCATGATACAAGCTTAGTTTAATAACGTATTTTAGAAATTAAGTAAAATATTTCTAATGTAATTTTTTCAAATTGGTGTAGTTGCAGGGATAAATATAGTGGGGTCAATTATTGTTAATTTACATTTAATCCTTTGTTTATTTGCCTTCCTAAATCTGTAGTTATTATTTTACTGACCAGTAACAATGTAATACATTACACATAACTTTCACCATTACGCAGCTTTGTTAATATCTCATAGATAGATCAGTGCAACTTTGTCAGTTAAACCAATGTTGCATTGTGCTCAGTGGGAGGGGCAAAAGTGTTCAGTCAGTGTTCATACATTTCCCCATCTCTGTCTCAAACAATCAATCCACCCCCTCTGAGATTTTTCTGATTTTATCCCATCATAATATGAATTAGCTCCTTGGTATCCTCCAGTATACTTGGTACATTGTACTTAATCCTTACTTTTTGGATAAAGTATCTGTCACTGCAATGGCATTAAAGAAGCTGCCCACTGGATAGGAGCATACAACTATAGGAGCCCGAACCCCAATAATTCACTGAACCCCCAATATGTCGAACACCCAAAAATTTACCTCTGGCAGTTCAGCTCCAGCACACTTGATTTAGCAAACAAAATGTCCCCACCCTCCACATCATCAGGCTCAGCAACATAAGCAGAGTAAATTAAAGATTGACTGGGGTCTACTCACAAACTGAGTTCTAGATCGATAAAAAGAGTTTTACTTCAAAAATCTTAAGAGGCAACACAGGAAAATGCAGAACTGCCATAAAGGCTCAGATACATAATACAGAGTCAGAAATTACAATTCATTAAATTCCCAATAAAAAGCATAAATCATAAATGTAACCTGCAGCATCCCTTAAAGAAAAAGTGAGAGCCTCTTTAATTTAACTGTCAGAAACATAAAAAACTTACATTATCTCTGGTAGAAAAGGGAAGTCATCTGGCTCACCCCCAATACTAGGGTTTTTCTGCTCATTTTATGCATAGACATTGAGCAAACCTGAAGATTCAACATAGCATGACTGGCAAAAGCACATATTGGACAAATCAGAAGTGTGATTGTCATTAAAGGTTTTATAGCACTAACCTATTTCTAAAGTAATCGGGAAGCTTCTATTAACTTCTACAACAACAACAGGACTCATACACCAGTGTGCTAGCAAACCTCAATTAGAACGTCCAGGGGACATGTCCTTCAGAAAGGTACATCAGAGGAAATGTTGGTAAGTTTCATTCACAGTACATGCGATCTAAGGAAAATAACCAATTGTGGCTCAGTGTGCTTTGTTCCATGAAAACCGTGGTGAGAGAATATTCAAAGGGGGATATTGATTGGGAGGGAAAAATGAGCAGGAGCAGGATGAGCAAAAACTAGAAGCTGTATTCATCTTAGTTAAGTGGTATCTTCACGAAAATGTGACATAACTAAATTATGTTTTTAAACACACTTCAAAACATCATAATTAAATCATTTTGAGTGTAATATCATTGATTCATGAGTTAAGGCTATATTATTATAAAAAGCATTAGAATGCACTAATTATTTTGTTACCCAAGATTGCACATTTCCAAAAACTTGAACACAACATTATGGGCATGCACCAATGTGCATAAATGTAAGTATGTAAAAAAAGAATACTTGTTTTAGGGTACCATGTCAAATTAGTTTTTTGTTCGGTAACTGTCAAGTAGGATTTGCTAGAAAAGGGCCATGTCTTTACATTTCTTGTTTAGGATGCCCAAGGAATGTAGGAGAGAGTGCCGGAGCTGGTGAAATAAGTTTTCAACATGTTTTACATGTCCAAGATCAGTTTCTACTGTCAGTCCTAAAAGCTTGGCCAATAGTGTAGGGTCAACCAGGCACCTAAAAGAAGCATCACAAATAAGTGTAGGTGCTGGATATAATTATAGAGTAAAATAAAGTTATGGTCTTCCACATTTTACATAATGACTAAACAAAAATATATTTATTTGACTTCCAAGTATTGTATGCTATGGTGTAGTTTGTTAAAAGAAAAATAAATGTGCAATACCGGATGACCACAATAATAATGTGCTGCTAAATACAAAGACTTTACAAGGGTGAGTATAGTGCCATCAGACTTGGAAAGTCATATTATTCAGGATCAAGCTCGATGCAGGAAGGTAGTTTAAGTTTTGAATTTAGAGATTTTTAAATATGATGCTTATCAAAAGCTATTAGATTAATGGGCAATACAGCAGTTAATAAACATACTTTTCTAGGATTGAGTTCCACACATTTATGAATGTTTCTTGAATAATTTATTTATCCTACAGGAATAGTCATCAATGTTTTAACAACATGTTTCTCATTTGGTGTAATGTTATCCTTGTCTATGACCAGAGTTCTTTGTCCATTCACTATTACTATTTTCTGTTCGAGACGATTTTAGAGTAGTAGGTTTGTATTTAGGAGCGTGATCTATATCCAACAAAGTACCCTGTGCCATTCATTATAAAGATATTGAATGTCGTCAAGAATTCAGTTACAATGTAGAGGAATGAGGGCAAATGTGAAATTTCTTTATAAAGTGGTGGACCATCAAGGTGACTTGCAATATCCTTTAAGTGTACAGAACAGCATCTATCATTCGTTATAATACATGTTTACTCCATCATCCTTATCACAAACGTTTGAATATTGCTTTCATATGAGATGAAGAATAAGAGAAGAATCCTAAATGAAAAATTAAACACATACACAATTCTGTAGAATGTTGCAAGAAAGATATTCGGTTCAGTTTAATGTAAGTCAGATTCTTTAAAAAATGTTGTATTTCAGGGTGTGTAGAAACTTACAGAATGGCCTATAGCATGCAAAAATAATCATGTTTCCATAACAATCACATGCCACCTGATCACTGTTTATTTTAGAAAACACACCAGAAAAATAAGAACTAGTTCTGTTTTCGTTTTAAATGCAGTTGTAATTGTGCTATATGACCTGCCTTTCATCTTCTACGTACAAGGGCAACCCAATATACCTCAATAGAACCTGGGATACTTTTAGAATAAACAAAAGCAAAGGATCATTGTGGACTCATATTAACCCAATATGTCCAGTTATTGGTCAGTGATGTAAACCTGTGCACACCAAATGCTGCATAAACCCAGCTACACTCTTAAAAGTTACAAACGAGTGTACATTGTGTTCACACAATTACAGATGCTAATAACTATAAATGTTTGTGCTCCTAAGTGATCGTACTGTGCACAAGTGAAACGTGTATATGTAACCAAATGCCTTGAAATCAGGACGCATAAAACACCAGATTTAATCATTGTGTATAATTCCCATTGAGAGTTATATGAATACAGGAAAAGTCCTGGAATTGGACTGTCCTGATGTCAGCGGAATGTGTACCTTATCAATAAGTTAGAAGGTCATCATCAGTACTATAAGAATGGGAGCACATTGGTCCTGTTAATTAAAGAACTGGTATTAACTCTTCCATAGTGCTGGACATTGGGCACAATGAACGTGGAAACTAAGACGTATGTCCTGTGGTCCAGGGGGTCCCAGCTGAATTCAATAAAGTGACTGAGAAAGCAAGAGAAATTAGTTATATTGTTTGGCAATGCGTGACTGAGGTAATTAAGTGAGGCATGCACTACTTATAGCGATGTAAAGTCACTTATGAACCACTGTAACAGAACATAATTAATCTGTTAATTAAATAATTTAATCAGGGCTTTAACAAGTGCAAGGCAAGATAAGGCACAAAACACTTAATAACAAAATGGAGTGTGACTTTCTCCAAAGTCATGGTGGGGTACATGTTGCAGTGCAGTAGTTACTGCCACAAGACAAAGCGTGGCAATGCTGCAGCATTCAGCCGGCATGGGGGGGTGTCATGGTGCGTTGCATGAAGCTGCATCATAGGAAAGGGGGGCTAGACAGGACAGTTGTGCTTGCAGGGAATATTAACAAATAATGCAGTAACAATATTTTGCATACAGAAGTCTTCAGTAACTCAAAGACGATAATTCAGTGGAATTCATGCAAGAGATAACATCAACAAATTAAAAGACGGATGAAGGGCAGCCATTAAAAGGAACTAAATGTGCACTGTAAGAAATGGATATGTGGTAACCATTCAATGAAAGCAATTATAATAAAGGTAACCATATGCATGTATAAGACTGATCAGCAAATAATGAATTCCGTCAAACAATAATAAAATAATACACATGCATAAGGTAGCCTACGCTGTCTGAACAAATCAGTTAAAGCATGTTATTTAAAGCAACAAACATCCAGACATGGGTGCAAATATATATGACAAAATATTTGGTATCGTCACCAAATATTAAGTCCAGTCAAATTGCAGGGGTATCCAACATATGCTCATCATAAGCACAGTGGTTGAATGTCCGCATAAGGCTCTTTAGTGGTGTATGAAGACATTTTCCTCTTCTAGCCCGTTGTTGTGCTACAATTAAGTTGCATTAAAAGATCCATCTGAATTCTTGTCTGGATCAATGGCTTTAATGTCACCTCAACGTGAGCTTTTTTGGACAATATCAATAACTTCCCACAGAATATCGTTCTCATTATGATCGGCAGATGCAAAATGTTCAAACAATGAGGCTTTGCCAAACTTTCATCTACTCCTTCTTCAGCTGGCTGATACCTTCCTTGCTTTTCTGTGAAGTTTGACCAATGTACATCAACTTGGTGGGGCAGCTATTACAATACAGTGCCTTTACGGTGTTACAACTTGAAAAAATGCATAAATTCCTAATGTATGATTTGATATTTAAACATCTTGGTTTTGTATTCGTAGTTGCAGGACACATACTCACTGTTTTTATAATGGCCATTGATTGGTGAGAGACCGAAGTTTTTGTTAATTAAGTGATCAAATGTATTTATTTCACAGGCCCCCAATTATCCAATGATGTGGGCACATACTTCATGTCATAATGGTCCCCCCCCCCCCCCCCCCCCCCCCAACCCAAGCGAAATTCATCTTAAAGGATGCTACAATCTCATGCTGAGCTATTGCTGTGTTCTCACTAGGGACAGTGACTGCTTCACTGACGAGTGTACTCCACGCCAACTTTTGCCGAGTTAATGTTCTTTTTTGGTCTGCAATCACTTTTGACACCCGGATTAAATTATTTAATCAAAAAATTTGTTATGTTGGTAATATGTGTTCATAGATTACTCTCCAGGCTTATTAATAGTGTGTTTCTCACTTAGGGCCTGATTACGAGTTCGGCAGGCGGTTTTACCCATCCACCGAACTTCCGACGGGGAGCTTGCCGCCATAGTGGCTACCTCCTTGCAGGGCCCATTACGAGTTTCCCGCTAGGTCGGCTTTCAGAAACCTGAGTTTCCGCCCGCCGGCCTAGCGGGAAAAGCCCTACAGCATTGTCTCGGACTCGTAATCGAGACGGCTGCAATTCTGTAGGATACAGGGTGCAACAGTACCCTGGCAATGTTCACTGTGCTGGCAAGGGGGGCTCTGCACAGTCCATGACACGTGCATGGGCAGTGCAGGGGCCCACCTGGGGCACCCTGCACCAGTTCTCCGCCAGTCTTTTCATGGTTATGTTACCGCCATGAGGACTGCCACAACTGCCAGACCAAAGGGACAACTAATCCTGGCGGTGCTGGCAGCCTGACTGTGGCATGACTGCCGTGGTCATATTGTGCCGCAACTTTGAGTCTGGCGGTCAAGTGACCGCCAGAGTCATAATGAGGGGCTTGATCTCAGTGACGTATCACAAACAATGTAATTTCATGATAAGTTAGCACGCTGTCAACTTCAACACAGGTAGACTGCTTGACCTTTCGGCTGGTGCTTAGCAATCTCAAAAACAATGACCCAGCAACAATTAATCCCTCTTTTTTTTAATCCCAAATTGACTGTATTTAATATCGTGTGTGGACGTTTTACACCTTTTCACTTTTGTGCTGTGTGATCACTTAGTAACAACAAAAATTATTGTTCTTATTTTGTTTTTATTTTATTTATTTTGGGGAATTAACTGTGTTCTTCTCTTGTGGTTGGCCTAATCTAGCATTAAATGTGCACTGGCTCAAATCATTGACCAGTAACTGGCTATTGTGGTCAAAAATTAGTCCTTAATTAACAATTATATTTGTCTATGCTGCCTTTTGTCTTGGCTGCTGACTCTAGCAGCAGGCATTGCAACTTCACAATTCAGCTGTAACACTTTATTACCTCTGGGCAACTACACCATTTCGTCATTATGTGTGACTAGAGAAGTCACAACCAAACTGGAATACGGAAATCTAAGATATCTTTTTTTAATAGGAATTGCAGAATTTATTGTATTCCTAAACAATATATTTTAGTCCGGTAAAAGAAGACCCACAAATTACCCTGGTCCTATTGATGAAATAATGTGTGCTTGTAATAAGATACTTCAGGAATATAAATTCATGCTAATTGCTTTTGGAACCTATTATTGATGGTGCATACTGCCTTTGTTTCATCTTGGGTAACTGCTAATGTTCCAGAACTACTGGTTAATGGAAGTGGTGACGGAACTAACCACCTGTTTGCCCCTTCGAAACAAAAATAATGATCTTATCTTCTACATTAAGTTATCTGGTTAGATCATTAAAAATTTATTTTGGATAACCTATTTCCCTTTCTCATGGTTCTCTTTTTCCAATCAATACCACATAAGTCAATAAATACTGTTTTAGTAGCAACTCGTTACTAAGATGAATCCTATCAATCTTGAAGTTCCCTTACATAAGTGGTTTTCAAACTTTTTAATGCCACATCCCCTCCCCCAGTGGGGGGGGGAGGGAGAAAAACATCACCCCCTCACATTTTTTGACAATTATTCTATTAAATTGGCAATGTTTAAATATGTCTAGACTTATGTAAACATTGCAGTTAAGTTCTGTTGCCTTTTTAAAAATGCTATAAATGTTTTTTTCTGCTTAAAACAAAGCACTGTTATCTGCATAATCCTTATTTTGGCCACAGCCTGGTGTCCCCCCCCCCCCCCCCAAGGATCTCTTGAGGCCACCCTACGGGGGCCCACCCCCAGTTTGAAGACCCCTGCTTTACATTCGTCTGGTTTGACAGGACAGCATTTTTAAAGAGTCCGCAACAGCAAAAAATATGCTTACCCAAATTATTTCTTTCACTTCTTCTTGATAGACCCACTTTTTTGTCTTGAGGTCCTGGGCATCGTTTACTATGGCAAACCTTGAATTGCAGCAATGCACTTCATCTAAAAAAACTATGACTTACTCTAGGGAAATAAGAATCAATGTTATAGCAGTTCATGTATTTACATAAGCATAATGAATTTCTGATCTTTAATCACACGACGAGGGCCATGTGGACAATTATTTTTCTTTAAATAAAATATGTTAATGCTGCTCTGGACGGTCAATGCTGTATTATGTTTAGGGAACAAAGACCCCTTGCCTCACTAACAACAGCTGCAGATTGGACATTATAGTGATGGAACCCAGAGCACAACAACATTATCAGTTGGTCTATTTAAAATAAAGAGGTATTTTTATTGATGTTTACGAAGAGCTTTGTCATCCAACATGTCTGTAATTCACTAGCAGAAAACAGCTGACACGTGGTTTGTCTTAAACAACTTTTTTCAAGGCTATCTGTGCACTCATATACGGATGATTTCGAATGTAATTTCAAAAACGTCAAACTCAAATCAAATATGAAAAGTTGAAAGGAGGCTGTGATCCCCCGAGTAAACGTGAGATCGGAACGTGTCGCACCTTGTCTCAGTGTGTTGTGGAATCATCCGTATATGTATGCACAGATAGCCTCTGCCATCTGGATCTTGATTGAAGTGCAATACAGAGATCAGAGGTCCTGACGTTTTCAATTGGATCTTTCTATGTTGACTTCTAGGGAACCATTCTCAGAATCCCCATCTGACACTTTACGGATTCTGGACTCAATTTGTCCACAAAGCCTTGAAAAAGTCATTTAAGATTAAACATGTGCCGGCTGCTTTCTGCTTGTGGATTACAGATATGATGTTGGAGGACTAAGCTCTTCGTAATCCTCAATAAACGTACCTGTTTATTTTAAACAGACTGACTGAAACTGTTGTTGTGCCCGGGTTCTATTACTATAGTTTATATGTGAGAGTTTCTCCTTCATGCTTTGTACACTATTTTGGTAGCATAGTCTCTTTTTACCAATGAATACTTTGTACATGTTCTAACCAGACTAATCCTGATTTGTGGGAGGTGCAGAAGGTTTATACCGGTGATACCAACATTTTTACATCCGCAGATTGGACACTGATTCCCAGATCTGACAAGTCTTCTACCTTTGGCACCTTCTATGATCCCTGTTCATTTTCAACATGGTTAGTTGGTCAACATCTACAATTGACAGACTGGTCTTTCAGCCACCAATTAACGCCCCTCTTTCTGATAATAGTTTGGCAGAATATGAAAGATGTTTCTTGGTCTGCTTAGTTATGAACTATTACAGAATTTAGAAAGCAGAACTGAACGGGCCAGAGTTTTCTCCATTAGGGAATGCAGTGGAGGACCTCCTGAGCTAAAATGAATGACTGAAATATTCTAAAACGTTTGGAGATATGCCGATTATATTCAAAATTGCTATTTCATTTTGGAGGAAGTCAGGTACATTAAGGCACAAGGGATGTGCTAAAGCCTATAACATCGTTCAGAATCTGCCATGAGACAGCCCAGGTTATTACCAGCAAACAAAGTAATTAACCACTTCGGCCACAAAAAAAAATCAAATACTTTAGTGTTGAATCATATCAGGATGTTGACACTTATCTATTTTGAAATCTGTAAAGGTTGATTACTGATTAATTCCATGCTATGTGTAGTGATCATGGTATTTACCTTAAAATAAAACAGATTTCGAGCATAAGAAATTGAGCAGACCTCTTGGGATCCCACACCTCTCACTACCCACTAGACACATGCTACCCCAACAAATTGATGGAAAAGGCTGATACATCGGAGCCCAAACCTTTCCCCATATACAAATACCATTACCAACACTGTTTCTGAAATGAAGGACCACGTTTGGGGAACTCTCTTGCCCTCAAGCCTTTCTAAGAACAGCAGATAAAGGTCGGGATATCTGTAACTCACTACTTCAGTGTAACATAATCAAGCAGAATTACATGTGAATTCTGTGAGATTATGCATAATTATGCCAGAAGCAAAATTCTACATTTAGCAGTAATTTCTTATCACAAAAATGCCTCCTCATGTCCATAATGAGTATGAAAATGCATTTTGCACTAAAATAGCACTAAATGCAACAGAATAGAAATAGCGATAGACAGCAGCCTCTGATGCTCGCAAAGTGTGCTCGTGGGGTAGGATTCTTCCAACTTACTACCTGCATTCAAGGCTACTTTCATAGTGCAAAATGTCCCCTTACATCCAAAATGGGTGCAAGAATGCAATGTGTGCTCAGAAATGGCGGGAAGCGCATTGACCGAGTGGAGGAGGAGGCGTCATCTGTTGCTGGGGCAGGAGCCCTTTAAAAATAGCTTCGCGCTCCCGCTGCCGCGGGAAGCGCTTTGACCGAGTGGAGGAGGAGGCGTCATCTGTTGCTGGGGCAGGAGCCCTTTAAAAATAGCTTCGCGCTCCCGCTGCCGCGGAAAGCGCATTGACCGAGTGGAGGAGGAGGCGTCATCTGTTGCTGGGGCAGGAGCCCTTTAAATATAGCTTTGTGCTCCCGCTGCCGCGGGACGCGCGCGGCCGGCGCCCGGGCCAAGGGTGGGCCCGTCCTGCGCCCGTAAGAGGCTGGGCTGGGTCACCCCTCCTTCGTTTTCAGTGGAAGGTGACTATTCATATCTAATAACACCTGGAGTACAAACTGGTGGTTTTATTTTGCTTTTACTGGGTTTTTGACAGCTTAATTAGTTTGTTTTTGTTTGTTGTTCTGCTGTTGCATTGTTTTTATTTATTCTGCTATTTTTGTAGTAATGGGCAGGAAAAAAGGTCCATTAACTGGTCCACTGGGGGGTGGTGGTGGCGGTAACAGACAGGGTAGTGGCACTACCACATTGGATTCCTTCCTCGCAAGAGCTGTCGGGGTTGTTACAAAGGAAATTGATTTGGCAGAGAGGAGGTTATCCATAGAACTGGAGGATTGGCGCCAGGCCCCAATAGACAATTGTCCTTGTGAGGCCGTGGATGTGGAGGTGGCTTATCTGGAGGAGGATCAAGGTGCTGTTATAGCTGCTGCTGAGTATGTCCAGGTTGAGCCAACAGAGTCAATAGAGGGTTCTGGTGGCCAAGGCCCCTCTAGAAGAAGTAAAAGACTATTATCTTCTCCCCCGGCCTACCCCATGGATAAATGTAGCCCTCCCCTGAGGAAAAAAAAGGCCCTAAAGAAATTGATATCCAAGCCAAAAACATCTTTTGTGGAGCTCCCTAAAGGTGCGAGCGGTGACCCCGCACCTTGTCAGCACCTGGGGTGTGATGCAACCAATTTATTGTCCAAATTTCGGGAATTGATCCAGGAGATTCTGTCCCCCGTTTTGGTGAAATTATCAGCCATAGAAAAAACAGTCTCGCAGATATGTGTGCAAGGAAGTCAAGGAAGGCATGGGGTAGGTGGATGTGTGGCTTTGACTGTGGATGAACAACAGCCGCCTGAAGCTCAACTCCGACAAGACGGAAGTCCTCATCCTCGGACGCTCCCCCTCGGCCTGGAACGACTCCTGGTGGCCCACTGCACTCGGACCCCCACTCACCCCAGCCAACCACGCAAGAAACCTCGGATTCATCCTCGACTCCGCTCTCACCATGTCCAAACAGGTCAACGCCGTCTCCTCTTCCTGTTTCAACACCCTCCGAATGCTCCGCAGAATCTTCAAGTGGATTCCAATAGGAACCAGAAAGACGGTAACTCAAGCCCTCGTCAGTAGCAGACTTGACTACGGCAACGCACTCTACACAGGCATCCCAACAAAAGACATCAAACGACTCCAGCGCATCCAGAACGCATCCGCCCGCCTGATCCTCGACATACCCCGCCGATGCCACATCTCCCCCCACCTGAAAGACCTCCATTGGCTCCCCGTGGAAAAAAGGATCACCTTCAAACTCCTCATCGACGCTCACAAGGCTCTACACGACACCGGACCCACTTACCTCAACACCAGACTCAACTTTTACGTCCCCACACGTCAACTCCGCTCTGCCAACCTCGCCCTCGTCCCCCGAATCCAGCGCAAGACCTCTGGCGGCAGATCCTTCTCCTTCCTCGCCGCCAAGACCTGGAACTCTCTCCCCACCTCGCTACGCCAGACCCAGGACCTCCTCACCTTCAGGAGACTCCTCAAGACTTGGCTGTTCGAACGGTAGCAGCTCCCTCTCCCCCCCCCCCCCCACCCCCCCCCCCCCCTCAGCGCCTCGAAACCCTGACGGGTACATAGTGCGCTTAATAAGTTCTCTGATTGATTGATTGATTGACTAGGCATCCCCAATCCGGTGATGAGTTGTCCCTACCAGAGGAAGTTGCAGGGCTCCTGGGAAAAACGTCCTATCCAGTGGTAAATCCTGTAAATTCTGGGGGTCAGGGTTTTTGTGCTGAGACTCCTCCGGCTGCACCGACCTCTCTATTGAGGGCGGGTAGGACTGTTAACATGTCTAGTTGCAGTAGGCAGCCTGATCCGGATTTTGTGGCAGCCGGGGGGATTGGCCAACAGCTGATTGGAAACGATAATTTAAACTTGCCGATGGCCAGGCCTTCCCCGGCCTGTCTGGATCTTCCCCCAGCATGTGCCCCCTACGTGGTAGTGTTGACAAATGTGCCTGTCCTTGCTCCTGGGGCAATTGAGTCTACGAACCAACTCGTAAATAAGGTGGGCCATTGGCTGAGTAACAACTGTGACTTTTCATGTAAGGACTTTAAGGAAATTCTGTTTGCTAGAAGAATTGGCTGGGTCGGCCCCAAAAATAAGGTGGGGAAAGAAGACTGTATCATTATAAATGTTAGATATCCTGCTCTGACCCAAAGGCTCCTTTCTACCTATCGTCCTGCTGTCCTCAGAGCAGGCTCAATGAGTATGGTCCCTCTGGGCTTTTTTTACAACCACATGCGATTGAGTACTGGGGTGTCTCTTGGTTATGGCAAGAATCCCCCCCAGGGTCAGAATAACCTGCAGGCGACTAGGAGAAGAACTGCTACCAATAGCAATTTATCCTTGGATGGGGTGGAATGACAATGCGCCAATGCATTGGCTGTACAGGAAGAGGTTCCTCCCCAATGTAATCTTATCTCATGGAATATTGCGGGTTATGATGCTAAGTTATCTGATCAAGCATGGGTTGGGTGTGTGACTAACTATGATATTATCATGCTTCAGGAAACCTGGTCGGAGGGGCTGTCTGTGTGGGATGGGTATGATAGATATGCAGTTCCAGATGTGCAGTCTCTTGGTGGCCGCTCGAAAGGTGGCCTGGTTACCCTAATTCGCCTCTCCAAGATAGTGGGTGCCTTTCAAATTAACTGCAACCACCAAGGTATATTGTTGGTATGGGTAATCTTCCCCAATAATTTTAATATTTTATTGGTTAACTTCTATAACGCTGTGTGGGATGGGGGGTGCCAAATTGGGGCTCTGTTCTCCGTTCTTCAGGTTCTGAAATACAGAATGGAGAAGGTGGGGCTGGAATTTTGTGCTATCGTCTCTGGAGATTTTAATGCCAAGCTGGGCAGGTTCAGCACTGTGGTTAATCCCTTTATTCGTGACTGCGAGGACTACTCAGCGTATGGTCTGCAGGACTCGAGAGGTAGGGAGCTAATAAAGGAACTCAGGAAGATGGGCTTTTTGAATTTTTATGACATAGAAGCAGTAGGGACCCACCAACTTCCAACTTATGTGGGAAGAGGGTCTGGATCCACCATTGATTACATTTTTGTGTCTCCCCCTATCAGAGACTTAGTGACTGGGGGTGAAGTGCTAGGGGAGTGCTTTAGCGATCATAATCCCCTTATAGTGTCCTTTAAACTCCCTGGGGCCCTACTTAATTAGGACGAGGTAGGCCTGTAGCAGTGGTGATAAAGGACCAGGGGAGGCGGCTTGGGTGGAAGCAAGTGGACCCCCAAAAAGTTGTAGGAAGGGTGGTTGGGGAAAATTTACATCTATTTATGGAAATACTCCTGATAGAGGCTCCGAATCCTAAGACTGTTTTGGATGCTATAACAGTGGTAAATGCAGCAGTCAGAGACTGCCTTCTCTCAGTAGGCAGCCACCCCAGTAAACGTAAATGTGGCTGGTATGACCAGGCCTGCTATGATGCAAGGGCAAACCTAAAGATGATTACCAAGAACCACCCTAGAGATTGGGCCCTTGTAAAAGAAGCTAGAATGAGGTATAAAAGGGCCCTGAGGGATAGTAAGCTAAAACATAAAGACAAAGCCTGGGAAGAGTTAGAGCGTGCCACTGCTCTGAAGGACCCTGGCCTGTTTTGGAAGGTGGTAAATAGAGGTTCCTTTGAAACAGAAACATCTGAGGGCCTTGGCTGTAACATCGCCCCGGAGGCCTGGGTAACCCATTTTTGTAAAATCTTTGAGGGTATTCCATTAAGAAATATCCAGGAAAACGTATATGATGTGGCCCCTAACCTAGCAATCAGGTTTTCGCTCCAGGAGGTTATTGATGCATTACAGAGTAGCGCGAGCAATAAAGCTCTGGGCCCGGACTCAATCCCTATGGACTTATATACAGCTAACCCCCAGCTATGGGCACCTATTCTCCTAAATGTTCTCAATGCAGCAGTTACTGTGGGCATTCCTGTCTCTTGGAGACTGGCATGTATTGTCCCAGTGTTTAAAAAGGGCGATCGTAATGACCCGAAGTCTTATCGCCCTATATCCCTCCTGGACTCTTCTGCGAAGATTCTGGGACGGATCATTCTAAGGCGTCTGGAGGCCTGGATGATAGGAAATGACATCTTCAGCCGGGAACAGTATGGTTTTAGGGAAGGCCTCGGTACGCAAGAACAATGTCTTAACTTACTGATGATGATCGGTAAATACACGCAGGCCAGGAAAGGTACCCTTTATCTTGCTTTTATGGACCTTAGTTGTGCCTTTGATAAAGTGAAGCGGTCTATTTTATGGGAGAGGCTAAATCATTTAGGTCTGGATCCTAATATTGTAGAGCTGCTCCGATATCTCCACTCTGGGACAGTTGCAAATGTAAGGGTAGGGCCTAATGGGGAATGCTCAGAGGCTTTTAAACTTTCAAGAGGTGTGCGTCAGGGGTGTGTCCTGGCTCCTACTTTGTTCCTTCTATATACAAATGGACTGTCTGATTTTCTGATGAAACACTGTAGGGATGTCCCAAAGGTGAAGGGTATTGATATCCCTGTGCTGACGTACGCGGATGATGCAGTCCTCATGGCCCGCACGATGAATGGTCTCCGGGAAATAGTTAGAGCTTATGTTACTTTTATGTCAGCTTTGGGTTTAGAGGTCAATTTTAAGAAATCACATTTTATGGTTTGTGGAAGACCCCTGAGCAGGGTGGGGGAGCTTAGGGTGGTGGATCAAGTTATTAGCAGGGTCCATGAGTTCCCATACTTAGGGGTCATTTTTGATGAGAAAGGATCCTGGAAACCCTGTATTGCCAGAAGGGTTGTGGTTTTCCATGCAACAGTTGGTGCGGCTTTTGACTTTGCTGTAAGGGTAGGTAGTAGACCTATCAAGCCCCTGCTTGAAATCTATAGGCGGAAATGCCTTCCTGTCCTGCTGTATGGCACGGCACTTTGGGGGTATAGGGATACTTGAGCTCTTACGGTGGAAGAAAATCGCTTTTGTAGAAGGCTCCTGGGAGTTGGACAAAACATCCCTGGTTTTTGCCTTCATCTGGAGCTTGAGTTTGTGCAGGATACTATCCAGTTGGCTCCCCTTCTGCTATGGATCTCAATCTGGAGTAACGAACATGCTACTCTTAATAGGGAAATCCTAAGGGATTGTTTGGCTTGCGACAATGCAAAGAATATGCCCTGGCTGATGCACATAAGGAAGATGGCTCATGACCTGGGGCGGCCTGAATTGTTTGATTATCCAGAGGGTCTGACTAGCCATGACAAGAAATGGGTTAAGGACAATTTTCTGAGAATACAGGCCTCCAAAAGGGAGGGGGAGGCTTTAGGGAAAAAATCAATCAGGGACTACATCATGTTAAAGATGTGGGTGGGCCCTGAGCGCTATCTTTTAGAAATAAAGGACGTGAGGGAAAGGTCTCTCATAACTCGATTCCGCCTGGGAAGCATTAGGAGTAATTTGTGTTTCCCGCTAGGTCAGTATGGGGACAAATGTATCAGACTTTGCCCCTGCGACGGGGTGTCCCATCAGACCTTGCTCCATTTTACATTGTTTTGTGTTTTTTATGCACCGTTTAGAACTCGTTTTTTATTACCTCTCCTAAGGCCCAAGGGTTTCGTGCAATATCGTCCTGCTTTTCTGTGGTTACAAATGGCCTCAGATATATTGGTATGGAAGGGCCTGGGATCATTCTTGAAGGGAGCTATCACCTGGCGTAATAATGTAGAGTTTTTAGAATTTGTTCTTCTATTTTATTGTTTTTTTTATGAATGTGGTTTTTATATGTTCATATCTATGATGGGTGTTTTTATCATATATGGTTTTATTGGTATATTAATAATGTATTGGTGATTATTTGCTGTAATGGATGAACTTTTTCATACCGAATAAAAGTTTTCTTCTTCAATAAATATTTTGAGGATATTAGCACTAAATGCTCTTTTGGGGTACAGTTTTCCCTTAACTTAAGAGGAGCATTTAGCGCTATTTGCTTCGAGCCAAATGCATCCTTTGTCTAAATGGACACACAGATGCATTTTGCTCTAATAAATAGCACTAAATGCAGTAGAACATGAATAGCATGCTCGACCTAACTGTGCTCTTGTAGTAGTATTCCCCCACAACCCAAATTACACCGAATTATGCAAGCAGGAGTAATTTTGTCAATATTTGTAATTCAGTGTCAAAGAGTAACCGAGAATTACTGAGAATACTCCAATTCTTGTGACATAATTAAAATTACGCCCTGGCCTACATAAAAGCCATACATTTTGTAGAAAATGCCCCTTAAATCAAGAATAGACCTTGGGACACTCCATAGTTTTGGTTCAACCTAGCATACCTTAAGCTCCTTTAGATATAAATGTCCCAATTTTTTTAATTAATCTTTGGGGATGCTTTACCCACAAAGAAACCTATCCCACGCTCTGCCATAAACTGGAGAATACATCTTGTGACTCATCATCTTTCCACTGCATGTCAGATAAAGGACTCAATATGGGGCAGTCTACATTCGGGGGCGTAGCTTGGTCAGTATGATTAGGGGGTTGTTAGCTTTTGATTTCCTAACAATTGCTCCGGGACAGCTTGTTAAAATATATTATATGAGAAACAGGATTGAAGAGGAGCTTAACCGGCAGTGGAAAGAGAGAGGAGAGCAGATTCTTAGGAGTACTTGAACGCAATATTTTTTAAACTAATCAATATTTTTTAGACCTTCAAAACACAGTTGAAAAAGAATGTGTGTATTTTTGTCAGTGAGGGGATGGTAAAATCCCAGGTGAAATCCGACAGACACTTCACATTACCCGACTGAAAGCACTTGTACCCAACGATTTATTGCAGAATACATTTTTACAGGGGAGGGGTTGTAACACCCCAAACACAGCTGTATACATTCATACTGTTCCCCAAACTCGTACCACCCAAAACAAAAAAGACATTTCTAAAAAACAAAGGAGATACATATTTGGGCACCTTGTCCTTCCAGTCGCTCCCCCTGCCCCTCACCCCTTGTCTCCCAGATATATACCACCAATGCACAATAATGCTCCAAAAGCAAGGGTAAATACTTGAGCACTTCTGTCCTTCCTGGTCCCCTGACATACATCATCAAGAGCAAAGACTGCTCCAAAAGTCAAGTTTAAATCTTTATTTATGTGTTTGTTTATTTATTGAATGTATAAAGTGCAACAACTCTACTGCTAAGACGCTATAAAGCCAAGACAGAACAGAGTTAAGGAACAGAGTTAAGGAACATGAACCATTTAGGGACGGTGTAGCTAAAATTTTAGACCTTTCTTAAACAAAGTAAGATTTTCTTCCTGAAGTAATGCTAAAGTAATTCTGTTTCATAAAGAAACAGAAGAAAGACAAAAAGCTCTTTCATCTGTATATGCCCGCTCTTAAGCTTGGATTTGAAACGCAGAAAGGTATGCTTATCTGATGCTACATTGTGAATGCTATCAATCAATTTAGAAAGGGTTGTGGGGAAATGGGGACTTGCATTGCCTAATGTAAAAGGCAGAGTGCCTTAAACTTGATATGCTCTGACATTGGCTGTCCTTATTAAGAAGCCAAAGCAGGAGAGATATGGTCACCACGTATTAATCATAGAAGTAGCCTGGAGGCTGCATCCTGTACAATCTGCAGTGCGTGCATTGTTTTTGATTGGTAGACCTTAATGTCTTTCTTATAAATAGTGAATTCTTTGTGAGATGAAGGCAGTAAGGAATGTAATTGTGCGCAAAAGGGTGAATAAATTGAGTACTTTCTTTAGGATCCAGAGATGAAAACAGCAGGAACGGGCAACAGAATTAATCTGAACAGCTATAGGCCAAACCACACTCACATACATTGTAGGCTTGGGTAGGTGTTATGCCCATTTTATAAGGTCACACACAACAGGAACGTTAACACGATCATGGGCGGAATTCAGTTTCAGCACAATTCAATTGAAAGAAATTGATTGACATCCAGTGTTATTTTGTCTGCATGCAGTTTTGGAGATTACTCATGGCTAGTGTAGTATCTTTCTTAATTTTCAATGTGTGTACTATCGACATACATAAACAATGGCTACCCAAAGTCTTAGAGCATCCTACTCTAAAACAGTACATTGACAGACACCACCAATTTGCAATTACTAGCCCAAAAATAAATAATAAATCTTGTGAGGTCCACCCTCCTACTGTCTCCCTTTCATGTACCACTGACTTCAAAAAGTCTCAGTGATTGAAGATACATTGAGGCACCCTCCATACTTCCACTGTCTCACAAACCCTCAAATCAATAGCACTTAAAAATAGACAAAATCAAGGGCAAATCTTGGGATACCCCAAACCTTCTGCTGCACCATCACACACAATCAGCAGCAAACCAAAATCCCATAATTAAGGATTGCACCTTCTCAAGATTCCATACCCCACAGACACACACAACCAAGATAACAATATTCAGAATAAATCCTGGGAGAACCCCGCATTTCTAATGACTATTCACTTACAACACTAACAGCAAAACATATTTCAAACATTGAAGTCCTCTCTTAGGTTACCTCGACTGTACCACTGCCTTCATAAGCCAAAAAATGACCCAAATACCGAGGAAACATCTTGTGATATCCATCATCCTTCTAATGTCTCTATGACAAATACCACCACCAGCATAAAATACCCCAAAACTGACGATGAATCTTAACACTCCTGCTCCCACTCTTTACATTAGGCACAGACCTTCATCAGCTAATGGCCTACGTCAGTGTCATCAGCAAGTACTTACAAATATTCAGCTGCAGCAGCATCTCTTTCCCGAATGATGTGTGGAAAAATGTTTCTCAGGGAAAGTTTAAGAAAAAAAAGTGTAAACTTGACATATTCTACCCAACAGTGGTTTCAGACTCATACGGATGAGTGAAATGGATATGTCTTGAGTTTGTAATAGTTAGTGTAACCCGGGTGGAGTTTTATCTATTTTCTGGTGATTTTCAAGTGTTGATACTGGTTTGAATTGGGGGCGGGGTGTCTAGTGGTTCTCCTCAACCCAACCCCCCTACACACGAGCTAGCCAAGTGCATCTGCAGGAAGTACATTTACCAATGCATAAAGGTGCGCGGCCTGCAGCGAATGACTTTCAGACCTTCACTGAAATTCTGCACTCAAACGAGCATGTCACTTCAACAGAACACGTTCGAGACTTATATGTGAAAAAGTACTGCCCAGCTCAGCTGCCTTCACCCTTGTACATATGCCAGCACTACCTCTGCCATCTGCATAGCAGCCTACCCCAGATGTGTCTGCATCTCCAGATGTATGCATTTCACTTCACCTCACCATGAACCGCCGCCTTCTTCCTCAAGAGGCCATTCGAGACTCTGGGAACCCAAGTCTTGTAGCCGAAGTATGTAAAGGCAATTGTTCGGTCTCAACGAGGCCTTAAAAACTTCCCCTTTTGACAGATAAGGCACATCGCTGTCCATTAGAAAAAGTGTAGGCATACTTGTTTCTTTTTGTATGATTTTTGTAACTATATGTAGAAATAATGCAAAGGTGGGTGAGTGCTTATTTCGCCTAAAACTGCCAGTTGGCACATTGGCCGTAAATTATAAATTTGGACATTATGGAATCCCTTCTTGTACATTCCTGATAAGCCTCAGACTGTGTATAACGAGTATAATTCTCTTGTCACCATTGTAGAATGATTTAAGACTTTTTAAAGGATAAGTCACTCCATATCTATGGAGCAGTAGGCTCCTTGGTGTCTTTTTTCTGCCTTTTGTTTCTAATGCTGAACATGTTAAAAATGTCTTTATTTTGACACAGTCAAACGATGGATAGCTAATTTCTTTTCTTCCAGTTAGGGAAAAGAAAAAATGCCTTTTTAAAAGAGTGAAGAATGGTTTTGGTTTCACATATTGTAATGCTGTTAAATGAGTAGACAGCTCATTTGGCATAAATGGTTTGTGCAGACATTAAGTCAGGAATACAGACACAAAGCTAATCAATGCACACTTGCACTAGATCATTTTAATGAGCTCGAACCCAATAATTATTAATACTAATAAGTTGTATAATGTGGCACCAGCGAAATGTTTAAGGCTAGTAATGCAGAAGTGTTTGAGCAGTCTTAGCAAAATAATTATTTAAATGCATTAGTGATGCACTTCAGGCAGATGATCAGGCGTCTTCCATTTCGAGAAGAATTGAGAATCCCCTCAACAGCAGATTACGGAGCTGCTCAGGGTAAAGCAAGCCCTTGACACTGCTCTGCCAGAATCTGGATGGCCATCCCCCCACAGAGCGGGCTGCTACGGGTCAGACAGAGACCTGGCCTGCAACTAACTTTAACCAGAGCAGTCACAAGCAAAACTAGATAATATTCTCCTCGCTATTGCCTGTACACCACACTCGTCCCCCTATTCTGCAGGATCGGATTGGTGTCAAACATTGGTCGTGACACCACAAAAAGAACTTTCCGAAATTCTTAGATGAAGACCTTTTGGAAAACATTTCTTGATTAGTATTGGAAGCTGATGATTGGAGCTATTTAAGTGTTTAAAGCGGTGTAGGGCCCATCATCTCTAGGTAATTTTCTCATGCACAACAACATAAAAAGTAAGCAAGCAGCAGAGAAACCGGGCTGTTTTTTGTTCTACACATACACACCTGCAGAGAGAGAGACCTACCACTGCACACGCACTCACTCCTACGCACACACACTCCTAGCACACACACACACACCTACATACAAACACGCACCCCTACATTCACACACCACACAGGCACACGCTCTTTGCACAGACGAATAGCACACCCGTGGACATCCTCTCAAAGGCAGATCTGCGCACCAGTACCCTGTGTAGAGAAGGCTTGCACTAGTGCACACACATTTGACTGGTTTTTGCAGAGCCTTTGGCACTTAGCATGCCTGTGCATCTTGCAGTATGCTCAATGACAAGTTTGTTTCCTCTCCGAACTGCAAATTATATTCTACCCCTGAGTGTTTTTTAATTTTGCATAATGCACAAATATTTTTTTTGTGCAAGGGTGCATGCGTGTATCTTCCCCATGAGAAAACATATGGTTCACAATAACTTCCTGATGAAGGTGCGCCATTTAAGACTCGTACATACATGAATGGCTTCCACCCTCTTCCTGGTCAGCTGGTCCTCAGATTCCATGTACCCTTATTCAGCGGTTTTATCAGATCTTGTTCCAGTGTTGTGGCCGAGGCATAACTTTAGCAGAGCATCTCATTCACAGTCTGCCTGTGATTTCAGTGCTGAGCCGGCAGCAGCACATCCTGCTACGCCAGTGCAGGGATCCATGCAGAGCAGTGCCAACTCACTCCACAGTGCTCTGATAAGGTGCATCAACTCCGACCTGTAGCAGCCCCGCTTTTGAACTAACGGGAATGACGTGTCCTTCAGTTTCTTCACCGCCTCTAATTGCAGTGTTTGAACATGTTGTGCTTTCTCCTATATTGGCACTGAGAGCTTAAAGACAGTTCTGTCAATGAGGCCACTTAATACTTCTGCTATCCTGCACTGTGTCCCTTACTATACCAATAACGTCAATTCTGACCTGAAGCACACCTTTCTATCGCAGTTTAGGTACCAACGCCAATGTCTGATGATGCACCTAGATTGTGGTCAACAGCATTGTCTCTTTTCATAAGTACCAAGTGTGACCTTTTCAGACAGTTCTTTCATATTTCTCAACAAGGGCCTTGTGTTCTAGGGCATGGAGTTTTGTTTATACGATTATGAGCATGGGTTTAAAACTCCCAGCATGCAAAGAATTGATGGATAGAAAGCCTGGGCTGTCTGGTGATGTGGCACATGACAAAAAGCAACTTTTTAGCCATGCCCTTCTTGATAGTGCTTTGAAACACACATACACACATAGCTATACTAATGGCACTTCAGTCCTAATACTCTTGCTACTTCAATACTGAACCGAACGTCTTTGTAGTGTACTAGCAATGCACCCCAAACCTGCATGTCTTTCAGTACCATCTCCTCTCCTACACTGCCATACCTCCAATGTCAGTCACGTATGCCTACATTAGTAGACATCTTCAATTCAGAGAGAAATGGTACTGCAGACAGCAGGAGAACAAAAGCTGCAGGCAGAGCAAACAGCAGGACTTCTGGTGGCAAGGCTGCACTTTGGATGAAGGGTCAGGAGCCATAGAGCTAAGTCTCTTATCAGATTGTCTGGGCATAATCAGGTGATGGGATGGGGGATCAGCATTCGGGTCTGTAACTCGGACAGAAGTATTTACTGCCTTAAAAGCATCATCTTTCTTGACAATGGCTGAGTTCAGAGCAGTGAGTATCTGTTTTGCTATACTTCAGACTGAGAAAAGACAAAATGAAAGGAATGCCGACAATGCAGCACTCTTGAAAAAGCACAGTTAGAGATTGGCCACATCCCAAGGTGCGTCCCCAAGACCGAACTGTTCCCTGCCATACCATAAACATTCTCTAGTACATCCTTATCTCTCCCTCACTCCTCCATGTTATGTCCCTGCCTTTGTGAGAAATAGAATGGCAGGAGCGAAAAATATGTTGCATAAGTTGTGCGAGGAAAAATACCTGCACCACCAATATCATAGTGTTTGAAGCTAAGCTAAGCACAAAATGGAGTCAGAGGTCAAGGTGGAGCTGGGCTAAAATACAGATAGCATTACAGTATCATCGAGTGGAGCACCGCTCTAGAGGATCAAAGGATGGGCTCAAACTGAAGCTGGGAGGCTCTGGATGTTTGGTATACTATAGTATCTAATATAGTAAAACAAACAAAATGTAGTTTTGTTACTACACAATATTGTATTTGCATTTCCATTGTACTTTATACTTCAGGCAACAGCAAGATCAGAATTGGTCTCATATTGTGTTTGTGTGTGTTTTTTTTCTTTATTCTTTTTTTTTTTCAGCTATGCTGGAATTTGAATCGAAAAGGAGTGAGATCTCGTTCACAATAGTATGCTACTCTGTAGATGGACTGAAAATGTGTTAGTGCGTTGTGGTCTACGGAGGAAGCGTTTTAGTGGCGTGCCTGGTGTCAAACCATATTACAAGCATTGTGTAGCTGATCTGTGTGTGGAAAAAAGTGTGAGTATGAGGTTGTAGATACATGCGGATACTGACCAGTTTGGAAACAGTCTGTATCGTATTGCTTAAACTGCAGTAAATATGGACATAGGAAGTGTAAGATGTGAGAGGGTGCTACACCAAGGAAGGGGGTGTGAAATGCTGCATGAGCTGCAGAATATGCTCTGGGTTCCACACAGGAGCTTCAAAGAAGAAATACACATGGATGGATATTATGCCACGAGTCATGGTAGCACTGATGGATTCACTGTGGAGCCACAAGATGCCAAACATGATGCTATCTGCCATAGTTGATGCCTGAGGAATCCACCCATGTGTACCAGGAAGCAACATTTGGGAATAGACATTACACAATATACATTAAGCTATAACCTATAAGCTAAAGAGTTCATACAGGAAAGGCAAAGGAATAGCCCTTATGCATCAAGTCCTGCTACACGATTTGAGGGGTCACACAGAGTTGGTAGGGACCAAAAGATACCACACATACATCAGTCTCTAGGGACCACCTAACAGTGGTAACATCATGAACCTTCGATGTAAGTAACATTAAGGATCAAAGACAAACTGAATCAATCAGTGATTCTGTACAAGAAATGCATTTAGGTTACAGACAAAAAGAGGGATGGACAGGGGATGGCTCATAGAAAGGTTAATCAGGGAGGTGAATTGTAACACTTGCATCCTTGGCGTGGACTCCCCTAACTTTTTGTCTGTTTCTCAGGTTGTTGATGTGTGCTGGACTCTGTTTTAGCTGTCTTTGTTACTCTGGGCACTTTACCACTGCTGTCCAGTGCTAAAGTGCAAGCACTCTTATGTAAAATGTATGTGTAATTGGGTTTCCATGATTGGCATATTTGATTTACTCCTAAGTCCCTAGTACAGTGCACTAGAGGTGCCCAGAGCCTCTAAATCAAATGCTACTAGTGGACCTGCAGCACTGGTTGTGCCACCCACTTTAGTAGCCTTGTAATCTTGGCTCAGACCTGGCACTGCAGTCTCTGTGTGCAGTTATTAACTGCCAATTCGACTTGGCAAGTTTACCCACTTGCTAGGCCTAAACCTTCCCTTTTCGCACATGTAAGACACCCCTAAGGCAGGCCCTAGGTAGCCCAATTGGCAGGGTGCAGTTTATGTTAAAGGTGGGACATGTACTTATATGTTTTATATGTCCTGACAGTGAAATACTGCCAAATTCGTTTTTCACTGTTGGAGTGCCTAGCTCTTTCATAGGTTAACATGTGGGCTACCTTTAAATATGATTAAAGTGTTGATTCCCTGTGGGAGCAGATGGACATGTGGAGTTTGGGGTCTCTGAACTCACAATTGAAAAATACATATTTTAGTAAAGTTGGTTTTGAGATTGTGTGTTTGAAAATGCCACTTTTAGAAAGTAGGCATTTTCATGCTTAAACCATTCTGTGACTCTGCCTGTTTGTGGATTCACTGTCTGGGTTAGTTTGACAGTTGGGCTGATTGCACCTCTCTCTAGACAGTGACACAAAGGGAGCTGGGCTGTAGCCTGAATATCCTGATGAGCCATCTGTGCTGGGGGGGGGGGGGGGGAGGAATGGTTACTTACACCTGAAAGGGATGTGCCTTCCCCTCACACAATGCAGTCTCCAACCTCCTGGTGTGTGTCTGGGGCCTGGCCTGGGCAAAGCAGGATCTCACAAACAAGAGATTCTTTCCTTTGAAGTACGCCTACTTCAAAAGCCAAAATGGAGATAAAAAGAGCACCCAAACCCCTGAAAAATTAGATCACTTCTGGACATCAAGAGGAACCTCTGCCAAGGAGAAGCTTAGGAGAAGTGCTGCCCTGCCTGTGACTATGCTTTGTGGAGCTATCCTGAAGTTACTGCTTCTGCCGGCGAAAGGGGACAACGGCTAGACTTTGTTGTGCATTCCTGCTTGTGAAGAAATCTCCAAGGGCTTGACCTGAGCTTGCCTCCTGTTGTTGAAGTCTAACGGCCATCAAAGACTTCCCCTGCCAGCACCTGGACTCTCTGCTGAGACGCCTGCCCTGCCAAGTGGTGCCCCATACAGTTCCTGGGCCCTTGAAAGGTGAAGTTGGCAGCCAAAGACTGAAAATCTATGCACAGACCACCATGCGGAACAATTTTCGACACACCTTCCGAGACACGGCTGAGAAACGACGCACCTCCAGCTCTGCGGCTGAAATCTACCCTCCACCTGCATCGCGACTGGAAGATCGATGAAATGTGGCTGGAGAAGCGATGCGTAATACCCGCTAACGAAGGCTGATAACGACGCAAACCCCACTCAGCGCAGTTTTGTGACACCGTGCAACTGGATTTTCTACGCAACATCGCTGGGTGTGGAATAACAACGCAAAGCCTGCCTGGGCCCGAGGGTGCCTGTCCGGATTGACGCATCGATGTCCTGCAGAGAGGAAAAACTACGCACACTGACCCGACCGGAGGAGGAACGACGCACAGTCTCGCTTGCGATTGAGAAATCGACGCATCGCTGACCTTTTCCGACGCACACTCGCCCGTGCCGTATTATTTTAACACAACCCAGGTACCTTTTTCGCGCTAACACTTTTAGCACTGTTTTCCAAGGATTTAAGACTCTTTTTGCTTTTTAATTCATAACTTGCGTATGGTGGATTTTTGTTGTTTTGGTCTTTTTTTTTTTATTTTTTTTTTTAGATTAATATTACCTATTTTTCTAAACCTGTGTCGTGTCATTTTGTAGTGTTTTCACTGAGTTTGTGTGTGTTGTTACAAATGATTTACACCTAGACTCTGAAGTTAAGCCTGCGTGCTTGTGCCAAGCTACCAAAAGGCTGAGCGGGGGTTAACTTAGGGTGATTCTTCTTTACCCTGACTAGAGTGAGGGTCCTTACTTGGACACTGGGTAACCTGACTGCCAACCAAAGACCACATTTCTAACATGAATAATGCAGAGATTTTAGTGTGAAGGCTTTATCTGGCTGTAATAGATCCAAACTGGGAAGATGGCACAGGAACGATCCCTTAAACTTCTACACCCTTTACCTCAATTTCCTGGCAGAAGATGTTAAGTTGGGGGCGAGAGAGGAAGACGGGTTCAGGTGAGTGACATGTGAGAAAGAAAGGTCAGTTACACTGCAGAGGAGAAGGGTTCAGTAGGACACAGACAAGGAGGAACAGGGAAGCCAATGTCTCCCAGCTAAGGACACAACTCTGCTCGTGAAAAGTAGAAAGATAGTTTCACAGTAAATGATGGACAGTTTTAGCAGACAAGCCACATTTTTTTCTTTTTAAACAATGTCCAGGAAAGCATCGCTTCCCTCAGTAAGCCACAAAACACAGCACACAAAATAGCTTTCTCAGAGCAACACCATTTAAAAGCAAGTTGTGTAAACAGGACTTCTCACTGAGGCTTTCTCCGCATGGGTAGGATTAGAGCTGGACAGCAGACCGACGTTAAGTTATGTGTGTGCTAAATATTCACGACACCAGGACCCAGGGACTTTCAGCGCCCACTGCATTCAAAATCTAGCTGTATTCTACTATTTAAATGTCAGAAATGAACTAATTTTCCTCCCTGGCACCAGGGTTGACTGCACCCTTTATACGTCACTGTGCAAGTCCATGCAACTGAACACGGCCTCACCCTTTGTAAATAAATTGCATTAAATAATACCCCCACCCCAACCTACTGTATCCCTTGGATCAGGGCTGGCCCCACCCCCAGTAAATGAACCAGCTGGGTTTACACCTGGACGCCAGATCCACAGAACATGTTACTCCTGGGCCGCCCACTCTCCCAGGGCTCGGTGAAATGATTACATTACAGGTCCGGTGCTTCCTCGAGGCAGGAGAGGTCCAGACCCACGATGGGATCATTCTGATGGATCCTCACAGGCAGCCGGTAGTTATTCTGTGAATGAAAATGGCCCATCCATGTTCTATGAAGAACCCATGCTTCTAGGCCTGCAGCTGCTTTGGTTTGTGGGACGTGATCCATCTTTGGCTGGTGGACTAAGATGACAGAGGTCAGAGGGGGTAAAACCGCCGGCGGCTGGGCTTCAACCAGAGGCCCGTTGAGCAGAGCCTGAATGCTCGTCTTGCCAAACCATCCCTGCTTCAGCGGCATACACGTCAGTGGGACTCCCTGCGTGCCCTGTGGTCTGTGCCCAAGTCTTCCCAAGCAGGCATCTCCCAGTCTAGCCAAGCTTAGTCTCCTCTGTGCTGCCACCTGTCCTTCTAGCTCCTGCTGCCACCCAGGCATTGAACACTTCAAAACAACGTATGGAACATGTACGCAAACACTTGCACACATCTCCACGTACTGCAGCTTCCCCTTTCATACGTGTGCGCGCCTTGTGATGCGCAGACCTCTGGCCTGTCGACACACCGGCCTCACAGGTTGTCTGTTTTCAGGTCCTCGGCGAGTGAGGGGCACAAGGAGGAGAGTCTCCGAGCAGGAAATAACGCTGTTAGGGTCTGAAGTGAGAAGTGTTCAGGGGCTGGGACACCTATTACTTACTGAATGCATCATGAAGCGAAGTCAAGGTGGATTTACATCTGCTTATTTGGTTACGTGGTACTCGGTTCAGGAAGAACATGTAGTGTTGCTGTTCTACTCCTCTGTTATTTTTCTTGCCTCCATAATGTGGAAAACATGAAAGGTTTTAGTTCAGTTTATTGATGGGGATGGGGCAAAGATGAGGCGCTGTGTTGGCTTGTTAATGCTGTGCTACCGCGAACACCTCTGAAATTAGCAGATATATAATCACATTATCACTCTTATCGCCGTCTCGGATGTGAGAATCTAGTTATGTGCACCTGCGGCTGCCCTGGTGAGAGCTTGCTTTGTAAGTGTTGAAATTGAACTGAAATGGCTCCATCTACGAGTGAGCACGGTCACATACCTCCTGAAAACACTCTGCTGATTGTGAAACCAATTAAGATCTGCAAATCGACACTAAACTAAGGTAAACATTATAAGACAAAAAATATAGTTTAGTTTTTGTCAGAAGTGCTATGAAGTCCCTAAACTGAACCGCCTTTCAGCCCTTCATTTGGAGATACACAAAGTTTCGGTTAAAAGTCTGGTTGAATGTGGTAAAATAATCTGGAGTGATGCTGCAGGATCAGATCTCATTTGAACGGATAATGCGAATTCGTGATGATGTATTCGGGAGAGGAAGATACTTCAGCTAGCTTTGTTTCAGGAGACGGGGATGCTCGATGAAGAGGTAACCCCTGAACTGATAAGCCCTGCTGTAGGAAGTGCCCCTGCAAGCCATCCTTTATCCCTTTATGCTCTCCCTTAACTTTGTTTTCTCCAGGCCCTCTTTCCTCTTCCCTGCTTCCTCACCCTCTGCTTGGCGTCACCTGTCCCTGTTTGTAATCCCTATCCATACTTTTTTCTTGTTTTCTTGCTTGTCCCTCTCTGTCCATGCTTGGCCTCTCATGCCCTGTCCCCATTCGTTCTCTCCCAACCCTGCACGTCGACTCTTTGCTTTCCCTGACTCGATTTTCTCTACCCTGTTCCTTCTTCCTATCTGCTTGTAATTCTTACTTGTGTGATCCTCTTATCCATGCATCCCCCCATGTCCCTGATCGCCTTTCCCTGCTTGCTCTCTTTGCAACCGGTTGCCCTTGCCCTGTTCGCTTTCGATCGTTCCTAACCCTTACCACTTCTTGCTCTTACAGTACCATGCTTTCTCTTGACTATGACTGCTTGCTCTCCACTGTCCCTCAGTGACATCATTGACATTACGCGTCATGGCCAGGCCGTCTCGTTTCCTTTTTCCTCTTGCGCTTTACTGTTTCCTCTGCCGTTTCCTTCTGGGCGGGCCCAGCTCTTCTTTTTTCGCAGTGGTGCTGTGAGAGGCGGGCAGCAAACCCTCCATCACACTAATCTGAGACGTCTGTGAGGTGTTTACACAGCAGGCGTTATACCCATGTGGAGTTCTAATCACAGAATCCCACTGTGACCATGTGAAGTGATCCGGGACAAGACATTTAAATCTCGACTACGCCTTAATCCCTACCCGCCAAAAGCACTATATAAAATACTCGCCTTTCATTTCGTGCTCCAATCCTCCACCTTCTCTTGTCTTCGTCTTTTGCTCCTTGTTTATGCTGCTCTCTTTTACCTTCGCCCTCTCCTTATTTCCGAATTTTATTTGCTCTGCTTGATCTCTTCTTTAGTCCCTGACTCTCTGCCCTTACACTGCCTGCTTCCCTTCAAATAATTTGCTGTTTACCACCCAATCCAACTAAAATGTGTCTGGGATAGTTTTCCCTACCCTCCACCCACCCCCCATCCTGCCTCCATGACGTGATATCAGCTAGAGCTGTGCCATCCTCAAGCTTGCAGCAGCAAGGGAGGTTGTCATGCTTGTTGATTAGTATTGTGGGGAGTGCAAGGCTGTCTTAACATGGCCAGGGGCAGGCAGGTTCGTGTAATGGGATTATCTCACACTGCATGGGTTTAATCTTTTCGTGCTTAAGTTATGCCTGTTAATAAAATTCAGCACTGCAGTATGTTATGATAAAGTAGTCCCTGAAGGGTATGGATGGGAGATCATGTGAGTGGAGGGGGCGTCAAGGGTCATACAGCAGTGGTGGGACCAAGCATGCTACACCAAGTAGAACAACCTCAGCACACCCAATATGCTAAAGTCATTTCCTTAGTCAAGGCAGAATTAAGACTGTCTCAAATGAAGAAATATGGGCCTTTTTACTGAAACAATTTCCTTGTGTAAAAAAGCGATACGACTGCCTTAAAAGAAAGATATATGGGTCTTATTTACCACTGTCATTCCCTGACTTAAGACTATGGGGCACATTATAACATTGGTGGTAAGTGCTGGCTACTGCCGCGGCGATGGCCGCCAAAAGACCATCGCCGCGGCTAACATCTGTCAGCCAAATATGACCACAGCCGGGTTTCCACCACAAGAAGGGCAGAAATCCAGCTGTGGCCATACTGGCAGATGGCGTTAAGGTGGCACTGTCAAATAATACGACCTGGCAGTGTTCTGCTGATGGGTGCTGCTGGCGGTAGCAGCGCCTGTCCTGTTCCCTGCCAGAAGACCCCCTGGATGCAGGTAAGTCGAGTTTCCGACAGGGGAGGGGGTGAGGGGTGTTGTGTGTTGGGGTGTGTGCATAAGTGTGTGTGTGTGTGTGTGTGTGTGTGTGTGTGTGTGCGTGAATACGTGTGTAGTGTTGTTTGCGCGTGTGTGTGCATGTGTGAGAATGCGTGTATGAATGGAAATGCAAATGCATGTCTGCATGTCAGTATGAATATGTGTACGGATGTGTGCATGAATTAATGGATGCATGCGTATATGAATGCGTGTATGCCTGTGTGAGTGAGTGTATGAATGCGTTGTGTGTGCCTGCGAGTGTGCGTGTATGGGGGAGATTGCGATTGGGGGGAGCGTGGATGGAGGGGGCATCTGGGGAGTGTAAAGGGGGGGGTAGGTGTTCCTCCTACCAGTGACAGGGAAAGATTCCCTGTCACTGGTAGGGCCTACCGCCATGAATTTCGTGGCATAACAAACCCCACGAAAACCATGGCGGTAGACAGGGTTAAAATGAAGCTGGCGGTACAGTAGCAGCCGCCGGGTTGGAGATTATCTCTGGCCCGGCGCCTGCTATCACCTTGGCGGTCGGTGTGGTATATTGGCAGGATGGCTTCAGCCAACCTGCCAATGTCGGGGTATTTACCACCAGCCTGTTGGCGGTACTACTGCCACATTTACATCGACTGCCAAGATCATTATGATCCCTACGTTTTTAAAGGTTTGTCTTGGCTTTATGCAGCCTTATGACTGTATTTAGTCAGACAAGCATGTTTTAAAATGCATTAAGGATGTTCTAAGATTCTCTTAAGCCAGTACAAAATATCTCATAAATGAGGGACACTTCTTCCTGACTAAAGACTCTTTAATACTGTGTCACACGTTAGGCTCAAGCGGTGGGAACAATAAGTAAATCATGCCCAGCATGTTGAGTACACACCGCAGAGACGTGTAGTTGAAGAACTAAAGCCCCATTGTGCCATCTTATCGTTTCATTATTCTGCTTGCGACAAGAGAAGTACTCTTAATAAAGATGTAAATAGCACCTATCATTGAGGCACCAAAGACCTGTCTTACTAGAGTTTTATCTGCCTTAAGTTAGGCTTTAAAGCAAGGATGAACAGTCTTAAAACTATTACTACACTGCATTAGGCCAGTAAAAAACCCTTCTTAAATCAGATCCATATTTCATGATTCAAGACAGTCTTAAGAATGTCTTAAGTCAAGGAAACACTCCAGTTATTCAGACTCCAGCATATACTTTTTAGTGCCTGGTGTTCTCTACAAAAAGTGTGGAGGAAATACAATGCTTCTCACCAAGTGACAAGTACAACAATGGCATTATGGTGATTGTGGGAATAAATTTGATATTGCCTGTGAAGTTAGGACTGTGGCAGACTATTGGCTGTGCTTATACATGGCAGGAAGGTGTGGGAGAGTCTTGAATTCTCATCTACCATCATTATTTCTTATCTCAACTATTGTATAGCAACGTTTATACCCCTATGCGGGGTGCTGCTGCACTTGTCTGGAAATTACTTATTTTATTCACATTGTTGATTAGGTGTGGTCATTTTAGCCTTCTCCTCGTGAAGTAACAGTAGATGTTGTAGCACCCAGGATAATGTGCTGCATGGCTAAACATTTATAAAGTCCTAAAGGCGAGACCTATTGTCTATGCCAATGCTTGTTTTTTTGTTTTGTTCCCCTATGTTAAGTTTTTCGTTTTTGGTCTTCACTACATTTCTATCTAACTTTGTTACTTTTAAATCATTCTCACTTCCATCATTACAGAAAAGTAGGTTTCTTTCCCACCCTGTTTGAAGATGAGGTGTGGTTTCCATTCCAGACATACCACATCCCGCTTCCTGCAGCCATGTTACCATTTAATGAGCTAATGTGAGAAAAAGATAAGTGACAGCTGCAACAAACAAAAGCGCGATAGAAATTAGTTCATTTTAATGAATAAAAGAGCCTGCACCAGCACACTGCACAGTGAAACTTTTGGCTCCTCTCTATAATATCATTATGCTTTCTTGCAGATGGAAACTTTCCAGACGTTATCATTCTTCCCATGAAATTTTAGTGTCGCATCTGTGCTGAATCTATTAGTGACGCCCATATCAAATGCGGAGGGACGTGCATTGAGTACAGTTTGTTTAAACAGTCATAAGGCACTCGCAATTAAATATGAAACTGCTCAGAAACTAGCGCTCTCTGTCAACCAGTTCTAAATAGTGGACAACTTCCAAACTACATAACTCCCTTTAGTTGTGACCAGCTTGAAATGTATTAATTGTGTCTACAGCATGTGGTGATACCCTAAGAAATCACTTCCCCAGGTCACGGAGATGCAAAGGTCAGGCTAATTAGGGTTCCCTTGTGAATATCTTTTGTACATTGTATGTCAGTCTCCACTGTCTACTCACTGTTTCAGTCACCCAGATCTAGATAACATCTTCTTGTGGGGTGCACCTACATTTGCAGCAAACGTGCACCATCTAACCACTGCCAAATTATATTTTGCACAAGCCAGTCAGTGCAAATGTCGGTACAAAATTGTTTTGCAGATGTGCACTATACCAAGCATTGGTGCACTATCTGGTCTCCACTGTTAGTGTGTGTGACCTCACCATCTGCAAATTATTCTTTTTCACTTGAATGTTTTCAGTGTTGCGCCAGAGTTACTTGTTTCATAATTAACTAAGCCGCATTTTCAGAAATAACCTATGACTGTTCTCATTAGTCTTAGAACCTCCATCCTGATAATCACTGCCCAGGAAACCATTTGTACAAGTCTGACACTTGTACAATGATGCCACGTTCACCATGGACTAGATCTCTCTCTCTTCCCTTCTCTTAACCCGCTTCACTGCCCCACAGTCAAGGGCCCTCCCAGCTATCTGGTGGACCATACCATAAGAGTTGTACACCTAGTCTGCAGTGGTACTGAAATGAACGGAGTGGCAACGTGAAAAAATGAACAAAGGTGTAAGGTCAGTGTCTCACTGTAGCATAAAAAGTCCTATAGCTATGTCCATGTGACAACCTGCCCTTCATTGTATCTTTCTGGCAGACCTGGTATGTTTTCTTGTGCTTGGAACTTATGTTAGAAATCTCCTGTTCAGTGCTTTATATGTTTTTAAGTATTTGCTCCAAGCGAAGTGCTAGTCTTTTGAGATGACTGGGGTATACCCAAAGTGGTACACCTTTTGTATTTGTAGCTTGTTGTATTTCTAACTGTACCCATTCAAAGGAATGCCTGGCAGGCACAGGCTTTCTCCCCCAAGCAGTGCTCCCAGCTTTTCCCTGCGATTGGAGCTAGTCCCAATCTGCAAAGATGAGGTAAGTCACAAGGAGGGGGGATTCGCTCTTCCAGCTCCAGACCAGAGTCAGTGAGGGTGCAATATCTCCTGCGACACCCTTCACGGTCCTCGGAGGTAGGGGGGAATCAGTCAAGTGCAGGTCTTTGTGTGCAGGATCAATCCACCGGTCACCACTCCAACCTTCTTTCTAGATAATGACCCAGACGTTTGGAAATATTGGTATCTGCAGCTCCTTCTGGCGTATGAGGTTGCTACGGTACTTCCTGACCTAAGCGCAGATTCTTCAGATGCAATCACCCCCACCATGGCACCCCCTCCTGACAAACAGTGTCACCGAATAAGGTGGAAACAAGTCTCAAAGCTCTGTCACCAATAAGTTAAACGGCATATAGGGTTACTGTGGGAGGAGGTGCGGGTGGGGCGCTTTCTGCTCCACACTCAATACACAGCTCAGGTCATGACGGCCCTCTCCTGGCATACAGGAGTTGCAGCATCGCTCCTGCATACGGGCTATGACCCAATTGGTGTACGGACATTTCCTTTCACCTCGCTCAGGGAGTTCTCTCAGTAGGGCTCCCCACTGGACCTTACTCCTTCCAATGTGGTCCTCTTCCTCACAGGACACAGTGGTCTTGGCAAGCAGGTGATCTTGGTTTCCCAGGGTGATGTCCCATCACCCATCAGGGGGACTGTCAGGCCTTTTCCCCTAGTCCTAGTCGCAGGCAGAAGTCTTGCAGAGCTTCCCCTTCTCAAAGCCTGTCTGGCTGCTTGGCAGATGGCCAAGTTTGGAGTCTCAAACACCCCTTCTTATAGTCCATTTATAGAGACCAAATGAGATTTAGGGTCTGAGTCTTTGACATTTTATGTTGGGATTCTGCTTCTTTTAAAGTGTACACTTTTCTTTCTCTTATTTCTTACTGAATGGCTGTCTGTCACATCAGGAAAGACTCAGAAACTGATTGTCCCACAGCACAGCCATCGGGGTGACTAGAGTTCACACCTGGATGTCAGCCATAGTAATATGCACATCGAAATGTTCATCCGGGACTTCAACCCCTACTCCTTATGATTCCCTTATCAGCTCCTTCTCCTTCCTGAGATGTATCCAGGCCCTTTTCTTGTGATTTATCACTGAATCAAAGAGGAGTCTTTTGAAGTGTAAAGGGGTAGTCTCTATCTCCCTTCCTCCATGCATTCTAACACAACAGACACAAATACATTCAGCACACGCATTCTGTCCATGCGTACTGCTCAGTACTGGGTAGCTTTTCTGTATTGTACCAGGGTGTTCTATTTGTAAACACACACACTGCCAACACACACACTCACCATGTAATGCTGCACAGCACTTCACCCTTTATGTATTGTACTTCTCGCAAGCACACATACATGTAGCACATGCACGCACTGCACAGCACCATATCTCTCATGTAATGTATTCCTCACAGGCATACATTCATTCATTACATGCACTAACCATTCACGTTCTACTCAGTACTGCTGTACTGTACCCTACCCAGGCACACATGCATCCAGTGCAGAGTCACTACTCCTGCTCTACGTAGCACTCTACTTCTACCTTATGTATGCCAAGGATGAGTTAAGCACACAGCAGCAGAACTTCAGAAAGGTGAGTGAGTCTGTATGCCTATGCCAATAAGATCGAAATCCCTGAGACAGGCCTGTGTCATGGAGCACACGCATGATCCGTATTTACCTACGACAAAAAAACATCAGCATTAGGGATCCAGACAATAGTGCAGTTGGACACTCAGGGCATTTGTACACATCTCTTACGATGCAGAGGACTTTTCCGTCTCAACAGAGGGATACAGGAGAGAATGCCTAGGTTTGTGTGAAAATAGGGTATCCTTGTAGAGATCCTATTTGATGTATGCAGCTCCTTTGCCTTGTTAGTGGTGTCCCGTTCCCACTATGCTGTACATATTTACACATTCAGATACACCTTCACATTAAGGTTAATTTACAAAGGTTTTCCTGGTGTAGCACTGCGATTGTGGCAAGGGCGTATAAATACAAATCTTTGTCCCAAAATTTTTAATTTACTCCAAAATATGGAGGAAAAATACAGGAGTACTTTTTAACATTTTTAGAAGCTGGGCCAAGAATACTCTACCAGAGTTATTTTGCTATCAAAAGAATAGTACTTTAACACCACGGATATATAAATATAGTACTCTAAAAGGAGGGATAAAAATATATATAAAATCACAAAAGCAAAAATCACATTATTCTCAATACTATGTTTATCACTAACTGAACTTAAAGAACGGGTTGTTCCTTAAGTGTGTTTTTTTAGGAACTGAGGTGACCTTGATCATCTTGGCAGTAGCACTTCATAATGTAAGCTTTCGTGGACATCAAATGTACCCGATTTTATGAAAGCTATTTTAATTATATTACTCTTCCAGTGGCCAGGCAACTGTGTGTGAAGATTGGAGTGCGCACTGTCGGTAAAATCGTTTTCATCTAGGTGGCAGAATTCAGACGTTCAATCTACCATTTGCCCTACCTGCAACACTACAGACTATTTTTTTTTTTTTTTTCGTACAAAATTTATTTCAGCAATCTTACTTGGACTGTTTATTATCATAGTTTGATTCTTTTTTTAATATATATTTTATTGATTTTATATATCAGATATACATTACAAGTCGTATCATCTTCCACCACAGGATTACAATATATCTGCTTTAAAGAAAACATATGATACCCCTACCCCCCTCCCTCCCCACACGGCTTGGATCACTTGTAAACCTTCAACCTCATTCCTAACTGCGTTTAGCGAAGACCTTAAGCGTGTGCCAATTAGCTGATGGGTGAACCCCATTTATGACTAGTGTGAACTTTTGTTGTTGCTGGAACTGTTCCGACAGGCGTGTGGTAGTAGCCCGGGATGAAGCCTGTCGCTTCCAGAGAGTGGGCGCTATTCCATTATGCTGTGTTTATTCGCGCGTTTACGGGCCAATAGGCAACTAGTGTGCCAGGAGGAGAGGCATGCAGGCCGTTGCAACTCTGTATATGCCACGCATGGATTATGTCGTTAGCGGAAAGTGCGTAAGTGTAGACATGTTGTCTAACCTATCATTACATTCCCGGCTTATGGGGGTTTATTGTCGTTTTTTGCCTCAAGTTTAGCCACTAGTGTCTCCCATACTGCACTTCCTGTATGTTGTTGTCCTTCTCGTGCCAGCTTTTTCAATACTTGATGTTCCGTGCGGGCCCAACGTAGTGTTAATATGTTACTAGTTTTCCGAACAGGTGCCGTGGGAGCCTTCCAGTGCATAGCTATTAATCTTTTGTACATTAAGCAAGCTAAATCTATAAATTTATGCAAGTGTCTTTGTTTTTTGGATCTCGTCCTGAGCCCCAGTAGACAGGATTTGTGTTCTGTTGACAGTTAGCCCTGTCAATTCGGAGATCTCCTGGACTACCTCCGACCATGCTTTTTGTATGTTAGAGCACTCCCAGACCATGTGATAAAAGTGAGCTAGCGGCGCTTTGCAGCTGGGGCAGGACGGGTCCGAGTCTGGAAACATGCGCTTTATCCTGGCTGGAGACAGATATGTTTGGTGTGTGTAATTGAACTGGGTGTATCTAAATCTGGGATTCCTTGACACTCCACGGGCGTGGTGTAGAGCGTTCCGCCACTCAGCCTGTGAGATCTGGTCTGGGAGGACGGAATTCCATCTCTCCCTTGCTTTCTCCACATGTGGCTCTGGAGGTTTATTCAGGATTTTGTATAGGCTAGATATTACATTTGTTTGGGTGTCATGTTGTAGAATATGGTGGATTATAGGCGAGGATTCTGGTTCATTATTGCCCTGCCCCCATGTTTTTTTTATTGCATGGCTTATGGCATGGTATGTCAGGAATTGGCCAGGATTTATCTTGGTAAGATCCTGTATTGCCTCAAACGGCATGAGCATCCCATTCTCAAAGCAATCGCCCACTGTTTGCACCCCCGCCCCCAACCACACTGCCGCCACCTGCGCGCAGGCTCCCGTCCACCCAGGCAGGTGGTACAACGGGATGCATGGAGAATAGGGGAGTATGAAACCCCCTCCCTGTACATATTTGACCCAGCAAGCGTGTGCAGCCTCCATCAGTGGGCTGACGTTCCCTGACTTGGGGTGTTTGGATGCCAACCATTGTAGTAAGGGGGCGCCCTCTAACCAAGTCCGCATCCACGTTGTCTCCGCCGTTACCGGCCTGTGTATCCAATACTGAACCCACTGCAATTGTGCTGCTGCGTAGTAGCGTTCAAAGTTGGGGGCCCCAAGGCCCCCCACTTCCACTGGGCGCTGCAGTATGTGAAGGGCCACCCGCGCTCTGCCCCCGCCCCAGATGAGCCACCGCAGGACTGAGTTCAGATTCCTAAAGAAGCTTTTAGGAATAATGATCGGAAGAGCCGCGAAATAGTATAGCAGTCTGGGCAGAATCAGCATATTTGCGATCGCCACCTTTTTTGGTGGGGAGAGCGGCAGTTTGTTCCAAAATTGCAGCGAGCCTTTTATAGCGGCCAGCGCCCTGCCCAGGTTGCCGTCTCTGAGGTCTACTGTATCGTGGTATATATTAATCCCTAGGTATTTAAACGTCGTAGGGCACCATTTTAAGCTCCCGAGTGGGGGAGCTCCTTGTCTCTCGGGCGGCCGCTTTGTAAGTGGGAACGCGCATGACTTTTCCCAGTTCACCACTAAGCCCGATAGACCTCCGAACTCAGCTAGCAGTGATATCACTGAGGGGACAGCATCCTGCCCTTTCCGAACATATATTAATGCATCGTCTGCATATAATGATATTGTGTGGTGGACCCCATTCCTAACTATCCCCCAGCTCTGTGCCATGGAGCGTACCCTTGCCGCGAGTGGTTCCATTGCTATTGCAAATAACAATGGGGATAGTGGACAACCCTGTCTTGTGCCTCTTGTAATTGAAAAGCTGTCAGAAATTACCCCGCCCGTCTTCACCCTAGCTTGTGGGTCCGAGTATAATGTCCGAACCCAGCGTATATAATTGGGGCCTATTCCCATACGATTCATTGTGGTCAGCAGGTAGTCCCACTCGAGCGTGTCGAACGCCTTTTCAATATCCAGTGAGAGCACCATTTCTTCGTGTGCGTCTGAGGGGGTAACACCCATTATGGACAATAATCTACGGATGTTTAAAAAGGTGTTGCGCTTTGGTATAAAGCCATTTTGGTCATCATGTATTATATTGTGCATGATAGGAGCTAGTCTATTTGCCAGAATTTTGCCTAAAATTTTACAGTCTAAATTTAGGAGTGATAGTGGTCTGTAGGATTTTACTTCTGTGGGGTCACGCCCTTGTTTGGGGATCACCACTATCAGGGCTTCTCTCTGTGATGAGGGGAGATTCTCTATCGTCCACGCTTCCTCAAACACCTTCAGCAGGTGGGGCTTTAGGGAGGACAAATAAGCCGTGTAGTATTCTAGTGGGAGGCCATCTGCACCAGGTACTTTATTCCTGGGCATCTGCGCTAAGGCAGATTCCATTTCTCCCAGTGACAGGGGGACCTCCAGGAGCTCCCTGTCAGTTTGTGTTAGCTGTGGTAGGACAGAGCCCGACAGGAAGGATTCGAGTTGCGAGGGGGTGCACGATGTGCGTTTAGTGTATAGCTGCGAGTAGTATTCTCTGAACCTTTTGTTTATCTCAGCTTGTGTAGTGGACATATCGTGTGTGTCAGTACGAATGGCTCCGATTGGGGGTTGTTGTCTATCCTCGCGCAGTAGCCACGCCAGCATTCTGCTTGACCTGTCCCCTTCTGTTTGTAGATGCATTAATTGATAGTTATTGTCGTGACATCGGAGTTTGCTGTCTGCCTCATATTTTGTGCGCCGTGCTTTTAGGGCTGTGTAAGGGATCTCACCACGTGCTACTGCTATTTCTGCCTCTCTCAGCTCTTTTTCTAGTTTGCCAATTTCCATCTGTAATGTACGTCTTACTCCCCACGTAGACGACATGCAGGAACAGCGGACCACTACCTTATGTGCATTCCATTCTATCGCGCGTGACGTTGCCGTGCTAGCATTTGCCTCCCAATATTGGCTTAATGTGGCTTTCAGCGTTTCAGCAAACGCTTGGTCTTGCAGGGCTGTTACTTGGAATCGCCAGGTGGGAATCGCCTGTCGTGCCTTGCCCCAGTTCAGTGTTATTCTCAGTGGGGCGTGATCTGACAGAGTTTTTGCTAGGTATTCTGGCTCTCCCAACAATGCTCCTATATCCTGAGTGCCCCAGATTATGTCTATTCTAGTGTGGGTTTTGTGCGGTACGGAGTAGAATGAGTATTCCCGCTGTTGCGGGCGTCTTAAGCGCCATAAGTCATATAATCCCATAGTATCCGCCCATTCCTGCAGTGGACCTGGGGGTTTCCTGTGCAACGTGGAGCTGGCCTGAGTGTGGGATCTATCTAATGATGCATTCGGGGTGCTGTTAAAGTCTCCTCCCCACAGGGCGGGAGTCATTGGATTTGTCAATAGTGTCCGTGTGAGAGAGCCCAGGAATCCTCCAGTTCCAGTGTTTGTAGCATATACTACAACCACCGCTAGCTGTCTGCCATCTAATTGGCCCTCCACTACTACGTATCTCCCGCCTTGGTCTATCTTGTGTGCCGATACTTGGTACGGGACCCCGGGTGCGATCCAGATCAGCACCCCCCTTGCAAAAGCCCCCCCAATCTCGCGAGTAGCACCCGCAAGTCCGGCTCTAGCATGTGCGTCTCCTGCAGTATGGCAATGTGTGCTCCCAGTCGCCTAAGGCATGCATATATTCCGGAACGTCTGTGTACCCAGTCCCCTCACATTCCATGTTATCATAACAAACTGGTTTATATTGTTACCCTTGTGTGTCGCCATTTGGGTGTGTGGGGTAGCACGTTGTGTTTAGCATGTGGTCTCTGTGCCTAGTCCTCTTTGTCAATGCTCCTTTAGCCCTGTCTTTTACTAGAGGGGTCGCGCGCTGCATTTTCCTCTGTGTTTTAAGTGAATCCGGCGTGTGTGTATAAACTAAACTACTAAACCCAACCACCCCAAATGAAGCCCCAACCCCGCTAACTATTTGTGCGAAACTTCTAAACCTATAAATGTGATATACAACCCACATCCGATTGGATTTCCGTGGAAGAGTGGACATATCTGTCAGATGTGACTCCTTTGCGGGGCTCACATCTTATTGCAGACTGAGTCTGCCAATATCGTTGGGCGCCCCCCGACTCTGCGCGCAATCTGCGCTCTGTCCCTGCGCCCCCCACAGCCTCCTATACTTTCATACCAAAGTTACTCATTACTGATTGCGCTTTAGCCTCAGCGCTCATCTTCTCCCCGGAGTGGGGGGCCCGCCCAGCGCTGCAGAGCCTTCAGTTCTGATGCCGCCAGTCCATGGGAGCTGTTGGGTGTGTTTAGAGTTCGTCAGCTGATCTGGGGGTGATTCTCGGCCCTCCCAGCTCGCCTGTTATCGTGGACACGGAACTTGCCGCGTCCGACTCCGTGTCCATCACAGAGGGTTCCCCGACCAAGGTGAGGCTGCTCTGCATTAGCAGCGGAGTCTCTTTCAGTATTCTTGCTCTTTCTTCTGCCACCTGACGGTCGCTTGGTTGGCCTCTAGTTCGCCTCTTGGTCCTTTTTCTTGAGGTAGATGCTTGCCACTCCTTGTCCCCCTCTAAGTCTTCTCTTGTTCGAGCAAGGCCCTTGGCATGTAGCCAGGTCCAAGCGTCTTCTGGTGTGGTGAATATGTGGGTGCGGTCTTCCGACACCACCCTCAGCTTCGCGGGGAATAGCAAGGCGTACTTTATGTTATGTTCTCATAGACGCAGTTAAATTTTTGCATAGGAGTTCCATTGGTTCTGCACCTCCTGCGTGAAGTCTGGGTAGGCATTAATAGTCGAATCCTCGTACTTGTAAGGGCCTTTATTGCGGAACTGTTGCAATATTGCGTCTCGGTCCCTGAAGTTGAGGAATCTGGCGATCACAGGCCTAGGTGACTGGCCCGGGGCCGGTGGTCTGCCCGGCACTCTGTACGCCCGTTCTACCGAGAAGAACTTGGGTGGGGTCCCGTTCAGTACCTCTTTGATGAGCCATTGTTCCAAAGCAATTTCCGCGTCTGGTTGTCGCATCGCTTCTGGGAACCCTAAAAAACGAATGTTGTTGCGGCGCACCCTGCTCTCTGACTCTTCCGCTCTTCTCCAGAGCACCTTCAGCTCTGCGTCCATTCGCTGGATCTGTTTTCGATTATCCTGGGCCATAGGGGATATTTCAGATAGCCCTTCCTCGTTCGATTTCACTCTTTCCGCAAGTTTGCGGTGGTCTACTCGCAGGAGGTTCAGATCTTGTGAAACTGCGTCTATCCTATTTTCCAATGATGATTTAGTGTCCATTATTGCCTGTAGCACTTTCTCAAACTGCGCTGAGTGCGCCACTAGAGTGTTCTCCAAAGACTGTAGGGACGGGTTGGTCTGTTGGTCGTTGGGCGTTGTGCCAGTGGTGTTGCGGTCCAGGTGTTTGGTTGATTTGGCCCTTCCAGCCATTGTGACTGTCTATGGGTTTCCTTGCTGGGTGTTGCTGCGTACGGCTCAGCACCAGTTTCCCGAAGGGGGATCAGCTTCTCAACTACTGTTTTCCAAGTGGTTTGCTCTTTTCTGCCCTCTTTATGGCGTTGGTTAGTTGTGCCCCAGCGGGGCTTATTCTTGGTTTCCGAATGTGTTCAGTGCAGCCTGTGGAGAAGTAGATGTGCCAGGCCCCTGAGGGTGGGTTGCTGCTCCCACCACGTGGATATATCCACTAGTCGCCCAGTTAGGGTTCAGCATGCCACCAAAGCTATGGGAGCTTTAGGCATACTCTGTCCCGCAGGCCTCCCCGCTGGGCGGCTCGGCCGGTAGGAGGCGGGTCGTTTTTGAAGCGAGTTGCGGCGGTGCCTCCCGCGGTCACCAGCAGCCCACCGGAAGAACAAGGCTCCCACTTTATGTGCAGTTAAATCGAGGGGGGGGGGGAAGCCCGGCAACTGTCTTTCGCCCTTTTCGCGATCCTCCTCCAGGGTGTACTTCGCTTTGAGGCTGAGGCCAACGCTGCACCACCCGTGTGTGCAGAGGTGAAACCCCACTCCAGCTCAGGCAGCCCCCCGCAGCTCGCTGGAGTTCATTTCCTGCAGGCAGGGGTGCCGGGGGGGGGGGCAAACAACGGTGTCGACCCTCAGTCTGGGTCCCAGCAGCCCCAAATGCGCACCCTCCTCACCTCAGTCTCCCCCGGTGGGCGCCGTTTCACCCTCAGGCCCTCCTGAGCCAAAATCCACTGCAGGGGCCCTCAATATCCTTGTTGGGCCGTCCTCGCTGTTGTTTCCACGTTCCCCCTGGGCCAGGCAGAGCCCCTGCGGGACCAGAGTCGAGCCCCGGCGCCCCTGCCCCCACTGGGGCGGGCAGGGAGAATCCGAGACCTTTGTTTTGCCGCCCACGCGGCAGGCACCTCTCAGGGGGGCGAAGGCTCCCCCCGCGGTTTCCTGGCTTGTGGGGGCCTCCGGCCCAGCCGGGCGAAAGCTGCCGGCGTCAGGAGTCTCCTGGCCGCAGCGCGCCCGGTCAGGCTGCCGCGGCCGCCTCGGCCGCCTCCCTCGGCTCGAGCGGGCAAGCCGGGGTGCAGCTACCCCCGGGCTTGCGCTGGGCCCCCGAACGTCTTTCTCTCGTTCCCGGCCGGACGGAGAGCCCGCTGGATTCCGCGGCGCACTCCAGGCGTTCCGCCGCTCATGAGCCGAGCGCCCAGCGTCGGGGGGGCGCCCTAAAAAGGATTTTTTACAGCAGGCCCTGGACGGAGCGGTCGCTCAGGCGTCCGTCCTGGCCGCCATTTTGGCCACTCCCCCTGCAACACTACAGACTAAACAACGGCACACCTTATTTTCTTTTGCACAGCTTACAAAATCCCTTGGAGAAAGTGGATAATACTGATCTGCCTTCTGATGGGATTATCGAAATGTGTAGTAGCCCTAAGAATCTTGAGGACAGATACGGATGAATCCACTGTTTGCGGTGTTGCAAAGTCCTTAGATAGTGATTGGTGCATTAGAGGAATGCACACTGAAGAGATAATTGAATAGGAGCATCTGTTATAGGGTTGCATCTTGTGTCCCCTCGCACCTTTTACCTTACAGAAAAATATCCATATAAAACCGCTGTGACATCTTGGGACTTATGCTTTTATTCTACAGTGTTTTGCCCTTGTTCTACTATATTTGGTAAATTATTTCTCTTTCAGTTTGCGCATTTTAAAGGTTATGTTTTACATTTTTTCAGGGTGCTTTTACATCGTGATTGGTGTAATGGAGTATCTGTTTTATATATGATCTTTCATGGTTTTTACTAACCAAAATACTTTTTTATTTATTGACTTCATATTATTACTATTTGCTTATGATCACTGGAAAAATTACACTGAACTGGCATTACAAATGATGCAACATGCAGGGAAAGAACACGATATTGGCATAGTAACATCAAACACCTCAGTGTTCTTAGTTAAAGGTTGATGGGACTAGTAATGTTTATCTTGCCTCCCTGAATAGGGTTAAGCTTGTCCATAAACTTCAAACCTGGATATTTCATGACCCAAAGGGAGTGCTGTGTTCCTGACTCCACCACCCTGCATGACAGATCCTGAAACTAAAGGGGGATGAGTAGTTGTCAGGGCCTCAGGGGCTTTTAGGGTGTAGATAGCCTGGTGCATAGACTATAAAAGGACTCTTTAAGGTTCTGTATCCTGACAACTGCATGCTAGATGGAGGCTGTACCTTTGCATGACAGGACAGGGTCAAGGGCCCAACCCCATGTATCCTAGCGGCACTTACTCCATCTCCTACCATGCTAGATAAAGGCTAATGGGTACTGTGAAAGGGCACATGAGGGTTCCAGAAATGAGAGTGAGCAAAGAAATATTGCCAAAGGGAGTGAGTGTTCTCACCACATGGACATCATTTAATTTACCAGCACTTGTAGAGGTACCTTGAGTTGCTCTCTTCTGGCCCTTGGTTCGAATTGAAGAGAATCTTGTACTCTATCTTTTTTTTTTTTTCAAACAAACTTTTAGTTTTTTCAACTATTGTCACGTGACGAGCAGCAAAAATGAAAACATTAAAATTGTCATCAAACGCATGCCCATCAATACAAGGCTATCCATAGTAATTGTAATCCCCCACCCCATACTACTCACCTGCCTCCCTAAGTCGCGCCGATAGATCGATATAGCAAATACTCATGCCTCACTAGGAATCTTCTCATTTCAACAGTAAAGGGCAGTTGGTAACCTTAGTGGTGGAGAAGTGTGGCACAATGGTTAGAGCGGCAGACCCTGAAGCAGAGATCTGGCTCAAGACCAGGGTTCAAGTCCCGCTTCGCAGGTCTTGGGCTCAATTCCCTTGGACCAGATAATTCTCGCCTCGGTGCCTAATCTAATTAATGAGTCCCACTCTGCAACTCTGGGCAATAGCTTGCTTAATCTCCACAACGGCCCCAACAGCGCTTGGATGCCTGGCTTCACCCTGGGGGTGCCCAGGAGTGGGCACCTCACAGGGAAAAGCCAGGAGGGGTTCCATAGTGGTATGAGTACAGCGCCTTGAGACCCTAACGGGTGAGTAGTGCGCTATACAAGTGCAAAGTTAGTTTGTGGTCTGAAGCTGGTCTATTGGGGTCCAGGCATCAGCTGTCGAAATCGCAAGTGTTTCAGCACTTCTAGGCATGGGCCACCTCTCATGGGCTACCCAGGGATGTTGCTTGCGGTGGGGGAACTGGGTCCTTCATGCAGTCTACTAATGATTACCAGGCCCTGGCGTAACTAATGCGCTCGTAACCATCTAGCCTTCTGGAGCAGTACCTCTCTTTCATATCCCACCCACCTCTCAAGCTCCCTGCACCATGTTACTGTTCAGGGTCTTCCAGTAGCCCTTCAATTCCTTGTGATTTCCCTTTTTGCAAAAATAAAGGCCATGTCTTGAAACCTACTTGTTGCCTTGGTCTTAGCAGTGTGTGGAAACCAACTTAATAAGCAGATCCCTCGGGTACAGGGGACCTGCATCTTGGTGATATCAGCAACTGTGTTCATGACTTCCCCCCTGTAAGCAGTGAGCAACGGGAAACTCCACAACATATGCAGGATCTCCATTCCTACCTCCCCACATCTCGGACATGTTGCTTCTTCTTTATTGAAATAGCTATTTATTTTCCAGAGGTGAGGTACACCCTATGCAAGACATAGAAAATGATTCACTTGAAACGGGTATTCCTCAATACTTTAGGAGCCCTTTCTATTGGGGGTCACCCTTAATGTGGAGTTCCCCAGGTCGTCCTCCCATCGAGTCCATGGGGTGTCTAGGGGCATAATCACGTCTTCTCTAACTGCCCTATATATGTAGGCATTCTGGACATAGAACGCTAGTATTCAGCTGCACAGGTCCAATGGGTGGCTTGCTGGCTTTCTGCCCGCCCCCCTGCATGAGATAGGGTTTATCCATAAAGACTTTTAAGGTGGGCTTACTGCACTGCTCGTTGTTTCCTACAGACCATTCTACGGATCACCATACGAGGTTATCATGCACAGCTTTCTCTTGCCTTGCTAAAACTTGTGAACTCAGACTCGAAGAAACTGTGTGCTCCTGCACTACCTTTGCTAAGCTTTCCCACTCACACAGGACGGCTGTGCTCACAGCAACTCCATCAGTGGCGTGCTGCAGGTATCTTAAAATTGAGGGATTTGTTTCTGGACGGCGAGCTACTAAATTTCCAAACCCTTGTGGCAGACTACCATCTTCACTCCTGTTAACTCCTTATTTACAACACCTTAAACCATCATTAAGTGCCCTATTTCATGTCTGCCACCTAGCACTAACCCTACATGAGGTGTGCCAGAAGCTCTACACCAAAGAGACTGGTGGCAAATTGATAGAATGGGTGTACAAACCTTTCTTGCAACATTGAGACCACTCCAGGTCTTCTCGTCATACTACCTGGGTGATTGATGTGGCCAAACCTCTGCAAAATACGGACTGGATTAAATACTGGACTTTTCCCCATAAAGTATCCCATGGCTGTCACTTTCAGTACATTCATAGAGCTTCCTAGGGAATGCATTCTGCTTTTTTCTTGCCATTGGCTTTGTGATTTGTAACTCACATTTTTTGCTTTAAATTTGCTGGCTTTATTTGTTTTATGCTATGCAGCTTGAGTTTGTCCCTTCCTTTGCCCAAACCTTATTTACAGTTAATTCTGTTTTTGTTAATTCTGAACTATGCTGATAACAAATACCTTTATATGATTAAAACAAATCATTGCATTAGGTGATACAATTTACACACATCATTATCTGTCCACAGTATAGTTTTATTTGAAAAACTGTATGTCTGTGCAAAGTAATGGTCATTCCTATCAAAAATGTGTTGTCTGTAATGGCAGCGTGTTACTCTGTGTCACTCGACTCTGTGTCACTCGACTCTGTGTCACTCGACTCTGTGTCACTCGACTCTGTGTCACTCGACTCTGTGTCACTCGACTCTGTGTCACTCGACTCTGTGTCACTCGACTCTGTGTCACTCGACTCTGTGTCACTCGACTCTGTGTCACTCGACTCTGTGTCACTCGACTCTGTGTCACTCGACTCTGTGTCACTCGACTCTGTGTCACTCGACTCTGTGTCACTCGACTCTGTGTCACTCGACTCTACAGCACTCTACTCTACAGCACTCTACTCTACAGCACTCTACTCTACAGCACTATACTCTACTATGCACCACTCTGCACCACTCAGCACTATTCCACTTTCCACCACTGCACTCTATGCCATGTGAGTCTACACTGCACTCTATACTACTGGACTCTCTGCCACTCTAGATTATCCCACTCTACTCCACTGCATTCTATGCCACGCACCTCTGCCCAACGCCACTCCATGCTACTTCACTCTATGCCAATGCACTCTAAACAACTGCAATGTACCCCACTGCACTCTACACTACTGTGCTCTACGACACTGCTCCTATACCACTATACTCCACTCTACACCACTGTGCCACTAACTTTTAGCCATGCTGAACAGCAGCCACTCTGGTGTATAACATGACTAAAACACATTTAACATGCGCAAATACATTTTGGTTAAATAAAAAAGTCCTTCTAAATACAGATTTGAATAATATACAGTTTATACCTACTACTAACATTTTTTTATAACAGTCCAATAAACCCACACACTCCAACGCAGGTTTCCAAGCCCCATTACATTTGCAGATTTACCAGTTGTGCACATTTGCATTTCTTTAGGAAAGGAGACACCCTGACAAGAAGGCCTTTTCTCCTCTGTCTGCCCCTCCCTCCGAGCACAGGAGACTCCCTTTCTTTCAGTTCAGCTGGGGAAACTGATCTGCCCTAATTACATTTTGTCCTTTAGGTGAAAGGCAAAAATTACTGACAAATACTGTCCATTAAGCATTTCATCACGGACAATGGATGGCAGGGCGAAATTATGGGCAGTCTGTGGAAAATTACAGATGGGTGGTCACCCTAAACTGAGCACTCCGTGAGCAGCGGACAGACCCAGTGGTGGCCGGAAGCTTTAGGAGGGAGGGAGGGAGAGTGGGGTGGGCAGGGTGCACACACACACACACTCATTCTTTCAGACACGTAGGCATGCACATCCATTAACAACACTCATACCATTCAAACATGCACGCACCAAACATTAATTTTAAAACATCACAGACACTCATTCTTTCACGCACGCACATCCATTAACATTCATACCATTCAAACATGCACGCATGCACCAAACATTCATTTTAAAAGATCGTACACACTCATTCTTTCACACACACACACACGCATGCACGCACATCCATAACACTCAAACATGCACGTGCGCACCAAACATTCAATTTAAAACATCACACACATACACACACACACATACACACTTACCTTCAGCCTCCAGGTCCCGGGAGGGTTGGGACTGCTGCCTGCGGTCAGCCAATGAGGGAAGGCAGCAGTCCCAGCCTCGTCACAGAGTGGGATGGGGTCACTGAGACTGCTGACCCCACCCCACTCTGTGAGAAGTGTCACCGATTGACACTCGCCCTGGGCGCTTCAGGGCTTAAACCTGAAGCGCCCAGGGCAAGTGTCAATGGGTGACGCTTTCCTTGTCACACAGGGGAAGGCCTCGAGGCACCTTTGCTCGGTCGAGGTCACGCCCCTAGGAGCTGTGACCTCCTCAGCCCAGCAAAGTTCAGCTCAGGCAGCCAGGAGTCCGCGCAAATCGCGCAGGTCTGCTCCTGGCTGCCTGACCTGAACATGAAGAGTGTCTGTCAGGCTGACCTTTGTTCACTCTTCATGAGGGGCAAAAGGTGGGGTGGCGTGGCCCCTCTGCCCTAAAGGACGGGTTGCCAATGGACAGACCTCAGTTACGCTCAGGTGCACTTCAGCAGGCCACCAGTCGGATCTGTGTGGCAGAGCAGCGCAGGGGGTCAGTACTGCTCACCACCCATCCGCAGTTCCAGTTAGTCTCGGGGTCTGGGCTCCCTGCGGTGCATGGGGAGAAGCCCCTCGGGTGGATCCTCAGCAATGTGGCAGGGTCAGGTAGCTACACTTGCAGCAAGCCATATCGTTCTCCGGGCCTAGCCGCTGAAACCTCGCCTCTCGCTCTCTTTCCCAGTAGGCTGGCGGCAAGCAGCCAACTCACCTCTTAACTGCCCATCAGCAGTTGCTGCGGCCTGAACACTCCCTGCCAAAGGTGCTTTGGAGCAGTCTGGATTAGGGAGAATGGCAGGCAGCACTCAGTTTCCCCCAAGTGCCACTCCAGCAGGCCGCCAGCCGGATCTCATGGGGCAGAGCAGCACATGGGACTCAGCATCGCTCACCGCGCATCCGCAGTTCCCGTTTGTTTTGGGTTCTCTGCATTCCGCCCTGCGACCAGGACAGAGCCTCCAGGGTGGATCACCAGCAATGAGGCAGAGGCAAGTGGCCACCTTCACGGCAAGCTGCATAGTTCTCCGGGCTTAGCCGCTGACGCTTCACCTCTCACACTCTCTCCTCGTAGGCCACTGGCAAGCAGCGCACTTCCCTCTCGCCTCTCTGGCAGCAATGGCCGCAGCAGGTCACCACCAGAGGTGCTTTGCAGCAGTCTGGATTGAGGCTCTAAGGTCTCTCTGCAGGGATGTATTCCCAAGGTCGGGCTCTGGTCAGGATCACATCCCATTCGCGTCTAGAATTGTTGTGTGGCCCCTTCTGCCATTTTTGGATTTGCCAACCCACAGCTCTTGTAGGGGACCGCTGGGACCTACATTATTCCCTAACGCACATCAGCCGCCGAATATAGCATTTAGTGGGGCCGGGGGGGACTCGTAGCATATAGTGGATGCCCTCAGACAGTCCTAAAGAATAAGCAAGATGGTGCTGTATGGGGTTTCCCAGACAAGGGCTCCAGTTTGTGTGACCTACTCCATCAACGCTTGGCCACACTTCCTCCTTGGTACTCTACATCTTGTCTGTGTCTCTGCTTTCTTCAGACTGCCAGGGCCTTATACCTAGGCAAGGTCACGGTTGTATTTTGGAATATCAAGCATGAAACTATCATATCTAATCAATATTATATACGAAAACAGAAGATAACGGATGGAATGCTTGAATTAATTTCAGCCACTGGCAATGGTAGGGGGCGCCATCCCAATCCATCAATTTTTTGCCCAAAATCCTTACCGCTAAAAGAGAACTGCCAAGAATTCTGCCCGCGATTCTGGTTCCAAGCTTTTGGAAGACGGAGGGAAACAACTGTTGAGCTACAAAGGCTCACATATATTCAGTCGGGGACAGTTAGCCCAAATCTAACTATCCAGTTAGATTCAAAGTCAGCACCAAAACTTTGGAGGAAGCAATTAACTTGAAGAACATTTTCTTTCCTATGTCCAAGAAATCCATGACCACAAAGTTTGAGGTGACACTGTCATTTTGGTTTTGTGTATTGTTGTCATAATAGATTATCTCCAGAAGCACAGTGCTGAGTATGCAGATGGTGAGGTAGGCAAAATCCATTCACTGCTATTTGTCCTTCCCATGAGTAGATTGTTGGTTGCTGAAACCAAACTGACACAGGCCTAGTGAGCAACAAAAGTTTTTCGCTCTTTATCCAGATTGATGGTATAAACCGGATAGTTTCATTCATATTCTAAAGAATGTAAGCAGGCTGGAATGAGAGAAGCAGTGCAGAGAGACGTTCAGGGAGAGGACATATGCCGGGTACCACCTACCACTAAACCAGATGGAGAAACCAACACCTTAAAGACTGGATTGATCAGGGAATATCTCAACAATGGTGCCTATCGAGCATGTAATCAGGGACACGCATGACTGCTTTTTATACAGTCTACATAAAGATGTGGCCCAGTCAATGTTTTGATTCACAATGCACTGTGTAGTTTTTTGTCTTTTTTTAATTCTCCATGGGGAAACATGTTTCGCTATCTGGAAGCACCTTCCATACACCACCTATATTTGTTTTTTTTTTTTTTTTTTTGGGGGGGCTGGGGGTGGGGGGTTGTCCTTTCCCATTGCCGCCCTGGAAGCATTATTGGCCCTGCCAATAAAAGTAATCTATATGACCATTTCCAGGGTGGGAATGGGCCAAGTAAAAGTATGCGATAACCACATGCTTCCCCCTCCATTCCAACCCCTAACTCAAATACCATGTACAGCGGAAGAGGAGGTCTCACTAATCACCTTTATTAGAAAAATTACTTTGATCCTCTATTGCACTCGTTTGATTACAACGGAGTGGATGTGTCGCACCAAACGAGAGCCAGGAAGGATTGGAAGGCCCACTTTCAGTCGCGGACCACTTACGTCATCTCTTCAGTTGTAGGGAGCACTTGCAATTTAATTCGAGACATCCACTGACTTGTGTATTACCCGACTGTTGTGTGTTCTGCCACTGTAACGAGTTGTCTTCAAAGGTAAAGGGAATGCGTAACTTTAATTTGCAGTTTGCATCTTTTAGCTTATTTTGTGCAAAGAGCCACTCTGAAATGTTTTCTGTCTTTGCCTTACCCTGTGTTCTTGCACATATTCAAGCCTGTCTCCACCAAATGTCTCGCAGTGCATGTTCTGTGATTGCTAGGTGACAACATAATGCTAATCAGCTCCTAGCACTAGAGGTGTGAGTAGTGCTGAGGCGCTGTGGAAATGGAAACGAGCCTCTTATTGCGGTACATAAGTGATGGGTGTATGACGACCCCTTATGTTCAAGTCACACCTGTTCAACGTGCAGGTAATTGCTGACACGTTGAAATCCATAGTCCTTCCTCTCTTTTGCATACCTGCTGTAAGTACCTTGAGTGAACAGATGAGCGCTAGGTGACAGTTCTTTTCAGAATATGAAATTGCCGTTTAATATTCATTGCTCGGGTTACACAATCATCACGATCATCTGTAAGAATTAAAAAGCTGCAGTGCATAGCACTGGGTAACGGACAAATTTCACTCTGTCTTACTACACAATGATGCTCAAGATATGCTGTGTAGCGCGTCTTCCAAATTAACTGACTCAGGCGGCAGGGTAAAACTTACTTTATTTTCTTACTAAATCAAACTCGCCCATATTTATTAACTCACAGAATAATTCACCCTGCTTATAAACTATTGATATAAAATATCGATGTGTTATAAAATGTACACATACAATATCATTTCAGTCATAAACAGCACAAACGTCAAATCAACAACTCCGAATGTATTCTATTATTTCTTTCGTACATTTACTTGCACACAGATGCAAGACATTATCGTTTTTTAACTTAATTGTCGTCCCAAGATGGGAAAACTGCCACTTTTTACTATATTGCCTTATACTTCTTAATGTTCCATGGTGAACAGCATGGAAATATGCCAACTACATTTTGGCTTATCGACAACTACAGTCAGCCTTCTACAGGGTACGGCTTTTTCAGTGACTCCACTTAAACATTAGGAATGGACTTTGGATTTCCATCTAACTAAAACCATTGACATGCTTCACATACAACGTTGAAGCAAAACTCACTAATATTACTGGAATAGGTGAATCAAACATGGACTGGTGTTCTCCTCATTGAACATATAGAACATAAATACTATTTGTAAGGACGTATCTAATCACAAATTATTCTTATTTCTGATCATCATAGATTTTTCACAATTACTTTTTGCTTCTAAACGTAACACACTATCAATGTTTCCCAAACCCTTACACATAAAACTTACCTCTACACTTATCAAAAAGTGGTCATCACAATAAGATCCTTCTAGACCATTACTCAACACAATTCATTGAAATGAATTTACATCATATATGATTTAGTGTGATGAGTAGAGACTAATAATTAAAAAGTAACTTACGGAGAGTTTCTATTTCACTTTGGAGCACCCTCAAATATAGAGCTTCCATTCGTGCTTCATAAGTGCCAAATCTTTCATGAGTGTTATGTGCTTAAGTACTTTGGAGCGGTCACATATATGATTCATAACCAAGAAGAAAATAAAAAGCTTTACTTCTAAAGGAATGCATAAAATAAAACTTAGTTTCGATCTTGTTTCACATAGCCAAAACAAAGTCCATCTTTATAGGAAAAATCTGAAATGAAACGCAAAATAAGTAATCTTATCAAGTCTAAGAAGAAATAGCTAACACATAAGACTACTAAACCAGACCACAAACAAAAGCATGTAAACGTCTAGTTACATAAATACAGTCATACATATTAACATTGTGTTACATTTTATAACATCTCAAATGTAACACTGTCTAATAAGTGGGCCACCTGTACCATTAACGGCACTCAACAACGATTTTAGCACTCTAAGTCTATTTGGGTATGACAACTCTTTGTATTCTTCACTAAATAAGTCAATGAGCTGGCTCCATTTTCTTGTAAAATCTTTTCCCTCCTCTTTGGCCCCTTTTAGCAGTTTTCCATCCCCAAGAGCCACCACTGTCTTTCAATCCACTTGTGCTCTGTGGGGCCATCGGTTGTCCCTAGAGGGAAGGAATTTGCTGTTTATCAGGTAACAGAAGGTAGGGGATGAGGCATCCCTTCCTCCCCATAAGGGATAGATGTCCTCTGATGGGCCCTGAGAAGTGTAATTTCATGGCAATTAGCCAGTGCTCTGTCTGTGATTAGTTCTGTCGTTGTCAAGATGGAATCCCAGAATGATTTGTTCTTGGTGCAGGACCATAGAATATGCGACCTTATATCCACATCCCCAACAGCAGGGTGAATTACTCCCCTGTCTCATCTGAGAAAACCTTACTGAGGTGTAATGCCACCTATATAGCAATTGTGACTCGCAGATGTTGAAGGGGGCTGGATGGCACGTGCGGGTGGGGGGTTAAGGTGATTGTGGGGGATAGTACAATTAAAGAAAATAAGTAAAAAAAACTTATCTTAGCTCCCACGCCGCTCCTCTGCTGACTGGAGGAAGGCACAGGCTCCCAGCCAGGGTGCCTGTGCAGGCTCTCTCAGCCCAGCGACAGTGTTGCTGGGCTAGAGAGAGCCTTGTGCACATGTGTCTTTGGCCGGCCCGCGACGACCGGCCAAACACACATGTGGTCTGAGGGGGAGTGCTGGGGGAGTGCTGAGCACTCTCCCTCAGTGCACGTCACCCCCATGGCCCGCCCCTTTCCACGGAAACAATAACAAACACTGTTTGTGAATCAATAACAAACACTTTGTTATCATTTCCTTGGAAAGGTTTTGCAGCTGTCGCCGCTGGCGGGGGGAGGGGCGACGCCCCTCCACCCTCATGGAGGAGCCACCCCTGCTATATAATATCTTGAGTATTGCTTCTCTGCCCCCTGTGTGAGAAGCGAAGGTATTTGTGCAAAGCAAGATATCTTCTCATTGGTCTGTGTTGAGGATAGTTTGCGGTTCGTTCCCCTTAGCCCATTGGAATGGATATTTGTCACCCTTTTGCTTACAATTGCGCCTGATGTATATTTTGAATCGAGCATGTCCATCTCCACTGCATGTTAAGAGGTATTTCTCAAAAGGTGTTAGAGCCCTGATCGCCCCTTGTTTAATATCTGGATTAAGAAGCCAGTGCATAATAGTATTGAAAATGCTGTGTCTCTTTGAGGGTGTACTCCTGTTTCGCTGCTCAAACAATTTGATGGAACCTTCCTCAGACGTGTCACTGAGCGTCTGACATGCTGCATCTAACCAGTGATTATATTTAGTTCTGTCTAACCCTGGGGTAAAATCAGTGTTTCCCCATAGTGGTATAGAGGGTGACAGGAAAGTGGTAAGCCTCTTCTCTGTCACTAACCTATCCTTTGCTGCCAGAGAAGCCCTGGGGATTTGTATAGGGTATCTGTCTTTTTCACTTTACGTCTTCAGGGTATTTTCCAGAGATGGCCTGCTGTTGTAGTATGGTCAATCATACACCAAGTATTCTCGTTCTTCGGCCTGGTTCAATGTATTGGGAACTGTAGATGTGCAGCCACATAATATCAACTCAGATATGGTATCTTCAGGACCCTGTTGCGGGGCTTAAGCAAGCACTGGGGCTGAGCTACTCTCTCTGCCTTGTCTTGCCAAATATAAGCATAGCAGACCAAATGAAGGTCTGCAGTATAGCCTTTTGGAATGTGGAGTGCTAATGTTTAAAATAAATGTAGGATTTTTGGGAGGATGGACATTTTACATGCTGCCACTCTGCCTAGGAAGGACAATGTTTTGGGTTTCCAGCTATTTAATTCGGACTTCACCATTTCCCTAAGACTTTGATGGATGTCTTTGGTTCTAGTTAGATTGGAGGGTAAGGCCCCAATCTAACCACTAATCTAACCCCTAACCTAATCTAACCCCCTAACTCAATATGGGGGCTAAGGCCCCCATATATTCAATATGGGTTGCTACCCATCGTTGCTGCCCATCGAATGGGACCAACTGTTGTAGGTGGTCCACAATGTGTCTGAGTGTCGAGATGTTTAGGCTCTCCAACTTGGTCATATTGATTTTGGCTTTTATGATTTAACTTAAATAACCGATATAGGCTTAAAACCTCTATGGACGAATATCTGTCAATCACTTTGGAACATCTTATCGTATGTTCCTTCAATAAATAAAGTCTCTGATCATGCGTCCTTTTTTTTTCTACCTATCAGTCTTAGAACGTTGCTAGGTGGAATGCCTCAAAAACCTGTCATCTAAGTGTTTGGGGTCTCTTACGTACAAGGCTGTTTGTCAAAATTTGGTACTCAAAACATAGCTTTAGCTTTCATAAGGAGTCTGTACAAAGAGACCACGTAGCGCTCCTGTCATGCTCTGCGTCCTTGCCGTTAACACCCTTGCCAGCGCTCCCATGGAGTATCGGAGTCACCAGTCTGAAAGGTACACCACCAGTCCCTTTGCGCAGCAAACGCACCCTGCTCCACTCCTGCCTTCCAACCGCTGCCACAAGTGTGCCCAGTTAAAGAGAACCCAAGAGGAGGACTACTTGCACTGCTCTGCAAGTTGAGGTACCAGGGTAATTTCTATGAGAGCTACAGCGCACACTTAGAGAGACTTGTTATAACTAGCTGACTGAATGGGGTCACTCTATTGCTTAGGGCTGTTACTACCTTAAGCAGTAGCAGCAGCACCATACATACCCATAGCCAATAGCGGTCAGCGGTGAGCTGAGAGAGGTGAAGGAGGCAATCAAAGCACCAGGGGGGTCTACCAGAAACCGGGGCCCAGAAATATCGAAATATAGCATTTAATTGGCAGCACTATATCATACTCGGTCTTACCCAAACTTGGCAATTTGAACAGCTGGAGCGACCTGTGCAGCCTGATTAGTCGCGATCAGGTGGAAGAAGTCTGCACAAAGAACAGGAACAAGGTGAACCATGATATTTACTAGCACTCCTAATCCCACCTTGTTTTCGCTGAAAGTCTGGTAGTCTGGAAGACTCCAAGTGCAGTACTCAGGCAAGGGTTTGTCTGACTTACTGGCACAACATGCCAAGCCTTGGAGAGAAGCTCACTTGAAAATGACTTGAAACTGAACTATTTGAAGGTGCTACACAGATGGCAGTCATTGCCAAAAAGGATACTGATGTCAAGGGATACTGCCTACGGCCGCCTACTGGCAATATAGCTCATCAGAGGGCGACATTGTTCATGTGTTGTGGCAATGTCCCAGGATAATGTCTTTCTGGGCTCAAATAGAGAACAACGTGCACGTCTTACGTGTATAAACAAACCCCAGCCAATTCATTATACTATTAAAATATTCAATAAGAAAAACAAAAAAGCATGACTGCCAGGTAGGCTGGATGCTCTATCAAAGGGTTGAAGTCTCTACAAGCTTGTGTGTTGGCCTCTTACAGCCTCTTTGCAAAGGACTGGGAAAACTGAGAATGCATCCTGTCAAGGAATGCCTGTGAAATTCTCGAAGACCCCTGGATGTGTGTGATTTTATCATATAGATCTGAAAAAACGGATTAACTACCAAACAATAAAAATGTAGTTGAGGTTAAGTTGAAAAGCACAAAGATAAACATAATATTTATATAATAAAAAAAAAAAAAAAAAATTAAAATACATTTATACAAACTGTCATGGATACAATCTATGGATTGCTTCTCCCTCTCAAATATGTGGTCTAGAGTGAAAGTATTCTGCCACTGGGACCACTGATGCCACAGTCTGGTTGAAAAGCTGTGCACTATCACAGTCACAGCTCAACTGCCTGTAATCAATGCAATTGCAACAGGCAATCAATGTTCTAGGGGTCCCGCTTAGTAGCTTGATTTGGCAGACCCCTCTACTCCCTAGAATTTCAGAGGATTGTATGCAGGATGGCTGAAGAACGTGGCTCAAACACACGCGTTCACCTTTGCTTGAGAGAGACTTGTCTGCTTCGGGTAATCACCCACATACGTGCTATTTATTCATCAAAACAACTCTACATTTTCAGAAGATTATCTTTACATATGTTGAGTGGGCCGTTCAACTCAGGACCAAACTTAGTGACTCATAATGATGTCTCAACATATTCAATCTAGGAGTCTTTCTACCGGCATGACAGACCTCAATCAAAGCAGATTCAGATACTCTTACTAGTAAGATTGAGCCGACATTTAGCAGAAAGGATGAGGTTGCAATTTTATGTCAGACTATTGTAAGCAACATAAGCATCTCGGAGCATATTGTGTCCTAAATATAGCTTACAAATGTATCGTACTATTTCTTGTAGATTTCGATTATTAAGTCCAATGGTGGAATGTATTTGTGAGTTATATCGAAGGCAGGATATTTTCTGTTAGACGATATTTTGGCCAGGGTATTCTAATACCATCGCGAGGATGCCCCCCTGTTGAGGCTCAGTAGGATGCGCTTCTTTTCTCCTCCCGTGCTGTAGCAGTTGAAGTAAATTCCAAGACAACTCAAACATCATACAAGCAGTTTTCTGCTAGACTTAGGCAGTTGGAGTCCCAACACCCCAGAGCTCTGGACCATATAGAGCAGCATCCTAGCCTGTCCCTGCTACACTTCAAAGGATTCCTTAGCAGCTCCAGCTCCATCACACCATTTACATCCAAGATTCCCCCTGGCTATTTCTCCAGGCATGTTCCAGCTCTTTGAGATTGGGTCAGTCCAGAGCTTTAAGTGGGATGGGTCCATCCGGGTCTCAGAACATGTAATAATTAAAAACTGAAATTGAAACAGATCCCTATCGGGATCTAATTCCATGTCCTTAACTTTAATGGCGAAGACACTGATCGGTTTCTGAAGAACATATGTAAAAAGTTTTAATGTAATCCATGTCTGCGATTCACTTTCTATTTATATTTCACGTTTTACTTAATCTTTCATTCCCTAAGTGTGTTATCTATGTCCAGGATGTTGTGTTTCTTTTTTTCGTGCAGCATATTACTCTTGTAAAGTGCATACTTTGTACTGAGTCGCCTTCAGGTGTCTATAAAGAGCAAGGGTGAGGAGCACTGGAGCGGAGGATGAAGGCAGTGAGTTTCTCAGGCTGCCCGGAAGTGGGTCATAAAAGAGTATAGAATACAGGTGGTCAGCTAAGCCTTGACCTCTCTGCAGAGCCTGCAGATCCCAGTAATGTTTAATTCAGTCCCTGAATTTCAATATTGAAACATATTCAATATTCATTACTTAGAACAGAATCATTGTTACTCATTTATCTTATATAGTGAACAGCCACTGACAAAGCCAGTAGTTCTGGTCAGTTTTAGGTGTGTCAGTCGTTGTGTTATATATCTGGATGCTATCATAGAGAGGTCACAGAGGAACTAAAATACTGGTACACTGCAGGAATCCTAGAATGTTTACCTATTAAACCCACGTGCATAACTACAAAGGCCACGCCTCTGTCGAAACACCCCCTCCAACACACACACACTTTTTCAGCCCCGTTAAAGCCGTGGGTCGGTCCATGCCACCCATTGTTAGCCTCGATCACAGATAGTTGTAAGGGAAAACAGACACTAATGCAAACCAACAAAGCCAAAATGAGTCCTTGTTATCTTCCTTGCACAAAACACGATATTTCACTTTGAGGTTTTACTTCGTTAAATGTGCGTTTATGCAACCACATTCAAGAAGCAGAATTGTATTTGTTATTTGTGCATTGTTTAACGTTATAGACTGTAATGGCATTCTGCTAAACTGAGATTTTCCCGTTTTCTGACGTTTAACCTTCCATTTTGTGTTTGTTCCAGGGGGGCGTGGAGTTAGTGTGGGACCAATCCTGAGTGCCAGCGCATCTGACATATTCTGTGACAACGAGAACGGGCCGAACTTCCTTTTTCAGAGTAAGGGCGACGGGACCTACGTGGATGTGGCTGCCAGTGCAGGTTTGTGACTAGCAGCGTTTGGGTCACTGAATTCTTCGGTGTTGCCTGTTGAGCTCCGCATGACTTAATTGGTGCACTATATATAAAAGAAATTAAATTTTACATACTTTTTGTCAGCCCTTAATTCATCGTTGCGGAAATAGTTACGCGTATGTTATGTTGATGACATGTTTTTACTGTGAATCTCAATGCACAGCTGCTCGAATTCTATTTCTGTATTTTTGAGTCGAATATTTCAAGATTATTTTGAAGCTAATGCTGGAAGATCAGCATTTTTATTAATATGACCCGAGAGGTGTCAGCCCTTCTAGCACTGTGCGTTGACATCGCCTATAAGAAGGTTTAATTTAATGAAATGTTTTCACTTTGCCACACATGTGTGTGAGAAAGTGTTCATGTGTGTATGCAATACCTTGTTCACACAGACATGATGAGGAGACAGGCCACTGAGAAAGCTTTCCCCTTTACTCCTTACACCATTATCAGGTTTGTCACCTCTGATTGGTTGTGTATACTTTAAGGTATGTGTGTCTAACTCTATTATCCCTGTGTGTCAAACCCATTTTCTCTCGAATATGTTAGCAGTCCTACGTGCAGCATATGCTGGTATGTTTTTTTCTGCAATGTTTGTAGTGTACTTGTTCGTTTTTTAAGGTATTGTTACTAAGTAAAGAAAACCTCAGGATGAATACAGGTAATATAAATGGTTGGGCAGCTAAAAACTCGCAAAACTTTAATACGTAGGTGTTAGAAATGGGGTCTTCGGTTGGCAGTCAGGTTACCTTCTGTCAAGCAAGGACCCTCACTCTAGTCAGGGTAAGTCACACACAATCCAAATTATCCTGTGCCCACCCTCTGGTAGCTTGAGACTGAGCAGTCAGGCTTAACCTAGAAGGCAATGTGTAAAGTATCTGTGGAGTAAATCATGCAATAACACAGTATAAACACCACAAAAACACAACACACAGGTTTAGAAAAATATAGAATATTCATCTGCTTAAAATAAGGCCAAAACGATCAAGATTTGCAATATGTACAAGTTGAAATATAAATTTCAAGAGTTGTAAAATCGTCTTTAGATAAGAAATAACCAGTAAAGGCTTGGTTTGTCGAAGTACCTGGAGTGAGTCAAAAAAATAAACGCACTGGGATTGCAGAGGAGGAGGTTGCATGGAAAAAGAGGGTGTGCGTCGGATTTTCCGGCACCCACAGACGATGCATTGTTACTTTTCCTGCAACTCGTTTCTTCGTCGTGTGGTCCAGGTTCCTCACTGCGGTGCAGGGATCTTCGTTGCACCCACGGACGATGCGTGGAAATACTGGGCGTGTGGGGCAAAGTCACAGGCTTGCGTCATTCCTGTAGCACGATGCGTTGGATTTTCTGTTGCATGGTAGTCGCTGCATTGATTCTCCATCTAAGAATCGTGCTGCGTCATTCCGCCTCAGCTGTGCGCAGATCCAGTGGGCTGTGCCACAAATTTCCGTTCGCAACGCAGGCACTGCATCGATCTTCACTCTAGAAGTCGGGTTGCATCATTCCAATTAGTCTGTGTAGCGATTTTCTTGTTGCGGTGCAGGTTGTGTGTCGTTTCCAGCAGGCTGTGCGTTGAATTTTCAGTGCACAAGGATTTCTTTGCAGAAGGTGAAGTCTTTTTGGCCCTCAGACTTCAGCAACAGGAGGCAAGCTCTATCCAAGCCCTTGGGGAGCACTTCTCAGTAGAGCCAGAGGCCAGCAGGGCAACAGCAAGGCAGCAGTCCTTTACAGCAAAGCAGTCCAGGTGAGTCCTTTGGGCAGCCAGGCAGCTTCTCTTGGCAGGTTGCAGATTCTGGTTCAGAGTTTCTTTCCCAGGAGGTATCTTGTCAAGAAGTGTCTGAGCTGGCAGGGTCAGAGACCTGGTTTAAATACCCAAATGTGCCTTTGAAGTTGGGAAGACATCAAAGAGTGGCTTAGAAGTGCACAAGTTCCCCTTTCAGTTCCATCCTGTCTGCCATGGTACCAGTAGGGGGTTTGGCAGTCCATTGTGTGAGGGCAGGCCACTGTCCCTTGACATGTACCTGTCAGGCCCTCCACCCTCCCATCCCAGGAAGACCCATTCAGTATGCAGATGTGTGCAGGTGTGACTGTGCATCCTGTGTTTGGGGTTGTCTGAGTGAAATGCACAAGGGAGCTGTCAACTAACCCAGCCAGACATGGATTGTAAGGCACAGAAGGATTTAAGGTCAGAGAAATGCTCACTTTCTAAAAGTGGCATTTCTAAAGTAGTGATATTAAATCCCACTTCACCAGTCAGCAGAATTTTGTATTGCCATTCTGGCCATACTAAGTATGACCATGTTACTCCTTTCAGATAAGAATCTACCACTCAAACAGTATATGAGGGTAGCCCGAAAGTTAGCCTATGAAAGGAGCAGGCCTCATAGCAGTGAAAAACAAATTTAGGAGTTTTACACTACCAGGACATATAAACTACACAGGTATATGTCCTGCCTTTTATCTACTTAGCACCCTGCCCTATGGGTTACCTAGGGCCTACCTTTGGGGTGACATATGTAGAAAAAGGGGAGTTTAAGGCTTAGCAAGTACCTTTACATGCCAAGTCGAATTGGCAATGAAACTGCACACACAGGCCTTGCAATGGCAGGCCTGAGATATGGTTAAGGGGCTACTTATGTGGGTGGCACAATCAGTGCTACAGGCCCACTAGTAGCATTTAATCTACAGGCCCTGGGCACATGTAGTGCACTTTACTAGGGACTTATAAGTAAATTCAATAAGCCAATTGGGCATGAGAAAAATGTCACCATGTTTGAAGGGAGAGAGCATATGCACTTTAGCACTGGTAAAGTGAGCCGAGTCTTAAAACCAGCAAAAACAGTGTCAAAGTGGAGGGAGGCAGGCAAGAAGTTGAGGGTGACCACCCTAAGGCTGTCAGGTCTAACACTAGGGTTATCTCTCCATAACAGTGACATCTGGATATCCCAGATTACACAATATCGAATCATTTGTGATAAACTATCGGTTGAACGCGGCTACTGGTTTAAGCTCTGAGTTTGGAGCATGGGGAATTACTTGGAATTAAAATCTACATTACTGTCCGTTTTATCTCAGGAAAGTTATTTAAATAGGACCTACTATTCTTTGAGTTGTTTTTTCAATATTGCTCACCTCCTTCAGAAATATACAGAAATAGGCATCTGAATCCTACGTCCACAGAAGTTGGACATTACAACATCTGTTTAAAACATTTAATACAGTTTTCAGTAAAATGTTAGTTTGACTTTAAGAAGCACCACAATACTCCACAAAAAATAATGGTTAGAATCTTAAGGTTGTCATTATGTTAAGGTCGTCATTATGTAAAATGGGGTACTGTACACTGTCTGCTCACACTGACTCAGCACTGAAAATGGGGCGTAGCCGGACACATGCTCTCAGCACTAATGATCTGCTGCCCAAAGTTGTGGTTTGGCCTCCTTTTCCAGACAAAAATGTAAAGTTGCACGCTCCTAACCCACCACCCCCACCGTTCCACCCCATGCAGGCCATGCCATAGTCATGTGCTTTGTGCTCGTTCCAGATTTTTTCCTAGCCAGTTCAGGCAACAACCTTACTTCTCCTGGTCCATCATTACCTCACTCAGCTGTCCCCACCATGAACGTCACCAGGTTTCTAACAGCCCCTCCTTAGAATACTAATATCCTGAGCAGTTTCAGGGGGTACAGGATCCCGCCTCAGTGACCACTCCGTTGTCTCTTCGCTATCTGCTCAGGATCTCCGAGTCATCCTGCCGTTAGAACCATGAGGGTATTAATAGTCGTTATTTTCCGTCAAGTTGCAGTTTTAAAGTTCCTTTTCCCATCCATTAGCCCATCAACCCAACCCTAAGCATCTCTGTAATCTCGTCGCCCACCTAACATCCTCAAAAGAAGACTAAACTATGAAGGAACATAGAGGACTCGGACTATCGGTGGATACTTCTTAATAGAACAACAATAGATTACCAGTAAATAGTGAGTGTAGACACGAGACCAAGAGTCTGACGAATCTTCCCTTTGCCTCCTCAATTAAAAAACGCCCTGCCAGTGTGACAACAATCACATGCATAGATTCAGAGAAGGGCATCATTAGAGTGCTGAAAGGAGCACAGTGGGCGCTCTCAGGACATTCAATGCTACACAAGACACCATGACACCTTTGCTATTTTGCTGATAGAAGTGCCACCGAGTAGGACAGAAAGTGTTTGTTCTGCATTTAGTTAACCCAAAAAATGATTTGCTGATCTTTACAGGAACTTCATTTTCGTACCCACCATTTGCCTTCAACATTAAACTGTGTCATTTCAGATAATCTCTTTGGAAATATATGCAGCCTAAAAAACAGATAAATCAAGGTTTCAACTGAATTTGTCATGCACTGGTCTGCCATTCACTTTCAGGGGACATAAATGATCACAGGAGAAGTCGAAGTCTTGGAATCCACGGGTGTCGAGGAATCTCTCAGGCTATTCCATCGATTCCACCTTTATAAATAGCCGTGGACGAACGCAGCTGCATGTGCATTTTATAAGCCTCGTCTTAATAATCAAATTAAATATGCTTATTGATTGTGTAAAATAGGAGAAGTTTTATATTAGATCCGATTGTTCATACTGGCAACCGGGAGGTGCACACTACTTTCACTTTGTTCTGTGCAGATTATTTAAAACCAATAATCTTTCACTAAGTAAACTAATCGTGAACGATTAATAAATTGTATATCATACTGTACAATTAAGCATTCCTTTGTGTTTCCAGTGTAAGATATGCATACTGAGATTTTAACCTAAATTGTTATTAATGACCATATTAGATTTTTCGCTTTACTTCATATCCCTGAAAGTAAGTAGAGTCAGGTGAAAACACGTGTGTGATGGTTAGACCTGCCTTGATACAGAAGATTTCACTCTGATAAAAAGCAATATGTTCAATGAATGTTTCACAGATGACACAACTCAGTGTAGAAACTCCTGATGGAAACAAATGGGTGTCCTTTACTATGTGTTTGTCTTACCTTAAACAAATATCACTGCAGCTGTTTTGTGAGTGTAATTTGGTCATTGAATTTATAGCAATTATCAAGGGGATGAGCATTGCTAGAATAGAAAGATGCCATATACAATTAACACATCTCTCATGTCAGACCCTCGTTGAGAGGTCACAGGGAAGATGGCCTACTGGGCCACAGCTGTGATGGTTGGGGTTGTTTGCCTCTGGTGTCTAGGACTCCTTTCTAGGTTTCCGAAAATTGTGCAGAGGACACTCCTTCACACTTAACTCTCCGGGTCATGAACAGTCAAAGACTTCTCAGGGAAGTACTGTGGCAAGCATGAGCTCTGAACACAAAGGTCAGCAAACACAATGATGTGCTTTCCAACCCTTGGCTTGTCCTAGAAAAAGAGACGTACTTCAGTAGCAGAACAGAAGGTAATGCTACTTTCATAAATGGCTCTCAATATTGGCTTCTCCATTTCTATGAGCTAGAACCCACTTGTTTCGCTCCAGCAGTCAACTGATCATGATAGAACAGAGGTGGCAGTTCCTACCCAGCAGCACTGGACTTGTACAGTGCCCAACATTTTTATGAGGACTTAGTGGTGCATGAAAACATAGGGCAAGAATAAGCTCAGGTGCAGGTATCCTACTTGGCTTTTGTGGATGAATCAGTTTGTCTGTGATTATGCAGTGAGGGGGCCCAGACGATCCGTTTGTATTTTGTTACAGAGTTCACAACAGCACCCGTACCTTCTTCTAACATGAAGTTTTAGTGCAAGTCTCAGTCATTGTTTTTGAAACATGGCCTCATGTTTTCCCTATCCATACAGGGTGTGGCTCAGCACTGGATGATGGTGTTACACCCTTTGCTTTCACACAGCAGTGTCTCTTGGAAGCAGGGTTGCTGCGGTGTCCCCACCTCAGGGTCATGCCATGGCAGACAAGGCATTGGAGGCCTAGGTCCGCAGTCATCCTTCTTCAGCAGATGTGGACTCTGGGCTGTCCGGGAGCTTTCTGGTTATGGTGTTGGTAACGTCTGAATTTGCACTTCTGTAGCACCACCAGGAGGCCACTCAGGTTGCAGTGAAGATGCTAGATGGCATATTGAATGTTGGAGTTGTTGGCTCTTAATGCAGTTCACATGATGAACCATGTAGACAGTCTAGTAGATTCCTCTATTTTTCGAACACCCTCCTGAACATATTTATTTCTTCCTGGGGCTCCTTGCACCAGGAACACAGCTTATCTTCCCATCCTGGATAGTCACTCCTTCTTCTAGGCCAGTTACTCTCTTTGAGCAGAGAGGCAGGCTTCTCGATTCTAGGCAGGCCAGCAGCTTCCCCAGCAAATTGTGCAGACTGTAGGTGATTTGCCTTCCCTCTGGGACACTGGCTGTCAGACTAACATTAGTCCTGGATCACAGCAGGTCTTAAAGTGCTCTGTAAAGACCTTGAAACTAAAAGAGGTGATTTGGATCCTACTTTTATATTTAGTTTCCAGAGATGGGTGGTGAATGCACAGTCTAAAATATAACTGGTTTGAGATGGTTCCTTTCCAAATGTCACAGGTAATGTGATACTGTCTCCAGACAAGAATGTCCATAGCATGAATTATGAAGACTCTGTACCTGCTGTCATCAGCCTTCCTGAAGTAGCAATCAGGAAAAAACTAAGGGCAGGCCCAGAATAGAAACTTCCCCACCATAAACAAAAATTCTGCTGACTCACACCCATTCCCATGCCATCCACCCAATGGCAGTGCTCTGGAAAGACTAATCCACAATCTGTTAGTGAAAAGGTCCTCATAGAATTTCCTAGGATAGCCCCGTCTTCATCCCTCCTCACTTCAATGTCTGGATCTTCTCCCTTCAGCTTCAGGAATGCAGAAAAAACACTTACACATTTGGAAAACCTGAGTTCCTCCTCCATCTTCTGCTGTATCATACCAGTTGCTGTCCAAAATGGATCTGACTGGACTCAGCAATTACATTTTCTCACCACATCTTGGAGTCCTGCTGCTACTCATACCATACACACACAGGATGACAGTGCAAGGGTCTGAGTTTCTCATTTAAAAAGAAGTTTGTGTGTTGGGATGGTAGGCAGCACTTTCCTTGAAAGAGAGAAAAAGGTCTGCTTAGTTCTAGTAGGCCATACAAATCCATATGCTGCCAACACCATTTTATGGCAACTGCTCAGGACATAGACTGTAGTCTCAGGTCCACAAAGAGGGTATGTTTGGTGTGTCCCAGAAGTTCACTGGACAGTTTCTAGACCTTGGAGTTGCCATGGCCTGGCCTAGGTCTCTGTACATATGCGTTATTAGCACTTTGGCTGGGCTAACAAAAGGTCATAGTACAAGCTTCACATGCAGCCTGGTCACTCAGGGCAGTGGTAGATGTCCAATTACCATGCAGGGGTGCATTCTCTTACCTGTATCCCAAATAACATACTGTAATGCCTTGAAATATAAGAATGATATAGTAAGAATTAGACAAGACTACTACACAAGAAAAGGAACACTGGGAATAAAGAAGAAAAAGTGCTAATGAGAAAAGAGTATGAGCTGAAGGCCTGTTGCAATTGATAGTGTCCTTTAGTCTGTCTCTACAATGCAGTTTGTGTTATATGAGGCTGTGTTTGTTAAAGAATGACAGTACTTGCTTGGCACCTTGTCTGCTTGTATATAGATGCCCTATAGCAATACAGTTGGTCCTCTATTATCATAATGAGAGCATCTTATGAATGACCTTACTTGAATGCTTGCTTTGATATACGTGCTTCCAGAATTATGCAGATTCCCACACCTGTTCATCACATTCACAAAGAAAACTGGATAGAAAAATATGTTCATAGATTTCTGCTTACAGTTTTACAGAATGCTTGTTTCACTTTTTCTCTGAATGACATATATATCAGTGATAACACTGACCATGTCATGAGTGATGTAATATGTGAGGTTAGAAGCAGAGAACTGCGGGTGCGTAAGTTATATTTAGCTCACGTAACTATAACTGCTGAATTTCATTGGTTTTGTTTGCGTGAAATGTTTCTTTGTTGCTTTTCCTAACTATAACAACCTTGTAACCTTGGTTTTTTTCAGTGAATTTCTGAGGTTTTTTCAATGTTTATTTCCTAACTATAATGTCCCGGTAGCCTTTGTTTTTTTTAAAGTGAATTTCGAAGGATTTTTTAATTTTATTTCGCAACTGTAACCACTAACCTTTAACAGTGGATGTGTGAGTGAGCGCTTATGTGTCTCAGTAGGTCTGTGAGTGAGTGTCTGAGTAGGCCTGTCAGTGGGTGCGTGAGTGTCTGAGTGGGTCTGTGAGTGAGTGCATGAGTCTCTCAGTGGGTCTGTGAGTGTGTGTGTGTGTGTGTGTGAATGTCTGAGTGGGTCTGTGAGTGGGTGCGTGAATGTCTGGGTTTGTGAGTGGTGCATGAGTGTCTGAGTGGGTGTGTCAGTACCTGTTTGAGTGACTCAGCCACTAAGGAACCTCACCTGCCCTTTTATCCAACAAGTGTCAACAGTATTGCACAAAATAACTACCCAAGTGTAGTTCTTTCTGCCTCCTGGGGTAACTGCCTAGTATGTATTCTACACTACAGCTCATAAAGGAGCACAAGGAAATGTCACCTGTGGCCGGATGTGCGTTTTGGCAATATGATTGTTCCTGGTGCATCTTCATTCAGAAATATGTGATAGCATGAATCTTCCTATAGAGAGGCCAACGAGATTGCAAATACGTAAATCTCCAACAAACCAGGGTCCTTCCTGTTATCTATATGTCGTAAGTGCTTCTTTTTTTTGTGGACATGTCCTCATATTCCTCTGATTTTAGAACATGCCACCAAAATCGGTGGAAAACCTACTTGCGGGCCCTTTAATAAGCTGTCCATCATCCTGGAAAAAAGGGGAAGACCTTTGCATACTTCTAAGGTGGATAAGGTGGAGCCAAGCGGGCTGAGCTTTGGGGTGATTTGCACATTTGCATACTCATAGCAATTTAAAGGGAGAACCACAGACTCTGCTCTTACCAGGAGAGGACAAGAAAGAACCCACTTGTCACAGTCACATACAGATTGCACTCCAGCAGATCAACTATGCAGTTACCTCCATGAAGGATTTGATTGTTTTTCAGTATGGAATTGCTGAGAAAACACACTTGCTTTGCCAGAACAGCCAGAGTCCCCATCCATAGGGACCAGGCCACAAATTAATTGGGGTGAGGGCTCTGTGTTCCCCCTCTCCAGGCCGATCTTGTGCTGGCAATTCCCTAGGGCCCAGCCTTCATTGAATAGAGGAGCAGGGCCTCGTGGACCCCTCCTTCTCTAGGCCGATCGCTGCCTCGGGGATCCCATCCAAAAACATCCAAAAACAAATGGGGGCACACACAGGTTTCAGCCCCGGGACCCCATCCAACAGGGCCCAGCCATGTCACCTGGGTGCCCTGGGCACTCAGTGGGCATGATGGGGACCGTAAGGGAACCTCAAGGCCCCCTCAGTCCCAGCCGGCTCCCTGCCTCCTGCAGGAGCTGGCATTGCTCTTGCACACAGGGAGCTACTAAAAATGCAGCGCCCTGTGTGCAAGATCAATTGTTTAATCTCTTTCCCTGCCCGCACGTCTGTGAGCAGGGAAAGAGATTAAATAAACATCCAAAATCCCGCACAACTTGAATTACTTTCCTTATGGCTCAAAAACAGCTCAACCGGTCTGGCAGGAAGCAATATTATTGCTTCAAGTACATTTGTATTGGTTTATTTTTAGCATTTGGCATATTAATATAATTTGCAGTTTATTTCATAATATTATACATCTTCATACATAATTTCACTGTATGATTATTAATTCTTTACATCATATTCCTTCTTTTTTCCCTAAAACCACACACTAGTAACCAAAATAATCACTATTAACATATTTTCTTAAAACTAGACACATATGGTTACATTAGACATATTTGCTTTTACCACCCCCTCAATGAAACTACCACTCACTCCTGCATTTGTACTGAAGCATTCATCCACTCACATATACCATTCATGCCCACCCCAGTCACTCATCACATACACTACAAAATAGAACAGGAAGAGAGATCTCTAATTTCCACTGTTGTGTTGTGGGCCGGGATTTCAAAGAGAAACAGTCGACGCACGTTTTGGTGAAATAAAATAAATGTTTGTCCACCTTCTTCAGGACCACCTTTAGAAGAATTTCATTACTGGTGGATTTATAGGGGGTATTCTGCAAAGCACCATATGCGAATGAGCATCTGGTCAGACCAAAACAGTTAATTAGTGCGTAATACTTTGCAAAGAAATTAGATGAATTCCACTGTTAGATTCACGCACAAGGAAGTATGCACCACAACTTAGGTGTCAATACTGCACAGAAACCTATCCTATACCTTATTACCCATGAGCAAAGATCAACTCATCACCAGACCTATTCTCCAAGTGGTCTGATAGCATGCTACAAAGAAGAAGGCCATGTGTACACATGCATGTGTCTAATCCATAGTCCGTTATAGCTCAGCTAGGATGGCACTGTGCTAATCCTATGCTTAAAATATTTGCTAGAAAAGCAGACTTTTGAGGTGAGCACATTTGGAGTGCTGCTGGTGTTGTAGGGTACTTTACACTGGAGCTGCTCTTCACCTAAACTTGGGAGCTGCCCAGAGTTCTCTTGTCTCTTTTGCATAATTTTTGCTTCACTCTATGCCTGGAAGGGTATTGTGCTGAGATAAATATTTTTGCTTTTAGCTAATCTTTGCATTTTTAAGATTGATGCAGACCTTGTAGCTTCCTCATAAATAAACTTTTGCAAAAACAATGACAAAAGTAAACAAGCATTAAAAAAGCAAAAGGCTGGCAGCAACACCAGATATTTTGGTTTTTGCCAATGCATGTTTAAGTGTGGAAACATTCCTTTCTCTTCACCATCTGTATATTTTGATGTGCATGGGACGTTTTCACACCCCTTGTGTACTATCAGGGTCATTATTCTGACACCTTCTTTAACATTAAAGTTACATTTGTAAAAAGGGAGAAAACACCCTTTGTAAATGTAAATGCTTAGAAAACTACAACTTTGTGGTCTATAGCCAATCACAACGGCTGCTCCATGACCCTTCCATCCAAAAAACTAGGTTTCCAGCCCTAGCCCAAACGCACCTTGTCATGCAGATAACTAAGTCTCTTGAGTTTTTTTTAGAAGATTATGTAAACTTTTTTTCCATAGAGCAAGTGCCATCTGCAAAACGTCCTGGCATGTGATGTATCATGGAATTGTTTTGAGAAAGTCTGAAAAGCTACAAAACATGTTGTATTTTTCGAGTAAAACATGTTGAGGCAAGAATTGTTTTGCAATAGGTTTTTATTGATTTTCAAAACATAAAAGTGAAAATAAAGCTAATAGTAATAAATAAAAACAGAGTTCAATATCCATTATGTTTTTTGATGGATGAACAGAAATGCAGGCGGCTGGCACTAACTTTGACTAATGGGAGCACATTGTTTATGTGCCTTGGGGACTTGAACCCAAAATGCAAAAGGCCATTGTAGTGGATGTTGCAATGGCATGGCGCTTGCTTAGATACTGTCCAGATAGCAAATCATGTTGCATGCAGGATGGTAAGCCACATTTAACTACAAGGTGGAGCAGATACATAGTGAGTAACTAAAAATCACAGTTGTTGAGCTTATACTGACTTTTATGTATGCAGTCTTGGAATTGAAAAAAAATTAACGCTGGGAACTGATAATTTGTGGATCAAGGTGTGACAGAGGAAAGGGGGTGGCGACAAGGGGTAGAGCTTGAAAAGGGGAATCTACCAGTCAACTTATACATTTATATTTAAAAGATCTGCTGAAAGAAGTTGGCAACAAGATCAAATGTCACAGTAAATATGTTCTAGTTTTCTAACTTGGTCACAAAGAAGCTGCATTTTAAAATATCCTACTGAGTTAGGACCCAAGCTGCCCAGAACTTTCTGTGCCCAGCATTGTTGAGGGGATTATAATGTATACAGTTCTGGATGATATGTGATTACTGCTCCGTATAACACTTGTTGTGTTATGTAACTTATCCTGTATATTTCTTTTCAAACTTGTATTGTGTCTCAGTGGTTAATGTAAGGCACTCTGACACTCTACACTGGGATGGGTAGTGCTATAAAAGAATAGTGATTCTCCAAATTAAATGACAAGAGTATGAATTTCACTAAACACATGGAAGCTAACATTATGCAGGATTTGTTTAATGCCACTCCACAAAGCACTTGAAAGCACATAACATCATAAAAGAAACACAACAGAACATTCAGTACATATAATAAATCCAAGCAGATAACAATCTGCCTCTTTTAAATGCTAATCCAAGTCTCTTCCATCATGGCTGAATGAAGGTAAGGAAACCACTTGAAATGAAAACGTCAAGCAACAAATCTTCTTATAGTAGGCCAAGTATTGGTTATTTTCTGGAATAAAAAGGAAAGTATTAAAATTCCAGATAGTGACCAAAAGTGTAAAACAAAACAACATGAAAGTTAATGAATTAACCCAACAACTGTAGCTATAACAGAAAAATCACATTTATAACAATAAAATTGTTCCCCAGTTTGGCCCTTATTTTTTTTATTTTTCAAGAGTTATGATCTATATCTGAATAAAGCTGAATAAATATAGGGCTGGGAGGGTGGGATAATGTTAGCCTCTGTGTTATTAATGAAATTAAGATTATCTTTGCATTTAATTTGGAGAATCTCTATTTCATTACTAGACCGGTGACTACCATTATGCATGTTGGTAGCCTCTCAATACCAATTGGCTTACAATAATGCTTAGCAAATGTAGAAGAATTAGGCTAATCAGCTGCTATCAAAATATCCTCCAGTGTGCCGCTTTAGAAAAAGGTTGGCTAGCCATTGCACTCCTTACAGAATGAGCTTGAAACTTCGGTAAATCATCACCAGCTGATCGCATAGTCCATTTCACCCATCTTGCAATCAAGGCCGTGGTAACTGCCTTAACCCCTTCCCGCCATGGACGTAATGGTTATCTCCATGGCAGCGCCCGTGTGGCGCCATGGACGTAACCATTACGTCCTGCGACCGGCCATCGGGGGAAGCGCTAGCGCACCCCCCAGGCCAGGGCTGAAAGGGGAATCCCTTCCCCTTCCACCCCGACCCCCCCCCCCCCACTCCCCCACACCCCCTGTGACATCAGCACGCGAGCGTACGCTGACAATCACAGAGCCTCCCCCATCGCGCTGGAAGCTCAGCTTCCAGCGCGATCAAAAGAGAAATGCAACACATGGGGGAGGCCCAGAGAGGCTTGAAAGGGAAGGAAATGTATTTCCTTCCCTTTGAAGTCTCTCCAAGCATTTCAAAAGCCGGATTGCTTGCAATCCGGCTTTTGAAAAGCCCACTAGACACCAGGGATGTTTTCTTTTTTTTAAAATTGTCATAAGGGAGCGACGCCTTGGGCAAGGATCGCTCCCAGGGGGGGCACTTTTTTTTTAAGGCCCTTTCTGCCCCCCCGGAAACCTCTAGGCACCAGGGATAATTTAGTTTTTTTTTTTTTTTTTTTTTTTTTTTTTTTTTTTAGGTGTGGGGAGCGACCCCTTAGGCAAGGGTCGCTCCCATAGGGGGCAAATTATATTGAGGCCATTTCTGCTCCCCCTTGGGGGCAGATTGCCCTATTTTTATGAGGCCAATCTGCCCCCAAGGGGGGCAGAAACCACTAGACACCAGGGAGTGTTTTTTTTTTTTCACGTAAGGGGAGCGACCCCTTCGGCAAGGGTCGCTCCCCTGGAGGGGAAAATTGTATTTAAGCCATTTCTGCCCACTTTGGGGGCAGGTTGGTCGATTATAGGTCAATCTGCCCCCAAAGGGGGCAGAAACCACTAGGCAACAGGATCTTTTTTTTGCGCGGTCACTCAAGGGGAGCGACCTTGTAGGCAAGGGTCCCTCCCCGGGGGTGGTGGAGGGGCAAATTTATTTTAGGCCATTTCTGCCCCACCCTGGGGGCAGATCGGCCTATTGTTATTAGGCCGATCTGCCCCCAGGGTGGGCAGAAACCTCTAGGCGCCAGGGCAAATTTTTTTTTTTTTTTTTTTTTGTTTGTTTTTTTAGAGATGGGGAGTGACCCCTTAGGCAAGGGTCGCTCCCCTGGAGGGGCAACTTGTATTTAGGCCATTTCTGCTTGCTTTGGGGGCAGATCGACCAATTTTAGGTCAATCTGCCCCCAAGCGGGTCAGAAACCACTAGGCGCCAGGGATCTTTTTTTTTTTTTTGCGCCGTCACGCAAGGGGAGCGACCTTGTAGGCAAGGGTCGCTCCCCCGGGGGGTTGGGGGCAAATTTATTTTAGGCCATTTCTGCCCCTCCTGGGGCCGGCTGAGCTAGGTAGGCATTTTGCAAAAAACACCTCTGTTTTCTGTGAATAAATGTGATATGTCCACGTTGTGTTTTGGGCCCTTTCCTTTCGTGGGCGCTAGGCCCACCCACACAAGTGAGGTACCATTTTTATCGGGAGACTTGGGGGAACGCTGGGTGGAAGGACATTTGTGGCTCCTCTCAGATTCCAGAACTTTCTGTCACCGAAATGAGAGGAAAAAGTGTTTTTTAGCCAAAGTTTGAGGTTTGCAAAGGATTCTGGGTAACAGAACCTGGTCAGAGCCCCACAAGTCACCTCATCTTGGATTCCCCTAGGTGTCTAGTTTTCAGAAATGGGCTGGTTTGCTAAGTTTCCCCAGGTGCCGGCTGAGCTAGAGGCCAAAATCCACAGGTAGGCACTATTTTCTGTGAAAAAATGTGATGTGTCCATGTTGTGTTTTGGGCCATTTCCTTTCGTGGGCGCTAGGCCTACCCGCACAAGTGAGGTACCATTTTTATCGGGAGACTTGGGGGAACGTTTGGTGGAAGGAAATTTGTGGCTCCTCTCAGATTCCAGAACTTTCTGTCACTGAAATGTGAGGAAAATGTGTTGTTTTTAGCCAGAATTTTAGGTTTGCAAAAGATTCTGGGTAACGGAACCTGGTCAGAGCCCCACAAGACACCCCATCTTGGATTCCCCTAGGTCTCTAGTTTTCAAAAATGCACAGGTTTGGTAGGTTTCCCTAGATGCCGGCTGAGCTAGGGGCCAAAATCTACAGGTAGGCACTTTGCATAAAACACCTCTGTTTTCTGTCAAAAAATGGGATGTGTCCACGTTGTGTTTTGGGGAATTTCCTGTTGTGGGCGCTAGGCCTACCCACACAAGTGAGGTATCATTTTTATCGGGAGACTTGGGGGAACATAGAATAGCAAAACAATTTTTATTGCCCCTTGACTTTCTCTACATTTTTTCCTTCCAAATATAAGAGTGTGTAAAAAAGATGTCTATTTGAGAAATGCCCTGTAATTCACAGGCTAGTATGGGCACCCCGGAATTCAGAGATGTGAAAATAACCACTGCTCCTCAACACCTTATCTTGTGCCCATTTTGGAAATACAAAGGTTTTCTTGATAGCTATTTATTACTCTTTATATTTCAGCAAATTAATTTCTGTATACCCGGTATAGAATGAAAACCCTCTGCAGGGTGCAGGTCATTTATTGGCTCTGGGTACCTAGAGTTCTTGATGAACCTACAAGCCCTATATATCCCCGCAACCAGAAGAGTCCAGCTGACGTAACGGTTTATAGCTTTCAAAAATCTGACATTGCAGGAAAAAGTTACAGAGTAAAACGTAGAGAAAAATTGCAGATTGTTTCACCTCAATTTCAATATTTTGTTTTTTCAGTTATTTTCTGTAGGAAACCCTTGTAGGATCTACACAAATTACACCTTGCTGAATTCAGAATTTTGTCTACTTTTCAGAAATGTTGCGGTTTCTGGGATCCAGCACTGGTTTAATGCCCATTTCTGTCACTGACTGGAAGGAGGCTGAAAGTAAAACAAACTCGTAAAAATGTGATATGTCCCAATAAAATGCCAAAATTGAGTTGAAAAATTGGGTTTTCTGATTCAAGTCTGCCTGTTCCTGAAAGCTGGGATGCTGGTGGTTTTAGCACTGCAAACCCTTTGTTGATGCCATTTTCAGGGAAAAAACCACAAGCTGCCTTCAGCAGCCCCTTTTTCCCATTTTTTTGAAAAAAAACTAAATTTTCACTGTATTTTGGCTAATTTCTTGGCCTCCTTCTAGGGAACCCACAAAGTCTGGGTACCTCTAGAATCCCTAGGATGTTGGAAAAAAAAGCACGCAAAATTTGGCGTGGGTAGCTTATGTGAACAAAAAGTTATAAGGGCCTAAGCGCGAACTGCCCCAAATAGCCAAAAAAAGGCTTGGCACCTGAGGGGGAAAAGGCCTGGCAGCGAAGGGGTTAAAGGGTGAATTCAAAAGCTCATAGCTACCATCCAGGCAAAATTCACTCATTCTGGAGTTGTACTTTCTCACGCAATTTACAACACAAAGCTTTCTGCAAGAATCAGAAGATGGATAAAATATTGTGTCAGACATAGTTTGTGTCAGACAATGCTCTTTCCCACCGTCCTGCCATTGACCAGGCCTTCCAAATCCCTCTATATCTGCAGTGGGTACCTGGAGCAGAGGACTCATCCAGGAGTTCCTCAGCTCTTCCAGAACGGTCTTACAGTTCCCTAGATCTCCTGATACTCTCAAGGCAAGAAGGTTCAAAGTCCCAGTCAGAACGAGAGGATGTTCTTCTCATCTGTGTTTAGCAATAGACTTTGCACAGTAAGAAGAGAAGAGGCATTGTCACAAGCTAGCTCTAAAGCCATTGGAAACCATGCCTGTGAGATCCAAAACTGAGTTATTAGTGTGCATCTCTCCTGCCTGACCTCCTCAAGACCTCTCGAAATCATGGCAAAAGGGGGGAACTCATAAGCTTTGATCCCCTTCCAGGTCTGAAGGAATGTGTTCACTGCTAGAGCACCCAGGTCTGGCAGCCAACTGAAATATCTCTTCAGCAGGAAACGTCAGCCTGCTAGCAAAGCAACCTAACTCAGAGGACCCTCAAATCTGAGACAGTTTTTTGAAACAATGTTTGTTCAACTTCAGTCACTGAAATCTCATAAAAATCTTGAATTCCAGTCTGCATTAGCATTTGCCTTCCCAGGCACATATTCTGCCATTGGGCTGATCTTTTGTGCCAAGCAGAATAGCCAGAGTTTCTTTGCTAATGCTGTGCCACCTAAATGATTTATATACGCTACTGCAGAGACATTGTCAATTTTTAACAAAAAGGTTTTGCCATGCAAACACAGTTTGAAACTTATAAGGGCATAAAGTCCTGCTGTCAATTCTCAATAGTTAGTATGATGCATCTTTTTTGCTGAGACCATAAGCCACCAGTATCCTGAGGACCCAAGCGAGCACCCCAACTGACTGAGCTCACATCTGACTCCAAAACAAAGTCTGGGGAACATCTGAACATCACCCTGCCATTCCAGGCATCCAAATTCTCCAACCACCTATTCGGATCTTGATTCCCCACCTAGGAACACCTTGTCTTCATACCATATTCCTCCCCGGAGGGCTTTTACTTTTATCCTCTGCAAGGCCCAATATTGTAAAGGGCCTGGAAAGATTGCCTGAATAGATGGTGACAGAAGATCTAGTAGCCTGGCTAGTTCTCTTGGAGTTAAAAACTCTTGTTTGACAACATATCTGTTTCTGAATTATGGCAATGTTCTTCAAGGGTAATAATAGAACTACCTTCACAGTATCTATCGTGAATTCCAAGAACTCTAGAGACATGGAGGGACTAAGGATGGATTTCTCCTTGTTTCTCCTTATTTACAATGAAGCCCAAACTCACCAAGAGAGACATAACCATGTCCAGATCTCTCAAAATCTACGCTCTGCATTTGGACATAAGCATGCCATCCAAATAAACAATCATCAGTATACCCCTCTTCCAGATGTAGGGAGCTACAGCCCTCATTATCTTAGTAAAACACCATGGTGCTGATGAGAGACCAAAGGGGAGGCTTGAAATTGATAGTCGGCCTTGCCCGGGGACAGTAGTGTTTATACACTCTGGCCATGGGGATGGTAAAATAGGCATCTTTGAGATCTAACTTCACTAACCAATCCTTCATTAACAACATATCCCTTAACTGATGGATCCCCTCCATCCTGGAGTGACTGTAGTTTGGCAATCTGTTCAGATCTGTTAGATTAATCACAGGTCTCCTCCCCTTGTCCTTTTTTCCACTAGCAAAAGTGTACTTACAAAAACTCTGTGATCTAAAGAGACCTGTAGGATGGCTGCCTTCTGCAATAATGTCTTTACCTATTCTTCTACAATCTACTGTTGAACAGATAATAAACCCCTGAGGGGGTTCTTTCCAAAAATCTATTTTGATCCCTCTGACAGTTTCTAAGACCCAGGCATCCTGAGTAATTGTTTACAGGGTTTGGGGGGAAAAATCTAAGGCATCCTACCACTCTTTCCAGGGAAGGAGGAGGAGGTAAAATCATGGTACTCACTCTGATAACCTGCTGAACTTTGACCACATAATCTATAACCTCTTCCACACCTCCTTTTGGCTATAAAAGCCTTGTGTTTGTTCCAGCCTGGTTGCCTCTGCCAGAGCCCCTTGGGAATCTGTAATTTGTAAAGTGGGACCTTTGGGAGCTGTGGCCGGCCGAAAGTCCCCTTCTGCCGGCCTGTCCTACAATACCTGCATTAAAGACTTTGCACTTATAAGACTGCACATTGTCTAAAGCAGTACATTTCACATCATGTTTGCTCAAAGTTTTTATCATGTCTTAATCAAACAGAAGTCACTTGGGATTCTTGGAAGGTTCTCTTTCTGCACAGTCTCCATGTTTTGGGTTTATTTTCATTAGCACAACATTGCACCTTCTGGCATTAAGGCCGGCGTTCGCATCCCGGAGGAGGACCATAGCCCTTTGGCTCCTCCCCCTGAAGAGGTCAGTATCCAGTGGGAGATCATTAAGTATGCCTCTTCCGCTATGTCAATAATACTTGCGAGGATTCCGACCATGTCAAGAAGAGAATCTTGACATGAGTTGAGGGAACTCTTAAGGCCTTTCTGGGGTCTCTGCCTACCTTGAACAGAAATGTGATGAGCTCTGGGTCTAAATTGGGGGTAATGCACACCTTATCCTGTATAACCGACCTTGATCATTCGGCCCCCAAAATATTCCTTGCTTACTTTTCAAGAGGACTTCTAATCCATTGTTTGATTAACCTGTCTACGTGGCTGAGGGGCCATCACTCAGCCCTCCTGAGGTGCTTGATGTTATCTGGGGAAAACATTTCCTCCCCTAAAAGGTCTCTTACTACATCCTTGGAGGTAGAGTGGGCATCACTTTAAATAAAAAGTTTGTCCCTATCAAGATCCCCTTGATTCAGATACAAAACGTATTAGTCTATGGGGATTCATCATGAGGATCTTCTTCACCAACATCAGCAATTTGTATGCCACTTAGAGCATATGAATCTGTGGAGTCGCATCGGACACCCTTTATTTTTGTGTCTCTTGGGAAACCCATACTTTGCAAGTTGCTTAGACCTCACATTCTCTTTGAGGTGTTAAGACCTCCCATTGTCCTTGAGGTGCTTGGACCTCTCGTTTTTTGTTTGTTTTTCTTACAAGGTATAGCTCCTCTCTCAATATACTTGGACTTTCTCTTACCCCCTTTAACATCGTGAACAGTTGGTTCTGACGTGGACCCATGATTCCGTTCTTGTTGAGATTCTATCATAACATCACGTGATCGAGGGTCTCTTACACACAAGGGCGCATCTCATATTGAATTGGTCTTTTGATTAGGTCCTCATTTATTTTTTGCTGAGGCATTTCAGGTTTCTCTCCTTCTTGGTCAGACACGATAGTTTAACAAGAGATAATATTTATATATCATTTAGACTGTTAGAGGTCAGTAGTACGTTGAAATTAAAATTCTGGTGATAAGGAGAACTTAACAAGGATGCTCCTTAAAGCATGAGCGCTATGGTGAGAAAAAGCAACAAAGTGCATGTAGTGAGTGAATAGCTGATTGGGCAGTGTAACTGTCAACTGTTCCAATGTGACGAGTCACGACGTCCCTTATTTGCTGCCCAAAAGCCTTGAACAAAAGTGGCAAGGCCCAAACAAAGATGGCGACTTGACTACAGCCGTTGCTTAGGGAATTCCTGTAACCACCACCTGAAGGAATACATTGGTCAGATGCGGCTCACACCTGAAACAGGTGCCTGTGGGCCACAATTGAAATGAGCACTTGAAATGAGCACTTCGGCCCACAACTGAAACAGGTGCAGCACAGAGATCAGGGCTGCCCAGCAAACACCTGTCAGACAGTCCTGGGCTTTGCCGGGACCAGACTGAAGGAACTGCGGGTGTCAGAGTTGCGCTGGGGCAATCTCACCGATCCGTGACCTGCAAGGCAGCATTGGATTGCCTCAGAAGCGGCTTCTGGACAACCTCGTAAGAGGTACACTGGCTCAGTTATTGTGCGGAGCAACAATAGAATTTAGTACATAGAAATTTAATTTAAATACAAACCAGCAATGCATAAGTAATACCTAAAATTGTAAATCGATAACACTCCTAAAAAAATGGGTTCCATAAATTGGAAGCCGCATGAGAAACTAATGCAATCATAATGGAAGAAAAAAAAAATAATGATAGCAAAACATAATAGGATACTTATCTGCAAGGATCAGCATTTACAAGAGGCAGATTGTTGACTGCATGGACGTATTATATGTACTGAATGTTCTTTTCCAGAATGTTTCTTCTACGTGTGGGGTAGGCTTCAATCCAGTGACTAAAAATACAATCACCAACGCCTACCTCAATCCACCACACACAGGCATCTCAATAAAATTCATTTGCATTCTGTTGAATAGACTTCCTGCTCTTCCATTGCGACTCAAATTGACAATTGTTCGTTTACCCACGTTCATTTGCTGACATGTAATGCATCTGTGACAGATTGCTTCAGCAACCTGTCTAAACTTCGGATTGAACCAGGATTGCTTAAATGTGCGAATCATTGCATCTCTGCCAATGTGTGCTTGACCATGATAGGTTCATGCCGTTTGCATCAGTAGACAGTTTGGCAAAACCACCTGCCCTCATTTGAAACCCAGATATTATCAGCGTCCCTTTGAAAACCTTTCAATTTTATCCAACCTTTCTTTTCATCTTCAGAAACATTCTATTGCAAAATGTTGTTTTCCTTTTATGTATCACTCACTGTAAATGTGTAACTTGGGTTTACTTCGTCAACATTTAGGGCCAGATGTAGCAAAATGCCAATTTGCGACTTGCAAATTGCGAGTCCCTGCGACTCGCAATTTGCAACTCGCAAATTGGTATGCAGTACGGTGTCTCAGACACCGACTGCGACTCGCTATGGGGTCGCAATGACCCACCTCATTAATATTCATGAGGTGGGTCGCTAATTGCGGCCCCATAGCGAGTCTAGGCACTCGCAAACATGGAGGCCTGCTGTCGTCAGCAGACCTCCATGTTCGTGACTGCTTTAAATAAAGCAGTTTTTTTTTTTTTTTTTTAAGTGTAGCCCGTTTTCCTTAAAGGAAAACGAGCTGCACTTAAAAAAAAAAAAACGAAACCTTTTAGTTTCGGTATTTTTTCAGGGCAGGGAGTGGTCCCTTGGACTACTCCCTGCCCTGAAAAAATATTTGTGGGTCCATTCACAAAGTGGAAGGGGTCCCATGGGGACCCCTTCCAATTTGCGAGTGGGTTACCATCCACTTCAAGTGGATGGTAACTGCGACTCCATTTGCGACCGCATATGCGGTCGCAAATGGAATTGCATTCCACTCCGAATCGCAAATAGGAAGGGAACACCCCTTCCTATTTGTGATTCTGAAATGCATATTGTGAGTCGGTCCGACTCGCAATATGCATTTCTGAATAGCAAAGAGGCTTTTGCGCAGGCGGAAACCCTTTGCTACATCTGGCCGTTAGTTCTTTCCATTCCTCATTAAAATGCAGTTCAATGCGCAAAACCTTGTGACTTGATCTGTATAAGCATTTCCCATTGAAACAAAATCATTTGATTTCTGGTGCTCACAGCAATTGTCTCAGGTAATCGTAGAGCTTGCAACAAAACATGAATTCTATCTCCATTTCTAATTGGTGAGCCAGAAGAGGTCATTGAACCTCTCTGTGACCACAACTGCCCAACGCCGTGCACTATACCAAATTCATATTGACAGTATGTGAAAATTTGAACTTAAAGCTCTGCAGAAATACAGCTTGATCTAATAAGAGCCACCGATTCAGCCACTTGTGCAGAAAATACTCTTTGAAGTCATGAAGCTACGAGTATACCAGAAATTGTGCATACAGCATATCCAGATTTCAATGTTCCCGCAATGTCTCTTAGACAGGAATAATCAACAAAAATAATTTGATAATTTTCTTCTAACTGGGTATCCTGAATATCAGGTCTGGGTTTCCTGCACAATTCAGTAACCCCCAGACAGTCTTGCTCAACTTCTTTTAATTTCTCAATGTCAAAATTGTTTACTGGGAACAAGGTTGCTGGCTTAAGCATAGTACACCTCTTCAAGGACGCATTAGGAGAGCCAAAAATCATCAGCTTGTACCTCGTGAGCGTTGCGTTTGTTAAATATTGGGTCTTTGCTCGAGTAAGCAAAACCTCGACAGAATATGGGACAAGAACAGTTAAAGAATGTCCCATCACAATACTCTCACACTAAGTGAGGCTCAATCCAACTGCAGCCACAATCCGCAAACAGCCAGGTGAAGCTGCTGCGACTGGGTCCAAAGTAGCAGAAAAATATGCTACTGGGTGATTTACACCAACATGTACTTGTGCAACGACAGAAAGGGCACAGGAATCTCGTTCATGACAAAACAACAAAAATGGTTTAGTGTAGACAGGCATTTCCAACAGCTTCCAAGTTACAGCCGGTGATAATTAAACAAAAGAAAGTCAGGTGACCATTTGATGTAGGCTTTAGTTTTGGGTCCAGCTGTAAGGGGTTAAAACACAGGACTTCTGCATGCAGGTCGCTGCTTTGAAAAGAGTGTAGACATTGTGCAGGCACTGCTGAATTGTGTCCAGGTCTCGGAAAATGACAATGGGACAAACTCAGTATATTTCCTTGGGCCTAGAAATAGCTGCTGGAACTGGGATATGGTGAGAGCCCTGTACTTTCCAGCACTGTTTGTATGGTAGTGAAATTAAGGCACAGACAAATTCATGTGTTTGTGGCCTCTGGTTACACATGAAAGACTGTCATGGTTACTAGTTTTGATGGGTATTCAAACTTTTTGGGCCTGATTTCAAATAGCATTGTGTAACTGGCTTAAATGGCAATGGCCAGAATCACAGAATTCTGGCTGGTAATTCCTCCCCTGTGAAAAGTTATTCTAAAAATCTGGTCCAGAATGGAGGTTAACATGCACAGGCAAGAATTACTGGCCCAATATTCATATGCGTAGCCTCTGTTCTGCACTGGAGTTCCTCCTGCTTTGGGAGGGGACAGGATAATTCCTATGCAGGACAAGAGGCAGAGAGAAGAGGTGTAGGCCACCCATTGTACTGGAAATGAGGCTGGACTGTATGCGATTCTGTGCACTCTCAAAACTGACCCCTGTATTGACTATTTTCCTGCAAACATGACTTAAGGGTGTACAACTCCTGCTGCTTGTGTCAGTGACTTGGAAAGAGGTTCTTCTCTGACCCACAGGATGAGATTGCTTGTAGCCTTCGGCCTGGCTCCTTAATGTTGTGCTGTATTTAATAACCTCACTGGATTAAAATATGCAACCATGAGTCATCCAATGCCTAACTTAGTTCCAATTATGTCTTGTCATATTTTATCTGCGTAGGTTGATATTGCCAACACACCTGAAGTATTTAGGTAGTCTTCTTAGTGGGGAATTATAGACGCAGGTGCTACAGCAAAGATGGAGTTAGAGCACAAAGGCTGTTTGCATGCTACCAGGTTAGTTGAAGTGATTTCCTCTTGAAGTGATAATGAAAGTTGATTCTATGGTATGGGTGCCAACCCAAATTTAGGATTACCCTTTTCAAGGTAGTCATCTCTCAATTGGATTCCTTTCAATTTGAAGTAGCTGGTGGTATGGGTTGAACCAGGCTCAAAATGGCTGAGTTTCTTTAGGAAGTTCCTTTGCTGAACAGTGATGTGTTACTTCACTTTGACAATGATGTACAGATCTCTAATAACAGTCTCCTTCTCGCCTTCCTTTGCCTATCACTCTCTTGGGCTTTGGCACCACCTAGAAGGCATCTTTGAAGTAACAGCAACAGGATCCTGGTTCCTTCTGCATTTTCCATGTACAACACATGGGACGTTTCCCCAAGGTTATCCTGCTCTGCTAGCCTTACATCACTTCCCTATAATTCTATAGTTTACAACCGTTTACCTGTTTCCTCTGTTTATACTGACTGCTCCTCAGCTCACCCTATTGGATTCTAATTGGCCAATCTGTGTGTGTGTGTAAATATATATGTTATAGGATCATTATGAAACTTTCAAAACAGCAGCTGAACAGACTGTTGTATTAGTTTTGAAAATTCTGCGACGATTCCTCAAGCTGCGCCAGAGTTGTTTGCAAAACAAAAAAAACACCCTTTCTATGGGAACTAGGTCCTACCTATAACTACTTACCGGTGACTGCCAGTAAGATATAAAATATATAATCCAGGTGTCTCGTTAACCTACCTCCAAGAAGCCTTATTTGATAAGATTTTTCTGCTTCTTTCTTTCTTTTGAGTTTAATTGGTTGTCTCACTGCCTAATGTAGTTCCAACTGGCTTTCTTCTTGTTATTCGTTGGTTGGGGGACTTAGCTATTGGTGCAGGGGTCTGAAGGTACTGAATGCCTCTCATATCCTTTTAGAACTTTGTTTTCTAGAGTAGGCTTGTTTGAAAAAACCGTGATTTTGCTTAATTTCAAATCTGAGGCAGCAAATGGGTATTGGGCATTCCTGAACTCAAGAACTGAATTAAGTTTTCAGTTTTTTCTTTCATTGTGATTGCAATGGCTATTGGCCAATGATAAGACTAACCCTCTAGCAATTGTAGGAAGTTGAGTGATTTTACTTTAAATATATATATATATATGACTCTTTATCCTTACCCACAAAGTCCTGAATTCTGTCTGAAAGACCTAAAGCCATCTTTTGCAGAATAGCATACTAAATGGATCATGCACTTTCTGACAGATTAGTTGCAGCATGGCACACACAGTGCTGTGAGGACCTCCTGGACCTGTGATGGCTCCCCCTGTTTGTAGCCTCATTTTATATTTCATATTTTGTTCATTTTAGGTAAGTGTAGTTAAATTTGTGTTTTTGACCACTGACTTTGTGTTGCACCACTTTGCACCTGAATTAGCTGTCTAGTGTTCACCAGTTGCAGACTACATTTTGTATTCAGTTTAGCTGCCTATTGACTTTATCGTAGCATTAGACACTGTCATGTTAAAAGCTGATCAAACTTTTACACATTGTAAACTGTAGTTCTTTTCGTGCTTTTACTCACCAATGGCTTTGGTTGATAAGGATGTACTCAGACTGCAGGAAACAGCCTTGTTTTGATTTGACACCCTGGGATTGTGGCCAAACCCCAATGTGTGATTTTCAAAGCAGACCTAAACTAGCCAGCATTTTTGAATGACAAAATGACGGGGGGTTTCCAGAAAGCTCCTTTTGGTTCTTTAAGATATAAAACGACCCAGTGCGAAAGTGAGAAGGAGAGTGGCCTCAATGAGGATTCTTGACGTCAGATGCCTAATATCTGTCCCTTGAGGGTGGAAATCTCTTTCTCGCATTCTAACGGAGTCATCGTCTTGCTGGCATGAGAAAGATGAAGAGCTTGGCAGGCCCTACAGTGATTCATTTTTACTTCAATATTTGCTGTTCAGTATAATATAATATAAATACATATATTTTCTGTGTACATTGCAGTGGAGAATCATTTTGATATATTTTCCTTTCATTGCTGTGACTTTTTTCAAACGTGTGTTTTCAACATGCTAATCTACTTTTAGGAACCGCGTGTTGAAATAATAATAAATGTCTTCTTTAAGCTGAGAAGTGCATTCCAGAACTTTTTGTCAGCTCGGTCATTAGTGAAAGCAAAACAGTAAGCTGCTTTTAGCAAATGACATTTACATGCATTTTGTGGTGCACGTTGCTTGTTTAGTTAGCCTTTGCACAACATGTAATCAGTACTTTCTGTCTAAGACTAGGAACATTGTTCACAATATCCCTGTTGTGTTACCCACTCAAGAGACAGCTTCTGACATCTAGTTAGCATTGCATCAGAGCTGTGCTTTCAAAACAGGGTGGGTTTGTTATATAAACGATGCACTGACCTGGAAGGGGCAAAGGGCATTCCGGGCATGACTGTCCTGTGATGTAGGCTGTACTTGACATGCAGCTCTGCTACTGCTAATCTACCAACTTCCCGTCATCTGCACCCCAGGCTGACTCCTGACACTATCTTCAGGTATGGGGCTGGGGCCAATTCCTTAGATCAGACCAGGCAAAAGGGTACACCCGCTATGCTCTCAGCATAGTCTTAGGGTTAAGTAGGAACCTCTTCAACATCTAGAACCACATTCATCATGGTTGAATTGTTTATTTTCTTTACCATGTTTATAATGCAGATTACTTTGCTTTGTTTCATGAATTATTAAGGTTCATTCTCTTTATGCCAGTGAGGCACTGTGAGCTAGCCAGGAACTGGGCCAGTATCCTATGATGGTGTAGCTGGAGTTAGCCGCCCAACATTCCGAAGTTCTTTTGTCCTAATACCCTGTCCTATTATCCTAGTAGGAACCCCATAACAACAGTCCATATATTGCCATCCTGCCATCTAAGCTATTTTCTCCAGACATAGACGGATGGGCTCCATATTTCCAGCTTTCTTGTATTGTGCAGTGAAGATAAAGTAGTCTTTATGAGGGATTGAACTGGAGTTGTTGGCCCTTCACTGACACGTTGTCGTTTTGTTGCTAACTGCCTGTTTGAAATCATATCCTCTCATGCATACAGACTTCTTTTCTACTACATACTTTTTGACTTAGATTTGTCAGTATACAAAACCTGCCAAACTGTGTAGTATCCACAATGGATTCCTATTGTTTTAGGTCTTCTTTACTTACTGGTTTCAATGTCATTCTGGACTGGAGATCAAAACAAGCCATGGCAAAAATTATTAAACCAGTCCACATTGCACTGTGCAAGAAAGTGTCTGTGTAGTTGTAGATGTCTGGGGGGAGTTGGCTTTTTCCACTCCTTGCGACCCATGTCTAAACTTACATGCAATTTTATTGGGTGCATTTTCATGTCCAGTAAAATTGGGCCTGGTTTTCTTGCACCTAGTAATCCCAGATGGGGGAACAGTGGGCCAATTGGTTAGGGCAGAGCAGCATCGTCTTTGGACATACCATTCTACTCAACTTGTACTATGGCCTCAGATTAGGACCTCTTTCTAATCAACATGAATTTATAATGACTTCAGTCTCATCTAGTCTGCAAAGTCTGAGTGGTAATCTGAAAAGTAGAGCAAGATAACAATGGATTTTTATTAAGCATGACCAAAAGTTTAGTGTCTGCAACACAACTGAAAACATTTAATATGAAAGTCAGTATCAGAGTTGACCCCCACACCCCACCTCTCTCAAATGGTTTAAATGAAGAATTGGAACACAGTATTAATGAAAGAGTTTTGAGATTGAAAATCTTATTGTACCTCTCACTCAGAACGTTTGAACCAAGCACCACTTTCATGCTGTGTCAAGGACAAAGTCCTGCTTCCGTTGCATCCACTATTTGTTGTTGTTAAATAAATGAATGAATTATTCTAATTTTCTCATGCTTGAAGATCCTTCTATGCTGTAGGTAAAATATATATTGGCTGATCCTTTTCTACTTTTGTAATTTCCATCATAAGTAAAACCCATCCAGAAGATAGTGGCTAATATGGTTTTGCTTTTGTCATTTTCACAATGGGCAAAGAAAATGATCTGTAGCCACGTTTTGCCGTTTGTGACTGTGTGCCTCAAAGTTTCATGATAAGTATAAAAAAGGCTTATTGCAGGCTGAAGTAAGCCAAGACTTAATGTTCTCTGGTTTTGTGATCACTGTGGTTCATTGCAGTTCTCCAGGATACAAAGCCTTCAGGAAGGTGCAGGCTGATAGCCACAATGGAAAAACGTGTATTTGCTGAATATAGTTTTGTTTTCCTGTTGTGCATTTTGTATCTAACTGACCAATAAACAAGTGGCACTGTGTTTCAAAACGGCTTTGCTCCGTAAGGTCCTTAAGAGTATGTATTAAAAGGACTGTACACTAATAAATATAATAGAAAGTATAATACATGGGATTATGTCATCCCTGTATAAACAGTCTCTAATGTCTTTGTAATTGGCGACTTGTATACACCCAGTCACCGCTTATAAAGAAAGGGTGTCAGAACTAGACTATTATAAGTTATTACTGTCGCATTCTGACTTCACAGTGCCTGATGCCAGATCTAGCAGCCGAGGTGAAAGGCAAGTCAGGTCATGGAGGATAACGGAAGCAGCTGTTTAAATCAACAAAGATGAAACATTGCTTTTCTTTCTTCTGGTCTATTTTAATATCTTACAATGACGAGCAGAGAAAAGATTTATTTTTTGCACTCTTTTGAGAAAAGATAGAATCTTTTTGCATGTTTCTACATATTCCAAACTACTACAGCTTTTTTTCGTTTACGAAAAAAATACTGGTATTAAACTGTTTCTAATATCCGTTTGCAACAAATATCTAAAAGGTTTTTGATGTGTTTAATTTTGCACTAGAGGTTTTATTTGTATTCTTCATGTTTGCAAGCAATGCTCGCTCTTTCATAAGAAAGAGCTATGCACTAAGGTTCTAAGTGGTTTGTGTAAAAGGTGATGCCGTGTCCATGTATCATATGGGATGTATTACCTCCTAGCATACATGATAAGGTTGTTGCAAGTCATCTTGGAGTTCCATAATCGTATAAAGAAACTCTGCCTTTGGCCTTGTTCCTTTATATTGTTATTGAACTTGTTGGTGTCTTGCAATATCCTCATAATGTGCAGGTGAGGGTACTTTGTCCATTATATAATATTAAATCTATGAAGCCCAGGTTCACACGCTCCTAATACTTTTAATCTCACTCATTACCCAGTAAACAAAAATCTTTCCAGATATGAGTACATAGGCTCAAATGACAAATCAGACACTAAAACTATGGCATTAATGGAACATTATCAATCTCCTCATCCTTTTATGCACATGATGGTACACATATACCAGCCTTTGTTCTTCTGGACTTTTCAAGATATTACTCTTTTAATTACTCAATGAACTACTAAACAAAAGCAGGTTGGTTTGTGGGTTCTGTCTTTAATGTTGACATGGTTACTTCTTGTCTGCTGTTCTTCTAGATGTCCAACCTTTGTCTGCTACTTTGTCAAACCATGCCAGGGAATATGATTTTGGGCCTTTTTTAGAGTCTGACAGATGCGATTCTCCATCAGGAATGTTACTGATGTCCCCCCTGCTGTATCACAAGTGCATTGTGGGCTGTGACACTTGTAATATAGAGGACATGGATATTCGTCGCACTTTAACAGAGAATCCTGCTTGCCAAACTCTACATAAGACCCTTTTCTTCTGCTGACCTTCTTTATTTTTTGTTATGTTACAGCATCAAATGCTCTATTTGAATGAACACCTTTTGGGTGGACGCATTAAAAATGTAGTTCCTCTGCTGTATCAACAGTAAAATTCTATGTTGCTTTGCATTTATTCTCCTTTTCTGGTTCTTTAGCCATCTCATGTTTGTAGCTGTTGGCAACATCCAACGTTTTATCCATTCCAACCCCAGAACACAATTGTTCCTCAGTGCTTAGAAATCTGATGGGGCATGTATCACCTTATTCCTACTTATATTACGCTAGACATATGCTGGGTAAATCCACCATCTTAAAGGGTGTTATCCCCAGGGATAGGAGACGTGTATTTTCACTATTGCTGGTTACTTGTTCTGTGGCATCGCTCTGGTCATTTATTTGACTCCTAAGTCTTCATTTTCTGTACCATGGAATTCTTTGAGACCATTTTTTACACCACTTTCTTGGCACCTTGGAATGTTTTTGAGGCATTTTTAAATCCTAACTCTCTAAGCTGGCCCTATCCTTCTGGGTAGCATTATACCAAGGATTCTGCTGACTTGTTCGCATCTATACTTGACTCAGATTTGTGTGACCCACTTTTGGGAGAGGTCTTTCCAACTAACACCGTTTGACTAATGTTGATTCCATAGACCACAGAACTTGTGCTGGCTTCTTTCCCCTAGGGCAGTACTGGACCGAGTTGCAGCTGCATTAGCTTGTTCTGATGCTGTATTTCTATTGTGGTGTGTTCTCATCCATCCTGCTAATAGTGTCTTCCAAAGACGACATATGTCAAGAAACATCTGAGAGGGTCATAATCAGGAGAGGGGGTTTCAGCACCAGTGACAAAGCTTTGGACCTCCCGTGGACTCCTTGAGAGATTGAGACTAATAAAAGGAAACAATATGCTCTCTCTAGGGGGAAAAATTTGATCACATTTCTCGTTGCCTGTTTAATATTTCAGATACTTGCTTATCATTTAGCAACAAAACGTTATTGAATTTGTAAAAGGATAACTAAGAAGCTGTACTGTTGATAAATACAGACGTGCATCCAATGTGGTGAACTTGTATTTATTGCACAACATTTCATGTAAAATACCTTTTCTTACAACCCAAAAGATGTCTAATTTTGTTTCCCATTCTCTTCTGCTCATCACAGCGAAAGAAGTATAGTACTTAGATGGGAGCGTGGCCATGCAGATGATTAAGATGGCAGCCTAGCATTAAGCTATGTGAGGCATGCACCATTCTCTGGGCTTATAGTCCGCATTGGAGGGTGTCCGGCTGGTTTGAGTGACGCTAGGCCGAAAGGCAATTGAGGAGCCCACGGGGGAGGAGTGCAGAGGCATACGTCGGGCCTGTAGCCTATGGGCTGCACATGTGGCCCTCTTCAGAGGGCTGTTTCTTGGAGGTCTGGCAGCAAAAGGGGCTGCTGGCAAGTCTGAGGTAGCCCTCCTTCCCTTTTGCCTTACTGGACAGGCTGTGCTGAACACACACCCCTCACCGCACCAAAAAGTCTTACCAGGCACCTGCTGGTGCCAGAATTGGGCCATGGAAGGCCCACATCCTTTCTCCTGCAGCATGACCAGACGGGAGACAAAGGAGAGACTCGGAGCAGGTCGAAAGACCTTTCCTCGTATCAGACATCTCACCCCGCTCTCGTCAGTGAAGAATGAGAGGGTGAAACCCTCTGTGTCTGCCCACCAGTACATGCCAGTATAGCTGAGGCCTGCCTGCAGTCTGTGCCTGGCACTGTTGTGGTGTGCTCCTTGGGTACCCTGTGGCTTATACTGGCATCTGGCTCACAATGGCCTAGTGCACACTTCCGTTTGTTTTCTTCTTCTGGCCAGCAGATCTCCCTCAGATGATGTTTTGTAAAGACGTTTGAGTGTCATAACCACCACCAGTGTGGGCACGCAACGAGGGCTCTTGCTCTGTCATACGCTGTAGTCTGCATGCACCAACCCCCCTGCTCATGATGGGCAGTGGGCAGAGGCAACCCTCATCAAGAGTATCTTAGATTTGATACCACACACACTACCCACCACATAGAGATGTTAGCTGTGGATGTGAATGGTGGGGCGGGGATTGGGAGGTTGGACATCTACAGTTCTTCTGGAGCGGAGGACTGGGACAGAGTGTTCAAATGCCAAAAAAGACTCTGTGCTGGCACAGTTGGACCACAGGACAGAAGGGCTGGACAGACAAAAGGCATTCCTGGATGGAACTGAGCGTCGCATATCTGATCTTGAATATCGCACGACTGATACTAGGACAGAGTTTACAAAGATGGAGATGCAACTGATTAGTGTCACGGAAAAGAATGAGGACCTCAAAGCATGCTCTGGAAGTAATAACCTTTACATCACAGGCACAGTAGAATCCACCAATACGAGATGGATGGGCACCTTTTTGTAAACCCTCCTCATTGATCTTTTTGGCCGAGACAGTGTTACAGCTTTTTTTTGGTTGAAACTTGCTCATCGTTCCCTAGGCCCCAGTCGACCACCCAGCTCCTCTCCTTGCCAGATTATAGCACGCGTATTGAACTTCTGAAATTTTATGATTTTGTAGGAGGCTGGCCTGGCTTATAGTGGGTACCCTATGGTACTTACACCCTGTGGCAGGTCCAGTTATCCCTTATTAGTAGAATAGAGGTGTTTCTAGCAGCTTAGGCTGATAGAAGGTAGCTATGGCAAAACAGCTTAGGCTGAACTAGGAGACATGCAAAGCTCCTACTATACCACTTATATCATATGCACAATATCATAAGAAAACACAATACTCAGAGTTACTAAAAATAAAGGTACTTTATTTTTATGACAATATGCCACAAGTATCTCAGTGAGTACCCTCAGTAAGAAGGTAAGTAATATACACAAGTTATATGTACACAAACCCAAAACAGGTAAGTAAGAGTAAGAAAAGTAATGCAAACAGTGTAGAATTGCAATAGGATGCAATAGGTGATCATATGTCTAGGGGCAACACAAACCATATACTCCGAAAGTGGAATGCGAATCACGAATGGACCCCAGACCTATGGGAGCTTGTAGAGGGTCGTTGGGACTGTGAGAAAACAGTCAGGGTGTCCAAGGTACCCCAACCCAAGACCCTGAAAAGTTGGAGTAAAATACACCTACTACCCCCAAAAGGACACAATAGTCGTGATAGGGGGATTCCGCAAGAACAACAAACACCAGCAAGGCACTGAAGGTGGATTCCTGGACCTGAGGACCTGCAAGGCAAGGGGACCAAGTCCAAGAGTCGCAATAGTGTCCAGGGGGGACAGGAGCCCAGGAAACCCCGGATGAAGGTGCAAGGAAGCTGCCTCCGGATGGAAGAAGCTTGGAGTTCTGCAACAACGAAGAGGACTAGGAACTTCTCCTTTGGATGGAAGATGTCCCACGTCACGATGAAGGTTGCAGAAGTGTTCCCTTGCAGAAATACCACAAACAAGCCTTGCTAGCTGCAAGGGTCGCTGTAGAGGTTTTTGGGTGCTGCTGGGGACCAGGATGTCGCTCCTTGGAGGAGGAGACAGAGAGGGCGCTCAGCAACCCAGAGAGCCCCCACAGAAGCAGGCAGCACCCGCAGAAGTACCCGAACAGCCACTTCGAAGATTTGTGAACTGTAGCTGGCTCAGAGTCACAAAGGAGGGTCCCACAACGCCAGAGGCCAACTCAGAGGGCCCCCAACACCTCTGTTTCCAAGATGGCAGAGGTCTGGGACACACTGGAGAAGCTCTGAGCACCTCCCCTGGGAGGTACTGGTCAGGGGAGTGGTCACTCCCCTTTCCTTTTTCCAGTTTCGTGCCAGAACAGGGCTGGGGGATCCCTGAACCGGTGTACTCTGGCTTATGCAGAGATGGGCACCATCTGTGCCCATCAAAGCATTTCCAGAGGCTGGGGGAGGCTACTCCTCCCCAGCCCTTCACACCTATTTCCAAAGGGAGAGGGTGTAACACCCTCTTTAAGAGGAAACCCTTTGTTCTGCCTTCCTGGGCCAGGGCTGCCTGGACCCCAGGAGGGCAGAAACCTGTCTGAGGGGTTGGCAGCAGCTGCAGTAGAAACCCCGGAAAGGCAGCTTGGCAGTACACAGGTTCTGTGCTAGAGACCCGGGGGATCATGGAATTGCCCCCCCCCCCCCAAATACCAAAATGGTATTGGGGGGACAATTCCATGATCTTAGACATGTTACATGGCCATGTTCGGAGTTACCATTGTCACGCTAGTATATGGTACTGAGGTACCCAGGGTATTGGGGTTCCAGGAGATCCCTATGGGCTGCAGCATTTCTTTTGCCACCCATAGGGAGCTCTGACAATTCTTACACAGGCCTGCCAGTGCAGCCTGCGTGAAATAACGTCTACGTTATTTCACAGCCATTTACCACTGCACTTAAGTAACTTATAAGTCACCTATATGTCTAACCTTCACCTGGTGAAGGTTGGGTGCAAAGTTACTTAGTGTGTGGGCACCCTGGCACTAGCCAAGGTGCCCCCACATCATTCAGGGCAAATTCCCCTGACTTTGTGAGTGCGAGGACACCATAACACGTGTGCACTATACATAGGTCACTACCTATGTATAGCGTCCCAATGGTAACTCCAAACATGGCCATGTAACATGTCTAAGATCATGGAAATAGGTGTGAGGGCTGTGGAGGAGTAGCCTCCCCCAGCCTCTGGAAATGCTTTGATGGGCACAGATTGTGCCCATCTCTGTATAAGCCAGTCTACACCGGTTCAGGGATCCCCCAGCCCTGCTCTGGCACGAAACTGGACAAAGGAAAGGGGAGTGACCACTCCCCTGACCTGCACCTCCCAGGGGAGGTGCTCAGAGCTCCTCCAGTGTGTCCCAGACCTCTGCCATTTTGGAAACAGAGGTGTTGGGGGCACGCTGGACTGCTCTGAGTGGCCAGTGCCAGCAGGTGACATCAGAGGCTCCTTCTGATAGGCTCTTACCTCTCTTGGTAGCCAATCCTCCTTCCTTGGTAGCCAAACCTCCTTTTCTGGCTATTTAGGGTCTCTGCTTTGGGGTATTCTTCAGATAACGAATGCAAGAGCTCACCAGAGTTCCTCTGCATCCCCCTCTTCACCTTCTATCAAAGGATCGACCGCTGACTGCTCAGGACGCCTGCAAAACCGCAACAAAGTAGCAAGACGACTACTAGCAACCTTGTATCGCCTCATCCTGCCGGCTTTCTCGACTGTTTGCAGGTGGTGCATGCTCTGGGGGTAGCCTGCCATCACCCTGCACCAGAAGCTCTGAAGAAAACTCCCGTGGGTCGACGGAATCTTCCCACTGCTAACGGAAGCACCAAAAGACTGCAACACTGGTCCTCTGGGTCCCCTCTCATCCTGACGAGCGTGGTCCCTGGAACTCAGCAACTCTGTCCAAGAGACTCCCACAGTCCAGTGACTCTTCAGTCCAAGTTTGGTGGAGGTAAGTCATTGCCTCCCCACGCTAGACTGCATTGCTGGGTACCCGATGATTTGCAGCTGCTCCAGGTCCTGTGCACTCTTCCAGGATTTCCTTTGTGCACAGCCAAGCCTGGTCCCCGGCACTCCTTCCTGCCGTGCACAACCTTCTGAGTTGTCCTCCAGCGTCGTGGGACTCCCTTTTGTGACTTCACGTGGACACTGGTTCACTCTTCTTCCAAGTGCCTGTTCAGGTACTTCTGCAGGTGCTACCTGCTTCTGTGAGGGCTCCCTGAGTTGCTGGGCGCCCTCTCTGTCTCCTCCTCCAATTGGCGATATCCTGGTCCCTCCTGGGCCACAGCAGCACCCAAAAACCTCGACTGCGACCCTTGCAGCTAGCAAGGCTTGTTTGCGGTCTTTCTGTGTGGGAATACATCTGCAAGCTTCATCGCGACGTGGGACATCAGTCTTCCAAAGGAGAAGTCCCTAGCTCTCTTCTTTCTTGCAGAACTCCAAGCTTCTTTAATCCGGTGGCAGCTTCCTTGCACCCTCAGCTGGCATTTCCTGGGCTCCTGCCCACTCTCGACACTGTCGCGACTATTGGACTTTGTCCCCTTGTCTTACAGGTACTCAGGTCTGGAAATCCACTGTTGTTGTATTGCTGGTGTTTGTTCTTCTTGCAGAATCCCCCTATCACGACTTCTGTGCTCTCTGGTGGTAGTAGGTGCACTTTACACCTACTTTTCAGGGTCTTGGGATGGGCAATTTTTCTAACCCTCACTGTTTTCTTACAGTCCCAGCGACCCTCTACAAGCTCACATAGGTTTGGGGTCCATTCGTGGTTCGCATTCCACTTTTGGATTATATGGTTTGTGTTGCCCCTATACCTATGTCCTCCTATTGCAATCTACTGTAATTCTACACTGCTTGCATTACTTTTCTTGCTATTACTTACTTAATTTTGGTTTGTGTACATATATCTTGTGTATATAACTTATTCTCATACTGAGGGTACTCACTGATATACTTTTGGCATATTGTCATAAAAATAAAGTACCTTTATTTTTAGTAATTCTGTGTATTGTGTTTTCTTATGATATTGTGCATATGACACCAGTGGTATAGTAGGAGCTTTACATGTCTCCTAGTTCAGCCTAAGCTGCTTTGCCATAGCTACCTTCTATCAGTCTAAGCTGCTAAAAACACCTCTTCTACATTAATAAGGGATAACTGGACCTGGCACAAGATGTAAGTACCTCTGGTACCCACTACAAGCCAGGCCAGCCTCCTACACAGTGTGCCAATGAGAACTGGTAAAAGTAGTCACTAGCCTGCAATGACAAATTTAGAAAGCAGAGAGAGCATAAACACGGAGGTTCTGGTTAGCAGAGCCTCAGGGATAGTTAGGCACCACACAGGGAACACATACAGTGCACATACTATGAGCACTGGGGTCCTGCCTAGCAGGATCCCAGTGACACAGGGGCTAAAACATACATACATACAGACAGTGAAAATGGGGGTAACATGCCAGGCAAGATGGTACTTTCCTACAATGTTAATCTACGCCTGGGCCGCTGAATTACCAGGACTACTCCATCTCCATTTCCCCTGACTTCACGGTTCTGGTAAGGAAGCGCATTGCAAGTTTATCAATGTGAAACCAACACTTTGAGACCTCCACCCTAAGTATTCTATGTTGTACCCAGCCCAGCTCAAGATTGAGCTGATTGGTGCAGACCCACATAGTTCAAACCCTTACAGAGGTGATGGCATTTTTCAAGACCTTCTCTGACACAGCCTCACTAACCCACTCTGCTGGTAGCACTCCACAACATGACAGCCTGCAAGATCTGGATCAGAATGCCTAATTCGAACCATGATACTGCGGCGACAGCTGTTGATATTTGCGGAAGAGACTACTCCTTCTGTGTTGTGACTTTTCTTTCTCGGTTGTGCCTTCAAGGCCACACTGACATCTCTTTGAGGGTCCTATTTGGGCTGTCACACTCTAAATATACCTTTTAGTAAGTGACCCACATCTTTCCTAGAGCTCATAGCACATTTGCTCTCCAATGGTTCCCACATCGGTATTTTTTCGACTCATACTAACTATGCTAGAGGGACCAACATACTAATTCGGACTCACTTTACATCAAAAATTCTAATATACAAAAGGATGCTTTTTCATACTGGTGGGCCCTCTCTAATTCAATTTAAGTGATGATGGTCAATGCCTATGCCTCCCAATATTGATGGCCCTCTTTTTTCATGAATATATTTACTAAGTTGCGACTACTCCAGGTAGACACTGTGATCGGGGTCGGGTGACTTGAACCTGGCCTTGGACACCCAGATAGGCTGCTCTGGAACCACCCACTCCCGACTCACCCAGACCACACAAGTACTACATGACATCATGGATCTTCTCGTTCTCAGGGATGTGTGGCACTCTTGCCACCCTACCGGTCACAAATACACATTTCACTCTGCATCAATATGTCCTTATCCTGAATCGATTACTGACTTGCCCCCTAAGAATTATCACTCAGTGGTTGATATAAACCCTAGAGAACTACACTCAATCCAGATGACATGGCAAAGGTGAGAGACCAGGTTGGACATTGGCTTGGCTTCTCAAAAGGGACAGGGGCAAAGAAGCGGCCGATGGCATAGAGCACATCTCTGGCACCCTCTTTACTGACAATGAAGTCCTAGTTGTACTCAACCAGTGCCAAGGACTCTCAAGAGCATATCAGTACATTTCTACATGGTGTCGCCCTGTTCTGGCTGGAGAAATGCCATCCTCAATTTCTGTCCCATCCGTTAGAGCTAAATGAAGTAATCGTAGCTGTTGACTCTTTAGCTAGCGGGAAAATGGCGGGCACTGACTGGCTCACCATACAATTTTATAAAGCCTACAAACATAGACCAGCCCCACATCTTATGATCTTCTACTGTGAGGCACTTTAAGAGACAAAGCTCCCCCTATCTTTGCGGGAGGCCCTCATTTCGATCCTTTCTAATCCTGGTAACCCCACTAAATGTTCTTCTTAACACCCACTTTCTTTTGTTAACTGGGACAGTAAAATATTGGCCAAGGTTCTGACCACCAGGTGCTCTCTTGCGGGAATAAATTGTCACTTCTGCACAGGCAGGCTTTGTCCCAACATAGATCCACTACACTGAACTTAACTCACACTATTTGCAGTTGTCAACCTGGTCAATCCAGAACTCACTGTTGTGTCCATGCTGCTTGACACACAAAAAGCATTTGACTCCCTAGAATGGCCCTTTTCCTTTTGTGGGAGACTATGAGGTAATATGTCATACCAAATAATAGAATTATTATGACACAGCTGCTATACTCAAAGCTAGTTGCAAAGGTGTGTGTGAACGGCCCGCCAACTACCCCTTCTCGGTGGCTAGCAGCACCAGACAGGGCTGCCCTCTCTCGCCCTTGCTATTCACACTGGCCATTGTCTCAATGGCCACTGGAATTATTGAGCAAAGACCCAATGCAACATAAAATTTCATTCAATTGCGAAGTATACTTTTGTTGTTCCCAACCATGCATAACAAAGCTGTATAGCGTTTTCAATTGTGTTAACGGTCAATGGTCTTTTAAATGGCCCCCGGTGTTATCATTGTGCTGAGCATTTTAATTTGCAAACAGAATTTCAAATTTTTAAGTCGGTGGTGTGTGTTTTTTGCAAACTTTACCTTCACAGTTTCCAAATTGAATAATAAGATGTTGCCGAATTTCTTTTCATTAGAAAGCAGTATCCAAAATGAACAGTTAATGAGGGTATAAGAAATGTGTACCTATAGCTTCTGTTTTTCCTGGAGCCTAATCAATTCAGATTATTTGAACAAATAAAGTAGGTAAGTGGTGTCAAGGTATTTATTGATCAAGTACAGAACATGCAAGAGATCGGTCAGTCATGGAGAAACTCTTACGACTTCAGACCTAGAATTCCAAATCTTTCAAGGACACAAGCACGTTCTTAGCAGTTCCCAACAAAGATAAACTCAAACCCCCTGAAGTACTTATGGTGTCTTGTGAGCTCAGTGTGTCTCACTTCTTAAGGGACAGCTGGATTGGGAGGCAAAAGCAGCACTGGACATGTCTAATACTAGACGTATATTTCACTGAGAAAACATGTGAAGCAGGAAGATCAGGAGGGATTGAGAGATTTTCGCCTCAAGAGGCTTTTTCTTTTGAATAATAAACCTACTTTCCCAAATGTACTGGTTAGAATATCATATGTGTTCTAGACCGCTTTAAAGAGAACCCTCATTCCAAATTGTCAAGGTTTGGCATAGTACCCAGAAGCGTTATTTGCTAATTGAAAACTACATTCCGAACCCTCACTGCTGCTTTCATGCTTGATGGTCTAGGGATCCCTCATCCAATTCTGCAATGAAAGCAAATTCCATCCTCGACTGACTAGGGTTCTCTCTGAATGTCATATAGTAAGTCACGTCTTGAGTACCACTCTCAGATTCTGTGCTCTTACTTAAGCTGTCTCACCCACACAGCATCATCTGAATCTGCAAGGGGGCAATTGACTCCCAAATAGAGTTAGTCAATTGAAATGCATGAACATGGTTTGAAAAGGCGGGCTAAAGGAATTATCCTGTGAGAAATCTCCTGCCACCAGCGGTAAGAGGGAGGAAAATGAATATATAAATAATACACCTTAGTGTCAAAAATGTATATTAAAGAAACACTAGAAAAGTCAATAGGTCTAGCTTGTGCTAGAGGATAAAAGCCAGACCGATTCACTTCGCCTATGCTTTTGCTTTTTTTTCTAGATAGCACGTACCCAGTGGCAATGGTGGCAGTAATAGCTATAATGCTGAGCGTTCGTGGTATTTATTTTACTGGTAACATTGGTAGTAACAATCATAGTAATGATGGTAGTGTCGATAATGGTCCTAATGCTGATGGTGGTGATTGCGGTATTTCAGTGATAGTGTTGGTGGTAATTACAATGTGTGTGGTATAGTGGGTGACAGTGAGTGTTGTGAAAGTGGAAATGTTGCTGATAATGGCGGTGGTAACAATGGTTGTAATTGTGGTGCTGGTAATGTAGCAGTCATAGTCTAGGTGATAATGTTCTGGTAGTAGTAATGATATGTGTAATGCAATACTTATGCAATTATTGAGTGTACTTTTAAATATAAAATAGTTTATAAAGCATTGCAATGCGAGCACTCCAAGGGAGAGCCCGTGATGCACCAAACAGCAATAGCTTGAACTCAAAGACAAATACTCCTGTGGGACTGAGCAACAGCCTACTTTATGCATGGCTCTGTAATCAGACCTAAAAATAAAGGAGTATGGAAACAGTGGTATTTGCTGGGCAATTTTTTTTTTTAATTGATTGGTCTATTCTGTAGTTGCAAGGATTGCCCTCAATCGTGGAGTATGACATTATATCAAATTAAATACTCATTCATAGTTCTACGTCGTCAGTTCGATCATGTGTGATGTCTGAGTCAATCGTTACGTACACTCCGTATTTGTAGAAAATGTGCTCCAGTCAAGCTGGATTTTATTAAGGAAATTATAAAGCCAGCGATAGACAGGCAAACTAATTTCCAGTTCCTCAATAAAGCTCCTACATTACTCATTGTCTGCAAATTAGGAAGATTGCTATGTTTCAACTTTGGCTGAATCGAGTCTCTGTAGGAATAGCCTGTTTTTGGCATTGACTGTCTTGAAGTCTGTGAATATGGATTTCTTTAAGTGGCTTTAGAAATTGTAGAACACCATCGATCACTAGTAGTCCCTGTTGTTGTTCTTCAATTTATTTCGATCAGATTTAATGTGCTTCGCCCATCGCTAATTGTTTGAGAACTATTTTTTCCTGTCTCTCATTTTATCAATGATCTTTGCAAAAATGTATTTGTACAATGGAAATAATTTAGGAAAGGACATTAAGGTAATCAATTGTGCTTCGAGTCTAAATGGTTTGCTAACGACATCTTGGGGGCATTCAGAAAGCTTCCCTGGGAATGGCTTCCACAAATTCTTTACCATTTGCTTTGTGGTTTGTAACTGACATGTGCTTGCTTTCTATTTGCTGGCTTTGATTTAGGCTTTCCAGCTTGAGTTCTTCCCTTCTGTGGAGCATAGCCTGTTTACCAGAGCACCTTGTGTTCTTCCACCAGTGCCCCTTCCTGTACAGAGGCCTTTAAATCTTGTTCTTTTCTTGTCACGTTTGTTGTGCACTCAGAGACAAAGGTTAAATGTCAGGTTCTGTCTTCAGAGGAAGCTCGGTGTTCAATTTTCTTTCTGACTTCAAAGTGAGAGAATTTTTGTGAAAATCATGCAGGGTACTGGGGTGTGCTGAAGGAAGACTTTATGGTGTTAGCACATAACAAAATTTAAATACCTGTGAATATAACTTTGCAGATATTTCAGAATATATCCAAATTAGGAAAGTCCAAATAAAGCACATTTTTTTGGTAATTCTGAAATGTTGTGGAAACAAATATTTTAATGGGATTAAAACAAATCAATACATTACATGGTGACATTTCCTCACATCATCAATTGTGTGATGCATAGTTTTATCAGTAAAACTGTATGTCTGTGCAAATGTAATGGTAATTTCAGTTGAAAATGTGTTGTCTGCAATGGCAGTGCTCTACCACAATATGCATACTCCAATTTATGCCACTGCATTTTACACCACCCTACTCTACAACACTCTGTGCCAATCAATACCCCTCCACTCTACGCCAATCTGTGACACGCTACTCCACTTTGACACACCACTCCACTCTGACACTCGACACCACTGCACCCTCCTCCACTCTGACACAACGCTCCATTCCCCTACATATGCCTTACCACTCTGCCATGCCACTTTACATGCCACTCCACTGCACTCTACATCATTCCACTGCACTCTACATCATTCCACTGCACTCTACACAACTCCACTGCACTCTACACAATTTCACTGCAATCTATGCCACTCCACTGCACTCTACACAACTCCACTGCACTCTACGCCACTCCAAGCCACTGCACTCTGTGCCACTCCACTACACTCTGTGCCACTCCACTCTCCCCTTCACAAAACACCCTTCTAAGTCAATCTGACACACCACTCCACTTTATGCTATGACATACCACTCCACTCTGCACCATGACATGCCACTTCACTCTGTCCCTGTCCACTCTGTCACACTTTTCTACACTCTATGCTATGTCACTCCATGCTACTCCACACCACTCCACTCTGACACTGTCACTCTGAGAATATACAACACTTAACTCCAGTCCCCTCACCTCTATGCTCCTCACCTCTTCTCCACTATATACCACTCTGCAACACTCTACTCCACAACTCTCTGTGCCACTCCGCTACTCCACTCTACTCCACTCTGTGCCACTCTACAACACTTTATGCCATTCTAATCTACTACACGAAAATCTACTCTGCGCTAAGCCACTCTGACACTCTTCTCCACTTTACGCAACGCCCTCTATACCACTCCACGTTACTTTACTCAACTTTATGCCACTCCACTCTACGCCACCCTGCTCTGAAACTCTATGCCACTCCACAACACTCTATGCCACTCCACTCTGACTCTACCTTGCTCTATGCCCTTCCACTCTACAACACTTTAATCCCTCCACGACACTCTATGCAACTCCACAACACTCGACACCACTCCACAACACTCTGCTCTATTTCACGCCACTCTTCTTTATGCCACTAACGTTTAGCCAGGCTGAAAAGTATCAACACTACTGTATAACATGGCTAAAACATATTAGCAAAGTGAATAGCTCTTGTATAGGTGTGAACTTTTGGCTTTGGCAGTGCTTGTTTTGCATTTTCATTGTGATTTCTCTGCAACTTTTATGTTGAATTAATGCTGCCTTGTTTTTTCCTTTGCTGGGATGGTGATTGCAATAGTGGTGACTTACTCCCAAGGGTTTTTGAGTCACTACTCCATCAGCCAAGGAAGAAAGGAGAACCAGGAGGAGCTAGGCAAGAGTAGTGAAGTGTCCTTGCTCCACATGTTGCCATTTTGTCAATCCCTGCTTGATGATTACTAAGATACATCATTTGTTTTTGCAAAACCAAATATAATGTTTGTGGCTTCAGTGTTACTTGAATCGCATATGCATGGGGAATGAGGGTTTATTTATGTGTGTGTTGGAGAAGGAGAGGTCCACTGCTAAACCCTTCTACTTTGTTGGGGCACAAGATGAGATGAGAAAAATCCTGCTGAGTCCTGACCGAAGCTCAGTCCAGTCCTGAGGTCTGCACTTTATCCTCATATAGCTAATCTTTACAGAGTCTTAACAAGAGGAAGAGTTTGTGAACCAAGTTGAGACCTTAAGCATGGGGCAGCTAATGTTTCCTATGCCCATCTGCACACTCATTGCTGCCTACTTGACTCTGTTCAGCAGCCGGTCTTGTCAATAAGCAGAGATCTGTAGGGTGCAGTTTTCTGTCTTCTCAGCCATTGGTACTCATGCAGAGACTGACACTTTGGTAAGTGGTTTGGCAATGATTGGTCTTGAGGCTCTTTATCACTTGCTGGCTCAGAACAAGGTAATGTGTGATGGGCAGTAGCACTTTTCATGTACAGGGGAAACCAAATTAAGTCACTATCAATGGATGATGACTGGAAGGTAAATCCATGGAGCAATGGATTTAAGGAATAGTTTCTGCATGTCTGTGGGTGAATGTGTGCCATCTGTCAGCATGTATGAGAGCATTTTTGTGTGTATGGGTGCCAGGAGACCTCAGCCTCACACCAATTCCCACCACCCATGCCAGAAACCTAGGAATCATTCTTGCTGACAAGCTTGACGTGTCAGCCCATGTAAACGCAGTGACCACCACCTGCTTCCACATACCGAGGATGCTGTGAAAAATCTTCAAATGTCTACCAAAGAACACCTGAAAAACAGTCATACAGACACTGATCAATCAATCAAGGCATTTATAGAGCGCGCTACTCACCCGTGAGGGTCTCAAGGCGCTGGGGGGGGGGGAGGATTATAACTGCAGCTCAAAGAGCCAGGTCTTTAGGCGTCTCCTGAATGCGAGGTGGCCCTGGGTGGTTCTCAGGTCAACCGGGAGGGAGCAACAGGATGAGAAGGGCAGCTGTAACCAGCAGACTGGACAATAGCGTCATACTCTGCGGGAATCACCCAACACTTCCTGAACAACCTCCAAACTATCCAAAATGCTGCAGTTAGACACATCCTCAGCCTACCCTGCCACATTCACAACTCTCTCTACCTCACAGAACTTCACTGGTACCTCATCACAAGCGTATCCATTCAAACTACTCTCACACACAAAGAAAACATTAAACAACATAGGCCCTGTCTACCTCATTAGCTGCATACACTTCTATCAACCCTATATACACCTCCGATAAGCTGTACTTTATTTCATTTTTAGCACATTGACCCGGAATACATAAAAACAGAACTAGAGGTCCGGCCTTCTCTTACATCTCCCCAAAGCCTGGAATGGCCTGCCACAGCACATCATAGCCTCCACATCACTTCTCTTGAGTTCCACAGGAAGCTGGAGACCTGGCTCTTCGAGTGATCTCACCTTGGGAATTCACTGCCTACCTACCTTCAATGTGTGTGGATGCCATCATGGGCGATTAGTGCGCTATACAAATAGGCATAACACAGCATGTCTTTTTTCACTTTACTACTGAAGTGCACGCTCTCACTCTATTCTACACTCTTCCTATCCTTCCCAAGCTCCTCTTCATGCACTCCAGAAGTAGACTTGTCCATTATAAGTTGCGCATTAAAAAAAGTAAAAGAAATACATTGAAAAGCTGGGATTTGGAAGCAGCGGGCCAGAATGTACTAAGAGACTGGGGACAAGTGGTTTTAAAATACGCATTAACATTTTGTGACATGACCTATGCACTAATACTAGTCATAAAGGGGTGCAGAATCACTTAGTTAATATTGTTTAGGCAGTTTGCAACCTCCTGTGATTGGCTACAAACACATAAAAGGTGTCCTGCAGGGGAAGTGCAAACCAAGCTCCCTATGACCCACAGAGGAATATAGTTTTTTATAGCCTTACAAATTCCTTAAAGCAACTGTAGTTGCTTTTTTTTTTTACAAACACTTTCAACCTTGGAAAACATGGAGGAGAGCAATCCGTTGTCCCTGGAACACTGCTTAATCCAACTCAAGCCTGTTGACAGCATTCAAAAACAGGGTTTTACCTCAAGGGACCCTTCGCCTTTGCAAGTGAGTTTTAAAGTGCGGGTAACTGATCATTGGTTTGCAATGGCAACCATTGATGCATACTATTGTGTCTCACAATTAGGAGGGTGTATCCCTTTCATGCCTCACCTAATTGCTATTCAGAATAGATCACAAACCTATTTTTTGAGGCTGGGAGTTTAGCAAATCACAGGGTTTGCGATCACAAAATAGATTTGTAGATCTCACCAAAACGTGTCTATTTTGAGAAGGTATCCAAATGTTTCTTGAGGAAAACAAGTTTATTTGATGGTGGTGACAATTATACAGTGCACACCTACCAAGAATGTCTTCAGGCTCAAAGCAACTATGATTTGCAATTATTGCTTATTCACGATATGTACAACTTTGAATTTATAAAGATGATAAATGCAGCATAGTAGCAGTGTTGATGACGCACACTCAGAATTATTTTATTGTCTCTCAAAAAGAAACCACTAAAGTGAGGATTTTTGTTGAAAGAGGAAAAACATTATGTCCCTGACATGGATGGATTTTGTTCCTGGGTCTCGGGCACAATTTTCTGTTTTCTTGCCCTGGTCCTTCAAGCCTCACATTAGTGGGACCGGTCAGGATAAAGTCAGTGGTGGAGGCCAGCCCTACATAGGGCTGGCTTCTGCTGCAGTAGCCCTAAGGACATGGGGTGGATGGGCTTTTGGATCAAGGACTAGGTTGTGGACGCCACTGGGGTGAGCATGTTGGAAATGTGGTGGTTCTCCCACCCAGTGGCGTAGCGTGGGGGGTGCAGGGGGGGGGCGGCCGCACCGGGCGCAACATCTTGGAAGAGACTAAATCCACGGGTTAGGGGGCGCAAATTACTTGCCTTGCCCCGGGTGCTGACAACCCACGCTACGCCACTGCTCCCACCTATAAATGAGCAGCTGTGGTTTCTCCTTGAGGGCCGGTGAGCGTCACCCCCAAGAACCCCCCCCACGCTGTGAGCCGTGCTAAACATGAAACATAAAATGGCAATGAAATTTTATCATTGCCATTTTATGTTTCGCAAGGTGCGCCACAGCAGTACAGACTGCCCTGGAGCCAGGAGAAATAAGGGGCGTGTCCTCCTTTGATTGGAGGACTAGAGCAGTGCTGGACGGACACTACAAAGTATACATGTCAGTTTGGTTGGCAGAATTCCCCAGCCAAACTGCCATGCACACTTTGAAGCTCTCCACCCGGCTGCCTTGACCTAAAGGGCCTGAAAGAGGGTCTGGCCAGCCTGCTCCATTCAATCCTGGCACTGCTCTCATGCTGGTTACCAGCATGAGAGCAGCACCAGAATTGCTAAGGGAAGTTTCCTCTTCCACTGGTGCCACTCGAAGACTGAGAAGGACTCAGAGGACAACGCAGCTCAGGTACGTAAGTTTATTTTATTTTTAATTTCAATATAATGCATGCTAGTGTTTTTATTTGTTTGTTTACTGCTTTCACATTTATTTTTTGATATGGTGGGGCACTTCGCTCGCCCCACCACTTCGATATATTACCAGCCGCTGCTGTAAATGAGGCAGCAGAACTGCAGGCTTGGTGGGGAGGGAACCTAGTCAAATTCTGGTGGGATTCCTGCTCTTCCTAATCCTAAATGACAATTATTACTCCACAAAATATACAGCAGAATTGGTGCGGTTTAGTGGGTTATCTACCACAAATAGGGTAAGCCACCGCACTCCATGTCATCACAGATCAGCCCATAAATAATAACTTCCAGATGTGTCAGCCTAGTAAGCTCAATGGAAGAAAACCAAGACTGCAACACCCTGAATGCACTAGGTTAAATCCAAGGCCTGCAATTAGTGTATGTGAAGACGTGGGCTAAGGTGGTAACCCTAGCCACAAAAGTCCAATAATTCACATTAATACCCTCCTCATAAAACTGGAACTGTCTCAGCTCATGGCGTGTAATCACCACAAGTGTATGAACAAATCATTTTAATGGAAGCTAGCGCCAGCATTCGAACATCATTGAACAAAAAACAGTTTAATGTAATGAGTGGAAAGCGGACAGTGACAGCCTCCGTTATTCAAAAGTACTTATGTAAGAAAGAGGGCAACAATAAATGAGTTGAAATGACAGCACCAATTTCCCCCTGTAGAAGTCCATTGATTGGGAAATGACCTCAGTGTCCTTGGCATTGTGCTGCAGTGCCACATTAACGGGTAGTGACCCTCAGAAATTGAAACCGTTTGTTAAATGAAAACATCATGGCTCCACTTTTGATATCCATTTGTGAGAATGTGACATGTTTATTGGACATACGAGATGCAGTGTGAATGGCCCGGCTAACACTCTAGTACAGTACGAGTTATTAAATCCCAAATGAGAGACAGCTGGTCAGGAACAATGCTGGATGGAGTAGCTCCGGACCGGAATATATAGACATGCAGTACATTAAGGGTTAGTGCTAGGCCAGTGACACCTTTCATCGCTTCAGTTAACCTTCACGAGGAAAACAGGATTTTTTACTGCATGCTCTTGACACTTGGAAATGCAGTGGCTGAGTCACCCTAATGTGGTAACATGTGAAATCCTATCCCCGTAAGTTTGCTATTAGGTCCTTTTTGGAAATTCGCACATTACCAAGTGTAATCTGAAAATGTGCAGTCGTGGATTTCCAGGAGTTCTGCTATTAGCCAATGTTTACTCATGCAGATTTTCTGGTATCAAAATTCTGCATGAGCAAGTGAGGCGGAAATGTGCATTTTCACGTTTATCTTTTCCATGTGGAAAAACTTCTTGCTTTTTTCCCCGCTTTTCCCACCTGGAATACAAAGTTCCCTTCCATTTTTCGGAGGAATTATACATATGTTTTCTTGGTGTGAATAGCCACGCAAACTGTTTGTTAAAATCCAAAATCTTACACATTGATGGTGCTTTGAGCATTTTGCATCAGTCCTCTCTAACACTCTTCTTTAGCTAACACTGAACGTATTTAGATGGAAAATCCACCAAATTAACATATTTTCCATTATTGTAAGTAGAACCTATGATTCTTAAATTCCCGGTACACTGGATCAGAATGGGATGTTTAATATAGCAAGTGGCATCTAAATGATACTCGGGTGCACAAACATGTTTGTGAATCATACCTTCGGTTAGCACTAGTGCAAGCAATAGAAAACCAAATAATCATGCCCGATTTAAGGATATTCTAATGAAATCAGCATAATATTAAAATCAGAGCTGTACTGCACACAGCAATAGTTTACGGTTCAAAAGCGTTCATTCCATTCCTTTCAAATGTTTACTTTTATCTTAATCATTAATAAGACATATAACGACAGACAAGCATGATTATAAAATTAACAAGCATTTGCAATGCAACGGGTATCGTGTTTGCTCGCGTTAGAGCTATTAGCGTTGTAAACTCCAAACCCGACTTTTCTTGCCACATAAACTAATAATGAACAGTAAAACTGTTTCACATATGCAAGCCAATGGTCACCATGAGCGTGAAGGAGACACAGAAAAGGAAACAGACGTTCGCTTGCAGTTAAATTTATCGGCAAAACTGCAATTATCTATGTTACCATAAATAATGTAATTATCAATGTAACCAGCAGAAGTGCAATTATCCATGTAACAGGATTGATGTCATACAAATGCTCGACTTCTGCCCAGGGAAATCGCAATGCACAGGAAATGAAAAGATAAAGTAGTCCAGAAACCAGCTGAAAACACGGAGCCTCATATGTCAGTAGTTTACTGGTGCGCTCGAGGAGGGCTAAACCCCTGAAAAGGCATGACGTATGCATGCCTTTCACAAATGGAATCAATCGAATTTTAAAAGGCAAGCCCAAAAACTAATGAAAGTGACAGACATGACCTGGGCGTCGTTAGAAGCACACAGAGATTACAACATGGTCCAGAGCGGTTGCGCACGCTTGACCTTTAAAATGGCCAATAGAGAGAATTAGTAAGGAATTAGGGGGTAACTGCAAATTCCCCTTTTTAGGAGAGTGACTCTGCCCTGTCTGAGGAGGCTTTGAAGAACTGGTGTTTGTGGCAGCATGATTAAAAGTGAAGGACCATGCTTATTTTCCTGCTTTAAGGAGATATATCTACCTCCCACCTTGTGTAAATGGTTCTGACATTGTCAAGGGTCTACTATCATCTGAGTGAAGCATAGGTGTATGCACATTGTGTGCCCCACTCAGGCCCTGCTGTAGGATTGCAGGGATGTCAGATTCATTCCTTTGGAGTTGTCTGACCTTCTCTAGTAATGGCACTACTATCTTCTTCCCCTCGCCCTGCCATGTTTCATAAAGAATTTTGCCTACTATCTGGGCACCAGTATCTTTTTGTATCTGCACTAGCTGAAACCAGCTCAGGAATAGTCCCGTTGACCATGGTCACAGTTATTTGAGTAGTAACAGGAAAAGTGTGCTATGAAGCCTGACAAAGCTGTGACATGAGAAGAAGAGAGCTATGAGTGGCTTTGACAGTAGCAGTTATGGGGTCATTCTCGTCAGTCCCTCCAATAATGTCTCCTTTCCTATCGCTACTATCCTACCCTGAACAACTTCCTGTCCATTATTGTCCCCTTCTATCGGGGACACCTTTACTTTCTGTCTTCTTCCATCGCTGTCTCCACTGCCACTGCTGTCCTCTCCCATTGGATGTCCATCTCTACAGTCACTCTCCTTCTCCCACTGTCCACTCCTCCTGCCACTGTCATGTAACTGCCCACCTTTCTGTCACTGTTAGAAATTGGGTCACTAGTTGGCAGAGGTATGCACACTGTCCAAGTAGGGACCACAATTCTAGTCAGGGTAAGTCACAACACAACCTAAATTATCCTGTGCTCACCCTTCAGAAGCTTGGCACAGAGCAGGCAGGCTTAACCTAGAAGGTAATGTGTAAGGTATTTGTGCAATAACTCATACCGTAACACAGTGAAAACATCTCAAAATGTATTCCACACCAGTTTAGGAAAATAGATAATATTTATCTCAATAACATAAGACCATAACAACAACAATCCAATGCCCCCAAGGCAATTGTTTATTTGGGACTTAGTTCACAAGAATCAGTGGTTGTATCTTTCTAATACACAGTACCAGGGATGCATCAAAATAACGACCCAGAGGGCCACTGAGGAGGTGACGGGTCAATTATTTCCTCGGGGGCAAGGTGATGCGTTGATTTCCAGATGTGCAGTGTTGGCCCCTGACTGCGGTGCAGGGATATTTTGACACCTAGGGACGATGCGTGGAAAATCCAAAACACGCTGGGAGGACAAAACGCATGTTGCATGTTTCACTTTCACTCTATCACTCATTGCACATCATACATAGCTATTCCCTTTCTCCATTTACTGTCCACCTTCAAGCCACTGCCTCTTTCAGCAGCCAGAGCTCCACTTAGTTTACAGCCCATCATTTCAGTCACCAGCCATATCCCACTCTTTCATGGCTGACCATGAAAGCTGATATCTAAGTAGCTATTACCACCACTAACAGCTAATAAGAGGCCTGAAGAAGGACATTAGTTCCTTTATGGCCCCGTCCACTCAGATGCACTCTGAACTCTTACCTAACTCACATAGGATCTGCCACTATGCTCCGTTCTGCTCCTCTCCCCTTACCCTTGCTGCTGGAGCTCATTCTGAGCACACATGTGATGCTCTTACACTCCAACCACAAAAGACTATGAAGAGAAGTCCAAAAGAAGCTACAAGAGTCTAGAGACAGAGAAGGCTTTCTTTCTTGTATTTTCTTTCATATATTTCTTTGTTTCCAGTGAAGCGCTGCCCTAGCCCCTGATTCGGTACTGTCCTCGTGAGGTGCTAATTCTGTGTCAGATATGCACAGTAAAGACTTGTGTCTTGGACCAACAGAGACAAAAGTTCTCAGGCGCAGGGACCAACAATAAGCTAGACCAACACACAGGTACTGGGTGAAGCTGATGGTCTCAAAACTATTCCCCCAAGGATCACTTTGTACTTGAAACTGGGTTAAGGCGCATTGAAGCAACATTGCTTATTGTTATCATGAAAAATTAGTGATATGTAAAATGTCACTGTAACAGTGCTGAAATCTGAGCTTGTTGTCGGTAATTGATGCATTCAGTAGCTCAACTCTACTCCATAGATTAATCTCTTACCTACTGTGCAAAATCCTCTTTAAATTTTGTTTGAATTTTAACATCACTCTGTTGCAATGTTTTTGAATACTATGTAGAGAACTGAGGGGGTTGTTCAGCAATGTCTTCTTTGAGTGAATTCGATACCTCCTAGTTTCACTACTGTAAATAACCGTCTATGTTTTGATTGTGATAACTTATATGGCAGTTGTCCTGGCCCCAGGAAGTTATGCGTTTATTTTAGGTTCTCTTGCTTCTTCACAGTAATTCACCCAAATTCCAACGGAAATACAGGTAGACACTAACCGCACGAAGATAAGATTCATCCACCAATTCATCCATCATTTGTTTGAAATATAGATCCAACCGTTACTCAATCCCTATAATAGATCACTCAAATCAAAGAAATGCACAAATTTACACTGCAAAAAAGAGCATGTCCCATCAGAAAATAAACATCATGAGTATCTGTGTAAACAGACATATGAAGCACATTGTGGGCCACTAGTGCACCAGACAGGCCTATGCACCTGGAGTAAAAGTAATGCTTCCAGATATGGGAACAATGGCGTTTTACTCCATTGTAAATTGTCCAGTAACTGCTCATGACCTCTTAATTCTACAAATGTGAAATGTGCACATACGGGCAGTCCCCTCTACATCTGTGCTACATGTAGGTAAATTGCCTCAGAAATTAAATGTGCACAGACTAGACATCTGTATGTTTGCACACAGAGGTTAATTTGCAAAAGCATGTATGAGTACAGGAAGCAGTCCTAGAGGAGTACTCTTTTACCTACTCTTACATGCCTTTGTGACGCAGCCCTAAATGTCCAATTCCCTATTAGGAAAAGTGCAATGAGATCACAGCCCTTTCTGTTTGAATTAAGTATGTATAAATATCCCCAGAATATTTCCATTTTAAATGATTTCCCATTTAGATGTTGTGCGGAAACTCACTAAGTATTGTAGGAGTACATAAATGAGTAATACAGGAGTACTACTTTATGTACTTCAAAATGTGTTTGTGAATTGGACCCTTAGTTGGCAAATACTCCCCGGTAACATTGTAAGCAATATTTATTATAAGATTTATAAATTCATGCAAATCAGATTTGCATGTTTCCCCAAAAAGCATTGCATTCTGAATTAAGTAACTCAGGATTTAAAGATTTCGAGGGGCATGGTCCACAGCTCAGTATATATTTTACATCTTTTACAAATAAAAAAGAATCAGATGAGCCATTGGCTACATCCATGCAGGGGAAGCATTTAATGGCTCCTGCTTCCTCTCCAGTGGACGCTACTCGCTAGACCATGTTGCCATTTACCTTACCATCCGTGCGTTAGATAATAAAAATGAAATAATGCGATAAAATAATGATCGGTTGCACTAATGTTAGTCCATGTATGCATATCAGTGAGTTTCACACTGTGCGAAAAGATCACATTGAAAGAAGCCTTCATATGTGTTATCATATGTATAGTAAGATGTAATTTACTTTCCCCTTTGGGCAATTCGAGATGAAGAAATAGAAATTACATTACTAAGTGTGTCATTTTCCCAGATTACAGTGAACAGTGTAAAGGAAATTGTTCATCTGAATAATTGCTTTGTAGATCCACCACTGTGAAGGGAAAATATGCCAGCACTAATGTATGTCTCACCTCCTGATCCCCACATCCGTCTTCACAGGCCACTAATCTGAGATACGGTTATACGGTGGGAGACGTCGCAGGCAAACTTGGCGTCTGCTTTGGAGTAACATTTTCATACTTGACACCACATGCAGCACAAAAAGATTACGTTCAAGATTCTGTCCGAGGTTTCCCAATTGTGCTGATTCCCCCAACTCCAGCTTTCTTGGCCACTTTGATTTACTGTATCGAAATGTGTGCGGGAGTCCCTGCCAGATATTTGAGTTAATCTGTTACACATGAAAGTGCTTGGTAAAGTGTTTTTGCGAACCTCATGTTTAGCGAAACTGTGTAAAAATAAAAAAATAAAAATGTTAAGGAAGAGCGAGATTTTAAATCAGCGCATCCAAATGTGTGTGATTCGACAACATACAGATGACAACCACGAGACTACCTCAGCCTTTGTAAGATGGAAGGAGGCAATTCACCAAATGAGGGCCAAACTAAAATGTGACATGGTAAAATGCGAGTCACTCACAACAATGCACTGCTTATTGAGTCCTAAGCTAAGTGTTGGAAGTTCACAAAGCGGAACCCATACTCTATAATTGAAAAAGGCAAGGAAAGTCAGATTTAACACGTTTCATGGACTTCAGTAGGGGTTTCCATGGGTAGTGGCTGCGGCTCTTTGCTTGCCCTCTAGGACTCGTGGCGCAGCACATGCTGTCCTTGGACTCAGGAGTCATGAAGGCAATTGCGGGAACAGAAAGTTTTACAGATTCCACACAACTGGCCACAGTGTGTTATGTTACATATTCTATTTCTGGCTGAGTATTTTAGTGAATCGACGTGCATGGAAAGAGGTTGCATCTGTATTTTATGTAAAGTAACAATGTAGCGCTTCTCATTTATTGCTGTATATAGTGTTGCCACGGCATTCTTCCTTTAATAGAAATCAGGCAGCGCCTCTTTTTAGATTTGAAATGAGTGTTCCAGGGCGATCAAGAATCGCTAAATGCAATTTAAAGATCAATTCGACCACTAACTCAGCGTTTGCTGACGGCGACCTTGAGAATAATATCAAGGCACAGGCGATTCAGAAGTAATCCCTAAACATTACTCTAACCCCAACCATTCTTGACGGCACACACTGCAGTTAAAAAATGGGGACACATACACAAAAGCCTGAATTTCGTCCACAAGTGCAGAGCCAGAAAGCAGCACAAAAACATTGTGCAAATAAAGTTTTCCAACATCCAGCGCAAAGCAACATGTACTCGAAATTAGCAAATTAAATAAGTAAAACAGGACAAACAACAGTGGCAAATTTAAACATTTATTGAAAGCGAACCTATGTCAGAGTAAAATGCGACTTACCCTGTGGGAAAGTATTTTTTTTACTGAATTCTGAAAGAGGAGACCAGAATCAAAACACCTGCAACGTTACATTTAAATGACAGCAGCCGCATATACTATGTGCACACAACTACTTCCAAACCCATATAAACCGAGACTCCAGCGCACAGAGGAACCCACTTCCCAAAGTCTCCCAGTGAGCAATACCTCAGTAAAACCAGTTATGATGACACCAAAAATGTCAGTACATAAAAATGTGAACTAGCAGCAAAGTGATGGACGGAATGTTTCAAATGGCCCCAGCCATAAGGATCATTCGGTGCTCATTCCAATCCATCGTTTTGCTTGTGTTCCAGTACAGAGGGTCCCTGGTCATTCAGTCTTGACTGTGCCTATAATTAGGATCAAAGCTGATCTTCTATATATGCAGTCTTTGGAGTGACGAGTCTTTGAAAAAGTATGGATTGGAATGTGGCCTGAGTGATTGCCAGTGGCTGTGACCTTTGCAAGCATTCTATCCATAACCTTTGTGTTCTCTTAGTACATACCGTAAGTGTGATGGGTATGCCCAGATTTCTGTTTCATGTTCACTGTGTTAGTGAAACCAAGCTATATCTCCCCAACGGGACATAACCAGGCCAAAACTAGTCTGGGAGTGTTGTGGTCCCTTTCAGTGGAGACCCGGCTGGCAGTTTGGGCTAGACTGTTGTTACTGAAGAGGGACCAAGACTAATTTGTATATGGCCAGTCTCTGGAGTTGCACAGTGGGTGAAAAATGATGGACTGGAATGAAGCTCAAGTGATTACCAGTGGCTCAGATTCTTGATATAAAATGTTAGCAGCTCACACTACAATAAACGCATCCTCACTGGCCAAATCAATGGAAGAGGAAAGTACTAAGGAGAAAGTTACAAAAATCAAATTATAATGCAGCACTTCACATGAATGTTTCCAGAGGTATCGCCTAATGAAGAACCCAAGCAGTCTGCTTACTCAGCTATCATAAGTCTCCTTCCATAGAGTCAAAGGCTACACACTTTGGGCCTCCTTACAAGTTGCCCAGAAATTTGTGTGATATTTGTCGCACCTGGTAAAATTCAGACAGAATTTATCATGTGTAATAAATATCACCAGATTACATTACATATTTCAACTCTTAAATATTGACAGGCTTGGCCTTATGGTATTTATTCCAAAACGCATAATTGCAATATGTGTGGTAACAGCAGTTAACACACATATCCCCACTATCCTGAACTCTTGTAATGAGAGCATTAGCCTTTTGCAAATATTCATTTTCTAAGCAATCTGGTAAGCCTCAATCGCATTGAATAGATGAGCTGTACACTGTTCCCTCATACACCACAAGAGGTCGTTCATGGAAAGTCTATAAAGAGGTGCCTTTCCCCTCACTATAGGCATATGAATGCAACATAAGTCTGGATTTTTCACGTAATTATGATGGAAAGTACTAATTTTAGAATAACTGCAAATTGCCCTACATGCTTCAAATGCAGACAATCCTGTCTACATTTTTTTTTTCTAAACTTCTTCAGCGTTTCACAACTTCCCCAGCTTTGCAAAGTGTAAAATGTCTGAACATATGAATAAAAAGGATCCCTCGGCCCTGTGCACCATTGGGATCATTTCTCACTGCCGCTCGAGCAATGAGAATACAACTGCTGCTTAGCAACGTCTTACCTCCTGCTCCTGGAATCCTAAAGCCATTCCAAGTCCGACTACTGAAATTCCATGGCAAGATTTCTGGCTGCATGAAACGAGATTTGAGTATCAGTCATCAGGTATTACTGCATTCAGTATGAGGTCATTCCTTGAGTGACAATAGTGTAACATCCACTCACAAGCCTATATCCTGCAGCCTGAAGTTTCATCTCAGGGAAGTCAGAAAACTTTATCTGTCTTCACAAAGTGTGAAGTGACGTTATAATTTCGCCCATCCCTACTTATAACATGTTGCAAGATAATGGATTATTAATCTGGAGGTAGATCTGTATATCCTCACAGGAAGTTACTAACAGAGTACATTATCAGGTAAAATGGGCTCAAAGCAATAGAAGTCAATTATTTAAGGAACATCAGGCAACATTAAAGTCAAGATAACAATCAGAAAAACATCTCAAACCAATTTAGATAAAGACGAAAATGTTGGTGACTAAAACAAAACCAAACTACAAAAAATCTATAAAGAGGTCCGGTAAAGTTATTTTTTGGAGAACATTTCTATAAGAAAAAATGAGAGTGAAGGGTCCATGTTAATTTACTTGCACTACCAAAGGCAGCCACAGGACAACACTCTTGCACCAGAAAAATTAAAAACAGTTACTAGTATGCCATGCTGCGTCACAGAGGCCATGAGGGCAACAGCGGGTTCAGATACCGTGTATGTTACTAAATTCAAATGATTCCAACTTAATATAAATCACCTTGGGAGAACCAAGGCTATGTAATCCATAACCATGATTAAGGGCAGCGCTGCACCCATCCCAACCATTCAGGTGGCTACATTTCTTCCACTTGGTCATTCCTAAAGTTCCTAATCTGTGAAGGGCAGTCTCACAGATAGCAGGTGCTGGACTTGGCATTTTCTGCAGGGTCATACCCAATATGATTGCCTTTTGTCTTCGCTCCCCAATTTCCTTAACCCATTTTGTTGGCTTTTAGGACTCTGTACACTTTACCACTGCTGTCCCATGCATAAGTGTTTGTGCTCTCTCCCCTACACATGGTAAAATTGGTGTACACCTAAATGGCATATTTAATTTACTTTTAAATTCTTAGTAAATTTGTACTACTCGTAGCCAGGGCCTGTGAATTAAATGCTACTAGTGGACCTGCACCATTGATTGCGTTGATCAGGGACGTACCACAGTGATCATCATGCTGGACTTAAGTGCAGCATTTGACACTGTAGATCATAGTTTTTTGATCCGGAGGATGAGAGAAATCGGTATTAGGGATCTAGCACTTGCGTGGCTCTCATCCTTCCTGGAAGACAGGTCCTTTCAGGTCCTGGATCGCTCCTATTTTTCCAGACACCCTATGGTGTCAGTGTGGCATCCCACAAGGCTCATTTCTGCGTCCGACACTATTTAATATATACATGGCTCCCTTAGCATATTTGGTGGAATCTTTTGGATTAACGCTGGTGTCCTATGCAGATGACACTGAATTGGTCGTCTCCTTCCCCTCTAATGTTGTCCTAGAAGGGGTCACATTATCCGCCTGCCTACAAGCGGTTTCAGGTTGGATGGCTGACAGCAAATTACAGCTAAACGAGGAGAAAACAGAAATAATGATCCTAGGTCTGAAACCCAGATCAGGAACCCTGCGTTGGATCCCACGGGTGCAGTGGGAATTTCCCCCTCCTAAGAAGGAGATAAAGAGTTTAGGCATCTGGCTTGACCCCCTCTTGATGCTGGACACTCATGCGAAGCACATCTCAGCGACGTGCTGTGGCTTAGTTAGACTTCTAAGGAAGGTCTTTTCTATTCTACCTGCATTACCAAGAAGGCTCATTGTGCAGGCTATCATTCTATCCAGATTGGACTATGGTAATGGACTTTTCCTTGGCTCTCCTTCTTATGTAAAGAAGAAACTGCAAAGGGTGCAAAATGCGGCGGCACGTTTGCTGCAAGAAATCCCGAGATGGTCTTCAGTAAGGTCTGCTCTAGTTACTTTACATTGGTTACTCATTGAACAGCGGATATAATTCAAGGCCCTATGTTATATACATAGGTCTCTTTAAGATAAAGGGTTCCCACTTCTTAAAAATCTCGCCACCTTTTATAAACCTAATAGTGTACTTAGATCGGCCACTACCTCTCTGGCCATCCTCCCAAATTTAAAGAAGATCAGATGGGGAGGCTCCACATTAGCTTTTCTGGGTGCTAAGTTGTGGAATTCCCTACCTCTTAGTCTACGACAGATGAATCAAGAATACACCTTCCGTAGGGCACTGAAAACCTGGCTGTTTTAGCTTTGTTATGGGTTATGCCGTTCCTAGGTCATGGTCTGATAGTGCTGGGAAACCCGAGGGTAGCCATGCGCTCTATATATAGCATAGCATAACATAACATGTGCCATACATTTACATAGCCTTTTAAACATGTTTCAGGCCTGCCAATGCAGCCTGTGTGTGCAGTTTAAACTGCCATTTTGACCTAACAAGATAAACCTTTTGCCAGACCTAAATCTTCCCTTTTAATACATATGTCACTCCTAGGGTAGGCTCTAAACCTCCCAGAGAGCAGGGTGCAAGGTATGTAACAAGTTTAGTATGCGCTTTTAGGTTTTACATGTCCTGGTAGTGAAAAACCTCTTAATTCCTTTTCCACTACTGCAGGACCTATGTCTCCCATAGGAAAACATTGGGTTAACTTATTACATTTAATATGAGATAAATTTCAATAAGGAGCTGATAGGAATATCATGTTTGGTGTCTGATAAATTGTAATTAAAAATCCTTCTAAATGGTATTGCTGGTTTTTAAGTTACAATTTTGAAAATGCTGCTTTTAGAAAACTGGCATTCTCTTGTCCTATCCATTTGGTTCCTGTAGCCCGTTTACTGAGTCACATGACTAGTTGTAGCTGACAGTTGGCCTTTGTGTATTGCTCCCAGACAGTGAACCAAGGGGCCATAGATGTTGGCAGGATGGGCCATCTCTGACCTGATAAGGGGGGAGCTGTCATCTACTACACATGCACCTCACAAAGGCTCTGCCTGAGCACACTCCTGAAGAGTTGTCACTAGATTATTGTGACCCCGGACGATCAGGAGCAAGGGTAGGAAGGCAGGAAATTGCAAACACCTCTGAGGTGGAACCCTCCTGAATCTTCTCCCACTTCAGAGTGGGCTCCAGGTATAAATATTCGAGCCTCAAAGCCAACTCTTCAGTACAGATCTGACCTGTGTCAGACTCAGAAGGACAGATGTACTTCTCTGCAAGAAGGACTGCTACTCTGTTGCCCTGCTGACTGAGTAAACGACAGGATCTGCATCTGAACCCATGACCACCAGAGTAGCTCAAAAGGTTGTTTGGCTGGGCTCCTGACGAGAGCCTGAGGGACATAAGGCTCCAATCACCTTGCACCCAGCACATGGATCCGGGCTGCTGTGAGTCCTCTCCCCTAGTGGTGCCACTCCGGTCATGGACTCTTGGAAGTGAGCCTGAAGGTGCTCTGCCAGGCCAACTGTGGTCCAGTGAGCAGAACTGACACAGCGCAGTGCATTGCTTCAGAACTACTGCAGGGTGATGCATACACCGAGGAATTAGCTGTTTGATAAAAAAATCGTAAGGCCGCAAAATATCTCTTGCTGTTTTGACTTTTGAAAACGTATAATTTTAAAGCAGGCCCTGGTAATACTGAAATATTGTATTAGCCCAATGCAGTGCAACGCACGTTTGAATCCCTATACGGAAGAGACATGCTAATTACATATTTTGGAATGGCTCGCTTACATACATCACCCATGCAGGGCTTGGGGTGTCCAAGTCGCTACTTTTGGCCTACTTAGTTAATATTCAACAGGTCGAAAATGAATTAATTTGAAATGTTATCTTGCAAGCTTTGGCTTCAACTATGTAGGGCTGCAAAAACAGCCCAGAAGCGTGCTCTTACACAAGGTTATGTGAATTGTTTGGTATTCTGGCATAAACTTGCACAACACAAAATATCATGTGATGTGTGCACTCAGTGGACTGGTTTTAGTAGAGCAAGTAACTGAGAGAAATGTTCTCTTTGAAGAACACATTTTCTCTTGGAATTAGTTCCATGCTGGTGTCTTACTTGACTTCTTGTGTAAAGCAGGGGCTCGAACAGAACACCTTATCACGATGTTGGTGAACTGTATTTCACATATTACGTGACATTTCACAAAATGTGCAAATAATTCATTAAACAAAACGCAAGCTTTTGAAGTCAATCATGAGGGTGATGAGATTCCATAGCCATATTATCTGGCTCTTGTGCTATTGGTACAAAGTCTTTGTCATATATATATAAAAGATACACAATAAGGCAGTAAAACCAGTCTCTTAAATGAACCACACATAAGGATGAATTTCATCACACAATCTTTTTTCAGTGTTCAATAAGTGAATGTCACATTTTGTGGCAGTGTTTGCAACTATACATCAGCACAAGGCCTGAAAATAGGTGGCATAAAGGAAAGCAGACCTCTGTCCGAACATGGAGCAGATGCAGATTGGCTCCATTCACTCCCAAATGTAAGCAAGTGCCCCCAATGCAGCGATTACACCAATTTGCGCCACGTTGCAATAAAATCCCACCCTTGTTCAAGTGATTCCAAAAACCTTCAAAACGAGTGCACATTTCCTTCCTCCAATATGCATACAGCGCAAGCCAGTGTCATCGCCAAGTTCAAAAGCAACTCAAATGTTTAAGTGAGTCCTGAAGTGTAAGTTCGTAGTCTCAGATGGAGGTCTGAGAAACTATCAAATATTTATTTTTTTGTTAGAAACAGTAAAAAGAATACAAGGTTAATAGGCGTATTTGGAGGTATTATTTGTTGCGTTACAAAACCTTCACTCTGGTGACATAAAACGTAATATGACATTACGTGTGAAGCTAAGTGCATTGCAGAAAGAGACATAAAGGGAGGTGAGAATAAAAAGTGACATCAGATACATTAAATAATTGGCCTAATAAATGTTAAAGTAATAAAGATACCATCAGCCTGATGGTATCTTTAACTAAGGGATGATACATGCCTTTGCCCCTCTTTCACCTCACTTAAATCCTTCTCATTCGATCAGCAATGCTCCTCCCTTCTTCTCCTCTTAGCCCTTTGCCTTATTATCCACTCAATGTTTCCACCCCCCTTTACTCCGATCTGCCACTTGGGCATTACCTCCGTGCTTTTCTCCCTTCCTTTCCACCTAGCCTTTTCCCCTTTTATCTCCCCCTTTTCCTCTAGACTTTGTAGTGCCAATTACCCTGTCCTTAGCCTTCTGTCCTCCTTATCTAATGCCCATTTCCTCAAACTAACTCTGTTTTCTTCACCCACCACTTCCCCCTCCTTTGAGACCCCAGTACTCCTCCTGAGGTCAAGGCTGGACTCTGCCACCACTACATCAATCACTCCTTCTTGCTTTACACCCAGTCCATCATAGTCTGCCCCATGCTGATCACCGTTTCCCTACTGTGCACACAATGTGACACTTAACTCCACGTCAAGGCACAGCAGACGGTGTTTCCAGTTCTGTTCTTTTTGCCTATAAATGATGGCTTGGGATGAGTTAGTGTAATTTGTTCAGTGAAAGCAAGGTAAGACTCCAAGACTGGACACAGTGTGCCTAATGACACGGAGTGAGGCGATCACCCTTGAGTAGTGAGGCTAGGAGTGATGGGGCCAGCCAACCACTCTCCATCCACTCCCCCCCAATATGTTCATCACTGTATCACTTTGTTTTTCCCTTGGGAGATTGGCACCACTCGCAATGCTATTCTGCTATATTGTTACAGCTATTTCCAGCACAGCTGAAAGGGTCCTATTCAGAATAGAACCTGCAAACAATATATGCAGCATATGCAGTTTTGATAGGACTTATGTCCTAATGAAATAATACCTTTGATATAAATGTCAGTATAGTGTCAAGAGACAAGTGTAGGTGAACTAGTGTTTCAGTCTCTGGGTATTTTTTTGTGGTCACACTTTTGATAGTCAGATCGGGCCCTCTAGAGACAGCAAAGCACATTAATAAATGTCTTATAAAGCCAAAAGACACTAGCATTTTGAATTCAGACAACCGATAGAAGCAGTTAACTCTAACGAGGAAACTCACAGCTCTTCATTTCCCAGAAACAGAATGTGTACTCCGTGAAGGGTGGGGGCTCCCCATATCCCACAGAGACTGGCGTTACGCCCCTGGACTTTAGGAGACGCCTCCCAATTCCATAAATTCCTTCATCATACTTGGGGCTAATGAAAATTCCTTCACCGTGTAAGACGAGGGTAAAAAAGCATCAAAACAGGTTTAATAATTGCTCCCTATATCCTCAAATACTCCCAAATTTAAGAGGGCGACCCAGTACTGAATGTATATCAGTTTGCCGCAAAAAATAACTCATCAAATGCTGCATGAGTGTCTTTAAAAATACTTCTCGAACTAGCAATACGCACAGGCGATGGTGCCCACCATGTTAAGGGCGGCAGGTTAAAGTTTTCGGCTTTTGAAAAGGATACACGTTATCACTTCCTGGGTCACCGTTTCCTGGAGACAGTCAGCTGCCTCAGGCCTTTTAATTTGAAAACAGACAATGAAGATGATCTTTCTCAATCAGAAATTTGAGAATACAAGGAAAAACATACTCTAAGGTCACTCCCAAAACGCTCCCAAATTTAATCAGATTACGAAGGGCAAAATGCCGGAGAGAACCCCCCTGCTTTACCTGCTACAGCGGGGGCGGAGTTCTCAATGGACCTCTTCTGTCTGCAGCTCGACAGACAAAGGGTCGTAATTAATATGAAAAAGGTGTGTGGGTAAGTGGGTGAAAGGATTGATGTGAGTGAAAGGGTAGATTGAGAGGTGGCTGGATGAATGGGTGAATGGATGGGTGTAAGGATGGATGAGCGAAAGAAGGTATGGATGGATAAATGGCTTAAATGGTGAATGAATGGATGAAATCATTGATGGCTGAGTGAAAGGGTGAATGGGTGAGTGGATGGATGGAGAAATGGATGGACAGATGGATGAATGAAAGGATGGATGAGCAATAGGATGGAATGATAGTTGAAAGGGTAGATAGAGGGATGAATGAGTGAAAGGATAGGTATGGAAGAAACAAGAGCACTCTTCTAGGGAGGGTCGCGATGACTTGTTTGGTACCAAAGGAGATTCGGTTCACTGTGCTGGGTACCTCAATTGTCTGCCAAACCACCTTATGTTGCAGTTGAGTCTCAAGTTTTAAAATGAATAAGCAGTATCTTCAGAATAATTGCAGGGATGTTTCCTTCCATATGTAAGCATCACTAAGGCACACGCAGACTTAATGACAGCAGCTCTATTTTTCCCTTTAAAAGCCCACAAATGTCATTTCCAGTGTCATCTTATTCCTGGACCTAATTAACAGCCTCAGCGGGAGCTTCAAGGTGGCCGCATACAGAGGAACTAACGAGTTAGAAGTAGACAAAGACAGCGACCTTTACCAATGCAAATGTAGGTCAAATTAGCAAAAAAAAAAAAAAAACTTTCTAAACTAAGCTCTCTCAATACACCTGAGGGGGGAAAAAAACATGCGCGTAGTGTAAGGCAGAGCGTACACCAGTTTGGCACATGATGCAACAACATCCCTACTATACAAAATTAATGTAAATTAATCCGGCACCTATATATAGAGCGTATAACGGATTTGTATGTGTTTCACCGCAGACAATGCTTTCCCGTGTTGTTGCTGGATGTTGTTACCTTGACACCTAGCTGTCATCGGTCAACTGCGAAAGGAGATATGTCCAAACTCAATTCCTTAATACATCACTGAACAGCCCCAATACACAAGCTGGGCACACACATCTAAAGTAAACACTCAAGACGCGGGCCTCTCGCCAGCAAAAGACAGTGAATGTCTATTAAACAAAATTGGCATTGGCGGACAAAACTAAGAACTTGCACTTGATTTAGTTTGGTAATGTTTTCTGACTTCGCAGGAATGACGGTCTCCCAGCAGCAGCGATGATTACATACTTGAGGATTATCGACGAGAAGGACGCCATGAAGAAGGGAAACACACTCACTGCCTGTGATGTTGCCTTAGTCCCAGTGATGCAATGCAATACTAGGGTCAGTGGAAGTGACCGGGAGAAGATGTTGATGGTGTGGGTGGCTATGAAGGTGGCAAATTTTGCTTGTGGGACAGGGCTGCACAAAGCGAATGATGCATGTGGGAAGGGGAAAGACTAGAAATCTCATGAGTGTAGGGAATGTGCATGGTGTGGGGGCAAGTGGAGTCAGCCCCAATTTTCCGCAGGGTGGTGAGAGCAGGGGATAGCTGCCAAGTAGCAGTAGTCCTCCCAAGCCTATCTTTATGGCTGGAACAGTTTTCCGGTGTTGCCAAAGGTCACTAAAGTAGATCTCTCATCTCTTAGACTAGGCACGCTGTGAAGTTTGCAATTTTAGGAGAAAATATGGAGTTGCAAGTCAAGAGAATGTGCAGTTTCTCTCACCCATAAATACTTTCCTGGACCTAGGGAACACACAGCATACTAATACTCTGTACCAAGACACATACAGGAGAAAAGCATAGTAGCTGAAAGTGGGTGGCCACAGGATAGAATGACTGACAGATACATATGGAGTGACATACTACTCCTATGACTGTTTACTTGAATGTGGGAGTACTGGAACCCTCTCACAGACCTCTGGCTACTTCCAACAGAGGTGCAGCAATGCCAATGGCCATGTTGGTGAACCCACACAGGGATCAAGGAGTTCCTTGGAAATGTAGGTGAAGTCAGTCACATTAACTGCAACTCCTTCAGAGCTGATGAGATGCCATGGATTCTAAATTACACAGGGGAATGTATGCAGCCATTTTAGGGATTTTAACAGGTACTTGTAGGGTAACATCTTGTACCTCTTCTCAGGAGGAAAGACCCTCCTGCAATGTGGTGGGTGTGTGCATATGCATGTGTGTGTGTTTTTATCTGTTCAGTAGTTTTAGATTAGGAAAGTCAGATTTGTATATCTAGAGATGCTGGGCTTCCGTGAATCGCAGAGATCTCATGCTCATTTTAGGACTCCGACTCAGCCGAGTCCCAAAAATAATGTAAAAAAGAAAAGGGAGCAGGATAAAAATACCCTGACCCCTTAGCTTTCGTGCTGTGGTCTCTCAGGGACACCACCAGGGCAAAAAAAGCATTTCTTTTTTTTTTTTTGCTGAAAATAATAGAGGATCCACAAATACAGCAGAAAAAAGTGCAATCTCTCATGCTTGTTCACAATTTAGCCACCTGGTGGGCCAGGTCCAAGTAGCATGCACAATTAATAAATAAAAAAAGGGGGGGGGTGCATGGCCTCCCTCCTATGGCTCTTTTGAGCCATGGAGACCACCAGTTCTCTAGGGCTTTTTACAGATATTGTAGGTGGGTCGCCATTGAGTTCTTAGGAAACCCAGGAACAAACAATCTCCCCAGGGCTTGATTTTTAAGATGGAGGGAGGCGTGGGACCCACTCCCCCTCTTGATGTTGGAAGCTCAGAGGCCACAACCTCCCGAGGGCAAAATTCAAAAACTTCAAAAGGGAGGCTGTGCAGACCCCCGGGGACAACCACCACCTGCCCCAGGGCCTGTAGAACAATAAGAACTGAGAGGAAGGGCACGCGACGCTTCACCCAGGCTATATACATCCCTAGGGACCACCACCACCCCCAGACAGGCCCTGTGATATTAAAGGAGGGAGCCACGTGGGCCTCCTCATTGGAGCTATTAATGGGCCTGGGGACTACCACCCCCAAGGGCTGACTCTGCATCTCTCCGGGTGCCTACCCTTTGGAGATAGTTGTTGTTTTCTCTTGGCAGGAGCTTTTACAGCTCCCGCCATGTGAGAGCAAACAATTACTCTGCTCCCATCAAGTGGTAGTTGGAAAACTGCTCCTGCTCGTGGAGTTTTCATCTCTTTCCGTGCCCGCAGAGAAACAGATGAAAATATTGCTCACGCAGGCAGGAAACTGCATTTCTTGCAGCTTCCTATGTGCGGGAGCAATGCCAGCTCCAGCAGTAGGTGGGGAGCCAGCTGGGACCATGGGGGAATTCAGGCTCCTCCCCCAGTCCCTATCAATGCACAGTGGGTGCTCTTGGTGGGGCCAGGGCACCTGGGTACAAGTGGCCATCCCCCAGAGGATAGGGTCCTGGGGGCCAAAATCAGCCCAGGGAGGGGGCATCATGCTGCTCCCTCCCCTTCCATTAATTGGCTGGTTCCTGGGGCCAAATTCGGCTTGGGAGCATATGTTCCCCTCCCCTAATAATTGGCTAGGCCCCGGGGCATGGGTCCCCAGGCCAAAATTGGACAGAGGAGGGGGGGGGGGGGCACATGGTCCCCCTCCCCTAATAATAATGGCCAGGGATCCAGGAGATGGGCCCCCGAGGCCAAAATGGGCCCAGGGATGGGGGCCGCATGGGTCCCTCCCCCTTCAAATCATTTGCCAGGCCCTGGGGATGGATCCCTGCGGCTACAATTGACCCAAGGAGGGGGGCATATGGCTTCAATAGGGCACGGGGGCTCATGGGTGTTGGCTGCAGGGCCTGGCTGCACGTCAGGCTCTGAAGCCAACCCCCACAACGCACAGCCAAAGGCCATGCGTGGTGCTGGGGTTAGTTGCTCATGAAGGTTTGGCCGCAGGGCCTGGCCGCAAGTCAAGCCCTGCGGCCAACCCCCACTGCACACAGACAAATACAGAGTTGGTGAGTGGGTGCTTATGGAGGGTTGGCTGCAAGGCCTGGCTGCCCTCATCAGTGGTTGGAATAACGTAAAGTAATTACATTTTACTTCACATAAAAAATTGACATTTACTGCAAAAAACAAAGATTGTGTGGACTTTATATTTAAGAAACAGAATTGAAAAAACATAGAAATTTACTTAAAAAAACAAAGGTTACAGGGACGTTATAGGTTCACATTTTACTCACACAAAACCTTAGAAATTCAGCATATATATATATTTTTTTCTCAAGTCACTATAACCCTTGCCCTAAGGTAACTATAACTTGCTTCCTCATCATACACTGCTAATTACCCCAGATACTACATCACTCATGACAGCTTCTATAACATCATTGATGATATCAATGTAACATTTGCAGTAACATTATTGAGATAACTGTGCATAGTGGGGACTCAAGTTATAGTTACCTTAGGGCATATGTTCTAGTTACTTGAGATAACCATAACTATAACTGCTGAATTTAGATGGGTTTGTGTGAGTGAAATGTGAGCATAATTATAACGTCCCTGTAACATATGTGTGTGTGTTGGTATATATATATATATTATATATATGTGTGTGTGTATATATATATATATATATACACACACACACACACAATGACAGTTGCACTGATGGACACAAAAACAAAGGCGGACAAGTAGGTTATGTTTTGTGCCATATCACCCTAGAAAAGGCCACTGAGGGAGTATAGAGGTCTGTGCCAAGGGTTGATTACAGTGTTAAGGCTAAAATACAGTTGAAAGTGAAAGGCTATCAGATCTATTTTGAAAGTAGTCAGCAAGGTTGGTGTTTGCAGAATTGGAGGTAGTGAATTCCAGATTATGGTTGCACTCCCTGAAAAGTATTGTGCCATCAGACACTTCTTTTTAAAGGGCGGGGGTTCAAGGAGCATTGGTCTGGAATTTCACGATGGTCTAGAGCTGCTGGAAGGCATGAGATTGTCCACCAGATAACGGGGCGTGAAAGTGTGCAGAGCTTTATAGGTGATGCAGGCAATCTTTTAGATAGCCCTTGCCTCAAGTGGCAACCCATGGAGCGTGATTAATGTGAGGGTGAGGTGGTCATTTCTTTTGGCCCTTTAAATGAACTGTGCTGCTGAGTGTATAATTAGTTTGAAGGGGGGTGCTTGGTTTTGGGGACACCAGTTAGGAGAGAGTTACAGCAGTCTGTTCTGGAAATAACCAGTGTATGAGCAACAGATTTAAGATCTTCTGGAATGTAACAGCGGATTCCCCATAGAAGACATAATTGATAGCGAATGATTTTGGCCATAATGCTGATTTGAGAGTGTAGGTTTAGTTTTTTTGTCTAGGATGACTCCCAGAGCCTTGGCACAGTCAACAATGGTGGGGTTACTGTTGGGGATGTTGTGTGAGGCCATTCAGGAATGCAAAGGAGATATTGACTTCGAAAGTGAGATAATGAGAAATTCATCAAAGGGTTTAGCTGTAGATGATGAGAGGTGCTCCAGTTGTGAACAGAGTTTAGGGTGGTGGCAAGCAGGGATATATTGTTTAGTAAGGAGAATTTTAGGTACAGATGTGTCATCTGCATATTGGTAATAGAAGATCCTTGACTTCTTCAGAAGGACTCCGAGTGGCTTAGTGTATAGCTTGAATAAGATTGGGGTGAGGATGTACCACTGGGGGACCCCGCAGCCCACCACACTCAGAGAGGAGAGATGGACATTAATTTTAACTCTCTGCAAACTTGAATGAAAAGCTGAATCACAAGCAAGGCAAAACCCACAGAGCAGCTGTGATCAAAGTGGTGTGCAGGCATAGGGGAGCCGATACAAGAACACAGAAGTCAATCAGATGCTCCCTGTGAACACAGTAGATTGAATGTAGAATACAAGTGAGAGGTAGACTTTAATAAATCCTTTCAGCTCATGCCCAAATGATAGCAGAGCTCGTTCTAATGTGGAGAAAAAGGGCTATTCCAGAGAAGGTTGCTTTGCGTGAGATCCTACCTTCAGTTCAACAAATACAAGAAATCCTTTTTAAATGCCACAAGCAACAGTACCATATCACTAAAGACAACATAGAATCAATTTGTTTGTGTAAGTTGTTGCTTGATTCAGAATCACATTTGGTGGTATTTCAGTATGAGCCGAGCACTGTTCTGCTGTCTCAGACCTGCACACAAAATGTTCATTAAATACATTCCTAAAAAAGTTTTTGATGGAAATTCTCTGTTTGACAGAACAATACTAGATTAAGATTTTGGGGCATAGTTTACAAGCTTGGATGAGCAACTCACTTTCCTTGGATTGTTCTAGTATTGTACCTGCCAATTAGCTGGAGCCTTTTAGTGGGTGATTTGTTAGGGACACTCTCACATTCGCTATGTTGCCCTGCAAACATTTTAAGTTGTAAGCCCCCTTTATTCCCACTTTCTCCTTGGTTTAAATGATCTAAGTGAATGTATATTATTATTTTTTGTGTGCGTGTGTTTGTTGTACTTGATGAGTCTTAGTAAAATTTTTGATGTTATTATGCTTTGTGGAACACGTATACTTTAATATGTAAGCGTCTCAATTCTTAGTACGTGCACATGGCAACAGTGCAATTTTCCACGTAGTGATGGCAACTTTTATTTTGTCTACAGTGCAGTCTTTTTATTGAACAGGGTATGTGTATTTGTGCCCACAAACTGCATTTTCTTCCTAGTAGTTTTTCTGTTTGTAGCTCTTTTGTAATTCAGTTATGCTGGCACAGCCGTGGACCTATTTGGTTGTGTGCCGGTTGGCTACCATGATTTGTGATGCGATAATCTTTAATGGTTCGGTCTAGACCAGTAAACTTCATAGACTGTACACTTTTTACTCTCTCTTGCCATATGTATATTTTGCAGATTTTGTTCTTGCCGCAAATACACACTATTAGACTGGGACATAAGGTGTGCGCACCTCTTTGTTGCTGCACATATTTCTAGCAAACATGAGTCTGTAAAGCTGGATGACATTGTAATTATATTTATATAGCACTTACTACCCCTGACGAGGCGTTAAGCGATTTCCAGCGAGTAGCACACTACCCTGGAACCCAGAGGAATCAGTGGTGGATTAGGATAGGGAAGTACAAGTTAATTTGTGCAGGGACATGTGAGCCTGTTAGCTGGATTGGATGCCTTGTGAATGAGCTTCTGAGCATTTAGGTGCACAGCATATCATGAGTTTCACCCAGACTGGTCTATGATAATAGCGGCTCCCTAAGTAGTTCATGTTTTACGATAACTCATGGATGGTCTTAAAATCCTCACAGAGATGAGGGGAGTTTGGGTTTAAGAGAGTCCTTAAGCAGTTTCTTGATTGGATGCAACCAAGGTCTATCAATCGTTGTCTCTTTACCACATCCCAAACAGATTGGTTACTGGGTCACAAGGCACATCAAGGGCGTGTTTCTAACATGTTTGCTAGACGTTTTTTTTTCTTTTCGTTTTTTACCGAGGCCCAAAAAGTATTTTTCTTGGAAAATGTAATGATCCCTTATGCATAGATGTGAAAGGAAATGTAAAAGTGAGGGTCTCCTAAAGACGTTCTGGCAGTGAGAACTTGTGGGCAAATTACTGGAGCTTTCTGCACTCACAAAGACTGTGTTCACAGTAAGTTGGCATTAAGTGCATAAGCACTGATTACAATGCACAAAAGTGAATTTGTGGTTCGTAAAAGGCTTTGCAGTGTCCACACTGCGAGGTTGTTGAATCTCATGGTAAAGGTAACAGTTCATGGTCATCCCCCTTCCTTGTGACTTGTAAATATATGTATCAGTGGTTTGTGACTGCAGAAGAGATTGCCAACCCTTCGAATCATATGTTATCCATTTGCGAAGGGGAAGCTGTCTTTAGAGGAACGCTTCCACTCATTAAATGGCAGATGCAGTCATTGGAGGACCTGGCAATCGTCTATTAGTCCAATGCATTCTACCCCAATGTCCTTTCACATACAGCTTCTTACTTTTCTTTTTCTTTTAAGTAACAGTCCCCTGCCCATCTGTGGAAGAGTGGTGGCAATCATTGCATGTTGAGAAAGTGAATTAAGGAAGAGAGGTCTGCTGTCTTTGGCAGGCCTTATCCCTCCATTCATAGGCATTTACAAGAATTCTCAGAAGGAATTTCTACGATCAGTGAAAGCAGTCTGTTTGTGCTCTGACAGATTAAGAGTGCAACAAAATAGGTCAGGTCTCATCTCAGGTGTGAAAAAGAAAACTGTTTCTGGGATGCTATCTAGTACAGTGCATCCGTTCCTTCGTATTATCAGTTATACCTGCTTCATCTGTTTGATCGAAGGGACAGTGCTTGATGCAATTAAAGTAAGGCTATGGTGGTAACTCGTATTTTCTCTGTAAGAGTGGTGCGATGCTTCCTAGTCAAGCGTTCTTGTTCAGCTGTGATATATATTTTGCCATTTTTTTCTGGTTATTTTCTTTGAGGAAATAACATCACAGTGTCTTTGCATTTTCTTGATTAAAAAATGTCCCAAAGACTAATTTGTTTATGAAATTCGTTTAAGCAAAGTCAGAATGCCTGGATATTAAGAGGGACCTAAGACCAGCAGGGCATCGGACATGTTCATTTCCTTATCCTTTTTTAATTTACATACACTGCATGGTCTGCAAACATGAACTTGTCTGAGCGCTGTTGCCTTCCCACCCATGTTGCAGGAATTTTAAGCGTGTGCTTGTTTAGTTTTCTCAAAGTCACTTATGCTAATAGAACAGTTCTTACAATAATTATCCTATCCGTGGTAGCATTTTTACTAAGTAGTAGTCATCTGTCGTCGCATTGATTTTGACCTTTATCAAAGAATTACGCTAAAGCGAGTTCCACAACCTAGCACCAGAGGCCATTGTGTGCCGGACAGCCTCTCAGAGATTCGATGCTCAAGGCTGCCAAGTTTCCCTGGTCCGTGTATGATGTCCAGCCAAGTACAATTTTTTACCTTTGAATTCTGGGACTGTAGTCCTGTTTCATACCGGAATGTAGAAGACTAGGGTCCCAGAATTCAAAGAAAATACCGGGACTGGAGCAACACATCATGAATGGACCGGGGAAACTTGACAGGGCTGGGTGTTGGTAGACGCCATCAACGCTTCGCTAATAGGTAGTTCATTCTGAATCCACATTTTGAGTTTTCAGTTTTTGATCCTGTAAAACTGGTTGATCAGAGTACGAGGACCAAATACACAGGAATGAATATGTAGACCAAGTCCTATCTCAGCTTTTGGTTAGTGGCAGCAAATATGTACCCATGTCTAACTTCTTCTGAGACCATATAAGTACAAGAGTTTAACTCTGCATTTTGTTAACTTCAAAGCGCGACACGGGAAAGCCTTTTTTATTTATGCATCATTCTGTACTCTGTAACTACCACCACTCACTTACCCAACCTCTAAGGCCGGCAAACATCCGAAAGGCACATCACAAACAGTATCTGCATAGACGTTTTTTTAAATTTATTTATTGCAGGAAGGACAGTGGTGCAAGTTGGGCAAATCTTTCTCTCTTTCTCTCTTTCTCTCTTTCTCTCTTTCTCTCTTTCTCTTTCTTTCTTTCTTTCTTTCCTCTGTTTAACTTCCAAAACTACTATATGATATTGGGACAACTCAACATTTTATAGATGAAAGCCCTAAGTCTATGGGTAATTTTTTCAATGCTTTCTTCACCAATCATTCTCCCAGCTATCCGCGCCTGGCAGAATGAGGAGTGCAACACTGTGCAGAGCTTTGGTGCAGCGTCGTAATGCCGGTTCTTGCAGCACATAGCTTGGAGTGGTGAGGGGTGGCAGACCCATTAGAGGGCCCCCAATCAACTCGGGGCCAATGAATATCTGAGATATTGGAGTCTCAGGGGCCATTCATCATTCTGCAGGGTGCCCCATAATTTTCTGATGCACCGCCACTCAGGTGAATTGGTATGGGTCTGGTTAGCTCACATGTCACTTATTTTGAAATTGTCACTTTAGTTCCCATGAAGATGCTGTCTCTTCTGTTCTGCTAGGTCAAAGGGAGGATCCACTTTCAGAGAAATTCAACATGACTGCAATCCGCGCTTTAGAACCTATTTTGCTTCCCTAGAGGACAGTGGTCACTGCCATCTGAACTTGCTAGCACCTACCTGGGCCTTTCTGTTGAGCAGCACAGCACTGCAGATTGCCAAACAAACCCATTAGATGGTCAGATTACCTCTGCAGGTTAGAGGAAGAGAGTTTGGTGAAAATGCTTTTTTCCTTTGAATCACATAGATTTTTAAATGTTCCTTATTGTTGGATCTGAAATCCGTGGTGTGGTTTTCCCCCAACATTTTACCTCCCATCCTCCTTTTTTTGCTGACTTTGTTTTTGGTGGCCTTAGGTCTCTGCACACTTTACCACTGCTAATGGTGTGCTAAAGTATTTGTACTCTTGGCCTTAAGCATGTTAAATTGGGTTACACCCAACTGGCCTATTTAATTTACTTGCAAGTCCCTAGAAAAGTGGTACAACCTACACACAGGGCCTACAAATTAAATGTTACTAGTGGACTGAGAGCACTGGTTGTGCAAGACACTTAAGTAGCGCTTTTAAACAAGTCTCAGGCCTTCCATTGCAACCTATGTGAGCATTTTTAAACCACCATTTTAACCTGTGAGAACAAACCTTTTGCCAGGCCTAAACTTTGCTTTTAATACATATGTCATCCCTAGGGTAGGCTCTACAGAGCCCAGATTGCCAGGTGCAGTGTATTTAAAAAGTTGGGCATGTACTTTTAAGTTTTACATGGTAGTAGAAAACTCCTACATTTGTTTTTCACTACTGTGAAGCCCACCTCTCCAAAAGGATAACATTGAGTTGCCTTATTACATTTAATAAGTGGTAACTTTAAATGGGAAGCAGATAGGAATGTCATGTTAAATGTCTAAAGAATGCTTTTTAAAGCCTTCTTTGATGGTAAAGTTTGATTTTAAGTCACAATTCTGTAAATGCCACCTTCAGAAAGTTGACATTTTCTTGTCCTAACCATTTTGAGCCTGCAGCCTGTATCCTGGGTCGCATGTCTAGGTGTAGCTAGCAGTTTGCCTTTGTGTATTGCTCCCAGACAATGAGATTAAAGGGGGGGAGGTATTGGCAGGATGGGCCATCTCTGACTTGATGAACGGGAGGAGCAGTCACCTACCACACTTGCACATCTCAAAATTTCTGCTTGAGCACACTCGCAAAGGATTTATCACAGGTCTTTTGTGACTCTAGACAAGTTAGGGCCAGGGTAGGGAGGCAAGAAATTCCAAGCACCTTTGCCACTGAAAGCGTCCAGAAACTCCTATTGTAAAGTTGGCATTAGGTATAAATAATGGACCCTCAGGCCCAACTCTTCAGTCTGTCTCTGGACCTCTGGATACTACAGAAGAATGACTGCTGTGCTGCTCTGCTGCCAGAAGGAAGCTACCCTGCTGCCCTGGTTGCTGAGAAGGATTACTGGCCCTTCACCCTTCATCCCTGGCAGAAGTGACTCTAAGGGTCAGCTGACTGACCTCCTTTCTTGAGCTACAGGGACATGACATAAGCTCCAGAGGTTCCCTGCATCTGTCTGAGCCTATCTGGCCTCTGCTGGAGTGAGTTCCAGATTCCCATGAGGTACCACTCTGGTCCTGTACTCTTGATGTGGCACCAGTGGAGCGCCACCTCAAAGAAAAAGAGAAATCCTGAAATTTTAGCCTCTTTGTGATTACAAATTGACCTGTTCATGCCAACATTGTCACCCATGCTGACCACCTATACAAAGCTCCAGTGAGCCTGACTTTCTGTTCTACAGCTAGTGATGAATGGCTACATAAGATATGTACCTCATGCTAAAACACTGACCACCCACGTTGACTGCCTACGCAATTCTACAACAATGACCATTTGCGACGCCAATCGGATCTGCGCACAACAGCGATGACCATCTGTGATGCCTGCTCTTTGCACTAGAGCAAGGACTGTAAACAGGCCTGTTTGTGCCAAGATCTTGCTACCCACCAAGATCTTGCTACCCGCCAATGTGAATCTTCTGTGAACCTGACTCTTTGAGCCACAGTGACCGCTAGTGATGACCGGCAACGCGAGGTCTGCACTTTGCGCTATGGCATCAAAAGCCTGACAGGATTTTTTGTGCTACAGCAACTATGGTCTGTGATGCCCAGCCTGCACTTCTCCCTACATTGACGACCATCCACAACACTCTCCTTTCTTATCGCAGCCCCCTCCACGTGCATTGAATTCGTCACACTGGACTTTTGAATGTAACTTTTTCAGCTGGACTAAGCTGGTCCCTGTATCCGGCCCGCACTACATTGCCATTCACCAGAAATTGTGACTTGTACCTGGTCTCACACAGCTAGATAGTCGTGATTGGCGCTTATGATTGTAGGGGCTTTACTTACGGTGAAATCTTTAATATTGCATATCCCTTGTTCTACTGTACCCATTTTTGCCTCAAATAATTTAGTAGATTTTACTCTGTCTAAATTGATGTGGGATATTTCTTATATTGTTTTCACATTACTGCTGTTTGAAGTGCTGCATAAGTACTTTATACATTGCCTCGAAGTTAACTTTAAGGCTGCTTTTGTGCCCAGCTACCAATATAGGGTTTGATTGAGTTTAACCTTGATAGAGTTTGTGGTTGCTGCTTGAATAGGGTTTCATCCCCTTTAACCAGTAACCTAATTTCCTATACTTATGCCATGCATAATTTCCACATGTACAGAAGGAAATGTATTTGTATTAAGAAACATGCATAACCATGGCATAAATCCTACCATAAAGTAGTCAATGTTTGGTGAAATGTTATGAACAGGTCTTACAGAGGCCAAAAAGTATTTCGGTGGTAATTCCATTCCTGCAAGAAACTCCTGATTTTGCCATGAATGGAATTACAAGTTGGTAAAGTTTACACAGGTGTAATTAACAAGTGTGGTAAAACTTGGGCACAGCCCCGCTTGCAAGCCGAGGCAGTATTGGTCCAGAATGGAGCGAAAGTATGCACAAACAGAGGTGGCAATTTTGCTTCCCATAAGTTAATTTCCTTTCCAGGCCAAAACCTCAGCAATTATGGGGTGAAACCACATGGAAAAAGTAAATTTAGGTGAAGATTTACCACTCCTTTTTTTATGCAATTTCTGATTGGGACCGTAATGTTTATTTGGAACAGCCTTGCCATGGTATTGTGAGAGGGATTGGAAAGACATTGGTAAAGCAATTTGCTAAATTCAGTAGTCTGCACATTTTATTTTTGTTCAGCACCACTTGGGTTCTTATGCAAACTGAGGGAGCCAGTTGCCATATTAATCGTGCATGGTGTTAGCTATGGCAGAAGAAAATTGCACCATTCACAATGGGCGGGTGCCAGCAGATATCATACTTTTCTCAAAATGTGTTTGGAAGAGCAAGTCCTCTGGGATCCAACTGACCCAGTTCATGGCTTACCCTCTCTTGCAGCCCATAAGAGTTCAGCCATTCAGAGGGCACCCTGATTGGCAGCACCGATGAGTTTGGTTCTGCTCAGAGAATTCAGGCTGTTGGTGGTCTACGTGGCAGCTCCTGGCAGTGCAAGCTCTCTCTCCTGAGCTGTGCTGCGTGAGGAGTTCTCTATTGTCTGAACAGCACTCAGTGTGCAAAGACATGGCCAGTTATCTTTACCCAACAGGGGGTGGGTGTAAGGGGGAATCCTTCCTTCAGCTCATGACTGGAGCCTAATGAGGGTGCAACATTGTTCACATTGTCCTTGGCAATCCTCAGTGGTCAGTCAGATCAGTTCCCTCGCAGTGCAGGCCCAACCAACTGAACAAAGTCTCAGCCTCTCCTATTGGCAGAGACCTGAATCCCTTAGCAACACTGATATCTGCAGTGCCTCCTGGCATACAGGGTTGCCGCTGTACTTTACAGCATGGGCACAGACTATCGTGGTGCATGCGCCCACTCCAAGACAGAAACGTTACTGGTGCCCCCCTCTGGCATATGGGGTCATCTCAGTACGGGTTCCTCCAGTCCTGCACAGTGCTTAACTCATGGCTCAGTCTCTGGTGGCCTTTTCCTGAGCTGACACTGCACAGGGCAGCAACCTGATTGGTGCACAGCCTCACACCTTGCTCAGGGAAACCTCTTGCAGGGTTCTCCACTGGACCCTGCTCCCTCCAGCACTCCCTCACAGGGCACACTAGTCTTTGCAAGCAGGCAGGTTCTGGTGCTCTGGGCTTCAAGGCAAGTGACCTTGGTGTCCTGGGTGATGTCCCCTCGCCCAGCAGGGAGACTTGTAGGCCCTAGCCCCAGCCTGGCCACAGAAATAACTCTTGCAGAGCTTCGTCTTCTCACACAGCCTGTCTGGCTGCTTGGCTGATGATATTTAAGGAGTGGTGGGTAGTGCACACCTTGAAATGTTCCCAATAGTAATCACTTTATGTCCATTAAGTATGCGCGGTGTATCACCCTCTGATCATTGGTGTAAATGTTAATGTACTAAAAGCACTGGTGCCATGATGTAAATGATCATGAAATTTCACAGAAGATAATAGCTTAATTGTGTTTATTCATAGCCATTCTTCAGTGGCCCGAAATGCATCAGAATTCCAAGTGTTCATTTGTCCATCAGAGACACTTCTGTTTATTATAAATGGAACATGACACATGAAGTTAAATGTGGCTCTGGATATGAATAAACACAATTAAGCTATCATCTTTGGGGAATTTTCATGAATATCATTTACATAATGGGATCAATATGTGGCAACAGTGCCTTTAGTGCTTGGCTCATGACAAACGTTGTGGTCTCAGACTCCCCCCTTATGGTCTACTTCCGTGTACCAAAATATAATTTAGGGTCTGAGTCTTTGAAGTTTTATATTAGGGTTCTGCTTCTTTTGAAGTGCAAACTTCTCTTTACTCATGAAAAACTGTCTGTCACAGCAGGCAAGACTTCACAGCTGACTGTCCCACATCACACTTCATGGGAGTGACCAGAGTTCACACCTGGATGCAGCCACAGTGATATGTGCATCAAAAGGTTAATCTCACACACTCAGCCCTATTCAGGTCTTTCCCCAAGTACAGGTCCGAGGTAGAAGTCTTGCAGCGCTTCCTCTTCTCATATATCCCATCTGGCTCATTGGCAGATGACACATTTCAGGATCTCAGCCTTCCCCTCTAGTAGTGCTTTTCCAGACACTAAACGTTATTTAGTGTCTGAATGTTTGGAGATTTATGTTGAGATTATACTTCTTTTGAAGTGTACTGTAGCGGGGCGTCCTCCATAGATGCAACCCGCAGGTACCCCGGGGGTACGCCCACGGCCCTGGGGTACTTCCGGTGCTGCCTGGTCCGACCCTGAAGAGCTTCCCAGGCAACAGAGGATCACCGAGATGCCTGGGATCACAGGGCTTCTTAAAGCCCGGGAAATCAAAGAGGAGAAACAGGAGGCCGCCGCAGCCGATGCAAGGACGGCAGAAGCAGAGAAACATGGACGAGCCGACCGCGACGCGGGAAGACGAGGATTCCACACGGACACGTTTCAGAGACCGGGCGATCAGGAGGCAGCAACACACTGAAGCCGGCCACGCTCTAGGAAGAGCGTGGCCTAACCAGATAGGGGGGGAGAAGGGGAGGGGGTGGGAGGGGATGTCAGGTGAAGAAAGGGACGTTTTATTTTGTTTTTGGCTTGTTGTTGTTTTTATTTTTTTGATTTGTTGTAAAGGCTTTCGCTTCTAAAAACAAGGCCCAGATAAAAGACCTGAAGTAAGGTGAATTATTTTTCTTTCCATAACCAGAATATTACTTATGTTTTAGTTATGCTGAGACTTGGCATTTTGGCCCTCATTACAACCCTGGCTGTCCGTGATAAAGCGGTGGTAACAACGCCAACAGACCGGCAGTAAAAAAAATGGAATCATGACCACGACGAAAACCACCAACACAAACAGCCACTTTAACACACCGGCCGCCATGGCGGTAGCAACAAACACCACCGCGGCAGTAACCGCCAACAGCCAGGTGGAAGACAATGTACCCTTCAGTGCATTACAACAGTCCTATCTGCCACCTTTTCCGGGGCGGTACCAACGCCATCAAAAGCATGGGGGAAACAGTACTCCGAAGGGAAACGACTCACCTCTAGACACTCAAGAAAGAACCATGACGCCATGGAGCCCGAGCTGCACTTTCTTCCAATGCTGGTGCACCTTCTCATACACCAGAAGCACGAACGCCTGCGAAGATGACCACGGTGAGTACTGCACCTAGCACACAAATGAGGGGGGAGGAAAAAAGAGAGTGACACACACACGCAATACCCCCACCCCCACCCCAACACCGTACACACAAACAAACACAACATTACATATACACCCCATAACCCTCAGGAATAACGCACAGGCAAAAGGAATGGATTAAAATGAGTGTAATAATACAGTTTTAGATATATACGTCCTTAAACAATAAACGGTATGTACAATATATACAATATACACAAAAGGAGGGACAATGCCCACTCCAAAATGTCCGTGGCCCACGGGCCATAACACAGAAGTCAAGGCCACACTTGACTCCTGCCTCAATATGGAGAAAACACTGCAGTGGCATCAGGTCAAAAAAACGCAGGCACCTCAGGGGGACGTGAAATGGGGGGGGGGGGGGGGCACCTCAGTCGGAAGATGGTACAACGCCACTGTCCTGGAGGGGGCTCCATGCCCACTGCTTGGTCCTGGGGAGTGCAAAGCTACAGTCTCTCTAGTGGGTGGTTTGCCAACTACTAGGTCCTGGGGAGTGCAAAACCACACTCTCTCTAGTGGGTGGTTTGCCAACTGCTAGGTCCTGGGGAGTGCAAAGCCACAATCTGTCTAGTGGGAGGTTTTCCCACTGCTTGGTCCTGGGGAGTGCAAAGCCACAGTCTCTCTAGTGGGTGGTTTGCCCACTGCTTGGTCCTGGGGAGTGCAAAGCCACAGTCTCTCTGTTGGGTGGCTTCTCCACTAGTTCTGGAGGGGGCCTTGTGCCCAGTGTGCTTCATCCTGCCAAGGAAGGGCTGAGTGGATGCCTTCTTCCACTGGTTCTGGAGGGGGCCTTGTGCCCAGTGTGCTTCATCCTGCCAAGGAGGGGCTGAGTGGATACCTTCTTCCACTGGTTCTGGAGGGGGCCTTGTGCCCAGTGTGTTTTTATCCTGGATGGGGCAAGGTTACAGTCTCTCACCTGTCTGTCACACTGACAGGTATTGCAGGGCCCAGGACGCACTGCAGCCCATGTAGTCACCACTACACACTGCTCGCTGGCGGTGACGGCTGCTCAGTGGATGCCAGTTGTGCTGCAGGTGGCGGTGCTGGCAGTGGTGGTGGTAGCCTCTAGGGCTTAAACTGCAGCCTTGGATGGCTGCCCACTGGGGCTGCTGCTGCTGGCAGTGGTGCTCCTGGTGGAGGTGCATGTGGCGGTGCCGGCCGTGGTGCAGGTGGCGGTGCTGGCCGCAGTGCAGGTGGCGGTGCTGGCACTGGTGGTGGTAGCCTCTAGGCCTTCACCTGCAGCCTCGGACAGCTGCCCACTGGGGCTGCTGCTGCTGGCAGTGGTGCTGCAGGCGGCGGTGCATGTGGCGGTGCTGGCCGCAGTGCAGGTGGCGGTGCTGGCAGTGCTGGTGGTGGCCTTCACCTGCAGCCTCGGACAGCTGCCCACTGGGGCTGCTGCTGCTGGCAGTGGTGCTGCTGTCGGCGGTGCATGTGGCGGTGCTGGTTGCGGTGCAAGTGGCGGTGCTGGCCACGGTGCAGGTGGCGGTCCTGCAGTGGTGGTGGTAGCTTCCAGACCTTCACCTGCAGCCTCGGACGGCTGATGGGCCATGGATGGTGTTGTGTGCAAATTACTGCCCCTGGCAGATGGTGGTGCCTCCTTGCTTCTGCCAGCTGGTGTCTTTTTCTTGGCCTTGCTGGCTGGTGTCTTTTTCTTGGCCTTGCTGGCTGGTGGTGCCTCCTTCCCCTTGCTGGCTTGTGTCCCCTTCTTGCCCTTGCTAGGTGGCGGACCCTTCTTGGCCTTGCCAGGTGGTGCTGGCACACTGGCTGGGCTGACGGGTGCCTCCTTGGAGCCTCTCACACCTGCAGTTGCTGCAGAAATCACACTGGCCATGGACTGAGGTGCTTGGCTGGGTTCTGGCCACCCTGGCCCGAGGTGAAGGGCGGGGAGGGGTAGGGAATAGGTCAATGTTGGCGAAGAAAAGCTTCTTAGGGACACCGGGGTGGGAAGAAGTAAAGGTTTGGGTGTGGAGGAAGAGGAAGTGGTCGTAGGAGGTGTCAGTCTGCTGTGTTTGGGTGCAGGTGCATGGGTTGGATGCTGTTGTGAGGTGGATGGCTGTTGGGTGTGTGAGTGCTTGCGTTTGTGTACTTTGTGAGGAGGGGCCACAGACACAGTGGGAGAGGTCAAAGGGGACGTGTGCATGGATGTGGGGGTGGTGACTGCCAGTGAGGGGAGTGTAGTGATAGGTGTGCTGGTGATGGAGGTAGTGGATGAGGATGTAGTGCCTGCAGTTGTGAGTGGAGATGCTACTGGGAGGGAGGTGGAGGAGGAGGGGGCCACAGTGGAGGCAGTGGATGTTGGTGTGTCTGCATGTGGATGCTGCTTGTGTGAGTGCCTGTGAGATGAAGTGTGGTGCTTGTGTTTGCCTGAGCCACTTGTGTGTGTTGATTTGGGTGATTGCTGGTCTGAAGGTGTGCTTGGGATAGGCTGGGGTTGAGGGGATTGGGACTGGGTAGAGGAAGTTGGAGGGGGGAGGCTAGAGACAGGGACAATGGCTGCCATCAGTGAGTTGATCAGAGCCTGGAATGCTTTCTGTTGGGCCGCCACGCCAGAGTGAATGCCCTCCAGGTATGCATTTGTTTGTTGCAAATGCCCTGCTACACCCTGGTTGGCATTCAGTATCATTGACTGCCCAAAAGAGAGGGATCTCAGGAGGTCAATAGCCTCCTCACTGAGGGCAACAGGGCTGACTGGAGCAGGGCCTGAGGTGCCTGGGGCAAAGGAGATGCCCACCCTCCTGGGTGAGCAGGCACGGTAAACATGCTGAGTGGCTGCTGGGAGGGTGGTGCTGGTACGGGGGTGGAGGCTGTACATGTAGTTTGGGTGGCCACAGAGGTGTCCGCCACCGCCTGGGAGCTGCCATCACAGGATGTGTCGCTGTCGGTACTGTCCCCTCATGTCTCCATCATGGTGCTCCCCTCACCCTCCATCCCACTGGTGCCCTCACCGTTGGTGCCTCTGTTCCTCCACCAGATGATGCTAATGCACACAAGGACAGGGTGACAGAACAAAAGGGGGGGGGGGGAGACAGAGGATATACTTGGTCAATGCCAGCAACAACACTACCATTGGCGTACACAATTCACAGGGAACAGCCCTATGCACTAGGCCATGTACTACCAGTTACAATGCTAGTCACCAGCCCATGAGGGACAATGCCTAACGTCATTAGCTGCACACCTGAAACCCAGAGGACCCTGCCCAGTAGTAGATGCCCACTAACATTATTGGGGATGGAGTGCATCTGAGCTTGCCCATATTGGACATACCCTGCTATGTTCGCCCTGGCCTGTATTCACCCCCTTGTGGCTGCTGTGATGCCTTCAAGTGCCCATCCAACTCCAGATAGGCCACCACCAGGATGCAGAACATCAGGGTAAGTTGGACACCCCTTCCTCGTTGGGAGGCCAGACCCAGCTGGGCCTCCGCCGTCTTCCTTGCCCAGCGGCACAGGTCCTCCCACTGTTTGCGGCAGTGGGTGCTCCGCCTGTCAAAGACCCCCAGGTCCGCACCTCCTTGGCGATGGCACGCCAAATACCCTTTTCCTGATGGGCGCTGACCTGCAGAAAAAATACAGCAGAAAAGGTATTAGTCATACCATCCGGACTGTTATACTCATGGCCCAACATATCCCCCCTGTCCCCTTACGCACATACATTGACCACCATACATGGAGCACTCTGCCGAGGACCCCTCAGATCCCCCCACCCCCCCTCACGAGGCTTACACTCAGCAATCCATACATCCATGCCCCAGGCATCATGCTCACAGTGTACTCACCTGTTTGTCTGGAGAAACATAGAGTAAAGGGTACTGGGGTAGGACCCCATCCACCAGTCTCTCCAACTCCTCCGAAGTGAAGGCAGGGGCCTTTTCCCCAGACACTCGAGCCATTGTCGCTTCCAGACACAGATCACAGCAGCACTTGCAGTGTAGGTCCTCTCCTGTTGAAGGTCAGGTAGCAAGTGAGTGAACAGATAGAAAATGGCGGTCACGTCCGCGGCGTACCGTCGGAGTACATTGCCAGTGGCTTGTGGAACCCATACGCCCCAATGATAACCAATGTTGTGTTGCACGGCGATCGTCGACCACAACGGCGCACAACGCCAGCAGGATTACCGCTTTTCCACTTGTCCCTCCTCACAGGTCAGGCAGCCACCATTTCAGGGGGGCACAGGCCGTGGCACCTAACTGCATCACAGCAGACATTGGCACATCAACTGACTTACAAGTTCACATTCTGTTTCTGTAAAGCAAACATTGCATGTTAATGTTGAAATTTGTGTGAATATGACCTTCTGCTCACCGTTTTTCACTCTAGAGTTCAACCACTGAGGAGGAATAGGAGATGGAGACATCCCCCGTGTAGAGACCCCTTGTGAACCTGGCGACAATGGAGGACAAGCACATTATCCTGACCTTCAGACTTGATAGAGCCACAACCCAAGAACTGTGTGCCCAATTGGAGCCAGACATGATATCTGCTATCCGCCACCCCACAGGTATCCCCCCCCCCCTCTAGTGCAGGTCCTGTCAGTGCTCCATTTCCTGACAAGTGGTTCCTTCCAAGCGACAGTGGCCATGGCATCAGGAATGCCATAGCCTATGTTCTCATACGTGCTGACCAGTGTGTTGTCTGCCCTGCTGAAACACATGCGCAACTACATCGTATTCCCCCAGCTGGAGGATTTGGCAACGGTGAAGGCTGACTTCTATGCACTGAGACATAGCCCCAATATCATTGGTGTCATTGATGGTACGCATATTGCATTTGTCCTCCCCCGGAGAAATGAACAAGTGTTCAGAAATAGAAAAAGCTTTCACTCTCTGAATGTGCAGATGGTGTGTTTGGCGGACCAGTACATCTCCCATGTCAACGTAACGTATCCTGGCTCTGTGCATGATGCCTAGCATCCCATATGTGATGTCTCAACTCCAGAGGCACCGAGTGTGGCTAATAGGTGAGCCCATGGTCCCCACCCAGTTGATGTAGGTATATGGGTGTGGGTTTGGCCCTAAGGGTGAGTGTGTGGCTAACAGGTATCCCTCAATATTTGCTGGTGACTCTGGTTACCCCAACCTCTCATGGCTACTACCCCCAGTGAGGAATGCCAGGACAAGGGCAGAGGAACGTTACAATGAGGCACATGGGCGAACAAGGAGGATCATTGAGCGAACCTTTGGCCTATTGAAGGCCAGATTCCAGTGCCTCCATCTGACAGGTGGATCCCTGTACTACTCACCCAAGAAGGTGTGCCAGATCATCGTTGATTGTTGCATGTTGCACAACCTGGCCTTGAGACGCCAGGTGCCTTTTCTGCAGGAGGATGAGCCTGGGGATAGTTGTGTGGCAGCTGTGGAGCCTGTGGACAGTGACGAAGAGGAGGCAGAGGAAGAAGATGTGGACAACAGAACTACACTGATTCAACAGTACTTCCAGTGACACACAGATAAAACACTGCAACTTCACCTTCCATTGCAGTTTTGTGCTTGACATTGAACATGGCAGCCTGATTTCCCTATTTTTATGGCCACTTACTGTACCCCTTGGCATCTCTATTTTCAGATCTCTGTGCCCCACTCTGGCTCCTGGTGTGTTTACTGCTGCCCACTACAGGTCATACCTATGTAAATATTACAGTACATTTGAATTGCAATGTTTACAGTTTGTGAAAGTAATACATATATCAAACAATTGACAGACTCCATATTTGAATTTGTTCATAGGGTGTTTATTTAGGTGCTAATAAGTGGAGAGGGTATTTCAATGGGCTGTGTTGCTGATGGAGGAAAACGCAGGGTAGAGTCCAGTCTATTTGTATCACAGGTGCATTGTCCAAGGGGGCATAGGAAGAGCAGCAATGGCACTTCAAGGTGGAGAGGGTGACAGAGTTGGACACAAGGGTGACAATTCGGAGAGTCTTATTGCCTGGCGGGGGTCTTGGCAATGTTCTCTGGCTTCTGCCTGGATCACAGGGACCGTTTGCGGGGTGGTTCTCCTTCTGCACGGGATGGGGTGCTGGTGCCCTGTTGTTCCTGTGGCGGGGCCTCCTGTCCACTAGCGTCGGCGAAGGGCTGTTCTTCAGTGTGGCTAGTGTCAGGGGACCGATGGTGTGCCACTGCCTCCCTCATGGTGTTGGCCATGTCAGCCAGCACCCCTGCAATGGTGACCAGGGTGGTGAGGATGTCCCTCAGGTCCTCCGTGATCCCCAGGTACTGTCCATCATGCAGTCGCTGGGTCTCTTGCAACTTGGCCAGTATCTGACCCATGGTCTCCTGGGAATGATGGTATGCTCCCAGGATGTTGGAGAGTGCCTCATGGAGAGTGGGTTCCCTGGGTCTGTCCTCCTCCTGTTGCACAGCAGTCCTCCCAGCTTCCCTGTTGTCCTGTGCCTCTGTCCCCTGAACCGTGTGCCCACTGACCTCAGGTCCCTGATTGTCCTGTGTTTGTGGGGTTGCTTGGGGTCCCTGTAGTGGTGGACGCACTGCTGATTGATGTGTCCTGGGGACAGAAGGATGGGCCTGCCGGGTGGGTGCTGTGGTGGTGTTTCCTGAGTGAGGAGGCTCTGTGGTGGGTTGGGACTGTGGCATGGGAACCGACTGTCCAGAGGACCCTGATGGGCCAGGTTGATCATAGTGATCCAGACGTGCAGAGCTGCTGTCTTCACTGTGGGCCTCTTCTGGGTGGGGGGGGGGGGGAAGGGGGGACTGGGTGTTGCTGGCACCTCCTCTCTCCGGTGACGTTGAGTGGGGGTCCTGTAGGGATGTAAATGCAGTGTTATTGTTTCTTCGTGTGTCATCTTGTACATGGGTATGTTTCCCTCTATGGTGGTTATTAGCAAAGCAGCTTTGGCTTGTGTGAATTGTGACTGGTTTGGCTAAGTGATTGTCACTGGTGTGCATGCTGTGGTGATGGGTGTCCATGCAGATCTGTGATGGGGGTCCATGCATTGGTGTTGCATGCAGGACTTGGTATTGGGATGGGTGGGTTGTGATGGTGGGGTATATGTGAGGTGGTGGGGTGATGGGGTGAGGGTAGGGGTTGTTGTTTGTGATGGCATACAGGTAGGGTGGGGGATGAAGTAGTAAAGATTTGACTTGCCAGAGTCCAGTCCTCCTGCTACTCCTGCAAGGCCCTCACGATGCATGATCGCCAAGACTTGCTCCTCCCATGTTGTTAGTTGTGGGGGAGGAGGTGGGGGTCCACCGCTAGTCCTCTGTACAGCTATCTGGTGTGTCTTGCAACCACGGAACATACCTTCCCCCGTAGGTCGTTCCACCTCTTCCTTATGTCATCCCTTGTTTTTGGGTGCTGTCCCACGGCGTTGACCCTGTCCATGACTCTCCGCCATAGCTCCATCTTCCTAGCAATGGACGTCTGCTGCACCTGTGATCCGAATAGCTGTGGCTCTACCCGGATGATTTCCTCCACCATTACCCTTAGCTCCTCCTCTGAGAACCAGGGGTGTCTTTGTGGTGCCATGGGTGTAGTGTGAGTGGTATGTATGAGGGTGTGTAGGGTGATGTGTTGGAGTGTGTGCTGTGAGGTGCGTGGATGGTGTATGGGTGATGGTGTTTTGTGGCTCTGATTCAGTGGGTGCTCCTGGCTTGTCTCTCTCTCACTTGCCAAAATCTTTGGGTCATAAAGGGTTGTGGTGTGTGTATGTGTCAGGTGTGTGTAGTTTGAATTGTCCAATATGGTGTAGTTTTGTATGTGTATTTTAAGCGCAGCGGTCTGTACCGCCAATGGTTTACTGCGGTTGAATGACCGCCCCGGTGATTTTTGGGTCATGATGCTGTGGGCGTATTTTTGTTGGCGTAACGGTGTGGGTTTTGGTACCGCCAGTTTATCACTGACCTTTGGGCTGGCAGACTTGTGTGTGTGTCTGTATAGTGGCGGTTTTCTATGTGTGGGTCATAATACTGGTAGCGGTATACCGTCACGGTCACGGTATGTTGGGGGCAGTCAGCATGGCGGTAAGCGGCACTTACCGCCAATGTTGTAATGAGGGTCTTAGTTCTAAAGCAACAGAATCAAAAGGGAAAAAGTAAATAGACAACGGAAACAGTGGAATTGTGTGTTGACATCTTTATTTATAGTTAGAAAACCCATATAGGTTATTTTTTTGTTGATTATTGGAGAACAGTAAAAGAAACAAACAAAATAAAGAGCATACAGAAAGAAACGCTGTAAAAACAGAAAGCGAAAGCAAGACAGAAAGAAAAGCGAAGAGAAAAAAAAAAGCACCACAGGAAGTTAAGGAACACACAGAATAGAAGTGTAACAGAGAGAAAAGCAAAGAAAGACCAGCACCAGGAAAGAAAAGGTAGAAAGAAAAGTAAGAGACAAAAGAAAAGAGAAGAAACATAAAAACAAAAAGAGAACAAACCAGCCTCCTGTGTTCTTCTTTTTCTTTACATGCTCCTCCTGAGTTGGCCCTGGATAAAAAAACAACAAAAGGGAGACAAGCTTGAAGATTAAAGGAGAAAGCAAAGACAGAGTCGAGACACACCAATGATAATACGACTAAGAGACTGTCAAAACTCTTCTTTACTTTAATAAACTATTATAGCAAAGACACACGTGTTCCTCTATTACTGCCCCTCGCCTACATGTATATTTCTCCTTTTCTTCTTTCTTCTAGAAAGGCTGTCTGCCACTGCAGGCAAGACTCTGAAGCTGATTGTCCCAAGACACAGTTCATGGGATTGACCAGAGTTCACTCTTGAATGTCAGCCACAGAGATAAGTGCATCAAAAGGATCAGCCCCATCTTCTTTCCTGAGATGTGTCCAGGCACCTTCCTTGTACTACCACTGAATCAAAGAGCAGACTTTTGGAGTGCAAAGGCAGTCTTTTTCTTTTTCCCACAAGTGTTTGCCTCACCTAGCTCAGAGGAATGCAGCAATGCACATCTGTCTGAGGGGATTCTATTCCTCCTCATCCCTTCACCAGGCAGGTCTGAGTTTCCTAAACTGGATCCCAGGGTTCTCCATGAAGCGAACCATTGAAAGCACACACTCTGTGTACATTCACTACATGCTTAATGTTCAGCACAGTTACCTCCATGCATTTTACCCTTACATGTAACATTGCATTCAGCTAACACACTCAGTCTGTGTGCACTGTTCAGCACTGAAGCTTTACTATATCTAACCAGGGTGTGAAATTTACAGACACAGTACTAGCACACACTTTCCATGTGTGCGCTGCACAACACTTCACCTATCATATATTTTACCTCACACAATCAGACATACACCCAGCATGTGCTTTTATTGTGCGTGCTCTGCACAGCACTACATCTTTTGTGTCATATATTCCTTACAGGCATACATACACCCAGTACATGCACTGCACAGCTCCATTCCTGTACTGTACACTTCCCAGCTACATATCCAGTGGAACCCAATTGGTATTAGGACTCTGTGTCCTGTGTCACTGCTAATCAGTACCACGATATGTGCGTTCCAGCTCTAAAATCAATATTTGTTAAATTGGTTCCCAATTGATCTGTTCAAATGTCCTGTTATACCATTTTATTTGATGCAGAAAAAGCACCTATGGCCTGGATGTTAAATGCTATATGTGTGCTGCAGTGTGTATTTACACCATCCACATATATGACAGAAATATATGTCTGCCAAGAGAACCCCTGTGCACTGGTTATACTGCAGTTGAAATGCATTGCAGTGACACATGGCAGGGAAAAGTGACTTTACTATAGAAGTCAGAGTGCTAATATATAAAAAATGAGCACACTACATATTGGGTTGAAGTAAAACCCAAAAGGCATAATCATATGTAGACTTTGCTAGGCGTTTCCTTAAACAGGCCTGGATGAGACTAGGGGCCAGATGTAGCAAAGGTTTTTCCCCATTCTGTGTCTATGGGAAAAAGTGTTCCTACACATGGCCCTAAATTCTTTATTTCATTTCTCCGCCTGGGAAAATGCTAGAAAAATGCTACAAAATATATTTCTAATTTAATTTTCAAAATCTGATGCAATGGTGACATCACATTTGTGTTAACTTAGGGAGAGAAGTTACTTATAAAAATGCACATTGTACTAGACAGTTAGAAGTTCTGACACAGTGACAGTAGCCTGTCCCCGATCTTAGAAAGGGCAGATGGTTATTAACTGCTGATCGCTTCATAGAAATCAACTTTCTAGGAGTAGACCGGAACAGTTGGCAGAACAAAGGCCAATGTTAGCATTACTTATTTTGACTTGTAGAGGTCATGGAGGACTTCTGCTACTAATACCCAGGGCACTCTGAGACAGGCTGCAGTCACAATAGGGGAGATAACTAGATTAGAACATGTCAGTTGGAAGGATAGCTAATTTAAATAGAGATGTGTCTAAGGACCTGAAGACGGGTCTTTAGTCTGTCCTGTTGGCAGAAGGCTCCTGCCATAATGAAACTGGGCCTTCTACGCAATTTTACAGTAAGGCAAAGAGAAAGTGCTGCAAAGGGAGATAGAGCTGTGAGAAACTATTTAGGTAGGCTTGCATAATTTCAGCAGTCAGGCTAGTGCACAGGATAAATGTAGCACCACAAGCATCACCTGCTCAGAACATTCCTGTGCCAGGAAAGACTCCACCAAAAGAAGGGCATGCTGGAAGAATATTTGACTCCTGCTGGAAAAGAATGCAGTCGCTCGAGGAATTTACAGTTTACTGAATTCTGCTGTCACCCAGAGGCTGGAACTTCTCTCCAACAGTTGTGGAGTTTGTGTCCCCTTTCACTGCTTCCAATACACAAATACAGAACTACTGACTCCAGCGGGACCCTGCTGAGCACAAAAGACAGCACCGTGCAGGACACTTGACTGGAGAGAGACCTGGGGCCAGATGTAGGTAAGTTGGGGTTTGCGACTCGCAAATTGCAAGAGGCTGGGATGGGTCACCCCCCTTGTTTCTCTCTTTATGGTTTTCTGTTTTGCATTATTTCCTTTTTTTTTGTTTTTTTGTTTACCTAAATCCAGTAATTTAGCCTAACGTTGTGTAAGTATGGGCAAGAGGAAAGCTTCGTATAAAGGTTCGGTGCTAGGAGGGGCAAAAAAAAAAAGCTTCCCATACCTTCTGCTGAGAAGTGTACATTGAATGAAATTGACAACTTAATCAAGGAAGTAGAAAGTTTACTTGCCCCAAAAAGTAAAGTTACTGATGGGGAAGGGGCTAAGGCTCCTGGCAAAGGTATTAAAACCTATTTTTAAAAAGTAGCCCAACAGCATCAGGCCTCAAAAATTAGCAGGGGAATTTATTCTCAAAGTGATACGGAGGAGGAACCTGTTGTAATCCCCTTGAAGAATTGCTCTCATTCGCCACAGGATAATATCCCTTTAGTTGAGCCATCCATTGAATGTTCTAACCGTTACGCACCTCTCAAAGATCTTGGATGCATTTTAGAGGACAGGCCAAATCATCATGGGGTTGATAATGATGATGGTAGTAGGGGAGAGACCCCTACAGGAGTGCACCTAGCACAGCTGAGAGGCAAAATTGAGAATCTGAGAGCCTATATAAATATACTAGGTAAAAGGTTGGAAGAGAAATTCGATTGCCTGACGGCCATTGTCGCAAAGCTTGATATTTCTCTCCCAAAGACAGATCTTGCCCAGATACCCATACCTCCTTTCTGTCCTAATAGTAAGTATGATGATACAGATGGTGGAAAGATGCAATCTAATTCTAGATCTCGAATAGAAATGCCTTCTGTGGGATTTCAAGCACTACCCACTTTACACAGTTTTAGCTCCACCCCAGTAGGAGGGAAATAACAGAATTTGGGGGATAATGGAAGGTGCATGGCACGTATGAAGGAAGGAACTCTAGAAAGATCCCCCTGGAATAATAAATCAGAAACGCAGTATGACTTGTACCTGTTAAATATCCCTGAATTGTCTGCAGGTAAAAGAGAAACCCAGGACTCACTTAAAAATACAATTATTCACTGGATTACACACACAAGGTTTTGCAGATCGGTTATAAGAGAGGATATAAGGTATGCTATAAGAATTAAAGATGTAGGCTCGAACCAGGATTCTATTGGGCTGAAATTAGTCAACCAGGAGCTTGTTGGTAGCCTCTTGATACTTGAGCAAAGATTTAGACCACACAGACTATTGCAAATAAGGGTTGCATCACTTGTCCCCCAGACCCACATTAACATCAGATGTTGATTGACATAAGGTGATTTCCCCAACTATGAGGTAACTACCCATTATAAGCATTAAATAGTTGGTAAATTCTAAACTGGCACGCCACTATTTAATAAGAGAGGAGGGGTGTGAATGTGATTGTGCAAGTTGTATAGAGGGATCCAGGGATGTGGAGGAGAGATCAAAAGGAACCAATCTGTGCGAGAAAAAGCGACCTGGAAAGTGTGATGAAGATTTAGTTAGGCTCCTCTCGTGGAATGTGGCGGGCCTGAGAACCAAGTTAGGTGACCCAGAATGGTGTAACTTTATAGAGCAACATCATATTATTATGACGCAGGAGATTTGGGCCCCTCAGGCATTACATAGAGTGGGATACCTAACTTTTCAAAAATTGGCGGTCCCTTCATCCTCAGGATGTGCTGCAGGAGGCCTTGTGATGTGGCTCACAGGATCTATTTCCAAGAGCAAAAAGTAATTCCCTGTAATAATAGGGATATATTAATAGTAGAGCTCAGGATTGCGACCCAATTGGGAATGAAACATATAGCCATTATAAACGTTTACATTAGACCTGCCTCCTCAAACAATCAAATTGTGATAGTGAGCCAACTTGTAGATATACTTACTAAACTTCCTGGGAATGTGCAAGTTATAGTTGCTGGGGACTATAATACTAAGTTGAGAACCAATGTAGATTACCTGTCAACCTTTTACCCTCACAATAGATCCTTAGGCAGATCAAGACCTGTCCAGGAAGATATTTATAGAGCCACGTCGGTATCAGCCCACCTCGAGAATCTGATCATTAGTATGGGGTTAAAACAGGTTAATGGAAACACAAGATCAGATACTCAGACTCGGCCTACATTTAGAAGGGAAGGCTATTTGAGTCATCTTGATTATATTTTTTTGGACCAAGGGCTTTGGTATTCCCTGGTGGATATGGTAGTGATTCGTAGTGCTGACAGTGATTATCAGGCTCTTTGTGTGACCTTTCAGGCGTCTTCTTTCATAGATTGTGCCTTGCCCACATGGGTAGAGGACAATAACATTAGAGTACTAAACAATAAGAGGAACTTAAGGTGGGAGAAGGTGGCAAATGATACAAAGGTCCAGTTGACAATCTATCTTACGGTCATAGAGAAACATTTTCCCTTGTCTTATGAACTTCCCCCAGTGCTAAATTTTGTCCAACTGCATTGTGATCTGATGGATGACTTGAGATTTCTATTTACAGTACCGAGACGCGAGGGATGGCTACTGTTAGTAAACCTAGGTGGTTTTCAAAGCCCTGTAGATTGGCGAAACTGCAACTCTTGAGTGTTGGATAAGGGGCATAAAGAGGCGATACAGGATGCCAGGTCCCATTACAAAAAGAGCTTTGAGAGATGCCAAAATGAGCTGAGAAAGCAAACAAGGGGATAGATGAACTGATGCTCTCCATGATGGGGATATTAAGCTATTTTGGAAATTAGTAACAGGTAGGAATGATCCTGCTGCTTTTGAGTGCGATTCAATAATTCAGCCAGACCAATGGGTGAACCATTTTAAAGGGCTAAATGGTGTAAGAACTACTGGGAAGCCACCAGCAATAGCCCCTAGGGTAACTGCTGGGTTTAAATCGTACAGTAAGCGTGACCCCTCCAGATATAAGCTGACAGAATTTACTCTGGGTGAAACTTCAATGGCTCTGGGGACCCTAAACAAGGCGAAAGCCCCGGGCCCTGATTGTATTCCCTGGCGACTTGTATTTATCGTGACTTGAAATTTGGACATTATCAAACCAAGGCCCTTTCAGGATTAGAGTGACACATAAATTATGCTAAAAACAAAGGAGAACTCTGGGAAGTTCCCAATTTTAGGTGGAGAGCTGCTCTAGTAAGGAGCACCCTGCAACACCAGCGACACTCTAGATTTGCTCACCTCAAATGTCTGCTTATCTAGCAAAGTTTTTAAGCGTAGGATCAGCACAGTGCTATCCTTGCCGAGCTAGATAGTGACAAAGTCTTTTGCCATTTGTACAGCAAAATCTTTAAGCATAGTGTCGCTGGTGTTGCAGGGTGCTCCTTACTAGAGCAGCTCTCCACCTAAAATTGGGAACTTCCCAGAGTTCTCCTTTGTTTTTTGCATATATATATATATATATATATATATATATATATATATATATATATATATATATATATATATACACACCCTAAGCAATGCCTTCTTGAAGGGAGAAGGCATCCCCCCTACGTGGAGGGGAGCAACAATCGTTCCAATTTACAAAAAGGGAGACCGTAATCTCCCTGGAAACTATAGACCAATAAGCATAATTGATGTCTCCGAAAATATTTTCTGTAAACAGATACTGGCAAGGTTGCATTCATGGATTGATGAGCAACATATTCTTACCGATTGGCAGGCTAGGTTCCAAAAAGGGGTCAGCACTGTGGATCAAGTTTTCAGATTCAAATCCCTTTGCTGGAGACACCTAACTTTAAAATGCAATTATTTGTCTGTTGCCTTTATTGACCTGTGGGCGGCTTTTGATCTGATCCCACGTGAGTCCCTTTGGGGAGTCGTAAATGCCTACGGGATGGATAGTGACCTCCTGGGGCTAATACGATATCTGCATGAGGGTACCTTTGCTAGGGTGAGGTGGACGATGGGAGATGACCTTGCTGACCCAATTCCAATTGTAAGTGAAGTGAGACAGGGATGTGTACTGGCCCAGACTTTGTTTAGTCTCTATATGAATGGGGCAGTGGATCACTTGATTAGGTGTAATCATGACGCCCCTAAAATAGAGGGAATGTCAGTACCTATCCTTATGATTGCTGACGACACACTGCTTATGTCAAGAACCCCGAAGGGGCTCCAAAATGGACTGGATTCCCTTGCAGCATTCTGTGAAGGAAGGGGGCTAGAAATCAATTCTGAGAAATCAAAATGTATGACCCTTAACCCGCATAAATCATTTAGGGGAAAAATGGCCATAGGGGGGACTCCGATTGAGCAGGTTAGCCATTTGGACTATTTGGGAATTAGAATGTCAGGTAATCTTGCCTGGATTCCTCAAATAGAGAAAAGTTCTGTGGTTTTACAGCAGCGGGCAATGGTTATCGGTAGAAGGATAACAAACTCAGTTGGTGGGCCTCTTTCCCCAGCCCTCGCGGTATATACAGCTGCTACAGTAACAGCTGCATTTTATGGTGCAGAACGTTGAGGGCATTGCAACTTACACAAACTAACTTTGACTGAAAATAAATGTTTGTGCTCTATGTTCCATCTTCCAGTTAGTGCCCCACTTACTCCCCTTAGATTTGATGTGAGATTAAATCCAATACACTGTGTAATAGGTTTGAAATCTCTTTTATACTGGGTGCGTTTGTGGTCTTCTGCCTATTTGGGGCTGTAGAGGATGGTAATGATGGAACTATTATCCCTTGATAAAGTGGGATCAATCCTGTGGCTTAAGTATATAAAGGATCTGTGCGATCAAATTAAAATGGAGGAGGTATGGAGATGCCCGTTGAACATTAAAAAAGGTATGGTTTACTGTGTAAAAAATTATATTGGGAAGCTATACTTATTCGAACTTGGCAAGCACAGCACACGGGCAGTAGAACGGATCTCTTCCTCAGCCACAAATGTCTGCTTAAGTTTGAACATTATATGGATAATAATAATCCGGTGCAAGCAAAGAATTTATATATAAATTCAGATTAGGAATTTTGACACTGAACTCCGTGACTTCTAGGTGGGAAAAAATGAAAAGTAGTGGTGTGACTAACTCCTGCCCTGTCTGTCCAGTGGAAGTTGAATCTTTAGCGCATTTTTGCTTTTTTTGCCCAAGATACTTAAAGATAAGGAAGAAATGGATTGCCACACTGTGTCATAATCTTGGATTTAAAAATCAAAAGGAGTCACTACGTGTGTTGTTAACCGACACTAGTGGAAAGGTAGTGTTCTCAGTCACCGGTTTCCTGAGAAGTGCCTAGATCGTGAGATCTAAAGAATGGGCATTTTAATTTGTAGAATACATTTTGATATCATGGTCATTGGTTAACACGTAATAATAGTGGGAAAGCATGTTTCTACCTGATGTGGCCCCATTCCATATAGAAATAGTACAACTAGAAAGGATGGCCTGTAGGATTTCGTCTGGGGGGCAAAATGATTGAACAATTAGAAACCAAAATTGAATTGTAGTGATTTTTTTAATCTAAATGAGTATTTATTTGATTTTATCACTTTAACTTCTTAATGATCTTAAAAATTGCAAAGTATTTTAATAGATTGTCTATATATATATATCTATATATCTATATTTATATTTATATATATATATATATATATATTATTTTTTTACTTGTTGTTATTGATATGTTGCTTTTATGCCCTATGGCCGAAATAAAGCTGATGATGATGATGATTGATTGGTTGTTTGCTGTTGTGTTATAGAATGATTTATAAGATTTGAGCTGCTTACTCCTGAGCTCGATGATAATATCCTGTGAAAGTACATGATGGGATTGCTAACTATATATATGTATAATGACAATGATCCGATAATTCTAATTGTCATACCGTTCATAATGCCAATAAAAATGGTTTAAAAAAAAAAAAGAGCAGGATTTTGCAGGAAAGGCATCCAGTGTTGTTGAGCTCTGCCTGGCTACAGCTTCCTGCCTTAAATTCTGGAGGATTTTGACATGCAAAATGTGACTAAGTCAGAAAGTCAAACCTTGGGCTTGGGTGAGGTGGCAAATCAATCCTACCCACGAAGTGACATCAGCAGCTATGACATTGAGGTTTGTGCCGCTTGGAGCTTTTGGTGCCAAACCTAGTCGCTTCAGCAACGCTTTGAAAATGACATATCGGACTTCGATGGATGCTTGCCGGTCACAGTCTTGGACATTAAGATGCTAAAAGATTTTGACTTCCATTTCAAAGATGAAGTTGGAAGGTAACATCTTTGACAGGTTATCATCCCTGGTGTGTGCGAACTCCGCTCCATTGAGTTCTGCCTGGAAATATGCCTCGGTCCCAGCCAACCATGAAAAATACATTTTAATTAGAAATTGACTTTTCTTTGGCACTTTGTCTTTAAAAACTTTAAAGCATATCTCTGGTTCCCCATATCTTAGTTTGTTGATCTTGGTGTCATTTTACTCTGTTCAATCCTTAAATTTTTAAATAGTCCTGGGAATTGTATTGCGTTTTTACTTTAAAAATGTTGGTAGTGCTTGAACTAAACGTTTCTCTAGGGATTACCTGCTCCCTGCGCTATAGCCACCAGAGTGGAGAGTCTCTCGCAGCTGTGTTTTGACCTAACCCGAGTGGATGTATTAAGTTAGCATGGGTAATCCCTTCCCAAGTTAATAACCACATTTCTATCACCAACTGTCAATTGAAACACTAATATTGGGACTGACATACAGTACAAATGTGGCAAGAGTACATAGCAGGATAGCTGGTCTATTACATAGAAGATGACAACCATGTCTGGAAAGTCATTTATGTTTGCTCACACAAGCCTCCTCCCCCGCTTACTGGAAAAGAACAAAAGGCGCGCAAACACCCCTGGAGTCAAGTGCCTTGGTTATCTGCCAAGTTACATCAAGTTTGAGCTAATTTTTGTTCTCTTGCTGGTGACTAAGTTACAGACCATTACATCAAACTCTCCTCCGTTACTCTTCCTCAGAATGTGTTCGAGTGTAGTCATTTTGCATTTTTTTTTTTTTTACTACAACAAGACAAATCTTGAAACATGAGGAAGAAATTCGTAGCTGTTCTCTAGTTCATGCTGCTGCTGATTGTGATTACGTGGGCTATAAGTTGTGACATTCAGTGCCAGATGGTTTATAGGTAAAATGTGCTAGGAGGCATTTGTGCTGCAGAATCGTAATGTTCTGCTTGAAAGAAAATGATTTCTTGATTGTTTAACCTGCAACTGAGCGGCAACTGTGCAGTCCAAGTCCAGGGATAGTGAGTTGTGAAATGAAAAAGAGAGATGTGGAGATGGGCAGTCAGTTCAGCGTTTAGTTGTACATGCTCACCTTGTATGAATGTGGGATTTGTGTGCCTTGAACCTAGCTGCAGAGGCAACGTAAAGCTACACGGGATCAAGGGCAAACCTACAGTCCAATGATTGTTATTCAACTGAAGTGCATAGTTAGGTGGTGTCTCCAGCACAGCGTAGCTGCTGCCCTAATGGATATGGAGATGTTGTTTCAGATCCTGGGTCCTGGGTGTGCTGCCATTTTTTTTTTTTTTTACACTTCTTAGTCTCCCGTCTGACAGTCTGGATGCGGATTTAGTTACAGGTGTAACGATCCCCGCTCAACGGATGTACTGTATGTGGTTCAGTACTTTAAGGGGGTATCACATAAAATGAGCACATGAAATACAAATTTAAGGCATGGTGACTCATTAATGTCTTACCTATTTGAATTGGAGCAGTGCCATTTTTCCACCTTTCAGTGGTAAATGGTTCTTTATCACTGGAAGTGCGCCCTTTGCCTGGAAATGTAGCAGCAATTGTTGACATCTCTAAAGTAATTATATCACACAACACAAAACAGTATCACAAATAACACAACAAAAATATAACCGGGCACGACATAACCAAACATTAAAACAGAACGCAGCACAGCAACCACAGTGCAACTCAATGCAATAAAATAGCAAAATCTCTACTATTTAGCCACTGACTGTGTAAGTAGTGAAGTTTATCGCTTAACTTCAAAACTATCTGCAAAACACTAAATAGTTTCAGCTAGTTAGCGAGCAGCCAAGTAAATAGCAAAACAAATTCACCATTTTCCCAGCGGCTGGCTAAATGGGTGTTACCCTATTTGCCCGACTGATGGCTAAATAGCCACCACCTTTTATAAATTGACATTTATTTCCTATTTTTTAGTATTTCACTTTTGACATATTTGCTCAATAAAAAAAGATTTCCCGAAAATAGAGACAGCCTGTATTTCGACACAATAATGCCCATCCCTAAGCAACATATGCCATTGCTAACATTTAATTTGCCAATGTTAGATAAATTACAGAATTGGTTGGTCAACCTAAATTGGATTGTAAATCATTTAAAAACAATGTAAATTACAGGGGAATGTTTTCAGCTGAAGGTTACTGGTTTACACTTGTGCCTTCTTCAGTCCCTTTGACATTTAAATGTAGCATATTTTTGTCACCGTGACTGGCAGCCATGGTGAGGTACTGTAGTAACAGTTTTAGTTTTTGTGCACACATTGGCAAATTAGAAGGGATGATCAGAGCTAGGAGTCATTATAGCACACTGTGGCGCATCATTGCTGCTTGCAGGGGTCAAGGGTGAGGAGCAGTCAGTGCTATAGCAATTATATCCCCATTCATTTGTATTATTTTTATACTTGCCATTAAACGTTAGAATGCTTCGTCTGAGTCCAGGCCCTGAACATTGGTCAAAACAGATGTTTCATAAAAAATGTTTTTGAGATTTTTTAGAATGACCCCTGTATTAGACGACCCGTTGTCTTCTTGTGTCACAAATTTACATCTCCACTGAAGTGGGGGCAGAACGGGGGGGGGAAAAACACTGGTTCGTTCTCATCAAGTTCAACAAGCAGAACCAAAATGACATGAAATGTGGATACATTACTCGCCAGACTCCAAAATCCAAGATGCAAATTGGACAGCTGTATATAAGCAAACATTTTCAGGGGGCAAAGGAATGTTATTTCACTGAAGGGATTTCATCTACTTTATTTTTTACTTCTTGGAGGGCCCTCAAGGATCCGGTTCTATGCATTCGGTTATTTATCGCTTCAGAGAAGTATGTGATGAGCTGCCCTCTTTTTTGAGGACAATATTACAAAAATGAGACGTCATCCTCAAAGAGAAAATCGTGCCCCCTGTGAACATCAGTTTTGAAAGCTTGTGTCCTGTTTCCTCTGTTTGGCCAGCAGCTATGTGAACTTTCACTATTTACCATGCTTTGGCTAAATGGCAGAGGTTATGTACTATTTAGCGACAGTCATGCAAATAGCAAAGAAACTTTACTATTTAACTGGCATCTGGCTAACTAACCGATATTATGTACGACTTGCCCAGACTTATTAGAAAATAAATTTATTATTCGCTTGGTTTCATGCTAAATAGCAGACAGGACACATAACTATGCCAATAGGCATACAGAGAAAATTCACTATTTACCCTGCTGCTACCTAAACAGCTGAAGAGTTGTGTTATCATGGCTTGTACATATTTCAGCAGGCACTTACCACAAGGCAGAAATGCAAACCCAGCATGAACACAATTGGCATCCATCTTCTTATGCAAGTTCGGGTGTATTATTATGTCAAATTCACACTTCTTGCGAATGGAATAGTATTTTTCACACCGACCGTTGCACTACTAGATCTGTTTCCAAAATAGAAAATTGCAGGGGGGTTGCAGACAAACCTGCCTAATTAATTTTGATTAGGGAGGTGGTAACTTACAACCCTCTGTGATTGGTTGTAATCACAGGGATGGTGGCCTGCGAAGGACAGCACACCACCATCTGTATGACAGCATTTCAAAACGTTACTTGTATAAAAAAAAAAAATATAGTGCCCTTTGTTCCTGGAAGGAACCAATAATGCTATAAAAAATTATTTTGAAAACTTCAAGACGGGAAGGCAGTGGTCCTTTGGACCAAATGCTCCACAAATGCTCCTACTACTTTTAGTTTATCTGCAGATGTGGCTTACAATAAAGATGATTAGAACCTTTGCAAGGCTAGATAAATCTGTTTACTGTTTCACAGCTAAATACTCCCACTTACTTACAAAGCCAGGGGACTGTACTAGGACAAGATATAGAATGGTCAAATGGCTACATGTTATTAGAAAACCTGTTTTTAAGCAGCAAATCAGTGCATTCTTTAATTATTAATTCTGATACCGTTCAATCAAACAAATAAGACCAAAACAATAATCTATGAAAGCAAAGACCAGAATTGGAAATGTTGTACCACAGTGACCGATTCATCTGATATTTAGTGTGATCTTATTAAAATACAAATATTTCATAGGGCCCCTTATGAAGTCACCAATGCAGTATAATTGGGAGATTTCAGTCCAATTTCAGAACAGAAGAAAGAAACACTTTGGGCCTGATTTATAGTTTAGTGGACGGAGGATAATGTCTTGGCCATTTGGAGGGACCTCTGATTGCCACATTTATAGCTGTCTGCTGGCCCTGTGGACAACTCTACACATTGACAGAAACTGCTCTAACAGCAGTTCCTGTCTTTGCAGGAAAAGTGTGACAGACCGTATCATTAGACCTGATGGTCAATCGTTTCAAACTTCTTTGTCTCTCAAAATCAAACTCCTCAAGTGGAAGGCTTTTGTAAAACTAAAAATTATTGGCCCTGCATGCTAGGTGCTTTTTTCCAGGGATTGAGGGTTATTTCTTTCTGTCCCCTACTCCAGATTTCACCATTAATAGCCTGGACAGTGTAAAATCCTTCCTTATGGGCCAGCAGAAGAATTACCATGCCAGCAGAGCGAATGAATGCTCCATTCTGTCCAATTTACTGAACTTGAATTTAATTGAAACGCAAATTAATGTTCCCAGTAAGTCATTGAAAAATAGTTAGGCATCAAAAACCGAGAGCAAAAGAAAGTGACAGAGAAATTTTATTCATTGCCTTTATTACATACACTGAAGGAAATAAGACATTGAGTAAACAGATATTTGCTACATTCATTCTTCTGACCTATGGCTCAATCATTTCACAGTTGCCCTTTTATACTCATTTTTCAGACAGGTGATGTGAATCCTCTGTTTAGGTTTCAGGACTGATTTGGGGTGATGCTCTTTCCAATGTCATGTAGCTCAGGAACAGCCTCTGTGCTCTGATGATTCAGCACATAATTATCAGTTCTGTAAGTGGTCTGAAAAAACCATGGGGTTTCTAGAGGTTGACAGCATAAGAAGTAGCAAATAAGAACAGTTTACAAAAGGGATAGACTAATTCCGTGGTCTAGCATCACATATTGTGTCCTACTATTTCCAGTCTTCTTCCTTCTACTCAAGGGCCTTCTACACCTTTCTGGTGTTGGTGCTTCTCCTGGGCCTGTTCCAGGTCCTTTATTTTTAGATTGATTTGGTCCTCCTTGCCATGGCTCATTTAGTTATCACCATCAGAATCTTTTTGTGCGATCACCCCCTAACGTCTGGTTGAGCTGCTGCTGGATTTTCCACTCTGAAAGTGTGCTGGGCCTTGCTAACCAGACCCCAGTGCCAGTGCTCTGATCCTCAAAATATAATTAATAGGCTTACCCCAATTTTGCTTAAGTTAACCTACTTATTAGTCCCTAATACACAGTACCTAGGCCATCTAATTTAAATGTCCCTCTTGAACTGATGTACCATTGCAGACTGGTGAAGGAGTTTTTAACTGTTAACTCAACTGTGCCATTTCAATCCTAGACAAAGCCCAGACCTTCCTTTCTAATATTTTTAAGTCATCCATAAGGCAGACCTAATGAGCCCTAAAGGCAGGGTGCATTTTATTAAAAAGGAGGACATGTTTTATATGTCATGACACCAAAAGCTTTGCATTGTCTTCTTGATTGTAGTAAGACTAGTAGCCCCATGCTGACAACTCAGCAGTGCTAACTTCCAAATAGGACTACTAAAGTTTACTTCGAGGTATCAAAAGATTTGTTGCATTAAGCCTGAATTGTTGCTCAAGTCAAATTTAATGTAAACATTTTGCAAACTTTAGAAAGTTACCACTTTGTTGCCCAACGTTTTCCAATAGCCATTGTTGATTGCACACAGCTGCTGTCCTCGAAACAGGTTGCTGCCCTACTGGGGAGAGGTGAGAATGACTGGAGTGAAACAAAAAACCTGCCGAGGGAAGAGGTGTAATCTCCTCCTGGTAGAATGGACAAAGGGGGATGTGAGCCCAAAAGGCAAGCTTCAGAGGAGAATTTGTCTTTGAAAGGCAAATGGCAGTCCCATTGAGAATAGGCTACTCTTTTGTTTTGGCAGACAGACTGACATCTCGAGCAGAGAGGGAAAAGCTGCTGTTCAACCATTTTTTCAATGGGAGTATAGCTGCTAGTTGCCACACCTATACGATGGTCTAGAGAGCTCCACACACCAAGACAAGTGTCTAACCATGTTGAAAGTGTGCAGAATAGTGTACTCTGGGATAGATGCCACACTTCCCAGGAAGTTGTCAGCGCCACCAACCTCTATACCCAGACAATAGATCATGTCTGTTCTGTGGACAAGTCTTACGGAGGACTGCCTGGACCCAGCAAGGAGACACCGCACCAAAGACTAGCATCCACTGGCTGCACTTGTGGACCGACAAAGAGAGGACTGTGCCTGCAGTGCCTCACCTGCAGAAAAATTGTCCATGGGTGCCAGACAGAGAATTGACTCCAAGACTCAAAAGGTGGACTCCCTGTTACAGCCACAGGATCATAAAAGTTGAGAATCCTGCACCCTTAGGAGTCCAGCGATATGAAACCTGACTGCCGCTAGACACTGAGGTGCAGCCAGGGAAAAAGAGTCCTGACAATCATTAGGTACTCCTGACTTTGCTCGCTGAACCGGTAAAGAGTGTCAGAGTGCAGTTTGGTCTTCCAGCAAGGAAGCTGCAGCCAACTAAAGGAAACCACTGGGAATGTCTAAATAGAAACCAGTAGACGAGTGGGATCTGGTCTAGCACTGGACCTCACCTGGGCATTGGGGTTATCAACCTATGAGCCCACAATTGCCCCCCATTGCTCAAGGGGTGGCCACAAGAACACACTGCACTAGCTCAGCATTACCAGCATCTTTAGAATCCTGTATCCATTGCATCAGAACCAGTCCATTGACTTCAATAACTTCTTCTGCCTAACGATTTAGAACTGGACTGGAGACTGCTAAAACAGTCATATAACTGTTCCCCTGTTGTTTAAGTGTCTGTCTAATGATAAAATACAACCTATATTTTTTTAATTGGCGATTCTTCCTGTGGCATGTTTTCTTCTCTACTTATTTTATTGTATTGGTACATCTTAATGCTTTCACTTTTTCCTATGATAATGATTGACTGCTCTGTGCCACAGCCACCTAGGACTGAGCTAATGTTTTACAACAAACCTAACTGGACCTGATATGGAATTGGGTGCTTATTACATTGCGAGGTTGCACAACCACACCATATAATTATCTACAGTTTTCACATTGGTATACAGCAGTCTGATCCAGAACTTGTTTTGCAGTACCACACAGTTAATAAGTTAGAGAAATGAAAAACCTGCTGAATTGACACAAGATAAGAAATCATACTTGGTTAATTGGATCAAGTTTTGAAGTCTCAGAGTATTATTTTCAAGAGTTAGTGAACTTCAAAGTCGTTTTAAAAGTTTTGAAAGGTTTGGAAACATTTTTTTTAACACTTTGATAAGTTTCTAGGAGTGGTTGCAAAGTTCATTAACCATTAAGATATTTCCTGGCTATCCTACGAGTTGAGGGCTTTGTGTAAGTATAGAAAGATCAATCTGGCTTCTTCAGCCAAAAAAGCAGATCTGGAGAAGGCCTTTAAAGCCTAGAAGAAGGATTGCGGATTTCAGGTCCTCCTGGACAGACACTGGGGAAGAGAATGATGACAGAAGGGTCATCAACTAAGAGAATAGGGGGTGTGATTCTCTGACCCATGGAACTCATGCCAGGGTCCCCTCAATATCTGGTAGTGAAAGAAGCTCAACATAAGAGAGGAGTCATGAAGACCCAATGGAAGCGGGTACCAGGGAAAGAATAATGACTTCTTGAAGACTGGTGTGTGTTTTTACTATTATCAGCCAGGACACACAAGAAGGGATTCTGCTTGTTCCAATAAGCCCCCTACCCCTTGGTGGGTAAACCAAGATATTTTCTAGTGTATGGGATTGGGGTGAAAGTTGTCCCCAGGGAAATCAAAGGGAATACTGAGGTCATCCTAGTGTCTGTGGTTTGGGTGAACGTTGACACAATGACTACCTGGCCTCTAAGCATGAAGAAGTCCAGGCAGTGGTTAGGATCAGTGGGACAGAGTCAAGGCTGTGAGGGATACAGGTGCCAGCACAACATGGTCATGGCTATGCTAGTTTCCCCAGACCAAATTACCCCTGATGAAATGCACCAAATAGTTGGCGCTGACAATGAGACAAAGTTCTATCCCACAGCAGCAGTGAACTTTGAGTGGGGAAGAGTTACTGGGCCAAAGAAGGTACCTATCCCTCCTGCTACCCCTGTGGAGTGTCTGCTAGGGAATGACATTGAAACTTGTGAAGAAGAAAGGCCATGAAGCAATGCTGGTTCTCTCTGAGTGTGTGGCCATAAGGACAAAAACAATACATCAGGGGTTCAAGGGAACCTGGAAGAATGGCCCAGGTCCCTATGAGAAAGGGCAGGATGTTTAGACAGTCAGCTTCATAAGTCCTCAGACCCAGAGAGATTCTAACCCGGGTGGGAAGGGCCCAAAGTCTGAAGAGGAGGATGTCCTTTTGAGACATGTGGTAAAGTTGGCAGAACTTCATAGGGTAGGTGGTCTCTCCAGGGAGGACTTGTGCCAAGGAAAAAAAACGTGTCCCACTCTTGAAGGCCACAGTCATTTGGCTGAGAGGAAAGAGAAAGGGGATGAAGTGGTACCCACAGTGTCTCCTGGGATGAAGGAGGGATGTACATTGAGGGAGGGGGACTCATACCATGGGCAACCAGAGAAGTCATGGTCCCTCAACAGGACAGAGCATTTCTCATGAATTTAACATATGACATCCCTCTGGCTTGAGGTATTGGGCAGACTAAGACCTGGGAAAGACTACTCAAACAGTTTTTGTGGCTCCAAGTCTCCGAGACAGTGAAGGAGTCTGTCTCTCCTGTGTCACCTGTCAAGTCAGTGACAAGACAGTTGCAAGCCAAATGCTGTTTTATTCCCACTACCTGTGGAAGGGACTCCCTTTGAGTGTGTAGGGATTAATATTGTTAGTCACATTGACCCTCAGGGTGCCTCTCAGAATAGCTTAAATGTGGTAGTAGTGGACCATGCCACGAGATACCCAGTAGCAATTCCCTTTTGGACAGTCATTGCATCCACAGCGGCAAGAGCACTATTTGGCATTTTCGCCAGTGTAGTTTTTCATATGGAGGTCATTTCCGATAATTGCACTAATTCAATGTCTGCATATTTAAAAACTGTCAGATGAATGTGCTGTTGCTTCAAATTTTTGCCACTCCTATCACCCTAAAGCTAATGATCTGGTTGAAAAGTTCGGCCACGGAAGGCATGAATACTGGTTTGCCAGAAAAACTCAGAAGTAGGTGAGAAGTCCTACTGCCATGCCTGTTGTTTGCCTACAGTGAAGTGCCACAAAAAGGAATGGGCTTCAGGCTCTCTGAATATTTGTTTGACCACCATCTGACGGGTCCAGTGAGCTTGATCAGATAAGGGTGGAAAAAACTCATCAAGGAACTAAAGCAGGACATGTTCTGGGCTTTTGTTTGTGCATGGGTGAGTATATGTAAAAGGTGAATACAAATCTGGAACCAGCCAGACTGGTATGACCAGAAGTCCTTCTTGGTTAAGCACCACCAGGTCAATTGGTGTGGGTGTTAAAGTTGTGGCTCCCAGGGTCCTTCAAAATAAATGGGCTGGGCCCTACCAAACTTGGAGAAGAGAGAGAGGCACCTATTTGTTAGACCTTGCTACCCCTTAACACCCACACAGGGTGGCTCATGTAAAGAAATTAAAACCACACCATACCATGACAGTGCTGACATGATCATGCTCAGGATGACAGATGGAGCTAAAGAGGAGGAAAGTGGACCTTTTCCTGATCTCTTATCAAGAAATGTCAAGGATGATTGCATGGATAGTTGTGCTCTCCTCCACGTTAACAGATCAACTGCAAACAATGCTGTCAGAACTTGTTGAGATAGCTTGCTGGCCTGTTTTCTTTGACCCCAGGTATGAAAAAGTGGTATGTCCATCATGTGGACAGAGGTGGCAGCCAAGGGGCATAGCTTGATCTTTCAGACTGGGGGGGGGGGGTGGATGCAAGCTTCCAACTTCCCAAACAATCACACTGGTTAAAATACATTATATGACAATATTACAGAGCTATTTGAAGGGAGAGGAGTGCAAATTGTAAAGGGTACTTAAAACTCAATATTTAGTAAAATAACAATCTTTAAGACCTTTACAACAGAGACAAGAGTGTGTTTTCTCTTCTGGATGTGTATGTAAACATCCCAAGTGTAATCTGACAGAAATCTCTACATAACCGACTTGAAACAACTGTACTCGTTACTACAGAATACATTTATTAGAGGTTGTAATACCCCACATCCCCCCTTCCCCCAAACAACACCCCTGGTGATAACTTGCCTGTCATAAGTAAGATTTACAGATTGTCTGACCTGGTGAAAGCTAGAATTAATGCTTAAGGAGACAAAATGCTAGAACCTGGGGTGATTGAGCCCTCTAGCAATGCTTGGATCAGACTTGTGGTGCTGGCACCCAAACCAAACTCAGAAGGTAGAAAACTAAAAATGAGTTTCTGGGTGGAATGTGGGGCCATAAAAGCTGAGGAGCCTGCACCCTTGAGATTCTAGCACCCAGAAGCCTGACTGCTGCCGGACACTGAGGTGCAGCCTGGGAAAGAGAGATCTGACACTCGAGAGGTTCCGCCGAGTTTCCTGACCTGTGAAGACCATCAAAGTACTGTTTGGTTGCCCAGCAAGGAAATTGCAGCCCACTAAAGAAAACTGCTGGATTGTTGTAACCAGTAGATCAGTGGCAACTGATCCTATGTTGAACTTAACTTGAATACAGTGGGAGCTCAACACCTGATGCCAAAGTCACCCTTCCAAGCTTGAGGACTGAGTGGTGCCACAAGAAGACCCACATCACCAGCTCATCATCTTCAGTATCCTTCAGCCTACTGTATCACTTCCATCAGGACCACTTCATTCACTTTAGTAGTGATTGTGCTTAAGGATTTGGAACTGGGTTGGAAACTGCTAAAAGCGACCGGTAACTGTCACCCTGGACCTCTTTGGTCTCTGTGACTGGTTCAGACACAGCTACCCAGGACAGAGCTATGATTTTAGGAAGGGTCCTAACTGAAGCTGATATGGATTTTTGTCATTGTTACACGAGGAGGTCGCACAACCACACCATTTAATAATCTATATTTCTTGCAAATATTCAGGTGCATTGCATACCTGTTTCATACTTTAACTTACCTGTTCCATAGAAACCCCTTTAGTGTCTCAATAGACTCCTGTTAGTGCCCCTCCCTCTGTGGCTCAGATATCACCTATTCCCCTGAATTTCATTTGTTAGTGCTTGTCGACTGTTGCAAGGTCTGACATACAAAGCACACACAATCCTTCTTTAAAAGCAGCCTAAAACTAGCACAGGTTGTTCTACCAGTAACCCAAAATTAGCACAGTCCTCACAAATTCTCAAAAGGAAGATTATGAACATTATCATGGCTCAAAACAACAATCATAATTTTTTGAAGACAGTCAAATACTCCTAGATTGGGTAAAACATATCTGTGCCATGTATCCTGAAACTCCTGAAACAGTAGTTTTGATTCCCACATTTCTTATTTTAATATTAAATAACATTAATATTTTTATTCAAAATTATGAGACTGTTGGTGATTTTTTGAATCAAGAAAGTTGCTTGATTGCCTCAGTGGACCTTGAGAACTTGTGTGCTCTTTTTGTGGATTGGTGGAGGGCAGGGATGTCGCTTGATGAGATTCTTAAACAAGCCATGTGCATGTGCAAAACGCGTGGCCAAGAGAGAGAAAGGTTGTATTGTCTTTTCAACCATTTTGGAAGATCAATAATGTATTGTCTAGTGAAGATGGCTTGTTGGTGATAGGAGAGAAATGAGGGTCACCTGCTGGTATAAGGCACAGGATCACTAGGACCACTCGTGAAGGACATTTGGGGCATACATTCACTAGGTTCTAACAGGTTTGGAAAGCACTGACCTATGGTACAATTTTAACATGGGCATGGATTGAGCGTTCCAGCACCTGGGGAGCTAAGGAAGTAGGAGAAAACTCAAATACTTATGAGTTTGTGAATATTTACAAACATTTGAAAGGCACAATGTAGACCCAGATGCAAATTAAGATTTAGGACATCATTTAAACTTTGGCAATAGTCAGCACAGGGCCTAAACTCTCCTCTTCTATTGGACGGTCACCCCTATGTTTAGAGCTCTCGACCTTTCTTACAGGAATCTCTGTGCCTTCTGTTGGTGTGGCAGATATCATAAAGGCAGAAAAGAACTTCGAGAAGGCTCCATGCTTGTTTGGCACTGTTTAGTATTTTTTGTTTTTCTGAAACAAACTTCCAAAGTGGGATCTGTGGGTGTTTGTTTCAAATAAATATGATGGCCCTGACATGCCATACCTTGCATGATGTACTGTGACTGGGAAAATCAGTCATGGGTTCCCCTGCCCTATCGAAGGAGGGGTGACTTCCCTTGTGACTTGGTTCCCCGGTAGTGGGGAGCACTGCAGGTCAAGTGTTTGTGACAGCAGGGCCAGATGCTAGCAGAAACCCTGCACTTCCACTGGCTCTAAATGAGGCTGGAGAATGATTAGTTTGACGAGACGAGCTCTGCCAATTTAGGGTTGGTATTCCTCGTCTTTCAAATTCTAAATGAGTTATATACTCCTGTCAAGAGAAGGAGTAAATGTATAACCAGGTTGGGATTGAGAAAAGTTTCCCCAAAACAGTCAACCTAGGGAAAGGGGTACCTAATTAGAAAAATATTTTCTCTATGGTAAAGAAATAAAGTGAAAAATTAAATGTTTAAATTATTTAAATATCTTTAAATGTGCATTTTCACATGCATTAATACTTTCTTTAATGAGTGACTTGAATTAATAAAATAATTCCTAAACGAATCCTAGGAACCATCTTTTGTCGCAGCTTCCCAGTAGAACTCCTCAAGTCCTAGAATATTTTTTTTTTAAAGTCCGAAAAATGTCTGCAGGAGGAAACCTCCTTAATATATTCAGGAACTATGCTCTATATGAGATGTGTGAAAGTTGACATGTTACTTTGCGTGCACTATCCACGTTTATGTAGAGAAGAAAAGACAATGCTCAATGAATTGATGTCTGTGCCTGCCTTATTATTGTGCCAGCCTTATTATTGTGCCATGCAGGAATGGTTTTCACAAAGCATGTGAGTATTTGCATTGCCATGGAATCCCTTCTAAGCGTGCTGTCATCTAGCTGTGTTTGCACTCTCCTGGTAATGTGTAAAATCAGATACTGAGAATACTGCCACTGGATAACGTATTGGCATAAAATCCGAAGAAGTTGTAGCTCCCCTGAGTTAAAGCAGAAAACTAAATAATGACACTATCTGTAGCAGACTCCACAATGGTTTGTATGCTGACCACATAATTCTTGTTGTAAATCAATTAATTTGGAGGCATGGCATGAGCTGGTCTGCAGTGAGACATGGAGAAGATCTGTTGTGCCTCAGCCTTCTAGTTTCCAGCCCTACTGGGTCTCATTGATATCAAACCTATCCCAAAGAAGCATCAGAGAACAGGGGTAAAAGTTGGGCCACATACTGGATTGGGAGGCAGGCCATGTGGCACTGAAAGCGAAAGCAGAGCTGTGGAGAGACGGTGCAGGATCTTTTCCAAGATGGCGACCTGTGGCTGAACAATGCAAATAGTACAAGGCCTCACCACGTGAGCCATATGACCCAGGCTTGGTTCTGATTGAGGCACAGTGAGTGCAAGCAGATGACACTGGCAATGCAGGTCGCTGTAGGTGCAGCTCGGTGATTGCTTAATGTAGAGAACACCATGGGTGCTGTAATGAGATCTCTGCTTGAAAGACTCACCAGCCAAGACCCAGAATCTGGTGTAAGGGCCTCTCCTCTTTGGCAAGACATTACAGGACTACCAGCTCAAATACAGGGCGCACAAGTAAGATGCACTTCAGTAGTGCCCGAACAGTGTAAAGTATGCCATTTCAGAAAAACAGAAACCTTTGTAGTGAGGGGCCAGGCAAAATATAAGGATCCCCTCAATATGTTCTGATGATGAGTGGCCGCTGAGAACATCACAAACCTGGAAAGAATCCAGTGGGCAAAACTGACTCCTGGAACCATGGTGACACCTAGTGAAACTGTCACAGTGAAATTTCAGAAACCAAGATGATCCATGGGCAATCATTGGTGCTTTACAATGAAGTGAAGTAATAGTGAGGCCCGGAACAAGGAATCCCAACCCAAGTAGGGAGAAACCATAAGGCTACTTACCTCCAATGCAGTGGGTCCAAGGGAAGATGTGAACATGCACTGCAGTAGCTGTGATTAATTCAAGCATTCCATCCACCACCTTGTTGTTTTAAATTTGGCACTATAAGTGCAGCGGGTATGCCCAGACGTGAGTCCAGGGCTCACTGTGCCACTTTGACCAAGCTATACCTGGATGAAGAGCCCTAACTAGGGTGAAATTGGTTATTTGTGCTCCGGTTCTGGGAGGACCGGGCCTGGCAGTTTGGGCTGGACTGTTCCCATGAGGAGCAGAGTCAAGACTGATTTGCAAATGGCTGGGTCCAATCTGAAGTGGCGTCATTGGTGAAAAATTGTGAATTGGGATGTGGCCCGAGTGATTGCCAGTGCCTGAGACTAATTAAGGTATTAAATCCATCACCTTGTTGTTTTTGCCTAGGGGGTCATTTCACTCTCATACCACACTAGTGGTATGCTATCTGAAATAGAGGCTGAAAGCAGAACAGTGAAGGTGAGTGTAGATGCTAAATTGGACACCCTTAAACGATCATCTTATGAACATGACAGAGGTGGAGTAACTGATAAAATTCTTCCAAATCTCCAAGATGGAGAACTGTAGTCTAGAAATGGCATGGGATGCCTTCAGGGCAATGGTAAAGAGCTGCCTAATAGCTGAAGTGGTGCAGATGAAGAATAGAGAAATGGTTGGGGTGAATCTCCAGGTAGAAATAGTAGTGGTAAGGAACAGCACAAGACAATGCAGTTGCTAAAGTTGTGGTGTAAATTTCTAGGTCTACAGTGTCAACTTAGAGTTCTTGGCATTAACAGGGCAGAATACTCCCTTGTAGTGTTAGGACAAATGCTTTATACAATGGACCACAACGCTGGAAATTTAGTAGAATCCAAATGATTGCAAGGTCCTATCAATGCTGTTAAAGGCAAAAAGGTGTCATGTTTAACAGGAGAGGCAGAAAAAGAGGATAGATTCCACCACTTCTACCCTCTCCTCTCTGATGCAGAGCCAGATGCTTCAGAGCAAGTAAAGGGGTATTTTGGGTAGGTCAAGCTGGGAAAAATAGTGAAGCTAGAGCAGTCCATAGTAAAGGAAAAATTCAGCACGTCTGGATGGATTTGCTATGACATTCTGTAAGACGCTTTGGCCTCCTCTGTTATATTAGTCGACGAAACTATTCAACTCCTTGCGCATGCATAGGTGGCTACCTCCATGATAGAGTTGAGAATCATGGTAATACCCAAACTTGGCAAAGAGATGAGACCCATCTCATTGCTGAACACAGATGTTTCGTGAATGTGTTGGTCACTAGATTGAACAAAGGTCTCCCCTGATAAACCCACTCTGACGAATCCAGCTTCGTGGGAGACGCCTGGTTGATGAAAACACCAAGAAGGTAATACATCTAATAGATTCCTTCTTCTAAGACAGGCATACACATCTTTTAACCAGCATTGTGCTTCCTTCCGTTATACAAGTCTAACCCCACTGATATTCATCAAATTATAAACAATAGGAATTGAGGGGCACGTTTATCAAGTTCAGTTCAAAAGGATTTTTTTTTTCTTTAGTGAACATTGATCTGACTCATAGTTTCTCATGCAGTGCCTCGAGGATTCCTTATGGTAATCGTTTTTCTTTTGTTTTCTTTAGCTGGCTTATGCACTTTAGTTATTTAAAAGCCCTGAGGAAGATTCTTTGCCCCAAGTGAGAGGATGAAATGCGTAGACTTGACAGTGGAGTGCTTTTTTGGTACCTGTCCATCACTGATTAATGAAAGAAGGACTGTACTCTTTGGATCCCACAAAAGTACTCCTAAATATTATTTGACTCATTGAGATGCGTCTACTTCCAAGAGGGTGAGGATGTACAAAAAACAGATAGGCAATAACTGGATTTGTGAAAACCTGAAGACTTCAGAAAATAAATATTTTGTTGTCTTTTGGTGTGTAAATGTGTTCATTTAGGGGGGCGGAGCTTGCCTAGCGACAAAATGGCCGCTTAGGCCAACAGCTTCTCCGGCCGAGGAGACGATCCTGCATTATCCTGGCATCAAGGGAATAAAATATAGTGACAGCACGCACGCAGGGAAGGTGTAGTAGTACCCAGCTGACATGATAGGCCCTTCGGATTCTGGCTCAGTGCGAAGGGAGCGGAGAACGGTGATGCAGCCTGTGCAGACTTGTAGTCGACACCGGGCTGGGAGCCCCAGGCAGGGCACCGCTGACCGCTTGTCCAGCTGTGCCCACGGAGTGCGACTGTGGAAGGCGGAGGGGCCCAGCAAGTAGACAGTGGAACCCCCGGTGCCGGGTGACACCCAGGAGCGGCGACATGGCCTTGCAGTGTCCGGATTAGCGGGCTGCGCCCTTGGGGCTCACTGGAGGAGAAGACCGTGCCTGGGACCAAGGAGCAAAGGAGTGCAGGCCTGGTGGTCTGAACAGTGGATCCTGGGGAGATGGGGTGGGTCAGCCATAGGAGAGTGGTGTCCGTGGAGTCGTTGGCCCCACGTGCCGGGGCTGCCTGGCTTGTGACAACACCCAACATGCGGCCCTACTGCCTGGAATAACGGAGGTGAGCGGACAGAGCATGGCCCTGCTCCTAGATTCAAAGTATTGAACTGGCCTGGGGAGCAGGATATATGAGCTGCCAGTGGCCTGTGGAGTAGGCTACAGGTGTTAAGAGGCACATCAACTGTAGTGACCTGGTGAAGATGAGAGACCAGGGGCACAGCAGACAGTGGCTTACTTGGAGAAAGGTCCAGAGTGTTGCCACGCTTGCTCCCATCTGGCTGCAGGGTGTGGCCAGGAGTGAACCACTGAGATCGCAGCACCCAAATCGTGAAGAGTACACTGTAGAGAACTTGCAAATAAGTGACTTCATTTGACGCGCAGGTGCGTTTTTCACCTATTTCCATCTCTGACGGAAGTGTCACTGGGCACAGACGAGGCACGGAAAGCATCCCTATGGAAAATTCAAACAAAGTGCAAGAAAAACTGCAGTTCGAGTCAAAGAAGGCTCACAAGGTGCGGAGCGAAGGAGTGACCGTCCCCGAGGGGATGCTGAAGGGAGCGACCAATGCAGATTTAAAGCAAATCTTGATATCTATGCAACACAGCCTCACAAAAATTAACGGAAAGATAGATGCCCTTACGTACCGGCTGGACCGAATGTCAGATAGGCTCGATGGGCACTCTGAACGTTTGGACAAAGTGGAGTGAAGAGTTTCAGAGGCGGCAGATAAGCACAACACACTAGCGACAGCGCAGAAAAACATAGATAAACTTCTCCACACGTTGCAAGCCAAAGCAGAAGACTTGAAAGCCCAATCTGGCAGGAACTGTTTGCATTGAATTGCAGAGCAGTGTCCAGCTGGCCCCCTCAAACAGGGCATGTGGAGCGGAGGTGCGGACACTGGGAGCAAGACATTGAACTCTTTTAACGGGACCCTTAATGCATAAAGAGCCGGAGAATGTGTTTGACGGCCATAGAAGTGGACATAAACAAGGAGAAGCGCTGGACTTTATCTGTCCCCGTGAGTGCTCCACGTCTAAGTTGTATGCTGTTGGTATGGGTTATTTAGGTGGATTTCGGGGAGGAGGGGAAGTGTAGGTTGTGCAACATGGGGGCAGCGAAGCGTGGGTGGGGGAGGGAGGTTGGTACTGGTTGAAAGTTAACCCTAGTTGGCAGGTGATCTGTTCTATGTTTGTAATGTGCTCTGGTAGATTTGTTAAGGTTATTAACATTTTGTATATCTAACGCCCAATTCTTCTCTCGGAAATGTTATGCAAGATCTAAGCCCTTGCGACTCCTCACCTGGAATGTTTGTTGTCTCAATGATAATTGAAAGATCCGTAAAGTGGTTGCATATTTACGTCGGCATGTTGTAGATATAGCAATCCTCCAGGAGACGCATTTGGCATCAGGCGATAAAGATACAGTGAGCGAAGGATGCAGGGGCTGGTGTGTGCGGCTGGTTTTACAACACATGCATGGGGGTGCTCATTTGAGCCAGGAAGGTGGCAGGGATCAGGCTGCAGGAGGTGTAGGCAGATCCGGCTGGCCGCTATGTGGTGGCAAAATGTATCATAGGGAATCGCGTATTGCTGGTAGTGGGCAGTTACGGCCCCAACTATGACAACCTTAGATTTTATTACACCCTTTTATGCCAGACTGCAGCAATGGGCTGATATACCGCAGTTATGAGGAGGGGATCTAAATTGTATGTTAAACCCTGACCAAGATCGCTCGACAGGACCACTGAGGCGTCCCTTGATGGTGGCACAGGCTCTCACTGAGATCTTAACTCGGTAGGGGATGGTGGATGTTTGTTCGCATCAATACGCATTGATTTCTGGATACACTCACTACTCAATGGTGCATGATGTACACACGTATAGATTACTGGTTATGCATGCGACAGTTAGGCCCCCAGATCCAGGTCTGCAATGTATTGCCACGCACATACTTTGACCACTCACCCATGCTCCTGGGGATGTATGTATGCCACCCCGCCTGCTTTTTCATGGAGGTTCCCTCCAAGTTCGCTACTGGATGAAACGTTTAGGGTGGAGTTGGGTCGGGACATTAAAGTATATTTTGCCTTAAACGTGGGGACAGTGGAAAAGTTCGACACAGTCTGGGAGGTGTTTAAAGTCCATATATTTGGCGTCACAATAGCAGAACTCGCGGGAGTGCTGCGGGTGCCGCACAATCACCTTAGCAAACTAGAGGCGGAAATAGCGGACCTGGAAAGTAAACGAGTGAGGGGGGTGATGCAGTGTTGAACGCGATACGCAACAGATTGACAGAATTCCAGGAGGTGGCTCAGACTGAGGTGACGCATATGGGGAAGTCTGCAGTGGCACAAGTTTATGGTGAGGGGAAACGGCCAGGAGCCGCATTGGCAGCATTCCTCCACCCTGGACTTGAGAATAATATACTATTGCAAATCCAGGATGATACTGTAAGGGTGTGGAGCGATACCACGTCAGTGGTGTGGAAGTTCTATGATTATTAAATGGACTTATATAAGTCACGCTTGCAGTTTGAGGCTGCAGTCACAAATTACCTCACCCATATGGCCATGTCATGGCTCACAGATGATCATAGGGAACAGTTAATGGCCCCACTGAGACCTGAAGAGATGAGGGTTGACTTGGCGGATATGCCAGCATGCAAAGCACTGAGTACTGATGGGCTCACAGTAGCCTTTTATAAGGCCTACCAGGTTATGTTTATACCACACCTGGTTACACTTTGTGAGGAAATGACAGCTGATGGCTATGTGCATCCTACTATGCACAAGGCCTTGTTGATAGTTCTATTAAAGCAAGGCAAATCAGCAGATGGTTGCTCCTCATATAGGTCGTTGTCCCTCATGAATGTGGATGCCAAACTGTATGCCAAAGTCCTAGTGAATAGATTGGGTGCCCCTTTTGCCTTAGCTCGTGGGTGTGGAACAGACTGGGTTCGTACCAGGATGTAATCTATCATATAATCTACAAACCTTCTTCAGTGCAATGCAGCACGTAGACCAGGGTTTTAAAGCAGTCGCAGTTTTTCTAGATTTCAAAAAGGCATTAGACTCTGTGGAGTTGGGATTCATGCGGGCAGTTCTGCTGGCTGTGGGAGTAGAAGATATATTTATACGACTGGTCAGGGTACTGTATACTTGGCCTGTGGCTAGACTACGGTGAACGGTATAGTTACTCCCCCGATCTCTATAGAGAGAGGAACTAGGCAGGGATGCCCCCTGTCTCCTGTACTGTATGCCTTAGTTGCCGAACCATAGGCGTGTGCACTAAGAAAATATCATTTACACAAAGGTTGTACTTTCCATATTACACACTTATAGTGTCTGCGCACACAGATGACAACTTGCTATATGTCAGGGAGCTAGAACAGAATCTCACACCGGTGTTGTGCAAGGTGGTACTGTTTGGGTGCCATGCTGGACTCCACGTAAACTGGGATAAGTCAATGGTGTTCCCTCTTCTAGTACTGACCCGGTGCCAAGGGAGTACCCGCTACAATGGACGGAAGACTCTGTATGCTATTTGGGGATCAAAATTCACTCAGATCCAGCCATCGTGCTGCAGTACAATTATGGCACGGCGGTGCAGCAGCTGTCTGATGCAGTTGAACGATGGATCAAATCCCCTCTCTCACTTGTTGGGAGAGTGGCAATTATGGTGGTGCTGCCACGGTTCCTCTTTTTGTTTTTGAATATTCCGATTATCCTCACCTGCACCATTTTTGACAGACTAAAAGTTCTCTTCAACAGCTTGGCATGGGTGGGTAAACAACCTAGAGTAAGAGGGCAGACGTTGACTCTTCCATACGATATGGGAGGTCTGGGTGCCCCAGATCTAGAGGCGTATTTCCAGGTTGCACAACCGCAATTTGTGCATTATTGGGTGCATGAACTGCCGGATCTACCCCATGTTCGGCTGGAGCAGGGGATGGGGGCTCCAACCAACTTGCCTCGGGTTCTGTTTGACAAACCGAGGCAATGGTGTGGGATATTGGACTCGCTAAATACGATGTCATATGCTTGGCAGAAAATAACGGAGAGGCAGGCAGGTTCCTTGCTATACTCCCCGGTCATGCCTCTGGCGGGGTGCTGTTAAACTGCTACAGGATGGACAGAGGACGATTATTAGCTGTGGGGGCTTCTCTTGGCAAAGAGACGAGTAGCTGTGTGCTGGGATAGGGGCCCTCTACCAACGCTGGGGGAATGGATAAGAGATATGACATATTGTAGTCTGCAGTCAGATGCATATGGCAAACTCCTTCCCTATTGCAGTCACCCACAGGATATCTGGGGCCCCTTCCAGACTTACATGGTGTGACCAAGGCGAGAGTGTGAAACGGGAGGTGTGCTGCTTGATCATGAATGGGAGGCTTCGAAGGACTAGGCTCCTTAGCTGGGAATGGACGCCTTGACATGCCCTCATTGCTAGCGAGGGTATTGATGTTGAGGAGACGACTTGTGCAATATGTAAAATTGTTATTGAGTGCCTGCCTACATATCATAGTGGAGGACGGACTGTTTTGCATTGCCTGGATGGAGCGCAGGGCGAGGACAACCACAGTGATGTTAGACGAACCACTCATTTGAAGGTGTGGCAAGGGCCAGTCCGCTGTCATGGAAGGGGGCTGGTTGCAATAGAGAGCTGGAAGAGGGGATACTGCCAATGTTTATTATTAATTAGTGCCTGAATGTTGGTGCGGTATATGTCACTGCTATTATACATTAAAAACTTGTTAATAAAGTGTTCATTTATATACTTATGTGTTGATTGTCAAAGTTGTTCAAGGTTGACATCCTGGCATAATCACAGAAATCAATATGAGGTTGTAATGTTGAGTTAAATATTTGCAACATGAGGAATGAAGTCTGCATGCTATATAACATATGAGTGAATCGATTATTAATGGTAGGCGATGGTATTTTCTGTGTGGTTAATATATATGGACCCAACCTTCACTTTCCTTATTAGAATCAATCCCCATTTTTTATAACCAACTATGTACAAGAGTATTACGCCTAGGACTACCATTCAAAGGTTTTATTTAATGTCAGTTTTTTTGGGCCTTCCTGAAAGTGATTAGGTCAGCAAGTGACCGTAAGTCCGGTGGGAGGGAATTCCATTCGGTAGGTGCCAGCACAGAGAACCTTTGATCCTCCCTGACTTCACTTTAAATATATCGGCATGGGTAATATATTCGCTGTGGATAAGCGAAGTTCTGAGGGAGTGTATCTGCACACCCTATTGGCTACAAATTTCGTGGCCAGCCAATGGAGGGCTTTAAAGCCCAAACAACAAGTTGTAGCCTATGAAGCTCTTTTTGTAGTATGTGTTATACGTGGGGCCTTAGAGGCCAGTCTCACCGCCATGTTCTGAACCATTTGTAGTCTAGCAATATCACATTTGGGAAGGCCCAGATATATAAATCTGGTGTCAACTAGGACTCAGACTTTTAGCAGCTGGCTTAGGTGAAGAGGGGAACACTCCTTTTATAATGCACCAGTATGGATTGGGCCAGGCAGTTGAGTTTTTATTGATCCGTACGATTCCAGTTTTCTCTGCATTTAATTTCAGTTTGTGCCACATTTACCTACTAATGATATGCATTCGATCTTGGAATTGTTATTTTAAGGTGGTGTGATCATCTAGACATAGTAAAATCTGGGAGTCCTCAGTATAGTTAAAAATCCAGCATCACATATTAATCAGCTCTTTCACTAGGTGTCGAATATAGATATTAAAAATACTAAAGATCACCACAGTGAACTCTGATCACCACAGCCCGAAACGGGGATATGCTGCACTGTCTGCAACCTATGCTCTAGGAATGAAGCATCCATTTAAATGCTGTCTCCGAGATACTGAACAAAACCAAAGCCGCTGTAAGGTCTGCATCAAGATCCATTCTAAAATTGTCATTGACGGATAGGATCACTGTTTCCATGTTATGTGTAGAGTGGAATCCAATTTGTTGGGGATCCGAAAATTTAGACTTTTGAATATGGGTACTAATTTCATGTGCTACACGGGCTTCAAGTAGTTTGCCACAGTAAAGCAGTGATGAGATGAAATGGTATTTCTTTAATAATTCTTGGTTATTGCCAGGTTTATTTTAACAGAGGTATCACTGATGCTGTTTTAAAATGATCAGCTACTTCCCCCGAACTAAAGGAGATATTTTAAAGGGCTAGCAGAGGTTCTATTAGAGCGGGGGCCATCCCCTCCATAACGTTAGGTGATCAGGGACCAAGGGGAGCCCCATTTTACTTTGGTTACCAAGTTCTGTAAGGTCTCTAGATTAAGAGATCTAAAAGTAGGATACTTTTATTTGATTGTGCTGTTTCTCAGTCTGGTCACAAATTTAGAGCTGCTTGCTGAGGCATCATAAATTATATCTAATTCATCAAATGTTCTTGTCAAATATTAGTAGGTTGTCTAATTCTGTCCATAGCCAAAAGAGTAAGCATACTTTTAAACATTTTGTTGAGGTTTCTGTGCCTGACATATTTTATTTTAATACAAACTGTTAGACCTGGCATCCTTGGTATAGTCTCCCCAGTCTTTTTTCCTCTGCTTCCCATGTTTTGACTGTGGCCTGGACTCTGTTTTTCAGTGCCTGGGCTGTTTACGACTGCTGTCCAATGCTACAGTGCAAGTCCGCCTAAAATATGTGTAATTGGCTTTTCCATGATTGACATATTTGATTTACTAATAAGGCCTAGTAAAGTTCACAAGAGGTGTATATCAAATGCTAATGGTGGGCCTGCAGCACTGATTGTGCCACCCACATGAGTAGCCCTGTAACATGGCTCAGACCTGCCACTGCAGTGTCTGTGTGTGCAGTTTTAAACTGCCAATTCGACCTGGCATGTGTACCCACTTACCAGGCCCAACCCTTCCTTTTTATACGTGTAAGGCACCCGTAAGATAGGCCCTGGGTAGCCCCATGGGCAGGATGCAGTGAATGTTATAGGTGGAACATGTACTAGTGTGTTTTACATGATCTAACAGTGAAATACTGCCAAATTTGGTTTTCACTGCTGCAAGGCCTGTCTCTTTCATAGGTTAATATGGGGGCTGCCTTTATTATTATTTTGGTGATATTGGTTTTTAAATAGTCTGCTTGAAAATGCAACTTTTAGAAAGTGGGCATTTTCTTGCTTGAATCATTCTGTGACTCTAACCTGCTTGTGTATTCCCTGTCTTGGTCATACTGACAGTTGGGTTGTTTGTGAATCCCCTCTAGACAGTGAAACAAAGGGAGCTGGGGTGTAGCCTGTTTATCCCGATGAGCCACCTGGACTAGAGTGGAGGGGGAGGAATGGTCAGTTACACCTGAATGGGCTGTGCCTGACCTCACACAATGCAGTCTCCAATCCCCTGGTGTGTCTGGGGCCAGGCCTGGGCAAGGCAGGATCTTGTGAACAACAGGGACTTTCCTTTGAAGTTTGCCTACTTCAAAGGCAGAAAGGGGTATAAGTAGTGGACCCAAACCCCCCAGATTTTCAGATTTGCTTCTGGAACCAAGAGGAACCTCTGCCAAGGAGAAGAGCTGAGGAGACGTGCTGCCCCTGCCAGTGACTGTACTTAGTTGGGCTATCCTGCAGTTGCTGCTTCTGTCTATAAGAGGGGACAAAGACTGGACTTTGTGGTATATTCCTGCTTGTGAAGAATCGCCAAGGACTTGGATTGAGCTTGCTTCCTGTTTTGAAGTATCAGGGCTATCAAAGACTTTCCTCGGCCAGCACCTTGACTCTCTGTTGTGACTCCTTCCCTTTCAAGTCGTGCCCTGTTCAGTCCCTGGGACGCATCGTGGCTGATTTCAATGCATCTCCTGCATCGTGGCTGGAGAAACGACTCAACATGCGCTTGCGGCTGCTGAAAACGACGCAACCCACACGCAGCATGGTTTTCCATCACTGTGCGACCGGATTTCTCATGCATCATCTCTGGGTGTCAAAATCATCGTGAATCTGCCTGGATCCCAGGTGCCCTGTCTGAAAATCAGCGCATCACTCTCTTGCAGGAGAGAAAAACGACGCATCGTCTACCTGACTGAAGAAGAAACGACACACGCCTCACTTGCGAATAAGGAATTGACGCATCGCTGACTTTTTTGATGCATGCTCGGCCAAGTGTCTTTATTTTTGATGCAAACCAGGTACTTTATGTAAAATCAACGTTTCCATTGTTTTCTATGGAGTAAGACTCTTTTTACTTTGAAAATTCGTATCTTGACTTGGGTATTTTGGATTTTTGTCATTTTGGTCTTGGTTGATTTAGATAAATATTGCCTATTTTTCTGAACTGGTGTGGTGTCCGTTTGCAGTGTTTTCACTGCGTTACGGTGTGTGTTGGTACAAATACTTTACACATTGCCTTTGAGATAAGCCTGAGTGCTTGTGCCAAGCTACCAACAGGGTGAGCAGAGTGAGGCTGACTAGAAGTGGGTCCCTGCTTGGACAGAGCACAAACTGACTGCCAACTAGAGACCCCATTTCAAACACTAACGTTAGCCTAGACTGTATAAGCAATTTCCTGTAATTTGTCATACCCTGTTTAAATTTATATTTTCTTGGCTCACCATATTTCGTCCTCCATTGACTCTCCATGCATCTGAGTTGTAGTTTAGCAACTGCCAGTTTGTTAGTAAACCATGGGGCTGTGGCCTTTCTTTTAATTGCACAATTACTTGCAGTTGGAGTGTACCAGTTTCCTGTCCTGATGAGCCAATTTTTTTATTCTGGTTCTGCTTTGTCAGAAATATTACTTAGTAATGGTTTGGATACTTCTAGTGTTTTCAGCATCTTCCCTTTAACAGTCGCTTCCGGGTAGTTTGGGTTTCAGAAATTACTTTTCCTTTTCCAGGCCTTATCAATTCATGTGTCTCACAGCACACTGAAAAAAACCACCTTCCCGAACATATGTATCAGTTTAATAGGGAGAGAGAAAAATTGAGAATAAGGCAGTATTCAAATTGAGAACTATGTGGAAATGGCAGATAGTAGAATTTAAATGACAGTGGCCCTTTCCAGACCACATGATGGTGGGCAAGACATTCTGGGGACTTCCATGGATAAAACTGCATAATAGGGCAAAAACGGACTTGAGATCTGCATCCGATTAGTTTCACTTTTCTCTTTGGAAACTGTCTGCCTGGAGTTGGGCATTCCAACTGTGGGAAATAAAGTAATGCTTGAAATTTGAGGTATCTTTAGTAAAGAGGTCATAAAGATTATTAAATAGCTCGAGTAGGATTTTGTACACAAAGATAATGAAAGATTTTGCGACCGATAAATACTACACTGGGCTGTTACCCACATGGTCAAGAAAGGAGCTAGTAAGGTGTTTACCCATATTGAGAAGCTTCAATGCTAATTAAATTCCGACTGACACTTAGCTTTGAGATTATATTTAGTGTTAAAGGCTGGATAGGAAGCATCAAAATGAACTGAGTGCCACATTCAAATTTCCTAGGAAGGGGAACCTAGACATTGGGCTGGCTAGTGATCAGAGGACAAGGATTGCGAGCAACACTGCTGTATATTATATCAGAAACTGAATACAAATGTTTGAAGCCCAAAAGAGCAATTTATAAACAGGGAATCCAATTCAGAGGTATGCGAATTATGCATAGGGGATAAGGGATAGAGGAAATAGGCCAGAGTATTTAGTCTCTGCATATATATAATTGTACATATACTCTCTATTCCCTAAAGATATATATATATATATATATATATATATATATATATATATATATAATGGAGAATAGGGTATAAGGGTCTAATTATTTACCGACAGTCACCCAACAGAGCCTACCTTCAAATACCTGGAATCTACTTCAGATCAAATCAGATAACTTTCAAAACAATACACACAGAGGCATAAGGCCATAACCCTTAGGCTTTGAGTGTTGCCTCAAGTACCGCCTTTCACGAGGATACTAAAAAGGGATGGGTGGAATAACAGAATGAATCTCTGCAACTGTAATTACTGTGAGACATCTTCTGGTCAGTCGCTTTTTGGTCACTAACAGGAGCGACCAGATGTGAATCAGCCTGTTCCCGTTCCACTAGGAACGGTCCAGCCATTCCATATCTAGCTTTGAGTGGGAGCACACGCAATCCTAGACTGGTTTCAGCTGTATTATTATTCATGAGGTGCCACAAAAGTCTGCTTTTCACGGAGACCAAGCCCCAGGGTTTAATCCATTATTTAACACCAGTCCAACTCAGTCATGAGGGACATGAGCCCTACCTGGACAGTCCTTGGGAACAAAGCTCTTTCATTTGTGCTTATTCCTGAGAAATATTCATACCCATTCTGGCTGATCGTGAATCACCATAGTGCTATCGAGCTAATTAAGAGAAAAGAAATTTCAAGCAGTTTACATCCTGAGGTGGACTGAGAATGGAAAAGTTGCCAGAGGGGGACAGCACTGCACCATACAAACATAAAAAATAAATACATTGGTGTAAATAAGCAGAAGCTTATGACCGTTCCCGGCTTTAATTTTGGAGCTATATTTATTACACAGTGTTTTTTTTACAAGATGGATTGTGATTGCTACAGCTCTCTCTTATAATGACTTTCAAAATATGGAATCTGCACACTAGTTCAGAGATATTGACTCGTGAATACCTAAGGCTCTTAGTGGCACAGTCTTCTCTTTCCTTTCACTGACAGGTCCTGCAAACATGCAAAATTAGCAAGTGGTTGCAAGGTCTGTCCTACAGAAATAAATCTGCTAACCAATATGCTATATGCTGCACGTACAGGACTTTATTCTGTTTCTGCAGTACAATAAACTTACAAAACCCTGTGTTTGAAGGCACAATAGAAGATACCATTTTGGTGTTGCTAGCATAGCACTTGGATAGTGATCACATTTCCCTGGGCTAGTGTCACGAGCAGGCAGTATGTTGGTGCATAGCTCACTACAAACAGTTTATACTTGTCCTGTTAATGTGAATGTTTGCCCTGTTTGCAAGACATTCCTCTATATATTCACTAAAATTAAAACACAGATTAAAGAGGCCTTTTAGTTACATGTTGAAATAATACTAAAGCAAACAAATATAACAACTAAAAAACACTTTAATTCGCTAGTTATAGTTCACAGAGCTAGTTATGACATGCAGTCTTGCCATGCACTGCTCATGAGCCCAGAAGACAAATCACTCATGGCATATTAAATGACATGAAAGATTATATGAATGATGAAATCATCCAAGCTACTGCTCCTCAAATAGCTTTATAAACCACTTGATCATAAAAAAAACACAATGTATTTAGTTTGGAACTCCTCATAAACAAAGCATAGACTGCCTTGATGTATGTGTATGAAATAGACATATTGTAGTACTGGAAACAAGTTTGATTCAGATGGGAAAAGTTAAATGGTGTATACTTCAAGTGCAGGCAGTACTTGATTGTAGTGCTATTCACAATTTCTATATAAACTGGAGATTTATAAAGTGCAGACATTTAATTCTGTAAATTGAGTGAAAATTCTGAGACAGTTTGCATTTTGTCAATGTGTAATCTGTAGGTGACCAAGAGGGTTCAAGCAAGAATATGATTGCAAGTGTTAAAATTATGTATACCCTACTGCTTGTTTCAGGAAAATGTTTAGTATTTTTACATACCACAGAGTGTTGCCCTAGGGCGTGGTTGTGCATTCCTTATTTAATATATAAATGTGAAGCCATTCACTTAACATTCTGAAAGGGGATATTTAACAGACACATTTCATTCAGGTAATTAACGGTTAAACACCGTTTTTGAACACTATTCAGGGCTTAATAAGTAACTGATCTCATTAATGTCTACAAAGCAATTATGTTTCGTATGCACCTCAATAGCTATAAACCACATAATATGTAGCATATACGGGTGATTTCACAGATATGATTGTTGCAAACTATTATTCCCATTAGTGCTACAGAGGTTGTTGAAAATTGGGTCTACCTGTAACTTCCTGAAAACCTTCCAGTATGATATACTTATAGAAAACTCTCCTATCCATTTGGTGCCATTATCAGTGGATGTCATCAACAATGTCATTTAACATATCAAGAGCGATGTATTATGTGAGGTCAGAAGCAGTGCATGGAGGAGGTGCAAGCCTTGTGTAAGCCCACTGAACTAAACCAAGTTGTTGGACCTGGCCCTTTTTGCAAGATTATCCCCAAACGTTTTGCTGCCTTCTCCCTATTTTTACTGATCTGTTTTTGCTGGCTTTAGGACTCTGGGCACTTTACCACTACTAACCAGTGCTAAAGTGCATATGCTCTTTGTCTAAAATGTTTTGGTGATTGGTTTCTTCATGATTGGCAAATTTTATTTACTAGTAAAGTGCACAGCGTGTGGCCAGAGAAATGGAGTTTGGGATCTCCAAACTCACAATTTAAAAATATACCTTTTGGTGAAGTTGGTTTTGGAATTGTAAGTTTGAAAGTGCCACTTTTAGAAAGTGGGCATGTTCTTCCTTAACCATTCTGTGCCTCTGCCTGTCTGTGGAATACATGTATGGGTCAGGATGGCAGTTGGACTGTTTGTATATTCACTCTAGACAGTCACACAAAGGGAGCTGAGGTGTTCCCTGTGTATCCTGATGTCCCATCACCAGGCTGGTGGGTTTACTGAACAAGAGTGGGTGGGAGGAATTGACACCCGCACCTGAGCAGGGCTGTGCCTGCCCTAACACAGAGTAGTCCCCAATCCCCTGGAATGGCTGAGGCCATTGCAGGTAAAACAGGGTCTTGTGCACTACAAGGTTGCCTTCTTCAAAAACAGAAATGGGTATAAGCACTGGATCGCTGACACCACATAGTTAGAATGCTTCTGGACTGGGGACATCGTGCCAGGAAGAAGATCTGGATGCTGTAGGAGGGGATGCCACTCTGCCTGTTGCTTTGCTGTGCTGGCCTGCTGCTTCTGTCCTGAGAGTGAAAGGACTGGGCTTTGCTTTTCACAAAAGTGTTTCAAGGGCTGGGACTGAGCTTGCCTCATCTCAGGAAGTCTCAGGGACATCAAAGACTTCATCTGCCAGCACCTGGGCTCTCTTGCTGGTAGTCCTGACTTGCCAAGTGATGCCAATCCAGTTCCTGGGCCCATGGAAGGTAGCTCTTGTGCAACCAAGAGGAAACCAAGCACATTGACCTCCATAACGTCTTTGGAACCGGCGCCATTCTCTGACCCCACGCCTGTGCCTCCACCGGAGTCGTGGTCCCCACTAAGTGCAAAGACCGCTACGGGCGCTGCAGGCCTTTGCCTCTGAAGTCCAACCACAGCACAAATCCTGAGTGCTGTTGTAGGAGGCTGGACTGGCTTGTAGTGAGTACCTAGGGGTACTTGCACCTTGCACCAGGCCCAGTTATCCCTTATTAGTGTATAGGGTGTCTAGCAGCATAGGCTGATAGATAGTGGTAGCTTAGCAGAGCAGCTTAGGCTGAACTAGGAGACGTGTGAAGCTACTACAGTACCACTTAGTGTCATATGCACAATATCATAAGAAAACACAATACACAGTTATACTAAAAATAAAGGTACTTCATTTTTATGACAATATGCCAAAGTATCTCAGAGTGTACCCTCAGTGAGAGGATAGGAAATATACACAAGATATATATACACAATACCAGAAATATGCAGTATAGTCTTAGAAAACAGTGCAAACAATGTATAGTTACAATAGGATGCAATGGGGACACATAGGGATAGGGGCAACACAAACCATGTACTCCAAAAGTGGAATGCGAACCACGAATGGACCCCAAACCTATGTGACCTTGTAGAGGGTCGCTGGGACTATTAGAAAATAGTGAGGGTTAGAAAAATAGCCCACCCCAAGACCCTGAAAAGTGAGTGCAAAGTGCACTCAAGTTCCCCAAAGGACAAAGAAGTCGTGATAGGGGAATAAGGCAGGAAAGACACAAACCAACAATGCAACAACGCTGGATTTCCAATCTGGGGTACCTGTGGAACAAGGGGACCAAGTCCAAAAGTCACAAGCAAGTCGGAGATGGGCAGATGCCCAGGAAATGCCAGCTGCGGGTGCAAAGAAGCTTCGACTGGACTGAAGAAGCTGCGGTTTCTGCAGGAACGCAAAGGGCTAGAGACTTCCCCTTTGGAGGACGGATCCCTCTCGCCTTGTAGAGTCGTGCAGAAGTGTTTTCCCGCCGAAAGAGTGCCAACAAGCCTTGCTAGCTGCAAATCGTGCGGTTAGCGTTTTTGGACGCTGCTGTGGCCCAGGAGGGACCAGGAGGTCGCAAATTGGACCAGGAGGTAGAGGGGACGTCGAGCAAGACAAGGAGCCCTCTTAGCAGCAGGTAGCACCTGGAGAAGTGCCAGAAACAAGCACTACGAGGATGCGTGAAACGGTGCTCACCCGAAGTCGCACAAAGGAGTCCCATGTCGCCGGAGACCAACTTAGAAAGTCGTGCAATGCAGGTTAGAGTGCCGTGGACCCAGGCTTGGCTGTGCACGAAGGATTTCCGCCGGAAGTGCACAGGGGCCGGAGTAGCTGCAAAAGTCGCGGTTCCCAGCAATGCAGTCTAGCGAGGTGAGGCAAGGACTTACCTCCACCAAACTTGGACTGAAGAGTTGCTGGATTCGAGGGACCTCGCTCGTCGTGCTGAGAGGAGACCCAAGGGACCGGTAATGCAGCTTTTTGGTGCCTGCGGTTGCAGGGGGAAGATTCCGTCGACCCACGGGAGATTTCTTCGGAGCTTCTAGTGCAGAGAGGAGGCAGACTACCCCCACAGCATGCACCACCAGGAAAACAGTCAAGAAGGCGGCAGGATCAGTGTTACAGAGTTGCAGTAGTCGTTTTTGCTACTATGTTGCAGTTTTGCAGGCTTCCAGCGCGGTCAGCAGTCGATTCCTTGGCAGAAGGTGAAGAGAGAGATGCAGAGGAACTCGGATGAGCTCTTGCATTCGTTATCTAAGGAATCCCAAGAGACAGAGACCCTAAATAGCCAGAAAAGAGGGTTTGGCTACCTAGGAGAGAGGATAGGCTAGCAACACCTGAAGGAGCCTATCACAAGGAGTCTCTGACGTCACCTGGTGGCACTGGCCACTCAGAGCAGTCCAGTGTGCCAGCAGCACCTCTGTTTCCAAGATGGCAGAGGTCTGGAGCACACTGGAGGAGCTCTGGGCACCTCCCAGGGGAGGTACAGGTCAGGGGAGTGGTCACTCCCCTTTCCTTTGTCCAGTTTCGCGCCAGAGCAGGGCTAAGGGGTCCCCTGAACCGGTGTAGACTGGCTTATGCAGAAGTGGGCACATCTGTGCCCAAGAAAGCATTTCCAGAGGCTGGGGGAGGCTACTCCTCCCCTGCCTTCACACCATTTTCCAAAGGGAGAGGGTGTAACACCCTCTCTCAGAGGAAATCCTTTGGCCAGGCCTGGCTGGACCCCAGGAGGGCAGATGCCTGTCTGAGGGGTTGGCAGCAGCAGCAGCTGCAGTGAAACCTCGGGAAAGGCAGTTTGGCAGTACCAGGGTCTGTGCTACAGACCACTGGGATCATGGGATTGTGCCAACTATGCCAGGATGGTATAGAGGGGGCAATTCCATGATCATAGACATATTACATGGCCATATTCGGAGTTACCATTGTGAAGCTACATATAGGTAGTGACCTATATGTAGTGCATGCGTGTAATGGTGTCCCCGCACTCACAAAGTCCGGGGAATTGGCCCTGAACAATGTGGGGGCACCTTGGCTAGTGCCAGGGTGCCCACACACTAAGTAACTTAGCACCCAACCTTTACTAGGTAAAGGTTAGACATATAGGTGACTTATAAGTTACTTAAGTGCAGTGTAAAATGGCTGTGAAATAACGTGGACGTTATTTCACTCAGGCTGCAGTGGCAGGCCTGTGTAAGATTTGTCAGAGCTCCCTATGGGTGGCAAAAGAAATGCTGCAGCCCATAGGGATCTCCTGGAACCCCAATACCCTGGGTACCTCAGTACCATATACTAGGGAATTATAAGGGTGTTCCAGAAAGCCAATGTAAATTGGTGAAATTGGTCACTAGCCTGTCAGTGACAATTTGAAAGAAATGAGAGAGCATAACCACTGAGGTTCTGATTAGCAGAGCCTCAGTGAGACAGTTAGTCACTACACAGGTAACACATTCAGGCACACTTATGAGCACTGGGGCCCTGGAGAACAGGGTCCCAGTGACACATACAACTAAAACAACATATATACAGTGAAAAATGGGGGTAACATGCCAGGCAAGATGGTACTTTCCTACAGCTGTCTCATCAGTGCCTGTGGCATCTGACTCCACTGCAGTACCTGTGGCCTTGTGGTGTGGATGTGACGCCACAATGTCGACACCTCGCTTCTTGACCTGCTGGATTCATCGGCCCCATCTTGTTCTAAGTAGCCAATGCCACATCACCTCCCCTGCAACCATAAGGAACTGACACCTCACCTCCCCTGCCCAGCAGGAGGGAGCTAATGCCTTTCCTCCCCGGTGGCAGTAAGGAAAGTATGATGCACTGGCTCCACCGACGCTCATCTCCTCGACTCTGTGCAACGTCCTTGTTACCTCATTGTTTCCCAAGGTACTGCTCCTGGGGACCGTTTGACACCATGATTGGCCTACATTCCCTCATGAGTGGCATCAGACTGTTAAAGACTCCTCAAGAGGTCATGATGGCACCAGTTGGAGCTATTGTGTTTCTAGGTCCTATACTAAGATTTAATCTTTGAAAATTTGTATCTTTGCTTGTGTATGTTGAATTTTTGTTGTTTTGGTCTTGTTGTACTCAGATAAATATTGGCTATTTTTCTAAACTGGTGTGGAGTACTTTTATGGTGTCTTCACTGTGTTACTTTGTGTTTGTGTGTGTGTGTGTGTGTGTGTGTGTGCAAATACTTTACACATTTCCTCTGAGATAAGCCTGACTGCTCGTGCCAAACTACCAAGGGGATGAGCATGGGTTATCTTAGACTCCCTTAAAACCCTGACTGGAGTGAGGGTCCCTACTTGGACAGGATGTAAACCACTGCCAACACTAGACCCCATTTCTAACACAAGTCAATTCCAGTGTTTTTAGTCATTAGGCATTCGTTTTTGTATAATTTTAACACCGATATACAACATCACTTTATCCTTTGTTTTCTTTAGTTCATTTTTAGGCTGGTTTTAATGTAAACTATTTTTTAAAACTCTATCGAGCCCACCGAGCACCTTTTTAAATGGGAATTTCTTTAAAACTGTGGTACGGGTTTACATCAAATCACAAAAATAATACTTTTTGAGTACAGTTCTAACTTTCTGACAAATTTGGTGTAATTTCTTTCAGCTGTTTTTTCTGTATTGCGTCCCAACATTTTGTATGGAGCTAATATGGGAAAACATTGTGTCCCCCCTCACCCTTCTTTTCGGCCCCTGCTTGACTTCTCAACTGGACACTTTCCAGGAAGGAGTTGAGGAGAATGAATGTTTTTTAGTAAGTTTTGTCAAATGTACTAAAGTTATTAACAAAACAAAAAAACATTTTACCTATGGAAACCCTGACCTAACTACAAGTACACAGTGATACGAACAGAGTGGCTACTTTCACTGTCTAATAACTAGGCATGAACATAATTCATATTAGGAGTCATTTACCACCCCTACATGGGTGGTGCAAAATTTGCCATGCCAAATTCACTGGTGATGTTTTGCCATGGATAAAAGCAAAACACAGCATTTCCTTCATGTGACTTAGTGTTTAGAATTTTGAGCTGCCCTGGAAGTCAGAGAGAGGGCTCATTTGAAGCTTCAAGCCCAGTCAGGGCTCCAGAAGGCTGGATACATTATCTTAAATGTCCCACTCTGTTACTTAGTGTGCACAGATCACATAATGGCTAGTGCTCTGGTGGTCCAAAGGTGAGGACCCTGAGGAACTGGTCTATGTGCCCCAAAGTGCCTGGAATGGGTCCCACAGGTCAGTACAATTCCTCTCCTGCTTGCCTGTGTAAAGGAGCAGTGAACGTGCCCCAGGTCAGAGCCTCTGCAGTCCCTGGGATGCAAGCCCTTGTCCTGGGCTACTTTCATTGACCCACTAGTTCTCAAAGTGCCCAAGACAGGCACCCTGAGGTTTGGGAAGGCTTCCTCTGCTTGCCTAGGATAAGAAGCTCTGACCGGGCTCTGGGTTGAAAAACCCTGGCTATTGTCTCTCTTCCTTGACCCGCCATGTCTCAAAGTGCCCAGAACAGAGACAATCTGGCCTGGAAGGCTTCCCTTGCTTGCCTGGGAGAAAAAGCTCTAACAGGGCTCTGAGTCAGAGCTCTGGTGGGTCTAGGGAGGAAGCCTCTGGCTCTGTACTGTGTTCCGTTGCCTGCTGTGTCACCGGGAGCCTGGAACAGTGACCCACAGGTCAGGGGAGGCCTCCCCTGTTTGCCTGGGATAAGATGTTCTGACCAGGCCCTGGGTCAGTGCTCCTGCTGTCCTTGGGGTGCATAGAGATGCTCAATTGTGTTCTGGAGTGTAGATGGAAGGGGCCATCTTTATTGCCCTTTGTGCTCCACATGTTCAGAGGGTACCTAGTGCAAACCATATGTAGATGACCTGATTCTGGGTCAGAACTTCAAAGGTAGGAGAGAAACTACCTTGCAAGTCATTTTCTGAGCCAAGCTTTTGTCTCCTTCCCTGGGTGCCTGTGCCCCCCTGGAGTCCCTCTGCCACCCGGTGGGAGGAATGGGGTGCGGCCCCTTGGGAGGAAGCCTCCACCATGTGCAGTGCAGTATGAGGGCCCTCTCCCACTAAACAGGGCAGGAATGGGTGTACCATCCCTCACATGTAAGGAGGGTGAGCAGATGGCTGGAGTGGGCACCAGTGGAGTCACCTGTAGGCAAAAAGACAGTAGTTATCTCAAGGAAGGAGCCTCCTTAGCGCTGACCTTTTTGTTGGCTGCCACCTAGGCACTCTGGTCATCAGGTCACACTCGGCCATCTGGTCACAAAGCTAGCTGACCAGATAGCGGGTGGCCGACCAAATGACTGGTGGGCTTCCCAGTGCAGTTTACTCTGACTTGTGTCTCCTCCCGGGTTCTGTAAGCCCACACGTTGTGATGACTGAGGGCTTAACCCACCTTAGCTACCCAGGTTTGGACACCAGGAAGGTGGAAAGTACTGATCTGAGGCCGATGAACTGGACTGGGGTGTCACCCCCTACCAAGAGCATGATGGCTGCCAATTGGGGGAGGACTCTAATGCCACTCTGGGGTGTAGAGCAGAGACAGTCCCTGCAGGCCAGGGCTCTAGGCACCAGGCATGGCCACCTTGCCTGCCCAAGTGAGGGTGGTGTTGGAGAGGGTAGGAGCCAGGGGATCCTGCTGGATGAACAGCTCCCATAATTCCCTGTGAGAGGCTGGTGAAGTCATGGCTTTTGGATGGGAGGCCAGGTCCCCGCAGGCCAGGTCCCCGGGCACTGGGTTGGGCCAGCTTCCCTACCACAACCCAGGGTTGAGTCACACCAAGGAGGAATCTGATGCTCCTGCAGGCTGAACTGCTCCTGTAATCCCCCGTGAAGGCCTGGACCCTGCAGTCTGGTGGTGCCAGTCAGCAGGCAGAGCCTCCTACCCTGGCCAGGGCAGGGTGGAGCCCCACTCCTTAGAATTTGCCAGGTTTAAACATATCCACCAGATAGCCTATCAGATTTATGTTGGCAAAAACATCACAAGTGATGTCTCATACTCAAGGTCAATCCAGCCAATGGAAAAGTATGGTCAAGACATTCATATGGATGTACCTATGGCGAAAAAGATTTGTATGCACATAAAGATTACAGAAGTCCTGACTCAGAAGAGCTAACCCCATTGTCAAGTTTGACTGGGGCTAACCTCTACAAGATCAAGAAAATGAATAATGCTTATTATTAAAGGCCTTAAGAACGTGTTACAGTTCCCTTGAGTGGTCCCATCACCCCATAACCATGGCAGACTGTAAATTCATCACAACTGCCTTCTAGGCTTCTACTATGTCTATTTAGGTCCATCTAGTGACCGCTTTAGTTACTTGAACAAACATATGCCATTAATAGACAATACACACAAAGAGGGGCATTGGCCAGCCCTCCTCAAACATTGTGTGTTGCCGGAGATATTCATATTTTTCATCAGTCCGCATAAACTTTAAAAGTTCTAACTGTAAAATGTCACTGGAGCTCTTACTGTTTACAGCATATTGCTTTTATTGGTCCAGTAGACACATGAGTCTGCATACTGGGTGAAAGGAACCACAGTGTCAGAGTCCATCTATCCACTACTTCCATTCACACACCTAATAAAGATAGCAGAAGCATCTACACTGCTGACCCCACTGTGAAACAACCCAACATATCAAGCCATCAATACAAATGTTACACAGCCCCTTCAAGTCTTTGCTTTGAGCCCTGGTGGTAGCATGCTTCTGTTGCATGGTGCCACAGCTCTGGGGGTGGTGGAAGGGGGGGCGTTTTGGTTTCTGGCTCTGCCTCTCTTGTCTTCACCCTGTCACACCCATTCTTTGGAGGTATGAATTGAATGCTTGAATTAATCTCAGCCACTCGCAATTGCTTTGAACCGAATTCCAATCCATTGTTTTCCCCCACCATGCCACCTCAGTTTGCACCCAGCCATATGCAAATCACTCTAGGCCAGGGATACTCAAAGTACGGCCCGCGGGCCTCATGCGGCCCCTCTGACCTTTACATGCGGACCCTTAGGCAACAGGAGCACTGGGCATCTGTTTGCTTGACTCCGCGCTAACAATAAAAATATTAAATACACACTCAATAATTTATTTCAAAGTTAATTGGTGTTAAAGAAAGGAAGTAACTAGGGCCCCCTGCACTTAACTTTAGAAACGCCTTCATTTTTAAAGACATCTTGCAGCACAAGTGTAAAACTAACAGTCTCTTCAAAATTTAAAAAGTGTATTTAGTTAACATGCAGAACCTTTTTACCTTAGTACAATTTTTTTTGTCAGTGCATTGAAATGTATTCCTTTAAAAGTGATAGTTTTCAAACATACATTTGGAGACATACATTTTAAAACATTAATTATTTCCCTTACCCTGAGAACACCACCAATAGTAAATTAAAGAGGCAAGTCACTTGGTATGGGCACTTTATGGGTGGTCTGGGTTCCTATCATACATTAACATTATAGTTTATTAAATCAAACATAGAAGCAGGTTTTGTGCAGCGCGCACCATGAATCATGTATTTTGAGGTCATCTTAAATGTGATAATGCAGAAAAAGAAGGGAAAGTGAGACTAAACAATTGCCTAGGATCACACAATTTGGAAAAGTACGTAAGCCGGGATTTCTGGTTTCCCTTTGTTTATTTCAGCCGCTAGATGTATATCATTTGCTTCTCCTACACCTGCCTTGCCACCAATCCCCCCAGCCACCCCACTTGACCGCCACTACCCTGGCATCAATGTGGCCCCCGGGTACATCACAGACCAAACTTTTTGGCCCCTGGGAAAATGTTTGCGAGTACCCATGCTCTAGGCCCTGCTCCAGTGCCAACAGTCCAACCCGAATGGTTAGGCCCGGCCCTCCCTGAACCAGAGCACAAGCAACCCAGGCCCGGCTTCCCCCTTATTAGGGCTCATCAGCCAGATATAGCTTGGTTCCAGTAGCACAGTGGGTTGTACATCTTTACATCTCATCCCTTTACCACGTGTTATTTACAACTCATGCCATTACCACACAGGTAAGTATAACTAGAGAGATAGATAGATAGTTTTATTGGCTTTATTAATTACCCTTATCACCAAATACCCACCCGTAAAACCTAAAAATACCCCAACCATCCTGTGTCTCTACCCACCCCTAAAAATACTCTTGCCACCCTAAAAATAATCTTACCACCCTACACCCCTATCCTGCCTAAACCATAAAAACACCCTTACCCCATGCCCATACTCCCCCAATACCAAAAATTCCATATATATATATCTGTTCGATGGCATGTGTAGCTGCAGATACACATGCTGTGCACATCCCGCCATCTGGTGTTGGGCTCGGAGTGTTACAAGTTGTTTTTCTTCGAAGAAGTCTTTTCGAGTCACAAGACCGAGGGACTCCTCCCATTTGGACTCCATTGCGCATGGGCGTCGACTCCATCTTAGATTGTTTTTTTTCCGCCATTGGGTTCGGACGTGTTCCTTTTCGCTCCGTGTTTCGGGTCGGAAAGTTAGTTAGAATCTCGGAAAAAACGTCGGTATTGTTTGCGTTCGGTATCGGGTTAGTTACAACAGATCGACACCGAATTTAGAAGAGTTCCGGTGGCCCTTCGGGGTTTTTTCGATCCCCCGTCGGGGCCTGGTCGGCCCGGCCACGTGGGAATTCAAGGCTGATGGAACGGACCCCATTCCGCTTCTGTCCAAAATGCCATAACAAGTATCCGTATACGGATCAGCATCTGGTCTGTAACTTGTGCTTGTCCCCAGGGCACAAGGAAGATACTTGTGAGGCCTGTAGAGCTTTTCAGTCCAGAAAGACGTTAAGAGACCGAAGAGCCAGAAGACTGCAGATAGCGTCGACGCCGACAGAACAAGAGAGTTTCGAGGAAGAAGAGGAAGCTTTCTCTATCCAAGAGTCGGACTCGGAAGAGCTCGAGGCCGAAGAAACGCCGAAAACCGTTAGTAAGACGTCGAAACATAAGACTCACGAGAAGTCAACAAAAGCCCAGGGGATGCCACCGCCAACAGGCCATGGCTTAACCCAAACAAGCGGTGACCGAGCCAAGGCACCGAAAAAGGGCACGCTGGTGTCGAAGTCCTCCGACTCCGGTCGAGATACCGCCACACAGCAATCTCGGAACCGAGACATCGGCTCTGAGAAATTTCGGCACCGTCACAGCGGCACCGAACAAATTCGGCATCGAGACACCATCACGCCAAAAATTACAAAGGTTTCTTCGGAGCCTAAAAAGACCTCTGAAAAAGTTTCGGTTCCGAAACATCCAGCCTCGGAGCCGAAAACAGGTTCCTATACAGAGGAACAAGGATTGGCCTCCCAAATGAAAAAACATAGATTTGGAGAGGAACTTCAAGCTGTAGAGCCAGACTATACTCAAAGGAGGCTCCACATTCATCAAGACACAGGGAAGATAACCACTCTTCCTCCAATTAAAATAAAAAGAAGAAAACTTGCCTTTCACGAAAAGGACAAGGAGCCACAGGCAAAGGTGGCAAAGAAAACAACTCCACCACCTTCTCCACCACCATCAGTGCACACATCACCAGTAGCAACTCCTCCACTGATGCACTCCCCAACTCATACTGTCATGAGTCAAGATGATCCCGATGCATGGGACCTTTACGATGCTCCAGTATCGGACAACAGCCCAGACTCGTACCCTACAAGGCCGTCCCCTCCTGAGGACAGTACATCTTACACACAGGTGATCGCAAGGGCAGCTGCTTTCCATAACGTCACCTTGCATTCAGAACCAATTGAGGATGACTTCTTGTTTAACACTCTAACCTCCACTCATAGCCAGTACCAAAGACTACCTATGCTCCCAGGAATGCTAAAACATTCAAAACAAATCTTTTAGGATCCTGTTAAAGGCCGAGCCATAACTCCAAGAGTGGAGAAAAAGTACAAGCCACCGCCAACAGATCCTGTCTATATTACAACGCAGTTAACTCCAGACTCAGTAGCTGTCGGGGCAGCTCGTAAGAGAGCAAACTCTCATACCTCGGGAGACGCACCACCTCCAGACAAAGAGAGTCGCAAATTTGATGCTACGGGCAAAAGGGTTGCAGCACAAGCAGCAAACCAATGGCGCATTTCCAATTCACAAGCGCTTTTGGCAAGATATAACAGAGCTCACTGGGATGAGATGCAACATTTGATAGAACACTTACCCAAGGAGTTCCAAAAAAGAGCACAACAAGTGGTGGAAGAAGGACAAAGTATCTCTAATAATCAGATACGGTCTTCAATGGATGCAGCAGATACGGCTGCAAGGACAGTAAATACTGCAATAACAATAAGAAGGCACGCATGGCTCCGCACGTCAGGTTTCAAGCCGGAAATTCAACAAGCCGTGCTAAATATGCCATTTAATGAACAGCAGTTGTTTGGGCCGGAAGTCAACACTGCTATTGAGAAACTCAAGAAGGACACTGATACGGCAAAAGCCATGGGCGCACTCTACTCCCCTCAGAGCAGAGGCACCTTTCGCAAAACACCTTTTAGGGGAGGGTTTCGAGGACAACCTACAGAAACCACAACATCACAAACAAGGCCCACTTACCAAAGCCAATATCAGCGGGGAAGTTTTCGGGGGCAATATAGAGGGGGACAATTCCAAAGAGGTAGAGGAAAATTCCAAAGCCCCAAAAGTCCTCAAAATAAGCAGTGACTCACAAGTCACCCATCCCCATCACATAACAACTGTGGGGGGAAGATTAAGCCAATTTTACAAACATTGGGAGGAGATAACAACAGATACTTGGGTACTAGCAATTATCCAGTATGGTTATTGCATAGAATTTCGAGAATTCCCTCCAACAGTCCCATCGAAAACACACAGTATGTCGAAACAACATATAAAACTTCTAGGATTAGAAGTTCAAGCATTGCTCCAAAAAGAGGCAACAGAATTAGTACCAAAACAAGAACTAAACACAGGAGTTTACTCAATGTACTTTCTAATACCCAAAAAAGACAAAACTCTAAGACCTATTCTAGATCTCAGAATATTAAATACATACATCAAATCAGACCACTTTCACATGGTTACATTACAAGAAGTAATCCCACTGCTCAAACAACAAGACTACATGACAACACTGGATCTAAAGGATGCATATTTCCATATACCAATACATCCTTTACACAGAAAGTACCTAAGGTTTGTATTCCAAGGGATACATTACCAATTCAAAGTGTTGCCATTCGGAATAACAACTGCGCCAAGAGTTTTTACAAAATGTCTAGCCGTAGTAGCTGCACATATCAGAAGGCAGCAAATACATGTGTTCCCGTACCTAGACGATTGGTTAATCAAAACCAACACGCAAAAACAGTGTTCACAACACACAAATTACGTCATAGAAACCCTACACAAACTAGGTTCCTCAATCAATTACTCAAAGTCACACCTTCAGCCGTGTCAAACACAGCAATACCTAGGAGCAACAATCAACACAGTAAAAGGAATTGCCACTCCAAGTCCACAAAGAGTCCAAACATTCCAAAATGTAATACAAGCCATGTATCCAAACCAAAAGATACAGGTCAAATTAGTAATAAAACTCCTAGGCATGATGTCATCATGCATAGCCATTGTCCCAAACGCAAGGTTGCACATGCGGCCCTTACAACAGTGCCTAGCATCACAGTGGTCACAGGCACAGGGTCAACTTCTAGATCTGGTGTTGATAGACCGCCAAACATACATCTCGCTTCAATGGTGGAACAGTATAAATTTAAACCAAGGGCGGCCTTTTCAAGACCCAGTGCCACAATGCGTAATAACGACAGATGCATCCATGACAGGGTGGGGAGCACACCTCAATCAGCACAGCATCCAAGGACAATGGGACATTCAGCAAAAACAGTTTCATATAAACCACTTAGAACTGTTAGCAGTGTTTCTAGCTCTGAAAGCATTTCAACCCATAATAACCCACAAATACACTCTTGTCAAAACAGACAACATGACAACAATGTATTACCTAAACAAACAGGGAGGAACACACTCAACACAGTTGTGTCTCCTAGCACAAAAAATATGGCATTGGGCGATTCACAACCACATTCGCCTAATAGCACAATTTATTCCAGGGATTCAGAATCAGTTAGCAGACAATCTCTCTCAGGATCACCAACAGATCCACGAATGGGAAATTCACCCCCAAATACTGAACACTTACTTCAGGATGTGGGGAACGCCACAAATAGATCTATTTGCAACAAAAGAAAACTCAAAATGCCAAAACTTCGCATCCAGGTACCCACAACATCAGTCTCAGGGCAATGCACTATGGATGAACTGGTCAGGGATATTTGCGTACGCTTTCCCCCCTCTCCCACTTCTTCCATATCTAGTAAACAAGTTGAGTCAAAACAAACTCAAACTCATACTAATAGCACCAACATAGGCAAGGCAACCTTGGTACACAACACTACTAGACCTTTCAGTGGTACCTCATATCAAACTGCCAAACAGACCAGATCTGTTAACACAACACAAACAACAGATCAGACATCCAAATCCAGCATCGCTGAATCTAGCAATTTGGCTCCTGAAATCCTAGAATTCGGGCACTTAAACCTCACACAGGAATGTATGGAGGTCATAAAACAGGCTAGAAAACCGACCACTAGACACTGTTATGCAAATAAGTGGAAAAGATTTGTTTATTACTGCCATAATAATCAAATTGAACCTTTACACGCATCTGCAAAAGAGATAGTAGGATACTTACTACATTTGCAGAAATCTAAACTAGCTTTCTCTTCCATTAAAATACATCTTACGGCAATTTCAGCTTACCTGCAAATTACGCACTCAACTTCATTATTTAGGATACCAGTCATAAAAGCGTTTATGGAAGGCCTAAAGAGAATTATACCACCAAGAACACCACCAGTTCCTTCATGGAACCTCAACATTGTCTTAACACGACTCATGGGTCCACCTTTTGAGCCCATGCACTCTTGTGAAATGCAATACTTAACGTGGAAAGTTGCATTTTTAATTGCCATCACATCTCTAAGAAGAGTGAGTGAGATTCAAGCATTTACCATTCAAGAACCATTTATTCAAATACACAAAAATAAAGTGGTTCTACGGACCAATCCTACATTTTTACCAAAAGTAATCTCACCGTTCCACTTGAATCAAACGGTAGAATTACCAGTGTTCTTCCCACAGCCAGATTCTGTAGCGGAAAGAGCACTACATACATTAGACATCAAAAGAGCACTAATGTACTACATTGACAGAACAAAACTAATTCGAAAGACAAAACAACTATTTATCGCCTTTCAAAAACCTCATACAGGAAATCCTATTTCAAAGCAAGGCATTGCTAGATGGATAGTTAAGTGCATTCAAACCTGCTATCTTAAAGCTAAAAGAGAACTGCCTATTACACCAAGGGCACACTCCACCAGAAAGAAAGGTGCTACCATGGCCTTTCTGGGAAATATTCCAATGAACGAAATATGTAAGGCAGCAACATGGTCTACGCCTCATACATTTACCAAGCACTACTGTGTAGATGTGTTAACTGCACAACAGGCAACAGTAGGTCAAGCTGTACTAAGAACATTATTTCAAACTACTTCAACTCCTACAGGCTGAACCACCGCTTTTTGGGGAGATAACTGCTTACTAGTCTATGCACAGCATGTGTATCTGCAGCTACACATGCCATCGAACGGAAAATGTCACTTACCCAGTGTACATCTGTTCGTGGCATTAGTCGCTGCAGATTCACATGCGCCCACCCGCCTCCCCGGGAGCCTGTAGCCGTTTAGAAGTAGATCTTAAACATTTGTAAATATATTACTTGAAACTTCATTATGTACATACGCATTCACTCCATTGCATGGGCACTATTACTAGCATACACAACTCCTACCTCACCCTCTGCGGGGAAAACGATCTAAGATGGAGTCGACGCCCATGTGCAATGGAGTCCAAATGGGAGGAGTCCCTCGGTCTCGTGACTCGAAAAGACTTCTTCGAAGAAAAACAACTTGTAACACTCCGAGCCCAACACCAGATGGCGGGATGTGCACACCATGTGAATCTGCAGCGACTAATGCCACGAACAGATGTACACTGGGTAAGTGACATTTTCCATATCTATCTCTATATATATATATATATATTTATATATATATCCTTAAACATATTTACCATTCATAGTAAATACACCAACAATTGCATGCGTGGTAACAACATCATTGTAAAGGATGTGTCCCAGCACAGTGAGCAGGTGATGTATGTTTGGGTGGTTCAGTGAAGACCTGGCCTGCCGGTTTGGTCTGGATTGTTCAGAGTGAGCAGAGTCAAGGCTGATTTCGATATGGCTGGGTCTAAATTTGGATTGCCCAGTGGGTGAAAAATGATGGATTGGGATGCAGCCTCAAACCATCGGCAATGGCTGAGATTAATTCAAGCTTTCCATTCTTCACTTTATTTTTTTGGTGTCTTGAGTGTGAATGGTATGCCCAGACATGGGTCTCCTGCTCACTGTGCAACTGGAATCTAGCTAGTCCTGGCTGATGAGCCCATAATAACGGTGAATCCAGTCCTGGGTTGCTTGTGTTCTGGTTTTGGGAAAACCTGGCTTGGCAGTTCGGGCTGTACTGTTCCCAATGCAGCGGGGTCAAGGCTGATTTGCATATAGCCGAGTCCAAATAGAGGAGGCATGGTGGCAAACAATGATGGCCTTGTTAAGGCGTCCCATTATGACTAATTTACTCTCTCTGGGACTTGTTTTAGGCCAATGAATCTTTTGACCCTGATTGAAGACACCTTAGGATGAAATAACTAATCAACATGTCAATTAATATGTCAATAATGTCATCAATATTTACCATAATAAGACAATTCAGATTAGTCAAAGACATTAATAAAACTCAAACTACCATGACCTTGCAGGCATGAATAACCACACCAGTTTAGTACTATTATATGAAGTTTATTCCCTGTTGCTTCCAATTCTACTAGTAAGTTTATTAGTCTCAAAACCAAGAAACACATTAACATAGTCACAATATGGAAACTCTGATAAGATTTCATCAAGGCAAGAATCATGAATATTAGAATATAGCACAACGTCAACATAGGTTATCCTTGGCAGAGAATCATTATCACATTATTCAACAAAGCACTGAAGCAGTCATTTTGTCTAATTTAGTCTGTTTTAGTGAACCCCTTATCTAACCTTGAATTAGCATTGGCATGTTGGGCTTCATGCAAAAGAATTTGGTAACACCAATTTGGAAAACATCTAACTACGGTCTCTGTCAAAAGAAGCCGTTGGTACCTAGAAAGGAAAGGCAATCGGACAAATTACAGTTTCATTGTCATATAGTTACCCTCCGTATTGAGTCAGCATACAGGTTCGGTCTTAGTCCTCAGGACATCAGTTGATTCGCCATCAGCCAGGAATTCAGCAGTCGGGTAAAGGGTACTTCCCTCATAAGGAGATAAAGTGTATATGGGCAATATAAGGGCAAGGATGGTTTGAAAAACCAAACAGCAAAGTCTCTATGCAGAGTGACAAAGTGTCTGGGTCATAGCAAAATTCGCAACATCATCTCCCCCTCCTCTCTCCTAGTCTCCTATTCTGATTTACTTCCTTGTGTCAAGGGTTTTTATCCCTTTTCTGTTGTACAATACCCTAAGTTTAAATTGGTTGTGGTCAGCACCCCACTATCTCCCTCCAATAGGGTTTCAATGACTTAATTACATTTGTCACCCCATAACAGTTCTCACGTAGTTTATTGGTCCTTATGATTGACGTCTTCAGCGGGTAGAATGTCCGGTATGATTTCATACTCTCGTGGTCCTCTTTGCCTCTTCAGTCAGTAGTTCCATTGCCTGTACCGGTTCAGGCGATGTTATACCTGCGAGTAGTCTACACTGTTGCATTTAGCAAGAATGTTTCACTAAGCAAGTCGAATTTCATGAGAACGGATCTACTACAGTTACATTCATCTTCTAGCTTTGGAAAAATAGGAGTTCCTTGTCCTTCAGCAAGTTAGCACACTGCACGTTAGAAAAACACATTTAATATGAAACCAGGCAGCTAGGCCTCGACTCATGCTAACTAAGGCCTAATAATTTATTAGCAGAACTTTAACATATAACCTTTTACTATTAGTGCAAAATCATACTCTAACATAACATTTCATCATTATTAATCAGTTTCATTAGTCATTGTATATATTGGTGGCCACTCCCCGTGGGCACTTTTCAAATGCACGTTTAGCAAAATACATTAATACTTTTTCTATGCGGCATTATAACGCATTAGTTCATAAACATTTCATATTAATTTCTAAGTATATAAGCTGAGCTCTCTCAGCCTAAGATGCGGGCATAAGTTCTCGTCAGTGGCTGAGATTAATTCAAGCTTTCCATCCATAACTTTGTTTTTTGATGCTCATTCTTTGGAGGCAGCAGCACATTCAACTGGTGTTTGCCACTGCCACACGTCGGTACTATGTACCTACCAGCCTGTACTCTATGGATAGAGGCCGCATAGCACTCAGTGTCGGTTGGTGCAATTAAAGGCACCTTGGTCATTAAAACATGCAGGAAATCCTTTTCATGCTATGTTAATTTGAAATCTGCTTTGAGCCCTGCCTTGACAACTTACTTATATGTATCGATAAACCGGTCTGAATTAGAGTGTGGTTTCCACTGACACACCTCCTAAAAATGCATTGCCCGAACGCTGAGCTTGCTGCTTTCCTCTTCTCTCACCATATCCCCTGTGAGGTAATCTGCTAGTTGTGTGAAAGACTTCGAAGTGCAATAAGTGTCCTGCAACCTGCTTTCACGGACGTTTATATGGCCAGCATTCCCGAGGGCCTCGCTGTGCTTTTTCACTTTAAGCTACCTTCTTTCCAGCCAGATGCACTACCAGTCAATCCACATTTTTAGACAGTGCCGGCCCCATGTTTCTGACCGACCCGCTGTGTTATCTTAGCTCCTGGTGATCGTGTTCATGAGTGACCTCGTACTTAGAACTATTTCTTTTACAACTGACACTGCCCTGTGCATATATGTTAGGTTCCCGAGATTCCCTTTCCTGGCAATCTTCTCACGTACCCCTAACATGGGAAGATCACAAGATTGGGGTTGCATATGACTTGTCTGTCACTGCTGTGCAATCATCACAACAACAAGCAAGGCTGGCAAATTACATGCTGAAAACCTTCTGAACTGCTTGTCCTGCCCAGAAACATATTGCCTAGGCCGCATAGCAAAGTACAAGAACACAAGTATTCTCCTGTGCCTAAGAGAAGTAACGGTGTCTCAGTTTATGGTAGAACTGTATTTAACTGTGTCCTATGTCATTTACTAACCTATTTAACAGAGGATGAATAAAAGTAATATTCTGTTCGTAAAGTATTAGCATTGGCTGCATGATGTTCTAATGCATGTGAATTGTCTCTGATGATTTTCAAAAGTGTTAGTTTGACCTCACTACCTCCTTGAAGTGAAAGAAAGTACTTGGACATTCAGTCCAATGAACAGGAAAGATGGATTTTTAATACCTAATGAAAAAAACAAGAAATTAGGCTGTTTTCCACGACAAGGGGGTAATAAAACAATCAAGTTAAGAAGGTGAACAGGGATAAGAAGAGGGTGTACTAAAGGACACAGATTCAAAGTATGTAATTGAATCTGAGGCAACTCAATCTGACATAAACAATGAGGATTTTATCAGGAATGTGTTCGTCGATTGTCAGGGAAGTAGGCAATAACCATGCTGGTGTAGGATAGCTTCTAAATCCAAGGATCTTGTTTATTATGTGGGAAGTTAGTACATGGGAGATAGAAATGAAACCTGAATGAGAAGCAGATACATAATGTTGAGTTTATATTAATAAAAATAATAATCAAACAAAAAATTCCTTCCATACATATTTTGTAGTTCTCTGAATAACCGTCATTGACTTTAGGTTGTACAAGTAAAAGCAGATATGGAGAAATATTTCCTACAAGAAGGAGCTGGGTTGCACAAGGAAAAACAGATGTGCGTAAACTCTGCAAGGAGGAGGTCAGATATCTTTGGTGTGTCTGGCTATTGAATTTGCAATTGCATTCATATAGCAATTCACAACCCTGAGGAGGCATGGAAAAGAGTTAGCTGACTGGCAGCATTCTACACTGTGGGGGATTGCTTATTGTACGAGTGTTGAAATTGCTAAGAGCCATATGTGGGATCTGGCTTAATGCCGTACGTGTTTGCCAAGAGTGCTCCTCTTATTTTGTCTAAGGACACTGCTCCGAAACATGTCACAAGAAAGATAGAGTGCATGCATTTTACATCAATATATCTTGAAATCAATGAAGTAAAACATTTTTGGAGGGTGAGGAAGAGGAGGGAGGTGTATTTCACTTGTTTGAAGGGTGAAGATGAATCCAAGGAGGATTACAACCTCCAGTGGAGGGCGAGTTGAGTGATTTGACTCTGATGACAGCTGAATAAAAGAAAATCCGGTTGCAAGCTCAAGGATTTAAGAAGTAGTAATACTAAATTCAGTTGTCTACAAAGCTTAGATTCCAAAGCATTTTTCAGAGGCATTTCAATCTCCTAGTCAGTGACGCAAAAGCCAGGGGCATAGAGCAAAAGGCAATCACAACGTGTGGTTTTATTTATTACTTATCTGCATTACATTTGTTAGCAGAAACTGGCTTGTTGAATTGAACATCTACACTTGCTCTGATCCGAGTTCTTTTTTGGCTCCTAGAGACATTATGTCAACAAGTAGGGCTGATAAATATATATTTTTTTTTACCTGGGATGCAAATAGCATACCGTAGTCTTGACTGTGCTGCTGGTAAAACTCGTGGCACATAGAACTGATCTTGAAATCAGGAACAAAAGTCAAATAGGCACCATTGTAACGTCACTCATCAGTTCAGTGCTAACAAGCACAAGAATGCCTGTGCTTTTATTAGCACCACATTGACCCCTAAATGCTGCCTGTAAATAAAGAACATAAAGTTATGCCATATTCTGCTTTGGTAAATACCTTCTATATTAGCGAATACTAAAAGTTGTAAAAAGAAACTCTTTCCATGATAAACCCATCTTTGAGGAAGTAGATAAATCTGGAAGGACACAAGTATAAATGTTGATCAGTCAGCAGCAGGCGAATTTTATTGCAGCTGCCTTGTTTGACTTCACCACCCAATCACCTCACAATTTCGGAAGGACCTTCTTGGCCGGGAGGGTAGTCGTTTTCTAGTCCATTGTCATCACATCTTCTCTGTTCTTCCCTCAGATGAAATCTGCTCTCTCCTCCAGTCTGAATGACCTATATGGCCAGCTGCCCCTGATATCCTTTAACACGCTTTATGAAGTTGTCACAATTGCATTTCTTCCTTACTACTCATCTATTGTTCTCTTGTCCTTCATGTATTTTCTCATAGTCCTTGATGACCTGTGATGCCTATGCAATCTGTGCACAGGTGATAGGCTCCTGATATGCCGCATTAATCTAAAAAACTCATTCCTTGCCACAGATCACTGGAGTGCCAGAGACCCGTGCATCAATGATACTACGAAACATGGAAATTCGATTGTGTCTCCCCTGAAACCTCTATCTATTAAGGTAGTATGCCCAGGGATAAGAGCTGCGTGACATCTCCGTTGAAGGCGCCACCATTTTGTGTTCCACCGTGGTTGCAAGCCGCCTTCAGTAGGAATGATGAGACTCATTGCTGCACTATTTGATCTTCATTTGGTGACTTGAAGAGGACTCCCACATTTGAAAGGGGCCTCAGGTGAGCCTTGGAAGGAGAGTTGGACAAGGTCCCGGCTGCACATATTTCCAACCAGGAGTTCCCTTGGCCCTCCTTCTCGCCCTGCTCAACCCCACCCCCATAGGGCTAATATAGCGATCTATATTCAAAGTACACTGTCGTCTTTCAAAAACTGAGAATTCATTTTGTGATCGTCGTTTTTTTTTGTATTGAAGATGTAGTCTGTACAAAAGATTTATTGAGCTCAACATGTTTAGAATTCGGATACATACAATATTCCATACTTAAGATTCACTGTGCAATCCATGATCAGTATTTCTCGCACACTCCAAAAGCCAGGATTCGTTGCTTATCATATGCTTACATTTAATTTGGTATTCTGTGGTCAGAGAAAAACATTGTAAATCACTTGTGCAAAATAGCAGAGCACGCTCCTCGTTGAGAACGGCAGAGCACGGTCCGTGTTAATAATAATTTGCCTAGACTTTCAGCTTGGTCCTTGGCAGAATCCTTATTTGAAGTTTTATGCCCGTGCTTTAAAGTGCAAAATACCGATTAGTCTAATCACCCCTGCAGCCGCGCACCCCTTGATATTGACCTGCAATCATCCCTCCTGCATCAAGGAACAATGGGAGGTCTGTTGAATATGAAGTACGGAGGAAGAAAGCATTTTCCTTCGAGCGTTGAAAATGAGCAAAAGAAATGTGAAATATTGTAATTTACAGCGGCCTTTCGCAACCATTACGTTTCCTTCATTAATCAGACTGTCATTTTTTTCTTTCAAGCTGCGAGTTTTTGATTGAGTGAAAATAATTAAAAAAATGGTGATTTTGATAAGGTGTTAAAATGGTCAAAATGAGGCTCCGCGGGAACAAAAAGATATATCGCGAGCGTATGTATGAGAGGGAGAGAGGTGGCTGCCCTGTCCCAGTAATTGAAAGCCAGAATGATGGCGGGGGTTTAACAAGACATGTCAAGGGTGCGTTTATCAACCAAACAGATGCTGCAGCACGCAGCCCTCCGGCCCATTATTCTGCTGGGAGGGAGGCGGCGACTTCTTGTCAAGGTGAGCAGAAACTCACTGATTCACAAGAAGGTTTTCTTTTATACTGATCCGTTTTTGAGCTGGTGTTTTACACATGATCCTCCTGTTACTGCATGAACCAGAGAAAGAAACAAAACTAACGAGGGCACCACATTGGAAATGATTGTGAAGTGCGTTTTATCCCTCATCATGTTATACGTCTGCATTCTCAAATTTGCTGTAAAATCCTTTGGGAGATTCACTAGCCATGTTCTTCAACCTTATTTTCCGTCCCATGTGTGTTCAGTGTTATTAGTTATTTATTTCAGGGGTAATGACTTCGGTTAACAAAGGAATTATTGGCAGCCACACTCTTGACTTACCTGATACCTAATATCCCTCTTCGTTGAGAAATAGGTCAAATGAGCAATGGAATTCATCTTTTCAGCTTAGGGTGCACTGTAGTTGAGCACACCGATCAGTCCTTGACCCAAATTCGGATATTCCCACCTATAATATATTCCAGTGTCAAAATGATGAGACTCTCAGTTTTGCAGGAGTGGAGAGGGTCGAGCTGCAAGATCAGTAGTACAGAGCTTCTCTCACCATACCAGTATTGTCTTTGGGGACCACCGGTAGTGTGGCAGATGTGGGGCACCTGCTGCAAACTGACAGATCTCCTGCTCCCTCACATTGTTGTTCCTCCTCTCATTTTGAGATAGGAGAAGCACAGGGTTTCCGAGGGCTGGGTCTCCGCTAGCTCCGCGGTAAGATACCATTCATACCTTGTCCATCTGCCAAAGGGCCCTTGACTTGGAGGTTTGGAATGCTTGTCTCATATGGGACAGGCCTTCAGATGCTGATTTTTATGGCCTATAAGAACAAATTCCCCATTGCGCAGGGGCATTTTGACACTGCAGAGAGGGGCTGCCCGTGTCTTATAGTCCTTTTAAATAAACACACTGGATACTTCTTCAGTTTTTCTAAATGTAGGTTTATTCCAAAAATTGACCCACAACTACTCTCCAACACGTCCACATTCAAAGTCCAATCGTCCCAAATCATTACATCTCTGACACACATACCGACATACAAAGATTCCATCTTGCAAGAAAATAGATAAACTACAAATTTACAATGAAAGAACTACAACTCCCTTGTAACACCATCCCCATTCCATAAAACAAAATAAAAACAATATTACATGGAAATAAAGCACATTGGTAAGGCAAATAGAAAAACTGCAAAAACAAAATTGCCCATTCACGATGTAACATAATCTCTGAACCTGACAGGAGCAGTTCTAACTCCACTGCTCTTTATCAAATACAGCCATCGCCACTTCCTGTACTAACATTACCATCTCCTATACTAGGAGCATTGTCCGCATTTTCTTGTACATCGCTGGTTCCAGAGCTCCAAAATGATACCAAAGTACTTTACTCACCTCAGCACCATCCACATTTTGACCATTGAGTTTGTTTTTAATGATATCAGTTTGCTCATTATTAAGTTTAATAAGTGTGTTTTCATTCCACCACCCTTTATTTTGTAGTAGCACAGCCCATTTGGAAACATGCTCAACTTTTGTGGGTTTAGAAAATTTTGACTCCCCCCTTCATTACACTCAGTTTTTTCAGCAGCACCCAATCTCTTTGCCACACATCTATTTCTTCCACATGTTTCACTGTGTCAAAGTGTTTCTTACACACTTCTCGTTTGTTTTTTACATGTTCACGAATACCTTACAGATTCAATTTACTGTCATGGTATCCTACCTTTTTACTTAGCCACCCAGGGTTAAGTCGTCAATGGTTTTCTACCTCTCAGCGAAACAAATGGAACAACCCGCGGTACTGTGAGGTGTTCTGTTGTAACTCCACACCTTCTGTTGCAAATAATCATACACATTTAATTTGTTAGCAATTGCCATCTGCACACCCTCCTTCAGCATACAGTTTGCTCTCTCCCGAAGCCCATTAGAAGAATGACTATACAATGGCACTTTAACATGCCTGACAGCATGCTTCTTGAGAAATATCACCATTTCATCAGAGACAAAGTTTGTTTCATTATCCATTATAGTATCCTTTGGTGGACCAACTACTTGAAACAAATGCTCCATAAATGTAACAACTGTACATGTACCAGTCACCCTAACAAAAGCAAAATACAATCATTTAAAAAAATAGTCAACCGCTGCAACAAGATATTTGCTTTCATAGCTCAAAATATTGAATCAACATGTGTGAGCGCGCCCTCAGCTTATCTATGTAGTTATAATAATTAGTAAGCGGACGCATCCCTAAGGTCGATGAACCTTTTGACTTGTTTAAGATATATACCAGAAGCAGCATATAAGACACAACAATATCAAACAAAACAAATCATTAGAGAGTCAGTGAGGAACGCACCATGACCCATTTGGCCATGAATAAGCACACCATTTAATATCAATTACATGTTTATTTCCCTATATTAACAATGCTAAGGTCACGAAAATTTGTCTAAAAACCAAATGGTACAAATACAGAAAAATCACAGGTTGTCCAAAACGCTTAAAGAATCTGAAATTAAACAAAGCAATTAGAACAATAATTTCAATAGCGAAAACAAATCATTAGTAGCAATATTTGAGCAAGAGAACTAATATATATTTGTTCAGCAATAAAATGACGTCCGATTATAGGTGTAGAGAATACACCTCACTAACTTCAGATTGGCATTAGCATGTTGGGCTTCATGCAAAAGTTTTAGTAACAAATTTAGAAAACATCTATGCTATAGTGCTATCAAAACAGCAGTTTGTACCTGGAAAACAAAAGACAAATAACAGTGTACAGTCCATTCATATTACCTATTCCTAAAGAAACAGCAAGACAGCGTTAGCTTCTTCAGGTCATCAGCATGAGGACAGGGGGCAGGGAAAGGGGGACGGTTTAGAATTTGGACTATAAGATCACTAAACCATCAGATTATTAGTTCAACATTGAACAGGCAAAGTAAACTCAGAAAAAAATAAAATACCAGCACTTCGATAGACTGACTGGCAAGGCACGAAGTGTCAATGCGACAGGTCACAATAAGAATGCACAAGTGAGCAAAAACTCTCAGCACATAGCTGTTAAGGTAAAACTATCACATGTTTGCTATTGGTCAGAAGCATCAGGTGAAGAAAGAACATCCAATTACAAGAACATTAGATATCGCCAATGTACTAGAAAAGATACAAGAAAACATTGGCAATGTGATGATTGGGTCATCTTCTTTTGCGTAACGCCAACCTATACTAAATGTATCATCCCACTCGTCCTTCAGTCCACGATCAGTCGACCCTTTTGTTCGGCACATTCCAACTACGAGACAGTGGTTACAGAGATTGTAGAAACCTTTAAAAACACATAAGTTCCTCAAAAGAAATACATTTTGTTAGTGCAAAACTCTAGACATGTAACGCAAACAATAGAACTTGTTATGCAGTGGACATAGTATAATTTCCTAAATTACATCTTTCAAAACTTTTGCAGGCAATCAACTTTATCTGTGGCCATGCTTGCTTGAAGGCCTCCTGTTAGCACAAGTAGGATTCATATTATTTAGCCATTATTATAACAGAGCAATGCATTTAAAACAAATAGAACTCTCAATACAATATTAGTACATTATTTGTGAAAGACCATAAATGGGGTTTTACATATGATGGTGGCCAATCAAGTAGGTACATTATGTGTGTCACGTTACTTTCAACTTTAATAAATTTCATATATTAAAAACAAATGCAAGAATACCAGAAAATAATTATTAATGTTGATTTCAGTGCTCACACTTGCTAAGTCAATACCTATTTTCTCCCAAGATTCACTGGGCCATTCAACAGGACTTAAAGGAGAAGTATTAACTTTCCAGTGTCTGTCCAAACACAAACATTCAGCATGTTTATCAGTATAGATCTGAACTTGATTATCAGTTCCAGGCCAACAATAATGTCGCTTGATCTTCTATTGCTGTTGCAGAAATTCCTAAATGTCCCTCCTGCACAAGAAAAATTATTTTAGCACGTAATCTAACTGGTGGCACAAATGTTTCCTGTCTCATAACTACATCATTTACTAACAACAATTCCAATGCTACTTGTGCAAAAGACTTCAAGTCTAAACTCATACTTCTGTCCCCAGGCCAACCACTTACCATATACTTCTTAACTCTGCAGAGCCACTAGTCACTTTCTCAATTTTTTTCTCCATCCCTCTTCTGTGATGTTAAAATGTTTAATGATGTCTGAAATAGTCCTAACACACTCATCTTCTTAAATAGATACACTCTGTTCCACAACATCTTTCACTGGCAACTGTGAAAGGCAGTTAGACCTAATGTTCTTTGCTCCAGTTACATATTTAATATCAAAGTCAAACTCCTGCAACCTTGACAATAACCTACATGAAGCCTTTTTGGAGCAAATATCTCCCAGCATATATATCAATGGTCTGTGATCTGTGGCCAAATCAAATCCGTTTCCCCAAATAAACAGTTTCAACTTTACTGCTGCCCAAGAACAAGCAAGCGCTTCCCTCTCAATTATGCTGCAATATTTTTCAACTGTATTTAACACCTTGGATGCTGCTGGAGCATTTCCTTTCTTCCCAGGAATCAATGTCTGATGAGGCCAAGGTATTTTAGGATGAAGCATAATGGTGTGGAAAACCAGAAAACAGATTTCAATAAGAGCCAAGTCAATTACACATTATGATCAATTTGGCCATACAAGGAAAACACCAAGGGATTTTATTACAAACCTAAGCTCAATATCATGTAGACAATTCTTAAGACAAACTTATAACGATAGAGTATCAACAAAGGTTGACCAAGGTAATGAAATAGGTTGAGGTGAACTAACATTAAGAGAATTAGGCACTCTACAAATATCATAAAAAAACATCAGCAGAATAATCCGATATACAGAAAACATGCATTGCTCAGTTTTGATCAGCATTTAGGTCAGTTTAAATCATTAAGGTTCATCTTAGTTTAGGCAAGGGAATACCTTACCGATTACCTAATCTGGGATTAACATGTGCTGGGCGGGACACATGCAGGCATAAGACAAAAAAAGGAAACAGATTTTGGGAAAAGGTAATCTTGGGTAACAGGTCACTAATTAAGTTGGGCAAAAAGTAAGTGAAAAGGGAAGGTGTCAGCATTTCAGAAGCTCAGGAAAGAGTCTTCGTCTTAGGGAAAAATCTCTAAGTCTCAGCAAGGCTCTTCAAAGGGACAAGGGCAGAGAGGACAATACCTCTCAGAGTCCAAGAGATTCCACCTGCATCGCAGAATGGCAGAAAGGATTCTGCATCTTCTCTTTTGGAATTCTGACCAAAGTCGAATTGGGGAACGGTATATTAAAGTTCAGAGGGCAAGATGATTTGTCAGTTCATCAGTGCACCTTACGTTGAAGGGGTATCATCCAATAGAAATTGATCATGCAACGCAAGCTTGAAACATTGGTATGGTTTCCCAGGTTTGTCATAGGAATGCTGCCCATCTGTACTCTTTCATGCAAGGTTTTCAACAATTGTATGAATTGTTAGTGTAAAACAATAGACATCTATTAGCAAGCTTTTATTTTTATAGGAATTAAATCTGTAAGAAAGGTATATGTTAGCAAGATGACTTGACATTTTCTGCACATTCACAAATACAGGGCCTAACAGGCTTCACTTGGGTTAATGCAAGTGAGTTAAAACAGCACATTAATACATTCAAATAAACACTTCAATACGCAAACCTATAAATTCAGCATTAATAAACATTCATTAGCATTCATGTTACAGTAGCTTTGAACGTAATAACTCTTAATACATTTCAATTAATGTGGCGCATAACTGCATTTCTCTAATATTTGCATACAAATTTAATACACTTTTCATGAGAAATATAATATTGTTTTAATGCACACTATTACTTTAGACTCTAAAATATAACATAATAGATTAATTCTTCAAACATGCAATGTAATCTCCGTACCCTATAGGTTTAGATAACTAGTCGATGGTGAATGCACAGTAACATGGCCTCTCAATACATCACATTACAATCAAACTGTTACTACTTTGATTATCCTAATGCCTGAACAGTCACATATGGATGATTACTGTGACATGAGGGACAGTACTAAGATTTATGTAAATGCAATAATATATTCTTTACCCTTCATGAAATGGTTCAGCACAGCACCCAAATATGAGTTTGCATCAACCGTAATAACACAATTTTCACCTTGAGTAAATGGTTTAATTGCTGGAGTGTTTATAATTAAATCTTTGTTTCTATCAAAGGCATCTTGTACATCATACCGTACAAACAGTTTTTTTTAACATTGATCTTAGGGACTGTATACATACACAAACCTGGCATATTATTCAATTAATCCCAGAAATTCGCTGAGAGAATTTTAATCTTTTGGCACAGGTGCATCAGTAATGGCGCTCACCAGGGACATCTTGGGTTTTATGCCCCTGTGTGAAATGTTATGGCCAAGATAATCAAACCAAGACAAAATCCAAATGCTCATAATGTTGTTCAAGATTTTCAGTATGAACTAGTACAGTAGTTCCCGGCCTATGGTCGTGGTCCCCTGAGGGTCTGTGAAGCCTCCTCTGGGGATCCGCAACAGCTTGGAAAATTAAACAATATTAACAGATTAGGTTCCCAGCTTTCAGTAATGACTTAGTGGGGGGGTCCTGGGACTCCAATAATGATTCAGTGGGGTCCCCGGATTCCAGTAATCACTAAGTGGGGGTCCACAGAACTCAAAAGGTTGGGAGCCACTAAACTAGTAGGTCGCCTTTGAAAACTTGAATGCCGAGCTCACACCCAAATATTTCATCCGTAAATCTGTGAAAAAACCTTGCAGGGGATGTCAGCCCAAACCGCATCCACATGTACATTTATGCCACAAATGGGGTGATAGATATTATCATCAGTTGAGATTCTTTTGCTAATGAAATTTGATGATATGCTGGCCGTAGGTCTATGGTAGAAAAATATTTGCTACTATCTAAACTTGCCAGGATATCATGAATCCTTGGTAAGGGATGACAGTCAACTAGTATATTATGCTTAAGTACCCTCAGATCAGTACACAAACGTAGGTCTCCAGATTTTGTCCATGAAATAACAGCTGTGAAATCCCACTCTGATTCTACAAGTGTGATTATCCCTTGCTCACACTTGTCTAACAAACGTTTTAAATCATTCTTTACAGAAATGGGTACAGTTCTACCTTTTTGTGTTATAGGTATGGCATTACTTTTCAATTTTACCTTGTGCTCAAAACCTTTTACAATTCCTATACTGTCTTTGAACAGGTTTTCATATTTTTTAATTAAAACCTCCAATATTCCATTTTCATCATGCATATGTGAATATTATATTAACAAAATCATGCATCTCCAAGAATTGCCAGTTCCTCATGCCCAGGTTTAAGCTTAATTCCTAACCTGGCCTGATCTTGCCAGCCCCTTATATTTTATCCATTTTCTGCTACATATATTTTTGTAAATGTCTCTGCCTTTAAAGTTCAAAACATTCATAAAGTATCCTTTCGTACTATCAAAATCTCCTTTAGGATTGACATCTGTTTGTTTCCAAAACTCATTTGACCTCAATCTGACAAACATAATATTAGAAAGAAAGGTGGTTGTTAAACCCAATCAGCCATTATCACCATATTGAAAATGCCAATAATAACTTCACACATCCGTCCTTTACACTTGTTAGCAATACATCCTTCAAACTTGACATATTATTTGCCATGTGTTTTTGAACCTCATCAATAACCAGTTTCAATAGCCTTTTTTTCAGAAGTTTTGAAAAAGACTGGTTCAGATTTTGGCAGTGCCGAAATCTAAATCCCATAGGAAACAACGGGATTTAGACTTCGGTGGACAGGATATCTGTTACCGTTATGATAGTGTAACCTCTCCTCCAAAATCTAAATCAGGCCCTTACTCTGGTTTGGTGTAATACATGCCTCATCATCATCTGCGTCGCACACAGCAGCTACTTTCATAATACTTTTAAGATACTCAGCTAAAATGTTTGACGAAATGAGTGATCAATACTTCTAGCTATGTCCATGACCTCACCTAATGATGTTTTTTACACATTAAAATACGGTCTTGAATTTTCTAATTTGAACAATTAAAAACGAACTGATCATGTTAATACACATCTAGATGAGATCCAAATTCACACTGTGCAGCTAGTGCTCTTAACACTGCTAAATGGTCTTCCACAGTTTCATCTATTAGCTGTCTTCTTTTAAAAAAAATTATGCCTCTCCAGCATAACCGATAGCGCATCAAAATACTGTCTACTCATTGGGCCTACCACTTCTACATAAACACATAAACATCCCATCCTCGCTGCCAAAATTATGTCATATAGGCCTTTTAAATGAACAATCTGGGTACTACTTCAGTTTTTTATAAATGCAGGTTTATTCCAATAATGGACCCATGGCTGCTCTCCACCACTGTCACATTCAAAGTCCCATTGTTCCAGACGTGACATCTCTATCCTCTAGAATCCTGTTATAACACACTTACTGACCTACAAAGACTCCATCTTACAAGAAAATAGATAAACTACAAATGTACAATGAAAGAACTACAACTCCCATGTAACACCCAACTAAGAGCTTTGTTCTTGTCCAGGGTATACTCTGGCAATTGAATGCACCCTGGCATATAAGGCTGCTTAACCTATAGGCTGTAGAATATTCAGGGTAGCACAGCCAGATTGATCTTTGGACTGAGAAAGGGTCATGCTGGTCAAGATGAATTACATGCTAGTGAGGTCTAGAGTAGAATTTGAAGTACTATGCTTGACCAGTTGGGAACTATGGAATACTAGTCCTGGTTACCTTAAATCTGTATTCTGAAGTCACAGACGCTGCACAATTCTGAGGTCAAGTTCCGGAAGCAAAGTCATCAAATATAGAACTGCTGATGTTTGGGTAAGCAGAAATTTGCAAACTGTACAGAGAAACAATTTCTACATAGCAGTGCCCAAGGAATATGCCAAGAGTGGGATACTAGGGCGTCAGCAAAAGCATGCAAAACATTTTTCAAAAGGCTGCATGTGGTACCCAGCACACCTTTTTGATGTCTTTCCAATAATCAGTTTCACTTTGGCCAGCTCTCTGCCCTGAAACAACCAGACGAAGGTAGAATTTGTTGAGTGGAAATGTCAATAAGGCATAACAAGAAAATTAGGGCACCAGTGCACAGCTGCTGGAGAAGTGTGGGGCCGAACATTGAGTTCTACAGGACTGGTGTACTGAACAGTGTTGTGCTAGTGTTATAAATGCAGATGGTGCAAGAAAATAGGTTCCAGATCAGCTGAGATGAAGAACTGGTAGAAGAAAACCCATGTCACATGGGGATTGCCCTAATCAATAGTGAAGGCAAGCAGTCAGGGGATGGTGAAGAACCTGAAGAGAGATCGGAGTAGCATAAAGCCACAGTGTAGTGTTTTGCTGAAGCCTCCCATCCAGTTGATGAATCCTACCTTTTTTTTCTGCTTTGCAAATGCTAAATCCTGCACAGTGGTAAATCTGGCCTAGCGTTTAGAGCTGGCATTGTTTTAAGGTTCCTCGATTTCCTGGCTGTATCTAAAAACATGTATTAGTATTAGTAAAAGCTCATTGTCAAAAAAGAAGCAACCTATGCATAGGCATCCTCCTAGTGCCCTTTGTTTAAGTAAGCAACTTGGTAAAGAACACACCGTTTTAAAGCTTGTGCTCTACAAGCAACCTCAATACTTTAATGAACATTGCAAAATATTCTGCTCATCCACCTGCATGTGCTCATTGTCATTTGAAGCCTTTGAGTTGCAGGAGTCTACAGACCTGGAGGGAGAAACGCTGTTCCAAATTATAGCTGTCTTAATCATCTAGTCTATTATTCTTGTGTCCCTTGCTTCTCCTGACATCTTTCCTCTGGCTCCTAGTGATCTAATTGCCACTCCTCCTTTAAAACAAACTCTGGCTGTCTCTGCCTTAACTTTCTGGAGCACCAAAAGGCATTATTAGCCCACCTAAGGGAAAAACCTCTGGTGTCACTGACACCCTTGAAATCTAGGGGAAGGGAACTGAATGTCCTGGGGAAATAGCAGAAAGGAAATTTGAGGACACACTCAGGTCTGAGGAAACCATGTGAAAAGGGGTTAAGAGAGGCTGACCACCCAGTACCACCTCCACCTCCAATTGCGGTACCCTCCCCAGAGTCCATCAGTCCCTACTACTGAAAGTCTGTAACTGGTCCTTACAAATCCTACAAGGATCTCCCAATACCTGTTCCTGGGACTTCTCTGCCCTCTCTCTAAACACAGGCCTCACACTGATTCAAGGACATGGTGTCAAAGTTTATGCACACTAACCTTGTATCTGCCATTTCAATGCACAGGTAATGTTGTGTTTAGCCTGAACTTCTTGTTTGGTTCAAGAAAGTTGGAACTGCAGTGTGAAAATTCTACACCATTTGCCACCAGTTGTCAGGCCACATTTGCAGGGCCAGAGGACAGGCACAGGCTATTCAGCCACACTCATGATGGTGTGCTGGGGTCCGTCTGGGCAACTACACCCTTCCACACTCGACTCCCAGGGTAGTGAGCAGGCTTTCAAAGGCATCTCAGGGACGTAGGGTAGGAGGACAAACATGAACTCTGAACTCAATGGCCATCCAACAAACCCAATAATATTCTGTTAAGCCAAGTGGTTTTTTTTCTGTAAAAGAGAATTGCTATAATAAAACTACATAATTAACTAGTATTAATTGAAATGGGGTTCATTTACAGGGTTCATTCAGCACTATGAGTTGCAATAATTCAAAAAGCTCCAGGACCCACCTCAGCTTTTAGACAAGGGATGCTTACTGCATACCTACTACAACCATCCAGATCCCACTGATCAAAGGGTGACGTGTTACTATCAGGACTCTCAAAATATGAATCGGCTTAGGTGTGAGTACACCATTTTCTTATGCAGGTAATAGCACACTGCAGGGGACCCATAAGTCAGTTCAAATTGTATCTTCTTAAGGAGTTTATGGTGGCACATTTCAGTGTGCTGTTCTGGAGCAAGACAGTCACTGTTTTTCAGATAAGATCTTGTGCGACCTGTCTGATATCTATTTTGTCTCCTTATCTCCTCCAGCAGTGGCCCCTCCTCTCTGGTCAAAATAAAACTGCAGCACAGCCAGCCGGACATCAGTAGTTGTATCTTTTCTCTGGTAGCTCTAGGCCATGAGGGAACTCCTTAGCGGCAGCAATGTTAAGCTGCCAAACGTCAGACCCCTCAGGTTTAACCAGAGATGCCAAGATGGCAGCCTGGTATGAAAAGCTGATGCTGCTTCACATTGTTTGCCAAATATACCACTTAGAGACACTGGGTGAGCACTCTCAGCTTACGTTGCCAGAAGACACATTCCAAACACAAGTTGGGTTCTTATGGGTGTTCCACATGCTAGAAACACTGCTAGGCTTTGCCTCCAGGGCACTCTTTCCCCCTGTGGGTCCAGGCGCTCTCCTTCCCTCTCTGAGCAGACAGGCATGTAGGTACCAGATACTCCAGCAACTTGCACAGTCTTCGGGTGATGTTCCCTCACCCCTGAGAGTCTTGCTGTTACAGATACCAGCCCTGCTCTTACAGCAGCTCTTGGATTACAACATGTAGCACTCACTTCCTTTGTCAAAGATAATTTGAAACTGGGTCAAAGTGGGGTGGTCTAGGCCCCACTTTTATACTAGTTTTCCAGAGATGTGGATCCACTGGTTTGGAATTGGTTTGAGGTGGTTATCTTTCAAATGTCATTTTCTGCCTGTAGTGCAAAACGTATCTTGCTGTTTGCAGCCTTCCTAAAGTAGCAGTCAGGAAAAAACAAATGAGCAGGCTCTTCCTACAAACTCTCCCCTTCAACAACAGAATCTGATGAGTCCCCCCTACTAGCCTTCAAATGGGGGTGCTCAGGAAGGAGTAATAAGCAATCCCTTCCTGAAACCTCCTCAAAGAATTTCTAAGACAGTTCTGACTATACTACCTAACTCTGGTGTCTCCACCTACCACTGTTTGAGGAACATGCATCCACCCACCATCTTTGGGCAATGCTAAACTGGAGCAATCCAAAATGGAACCCACTGGTCCCAGCAATCATACTTTCACCAGTCGTGGAGTCATGTTATCATATACATTCTAGCCCATATCCACCATGAATATATGCACACAGAATGTCAGCACAAGGGTCTGATTGTAACATCTGAGCAAAACTTTGTATGAATGGGATTGGTAAGAGAGACGTCCCTGAAACAGAAAAACGTCTGCTGAGTACTAGGAATCTCAAAAAATCATTGTTCTGCCCGCACCACCACATTACGTTTGATAGAGCGTTCCGACCTAATAAATTACCTGTATTTGGACGCTCTTGGGTCGATGAATCTTTTGACCAAGTGGGGCTCTCTTCACCCGAGATTAGTCAATTTAATCAAATCAATAATCAATAACGAACATAAGCAATGCCCTGATCAACATAACACTTCACAATTAATCCAGAAAACATTTCGGCGAACCATGACCTTCCGGCCATGAATAACCACACCAGTTTATTCAAAGTTAATGAATTTATTTCCCTATATTAACAAAGCTAGCACGATATAAATGTGTCTCAACACCAAATGATATATGTAAATGAACATTAATAGCTGTCCATAACGGCAATAAAGATGCAATCTATGCAGCATTTGAATAACAATGCATTCAATGATAGCAACGCAAACCACTAAAACTATAATCTGTAATGGGCTAATTGCATACATTAGTCAGCATAACAAGGTCTCAAATTGCATCGTGCAACAAATGAATCCTCATCTAACCTCAAATTAGCATCTGCATGTGGGACTTCATGCAAAAACAATTTAGTAACATTAATTTGGAAAAACTCCTAACTAGGGCTCTTATCAAAAATCAGCAGTTGGTTACCTAAAAAGAAACACAATGCAATTGTACATTTTCCTTTCATATTTACCAAATTCAATCAGCATTCAAGGAAGTCTTCGTCTCACAGGTACCGGTTTCGATCAGCATGGGACGGGGGCAAAGGGGCAGGGTGGACGGGGCAATTGCCTCACAGCGGCAAGATAAAAGGACAAAACTACTACTTCATGCAAAGGGGCAAATCGAAGTTAAAGTCTCTAGGGCGAGAATTAGTTAAAGTCTCTTTCTCTCGATTAGAGAAAGCATCAAAGTCTCATTCAAAATGGCGTTGAACATCAATTGGCATCGTAGAAGATGGCAAAATGACGAAGTCGGCAAGATGGGCCATAATGGCTGCAACGTCTGCAATGTCCTCAATAGGTGCAATGGGTAATGGCTACTTTCTTCTTGTGCACCAGGTTTAAATAAACAACAGTTCAAATCCAGTAGGTCTTCCATTGGAGGGTTCATAGGTTGGCTTCAAATTGTCCAATCAAAAACAACAATTCACAAGCTTCTACCTAGGCATACATTATCCTTGGAGTCGGGAACGTAAGTTGCAACATATTTTACCAATTAACTCACTTTCAGAGCTTCCATTGTCTGCACCTGCAGATTGACCTTGGAGCAAAGAAGAAGATGCCAGGCCGGCACGAAACCTTAAAGATAAGCATGTGAACCGATCTCACTGGAAAAGTACAGCTTCAAGCAAGAATACACGTTTTATTAGCACATTAGAAAAACACGAGCATCTAAACCGTGAGACAAGGCAACTAGGCCGAAGCCTCCACTAAAGTTATGCTAAGTTAAAACATTTCAAACAAGCAAATCATGGCACACGTTTACGGTTATGTCAGATTAGTACAATTCTAATACATCACGTTATATAAAGCACGCTTATAAATGTTGGCGAACTACTCTGAGGGCACATTTGTCCCCGTACAATCTTTATTAGTTCGGTTAAAGTCACACTTGATTATCGCAGCACTACGTTTATGCGCTAATAAATGTAAAACCTTCATTTCTGCGTCATCAATCCCTCCTCTGATGACTACTTGTCATCACACAAAACCATTCCCACAAATTTAATTCCATTAAAATTCTGTCAGTTCTCTTTCCCTTTTAGTTCCCCTTGTTCTTGCATTGTATTCTTCTGCCATTCTTTTCATTATTTTCTCTTCCTTCCTTCTTTTAATTCTGGCCATGATCATTAGTATTCCCCTCTTTATTCCCCAAATCCCAAAGATGCAAATTAGTACTATTAGTATTCCCTGTATTATTTTTAGTAATATTCCATTCCAAATGCCACCAAGCCAATTTCCCACTGAAGCAATTCCCTTTCCAACCTTCTCCCAAACTCCTGGTTCTTTCAATTCCTTCAAGTCTGCACTCTCTTTTGTTAGATTTGCAAGCATTGTTTTAATTTTCACACTGTTGTCTGGTATATACGTGCAACAGTGACGCGCACCAAGCATTTTGCAAACGCCGCCATCCTTTGCTAAAAGAATGTATAGGGCAAGCCTGTTTTGAAGAGTCATAGCTCTTTCCGCTGCAAGTTCAGCATCCATCAGGATTATAGCACCTGAAAACTTTGTCAACATGTTATCCACTATAGTAGACAACTTTCTTATTTTGATGGAATTCAACACAACTCCCAATGAAGGAATCATGGCTCCAAATATATCTCCTACCACAGCAGCTGCGGTCTCTCTTTTCTGGATATGATGAGATCCAGGCGTCTTTGGAATCACCAATAGGTCATCCAGTTGATAAACCTTTGGGAACACTATACCCAAATAACATCTCCCCCACCATCCCTTGGGAAGACGATAATAGGCATTATGCCCACAAATGTAATATACACCAGGTATGACAGGGTCAAGTCCGTTCAGCATGAATGTCCATTTGGCCTTAAAGATAAACGTATGTTTACATTCACTCGCTCCCACGAAAATGTTATCATAATAAGATTCACCACGATATATACAAAATTTCCCTACATGCCAGGCGTCTAAAGCTATTTTCCCTTGTGTTTTTATTGCGGCAAAAGCATAATTATCTACTGAAGTCCTCTTACTTAGCTCTTTTTCTAATTTCGCATTCATTTGTGCCCTTCTATCATCTGTGCGATCTAAGAAGTTTATTTCTACTGCAGAGAGCGAGCAGGTAAGGTTTTCCCTATGAGCGTGAGCTGTTTCAAAAGGTTGCATTGGCTCGAAAAATTCCCTCATTATTTTAGCATCCCAATCTTTAGCAATCTGGCTTAGTCGCGTTATTATAGGAACATATGCAAAGGTAACATCATAATTTGAGTAAAAATACTGTATGTTAGTCTGACCATAAAATCTAGAAGTTACTAAACTACATGTAATCCCATATGTAAGAGGCATGTGGTGATAAGTCACCCCTTCCGTTACCGATGTCGGTATCTGTGTACACACATAACAATCTTTCGCATCCATAGTCTCAACATATTCTGTTAGCAGGCGATAGAAAACATTATACGAAAGTTCCTTCTTATCATGCAAGTGTCTCATCTAATTCTAGTCTTTTCAATGCGGTTAGTTCAGTGACAGTAACAGGAGCAGAAGTAGAAGCATCAATTTTCTCATTCTCACCCTTACCACGCGTTGCAAGCACTATTGCCATTATTATTAGTACACATGCAGTTATCAAGCCTATACACGCATATTTACAATATTTCACTCTATGGTTTTGTGTAGCGTACTTAGTCATGATCTGCATAGAATCAGAGAGCTAGAAGCACTTATAAAAGAAACGATTTAGCAATTAGCTACAAAGCTGAACGAGCGCAATGTTCACACAGTTTTCTTCAGGAGCCCAGTCACTTTTCGGTTAGCAGCATTTGTCTCAATTCGGCAATAACTCGGTCTTTTATCAGTTAGCAACGTTATCTCAAATCGGGTTTAAGAGTCAATCAGGTTATCAAAGTCTTATCAAGTTAGCAAATGTCTCATCCGGTTTAGCAATGTCTCAGCTGGTTGTATCACGTTATATTATAGCAAGCAATGTCAGTTATCAGTTTTTTTTTTTCCAGTCAATAGTGTCCATAAAACTTTTCTTTTCTATTGGTATCTCTTCTTCTTCGTTCTCGAGGCTAAGAGATACAAATTCGTCGGTCCAATCGTCATTGACTACATATGCCCATTCTGGACCGGAATATCTCCTGTTTGGTATCCTTTTCCTTTTCAATTTTGCATCTCTTTGACTCTGCCTCACTGGTACTTTCCTCTTTGGCAAAGTCTTTTTCTTCACTTGATGTTGGTATCACAACAGACACTTCCTTTCTTTTCTCTTTCACTCTTGGCCCTTCACCGTCGTTCAACCTTTCTCTAGTCCTTACTTTTACGGGTGATATACTTGGTCTTCTCTTTGCACTGTGTCCATTTGATGGACCTGCGATCTCTTCTGAAGAAGTTTGAACAGTTTCGTTCTGTTCTGCCTTGTCCCCTCCTTCTGGGGAGTCAATCAGGTTTTTCTTTTCTTTTTCTGTACCGTCTGCTTCTGGGAAAGCCCTCCTCTGATCAGGCTCTCCTGCTTCTTCACCTCTTTCGAGCCCTTTGTCACCGTTACTTTCTTCAGGCTCTTTGTCACTTTCAGCTGCTTCGTCGCTGTCTGAGGTTTTTCCTTGGTCTTCCCCAAGTGAATCGGTTGTTTCGTCCTCAGACAATATTTCTCTCTCCTCTATTTCTGCCTGTTCGCTTCTAGTTCTGTTTTGCTCTGTCTCAGCGCTTGGCACTTTGTTATCAGGTACTGGCAGTTTCAGCGCTTCAACTTCCTCATCTGTGGGACACAACACCTTCTTTGTATGACTGGCGTGGATCCAGTTGGGAACTCCCGCACACTTCACAGCGGTAGTGGTCGTCAGGATCACTTGGAAAGGGCCTTTCCAACGGGGTTCCAGACACGACTTCCTCACGTGCTTCTTTATCACGACCCAGTCACCTGCTTTCAGTGTGTGTCCTGGACCTTGGATCGGTGACAAGGTGGTTGCTTCCACCTGGTGAGAGAAAGAGCGAACCACGTCAGCCAGACCTTTGCAGTAGTCTAACACCATATCATCTGTAATATTCAAAAGCGCGTTCGCGGGAACTGCAGGAAGTCTCATGGCCCTGCCCATGAGAATTTCGTGCGGGGACAATCCAGTCTTTCTGTCAGGGGTGTTTCTCATTGACATTAACACCAAAGGCAATGCGTCAGGCCATTTCAAGTTTGTCGATGCACATATTTTCGCCTTTCTTGATTTCAGGGTACCATTCATTTGTTCCACCAGTCCTGAAGCTTCTGGGCGATAGCTACAATGCAGTTTTTGCTCAATGTTCAGCGCTGCGCAAAGTAACTTTATCACCTCGTTATTGAAGTGACTTCCTCTATCTGATTCTAAAGAGATCGGGAATCCGAAACGTGGTATCAACTCCCTCAACAATAGTTTTGCAACTGTAAGGCTGTCATTTCTACGTGTGGGGTATGCTTCAATCCAGTGACTAAAAATGCACACAATCACCAACACATACTTCAGACCTCCATGCACAGGCATCTCAATAAAGTCCATCTGCATTCTGCTGAACGGGCCACCCGCCCTGCCAATGTGGCTCACGTTCACAACCGTTCCCTTCCCTGGGTTCATCTGTTGACAAATGACACAACGATGGCAAACTGCTTCTGCAACTTGACAGAATCTGGGGTTAAACCAATCAGTTTTGAACAATCTCATCATGGCATCTCTCCCTAGGTGAGCCTGCCCATGATAGAACCGCGCTAGCTGCGATAAGAGACTATTTGGTAAAACAAATTTTCCCTCATTTGAAACCCATAACTCATCTGGTCTCTTTGTACATTGTGACTTAATCCAGGAAGCTCTTTCATCCTCCCTGACGCTATTCTGTAATGCTTTTAGTTCATCCATTGTATCCACGACCTTCAAGGCAAATGCTTCAGCTGGTTCGAGCTCTGGCTCATTTATCAAATTCCATTCATCCCTGAGCAATATACAGTTCAAGGCACAAAATCTTGCGACCTGATCCGCATATGCATTTCCCAGGGAAACAGTCCTGTCCTTTTGTATGAGCACTACACTTTACCACTGCAATTTCGGCTGGCATCTGAATGGCGTGTAACAATTCCCTTATTCTCTCCTCGTTTTTCACTGGGGACCCTGAAGAGGTCAGGAAACCTCTCTGTGACCATAGTTGCCCAAAGTCGTGCACAATTCCAAACCCGTACTGACTATCAGTGTAAATGGTAACCTTCATCAATGTAGACAGTTGGCATGCTCTTGTAAGGGCTACAAGCTCTGCTACTTGTGCGGAATAGACTCCTTGAAGCCAGGACGCTTCCAAGACACCTGTTACAGTACATACAGCATATCCTGCTTTCAAAATTCCCAATGCATCTCTTAAACATGACCCATCAACAAAAACAATTTGGTCATTTTCATCAAGCTTAGTATCTTTAATGTCAGGTTGGGGTTTTGTGCAAAATTCAGTCACCTGAAGGCAGTCGTGCTCGACGTCTTCAGCGTTCTCAATTTCAGCATTTTCACCGGGAAGCAAGGTTGCTGGATTCAACGCAGTGCACCTTTTCAGCTGCACATTCGGTGAGCCCAGAATTATTGTTTCATACCTTGTGAGTCTTGCTCCAGTCATGTGTTGCGTTCGGGAGCGGGTCATAAGTATCTCAACTGAGTGAGGGAACATGACTGTTAATGGGTGTCCCATCACTATTCCTTCACTCTGAGTGAGGCTGATACCAACTGCTGCTACGGCGTGCAAACACCCTGGCAGTGCTGCTTCGACCGGATCCAAAGTAGCTGAAAAATACGCTACTGGTCTGTTTATGCCACCATGGGCTTGGGTCAAGACAGACAAAGAACATGCATCACGTTCATGACAAAACAATGTGAAAGGCTTTGTGTAATCAGGCATACCTAAAGCTGGAGCCCTGCACATGCATTCTTTCAATTCAATAAAAGCATCCATCTCATCTCCTTTCAGTTCAATTTCATCCAAGGCATCCTTCTGGGTCAGTTTCAGTAAAGGCTTTGCTAGAGTTGAGAAGTTGGGAATCCACTGGCGACAGTAGCTCACCATCCCCAAAAACTTCCTCACCTCCCTCCTCGTCTTTGGTGGACTCATTTGAAGTACACTTGTTATTCTTTCCTTCATTATTCTCTGTGACCCTTTCTCTATTTGATGACCCAAATATTTCACTGTCTTCTGACAGAACTGCAACTTTGAAGGAGACACCTTGTGTCCATTCCTTCCCAAATGGTTCAGCAGAGCAATGGTGTCGGCTGTGCAGCCACTTTCTGTCTTAGATGCAATCAGTAAGTCATCAATGTACTGTACTAGGGTTGACTCGAATGGCAATTCTAACGCTTCCAAGTCCTTCTTTAGAATCTGATTGAAAATTGACGGTGACTCAGAAAACCCTTGAGGAATTCGACACCAACTGTAAACTCTGTCTAAGAATTTGAAACAAAAGAGAAATTGGCTGTCCTCATGAAGAGGCACCGAAAAGAATGCTTGTGACAAGTCGATGACTGAGAACCACTCGGCATCGCAAGGGACTTGAAACATTATCACAGCTGGATTCGGTACTACAGGGCAGCATTTAATTATGATGTCATTTATTTTCCTCAAGTCCTGCACAATTCGGACCTTTCTACTCGGCTTTATTAGTCCCATGATTGGTGAATTACATGGACTGCTTAACACTTCTTTCAATACTCCCTGTTTTACAAACTTGTCAATGAGTTGGGCGACTTTCATGAGGGTGTCTTGTGCCATGTGGTATTGTGGGGTCTGGGGAAAGGTTACATTGGGTTTTACGGTCACTTTCACTGGTTCCACTCCTTTCACCAATCCCACCTCTTTTCCTGTCATATCCCACACTTCCTTTCCGACTGTTTCCCGTAATTCAACTGGAATATCTGCTTCAGTTATCATTGGAAAAAGGTTAATCAGAGGATATTCTTCATCGACAGTTTCCATCTCATCCCCTTCTACACTGTCCTCTTCTTCCCCATCACTGCTCGTCTGAATTCTAATTCCATCGTCCGAACACATAATCGAACATCCCAATTTGCACAACAGGTCTCTCCCTAACAGTGCTATCGGGCTTGAGTCACATACCACAAAATTATGTAACCCTTGATAGTTACCAATTCTGACTTGTACTGGATCTGTGATTGGGTTCGTCAGGTGCCTGTTTGCTACTCCCACTACTTGAACTGTTCTCCCTGAGAGTGGCAAATTTGGTACTTCAATGCTCCTAACAGTTGAACGTGTGGCTCCTGTGTCAACCAAGAATGAAACACGATGACCCATAACTGTTCCTTCCACATATGGACCCTTTTGATCAACTTCCAAGGATGCTGCAAGCACACAATTTCCCTCCTCATCTGAACTTTCACTCTCCCATACCTTGTTTATTCCATTCTCACTGTGTAGTGGGAACTGTTGTACTGTGCCATTTGTACTCATCACCTGACCCGAGACCTGTGGAGGAACCATCACTTGCTGCTGACTCACTGGTGCCAAGGGTATTTGCATTTGCTGATTAGGTACCATAGGAAACTGCTGTTGCATTGGCTGCATTTGCGTCATCTGCATACGGGGCATCTGCATCTGCTGCGGCTGCATGGGCTGTAATCCCTGCAGCTGATTTATGGTCTGAAAATTTGGGTTTGGACCTCTCATTTTCGGTCCCCTCATTGTCTGGAATGCATTGACATCATTGTTTTGCTGACCAACACCTGCACCTTCCTGCACCACCATCGGGCACTCGCGTTTCCAATGCCCTACGATTCCGCACACGTGACAAGGCATCACCCTTTTCATTGCCTGCACACCATTCGGAATCGCAACAGTGTTCAAATCCGGACCATTACTCCCAAAGCCTCCTCTGCCTCTCGCCTGTGGCTGAAACACCAGATTTCCCTGCGGCTGCGGTATCTGCTGTGGGAACCCTTGCAACCCTTGCAAACCTGTCTGAGCTGCTTTAAGTTGCATCATCATCACTTTCTCTTTCAACCTTTTCTGTTTCACTTCAATTTCGTCGCTACAGTATTTCGCATAATTCAACACCTCATCAATAGGTTTCGACTGCCAACAAATCAAATGCGTCTTTATCATCTGACTTATCTCTGGTCTCAGCCCTTCCACGAATCTAAACACAAAATGAAGCATGTCCCTCGCCTCTATTGTTTCCGTGCCACTGTAGTTCTTGAACGCCTTCAACAACCTCTCATAGTAACCATGAATCGACTCTTTAGCCTCTTGGGCAGTTCGATCAATCTTCTGCCAATCCACATTTTTCGCGGCAACCTTCGTCTTCAAATGCTCAATCACCTTATAGTACAAGCTCATTACCATAGGTGATGGTGCACCCGTATCCCTGTCTCTCTCTGGTTCACTTGTCGGCCAACCTACAGCCCTTTTGCAGTCTTCCCACAAATCTGCCGGAACCACAATCTCAAAGAGGGTGTTCAGGTCTTCCCAAAGACATTTTGCAAGCTTCACAAACCTAACAGTCTGTTGATACCATTCAATCGGTTTCTCTCTCAGTTTGGGAAAATCATCCGTAAAAGACTGAATGTCGCTTCTGTGCCACGGTACATGTATTAATTTTCCCCCTGCTGTCTCCCTCATTGGTAACATGGTTATTGCATCACTACTCTGTGATCTTTTCTCGTTGTGCTCTGGGACACTGTCTTTACTCTTTTCCTTTTTCTTTGCCCATCTGCTTTCCCATTTGTCTAAGCACCTCCACACTTGTGCACTCTGCAGCAATTCTCTAAGGTGTATTTTCATGGCTGCTGACCTCATGTGTTCAAATCTGTGGTCCCGAAATCCAATCTATAGCTCCTGCTCAAATGTTTTGTCTTGTCTATCTCAACCCCGTTTTTGTCAGCTATTTCTTGCAACCTTCTATGTACCTTGTTCACTTCTCTCGTAATCCTGGGACATAGATACCTCAGCTCTTCTTCCGAGTAGGAGTTTAACCTATTCAAACCCATAGTCCCTTCCACCAATTCTTCTGCTTCCATGTTCAACCTTACCCTATTCAGATAGTCTTCTCCCTTCCCACTGGCTGAGCTTTGTGTGGAATTCAGACTGTTGAACCACTGTGTTAGCTGTTGCGCATTCAACCCCATCAGTGTAGCATTCACATCGGCTGCCATTGATGGTTGCGGCAACTTTTCAGTGTTCGATGATAGCGGTATCATCAGTGGGGGACTCGACCTCACCACTGTTGACTGAGCACATATGGGACTAAACTCCATCAAGGACCCAGATCCAGTTGGCTGAGCCGCTATCGGAGTTGTCTTTGGAGTGTTTTCTATGCACCTCCTTTCCGTCCCGTTCTGTACCACTGATCCTTGACCGCTCATACCTGAGTTAGGCTGAATGTACAAAGGTACCGGTGGACCTACAGTAATGGGTAGGGATATCGCATCTGGGTTCTGTCCATTCCCCAGGTTCTGAGGCACGTTCATTCCCACACTATGGGTCATCATTGCCGGCATGCCCGTCTGACTCCCCGTCATCTGAGCATGTGCGGTTCCCCCCTGCATCTGCTTTTGAGGCATCAAAAACTGGGTTGATTCAGCTTGTGCCAATGTTGGGTTGCGACCATTCTGTACTCCCATTACGGTTGGATCTAGAATCATTCCCGTACTGTTGTCACTGCTGTAATACCTCGGGACCTGCGGCTGATAATTTTCTGCTGTTTTCAATATAGGCACATCTGGATATATTCTCCTAACCTGCGGTATCTGCGGGGTGAACAGTAAACTCGGGTCCTTAGATCCCGATGGCGTTTCTGAATTCGGAGTTTCATTGTTCTGTACCGGTGCCGGAGGGGCAGAACTGGTACTTGGACCTCGTTCACTCTCTACATAAGGTGGTGGACGGTCGTTCAGCAATTGCATGATGAGCTCCTCATCCTCTGACTCGTCTTCTCTATCTTTGGAACACCTCCTGTTTGTCTTACAGGTAGCTTTCTTGCCTGTCGCCTCTTCTTCCTTAGCAATTGCGGGAAACAATTTTATCCCCTGCAATATATCTGACCTCCACACCTTCTGTGCATTATCCCACCTAGCGTCCGCTAGTGTCTTTTCTACCTTTCTTATCCTGTTCTCGAACTTCTTTTGCTGTTGCTGTCTAGCCATTAGTTCCCAAATCGCTAGAGCCTCAAACTGTGCTGGCCTTGGAGGTACCTTCATGTCGTACATCGTGAATCTCAAATTCTCTAGGATCCTTATATTGAATGTCCCATGGATCGGGAACGCTACGCTCCCATGTCTCTCTGTCAGCTTGTGCCATTGCTTTAGCCAAAGGCACGGAGCTACCCCCCTTTCCTCCATTACAATGTAAGCTGGTGTACCTTCGGGTGGCGTCTCCTCTCCTACGCTCGCTTTAATGTAAGACTCCCCCTTCATCGCACTCTTTAATGCTTTAAAAAATTTCATTTTCTCGTCTTTTATTTCACAAAGTTTGTAATCAATAAGTGACTTTAATTCACGGAATACTCTTCGCTTGCCTTTCCCCTTCCAATCGAGCCCCACGGACTGCGTCCAATCCGTGCGCGACCCTTCTTTGCAACCAACCTATCCCAGCGCGGCTCCTAGTGACGTCACACTCACACACACTGCGGCTGACAAAGCCTCGCGGCTAGTCCTCCTTCACTCAGCTCCTCTCGTAACAACTTCTGGCATGTATCGCGAGCAACCAAATAATAATAAAACAGATCTGTCGGTTTACTACAGGAAGGGTAACACAATCGCTTCAGGACCTTAGGGATTTTTCACTAGCCTCGGCAGTTATTCCATCTTTCTCGGTCCCCACTTTCACAAGCAAATCTGACCCGCAGACTCTGCTCTCAACTTGTCAATGATCTATTCTAGTGCACTTAGAATTTGTCAAAGCCCGAAGTCGAAGTTTTCTTTCACTCCCTTAACACACGTACCGACTCGTTGACCACGCCCGGTCAACCTATTAAACCGACCAGACCACAACCTAAAACAAGTGTCTCATACACTTTTCAACATACTCCGGAGTCTCTTGACCTCGCAGGGCCCGTCTCAACAACAACAACCATGTGGACCTTTTTCTGCACAAAGCGCCACATGCACATGAAGTTCGACGACTTCCCTACTCTCACACTCGGAGTCGCACCTCCGCTATTCTCTAAAATCCTCGCAACCTTTTCAAACAATCTGCGGCAATAAGCTGTGCAAGCGCAAAACCCTGACTTCACTCATACCGTCACTAGTACCGCCAACGCCGATTTCACACCTCCATTCGCAAGCTCCGAGATCCCGGGAAAGTCGCGGGGGACTTAGGGCATCATCATTCTCTCAATCTGTTTTACCCAAGAAAAATCTAATTCAACACCATATGCCTCTCGAGTGGGGTCCCAAAGGGCGTAACCGTTACCTCTCGAGTGGGGTCCTTGAGTGGGGTCCCAAAGGGCGAAACCGTTACCTCTCGAGTGGGGTCCCAAAGGGCGAAACCGTCCTCTGCTACCATCTACTGATAGAGCGTTCCGACCTAATAAATTACCTGTATTTGGACGCTCTTGGGTCGATGAATCTTTTGACCAAGTGGGGCTCTCTTCACCCGAGATTAGTCAATTTAATCAAATCAATAATCAATGACGAACATAAGCAATGCCCTGATCAACATAACACTTCGCAATTAATCCAGAAAACATTTCGGCGAACCATGACCTTCCGGCCATGAATAACCACACCAGTTTATTCAAAGTTAATGAATTTATTTCCCTATATTAACAAAGCTAGCACGATATAAATGTGTCCCAACACCAAATAATATATGTAAATGAACATTAATAGCTGTCCATAACGGCAATAAAGATGCAATCTATGCAGCATTTGAATAACAATGCATTCAATGATAGCAACGCAAACCACTAAAACTATAATCTGTAATGGGCTAATTGCATACATTAGTCAGCATAACAAGGTCTCAAATTGCATCGTGCAACAAATGAATCCTCATCTAACCTCAAATTAGCATCTGCATGTGGGACTTCATGCAAAAACAATTTAGTAACATTAATTTGGAAAAACTCCTAACTAGGGCTCTTATCAAAAATCAGCAGTTGGTTACCTAAAAAGAAACACAATGCAATTGTACATTTTCCTTTCATATTTACCAAATTCAATCAGCATTCAAGGAAGTCTTCGTCTCACAGGTACCGGTTTCGATCAGCATGGGACGGGGGCAAAGGGGCAGGGTGGACGGGGCAATTGCCTCACAGCGGCAAGATAAAAGGACAAAACTACTACTTCATGCAAAGGGAAAAATCGAAGTTAAAGTCTCTAGGGCGAGAATTAGTTAAAGTCTCTTTCTCTCGATTAGAGAAAGCATCAAAGTCTCATTCAAAATGGCGTCGAACATCAATTGGCATCGTAGAAGATGGCAAAATGACGAAGTCGGCAAGATGGGCCATAATGGCTGCAACGTCTGCAATGTCCTCGATAGGTGCAATGGGTAATGGCTACTTTCTTCTTGTGCACCAGGTTTAAATAAACAACAGTTCAAATCCAGTAGGTCTTCCATTGGAGGGTTCATAGGTTGGCTTCAAATTGTCCAATCAAAAACAACAATTCACAAGCTTCTACCTAGGCATACATTATTCTTGGAGTCGGGAACGTAAGTTGCAACATATTTTACCAATTAACTCACTTTCAGAGCTTCCATTGTCTGCACCTGCAGATTGACCTTGGAGCAAAGAAGAAGATGCCAGGCTGGCACGAAACCTTAAAGATAAGCATGTGAACCGATCTCACTGGAAAAGTACAGCTTCAAGCAAGAATACACGTTTTATTAGCACATTAGAAAAACACGAGCATCTAAACCGTGAGACAAGGCAACTAGGCCGAAGCCTCCACTAAAGTTATGCTAAGTTAAAACATTTCAAACAAGCAAATCATGGCACACGTTTACGGTTATGTCAGATTAGTACAATTCTAATACATCACGTTATATAAAGCACGCTTATAAATGTTGGCGAACTACTCTGAGGGCACATTTGTCCCCGTACAATCTTTATTAGTTCGGTTAAAGTCACACTTGATTATCGCAGCACTACGTTTATGCGCTAATAAATGTAAAACCTTCATTTCTGCGTCATCACGTTCACAACCCAGGGCATGGATGGCTGTCCCATGTCATTATTGAGGGCATAGTTGGTGTGCTCTCTGGTCACAGAACAGGTTCTGGACCTCAGGGTTATCACGGACAGGCCTAGGTATCAGTGTGCATGCTAGCTCAGCTAGAAATAAGTCGGTATGCCTTTTTTACATGAAATTGGATACACCTTGCAAGGGACATTCTCTTCCCAAAGTGTGTGATACCTTGGTTGTTTCCCCCGGTATTGTGTGTTCTCTCCATTGAATAGTGCCATCAGTTAGTATTCTGGTTGCTTAATTAAAGCATGTTTACTATTGGAAAATGTGTGATCCCGTAAATGAAGCCATTTGTGAAAAGATACTGAATAATAAATGAACCATGGAATGGGAGCAGGCGTGGAAAATAGAGAACTAATGAGGTGACAGTTATATAACAAACAGAGGTGGCATAGTAAAAGAAATAGGTTTGTGCAGTGAACATATACAGAGTGAGAAGTTAAGTGAAAGTGAATGACAAAGAATGTTATTTAATTGTATTTAATTTAATAGCTGTTAAAACCACGTAAGTCCGTGCAAACATTCTTAATAAAAGGCAAAAAACTGTCATTTCATTAACCGCACAAACCTGTTAACACTTTACCGAAATGAATAAATTGCAATTGTTTCCTACATTTTTGTATAATACTATCATCATAGTTAAATGTGCTACATTACATTTCATCGTTCTCACAGGCATGCACTTTTCGACGTTCCCTCACCTTTCATAACTAAAATATATATTATGAACCCTTCAGTATACCTATATCTTTCTTAAATAAAACATATATAAGGAAATGGTGTCTCGCATACGATGAAACAACTAAGTAAACCTATCCCATCATTTATGAAGTCATATCATTACTTGATCAAGTAAACCCCCCGAACCGTATTATACTCGAACAAAATTGAACATGCTAAAAATCCCCCAAAAGGACTTCTTCCGTTGTAAAATGCTGGCTGTCTCTTTTGCCTACCAGCAGACTATTCAACCTTTCCAAACACTTTGCCTTGATATAGCAATCTTCTTCCAAGGTATTAATTTTTTTAGATCGACACCATTTTTGCTGAACATAAATGTGTTGCGGACTCAATCGTTTCTTGTGAGAACTCTGCACCTTCTATAGGAGATGCCTTTCCAAGACTTAAAATCTAAAACAGACGAAAGTATAAGTTAGCCATCAGGAAATGTAAATACTGTTCCTCTACTGACTCTAACAATTCTAATGTAATTTATCTTGCTCCAGGCTTCATTGCCCCTCCACCCGGCCATCTTCAGTTTCTACAGCTTGGAAAACTGCTTATGTAGCACCTTTACCTATAAACCTTCAGCAGATTCCACAGAGCTTTGTAACTTCAGACTTATCTCGTTCCTCATAGTGGCAACTAAGATATTTGAAAAGCTGATAATCGTGCAACTCTAAGCAGGGCCGACTTTAGGGCGGTGGACCGGCGCACTGGGTGCTGACCTGGAATGGGGGTTGGCGGGGGGGAGGGCGCTGACCTCAGTGAGCTGTGTGTTTAACAATAAACTTACGATTGCGATTTAAAAGCACCTGCTGAAAAGTTCCTTGTGTGCCCAGCCTTCAAGAAGAAATTAAAATGGCAAGATAACTCTTCTGATTAATGTTCTTGCTAGAGAGAGAGATCAGAGTTTTGTCCAGTGGCAGTTTTGACATGATATAAAGTAGCAGAGGGTTAGTACGCTGGCTGTAAAGAACAAAACTAAAATGTATATGAATAGCTGAGTGGATTAGTAAATCCAACCTTTACAAGCGCTTTAAAACAAATTAAATGTATGTGAGAAGGGCTATGGAAAGATGAGGGGCACTTTAGCGGGGTACTAGTGAGGGAATCTGAGGAGGTGGTCATGGGGTGGGGGGGGCACCAAAAAAGATTGTCGCACAGGGTGCCACCTGCGCTAAAGCCGGCCCTGCCTCAGAGTACCTAGAAACCAGTTGTTTCTGGACCCCTCACAATTTCTGTTTCATACAACTCTCTATACAGAATATGTTTTGCTTTCATTCTCTGAACACATTAGATTTACTTTAGATAAGGGAAGAGTATTGACTTGGTGTTGTTGGACCTGTTGACAGTGTTCAATATGATCTCTCACTCTCTATGATCTCTCACTCCATCTTTCTACAAAGATGCTTGGTGTCCAAGCCTCTACATTGAATTGGCTGAAGTAATTTCCCTCTGAGAGAACCCGTCATTAAATTAGAATCCTTTGCATCTGCTACCACTAAGAACCAACATGAGGTCCCTCCGGGTACTTTGTTACGTCCAACCCTTTTTACTATATGTTGGACATCTCTTACCAAATTGATGGAAGTTTTTGGCTTTGAAGTCTTTACATATACTGACTAAATTCAAATTGAATCTCTCTTATTGAAAATGCAAGCAACACAAACTCAGCGTTTAATCAGTGCATGTCAGTGAACACTAACTCGATGAAAGACAACTGTCTGAAATTAAAGTCTGGTAAAACTAAAATCCTCATACTTGTAAAATCCATTTGGACAGATTCTTGGTGGTCCTCTGACTTGGTCCAATACCTTATTCATTCAGACAGCCAGATTCCAACATTCCTGTAGTGGCATCAGATCATTTGCATTGCTAGTAGAAAAGAGTCGGAGTGAGATGCCCCAGAACACTGATAAGCCCTCTCTGCTTTACGCTTTAGTATAATGCTGAAAACCCGACATTTTGCTAAGTAGGTTTTACACAGGTCTTGCCATCCCTTACTGGTCTTACTGATAATGTCTGGAAGCCAAAGTTCATGGATAGCAGAAGCACTTTGTAAATAAAATAAATGGCTTTCTACACTTTCAGTATTGCAAATCCTACATAACCCCGCAGCCCTAGGAAATCTGCGCTGTGAAGAGATCATCTCCAGCGCAGGCGGATGATTCATAAGAGTTGAGTAGTACAACAGAAATTTTAAGCTGGATGGGCAATGTCCTGGTCTCTCCCCTCTAGGGATCATTAACACCAGGATGCCAAAAAATATCAAACTGTGATCTGAGTACATTTGTTTGCCAGGAGTCTGTCCAGGACACTCTATTAAAGGTACCCCTGCCCCTCTTGACTCAGTGTAGGGGGTCTGTCCATGACTATTTTACCTTTTTAGAGAAATGATTGTGAGGAGTACAAAAGTGTTCCACACAGGACCTCATGCATGCTAACCTTGTCTCGGGGTTCCCACAAAAAACTTCAGAAATCCAAAATTGAGACCGGTAATGTAGCCGAGTTCTCTTATGAAAAACCTACGGGTGTGACATTGAAGCCTTTAAGAAACAGTATTATAAATCTCAGTTTCTTGAGTCAGGAAATCGAGCTAATGAGCTCTTACAGATATTTTTGGGGTTATGTTGGTAATAAATGTCAGGAACACCGGCAAACTTGTTGACAAGTTTATTCTTTAAATAAACAACCCAGCATTGCTCCCACTCCCACTCCAACTGCCGGTAATCGAATCCGTCTCTGTGCCTCGCTGCTTGTGCCTAATGATGCACAGAATGCTCACATGGAACACTCAAGCATCATAACACATCTTCCCCTGTTCATTAACAAATTGCTAAAAACAATAATATTCAAACAATATGTATAAACAGAATAATAAATATCTAAATAGAAACTTAAAATATGTAAAAGTAAGAACATTCACACAGTAAATTGAGAAATTTCTATATGTCTCATATTAGTGCGAATTGCCCAGCCACAAAGTTCATCTGATGAAATCTTTCAAGTAAGGTGGTGGTTTCCTAATCCTCTTCTGGGACATCTCCACACTCTCAACGGAACCACGTTCATTTGCAACATCTTCAACACAGTCACTCAACAACATGTGTTCACTGTCACTTAAAACTTCATCATCATTTATAAACATCGCCCCTGAACAACCTTCATCAAATTTTTTATCAGTTGTTCCTCCTTTCTGGTATATGGCAACATTTCTGAGGTTCCACCTGTCACCATTTTCCAAAATCACATAATGAGTACCAACTTGTCGAATCCGGAAGGGACCCTTGAACATACTTAATCCTCCTTGAATTCTGCCCGACTTCATCTTGACCCAGTCCACCACTTCCACTCGCAAACTGGTAAGTTTTTCACTTCCCTTCTTTGAAGATCCAATAGAACCTCCAACCACTGTCTCTTCACACAAGAGTATTTTTAACCAATGCAGCACTAACTTGGTGCTGGTGCAAACGCCCCCTCATGTCCACAAAAGGAACCCTCTGGGTAACGCTGTGTGGCATGGTACGGAAAGCCCAGACCATGTTTGAAACGGTATCCCTGACATCACACCGGTTTGTCAAAGCCAATTGCACAGTTCCTTTAAGTAATCTGACTACTCTTTCAGCCTCACCATTCCCCCTGGGATTGTACAAGGATGTACAAGAATGTCTAACTCTCCAAGCTCTAAAAAATTCTGTCATGTCGTACGAGGTGAGTTGTGTACCATTGTCTGTAATGAGAACCACTGGAGCCCCCTCCTCCTTAAAGATTTTTTTTAACACATTGATGGTAGTCCTTGTGGTGACATCTCTTAAGAATTCTACCACCAACCACCTCGAATGAATATCCACCATCACCATTGCAAATTTCATGTCTGAAGACCGCTCCCTCAGTGGACCAATAAAGTCTAAGCATACAGTATGCCAAGACTTACCAGGGTCCTCCAGATGTCTGCTCTCACACTTCTCCAAAACCAACCTCTTCTCACTCTCCTTGCATAAGTAACAACTCCGCACCCACTCCTTGATTTGATTGCCCATGCCTCACCACCAAAGATTGGCCCTCACCTTTCTGATGGTCAGCCCTTGACCCAGATGACCCTCATGCACTAGTTGAAAGATGCGGAAACGCAACCCCGCAGGAGGAATAAAACAGTCTCCCCTCATAACCACAGTACCATCATAAACAGATAAGTCCTCTAGTACTTTCACATATGGCCTCACGGGTGGGAATAATACACTCTCCCTCACACCACCATTTTTAATCATCTTGATAACATCATTCATTACCAAATCCTCTTTCATCTTCTCCTCCCACTGCTCCACCAAAAATAAACCGGTACCACTGTCCACTACATCGTGAACAGTAGCAACGGCTCCCTCCTCATTGGCATCTCTCACACTACCATCATCCACATCCTCCCAATTAAGTGATAGACGAGATAAGCAATCTGCTTGGACATTCCTCCACTCTTGCAAAAACTCAATGGTGTAAATGTACTCTTGAAGCCTAGCCGCAAGCCTGGCCAGTCTGGCTGAACCCTTTCCTGCACCACCCGGAGTCAAAATCCTGACCAAAGTTTATGATCTGTCCGCAAGACAAATGGCAAACCCCATAAATATACACAGAAATATTCAGCACCCCAGGCCGCTACCAAAGCTTCACGTTCAATAACCGAATAATTGTTTTTGCCCTTCGTCAAAGTACGAGAAGCGAACGCCACAGTCCTTTCTTCTCCTCTATGAAATTGGGAAAGCGCCACTCCCAGGCCAGAAGCACTGGCATCAACGGTAATTGCAGTTCTTAGACCTCTATCAAACACTGATAATATACCTGCTTCACATATCTCTACTTTAATTTTTTCAAAACAAAGCTGTTGCTCCTCCTGCCACTCAAACTTATTCCCTTTCCGCAACAATTTCTTAAGGTCTTCGGTCTTCTCAGCAAACCTTTGGACAAATTTGGCATAGTATTCCAATAATCCCAGAAATTATCTTAATTGATCCCTATCTTTTGGGACAGAAGCTCCACTTATGGCATTCAACAAGGAGCGCTTAGGTCTGATTGAACCCATGGCCACACTATAGCCCAAATACTCCACCTCCTCAACCAAAAAGGTGCATTTCTCCTGATTGAGTGTTAGCCCATGTTCTTCCAGCTTCCTTAACACTAGGTGCAAGGTGGCATTATGCTCTTCTTTTGATTCTCCCATCACCAGAATATCATCTTGAAAATAAATCACATTCCTTACCCCTTCCAGAACCTTTGCCATAACACGTTGAAAAACACTGGCAGCGTATGCTAACCCAAATGGTAAACGGGTGAATTGAAATGTCCCTTCTGGAGTAATGAATGTGGTGAGTGTTTTGATAAGCGCCCCTTAAATCCAATTTGGAGACACATTTCTTACCCTTTACCAACGTAAGTAATTCACTAATATTGGGAAGCGGAAATACATCTACTACAACATTCTGGTTGACACAGCGCAAGTCTACACAAAATCTCAAATGGCCATCAGCCTTCTTAGTGATGACCACAAGCGAAACCCACTCTGACGCCTCAACAGGCTCAATGGTACCACCTTCCAACATCTCTGACGAACGTTCTTTTAAACCCCCACGAACTGACAGTGGCACACGCCTCAATTTATGTTGAACCGGACCAGCATTCAACTTCATTTTTATTTTATGAACGTACCCTTTCAGGCATCCCAATTTCTCACGAAACACATTCTTTGCTACAGCTAAGACTTTCTCCAGGGCGAGTTCGTCTCCCACCAATACCTGATTAGGGGCTCTGGGATTCAATATAATATTAAGGTCAAACTGGTGCATCCAACCCAAAATTGCAGGTCCCTCGACTAACACGTACACTTTACCTTTGGTACACCTTGAACCAAACTGAATATCACCTTCCATGTAGCCCAAAATGTCTATGGACTCTCCTTGATACCCTCCCGGGTTTATATCCTTGGACATAAGTTCAGCATCCTGCCACAACATCTTAAAAACACGTTTAGGTATGATAGTGTACATGGACCCAGAGTCCACCATCAGTTACATTTTTTTTCCACACACGCTGAAAATTGCTGTTGGCCTTGACAACCTCGGTTTCTCATTCCCAGCTTCATGATTCCCACTGACCACTAGAACTCTATCAGCATTTAAATCCATCAACACGTTCTCAACCACACCCACACTTGCGCTCCCACTCCTACTAGATTTGTATACTCTCGCATAATGGCCCTTTCTTCCACACCTCCTGCAAATTTTGTTCATAGCAAAACATTTCCTTGAGTCAGAATCATGGAAACTGCTACCACACCGGGTACAATCTCCTTTGCTCCTGGCACCAGAAATACTCTGTTCCTCTTTGCTTTTATTCAGGATATAGTCCTTTTTCTCCTTTTTCTTGATTGCACAGACCATACTCGTCGTAGTCTAGTTGATCCGGACCAACTACAGAAACATCAGTCAACCTATCTTTTTTGTTAAGTTCCTTCATGCACCTCTGCGACTCTTCGATGACTTTTGCCAATCCAATGGCTTCTGCAAGGGAGGGGACTTTAGCTGGCCAAAGTCATTCTTGTATTTTTCTTTCCTTGCACTGCACTATCAGCTGATCACGGATGAGTTAATCTGTCATGTTGCCAAACCGGCATTTAATAGAGAGCTCCCTCAATCCGGCCACAAATTCATCAATGGATTAATGTTCGTTTTGATGCTGTGTATAAAATTTGTGCCTGGCCATAACCAAGTTAACCTCCTTGGCAAATCGATTTTCTAACCTTTTCACAGCCTCTTTATAAATGTCATCCATAGGCTGACCATTAGGACCCAAGGCTACTGGCAAGTATTTAAAAATCCACTGCCCCTCATTACCAAGAGCACTCAGTAGAATTGCCTTCTTCCTGGCTGACGAAACGTTTTGACCATCCAGTGCTATAATGTAATTTTCCAAGATTTCGATCCAATCTTCCCAACAAATGTCAGGCGGTCCTGCTTGTTGCAGGAAAAAAGGTGGTGTAATGATATTGCCAACAGAAGCCATGACCAGATAACTATACCAGAAGCTCACCTATTTTACCAACAAATATCCAAAAGCAGGTAGTGGTGTTGCTGGGGCCCCTTTATCTTTTATAAAGTAAAGAAGCATACATTTTTGTGACGGTCTCAAAAGAAATAAAAGCACTAGTACAAGCCAAGGATGTGCTGCTCTTTCTCTACTTCCAAGATGTGCAGGTGCAGTCTAGCGTTTGTGCTTTTTTATTTTATTTTTAGAAAGGAGGCCCCACCTCCTAAGAGCTCAAAAGTACCAAGTTGCACGGCAGGTATCCGATCAGCTGAGCAACACGTAGAGGAAGGCAGTTGCCTCGCTGTTGCTAGGCAAGCTCTTTTAGAGGTAAACACCACACACGAAAGCCGCCCTGTATAATATTTTAGAACATCAGTCACCACTTGGCTCTTACTCTGGAGAATTAGCCAAAATATATCTACAAGCGCCAGGTACGAAGAAAAGCGCACACAGAGGCCGCACTGGAACACGTACTTCACAGCAGGCTCCGCCACACTGGAACGCGTCCTTCATCGCAGGCTCGACTCGGGTCTGGAGATCATGTCGAAGAACTCCAAGAAGCGTCCAGCTAACCCGGGTTGTGTAACCTTCGTTGCCAAAAATGTTGGGAATAAATGTCAGGAACACCGGCAAACTTGTTGACAAGTTTATTCTTTAAATACACAACCCGGCATTGCTCCCGCTCCAACTCCAACTGCCGGTAATCAAATCCGTCTCTCTGCCTCACTGCTCGTGCCTAATGATGCACAGAATGCTCACATGGAACACTCAAGCATCATAACAGGTTACAATGTCCAAAATAACAAATAATCACCCTGGAAATTGTAGTGCATCTGTATCCATTCAGACTTTATAAAACTTCATCAGAAAATAAGTGCTTCAGGTTAGGGGGCTTGCATCACCAAACAGACTGGGAGTAATAGAAATGGGAAGCTGGTGTCCTCTTTTCCCCTCGTCCCCACATTTTTTCTAACATTCACGTTATCCAAGTTGACTCAAGTGGAAGAGTTCATCAGCTGCATGCACATCACCCAGCGTGAGGAGGAGCTCGCGAGGCACAGAAGGGGTGGGGCAGCACGTGAGGTGGATGTGGGGGGAGTAGGTAAATAGAAATTAAAATAAAACAAATTACACTTAACTCCCTCGATGTGCCGCACAGCTCCATCCACTTCTTCTCTGATGACTGCAGGCACAGGTTCCTAGCCTGCCCTGTGGCCAGTACTGACGCTGCTCAAAGCAGAGTCAGGACTGCTTGGGAGCGCTCAGCCATGGCGCTCCCAGGCAGACTGGGAGTCTGTGCAGACTCTCTCAAACCCGGCAACTGTGTTGCTAAGCTGGAGAGAGCCTACTGCGCATGAGTGTTTGGCCAGCCCGGGACGTCCGGCCAAACACACATGCACTCTGAGGGGTGTGCTCTGTGCATTCCCCTGAAGTGCTCGTCACCTCCGTGGCCCCGATAATAAACACAGTTTATTATCATTTTCTTGAAAAGGTTTTGAAGCTGCTGCTGGAGGGTGGGGCAACGCTCCTCTACCCTAATTGAGGAGCCCCCCTTCCCCAACTCCCTGGTGGCCCATACCCAATCGACCCTCATAGTAGAACTTTGCCGTATATTTTCACCAATTATTATTGAAATCATAAGTACCTGCACGGGGGAAGGGAAGGTTGCAGAGTGTTTGAAACATGTTTTGATAACTCTACAGTTTAAAAAGGCATCTGAGTTCACTGGGCACAGACACTTACCATCTGATAGCAGAGAATTATCTTCTTTTTAAAATGTCAGGAAAAGGTGCTCACCAAGTAATAAAATAACTATCATTAGAACAATGTAATTTTGAAGTTCTGGAATCTGGCAAGATGACAGTGCCAAAACTGCACTGATGGACATCAGAAGCAGGCTAGGGGCAATCAGAAATTGACAAAAGACATCACTGCTTGAACTTTTAGTTGCATTTGATAACATTGAATCACAGTATATTGTGCATTTCCAGCAAACAGCAGGTGTGTCCTATTCGCTGGAGTTGGTTCAGCCATGTGTGCCAGGCAGATTCCTATAGGGGTTAAGTACCTGCAGTGACATCAATGTGTGAAAGACGACAGAGCTTCCCTTTATCCTGTGCTTTTCAATGTATAAATGAAATACTTACTAGAAGCCTGATACTCCATTTGACCAGCAAAATTAATTCTGGTAATTTAACCTTGGATGTACTTTCCCTCACCTGTTTGGCTGAGATGATTCATGACTGAATGTGCGAGAGCTGGCTTGAGCTCAGCTTCACCATAACCAAACTGTTAATGAAAGTATCATTTGTTACCACCAAACTGTGCAAGTGTCTCAAACATTGGAATTTGGCAATCTCTGGAATCAGCCCGTTACATGAGGTGAAGAACACAGGGGTGTCTTCCACCAGGTTGATTAACATAGTGTGCCAAGTAAACCGACTGATTGAAGCAGCATGTGGTGCCTACATAGGTCTTCTCTCCAAACTCTACCCTGGCTTTCCAGTGGAATGTAGAGCGACAATAGCCAGGGCTGCAGTCCGCTCCAGGCTCACTTAGATCAGTGTTCTTATGCTGCAGCATCCACTAAAAGCCTGAGTAACCTATGAAAATAAGATCTGCTGGCCTGGTGATGAGTCTGATTGTGAAAGCATGTTTCCCCCACTCTACGAAGACTGTTTTGGTCTTCAATCATAAAGAGAGTGACTTTTCAATCTGTCACTATAATATGTTGCTCCTGCAGCCTCTCTTTTGTTGGAGAACAAGGGTTAAGGTGTATCTACCAGAAAGTCCAGAGTTGTTGACTGTTGAACTTGGAAACAAGGTCAAGTCCCAACATCTGCTCAAAGTCCTGTGATTCTGTACAAAACACTTTTTCTTCTCGTGCCAAAATTAAAACCTAACAATGTGTAATGCGATCTGGTGAATATGTAAAGCTCTTGAATACCAGTGGGCAAGTTTGTGCTTTATAAAACTGTAAAAAGGAATAAAAATAAAATAAATTACCTTTTTTTAAACTTAGATTGTAAGAAAGGGGATGGTTAGAAGTTGACAGGAGCACTTTGGGGGTTTGGGGAGCGGGTTGCTTTGAGGTGAGGCAGCTAAGCAGTGGAATCATTGGAATCTGGACTATCTTAAGTGTTGAAGACGAGACTCAAATCGTTTATTTTTGGTTAGATATCTTGCTGTGATGCTTTTAACGCGAATGCCCCTGGCGTCTGGATCACCTAAGGTTTTGACACCGTATGCATTTACTTGACAGCGTATATTGTTTCTTATAATATCAGTATTGGACAAAATCCAGATAAAATTTCTTGCAAATCCCTTCACAAGCACTATTGTAAATCGAACTGTTTAAAAGCTATGTTAATAAAAAGTACAAATTGCTTTTCATATTTATATATACGCTATATGTGATGGAAGGATCACAATAAACAATCAACCTTTCTATTACGCTGATCCGCTTATATCAGAATGTGGGACTGGCATACAAATAAAAAATAAGAATTCGTGTTTAAAGCAGTATGAGCTAATGCAGCAGTAGAAATGGGTTTAAGTGTAGAAATTGACAAAATCATAAGAATACTTATCAGAAAGCTCTGCTGTCAGTTCTACAGACACTCAGGCTTTGATCACATATGTCAGGAATGCCTAAAGATGGCCTGCAATATAACAAGCTATTCCATATGTATTCCTACAATTTCTGATGCCCTAAAACCACACAAGGGGAGTAGGATTGAGAAGCAACACACCTGCTCACACACCTCACTTCCTTTGCTCACTTATTCTCCAGCTCAGGCACGTAGTTGATAGTTCAGCGACTTACATGTTCACTGATTCACTTGCTTGCTCACTCTATTGCTTGCTCACTCCAGCAGAAAGAGAGAAGAGGAATGCCCATTGGTGAAATGGAAAATGAAAAAATAACAGTTGATGGACGGAATGTAGACCAAATCAAACATTCACCCCCAGTCACAGATCTGGGTTTAATCCATCACTTTTTTTTTTTTTGCTCACTGTTGGACTTTTTTGCTTATGCAGGGTAATCCCCAATCTTTTGCCTCCTGTCTCCTATTTTTTCTGACCTGTTGCTGTTGGCTTTTGAACTCTAGCACTGGTTAGCAGTGGTAAAGTGCTCAAAGTGCATATGCTCTCTGTGTAAATTGTATGGTTGATTGGTTTATCCATGATTGGCATATTTGGTTTACTAGTAAGTCCCTAGTAAGGTGCACTAGAGGTGCCAGGGCCTGTAAATCAAATGCTACTAGTGGGCCTGCAGCACTGGCTCTGCCACCCACATAAGTAGCTCTCTGATCATGTCTCAGACCTGCCACTGCAGTGTCTGTGTGTGTGCAGTTTTAACTGTAAATTTGACTTGGCAAGTGTACCCACTTGCCAGGCCTAAACCTCCCCTCTTCTTACATGTCAGACACCCCTAAGGTAGGCCCTAGGTAGCCCCAAGTGCAGGGTGCAGTATATGGTTAAAGTAGGACATATAGTAATGTGTTTTATATATGTCCTGACAGTGAAATTTTGCTAAATACGTTTTTCACTGTTGCAAGGCCTGTCCCTCCCATAGGTTAATATGGGGTCTACCCTTAAATCTGATTCAAGTGTAGATTCCCTTTGGGAGTGGATGGACATGTGGAGTTTGGGGTATCTGAGCTCACAATTTAAAAATACATCTTTTAGTAAAGTTGATTTTGAGATTGTGTTTGAAAATGCCACTTTTAGAAAGTGGGCATTTTCTTGCTTATACCATTTCTGTGACTCTGCCTGTTTGTGGATTCCCTGTCTGGGTCAGTTTGACAGTTGGGCTGGTTGCACCTCACACTAGACAGTGACACAAAGGGAGCTGGGGTGTAGCCTGCATATCCTGATGAGCCATCTGTGCTAGGAGGGTGGGGAGGAGTGGTCACTCTCACCTGAAAGGGATGTGCCTGCCCTCACACAATGCAGTCTCCAACTCCCTGGTGCGTATCTGGGGCCTGGCCTGGGCAAGGCAGGATTTCACTTTCAAAAGAGACTTTACTTTTAAGTAGGCCTACTTCAAAGAAGAAATTGGGTATAAGAAGGGCACCCAAAACCACAGACTTTAGAAACCCTTCTGGAAACAAAAGCCTGGAGAAGAGCTGAGGAAGAAGAGCTGCCCTGCCTGTGACTGTGCTTTGTGGAGCTATCCTGCAGTTACTGTTTCTGCCAGAGTAAGAGGGCAAAGACTGGACTTTGTGTGCCTTCCATCTTGAGAAGAAATCGCCAAGGGCTTGATTTAGAGCTTGCCTCTTGTTGTTTGTAGTCTCAGGGAAAGCAAAGACTTCTCTCTGCCAGCACCTGGAGTCTCTGGAGAGACTCCTACTTTGCCCTGTGGTGCCCATCCAGTTCCTGGGACCCTGAAAGGAGAAGCTGGCAGCCTAAGAGGAAGAAATCCATGCAGAGTGCCGTGCGGGAAAAAGATTGACGCAACTCCGATCTGCCGCTGAAGAAACGACGCGCCGCCGGCTCCACAACTGAGAAACGATGCTCGCAGGAAACACGACTGAAGAATCGACGCACAGAGCAGGAGACACGATGTGCAGCATCGTTGATGGAGGCTTGGAGATCACAACCCGCACTGCGGGGTTTTCAGATCCTCGGGCGGCTAGATTTCCTACTCAAGTACCGCTGTGCGTGGAAAAACAACACAAGGCCTGCCCGGACCTGAGAGTGCTGACCGGATCGACGCATCGCTCTCCTGCGGAGAGAAGAAACGACGCGCCCAACCCGGCGAAAGGAGAAATGATGCACGGTCCTGCTCGTGATTGGAATCAACGCATCGCAAGCCCTTTTTTGACACGCACTCACCCGTGAGGGGTTATTTTTGACGCGCCCAAGGCACTTTTTCACGCTGGCAACGTTAGTGTGTGTTTGAAACTACTTAAAGACTACTTAAAGACTCTTTTTGATTTTTAATTGATAACTTGACTTGTGGATTTTTGTTGTTTTTGTCTTGTTTTGTTTAGATAAATATTTCCTATTTTTCTAGCACTCTGAAGTTAAGCCTACTGCTCTGCCAAGCTATCAAGGGGGTAAGAAGGGGCTAGCTGAGGGTGATTCTCTTTTACCCTGACTAGAGTGAGGGTCCTTGTTTGAACAGGGGGTAATCGGACTGTCAACCAAAGACCCCATTTCTAACAATCAGCATGCCATTACAGTTTGGACCCAAACATATGCAAATCAGTCTTGACCCTGTTCCCCATGGGAACAGTCCAGCCCGAACTGCCAGGCCAGGTCATCCCTAGATCAGACACAAGCATCCTGGTACCGGTTTCGGGGTATCACCGTGTTCAGCCAGGCTAACTTGAATCTGGTGGCATAGTGAGCATGGGACCCACGTCTGGGCATACCCTTCCCACTTGGGGTGACAAATACAAAAAGAACATTTGATGGACGGAACGGAGACCAAATCAAACATTCACCCCCAGTCACAGATCTGGGTTTAATTTATCAGTTTTTTTGCTCACCATGCAATTCCAGTATGGATCCAACCATATGCAAATCTGTCCAAATTGGGGTGGCATGGTGAGCAAAAGAACTGATGGATTAAACCCAGATCTGTGAATGGGGGTGAATGTTTGATTGGTTCTGCATTCCGTCCATCATTTGCATTTCTTTGGTGAAAGGGGGCTGTTGGATTAATTAGCACTTTCCCAGCACTCATCACACACTACAGAAGTATAAGATGTAACTATATATCCCACCTTTATAACTCTCTCATTTACTTTACTGAAGAATGAAGCAGAGATGCAATGTTGCCATATCTAGACCTTGTGCTGAGATTTCATTGGCTGCAATGAAGGACATTTAGTTAATCCAATTGAATATTTTGAATGCTATAGTCTCAGTTGATGCTACGAACAATTACCTGTGATGATGGGCATTTCCATTTTGTTTTCATAGGTGTTGATGATGCATATCAGCATGGGCGAGGTGTGGCCCTAGCAGACTTCAATCGAGATGGGAAAGTGGACATTGTTTATGGAAACTGGAATGGACCACATCGGCTCTATCTACAGATGAGTGCAAATGGCAAAGCACGATTCCGGGTGAGAAAGTGGTGATGAAAAAGTAACTCCTACTAGTATTACAGTCAATCTTGCATCAAAATATGTGACGATGCAGTGGCTAGCACAAGGGACATAGCTACCCACTGTATTTCAATTATTTCCCTTGCACGATAATGTAATGGCCACTAGAGATCACATGCATAAACACACATCATAAATTCATTACAGTAGAACGTTTATTCTGCATCTGTGATGGTTGTCGCTGTTCAATGCATGCATGTAAAACTGTTCATGAGTGATAGATGATAGCATCAGCAGAATAGAACAGGTAGTGAAAAAGCCAATCAGCCTGCTCTTGAGTTGATATGTGGAATACATATAGTTTTGTTGAGCATGAAGGTCATCCCTAGATTACATCTGCCTTGAGGGGATGGGAGGGGACATGAGGGTAAATGAAACTGCTTTGCCTTCACTGTGTGTTTGTGTCGGCTTTAGTGTACATGTCTGTGTCTGACCATTGGGTCACTGATCCCTTACTGCACACAATTTGCAGAAGCACAAGTTTCAAGAAAATGCCTAATAATCCCTCAGAAAAAGGCTATTGTTGTGCCACAATTGCTATTTGTCTTGGATATCTGTACCCAGTTCAAGACTTGTTTATGCAAGTGCAGCCCTGCTCCATTCCCTGGGCCCTACTCAATCCCCATACCAGCACTGGAGGAGTAGATAATGCCTTCCCACCTAGTATCTTCCTCTCCTACCTAACCTTACCTAATGTCCTCTTCCCACTCCCTCACATTTGGTACACCTGAACATTAATGCCCACACAAAATGAAACGCTGTGCGGATTTTCGCTCTGTAAAACCACATCTTCAGTTATTTCCCATTCTTGTGCTAGTAACTGTCACTTGCATTTACTGGTGAAGAGTTACTGCACAATATCAGTGTTTATGGGTGCAGAGTTGCCACCCTGTTGGCCCCGTGCAGCTTGTAATGAGGGCCTTAGGTTGAAGGGGGGCGCTCTTCTTTGGCACTATTTAATGTACCGCAGCTTAGTGATCAGTGTAGTACAAATATCTATATTGTAGATGTGAGAGGAGATCACGCTCAGGAGCACCGGGGCAGTGTCTGCAGCAGTGACTAGTTCTTTGGAGCAGGGTGATTGTGAATGAGATGATCCTGTTGACCGCTGGAAGAAGTCCATTGGTAGGATGACCCATAGAAGGAGTTTCTCACATGTCACTGAGAGCATTAGACAACATTTCCTTTTGGCTTGTGGGTGTAGGGATGTTTTTTTTTTCAATGTTTTGATGTCTTTTTGTTTTTGGTTCTGTGGCAGGGCTTTCTTGAGAGAATCACCACTAGATCTTTTTTGGGAAAGCGGATTTTCTGCAGAGATATTCTTCTGCAGGGGCCGATTGATTGCTTGAAGGCGACAGAGATTTCATGTGACAACCCTTGGAACGTAGTGTATCATGCAATATAAAATTTTGCAAGAGGCTCTAAAATGCTTTAGTTAAATTTTTAATACATACGAATCTAGAGTTGTGCACTAGCTCGCTGCCCAGTTACCTGTGTGGGGGAGGAGGGATGATTTTTGACCTCTGAAATGAGGAGTGAAGGTAATTGATAAAAGCTGTGCGCCTTGTTTCCAGGTGACACACCGGTTGCACTGTATGATTAAGATGTCATTAAGCTGTCAACAAGACAAAGCAGTGAGCTTTTATACAAAAACGTGGTAAATCATGTAATTGGTCCCTATTGTGTGTTAGTGTCATGCCTTGACACAGCAGGTATATCTTGTTCACGTGGAGTAGACTTAGAGCACAGGTGAAATCGTCTATTCAGGGAACCAAGTATATGGCACTATTCTTGAATAGCTTCCCTTATTGCCACTGAAAAAGTGGCTAGTGCGAATTTTCCTGTAGAAAGTTATGAAACCGCTTCGAACCCTCAACGCCGCCAACCGGAAGGTTCTATGAAAGAGCGTCTGAAGTCGCAGGCATCACCCTTAGTCCTGAAGGCTGATTGAAGGTTTTTTTGAAGGAACTATTTAGACGTCTAGAGAAGAAATTGGATAACATGTAAATTATGTTTTTGGCATGCGCGTTCATTTCCTGCTAGGAAATACAAAGTGATGACGTGTTATATTTCTGTAAATCCCCTAATTTAAAATTATCCTTTAACTTTGGGATGTATAGATAGCTAATTGGCACTGAGGATATAGCTTGACCGAAGACAAAACCAAGGATGGCATGATAATTTAGCTGCAGCCATTCATTTTAACACCATAATGTAACAGTAATTTTTCATTTAAAAGGAAGAACTTGTACAAAAGTGGAGGGTCGAAGGCAGAAAGGTGGTAAGAGTGCATAGATGTAGCACTTAATCTGTAGAAGGGTAAGTGCCAGTGCCCAAAGCTCTGACCGGAAGCTCGTGGCTGCAACCGGTGCGCGGAATACCGAGGCTTCAGAGTCTGGAAACCGCCTCATGCCTCTTTACTCCTCTAACACATACTTCCCTGCCCGTTCATCTCACTCGTGTCATCCTGCTTTCTCCCTTCCTGATGGTCTTGCCGCCTTTCTCTTCCTCTTTTCCCCTATGTGCACTTTCCCTCACTTGCTCCCGGAAACGTCCGATGAGATAAACTAAGTGCCGATCCCCAAAAATGAATTCCGGTCCCCCCCTTCCCCACCTGCTCAAATTAAGCACTGAATAAACGGAAATGACAAACAGCACGAAAAATAGGTGAGTACAACTTTGTAAATGGCAGAACAGACAATCATAAAAGGTGTAATGCCAGGAGGGCAAAATGATTTTCCTTCTTCATTGAGAGCATGCGACAAAATCAATACAACCACTGGCAAGACCAGTGGGTAAAGAGCATTCGGTTGGTACTTTAGTTTGTTGTTAATGCAGAACAGCATAAGCACAAACGAAAACAAGCTTTAGCAAAGTCAGTAAGTTTGATACTGGCTGCTCACCTTTTTGGCCTTTCCAGTGGCTAATTTATTTATAAATGGCATTTGTTTCAAGGCACACCGTGCATGAAGACAAGCATTTCTTAAAATCCAAAATAAATATATTTTTGTAAAAACACACATTCAGCAACTAGTCAATGGCTTCCACCAAAACGGAGGATTTGTTGAGCGGATGTGCACATTGTGTATGAACAGAATACTGTCACTCATAGATAAGCCAATAGCTGAGGTGGTCTGATCCTGTGCCCCATGTTGTGGTGGGCAAGAGTGAAATGGCATAAGAGCAGATCAATGGATGGATGAAGACGGCTGATTGAGAGTGTGTGTGTATATATGTATATATATATATATATATTCTGCAAAAAAAGTGAAATATGCCTGCTACAGCATGATGATGGAGGCACATACGACATGATGCTGCAGGAGGCATTTTTTTGTAGTTAACATTCCAAGGTGATGGATATCCTTCTTTGAACAGTATACTACAAACAGAAGAAAAGGTGAGCGGTGAGTGAAAGCGTGTTATGAAAAAGCAGCCTGGTACCAAATTTGAGATCCCAAGCCCTCCAAAAAAGTAAAAAAAAAAAAAAAAAAAGAATAATTAAAAACCGAATTGAGGGCTTTGGGTTAGGAATGGAGGAGTACTCCCAAGTTGTGCTGAAAGGAACATAAGAAATAGAAGAGTACAGGCCATCCAATCAAGAAGATGGTAAAAAAGCAATGCAATAGAAGAAGAACTTACACGAGAAAAGAAAGCCACTCATTACGAAAACAGATAATGAGATGGACCGAGTCAACCAAACGTGAACAATAGGATTTTCAATAATAGACAGCTAAATCTGTTTGCAGACGAAACCTAAAATGAGAAGCATTCACAGGATCGGTAAGTGGCCTGGCCAGTTAAAAATTGTCAGTAGGCAAGACCTAAAACATGCTTTGGCAAACGTTAGCAGATCTGTGTTTAATGTGGTAACACATGCAACCACAGGCAAACAGAACAGCTGTCTTCATGTCACATGAGTCAGGCAGAGTGCCTTTGCAGTCTACATATAGTTCAATAGCTTCAGAGTGCAAAGTGAAAGTTGGCATCTGGAATTGTCTTTCTCACACATTTTAAGCTTGAGTCCAGCAATGATGAGTCTTTCAATTTTGTTATCTACCAATGCAAACGTTGATAAAACCAAAGGTCTAGCTTAGTGTGCTGAAAAGACAAACTTATGTATGCACAGGAGCGTTTTGCATGGGGTTACCAATTAAAAGCCAGTGCTTCTGGCTCTAATGCTTGCTTTATTATCGAAAGCACAAAGACAATCTTTCTTACATAAAATCTTACATCATCCTTCCTTTTAAACACACACAACTCCGCCAAGCACGCAGTGTTCTTTACCACTGCCTTGCCGTTCTCCTGTGTTCATGCATGGAAGAGCATGGGGGTGCTGTGGGAGGTGCTTGTAATGATGGAGCTGGTGGTTCTTATAATGGTGGAGGTAATATTGGTGTCAGTAGAGGTAATGGTTGTAGAAATAGAGGTGGTTGTATTGGTAGCAGTGGTGTTAATGGTGGTGGTCGTAATGGTGGTTGTGGTATTGGTGGTGGTAATATAGTTAGCTTTGTTAATCGTGGTGCAGTAATGGGCATCATTTAAATGCCAGTGATAATGTTGATCAAGTTATGGGAGTTGAGGTGATTGTGGTAAAGATAATGTTGGTGGTAATGGGGTTGGTGCTGCTGATAATGTTAGAAGTGTTGATAATGGTGGTGGAGGAAATGGTGCTAATGATGATGGTCGCAGCAGTGATAATGGTGATGGTGGTGACAGTGGGTGGTGTTGGTGGTAAAGAAGGCGATGCTAATAGTAATATGGTGGAAATGATGGCAGTAATGGCGATTATGGTTCTGGCAGAGGTGACAGTGGTCATGGTGCTGTTGGCAGTAATGATGGCAGTGCTAATGATGGTGGTGGCAATAATGAAAAAAAGGTTAATCGTGTTGGTGGTAATTTTGTACAGAAGGATGATTATCTCAGCTTGTCTTCAGGCACACAAAAACACTGGTGCACTATATGAAATTCACACTCCTGTGAAGAATCCAGGTCATCCATCCGTTAGCTTCCCATAAGCAGGCTTCAATGAGGTGCCCCCTAGCTTACACAGTAACCATCAAATTATTCAGCCACTGAGAGATGAAAACTATTGAGACAAAGCTCTTGTATATAACCTGCAATATGACATCCGCAGCAGCATTGACTGCTCCAGGACACAGTATTAAACACATGGACCTTGCAATGGTTGATTGGCCCCAGAATGCTTTGCATAAGCACGATGAGGGGATGAGTGGGGGACGGCTTGTTGTTTACAGTGGAAATGATGTGTGCAACACCATATCAACACTTTTTTTTTTTACATGTATTTTAAGAGTTATGAATGTACACAAAATAGTCATGTGTAATAAAATATGCGCAACATATCAATTAATGAATTCGAAACGAATAGTATTCTTTAAACGATGTTATCTTGAAATATAACAAGCCACAGTTTAAACAAACAGGGCTTTTCTACCGTGTTGTTGCTTTAGATGTTTGTGATGGTAAAGTATTTATTTCATTTTCGTGTTGGAACAGTGAAGGAACAATGGGATGGGAGGAGATAAGAGTGCCTAGTCATCGTGCAAAGAGAAAAGACAGGGCTTTTAAATGCAGTGCACGCTGTGCATAGAACAGAAAATACTTTAAGGTATTTCTCTTACACCTGAATTGAAACGGGAGGAGGCACGTTTACAGCTTTATCAGCTGGAATTCGCTTGGGCACTTCTCTGCCCTTGGGCAAGGAATGTCACTTTTGGATGCACCGGAGAGACCTAACCTGCCATGAAGAACAGTAAACAAACGTGCGATGTGCTAGACAGTCACTATTCAACATTGCAGTCAATGCAGAGGGACTAACCTAGCTCCAGAGCTTTTTCGACCTGTAGACCATGTAGTCTAATGGGGAGGGGGGCGAGGCAGAGAGCATTCAGGCTCAGTGAGACAGAAGTACACTTTTAAAGATGAGGGGGGGGGGGGGGGGGTTGTGTGTGGGGGTCGATTATGCGACGGTGAAGAAACAGAACACATGGGAGAGCAAGGAAACAGATTCACTTCAAGGGTGCTGAAATGAAAAGAAAATCAGTACTCTCCTAATGAGAGCTGAGGGAAGGTCAAAAGCCATCCAGGCAAAATTATGGTACAGAAGCTATGCTCCAGGGGAGGCACAAACACAGGAGGGTGTAAAGTCACTGAATAAGAAGTGAGCAAGTGAGAATGGCAAGCTAACAATAATCAGCTAAGGGGGGGCGTAAAGCCCACTCAAAGAATTGGTATTGTCCGTAAGTTAACTTTCAAACGGTATTCCAAACAATAACGAATGTCATCTCAAATGACACTTAATATAGGGGAAAATGGCATAACAAATCATATGTTTAAATATTTAATCTAAACTTTGAGTTTGTCAGTCATAATGTAAAAAGTTAAAATGGGGAAAATCCACCCAGCTCTTGACCGGGGAGGGGTGGGAGGGGGGGGGGTTACTCCATCCTTCAAAGAAGAGAGTAGTAGTGGTGCATCAACTGCACATCCTGTGAGTGTCGTACAGTAGCAGGAATGAAATGGAAGTTATGTTTAACCAAACAAGTAAGGGTGGTGCTGAATGTTCATCTATGTCATACTACCCCAGAGCATAGACATGTACTCAATAGAGTACAACTGATAAATAGAACAAGGTAATTCCACAGCATTCAGGAGAAGTTTTACAAGAAAAGAAGTCACGAAGATTCAAATCTTGTCCAGTCTTTTAATAGGCGACTGCCATTTCTTCATACAAGTTTAACAGACATCGACAGTCTTAATCCAGTAATAACCAGTCCTTCATATATAAAATGCACTCATCGACAGCCAATACGTGTTTCATCACACCATGTGACTTTTTCAAGGCTGCAAAATATGGAGTATACATTAAGTATAAAGGAAATTATATAAGACGGGACATTAATACAAACGAGTCACCATACCGTAACCAAATGCGTGAATATAGATCCAGTGATACAGAGATTAACCAAAGCAGTGCACCAAATATGTTTTACAAAAAATAGCCAGGGTAAGTGTATGACCAAGTACACCAGAAGGTGATGAGACCCTAAGAAGTGCTATTAATGTATGCAATCCCAAATTCAAGAAATAGTCAAAGTGCAACCACTAAAAGGCCGATCTGAAACCTACGAACGAATTTTAGATAAAGACTGCAGCAAAAATTTCTTGTAGACTCGCCCATGTCAGAGTAAGTGCAAGGCAACATGTTTAAGTGAGCCGTAAGGCGACACCCCATAAAAGCATATTCCTATGCTTCGTGGAGAAAACTGAGACTCCAGATAGTGGATAGATATCTGTTCAAATGAACCAAGGTCTTTTGGTGTAGGCTTCAGTAAAGAAATAGCTAGTTTTCTCCCACTAATAGCGAATCATAAATATCCACTGGGATCCAAATCCAATTTTTGAGGTTGTACCCCTCTATCAGTATAGAACTGTCGTGTGGAATACCACAACTGGAAAGAGCAAAAACATGTATTTATTTTATTTATCCTCATGGTCTGGAAAACTACCATAGTGCCTCCATCGTGTGAAAATGTATTAGCTAAGGAATAAAAAAATAGTTTTTGGCAATCATACATACCATAAAATGCGGAGAGTACAGTAAAACTATTCCGCAAGAGGTCAAAAATCAACGAACCAAAGGCAGTAGTAAGTATTTGCTATTATGTAGGGGCAGACCATGATACGTCCTAATCCTACAAAGATGTGTAAAAACAACCATATAATGTAAAACAACGATGATGCAAACACTATCAGGTTTTACTATATGTATAAAGCGAAGTTGTTGCTGCATTCAGGGTCGGACTGGCTGATAGGGCAGTCAGGCAGTGCCTGATGGGCTGGCCTGATAGCTGTGTGTGTGCCATTTTTTTGTGGGCCTCCTTGATGGTCTGCTGTGCCTGTTTTCACTATTGATATCCCTGATATTAGATCACATTTACATGTAGCAAACGGAAATCCATGCAGTTTTCATACTTGGCAAAATACTTATACAGCATATCTTTGTAAGTTGAAAACTGCCCCCAATTGGAAATCATGGGTCACTTTTTAGCTATCTAATTCACTAATGAGGCCACTTTTATTTTGATGCCAGGGCCTATTTTCTATCCCAGTCCGACCCTAGATACATTGTGGTATGGCGCATCAAGACTCAGTTAAATAAAACACTGTTTAAAAAAATCTCCTGACCTCACCTATGATAGAGGCCTCATATCCAAATTATAATTTAACTTAAGAGACAGTAACAAACTTTGACTGTTCCTCTCAAAGCAAATGGGCAGAATCCTGAATAGGGAAATTTCAGAGAGGGTGGAGTAGACTGTGGGCAGACGTACATGGATGCTCAGTTTATATTAAAAAACAAAAATACAGTACAAATTGATTTATGCCTGACACTGTCATCCTACTAGACCGCACAAAATGTTCTCAAGACCTAGTTCTCTGTGATGAAGAAAGTGTGGCTTATTTATAATTATTTGGTGAGGAGACCCACAAATACAATTGTTATGGAAAGAAGTAGCTAAAGGCTCACTTGAAATAAACAGTTACCACTTGACCTTTAAGCTTGCGCTGTTCCTGCTGGGGTTGGGACCCACTGAAATTAAATATTTAACAACAAAGCAATAATTTGGAGCTGTTTCTGAGTAACTATATTGACCATAGCATAAGTGTAGAAAAGGAAAGATTCTCCATTATTTTTTTTTAGTGATACGAGTGATGTTGGAAAATAGCAGTGATGAAATGCCTGATTAGTAATGCAAAGAACGAACACTTGACATTTGCAACACAACAAACTCCAACGGTTGATTACTTCCCAAAAGCCCTTCTGAACACAATCTGTCCACCACACCTAACAGCCTTGAACATTTTCTGAAAATTCACCCTCAGAAATAACCAGTAGAAATGTGGTTCTGAAAATTCACCCTCAGAATATGCAGTAGACATGTGGATGTGTATCTGTGGGGCCTAGACTGCTCATAAGAAGTCTCTTGATGACTGCTAATAGTTAGTCTTTTGAAATATCCCAGATGGGAAAGGGGAATGTGAGAGGTGGAGACTTCTCAGTTGAGGAATGACTAAGTCTGATGCTACTTGTCACGTGTTTTAAAATGTTCACATTTATGGCTATTTGTTCTGGCTTCTGTATGCCCTCAATAGCTGCATGAGTGTGTGTCAGTGTGAACACTAATGCAAATCTTTTAAAAAATGGGAAACCCCTTTCCTCACAGCACTATCGCTGAACCTCAAGCACCAAAGGCACTGCAATCCACACTGTAGCCAATCTTCATCCATCCGTACTATACAATGTGCTGTTCCTGGACATTTAGAAACACACTCAAAATTATGAAGACCTATTTTCTTAGTGCATTTGATCCTAACCCTGATGGTGTGTTGGGACAGAAAAGACGTGCACCCCTGCCTTGAATGCCCTTCTGAACTGTTGTCTTGATCCCTAATGCTGAGTTTTTTGTCATAGGTGAACACAAATCATGTGTGTGTGCGCCACAACATATTCCTGTCTCACGAATTGCAGTCTTGTTGGAATAGGAAGGGCATCCAAAGCTCTAACCTCATTGTGGAGGAAGGCTAGCGCCTTCACCAGGAGTTAAGCAGCACAAGCACAGTGGTGGCAGCAGTAGTGAACAGGATCTTTTTACCCTGTGCCACTGAAGTGAGGCCTACAGCCTCACTCACATTTTAAAAACTTCATTTCTGTGTGCTTAATTCACCCTTGGCCTACATCAGTTAGGTGTGAAGTGCTGCACAAGTTGTGTGTGCCTGAGAAGGATACCATACATGGATGGAGCAGTATTGTGAATGTATGGTTAGTACATGTAATGTGTACATAAGCCTGAGAGCAATACATTCCATGAGAGATGTAGTGCTGTGCAGTGAGTTTGCAGGAAAAGCATGTGCTGGAAGTATGTGTACTAGTATGAAGTACAATACATGAAGGTTGAAGTGTTGTGCAGCATCCACATAGTGAGTGTGTGTGCTGGCAGTGTGTGTATTTTAAAATAAGCACACCCTGGTTGAATATAGGAAAGATTCATTACTGGACAGTGTGTGCAGAATGAGTGTGTGTGCTGAATGCATGTGTACAATGCACAGAGATTAGTGCTGGACAGTGTGTTGTGAGTGTAAACTTACAAATGTGCCTGCAGGGGTGCATTATAGGGAGGACCCTGAGTTTCATTTTGAGAAGCCAAGGCCTGCCTGGTGAAGACAAAAGGAAGAGAAGACCTATACTGCCCCAGACAGATTTGAGGATATCTGCATTCCTGTGAACTGGGAGGGACACATATTGGAGCAAGACTTCCTATGCACTTCAAGGGGATGCTCTTTGGTTCAGTGATGGATCACAAGGAAGAGGCCTGGACACATCTAAGGAAGGGAGAATGGGCTGATAAGGGAATCATAAAGAATAAGAATGGGAGCCTCGGATGAACCTTTTGATGAACATATCACTGTCTCGGACATCTAGGTGTGAAGTCTGGTCACTCCCATGAAATGTATTGTGGTTCAGTTAGCTTCAGTAATGCCTGCTGCATTAGACACCTTTCATAAGGAAAGAAGACAGAGAAAAGTGTCCAATTCAAAAGAAGCGCAACTCCGAAATGAAACTTCAAAGACTCGGACCCTAAATCACATTAGGTGTCTGAAAAGGACCAAAAGAGGAGGAGGTTGGAACCAGAAACTCTGTCATCTGCCAAGCACCCAGATGGGCTGCATGAGAAAGGGAAGCACCGCATGACTTCTGCCTGTTACCAGGAATAGGGGCAAAGGCATTAATCTGCTTGCTGGATGAGGGGACATTATCCAGGACACCGAGATCACCTGCCCTGAAACCTGGGACACCATTGCCTGGCTGCTTGTCAAGACCAGTGTTCTGTTTGAGTGAGAGGACAGCGTTGGTGGGAGCGAGGTCCAATGGTGAGCCCGGCAGGAGGATATCCTGAGCAAGGTGTGAGGCTGTGCACTGATTGGGCAGTTGCTCATGTGTATCATCTCCTCTGCAACGGTTGTATAATGGGAGAGGACCACATTGTTCTGAGCTGTATAGGAAGTGCTGGATGCGAAGCACCAAGCTGCGCCACGGTGATTCTGTATGACAGGGAGGGTCACTGGCGAACTAAGTTTGGGCCAGGTGTGCACGCCCTGTGACTGCTGAAATTGGCAACCCTGTATGCCAGGAGGAGCCACCGTAGTGAGGACGATCACAAAAGTAGAGTCTACACCTGGATTATGATTACCCCAGCAATCCCTCATGCCAGGAGGGGTTGCCAGTACCACTTTGGCCTAGGGTTTGAATCGTCACCCAGACTGAAGGAGAACTGATGTGGCCAGCTGTTTGAGGAAGCATGCTGTGATATGCACCTGATTAAGTCCCTGAGGCCACTGAGCTTTCACCAAAGACCTTTCTCCCTCATAGGAGCTTCATTTGGGAGCCGGAGGATCATACTAACACCCTCCCCCCACTCTGCAAGGGGGAAGAGCAACTTACCTTTTGTGTCTGCTGAGCCAACCAGCAGTACAGCTTGACAAGAAGAAACTGCACCTGCCTGGTGCTGCTGCGACTGCACCGCCGGATGCTGCTGCACCCATCGCAAGTTGACTAACTTTGTTGTACAGGATCTAGACTTGGGAATGCCCAAGGAGAGGGCTCTCGCTGCACTGCTGAACACTGCCATACAGCCAGAGCCCTAGGGTACTTGCTGCTATCAGACTGCAGCACCATAAACACTTCCCAAAGAGTCAAAAGGAGAACTCTTGAGTACGACCTAATAGTTTGCATTCCATGGATGCAGATACCAGGAAATGGAGAGTAACACAAACATGTTACATAAAGAAGGGGGAGGCAGGGACTTGCCTGATAACGACAAGTGCCCCAACCTCAAGGGGACATTGTGGTATTGCTTCTGAACGTTGTATACCTTAGAATGTGTCAAATTATAGATATCTTTTTAGAAAAGCGAGTATTGGACTGGAAATTGATTTATTGTGTGCACTGTTTGCAATTTGAGTTATGAGTCGATTTATACATCTACCCCCTGCCCGAGGGAGTCTTGACTGCTCAACCACAGCTACCACTGAGTATCAAGTGCCAGAAGGGTACCAGCCCATAGGAGGCAGGGCCTTGGGACATCACGGGTGAAAAAGCCTCAACCACCACATTTAGGCCCAGTAACCCGGAGTGTCCCATGGCCCGCTGAAAGGGTTTTGATTTTTGATATGGTGTTTTTCTGGTTCCCTCAGACTGTTCCATCACTGGAAGGTCCTGTTCAGCCCTCATAGCATTTGTCCCCTGTTAGAAATCGGATTGGTGGTTGAGTGATTTGAAACAGTACTCAAGCAACAGCCACACTCATTGTTAGGGTGAACCATAAAAAGTCAATAAATTAATCTGTGCTTAACCCTTTGCTAGATTAACACAAAAGCAGTCAGGCCTAATTTAGAGGCAATGTGTAAAGTATTTATGCATCACTCAACAGAAATAAAGTGAAAATATAACACAAGAAAATCCAACACTAATTTAGATAAATAGATTAAAATGTAATAATGTTTTTGACACCAAACACAAAAATCCAATTGGTAGAACCAGAGATGCTATTTTAAACATTTCAGTTAAGTATTGCGCCTTAAGGCACAAAACGCCACTCACAGTTATCTGGTTGTGCAAGACTGGTTGAAAGTCACAAGCTGAGGCTGATCACGATAGAACATGGGCCAGGTACAGGGACCAGGTTAGTTAAGCGGTAAAAGGTACCTTGTAAAGTTCAGCACAAACATTCCTTTGGAGAAGGCTGTGAGGAGCAGGGAGCGCATCGCCAATGGTCAACACTGTATCATGAAGAGCAAGCCTGGCATCATTGATGGTTGTTGCTTTAGCGCTAGATCTTGGCATCACATGGGGTAGTTGCTGAAGATTTGTTTTGATGGTCACCACAGGCTGTTGATGCTGTAGAGCAAAATGAAGATCTCATGCTGACAGTCATACCTAGAGGATGACCAAAGTTTCACATTGGTGGCATCAAAATCTTGGCACTAACATGCCCATTGCAAAGAGCCCAAAACTTCACGATTTTTCAGGATTTATCCTTTTCTTCAAGGAGGAGCTCAACTAATGCCACACCAAGGGTCTGGGACGCGGGAGGCACATCTTGGGCATCAGTAACTTACTCCAGCAGAGGCTAGTAGGACTCAGACTGGTTCACTTGCAGGTCCAGGTGCAGCAGCTTAGCTGGGCAGTTTCAGGAAGGGCTTTGGAGCTTATGTCATGTCCCTGCTGCTCAGAACTGGAGGTCAGCCAGCTGGCTCTTGTAGTCAATTCAGCATGGGATGAAGGGTGCAGGTTCAGTTTTCCTTCACAACAAGCAGGGTAGGCCTAAAAAAGCAGGACCACCTTCTCTAGTATCCACAGCTCCAGGACTGTACTGAAGAGTAGGTCTGGGGGTCCTTGTTTTATATCTGATGCCCATTTTGAAGTGGGTGATGCTTCTAGAGTTTTCCCTACAGTGGTGTCTGAAAAGCCCTGCCTCCTTGTCCTGGTCCCAATCTGTGTGTGGGCACAATAGGCTAGTGTGAAGTTCTTTGTGTGTGAGGTGGGCCAGTGGCTTTTAAGTGCAAGTGTGATAGGTGACAGCTCTACCACCTAATCCAGCCAGAGATGGTCCAGCATACAGACTCTTCATTGTAATGCTGTCTAGGAAGAATACACAAAGGCCAACTGCCTACTATGCACAGTAATGTGACCCCAAGACCCAGGAACAGGATGCAGGCACCAAATGTTTGGACAAGAAAATGCCAACTTTCTAAATGTGTCTTTTTTTTAGAACTGTGACTTAAAATCTGACTTTACCATTAAACCAAACAGACCCCAAACATGACTGTCCTATCTGCTTCCAATCAAAAGGTACCACTTAATTGTAATAAGGTAACCAAATGTTAACCTATGGGAGAGGTAGGCCTTGCCGTCTTGGAAGATACATTTAGTATTGTTTCACTACCAGAACATGTAAAACTTAAAAGTACATATCCAAATTTTTAGATACAATGCAGCCTGCCCTATGGTCAGTTTAGGGCCTACCCTAGGGGTGACTTGCATGTATTAAAAAGGAAGATTTAGTCCCCTCAAAATGTTTATTTTGCTAGGTTGAAATAGCAGTTTGAAAAAGCACACATGGGCTGCAATGGCAGTCCTGGAACATATTGTAAAAATACTACTTAAGTGGGTGGCACAGTTAGTGCTTGAAGCCCACTATTAGCATTTAATTTAGAGGCCATGGGCACCAGTAGTTTGCTATATACATAAATTAAATATGCCAATTGGGCCTAAGCCAATTTCACCATCAGGGAGTGAGCACAATCACTTTAGTACTGGTTACCAGTGGTAAAGTGCACAGTGTCATAGGGCCAACAAAAAGTAATTCAACAAACATTGGAGGAATGAGGCAAAATGTTTGGGGGAAGAGCACCCTAATGTTGACAGGTCTACCATGCTCCCACCCTCCCTTGAGAATCAGTAATTGAATTGGTATTTCAAGTTTTCTTCACATTCATAGATCAGGACAGGAGTATGAGTAGTTGGAAGCATCTTTTTCCACAATCTACATGGTACATGCAAAGGCAGAGCAAAGTTCCTGTTTGCAATAGAGATAACATGAACAACAGGAGTGCCCACCTCCCCTGCATACATGAAAGCGGAATAGAGCAAGAAATAGCAGAGCATGCATCACTCACACAATATAGACAAAGCACTTGGGGACAGAGTGATGGCAGAAGCATTTAGGAAAGTCACGGAATGAAAAAAAGGACCATGTTCCTAGTAACTGGCGAGGCCAACTATACACCCGCCTCTGGCCTCCTTTGCAAGTCACAGTTTTAAAATTGGAAAATACAATCTCCGAAAGAATGCCAAGCTTGCCGCTTCTGCCCTCTCTCCTCTTTGCCATCCATTGTCCATGCCCTTGCTCCCTCATTACAGCCCTGTGTGCCTGTTGTTCTGCCACTGACCTTCCTGCCTGCCCTGAACAGTTAGCTTGCTGCCCCACCCACGTACTCCCTACCCTCTTATTGAGCCTATGCACCAACCCCTTCCCTCCTGCCCTGCATGGTCCTAAGTTCTGCCCCTGCCCTCCTTTTAGCTTAATATTCTTGTCCCTCTCTCCTGCTATCCGTTGCCCAATTCTGTGCCCCATCATTGCCTTCCTGCTTAGCCTCTGTGCTCACATTGCTTCCCCCTAACCTCCTTCCCCCACCCTACGATGTCTGTGTGCTTGACCTCACTCCCTTCTTTTTTGCTCACCATGGGCCTGCCACTGCCCCTCCTGTTTAGTCTGAGTATTCCTTTGGGCTGCTACTGCCTTTCCCACCTACCTAGCGTGGTCAGATGACTGCCACCTCCACCCTGCCTGTCTGAGTTCCATTCCTCTATCCCCTCCCTCCTGTCCTCTGTTCCATTTTTATGCCACTCCGTTCCGTCCTTCTGGACCTGTTGTGCTGCAACGGCTCTCCTGCTTACCCCGAGTGGTATGTTGTGAAGCCCCTTCCCCCCTCTTGCCTGTGTCCAGCACCCACCCATACCTTCTTCCCTCTATTGGTCCTTAGTACATGCCCCTGGGACCCCTCCGTCTTGCTCACCATGGCCTGTGCTGCCATTAACATTCCTGCTTGCCATGCATGACTACCACAGCCCCTCCCACCTGTCCTGTGTGGTCAGCTTGCTGCCCTTGACCCCCCTCCCCTTTGTTTGTGTATGCCATTATAGTCTTACTGTTGCCATACATGGTGTGTTCTGCTTCCAGTGCCCATTCCGCCTCCCCTCCATAGTCAGCTTGCTGCTCATGCTTGCCCCCTGCCCTTTGTTTCCATGTGCAGGCCCCTATCACTTCACTCATGCCTTGCCTGGCCCGTTGTTGTTCCCCCTGCCCTCTCCCGCCTGCCCTTCATGGTCTGTAATGCTGCAAATGTCCCTCCTGTCTGTCTGGTATGGTCAGCTTGCTGTCCTTGCCTCTTTCCCTTCTGCTGTCTGTTGTGCATGTCCCTGGCCCTCCCTGTTGCTTTCAATGGTCCATTGTTCTGCACTGCCATCCTGACTAATCTTTGTGGTGGATTGTGCTTCAACCCTTGTAAGGTCAGTTTGGTGCCCCTGCCCTCTGTTATCAGAGTCCATGTCCCTACCCCAACCCTTCTGCCCTCAGTGAGCCAATGTACCATGCTTGCCAAAATGTTGAACTTGGTGTCCGAGTCACCAGATCCTCTGGGTCTGTGCACGTTCCCAACACGTCCACCACTAAACAGCTCCAATACTCTGATAGATAAATCACAGTGACTGAGAGAGTTCAAGAGGGGATTAGGAAGGGAACAGCTGGGAAGGAGACCTGTAGTAAGAAAAAGGTTAGAACACGCAATAAGAAAATTATATCTCCTGAAATCAATACTAGACTATGATTCTAAGCCTAGTCACTCTGAAAACATGAACAATCTAAGAGTTAAGTTTAAAATGACTACGTTTCAAGATGGCCGGATACCTGTAGAGGAATCGAGATGAATTAAATGAAAACTTTCTTATTCAAGTACTTTCCTTTACATGAGAATCAGAAAAACTTTCTGACTAAATTTTAAACCAGTCATATAAATCCTGTTTTGAGAATGTATACTAGGACCATACAATATTGCATCTAGAAACTCTGGCCTTCTGTGTACTCTTAAAATGTTTCAACATAAATTGCACATATTGCATATATATATATATATATATATATATATATATATATATATATATATATATATATATATATATATATATAGTTCACCAAAAGTATTCACTGCACTCCATGAAGTACAAATAGTGCCTATTTAAACGCGTTGGTGGTTGTTAATTTGGCATTAATAAATAGGCACTATTTGAACTTCATGGAGTGCAGTGAATACTTTTGGTGAATTATATTTTTCGAGACTGGTCCTCTCCGTCACGAGCACCGGCAGTGGAGTGCACCACCCAGCAACCTTTAGACCATTTTTTGTTTGAAGATATATATATATATATATATATATATATATATAAAAAACACCATAAAAGGATTGTGCACCATGAATAACACAATATGGATTCAGGAAACAAATCACATAACTTGTCAACTCGAATATTGCGTAATAAATATCTTAGAATAGTGGCATACAATAAACAATATGAATTAAACTCGAAGAGAGAATCGTGCATCTTGCCGATTCGAGTGTCACCATGTAAAATACCAAGAAATGGTAGCACGCAATGAATATCAAAGTCAAATCATCATCATTAATCGAATCGCACGTCTTGCCGATTCGTAAAGCACGATGTAAATGTCAAGAAATAACAGCTCACAATAAATAACAAGATCAAAGTACAATGAAACGAATCGCGCTTCTTTTGCCGATTCTTAAGCCACCATGTAAATGTCAAGAAATGGTAGCGCACAATGGACAACGTTTAAACACCATAAAACGAATCGCGCGTCTTGCCGATTCTTAAGCCACCATGTAAATGTCAAGAAATGGTAGCACACAATGAATAACAAAGTCAAACCTTTATGAAACAAATCGCGCATCTTGCCTATTTGTAAACTACCATATAAATGTCAAAAAATTGTAGCGTGCAAGTAATCTGTTACTCATTTAAGAATTAAACCAAGAATATGAAAATTCTCAATAACTGTGTCGGGATAGTCCAACCCCCGTCTCACCGCCTGGAACAATGATCACCAATGAAGGATGAAGGGCAGAAGACTGGAAGATCCAAATAGGCCGGCGGGACAGGAGCTCAGGAAGAAGCTGCTGCTCTGCTCCGGGCCCTCCGAATAGTGAGCACTGGGAGTTGGGCTGGCTCTCTTTTATAGAATCTTGGCCCAGCCCAGAACCACGCCCAGACATGTTGCAGGGAAAGTCTCTGGAAGGCCCTGGAAAGGGACCACACCCTAACACACACTGAAAACCTGCAGCAATACATTGCAAAGGAACAGTATTTGTAAGCATATTAAAAATAAGTTTTCAGGATTGAACTCTGCAATGCAAAAGGTTAAACCACAACATATCAGCACAATGCATAAATTACGTGGTTTTGAGAGTGCTGGGTTTTTGCATTTTTGTTGCCAATAGAGCGCATACTGCTCTGGAGTTGACACTTGGTAAGAGGGAGATTTTGATAAAGAATCCTGGTGCATTGATTTCCCCCATTGACTTATATTGAAAAAGGGGAGATTGTAGGCAGGAAACAGATAAAATGAAGCCCTTTTAGGCTTTAAAACATTAGGAGTCTCTTGCCTGAATCAGGTATTTTGGTATCTATAGTTGTACTGCCACTGTCTTTCTTTTGCCCTCAATGATCTGTTATATTGCTACAACCTCTCTTGCCTGTCCTGCATGGTTGGATTGCCGCCCCTGCCCCCCATCCTCTGCCCTCCATTGTCCGTTGTGCTGCCACGGCCCCTCACGCCTGCCCAGCATGGTCAATTTGTTGCTTCCGCACCCTCTTCCCTGCCTTCAATTATCCAAGTCTGTGCACCTCATCTCTGCCTCCTCACAGTATTCTAATGAGCACTAGATTGCTAACACTCAATATTTATTACACAATTGTGTCACGCATGATGTCATCTTGATGAATTCAAAACTGAAATACCTGAAGTGTTTCCTTTAGAAATTATGAAAATGAGAGGGTTGTATTCCCATAGGAATTACGCTATGTGGTCTAAAAAAAACTAAAATGCGGACATATTTTCTGAGTTCTCTAATAGCGACAAAGCACTTTTAAATGATTTGTTATATTTTTTATCCAATTGATCACTTGATTATATCTTGCACTTAGGGGAGAGAATGTGGCATTACAGCCAGAGCTGCAAACTTTTCAACTGGGGAACCAGGATCAAATTTTGGCATCCTCTCAATATCCTGTGATTCGCCCCATGCCTAAAGCCCAAAAGGAATGTGTCCTTGTGTAATGTAACTGATGCTCACGTAAAGCACTTAAATACCTTTGAGTCAAGTCTACGCTTTATGAAAGTGCAAACATAAAAAAAAAAAAATTAAATGTTTTGCACACTTCTGTCATTGGGCTGTACTTGGGCTACATTTGAGAGACATTTGTGCTACATTAGTGCTATTTTGTTCTTTGGTGGCAATCTTTGGAGACATATTTGTTATGAAGCTCTCTAATCCCCTCATTTACTGCAGTATCCTCAGTAGAAAATGCTTTCAGTTTTCCACTAAGATTTCATCAAGATGGTGGTCTGATGTACCACACTTATGGCATAAATTTAGAATGTTAGTACTCTAGTTGCTCATTAGAACACTGTAAACTGCTGATCACCAGGGAGATAACTGGCAGTCTGATTCTAGTGTTGAAAGTGCATTTTGCAGTCTACATGTCAGAATGTTTTAATGAAATAGAAGAGGAAGATATTTGAGAACTCACTTAAAACGTCCCCTGATTTTATTTTTTCCAGCACTAACTATACTTTCTAGGACAAAATGAGCTCCCTCATTTTGCTCCATTCTAAATGAAATATTTTAAGTTTTTCCAGTTTAATTTAATCAAGATGGCTTTAAGTATGCCACACTTTTGTTACAAGTAAGACTGTTAATGCTCTAGTTGTTCTTAAGAACACTATGGGAGGCTGCAGTAGAACACACCGAAATCAACTGACAGGCTGCTTGTGTTGGAAATACATATTTTACTGAGAATGTCAGACTTAATTCTCATATAGCTGAGAAAGATAGTGTGAATTTGCAGAAAAATATGCTTTCATTTGAGCTTGTAGAGCACTTACCATAACCTCTACGTGAAAATCGGGAAATGTCCTAAACAACACGTTGTAAACAATGTGGACGTTTCCCCTGCAAGTGTAACAACGCTTGCTGGACCAACGACTGCCTTTTTCTGTGCCTTAACCATGCATGTGCCAAACTACACATATGCATGGTTAAGGCAGAGAAAAAGGCAGAGAGCAGTCTAGTGGATCGGGAGAGGACGCAGTGAGGTAAGTGGGGCTGGGGCAGGGTTGGGGTAGTTTCTAGGGGTGGTGTGGATTAAGGGCTTGAGGTGGGTGGGGGGGGTTTATAGGGGCAGGGGGTTTGGGGAAATTTAGTTTTTTAGGGCTTAGAGTGGGTGGGGGAACGGAGTAGTTTTTTGGGGGGAACGGGATGGCAGGGTTGGGGTTCTTTGTTTGGGGCTTAGGGTAGGGGCGGGGTAGTTTATTTTTTAGGGGCAGGGAAGGTTTAAGGAAGGGCGGGAGGAGAGGAGGGAGGATCTGGAGAGGACGCGGTGAGGTTGGATTTAGTGCTTAGGATGGGTGGGGGATCAGGGTAGTTTTTTAGGGGCGGTGGTCAGGGGTTGGGAAGTTTTTTTTTTTTTTTGTTTTTTTTAGGGCTTCGGATGGGTGGGGTCATTTATTTTTTTGGGGTGGGGAGGCAGGGTAGGTTTTTAGGTGTGGGGGAAGGTTTAAGGAAGGATGAGAGAAGAGGAAGAAGGATCGGTAGAGGTTGCAGTGAGGTAAGTGGGGTTGGAGCAGGTTTTGGGGCTAGTTTTTAGCAGTGGGATGGATTTAGTGCTTAGAGTGGGTTGGGATTTGAGGAAGTTTATTTGTTAGGGGTGGGAGTGGAGGGATTTAGAGTAGTTTATTTTTCAGGGGTTAGAGTCAGCGGGGGGTCAGGAGGTTTACTTATTAGGGGTGGGGGAAGGTTTTAGGGCTCAGTGCAGGTGGGGACTGTCAGGGTAGTTTAGTTTTTAGGGGTGGGGGGGGTCTGAGTAGTTTTTTGGTTTTTTTAAGGCTTAGGGTGGGTGGGGGATCAGTGTAGTTTTACTTATTAGGGGTGGGGTAGTTTTGGGCCTGTTTGGGAATAGATAAGGTTGTGGTTCTAACTGCTTTGTTAAGGCATGTGTTGTTCCAGAATGTGTGGTTGAGTCATACAACCACAAAAATCATGAGAAAACTGTTTTCTCTCGATCATGAAATCCCAGCAGATGACTTTCACAGGGTAAAATCACCCTAGCACCAAATGATTCATATTTTAACCAAAATTTGTTATCACCATTTATACAATCTCTTTTTGTGACTCTGAAAACCTGTAATTCACTACAATGAATTTCAATGGGGTGCTATCATGTTTGTTGGTCCCAAGATGGCTGCCATCATTCTCTGGTTGAAGTGCTGACAGCCAAACAGATCTCACCATGAGATCCGTACTTAAGCTTTGGTCAGATATACAAATTTGGATTTCCTTTAATATTTCAAACTACTGAACGGAATTACACCAGATAACAAAAAGGGTGCTTTTTGGACCAAAAGCTACCTTCCTGTCAAATTTGGTTTAATTTCGTTCTGCCGTTCAGGCTCTAGTTGTGTCTAAAATCTCCCTGGGAATTTACATGGGAAACGCACTTTTTTTTTTTTTTGACCCACCCTTTTTTCTCGGGCCCCGCTTGATGGATTATCCTGAGGTTTTCCTCCACAACAAGACCCAACAAGACACTTTTTTGGAAAATTTCCTGAAGATTATCCAAACGGTGCCAGAGATGTAACCATGAAAAAAAAAGCTTTTCCTATGGAAACTAGGTCTCAACTATAACTTCCTACTGGTGAGTGCCATTAGGATATATATATTCTCAAAACAGATGGACTCGCCAAAGGGGCTTCTGCTTTCCCTAGGTAGCAAAAGATTGTTTGCTCAAAGTCTGAGACCGCTGGATTTTCTAAAAGCATCACGATTGAGCATTTCATTTGGAATGGGGAATGGTGTAATTTGGTCCAGTGGTTTGGCCTGTAGTCGTGACTAAAGAATCCTATGGAAATTAACATGGGAAATGCAACCTTTATTGAGCCCACTTTTTCTTGGCCCCTGCTTAACAGATCACCCCAAAACTTTCCACGTGCAACAAGAATCACCTCAACACTTTTTTAGGAAACTTTTGTGAAGATTAATCAAACAGTGCCAAAGATATAAGCAAATCAAAAAACTATTTTCCTATTGAAACATGATCCTACTATAACTACCTGGTGGCATATGCCACTAGGTAACATTTATATATATATTTCGAATCTTGATGTACTTGCCAGCGAGCTCCATATCACCAGTGGTTGCAAATACAGTGCAGCGGCCCAAGCTGTTAGCTCATTTCCACTCGATTCCTAGCAGCACATACGGAAATCACAGCACTCTGCATGTATAGAGGCAGAAAGTTAATTCAGTCAGTATTGTATGTGAGTGTCTGTATATCTATATATATATATATATATATGTAATACTAAGAGAAAAACCTCTAAACTGGCTACATCCACCTCACAAGGCTGGTGCGAAAAAACGGTAGTGGTACCCGTTTTGAAATGTAGAAAAAAAAGTCTGCACTATTTAAAACAAAATCAGAAAGAAATCGCACTCGACATGTCCACTCCTCAAAAGTAAAATGTTCTATTTGCAAAAATATATGTTATTCATAAGGAAGCAAACTGACTCAAAGGCAACGCGTTTCAACACCAAAGTGTTGTCATCATGGCCAAATTGAAAAAACCTGGGCACATTTCAAACCATGTTTAAATATCCCTTGCAGTGAACAGAGAAGAAATACTTTAGAAAAGAGAAAAAAGTATTTGAAGTTCACATAATCACATTCAGAAATTCAAGACGAATACTATAAACAATTTACACAAATTGGAGAGTACACACAAATCAAAATGCAATTGCCAATATTTTAAATCAAATAACCTGATCATTCTAACCTATGAACCCTCTGTTAATAATATACATCAAGCAAATATATAACCACAGAATCAATATAGCAATAACGTCTATCATTTTAAAAATAATAATAATACTGGCTTCATGAGCAATCAAAAAATAGAAAATAAATGAAATATAGACTTAAGGAATAAAATTAATAACCAATCAAGTTCCCAATAATAATAATCATGAATAACCAACATGTACATAAAGTTCCTCATCCTCATTGAGGCCCCCTGGGGTCTTTGTCCCAAGAAGAATGATATATTCTGATTCCCCGATCCTGAGAAGTCTCTCTCTCTGTCTCCACCCCGTACATTTCTCTCAATCCTATCAATCCCAAAATAAACTAAACAATCAGCATCTCTAATATGCATCCTAGACCAATGTCTCACCGCAGGATAAGAAGTATCATCATTCTTAATGGCCCTGTAATGTTCTAAAATCCTCTTTTTAACCAGGCCAATGGTGCTACCAACATACTGAAGGCCCCAAGGCCATTGTAATACATAAATACAGTGACTGGAACCACATGAAATAACTTTGAAAATTGTTCTGACCTCTCCACAAGCTGTCTTGAAAGTCTTAACATTTCTACTATTTTTACATGCTTTACATCTACCACATTTATAAAAACCCTTCTGTTTGTTAAACCAACCACTGTTTGTGTTGTCATATTGTCGAAGGTAGCTATGGACTAAAATATCCTGCAAGGGTTTAGCCTTGCGATACGTAAATTGAGGACTAGGAGACAGAGTTTTACCAATAATAGGATCACGTTTCACCAAATGCCAATGTTTCATAACTATCCTCCTAACCATAGGACTGGCCACATTATAAGTCGTTATCATCCTCATTTCAGGAATTGAATTATATTTATTTTCAGTATTCACCAATAATGTTTGCCTATTGATGTCCGTAACCTTCTTGCTAGCAATACGTAATATCCTATTGGAATAGCCTCTCGCTCATAATCTCCTAATCACCCCACTCTCCTCCTCTTTATATAATTCCAAGGTGCTACAATTCCTCCTAACTCTAAGTAATTCACAGTAAGGGATACTGTCCTTAAGACTAGTGGGATGGTGGCTGGTTGCAAGCAAAATACTATTACCCGCTGTATCTTTGTGGTATAACCTGGTCTATAATTTATTATCCACTACCTCCACCAGAACATCCAGAAACTCCAGCCTAGTTTGATATTTTCCGAGTGAATCTTAAATTCAAGGTATTTTGGGAAATATGATCCAAAAATTCTTCCAGGTCCTGACGGGGACCCTCCCAAATCAAGAAAAGATAATCAATGTATTGTGTCCACATGGATATATACCTGGTCTATTTCTCATTTTCCTCAATCCAAACCCAAGTGGCCTCCCACCAACCCATAAAAATACCAGCATAACTTGGGGCAAATCAACTTCCCATCACAGTTCTGACCAACTGCCAATACCAAGTATCCTTAAATAAAAAGAAATTGTTATTCAAGCAAAAATCCAACATCTCCAATAGCATCATAGAATGGTCATATTTACTAAGTGGTCTATCACAAAAAAAGTATCTACATGCTTGAATCCCCAGGTCATGCCGGATACAAGTATATAAGGATTCTACATCCAAGGAAACCAACAGAAAATGTGGTTCCCAAGGAATACCTTCAATTTTAGAGATGAAATCCATGGTATAACTACAATAGGAAGGTAAGGCTAACACATAGGGTAGGAGAAAAAAATCTAAATAGATGGATGTTCTTTCCAACAAACTACCATTCACAGAAATTATGGGTCGCCCAGGAGGATGAAGAGAATCCTTATGGATCTTTGGTAACATGTAAAAACATGGTGCTGTTGGTTTTTTGACCAAAAGAAACAAATACTCATCAGTATTGAGCAATCCTCGGTCTCTCCAATAGAATAACTTATTATGATATTGGTCAATTGAGTGATTGTAATTGAGCATGGTTGTAACCTCATAATCCCTCCTATTCTTGAGTTGTCTTTCCGTTTCACTACAATACTTATTCACATCCCAAAGAACCACATTACCCCCTTTATCTGAGGGTTTAATTACAACATTATGATCATCAATCAAACTTTTCAATGCCGTTCTTTGCTCATGATTGAGATTGGACTCACTATTCTTCCTCTTAATAGTGTGCCACATTTGAAATAAATCTCGAATGACAACTTCATGAAAGGTGTCAATCAAATCATGTGTATTAGACGGATTAAACATGGTTTGAAATGTGCCCAGGTTTTTTCAATTTGGCCATGATGAAGACACTTTGGTGTTGAAACGCGTTGCCTTTGAGTCAGTTTGCTTCCTTATTGATAACATATATTTTTGCAAAAACATTTTTTTTTTTTTTTTTTTTTGAGGAGTGGACATGTCGAGTGCGATTTCTTTCTGCTTTTTTTTAAATAGTGCAGATTTTTTTTTATATATATATATATATATATATATATATATATATATATATATATATATAATATCCAATGCTCTCATCCCTCATACAAGTAAAAGCTGACACTCGGAGGACATTATCCAGTACTCTCCATTTATCTCAGTAACAATACTGGATGCATTGACGTGTTTCGGCATCCTCCGAGCCTTGGTCATAATAAGTTGTAATACATTTAAATACACACATACGTGTATATACACACAGAAAACATAAATGTTTCTCCTTCTCGACATTTTATTTAATATTTAGTAATTATTTATACATGATTCGCTTAGCAAAATGATAAGGATTCAGTGTAAATCTAATAAATATTTTAACTGTGATAAATAGAAATGCAAAACAATGAAATGCTATCAAATGCGACTCGAGCAGCAACTAATTCATAGTCCAACAGTCAGCAAGAATCACATTCAACTTGGGTACAAACCCTAATTCTATTATGCTTCACTGGGTCAAGTAAGCCCAAGAATACTTTCTTTACATTTAGTTAGCCCAGGATATAATAACTAACATAAAAACTAAATAAACATAATGAATTACTACTTCCCGTAACCAAGTTGTTTTCAAAGTCTGTCAATTAGTACAATCAGTCTTTAGACTCTAAAGAGGAAGGACAGAGAAAAAACAAATCATAAATGCCTGGCGCTGCATGCATCTGTGGTGACCCCTTTTAAGGCTACTCGCTGCACCATGATGACTGCTCATCGTCAACTTCCCTCACCCCATACTCACCTGTGTGCAGGCTCCGGCCACCTTCCATCACGTCTTTACAGAGTGCTCAGTGTCCTTACACAGCAGTTTCTCTTCTCGTCGGGTTGCCAGTTTCCCTGCTTAAATGCCGGTTATCTGCCTGCCAACCTGAAAAAGACAATCAAAAGACTTTATTCAAGCGGTAACCAATATATATTGGTAACATTTAAATTTTTTACTTAAAGACCAGGAAGGAATACCTATCTGAAGGAAAACTGTTCAAAAGGAGTGGTGAAGTCAACTATTATTTTTGTTGTTGTTTCTTCTACAGGAGAGAAAATACATTTATTATTGTTTTCACCTGTGTTTTTATTTATATCAACGCTTATTAAGGTTATTAGTACCAGTCTAATACATTAACGGGCAGTGACTTTTTAGTTAGAGTAATGACATTCTGTATACTTTATGATTTCACAAGATGAAAGCCTAATATGCTTAGGATTCATTAATTGAACCTTGATTCATTGTAAAGGGCTGATGTTAGATTATCTAGATGTATAAAGCATATATCCTTAGATAGATGTGAGCACAAACTGTTATGTCTACCAGTACCTGAGACATGTTACCTGTGGGACTAATTATCTTGAATTTGTCTTTTAGAGGTATTGCACAACAAGTCAGCCTACAGGAACCAGCACCTAAAAAAGGGAGAAGGGACATTAGGTAATCAAACATAGGTTACATAAAATTGGGAAGAAGTCAAACTGAGTATTCTAAGGTGCTAAAGGTTGTCCTTATGTTTAAAGACAACTGAAAAGACATCCAACATAGCACAGTGGAAATCTGGTGTAGTCCTGGTCAGTGTTCATCCCTTCATCCTGGTGGGTCATGCGTGACTTCTTTTGGGTCAGTTTGAGTCATATGAAAGTGGGAGCTAGGTGGTGTCTATTTCATTCCTGCGGAAAGGTAGAAGCATGACAAACATAACTCATACAAACTCTATTTGAATACACTCTCAAAAGGCATCTCTGCCAAAAAAGACAAAAACATCTCATTACTAGGAGAATTCATAAAAGAGCACACATCTCTTTATTCACATTGAGCCTCCATGGTTCTTGAAATATACTTGGATTCTAATCTTTGCAATGCATTCTTCATATCACCACCTCTTATTTCTCCACGCACCTGATCAGTCACATTATATTTCATTCCACGTAAGCAACCCCCCTCATGTTTTTGATGAAAGTGCCTTAGCTATCGGGTGATTGGGGTCAATATTTTTAATTGGTGTTATATGCTGCAGCATACACTTGTGTACTTGCAATTGTGTGCTGCCAACATATATTGGCTGCAACACGAACAGCATTTTTTGTTTTGAGTACAGACTCGGAAAGACAGTATAAGGCAAAAATAAAGGAATGTCTTTGATGTTACACAATTATTGAAAGATGTTTGACCAAGTAAAGAGGTTATATGCTGCCAGAATCGAAAAATTACAAAAGTGAGGAGACGTAGTCTATGTACTACTAAGAATCACTCATATAAAAAGACCTATGTCAAAAAATCTTAGAATAATAGGTGTTTCCTACTAGAAGAATTGTTCAGTCTTGAGGATGACCCAGTAATGATTTATGTCTTGATACAGGGTCGAAACGTTGACTACATTATATGTGGATTACATATAAGTGACTTCTGGGCACCTAAAATAAAGGGGTCCCATTGAAGTTTGCTTTTCTCTTCTATGTTTTTTAACCACATTTGTATATAGTGTATATAACCCTTTGGCACTAATAACACTTTATCACTTTCACTGCACCGTTATTTTAGGAGCACCTATTTTCTAATGAAGTTTTTATTAGTAAAGATTTTTTTTTCATCAGATTCATTAATAAAAGGTGATATGAATCAATTTGAGGTTATTATATATTTTTAAGATAACAGACTTTTATTATTTTCTAATGCCGCAGGAGTTTAGGCATGTACTGCCCCCCTGGGTTGACCTAATTTGTGTTTAACATAAATATAAACATATATTTTAGGGCAGGGGAACGTTAAAATTAACAGATCAACTTCTATTCTGCAGTTTTAATGGCCGCAAATTCTAATTTCTTATTTATGAAAGAATGCTTAATAAAGGTGAAATTCTCACCTTGTTGACAGGCCTTACAACAAGCACCCCTCTTGAAACATTCTTGTGGTTTGAGCCATTACTTCTAGAGTGTGATATTACTGCTTACTAACTCGTCTCTCATACACCTTGGTCTTCTGTATTTTGTCTATATTTTGTGAGTGGTTTTCTTTCCTATGACAGGATCATTGCTTATTCAATGGCAATTTCTATTTAAATGGCTGCCTCCTCCTTTCTTGGTCTTATCTGCCTTCTGTGTTCCAAGCAGGTCCTCCTCTCCCTTCTTTTTAGACACTCTAGTCTTAGCTTTACACAACACCTAATACTTATAGCCTTCTCTCTGAAATCTTCATACCATCTCATTTTTTACCTCTGCATATTTGTCCTGTGACCTACACAGTCTTTTACCTCTAGGAAACTCACCATTAGTACCTACTCCTCCCATATGCAAATTAGCTTAGTTTGGGGCGAAGCAGGTAGCCATTTCAGTACTCCTCTGCTGCTCATTGAGCTCATCGTTGAACAAAAAAACATATTCCTGGTAAGACACCACTATAGCATTTATAATAATATGTTTCTGTGTTCATAATACTTGATGAGACTTGACCTTAAGAAATGTTTAACTGCCTCAATGCCATCTTCATGCTGAATGCTCATATACAAATTGGATACATCAAGAGTCATGAATTTCCTCTCATCTTTCACAAAAATACAGTATAATCTTTGATGTATGATGGTAGACTGGATACATATGATCTTAAATAGTCTAAATATTGTGAGGTATTTTCAAATAGCCCCTCTTGTGCTGCTGTCGTAGGTCTCCCCAGGGGTGCCTCAAGACACTTGTGCACCTTAGGTTAAGGTAAAAAAAAGTGCTACCTATGAAACATAATTTCTTAAGACACTATACTCATCCTAACTAATTAATCCTACATCCTTCCTCTGCTACAATCTGTTGAAGTAATTTAATATTAGAATAATATTACTGTCAATTTTCTTATAACGGGTCACATCATTGAGCTGCTTCATTGTCTTATCCATATACATTTGGCCATGAAACCACATCCCTCTTTGTCTGAATTTCTTATTACCCAATCCTTTCTGTTCTTAAATTTCTCAGTGGTCTTCTTACACTATTATAACTGGGGTTCATAGTGTGATCGTTTGGTACCTTTAATTTGCAAGTTCTTGAGGCCATGAATGAAACTCTCAGAAAATTGATCTGTATTATCTTTGGGCATAGTGACGATAAAAGTTGATTTGTTCATACAAGGTGTCCCTCGTTCCCCATCACAAACAGTTCTAAAGTATCAAAATCAAGTTCTCCGCCATCCAAATTTTGGGTTACCCTTTCTAGCGCTATAAGCTCCTTCATCAAATCCACGTCCTCAATTATCACTAGTTCTCTCACCATACTTGGATTCTCACAAATCTTGTTTGAAATCACCATTCTTGTTTGAGCATAGTCAAATTCTGCTTTGTGGCAAGATGGAAGTCCCAACAGTAATACTTCGATATCTGTTTGTGTCAACATTTCAGAAGTAAGATTGATTACTGGTTTATTGTCCATCATGTTTTTACTGTCCGTGGTGTCCTCCCTCTGCTTTTCTCTATTTCTTCTGTGGCCCATGCCACTTCTTTTTTTTTTTTGCCTTTGTGTCCCACATTCCCTCTTCATTGCCTGTGATTTGTCTGTCTATGCGTAGACAATCAAATTCATCTGCTAATTTTATGTGGCTTGCCTCTTTAGTAATTGAAGGACCAGTTTGTTCTTCCTGAGCTGTCAGAGCTAAAATATGTACCTGTATCACTAACCATAATGTATTGTCTTATTCTTTTGTGTACATCCAACAGTTCTCTCCTAGTTGCATTGAATCTTCTTGAGAAAGTGTAGATCCTTTCCATTTCATAGTCATGATATCCTCCTGTAAATTGCCTCACCATTTTCATTGTAATTGTTTCCTCCAACTGATTAGGTCTTTCATTTATGCCTCATCTAAAGAATCGTTACTGCCTTCCTTTTAACTGTCTTTTCTATATCTTCACAAAGTTCGTATATGTGTTTCAACAGCATCTCTCCATCCATTTCAGTGTACTTGATCAAAATGTTTATCATTCCTATTGAACTTGCTAAATGATGTTCTGGGCATGAGGATGGATGCAGGTCCTGTGCCCAACACCCTGCTGGCGCTCAACTTTCTGCGTCGTATGGCCTTTGACACTCAAAACTGGGCTCACAGATGACTATGTATAACAATATTAAGGAGTTCATTTTAAGTAAGACAAAGATACTAGCTTTGTCAAAATCTTACCAATAACTATATTCAAATGTGTGTTGGGAATTCACACATTGCAATGAATATTATAGGTAACTGTCATAAAATATTTCCAAATAAAACTGTGATGACAAACATGAAGTAAGTCTTTTTTTAACCACTTTTCAAGGCACAAAGTGCAACCATACAACCAGCCACTAGAGGATCCCTGCACTACAGCTAAAGATCATAGAGCTCTAGCTCAGAGTTCTTTAAAAAAAAATATGGTTAGCTGTCTTAGAGTCATGGATTCTCACGGGTAAGAAAGTGTGTCCATGTGATGGATGTTCCAAAACACAAGCATTGAGTCGTTCTCACAGGCTGCGGTGCCTGATACCTCAAGTAGGTTTGGGAAGGAGGTTTGCATGCCCTTCTAAACTACAAAATACATTGTGCCACTCCCAGGCCATGGCCCACCACAGGAGGCTTCTGTTTTTTTAAGTGCTGAAGCCTGCACTTTTCTTTATTTTACCCCTGATTTGTGGATCCTCTGCAAATTTGGGGCAAAAATGTGTTTTTTTTTTTTTTTTTAAATGTCTTTGGCCTCAAGGTGGATCCCACTGGGATTCTCCCCCCCCCCCCATCAGGCCTGAGCACAGGGTATCCCACCTTGCTCTCTTATATCTCTTTAAAATGTTTTCTCCAGGTCCAACCACCACATTAGGACAGTGGTGGAGCTGCCACGGTCAGACAACTGACACCGCCAGGTTGCCACCAGCTGGCAGCCTGGCTGTCGTGGTGGTTGTAATCCACCAGGGAAGCCCTGACCTCCGGATTACGAGTCCTACTGCTAGCCTTTTCATGGTGGTACCACCACCATGGAAAGGCTGGTGGAATAGGGCATCAGGTGCCCCTGCACTGCCCATGCACTTGGCATAGGGAGTGCAGGGGCCCTACATGCATAGCCCTGTCACGCATTTTACTGCCCAAATTACGGGCAGTGGAATGCACGATGGGTCCTGTTGCACCCGCCACACCGCCACATTGCTGCTGGCTCGATTACGAGCCAGCTGCAATGTTAAGGCCCTGTTCACCACAGGTCCAACAGGCAGAAATGCTATTTCCGCCTACCTTCCCTGTGGTGAACTCCAAATAGGGCCAGCGGTGTTTGGACCGCACAGGCAGTCTCTGTGCGGTTTGAGTTTGGCAGGCGGCCTCTGCTGCCTGCCAAACTCATAATGAGGGCCTGAGTCCCAAGATGGCTGCAGTGGTGACTTCCAGTCACATCTCATCTTAAGACCCACTGGCACTGCAGATCATCTGCATCAAGAAATAGTGTTTTTTAGCCTTAATATCTCAAAGCAGATATACACCAATTCAAAAAAGCACACTTTGTGGAAAAATCTCTAGCTTTATGCTAAATTTGATGTAATGAAGTTCAAACATTTAGGTTGTAGCCCTGTCTAATTTTCCTATGGAACAACAAATGAAACTGTGGAAACTGTGTTTTGGGACCCTCACACCCTTTTTCTTATGTCCCCACTTGACTGATCACTCTGAAGCTGAAGTAGCAAAGGTCAATTACATTTTTTTTCTGGAGAGTTTTGTGAAGATTCATCAACTGGTGCTAAAGTTGTAAGCAAACCAATGAATGCTTTTCCTATGGAAACATGGTCCCCACAGACCCCAACACACTCCCCAGGCTTTCTGTACACACCTGAAATGCACATGCTACTGCAGTGCAAGTTTCTTTAACACATACTTAATAGGACCAAGGTTGAAAAGCATCATGGCTGCCAAAAAACCTGATGTGGCCTTAGAGCATAAGATAAAGTAAAGAATATAAATCTAATATTTGAAAGCCTCACATGAATGCTCCCTAGTGCCGGGCATATGTGAGCTGGGAACCAATTAAGACATAAAGCTGCGGTGCTTGCTGGCGGAAATGCACATGAGCCAAGAACATGTCTTGTGTACATTGCTCCTGAATGTGGTTCCGCCTGGGGGAACAAGGATGTTGTTGAGGAAGAACAACATTGAGGATATAATGTATGTTCTCACCAGAACGGATACTGAAGATAACCATAATTCCTGATGCCACCAAAGACTTTAGAAGATGGTATTAACAGATATATGAATACGAGTTTAAACCGGATAAGACTCTGAACCGTCTCATTGGTGATTTCAATATGACCTCAGAGAACCTTGAATTTAAATTGGATAAGTGATGCCCACTGAAGTTGAAGTAATAAGTTTATTAAGTTCCTTAAGGTACCCCCTAAGCCTAATAAATGCTATAACAGAAAAGCTTAGACCCATGGCCTATCGATCTCACAGAATGGAATACTTCCACCCAAAACTCTCCTGCAAAAGAAACAACAGTTACTTCTTTTGGAAAAAAGGCCTCAATCTCTAAACTCAGCCTAGCTCATTGTAAATATTCTCTACCTGAGAGTCCATTTCTATAAGCAATGGGCGCAGCTTTATATGTGAAAAGCTAACACCAATTAGGGTGTAACTTAGAACACAAGTGGTCCCAAAGGGGAAAGTGTAGTCGTTGACTTCCATGGCAATAGAATGTAATGGCACCCTTCTCTCACGTAAGGATTAGTCATACATTTACTGTGATTTATTCATATTTCAAACTAACCAGTGTATAAAACACAATCAATTCTTACATATGGAAAAAGGTGCTCCTATAGTGTGATGGTGCAGTGCAAAGTGACAAGGTGAGTAGAAAGTGCACATAAGTATGTCTGCTTACCGCAGAGTTCCCAATTTACGCTCGCTTATTGTGAGAGCTGAAATTAAACACGCTGTAACAAATACAGGAGTTCATTGCTGCGATTCTAAAAGGTGCATCACATGTGAATACCTTTTACAAAAATCATCAGTAACTAGCTCTGTTAAAAGAAGGAACTATGGAATAAGGCAACATTTTACATGTCACTCAGCGTGCATTATTTCTGTGATTCAGTGCCAACGTCAAAGCTGTGAAAAAACAATATGTAGGCCAAACAGTGAATGACCTCCGTACATGATTCAGGAACCACAAATCAGCAATAATTAACAAGATACTTGACCAGCCTGTAGCCAATCATTTTAACTTTGTGGACCATTTACTATCATATTTGAAGATTTTCCCTGTGGAACATATTTTAAAGGAAGTACTACTTGACATCAGAGAAAACTTCTGGATGCACTGTTTAAAATCACTGCATCCAGATGGACTGAACATCACTGACAATACCAATGATTTCTGCATATCTGAAGAGTTCTCAGGACTGCATTGATTCCACATTCCAATTGGAAACTTCACTCATGATGCTTTTGAAAATCCAGCAGTGTCAGCTGTGCAGCAACTGAGCAAACCATCTTGTACTAGGAAGGCAGAAGCCGAAACGTTGTAGTGGAAATATCTTTGTTCTTTGGTGAGACCATCTGTTTAAGTCACTTCTTTCTTGGATATATATATATATATATATATATGTGTGTGTGTGTGTGTAAAGGATAGTATGCTGCTCCACAAGATACTATTTTTTTAAATATCATAATCACAGTCAAATTTTAAAAAAACACTTGTGTTCTAAGTTTGTTTTATGCCCAGGTCCCTGAGTTATGGGTTGTCCCTACTTTTTCTAGAAAATACAAATGAGGGTGTATGCAGGGACAACTAGAATCCCTAAAGAGACTATATGGATGAATCACAATACTTGTTTTTTCCTATGTCTTCCTAAAAGCTGGAGGGCATTCAGTGAAGAATTCAATGAATAGAAAAAGGACATTAGGGAAAACCGTGCAACAATTTTAAACCCATTATATAAGACACAGCTGCTTTTTTTGCCTGCTGAAAAAAAACTCTATCAGAAAGCCATCACAGTCTCAAACAGGTAAAGCACTCTACTGCCACTCTGATGTGCTAATGTAATTACAGGCCAATAAATAATAGTAGATCTATGTATGAGAAAATTCAGAGTCCATTTATGTCAAGTCATTTCTACAGTTTAAAAATCAAGCTCGCGTGTGTTGACTGTGTAGTTAGAAACTACCCACACATTAGCTGAGGCCGTACTATTTGATAAGAAACTGTAGGAGAAAAACTGTGTGCTTCATCTGTAAGAAACTATATTCTAAGACAGCAGACTTCCCATACTGATGTTATGGCAGAAAGTTAACTTTGTATGATATGCCAGCAGGAAAGATAACATTGACGACCTATCACTGATAGAGAGACTACACAAGATTGTATATGGAACTCGCCCAAAGCCTCTATATACGTGCAACAATTTAGTCATCCACGCTGTGTGAGGGAAGATATGAGTAAAATGAACAAGGAAAAGTCTCACAATATCAGTACCCTTATTGTCGTGGATTCAATCAGAGGGATAAAATTGAACTTTTCATCTACTCTCACTGACCTACTTAAAACTAGAGTGTAAAACAAAAATTTTAGAGCTGTAATGAAACCATGGAAATCAAGGGCACGCAGCTGCCCAGGAGCAGAGAAACATCTTGATCACAATGGTCTCCTTACCAAAAGAAGTGGAATCCCGAGAAAGAAAATGTATCAGTGTCTTACTAAGTGGGTAGGCATTAGGAAGGTCTTTTGACGTTAACCCTTAAAATAAATAAAAGTCTGTTTAAACACAAGTCAGCAAACAATGGCTGCACATCACTTGGTGTGAAACTAATAATAACTTGTTTTCTATACAGTGCTTTATGACAACTTTCAGCCATATTTAAGTACTGTAAATCACAGGTATCACTATGTCTGAGATGCCAGTAATCCTACATGAATATAAAAAAACTAACAATGATGATTTAAAATAAGGCTTAGTAAGAACTCCCTTTAAGAGATAAAGCAGAGAAGTGGTCTCATGAAATCAAAAATCTACAAAAGTAGGTACCCAGCTCTTAGACCAAGAGACTTCTCTTACATTCTGTCAGGGCAATTCCAACCTCTTTACTTTAAATACTATGATAAGGAGCTTGTACGAATACTGCAGGATGGAAGAGACGCAATCCCCCATTGAGGGAAATAATATCTACAACTACTTCGGCTTTTACCACCCACTAAAGATAGACCTAAAAAGCCAGGTCTGGTATCTGCAAATCAAGCTTGCTAAGAGATGTACGACAACTGTAGTTCACATACCCATGTATCTTAGTGGACCAGAGAAAAGAGGTTTCTGCTCACAGACTGCCACAATAGACATTATTTCCAGGGAGGAAAATAGTAAGTTTCATCTGCTGAAACCTTGCTTCACAGAGTCCACCTGCATAGTCATGTTGACTAAAATCAGACATTCTGGACCACTTGGAAATCATTTCCTGGAACATCGCAAGATCAGGTTCTAATATGAATGACCATGATCTGAAAACTTTTTTGGCAGAAAGAGGTATCCTATTTTTCCAAGAAACCTGGGTTAAGTACAAATGTGGATTTAAGAGTGGATATCCAATGTTATTATGGATAGAGGGAGGAAAGTTAGACACTCTAGTGACCTGTAAATTAGTTGCAGGACAGGAAGAAATCTTAAGTATAAAGCACATTCTGTCATCTAATATTGCAATTTGAAATAGACTCAGTTGCAAGCCAAGACATGCCATGTAATTTAAAACATATACATACAATCACAAAGTGTAAAATAATTATGTAAATTACTTCAAAACCTAAAACAATAATTGTTCTATGTATACTCAACTTAGTTGTGTGAAATCATGGACTTTGTGGGCACCATTGCCTCTTATGTCCCTTATGAGGACTAATTGGATGAAAGAAGAGCATTGTGGCCTCGATATTTCGCCATCTAAGTACGAAAAAAGACAAAAAGGGAAACCTTTGCCCCATCTGTGCAAATACTAGCTTTAGTCGATACACTATGCAGGGCAGAGAGCCATCTATTTGGTATGAGCTGGGCTACTGAACCCTCTCATGTCTGGTTTCCTAGCAACCTTTGTCTCCCAGAGTGGCTTACAGCTGAGGTGTTAAACTGACAGGAAGTGGTCATTAGACAGGGATGGTGGGGGTGGGAAATTGAAAAGACTGAACGGCCCCTAGGTACCCTCTTTGTTCCCTGAGGCTCTGCGATGTTTATATTGCTGAAATACCACCCACCCACTTTAATGGTTGAAAATGACAAATAATGGTACTTAAGTGCTTGAGTGCTGATGACTTTATCACGAAAAACCCTCTTGATGAGTGGTTTTATGGGTAGTGGGCTAGTTAGAGGGGGGACTGACCTGCTTGTGGTCCACACCTTCCAGCTCTACCTCCGGTGCCCATGATGTTACTTGAGGTGTGACTGAATCGTCAAGGTTGTCCCGGTAGGGGCAATGTGTTAAGAGGTTCCCTGATGTTTGCCTTGGCCAAAAATACCAAAGAATGGTACTTAAGTGCTAGAGTCCTCTGAAGCTTTTTTATGAAAGCCCTCTTCACGAGAGGTTATTTGGGTAAGGAGCTGGTTAGAGTCTGTGCTGGTGGCCCACGCCTTCACGCCCTACCCCAGTGCCCATGATGTTTTTTGGAGTGTGACCAAATCATCAAGGAGTACCCTAGCAGGGACAATGCGTTAAGCAATTCTCTGGTGTTTGCCTTATTAGACTGAATGTGTCACTCCATTCAATGTTGCCTTAATGTTAAATAATCTTTCGCTTTGGTTCAAGTAATCCAGGTCGGCCGGGTCCCTGGGCCTCTCCCTGCCCCAAGTGGGATGTAGATATGAAATGTGTACTAATTTGGAATGCTTATATCTGGGTTACCATGGTCATAATTTGGAAGGCTAAAAGTGATGTTATTGTGTTTTCCTGTTCAGCATTATGTCCTTATGAAGTAAACTTTGCCTCGTCCTACTCCAATTGAATTGTCTGTGACTCTGGTGGTGTTATATGGTTATGAGGCAAAGCCACTGACGAGTGAGCGCACTTTAAGCAGTTATTGTGATTCTGAATCCACACATTTCATACACTTATTTTAGACCAAGATGAATATTATGCTCAAACTTTTATTTTTTGCCATTACCTAGTTAGCATGTGCACAGTTCACAAAAAAAGTCAAAATTAGCACAGGTTCCATATTTCATTTCTCTTTGATAGTTTAGCCACTCCAGCACAAGCTACCTAAACTTCATAGAGCAGTCATCATTCAGAAACTAGGCTGCAACGCATGTATAATTGTGAAATCTGACACCCAAGAACAACACTCGGGGAAATCTGAGTAATCTTCAGATTTAAATGTGTGCTCTTTGGTTGCAGCACTTGGCTCTAGGCTCTTTTAACCACTTCGCTGCCAGGCCTTTTCCCCCTCCTGTGCCAGGCCTTTTTTTGCCTATTTGGGGCAGTTCGCGCTTAGACCCACATAACTTTTTGTCCACATAAGCTAACCAAGCCAAATTTGCGTCCTTTTTTTCCAACATCCTAGGGATTCTGGAGGTACCCAGACTTTGTGGGTTCCCCTGAAAGAGGCCAAGAAATTGGCCAAAATACAGGGAAAATTTTGTTTTTTTTTCAAAAAAATTGGAAAAAGTGGCTGCAGAAGAAGGCTTGTGGTTTTTCCCCTGAAAATGGCATAAACAAAGGGTTTGCGATGCTAAACTCAGCAGCTTCCCAGCTTTCAGGAACAGGCAGACTTGAATCAGAAAACCCAATTTTTCAACACAATTTTGGCATTTTTCTGGGACATACCCCATTTTTGCAATTTTTTGTGCTTTCAGCCTCCTTCCAGTCAGTGACAGAAATGGGCATGAAACCAATGCTGGATCCCAGAAACCTAAACATTTCTGAAACCTAGACAAAATTCTGAATTCAGCAAGGGGTCATTTGTGTAGATCCTACAAGGGTTTCCTACAGAAAATAACAACTGAAAAAGAAAAATATTGAAATTTAGGTGAAAAAAACATAAATGTTTCTCTACGTTTTACTCTGTAACTTTTCCCTGCAATGTCAGATTATCGAAAGCAATATACCGTTACGTCTACTGGACTCCTCTGGTTGCGGGGATATATAGGGCTTGTAGGTTCATCAAGAACCCGAGGAACCCAGAGCCAATAAATGAGCTGCACCCTGACGTGCGTTTTCATTCTATAATGGGTATACAGCAATTCATTTGCTGAAATATAAAGAGTAAAAAATTGCTATCAAGAAAACCTTTGTATTTCCAAAAAGGGCACAAGATAAGGTGTTGAGGAGCAGTGGTTATTTGCACATCTCTGAATTCCGGGGTGACCATACTAGCATGTGAATTACAGGGCTTTTCTCAAATAGATGTCTTTTTTACACACTCTCCTATATTTGGAAGGAAAAAATGTAGAGAAAGACAAGGGGCAATAACACTTGTTTTGCTAATCTATGTTCCCCCAAGTCTCCCGATAAAAATGATACCTCACTTGTGTGGGTAGGCCTAGCGCCCGCGACAGGAAACGCCACAAAGCGCAACGTGGACACATCCAAATTTTTGGAAGACAACAGAGGTGTTTTTTGTGAAGTGCCTACCTGTAGATTTTGGCCTCTAGCTCAGCCGGCACCTAGGGAAACCTACCAAACCTGTGAATTTCTGAAAACTAGAGACCTAGGGGAATCCAAGGAGGGGTGACTTGCGGGGCTCGGACCAGGTTCTGTTACCCAGAATCCTTTGCAAACCTCAAAATTTGGCTAAAAAAAACACATGTTCCTCACATTTCTGTGGCAGAAAGATCTGGAATCTGAGAGGAGCCACAAATTTCCTTTCACCCAGCGTTCCCCCAAGTCTCCCGATAAAAATGATACCTCACTTGTGTGGGTAGGCCTAGCGCCCGCGACAGGAAATGGCCCAAAACACAACCTGGACACATCACATTTTTTCATAGAAAACAGGGCCTACCTGTGGATTTTGGCCTCTAGCTCAGCCGGCACCTGCGGAAACCTAGCAAACCAGCGCATTTATGAAAACTAGAAACCCAGGGGAATCCAAGATGGGGTGAATTGTGGGGCTCTGACCAGGTTCTGTTACCCAGAATCCTTTGCAAACCTCAAAATTTGGCTAAAAAAACATGTTTTCCTCACATTTCAGTGACAGAAAGTTCTGGAATCTGAGAGGAGCCACAAATGTCCTTCCACCTAGCGTTCCCCCAAGTCTCCCGATACAAATGATACCTCACTGGTGTGGGTAGGCCTAGCGCCCGCGACAGGAAATGGCCCAAAACACAACGTGGACACATCACATTTTTTCATAGAAAACAGTGCCTACCTGTGGATTTTGGCCTCTAGCTCAGCCGGGCCCAGGGGGGGCAGAAATGGCCTAAAATAAATTTGTCCCCCACCCCCCAAACCCCCTGCCCCCCCGGGAGCGACCCTTGCCTATGGGGTCGCCCCCCTTGCGTGACATTGGTGCCAAAAAAAAAATCCCCTGTGCCTAGTGGTTTCTGCCCCCCTTGGGGCAGATTGACCTACAATCTGCCCCCAAGGGGGGCAGAAATGGTCTAAATACAATTTGCCCCCTAGGGGAGCGACCCTTGCCTAATGGGTCGCTCCCCATCTCTACAAAAACAAACAAACAAAACCCACAAAAAAAACAATTTGCCCTGGTGCCTAGAGGTTTCTGGTCCCCCGGGGGCAGATCGGCCTAATACCAATAGGCCGATCTGCCCCCAGGGGGGGCAGAAATGGCCTAAAATAAATTTGCCCCCCCAACCCCCCCGGGGAGCGACCCTTGCCTGCAAGGTCGCTCCCCTTGCGTGACGGCGCAAAAAAAAGATCCCTGGTGCCTAGTGGTTTCTGCCCCCCTTGGGGGCAGATTGACCTACAATCGGCCAATCTGCCTCCAAGGGGGGCAGAAATGGTCTAAATACAATTTGCCCCCCAGGGGAGCGACCCTTGCCTAATGCGTCGCTCCCCATCTCTAAAAAAACAAAAAAAAAAAAACACAAAAAAACTATTTGCCCAGGCGCCTAGAGGTTTCTGCCCCCCCCTGTGGGCAGATCGGCCTAATACTAATAGGCCGATCTGCCCCCGGGGGGGCAGAAATGGCCTAAAATAAATTTGCCCCCCTCACCCCCCCCCGGGGAGCGACCCTTGCCTACAAGGTCGCTCCCCTTGCGTGACGGCGCAAAAAAAAGATCCCTGGTGCCTAGTGGTTTCTGCCCCCCTTGGGGGCAGATTGACCTAAAATCGGCCGATCTGCCCCCAAAGCGGGCAGAAATGGCCTAAATACAATTTGCCCCTCCAGGGGAGCGACCCTTGCCTAAGGGGACGCTCCCCATCTGTAAAACACAACAACAACAAAAATCCCTGGTGCCTAGTGGTTTCTGCCCCCCGTGGGGGCAGATCGGCCTAATAAAAATAGGCTGATCTGCCCCCATGGAGGGCAGAAATGGCCTAAAATAAATTTGCCCCCCAAGGGAACGACCCTTGCCTAAGGGGTCGCTCCCCTTACGTGAAAAACAAACAAACAAAAAAAAATCCCTGGTTTCTAGTGGTTTCTGCCCCCCTTGGGGGCAGATTGGCCTCATAAAAATAAGCCAATCTGCCCCCAAAGGGGGCAGAAATGGCCTAAATATAATTTCCCCCTATGGGAGCGACCCTTGCCTAAGGGGTCGCATCCCACACCTAAAAACCAAAAGAAAACAAATAAAAAAACAAACCAAAAAAAAGTATCCCTGGTGTCTAGAGGTTTCTGCCCCCACTGGGGGCAGATCGGCCTAATAGGCCGATCTGCCCCCAGGGGGGGCAGAAAAGGCCTTAAAAAAAAAATGACCCCCTGGGAGCGACCCTTGCCCAAGGGGTCGCTCCCTTCTGTCAATTTCATAGAAAACAAAAAAAATCCCTGGTGTCTAGTGGGGTTTCAAAAGCCGGATTGCAAGCAACCCTCGGAGAGACTTCAAAGGGAAGGAAATACATTTCCTTCCCTTTGAAGCCCCTCCGGGCCTTCCCCACGTGATCGAAAGAGAAATGCTGAGCTTCCAGCGCGATGGGGGAGGTTGTGTGATTGTCAGCGCGCGCTGACGTCACAGGGGGGGTGGGGGGGGGGGGTCGGGGGTTGAAGGGATTCCCCTGTCAGCCCTGACCTAGGGGGGTGGGGGGGCGGCCCTCGGGAGGAGCGCTAGCGCTTCTCCCGAGGGCAGCATTCAGGACGTAATGGTTACGTCCATGGCGCCACACGGGCGCTGCCATGGACGTAACCATTACGTCCGTGGCGGGGAAGGGGTTAAAATGACTTTTCAAAGGCTCCGATCTGTGCACACCAGACTCCAGCAATCAACCAAGTGCTTATTCCACTCTTTGTGGACATCTCACTGATTGAAACAACACCAAATGCTCTGAAATAACTGTTTGATTATTCATGGGTATATAGTAAGTAAAGCAAATGTAAATTATTAATCCCAAAAAAAATATGATGCTATGGAGACAGAATATCCAAAAATCAAGAAGCAATTTCTTCTTAAATAAAAGAAAAGTAGCATCCATTGCCTCTAAAATGCAGAAGCAGAAGTGGCCTCAAATGGCATAGGAATAGTCTCTCAATTACGGAAGGCTTTTCTTAAATCTTCCCATTATAGCACAGTCAAAGCTGTGCTCCACAGTCTTGTGTGGGATGAAGCTGTAGGCAGCCTATTAAACTTCCCACATGGCTGACGTTTTAGAAAGAAAAATGTGAATCCAACTTTTACATCTGCGAGTAACCACAGCATCTGCAAACATTGAATCTACCTACATCTAAGCAAAGTTGAGCTTCGGGAAAGTGAACAATAAAGAGATATGCAGCAGCATAAAGAAGCTTGCTGGAAAATCACATTTTTATTTAAAGATTTTTGTCGTCTTCATGTTCTACAAGACCAAAGAGCATATCATTCCATTAATGCCCTTTTGCTTCCTTGGCGTTAAAGGAGCAAAATGTATCAGGTGGTGAACAAGCCTCCACGAGCCGCAGTCTGGGCTATTGTGATACACTGGACTAGACCAAAAATGATTGGTGATACCATAACAAAAAGACCTTATTCACTCCCTCTTGGTAAGGCAGAGAAACTTCTTTCTTCCAAAATTTATAAATGCAGGAGAATCAAATAAATATCCACTATCTGTGCACTTTATGCAAAGCTATTCTTCTTTAGGTATCATAAACCTAGAAATCAAAATTCACCAATTTTAGTATTTCAGCCCTTGACTCTTGAATTGTGTTACTTAAGATCATCCGGGATGCAACAAAGTTCGAGCATCAGGAGAGCATATGTAAGTAGTTGTCCTAACACTGCCTGCGCTTAAGGAATACCACCAGGGAAATGATCACATTCTTATCACCTTCTTTGGTGACCACACCTGTCTGTACATGATAAAGAAATAGTGTCCTTTTTACCGGAGTCAGGCTCACCACTGTATGTAGAAGATAAACTGATGCTTGTAATGTAAATGGTTTATTGGATCATGGTTTATACATCAATCAGATATTGTGTTCTGCATCCAACTTTTATTCTTCATGTTCCTGAATCAGTTAATTCTAACTTAAATAGCATTTGCATACAGCACAGCTACATTGAATTTAATTTCCAAGTTCGTGACTGAGCAATACTGAGTCTCAAAGTCTGATTTTCTAAGCCAGTCAGACATTTAATCGTATTAGATCAAGAGCTTTTACCACTTTTCCTTAATTGTTTCACACATTCAGCAGGTGGTAACTATATGTAGGGACCCCTGTGTATGGTGGAGATAGAGTGGTCTAGGGAGAGGGTAGTTAAATGTTGCCTAGCAGGGAGGATAATTACATGCTTCCAAGTGCCTTGACTGGGAAGGATTGGCCAAGGGCTGGGATACAGGTCCAAGCTTCCATTTGGGAAAAACTATGGTTACACTTGAGTAAGATGGGTGTAACCAGCTGCATATTGAGTTCTATTATACGGTTTCACACCCAAAAACTGCCAAGGTATGTTATGGCCACTTGGGTGAGCGCACTACTTCTTTCCCAATCAAGGAAGGAATTGGACAAGGTTGTGTGATGGCCCCTGTTTTTTCTAGTTTATTTTTTAATGATGTGGTCGAGCACTTGGTTAAAAATAACATTCTGACTGTGAGAAAACAGGGCTGATTGCAGAGGCCCCCTAACTTTGTGCCCCCATTTTCCACTTTTTGCTGGTGTTTTCCTGACTCTGATGGTGCCCTGGGTACTGCTAACCAGTCCCAGGGCCTGTGCTCTGTGTAAAATGGATATGCAAATTAGGCTAATTATAATTGGCTAAGTTAACCTACCTATAAGTCCCTAGTATATGGTAGGGCATGTAGGTTTAGGGACCACAGCATAGGTAGTGCACACTGCTGAGGTGCCCAGTGTCATTTTAAAGGCAGGCCTGCCTTGCTGGCTGCTTTTAAATTAAAGTTATATGCAAATTCGAATTTGGAATTAAAAGTAGTTCCAAAGTCTCAAACTGCCTTATTTTTACATATGTCACCCCTAAGATGTGCCCCTAAGGCTGGGTGCCATGTAACTATAAGCAGGGACTTTATAAAAATAGTTTTATAAGCCCTGGTGAGGTAAAAACAGCCAAATTCGTTTTTCCCTCATTGTAGTAAATGGCCTTCATAGGCTAGAATGGGGAGACTTTATTTTAATTTTTAAAGTCTCCTTAAATTATGCATACCAAGAATTTGGTATCAAATTAATTGTTGTAATAAATCCCACAACTTCCAGTTGTTGGATTTAATATAACTTGTTCAGGTAAAGAGTTTTTAACTTTACCTGAAAAGTTGCCCATTTCAGCCCTGCATTGTTTTTGCTGCTGTGCTCTGATTGGCCAGCTCTAGTAGCTTGGCCAAGCTGCCTTGATGAGGCGTGAAGTGGCCTGGCTTCACACAATGGAATGTGCCTGTGGGAGGGTATCTCCCCTCAGCAGATGGTGAGGCAGGAAGGGGGAGGGCTGCCAAACTGGTCTTCAAAGGCAGAGAAGGACATTTGGAGCAACCAGCAACACCCCCACATCCTGCAACCCTAGACAACTAGGTCCCCCCTTGATTAGATTAGGAGAGGGCAGGAGAATGGGTGTGTTTATTTTTAGCCACACCAGTGGGTGGACTCAGCTAGATGTAACCTCCAAAAATCTGATTCAGCCATGATGGATTTTTAGAGAATGTTGCCTCCTGGGATTGATTTTTGCCACACTTCCCAGGAAGTGGTCATCACAGGGGGGAGGACCCTGCACCTGATTGGAGAACCAGGACCCCCCTGCTTTTCACCCAGGAGCAAGGATAAAACTGGCAGACCTGCACCCACACCTCAGTTCCCTACCACATTCAACAAGGAAGAACAACAGAAGAAGAAGGACTGCCCTGCTGGACCCCTGGCCTGCACCTGGAACCTGCACTCAGAAGGACTGCACCAGCTGCACACTTGGGCTTCAACCACAAGAAGGACTTTGCCTGGCTTCAACTGGTTCAAGGAGGGACTCCCTGTTTGCTACAGGTGAAAAATTGCTATCCAGAGTCCCCTGCACCAACTCCTGAAGAAAGCGACCAGCTGACCACTGTCCAGTGGCCAAAAAGGAGTTTGCGCCAGGTGCATTCTGGGAGTTGTAGTCTGCACCCCCCAAGGACCATCTCAGAACTTCTGGACCCCTGGGGTGAGCTGTGGACCCCAAAAGAACCTTAAAAGGACATCTGGGAGAAGCCCCAGAAGTTTGGAGAAGTTTCGACAACTTTTGTAAAAAAGCTCCATAGAGGGACTGACCCGCCACGGCAACTCTTGCCGGCTTGCCTCAACCGCGAGCCGGCCTGATTTGCTGGTTCGTCCCGGTAAAGAAAATCTCAGAAAAAGAGACTCAGTCCGAAGGTAAAAAGTTGACCGGAACCTTCCAGCCAGCGTATCCGAGGAGGGCTCCATGGACGTCGGATCAAGAGCCAGGTTTACCCCGGTCGAAGGATTTTCACCTCGAAAAAACGACTAAGTCCGAAGGTAAAAATCTCTACCGAGGATTCCAGCATTGCGTATCCGGAGAAGGGCTCCAGGAGGTCGGATTGGACTGGCAGGTTCGTCCCGCTGAAGAAAATCTTTGAAAAAAAGACTGTGTGAAGGTAACATTTTAACCGAGGCCTCCCGCGGCCTGTAGCCGAGCAGGGCTCCATCGCGGTTGGCCTGAAACTTTGACTTTGCCCCGGTCGAGGTGCAACCAGATGACCCGATTGTCGCTTTTTGTTTCTAGGCGCTAAAAAAAAAAAAATTCTTTAAAAATTCATATCTCCGGTTCCCCTTATCTGATTTTATTCGTTTTGGTGTCATTTTAAAGATAAAAATAGAATCTATTTTTATAAATTGGTTTTGTATTTTTAAACTGTTTCCTGTGTTTTATTTAATTACTGTTTTGTGATATTTGAATGCTTTACACTCTGTCTCCTAAGTTAAGCCTTGACGCTCGTTGCCAAGCTACCAAGGGTTGAGCTGGGTTTAATTTACTGAGACCTAACTGGACCTTAGTGGAGGTTAGTGGCCTATTGCTAAGTGTAGGTACCTACCTGCCCTTACCAATGACCCATTTTCCAACACTGACTTTTCCTATTATAGCTGGGTGTAAAGATCTGATTTTCCTTTTTGCTGAAAGTGTAGTCTTATTAGCAGTGACAGAAAACGCTAGGCATAAAATTCTTGATGCATTTTTGGATTATCGTGTAAGAAAGATCTAATTATTTATAATGTGAAAACTAAGGTAATGCTAGTCACATCAGCCATCAGGCTGAGGAGGAAATATATGGTGTTGGGTACTCCCCTAGAGAGGGTTCCCAACTTAGAGTACAGTGGGATCGGCTTCAAGAAGACGTTGAGCTAGAAAGCACAGATGGCCCAACAAAATTCAAGGTTAATTCGTGCCTTAAAATTTAAATTGGGGGTGGGGGGGGGCTAAATTGTTGAGTGTGAGTCTGCAAATCTGCCAGCAGAAGGCTGTGGTTGCAGCCCTGTGTGGGACAAACTATGGGGTTTTGCGATCCTGAGAAAACTTTAAATTAAAGAGAATTACTTCCTTAGGTCGCTACTGGCATTTGGCCCTGGAGCCTCCTTGCTGCCCCTGTATTTGCAGTTGGGTATCTCTTCCATTAACGCCCTAAGCTAGTCTAAAACCTTTATTGTACTTGATGTGCATTCATAGAAATCCTAGTGCATCTGTTCATATAAATTCCATTCAAGAAATGTCCCATTACTTTGGTAAAGGAGGCAGTAATTGACTACAATGTTAGGAGCTTCTTGAAAGCGTTGTGTTAGACCACTACTTGGGGGGATCAATCTTGTATTGATGAAGGATCTATTGAGCTTGACAAACGACTGTATTGGTCACACATTGAGGGGGAATCAACTACAAAAGCTTTATCTGGACGTCTATTGGCTAAGTAGGTCAACTAGAAGCAGATTTCCAGCTTTGAGATATATTTGAATTGGTTCTTCTGAGAATGGAAATAGTCCCTTTACTCAAGGTTTAAACTGGGTATCTTTTAAATTAAAGTGAATTTAATCTAGTTTGAAGGGTACCCTAAGGGGAACATTGTCTTCAGTTGTGCTGTTGAGGGGGGGGGCTGAGGTAGGGGAATAGATACTGCTCTACACTTTGTTATTCTTTACTAAGCACACCCAGGCCCAGAGGCACTGGTTACTCCAATTATTTAGGCTAAAAGGTACACATTCTAAGAAAGCAGCAATGATGTTTAGCATAAGTAGTGAGGAAGAATATGTCATACTATCAATGTTGTCCTTCGTATGGTCAGTTTTGCCGGAAAATAAACATCGGATTGTCTCACTTTACAGGCATACCCTAAAATTTATAATTTGGACATAGACCTGTGGTGTTGTTTTTTTATTTTTAAAAGTTAATTTTCTTTTGTCTGATTATATTTACTTGGGCATTGCTTAGTGTAAATGGTACTTATTGTTTTTTTTCTCTGCCAATGTGTAATGCATGTGGTGGTGTCACCTTGCGTAATTTTAAGTTATTTTATCATTTGAATAAATTTGTATCTGCCTTGTATTGTAAGTCTTTTATGCTGCTAAAATTAAAGAAGTTACTACATTTTAATGGATTTGTTTAAAAAAATGTTTTAGTATATTTTTTGTTTTTAATGTGTAATTTTATTTTAATTGGTAATTTTTTTTTTTAGTAGCAGGTTGTTGGGTTTGTAGGGGATTTGGGTGGGAAGTGTTTGAAAATATTAAATATTCCTATTGAAATATTACTTTATAAAAAATATTTGGAAACTGTGTTATTTAGGTGATCGTTACGTTAATGTGTTGAATCCTTAATTTGTTGGTTAGTGTATTTAATAATGAAATGTTTATTTGTTTCATTTAATAATTAATTTAATGTTTTATTTAAATATTTTAGTTTTTTTTTTTGGTAGGTGAGAGGAATATATTTAAAATATTTTGAATTTGTTTTATATTTTTATAATTTTCTAATATGATTGTTTTTCATATTACATTAATTCATTTTGTATTCTGAATATGTTTAAAAAATGTTATTTTTAACTACTGAATATTTTGTTTAAAGTGTAGACATTGGAATGGTATATTTAACCCCTCCAAAGTACAACACTTTCCCTGTTTCTTAGATTGGAGTGCGAGTAGGAAATCTTACCTCTCCAAAATGCAGGTCTTTCCCTACTTTTGTTTACTTCGGAGAGGGAATAGTAAATATAACCGCTTGAAAGTCCAACAATTTCCCTACTGTTGCTTTGATTGGAGTGGGAGGTGAATGTAGTCCCTCCAAAGTCCAACACTTTCCTTGCTTTTGCTTATGTTGGAGTTAAAATAGTCAATTTAACCCCTCAACAGTTTAACACTTTCTCTACTCTTTTGCAGATTGGAATGCAAAAAGTAAACTTGAAATCCCCTCCCTCCCCCATCTTAACTCTCTCCCAATTGTTTTCCAGATTAGTGTGGAAATAGCAAGTGTAAGCCTTTGAAACGCTTTCAATTTCCTAACCGATGTTTACTTTGGAGTGGGAATGTAAATCTAACCCATCCAAAGTTCAACACTTTTTCTAGGATTCTAGCATTTTTTGGGATTGTTGTCATTTTTTAAAATTATTTTGTATTTTACTTATTCATTGCTACATTTTTTATTTAAATATTGTTTTCTGTTTCAATGTTCTTGTTTTGTGTTCATTTTATTTTTATTAGGTTTAATATGCTTTTGTAAAATGTCTATTTATTTTAATTTTTTTATTGTTGGATTTTTTTATAATGTTCGTAAAAACAAGTTCTACTTTAAGAATATGTACATTTTAATAAGCATTAATAATGGAAAATACATGTATTGATATTATTTTAGTTCTATATTTAAGATAAATTATATATAATTATTTTATACATATATGTATATTTTGAAATACTTTTTTGACGAGTATGTGCTGCACAATATTTTGGACACAGTATTTTAGTGGATTACATATAAATTATGTAAACTCGATAATTTCATTTACAATATGTTTGACACAATAGTATTGTGTCAGAATATTTTTGTTCCTAATATTTTCTCATACAAGCCCTTGGGGTGCCAAACCACCCTTGGCCTACTTTCTAGCCCAGCCACATGAACATGTTTTTGCACAGTGTCTATCTTATTTCTTTTCTTAAGGGCTTACCACATTGGTGATAATTATATTGCACTGATCCTGGTGCATTTCTTCCACTTTCTGTCTCCACTTTGGGCATCTTATATTTGACCTTTACAAATATCCGCACAAAGGTTTGTCATTACTTTCTTCTCGCCTTCCTCCTTGGATTGCTGGATGCCTAAAGGGTCATATAGATTTCCTCATCTGCTGAACTGTCTGAGAGCTTTCAGTTTAATGTTGGTGACAGTTTCTTTGTTCTCCACCTGTCCTCTGTTAGTAGTATGATCTGTGTTATATTGTCTCCCTGGCTTGTTTAATTCCCCTTTTCGATCCCGAGGGATTCTATAAACGCTTCTAATTTCTCTTGGTGTTAAAATGTGGCTTTCATCATTTCCTTGATTTCATGCCAGTTGCTTTGCTTTTTTCTTGCTTAATGACTTTTCTGTTGATCCTCTGGGGACCTTAATCCAACTAAATGAATGAAAAACGATTATCACTAATCCAGTTTGTGACACGTGAGAGGATTTGAGTGTGTAATTCACTTCTAGATTGAGCAGTACTTAATCTTAAAATGTTAGGATCTGGAAAATGAAAAGGATCATCAGTAGATATGCCATAATTGTGCTCTTGGATCATTAAATGGATTTCATGTTGACTTCTTGGAATCCCTGTTTAGAACAGAAAATGTATACCCATAATATTTTTGTTTCATAATTGCATCCCTAGTGTGAGTTTTTGGAACTGATGTAAAATATTAGATATTAAGCTCTGGTGTATTTCGCCCTGAACCACTCCTACATTGACACAATTTGCTTTCATAATGTAATGGCCATTTAATATTCAGCAAATGCCTAAAATGTTCTTTAAAAAAGCTTTAATTGGCCAATGACTGTTACTTCATTCCAGATGTTGCTATTGTTCATTCTCTGCTTCATGTAGTTAGTGTTTTTCATATGGGTGCCCTGATGCTGCTTGGCACTAAATAAAAACTCTGGCCCAGACTAACAGGGGCTTGCATTGCTTTGCATCACACAAGGTAGCGCGAGCCCTTTAATGGAATTTACTAAGCCACACAAAGTAACCTCGCAAGGCCTGTGTGGCTTAATGAATCCGGAGTAACACATGGTAGCGCAACCCTCTGCCTTGCATTACTCTGTGCTGGGAATGTGTACCATGAGTAGATCATGAGTGTTCCCGTTCATCCATTCATGGATTTTGCTGCAATCCCAGATTTATTAAGGGTATTATACCTGGAATTGCTTTGAAATGGTACACCTTTCCAAAAGAGGTGTAATGAGGAGAAATATGCTTATTTTCCCTCATTGTTTCCTATTTGTGCATGTCCTGCATTCTGCAGCAAACACAGAAAAGGGAAATGTCTCTAAGGATTGTTTTTGTGCAGAAGGGTGTCTCTTCTTGCACAAAAACAATCCTGCCTGTAACGCTGGCACCCGCGCATAACGGCGCAAGGGTGCCTGCGTTGGCACTAGGCAGCACTCAGTGCGCCAAAGCAAGGATAGAGCAGGAATGCATCATACCTTAGTAGATATGGCACGTCTGCTCTCTCCCTGTCGGGCAACGGAGTGCAGGAAGTTGTCTTAGCTGCATTGCGTGACGTATCGATAAATCTGACCGCCTACGTTCACATACAACAATAACTCACTTTAAAAAATCACTTTTATTTACTGTTGTGCCTTTTTACCGACCATCTCACGCATTCGCTCCCTCACTCTTTTGGTGTTGTTTGGTGCTGACCTTTGCCAAACAAACAATGCAGTTCATTGTAGGTAGTGAACAACGCTGATACTTCAAAAATACCCAAGCAGCCCGCGAGCACTACCAAATTACTATGAAAGGTTCTAAAATTTCAATGCAGGGGGAGGCGTGTGTGCGCCAGGGAAAATTAAACTTTATATCGAGTGTTAAAAACTCTGGTGGCGTCATTTTTTGTAGTGGGAATATGGCAGGTTATTCTTTAGCCTTCCAACGTTAAGCTTGTGGCTATAGAGTTCAGTAGGTTAGCAAATCATGTGGACGTGTCCTTAGGGTCTGCGGCCAGGTGGGATAAAATCCATGTCTGAGAGGCTTATCTGTGCAACTAAAGACAGATACGTTCTCCCTCTGTTTCTGACAAAGCACAAGGTCATGCAAGCAGCCCACCTTTTGCAAGTGATGGATCGAAAGGCTGATAAATTCAGCAGAGAGGAGTGAGGAAGGCCACGGAGGCAGAGAGCGCGCACCTCGGCCAGATAAAGCAGACAGAAGGAAGTAAAACTAAAAAGAAGCCTTCCCATTACTCCTGTTTAGCTCTGATGATGAAGATCCAGAGCGACTTTCCTGTACTCAGCAAAACGGCGAAGTCTTTTAACTCAAAAGACATTATAGAGCTGATGGGATGTGAAATAGTATAGCGTCCCGCAGCACCACCCAGCAGGATCTGCTTAACCTTCACATGGGCTGTTGACCACCCTGGGAACGGGCAATTACCCAACAGTGCTGCAATGGTTAATTAAATACGCCTAAAGTACGTGTCTTTAAAGTGGAAGCAAAATACGGCAGGACCCGGCAATGTGTGCGGAATAATTGCAATGCTCTCCTCACAGGTATTAGCGGGGTAAATGAAGAGACGTGACCCGCGCATTATTAGGTGTCCTTACGAAGGGCTCAGGTCCGGCCTCAGAGGAAGAATGGGTCTCAACGGTGATGGAGAGCGCTTGCGTTCCTACGGGTTTAAATTGTATCTGTGAAGTATTGAAAGGACGGCTTATGCAGCGAGCCGAGGATTGAAAAGCATTTGTTAATTTGATAGAAAGGATCACAGGCAAAAGCCCGCCAATTCTTTCACCCCGCGTGCGTCAGGATTGAGGAGGTGGGAGCGCACTTAGGAATTCACACTGTGAGGCCCGCAGCTCTTGCAGCGATTTTAAGTGGCACTGATCTCACGGATTCTGAATCTTTTAACACCTTCGTAAGCTTGGCACTTTATGGCATCCTGAAGCATATTTGTTAACTTGTACAGGGTAGAAAACCCAATACAGTATTGTTGGTGTGGCAGTTTGAGCTCTGTGCACTTGGTTCTTGGACTGACCTTCAGGTGGCAAGGACAGCAGATCAACGGAGACTGAATGACACTGCTATACAGATAATGCATCTTTGAAGAGCTAAAAATGAAAATGGAGCCGTCTGCATAAGTACAGCATTCCTTTCCTTTATCTGTATACTCAGCTCTGGCATCAATCTAATCTAGTATGTAAAAAGAGGCCTTTCCGTTGACTATGGGCGGTTCAGGACCAGTCCTGTGACCTGGAGCTTTCCTGGGATTAGCACATAAGGTGCACATGGTACCATACCATGATTTGTGATCGATAGTGTGATCAGACCTTTTTATGTAAGTCCGAGAGTGTGGCCTACCGGTCCCCTCATATAAAGTTCTGCTGTTATGAATGCCCAGAACCTTGTGCATATTTTGTGTATGTTGACTAGATGTACGTGTGACATGGTTGGACTCTGTGTATGGATATAGTATTGAATCCAGTGGGATCCATACTGAATGTCCTAGTTTAGCATGGCACAGGTTGGAGAACGTGGACAGAAATCGCAAATGAAGCAAATGTGTTGACTGTGGCTGGAAATCAAGACTCTGAAGGGATGAGGACGGAGACAGGGCTACCTTTAGACATTTAATGCATACTTTGTTATAAAGAGGCTGCTTGTTCTTCCGTAGCACTGTCATTTGGTACATGGTAGAGGTGGAATGTAGGACTACAGTTTCTGTTATTCAAGGTGAGGGAGCTTCTGGTTCAGGTCTACCCCTTTTTCTATTCCTGATTACTGCTACAAAGAGGCCAATGACAACCAGGTGCAGAAAACTCACTCTACATTGTGCTCCTATTGAGGGTGCCAGACTCATAATCAGGCCTTGAGTCCGGAGAACAGCTTGAGAATGGCGCCTGAAAGAGAACACCCCAAGTAGGTTTGAAATTTGAGACCGTGGATCTACATTCTGTCTGGAAAGTGTGTATAAAAGTGGGATCCAGCACACCTCACTTGGTTTCAGTTTCACATCCTTGATAACAAAGGAAGGAAGTGCTCCTCAGAGTACTCAATGGACTGCTTTGAAACTAGTGATGCTTTTTGCTGACAGCCAGTCTCCCAGAGGTGAGGGGACACCACCTTTGGTCTTCATTTTGCTGGAAGAGCTGAGTGTTTGATTGAGGGAATGAGTCTGACTGGCCCTGCTGGAGTAGCGACTGTCGAGAAGGAAAAGCCCAGTGTGCTCCAGGTCTTGTGAACACCCAGTGGAAAACAAACTGCGTGAGAGTGAAGCCAAGAGTTTTAGTGCCTTCCATTTGAGAACCGCAAAAGTCTGTGTTTCCACTCATCATCCCAGTCAGGGCTAATGCTGTTTTGGTTTACTGACCTGCTCAGTCAGGACTAAAACTACTTCATAGTACTGACTGCCTGGTCAGCACTGCAACCTTCTAGGTGTATTGATTGGCCAATCTGTACTGCAACTGGCTTGATTTATTCACACTGGCACAGGATGCGCTGCAAATGCTGTGACAAGTTCCAACAAAGTGGTGCCCTGTGCCTGATGACCAACAAAGCCTCTGTGACAGGTGCCGATTAACTACAGATGATCATATGCAGTGGATGTAAACTGCTGAGTTCATGCTTAAAGAGTGCAAAGGACTAAAGAACTGAATTCCTACATGCTATCCCACCTGGGGTAAAAACTTGATTGAACAAGTTAACTTACTGCACATTTAAATTGTGGGGGATTAACACCTGCATTGGAGCCCTATTTATGCTTCTTCCATAATTGTTGGGGGCTCGTTCAGCTAGGGTAATCTAAGTGGGAGAGAGCAAGGAAGTGGGTAAAGAGTGTAGCGCCCACAAGAGAGTTGTAGCCAGGTCAATGCCTTGTAAACTGGTTGAATGGTGTGGCATTGAGTACTGATCTACAATCAATGGGCTGGACATTAAGGTTTTTGTGTTTGTTAACTAATTGTTGAGTTCTGAGCACATGCCCCCTCACAATATGTCCCTGAGAAGCCTACGACTGCTTGCCTTCTCTACCCTGAAAGTCAAGTGCAGAAGGGGCTATACACTTGGCCCAGATTGCCGAGTTATTTTAGAATGGCCCTAGGACACAGTTGCAAACAACCTCAGTCACCACAGTTAGGGCACAGTAACTAATGGAGTGTGTCTCCCTAAACAGAGGTCTGACGAGGATTAGCTTGGCACAAACCCATTTGGCCAGGTGCCTGGGATTAGATTGAGGTGAATTTGTAGCAACTGAGTTAGTTGAAAATTAGTAACAATTGTGCTGTAGTGCGAAAATGTATTTGGTTTATCATATTTTGCATAATATAGCTGGTATCACTCGTAGGTGGTAATACAATGTTTTAACAGAAAATATATTTAGACTAATGCTCTTCAATGGGATGTTTATGTTACACCAGCAGTTCCATTCCAGTAGACGCCCATTACAATGTTAACAGGTGGAAAGCTAATTGGTAAACCTATAGACCAAGTAACAAATATAGGAAACAATAAGAAATAAATGCCATGATGTCGTGGTTAAATGTGGATAAAAACTTACTCTAGAAGTAAAAAAAATGTGGGAATAAGATATCCCTGCTTACCGTTCTACTTATAGCACGTTCATTATGGTGCCTTCTGCCAACAAACATCCCTTTGCCATAAAAACTCAAACTATATATGTATAGTTTTTTTTTTGGCTGTGTGGATCAGAAGACATGGCCTCTCCTATTCACACCTTATCTGTAACCTTCACAATCAGGTACCGAAGGCCAAATTCGACTACACCACTCTACGGTACAGTTATACCCATATGCATGCTACAGTTGATAAAAGCAATATCTCTTAACATTTCAGATGTATCACTTTACATACTCATAAACGACATTAGTTGCAAGCATTCAGACTTCATTGTGAAGTGAATTCTCTGCCCCCTCACTAATACACTCGAGGGTGGACTTGACCGACAGAGGAGTTTATGATTAAAAACAAGAATGTCAGATTGGCTGAGTTGTACAATCAGGCAAATGGCACCGTATCCCTCAAAAGGCTCTCATTTGGAGGCAGGACCGGCTCTAGGGCGGTGCGACCAGTGCCAACTTTGAGTGGTGGCGCTATGTTTGCAGGTATATTACGTTTGTAAAAGCACTTTCTTGGGCCATTTCAGGCAACAATAAATATGTCAGGATAACCCTGGTGATTAATGTTCTGTGGGGGAGAGAGATCACACAGTGCAAATTATGCAATTATGTCAGTGGGTTACTACTTTTGTCAGAGAGGTCCTTTTGTTATTTGCAGTTTATAAATTAAGATCCTAATAAGGAACGGTAAGCTATTGTCATCAAAGAACAACGTGCATTCTGCAAGGTATGGAATAGAGCGTTATGATTTTTTCCCGTCTTTCACTATCCTACTTTTGCAGAAAAGGGTTCATTTGGGTAGAAATCAATTCTTATTGTTAAAGAGAACCCCCAAACATGGTGTTACACTTTAAATTCTGAGTTTGTGCTTCTCTAGACCAAGCACGTTTAAACTATACAACCTAACAGTATATATGACATGTGGTTCCTATACCCTGTAGTGCTCTGTCTTCTGTAACATTTCTTATACACTCGTTTACACACCTATGATTGATTGTCTCTGTGTAATGTGTGTGCAATGTAAAGTGCTCTGACACCCTACACTGGTATGAGTGGAGCTATAAAACTAATTAAATGCATCTGAGAGAGAGTGGTTATGGAGACTTGAGGGGCACTGTTCAATTGTGGTAATGAGGGAACCCGTGGCGGAGGTGGTCTTTGAGGGATACCAACAAACATGGTCACACAGAACACCACCAGTGCTAGGGCTGGCTCTGTTTGGAGAGATGTACCTGTATTTTGCTCCTATTTTTTAGTTAGGTAAATAACCTATTTCCTATAGTGTCCCTCATACTGTTCATGTAGTCTAATGCAGGAGAATGGAAACTTCAGTTTCAATTACAATTTCAGCGTAGGTCAGGATAGCTCACCTTGCAACACTGATGGAGAGAAGCTACAGCTGGCAGTAATAAAAAATGCCACAACGTGAATGAAAATCATGAAAACAAACGTGAGATACCCTAAGATCTGTACATGCTATTACACCATATCAGAATTTGCTGTATCACAGAAGACCTGCCCCTTGCAGGTGAAATACCACCATGAATGAGATAATTAAACTGAGTACAGTAGCTGGTCACAGCTCAGCTGTTTGGCACAGAACATTTGACCACAAAAAATTCACTGTTATGGTTTTGTAACCTGCAGCCAGTGGCTACACAAGTCCATGAGCCAGATGTCAGTGCTGGTGATGTCAAATATGAATATTCCCAGATTTAGAAGGCCCTTGAGCGTGATAAGTAGGACCAAAAGTGGGCAAACCAAAATATTAACATCATGACATGTCACCTAAAACTGTACCAATTTTTTTGAAATCTACTTCTTTGTCCGGATCAAATATAACCAAACTGAAATACTAACAGCTCACCTAAAACTGTACCAGTTTTCATTGTCAGGTTAGGAGGTATGTGCATCTTGTACCTGAGCTGCTGTACTAGCAAATGGCTGCTTTGAATCAAACTAATCTCAAAGATAAGTTTAGGTCTTTAAATCCCCTAGATCACCAAACACGATCCGCCAAACATTCCTCATTTAAGTTCACAAAATTAGCCCGAGAGCCTTTTAGCAAAGCTATGTAAAACCCAAAACTTGGTGTGAATGGGACACAAAATAGCAGATAGCAAGAAGCAAAGGGGCAAAACTGTAACGGAGTCATATTGACTGCCAGTAATAACATTGAGTAGTGACTTTATAGACGTGTATGCAAACAAGACATTTCCTGGTCATGTCTACATTGTTGGGTCCCGCAGAACTTTGTGCAGTGCTATGCTCGGTGTTTGTGTGTTATACAATTGTAACCAGGGGTTTAGATTGTTGATATTAGAATCTTCAGGGAACAGTCGTAGGGGTCCTTTTCCTTGCATGTCGCATTAATGGTGGCTCCAATTAAAGCACAAATAAGTTACACCAGAATGAATCATAAGCCTCTTTTCAGTTGTGTCGAGGTTGGGTTGTGCTGGGACAAAAAAATCCTCTGCATGGTAAGAGACATGCACTTCTACCCCGAGTGCCCAACTATACTGTTGTCTGGATCCCTAATGCTGATTTTTGTGTCATAGTTAAACATGGATTATGCATGTCCGCCACAATATAGACCTGTCTCATGGATTGTGGTCTTGTTGGACCAGAAGGGGTGCCAAAAGCGCTATCTTCATGGTGGTGAAAGGCTACCGCTTTCACCAGGAACCAAGCAGCACAAGCACGGTGGTGGCTGCATACCATGTAGTGAAAAGTATGAGTAAACAGGTAATTTCTACCTTGTGTCACTAGGAGTGAGGCCTACAGGCTCAATCATCTTTTTAAAGGTATGCTGCTGTGTGCTTAACTCTCCCTTGGCCTACATCAGGTGTATGTTGAGTGCTGTGCAGTGTAGGAGTAGTGGTTTTGCCCTCAACGTATGTGTGCTTGGGAGGGGTAAATAACAGGGTAAGAGCAGTACAGGGCAGTATATGTGTGGTTAGTGCATGTATTGAGTGTATGCATGCCTGTGAGGAGTACATTACATGAGAGATGCAGTGCTGTGCACTGTGTTCGCAATGGAAGCATGTGCTGGGGTGTATGTGTCCTTGTGTGAAGTACGATACAATGAAGGCTGAAATATTGTGCAGGGTCCACCTAGAGTGTGTGTGTGTGCTGGCAACCCTGGTACAATATAGAAAGACTACAGTAATGAGCAGTGCATGCAGACTGAATATGTGTGTGTTAAACAACGTCGGGGCCTGCTTAGAGCCTCCATTTTAAAATGTACATTTTTACTTGCCATTTCTTTTCTGTCAGTAATCATTTACATGGTTTTTCATTTATGTGATAATATACTGAGAAATCATTGTACATATCGCTTGTAAGCATTGATTCCATCTTATCTGTACACTTCGTCCAAGGCTAAGCACACAGAACACAACGCACTAAGGCCCTCATTACAACATTGGCGGTATTGACCGTGACGGCTGTCAACATAACGCCGCCGTGGCTACCAGCCGTCAACGCGTATCATGACCGTCAACGGTGTTCCGCCAGAATTCTGACCCCTATCAGTGCGAGGGAAGAGATTTCCTGGCACTGATAGTGCCTACCGCCACGGTCTTCGTGGCGGTAAGTTTGGCACAAAAACCATGGCGGTAGGCCGGGTTGTAATCCCGAGGATGTGATTGTGACAGATGCCGGGCTGGAGACCGAAGTCTCCAGCCCAGCGGCTGTTACCACTCTGGCGGTTGGTGTGTTAAAGTGGCGGTCTTAGATGGGGTTTACCGCCATGGTCAAAATCCCATTTTCATTACCACCAGCCTGTTGGCGGTATTACCGCCGCTTTAACACCGACCACTAGGGTTTTAATGAGGTCCTAAGTATTTTGGTTGTCAGTGGAGACAGCTCTTCACTTGCAGACATATAGTGTCGAGCCTGCACTTCTGATGCAATATACATATCCTCTGTGCTATATTCAGGAGGAGGAGCACTTCCGCTTGGATGATCCTCGAACGTGGCATGAAGTGCCTGAGATGCAGCTGGACTAACTCTTATGCTGATCTTGAATTAGACCTCTACCCGCCATAAGACTAACTGCCTGCACTACACTGGCTTCCTGGTACATCTTACCCAGCTATGGGGGGGTCGGGATGTCCCACTCCATCTGGTAGAGGGCACTCCCACTATTCTCTCCGTAGTATTGGTAGTCACATATAGGATTGTACCAACACAATTATAAAACCATGGTTGAACTGTTTATCTTTTTCACCATCTGTGTAATGCTGGTTTACCATGCTTTGACTTGTTTACTTAATAATCTGAGCTCATGTTTTATGCAAGAATAAGATTGATACTTTCTTGTGTATCATCTTGGCAAGGCTGAGTGACAAAAAAAAGTGTAGATCTGTTTCTCCAATTTCCTTGGAATCTGAGTAGTTATGTTTGAGGTTGCAAAACCCATCTGGTACCCTGGAGTGTGTAGGGGTTTTGACGGGGCACTGTGAGCTAGCAAGGAACTGTCAATATTTTCTGATGGTATATGTGGACTAAGTCCCTATGCTGTAACGTTTTTATTGACCAGATGCACTGCTTGATTTGTAGGAAATTTATAACAGTGCTCAATATATATGTGCCTGTATTGGCACAATGCATGAAGGTAAAAAGCACTGGAGATTGTGTGCTGTGAAAGTGTGCTTGCAGTTGTACATTACATTGAGGCCCGTAGGCTCTAGTTGTTTGGAAGCCCAGGCCTGCCTGGTGAAGACATGCGGAGTAGAGGAATTCCCCCAGATAGATTTGTGTACTACTGCATTCTTGTGATCTGAGTGGAGGACACAATGGATGAAGGGAGGAAGGGACTCTCCCTTCACACTTCAAAAGGGTTGCTTTTTGATTCAGTGATAAATAGCAAGGAAGGGGCTTTGGCATATCTCAGAAAGGAGATGGTGCTGATAAGGGAGTCATAAAGAGCAGGTCCTGGAGCCCACGATTAACCTTTTGATGGACATATCACTGTGGCTGACATCCAGGTGTGTACTCTGGTCACTCCCATGAATGGTGTTGTGGGACAATCAGCTTCACAGCTTTGTCTGCTTTGTCTGCTGTCTCCTGTTACAGGCAAGAAGAAAAGGAGAAATGTGCACTTCAGAAGAAGTAGAACCTCAAAATATAACTTCAAAAACTCAGACCCTAAATCATCTTTGGAGTCTGGAAAAGGACTATTAGAAGGGGAGTCTGAGACCCAAAAATTTGTAATCTGCCAATCAGCCAGTGCGAGAAGGGGAAGCTCTGCAAGACTTCTGCCTCTGACCAGGACTGGGGGCAAAGTCCTGCTAGTCTCCTTACTGGGTGACAGTACATGAACCAGGGAAATTAATATTATCTTCCCAAGAGGCTATAGCACCAGCACCTTCAGGCTTGCCAAGACCAGTGTGCCTTGTGAGGAAGAGGACAGCATTGGATGGAGTGAGGTCCAGTGGAGAGCCCTATTGAGAGGACTCCCTGAGTAAGGTGTGAGGGAACACCTGTGCATCCATAAAGTTGTTTCCCGTGTGCAGAAGCCATCCAGTGATCCCTGTATGCCATGGGATGGCTGCCGTGATCTGAGCCGTGTCATCAGTGCAGCGTGGGAAGCTTCAACCCCACATCATTTTGTTGTGGTGACTACCCATGCCGAAGGAGGCCACTGTTGAACTATTTGTTGCCACGAGCATCAAGACTTGTTACCTCCTTAATCGGTGACCCTGTATGGCATGGTGAGATGAGTGTAGCTGAGAAGTCTGAGTTTCAGTGGAGTGTATTGTGGCAACTCTGTATGTCAGAAGGGACTGCTGGTACCCACATTTATGAAATTCGGGTTCTCGTCTGGAAGGAAAATTGCAGCTATAACAAACCTGTACATTCAGCATACCAACGCCTGCACCTGACTGAACACCTGAGGACCAGAAAGGACACCACCTGAGACGTTGCACCCTCTCTGGGCTCCAGTTGTGAGCTGGAATATCAAATCTGCCCCATGTCAAGAGTAATTTACCTCATCTTTGAGGAATGGGAGCAGCTCCAATTGCTGAAACAAGTCGGCCACGCGTTTCGAGGAAGAGAACCTGCAACTGGTGGGTGATGCCGAGTGTACCGCTGGCTGCCCCACTTCACTGACCAGGATTCAATCTTGTGACCATCTGAAGAAAGGGCCCTTCCTACACTGCTCAACATTTTCAGAGCGGGAAAGACTTAAATTGGTTTCTCATCCAAGGAGAGTAGAAGAGGTCCCAAATATTAGCTTCCACATATCCTCCCACTAACAGAATTCTACACCACAATAATATGGAAGTGGCGACATTAAGGATGCCAGTATTCAATAGTCTATCCTACAGGGTCATTAAAGATAATAAGAAGAGACACCTCACCCACCAAATAGTGTCATGCTTCATTACAGGAGCCTCTTCTCTCGTGGGTAGGACATTGCCATAAAGGTAGGCTTGACTGATTCTGAGAGCTCTTTTATATATATGATGCTCTGGACTATACCAGGGGGTCCAGTTCAGGCTACTAATAGCTTTGGAAACACCCTCAATTTATTTATTCATTTGGTCCAATACGATGAATAAAACCAACTCAACAAATTATTTGGGTGTGCAAGTGGCTGAGTGGGTGTGTGTTTGGCTGTGTGAGTATGTGAATAGGTGTGTGAGTGAGTGTACGTGTATTGAGTTCTGGACCGCCACAGAGCACACAGAGGGTCACGATGAGCACTATGGTGTCTCTGTGGATCTTTGTGCGCTAACAAAAGAGAAGTTCTTGATAATTTCATGCCCATGAGGGGTCCCTCATATACCCCACCCTCACTCCCCTGTGGTTAGGGTGCCTCTACCCTGACCCCTTCTTTCACTTTTCAATTTTGTTTCCCCCCTGGGAACTGAGTCCCGATGTACAAAATGGCGCGCAAAACTTTCTTCTCAGGTTGTGGTCAACCAGTCACAACATTGCTGTTGGCAGGTGGATCTGTGGATCTGCCTCAGTGGATATGCAGTGGAACTGCATCTCTATGTATACATAAATCTTTTATAACTCCAAAATTACCGAACAGTTTTATACCAAATTACAAAAAACACTCTTTCTGGACCAATATCTAGCTTTCTAGTAAATTTTTTGTAATTCTGTTTGTCAGTTTGGGCTGTAGTCATTTCTAAAATCACTATGGAAAATTGCATTGGGAAAATGTGTCTTGGGACCCTCCCTTTTTCTCAGCCCCCACTTGACGGATTACCCCAAAACTTTCCAGTGACCTACATATATTTATTCACAGAAACAATTCAAAGGTTACAGCGTTGTTAAAGTTAGGTTTTGAATTTACTCTCACAAAACTATAAAAATTCAGCAGTTACAGTTATTTCAAGAAACCATAACTCACGCCCTAAGGTAACTATAACTCATGTCCCCGCCATGGACAGTTTTTCTTCAATAATGTGACTGCTAATGTTTTATTTATTTTTTAATGATGTTATAAAAGTTGTCATGAGTGCTGTGATATCTAGGGCAATTAGCAGTGCATGGCGAGGGTGCAAGATATAGTTTCCTTAAGGCCTCAACTACTAAGCCAAGAATGCATTTGTTTGATTTATTCTGGAGGGGGAGGTCACACCACTGACAAGTTTTTGGAAAGGGAATGCTGACAACTATCCCTTTAATTACTGGGTCAACTTAAGAGCTAAGTTTACATCCAAGATTTTCGTACCCCACCATCTTACAAAGTTACACCGTCATTTTCCTTTCAAGTGATATCAACATTTCTTTGCTTTTTCACAAATATATCATAAATATATAGGGATAAAGTGTTAAAGCAAAAGACAACAAGTGAAGGGATCTACTGTGCCTTATTCAGTACTCTCTGTTTTTGTCTTTAGCAATGGCGTAAACATTAAAGCAGTTTTATAACATGTATTATTTTTATTGGCCCAGCCCTGGAACTATTGACAGTGTAGGCAAAATCATGCCATTTGATTTTAGGGCCTAGATGGCTACCCAGTGATTGCCCGCTCTTTGCTCACTTGGTGTTGTACAGTGAGGTCAATTCCAAGTTCTCATCTTGTAGATTAACCCACTTCCAGTATATAACTCAGTGGGGAAAACATATAGGACCTATTGGAAAGTGACTAGAAAGTATGAGAGTGGAAGAGAGAGAGCGAAAGAAACTTGTTTAAGCAGGCTGGGTGTGGAAGACCTGGACTGAACTCTGATTTATGAGATGACACAGCGTCACAGGAGCGAGGTATGGCGCACACCTAATCTGTCAAGATACAAATACAGAACGTGGGGAGTACATGGTGATACACAAGGGGTTCACAAGTAATAGCCATCAGCAGGAAATGCCTTTTTGGTGAAGCGAGGAGCTGCACTGTAACTAGCCTCCAGGTAAACCTGGAACCTTCCCCGAAAACAGAAGTTGGAACGAATTCCATGGGAATGGAAACCATGTTGTGCTAGACTGACTTAGTACACCGGTAAACAAGCAGGACACCGGAAAACAAGAATATTAAACATGGGTTAGACTGAGGGAGCCGACAACTGCAAAAGAATGACATGAGGGAGCAAAATAAGGGTGCATATTGGTGCAAAAGGCAAACTATTGTTGCCAGACAATAGTATATGGGTCCTATGAATGTTTACAGGGCTCTGCTTCATCTGACCTGGAATTCAAACTCCGACTCTGTTGTGGTTAGGGAAGTGTGTCTTGGAAAATCCCAGGAAGTCTCTGCCCTCTATGATTGGAGTTTCCATTGACCTGTCATTCACCTCCATCGCATATGTTTTTTTCTTAACTATCTTATAGGGGTGTTTTTTCTTGATTCCTATTAATCTCTAATCAACTCCCTAGAGGAATTTTATCCTCCGGCGTTTTGCTTAGCCCTATAGCCACCCCACCTAAGATATTTCATGCCTAATATTTTCAATTTTTTCATGTAGGCATATATATATTTTTTGGGTGTCCCCATTTGCCTTATATGCATCCAAAATGAGCTCCAAGATCTTACTATATTTGACCGCCCCAGGGAAGATCCAGAATGGGAAGTCAGGGAGTGAAAACCAGACTTACGGGTGTACCCACTCATCACCGCATCTCAATCCCATATGGCTTTAATCATTTGACGGTTGCAATCAAGATGTTGTGGCATAATGCCAGCTCCTCCCTCCCCCCCCCAGCCAGCTTGTCCATGGTATCCACAGCTTTACAGTTTTCTTTGCATGAGATCGATTTGAGTCCATCCTGCATATATTCACCACAGCATTCAACCATTCGGCCTTGGAAGGGGCTTTCTAAGATGTCAATTTTTTGCAGATATCCCAGAAGGGATACCCAGCAGTAAAAAAAAAACAGCAGACTTCTTTTGTTTCCATATAAATTTCCTATCTTGGGTGACCACCCAAAGAAAACCAATTCTGGACTCATATCAAACTGGAGGTGTAGTACCTCATTTAGCACCTCATGCACCTCTGCCCAGAACTTCTGAATAAGGGGCGGACAAAGATCAAACATATGAAAGTCATCTGCCTTAGGGAAGCCACATTTTCTTCAATCCATATTCCGTAAATTTCTACATTTGGCCATCTTTTTAGGAGTGTAATAAGGACAAAAATATGCTTTCTTCTTAGGTACACAGGTTTTACTACTTGGTAGGGGAAGGTGCCATAGATGGGTGACATCTTCGGTCTGGTAAAGTACCCCACACAAGGAGGCTGGAAGATACTGGCCTTGATCTAGAATCGCCAAAAGTGTACTATAATGGGCCACCACTTCTTTCTTACGGATTGGATCTTTCACCAACAACTCCTCCAGCCCATTTGTATCAGTTCCCACCTACCGCAGAGATTGGGCCCGACTTTGTAATTGATTAAATTTAATTTTTGATACAGACCCCCACGTTTTAGCTGCAAGCTCCTCCCAAGAGTAGAGTTTCCTACTCTGGAGTATCTGACTCCATTCTACGATACCCTGCTCCTTCAGAGGGAGTGAAAGGGTATCCTTAAGGCTCTCTGGTGTTCCAGGGAAGTCCCACACAGGAGCGTAAGTGCTATAGTATGATAAATTTGTTACTTTCCTTTTCTGGGCCCATAGCTGAGCGGCAGCCTGTAAAACTTTCAATTGCACTTTTTGTAAAATCTGGAGTGACCAAATTTATACATAAATTTTGACCCGTCTCCTTCCACTCCTTTCAGCTTAGTCGTCTCTAGCTGATTTCCCCCTTTCCCAGATAACAGGTCTTTCGCATTCTTTAAATGGAAACCCCACCCATATAATTGGATGTCTGGCAGAGCTATTCCTCCTCTGTCGTATTTCTTACTCTACTTACTCCTTGCAATTCTAATTCCCTTAGATGCCCAAATGAAGGAGTCAATTTTGGTCTGTAATTTTTGTATCCAGGTCTTCTTGAAATGCAAAGGTATCATATTGAAAAGGAAGGTGAGTTTCGGGAGAATGGACATTTTTATCAAATTGGTTCTTCTTTACAGAGATAACAGGAGGTGGGACCAACTTAATAGGAGCTTGTTGACCTCTTTCATAACACAAAAGAGGTTTACCGCTGGAATTTCTTCCAGGGCCTTACAAAACTTAATGCCCAAATTTTGTATTTCTTTTTTTTTTCCCCAGACTTTGTTCCTCTTCTATATTCTATGTCATAATTTCCGTTTTAGACAAGTTAACTGCATAACCTGACATCTTCCTAACGTCCAATGTCAAACATTCAAGCCTATCCAGCATGGGCACAGATTGCTTGTATAAATCATAATCTCATCCGCATATAGTGACATTTTCTTTTCCCAGCCGGCATAAGTTAAATGGCTTAGTTGAGTGATCCTGCCTGATCTTCTGAGCTAACTGTTCAAGGTGAAGATAAAACAATAGTGGGGGAAAATGGGCAGCCCTGTCTAGTCCCCCTCGTAATCTTGAAGGCTGTAGTTAGGTTCCCATTTAGCAGCAATCTGGCCATTGGGGTCTTATAAATATCTCTAAGTACCCTAAGGAAGTTCTCACCTAAATTGACATGTACCAAAAGGAAGTTTAGATATCCTCTGTTCACCCTGTCAAAGGCCTTAGTGGCGTCCATAGTAATTACAGCCAGAGAGACTTTATTTGTCGTTGCCAAATCTATAGCTCCAATTAATTCATGGGATAATTCAGACATTTACCTTCCCATTTAAAAAAAAAACCCTTCTGGTATCCTCGGATGAGTTTCCTCGCCACCTTACCAACCTTTTTGCCAAAATATTGGAAACAAGTTTATAATCATTATTCAACAATGAGATTGGTCTACATAATTCGCATGTCAAATGGTCCTTACCTTGTTTTAGTATCAAGGTAATCACTGCTTCATCCCATGATTTTGGAAGGGGGATATCTCCTCTAAGGATGCCCTCAAACAGCTGAGTTAGGACCGGGCTAAAAATCTCCTTCATCCCCTGATAAAACTCGATAGTTAACCCATCTGGTCCTGCCGCCTTTCCCTTTTTGCCCTTGCTGACAACCTGCGACACCTTCTCCGATGTTATTGTCTCCTCTAACTCTTCCTTCTCCCCCTCTGAAATTTTTTCCATCTTCAAGCCACTCAGGTCTTAGCGGTGCTGTTGTTGTTGGGTCTTCAGTATATAGTGACCCCAAAAAAATCTACAAAGGCCTGCTGTACCTCTGAGGTCTCCCTCAGCAATTCCCCCATGGTGTTGCATCTTATCTCTTATTTCATTTCTTATTAGATCTGTCTTAATTTTACAGGCCAGGAGTTTCCTTGCACTTTCACTGTACTTAAAGTGCTCTAATTTACTTGCTTCCCTTCTGTCTTTCACTCTAGCTTCTATGATGGCGGCTAAAGAGGCCCTTTGCAAAAGGATTTCATTCCACAAGGCCTCTCTCACATTCTCCTGCTTCTGTAATTCTACCATTTTCCCCTCTAAGAGGGTGATTGCCTGCTCCAATTCCTGTATTGTCTTCCTATACTCCCTGTTCTTTTGGGCTGACAGGATAATCAAGGCACCCCTTATGAAAGCTTTATAGGAATCACAAACCACATGAACCGCCGTATTCATATTAAATTTAAAAAACCTGCTGGTTTTAGCCTTCAAGGTTTCTAGCACTTTTTGGTCATTAAAGAGTGAACGATCTAATGTCCACCTCCTTGTTTGAGCACCGGATTTACACTTCATCTTCAAAACCACTGCTGCGTGGTCGGACAAGTGTGCCGCTATGTGCTGGATGTCTGAGATACTCCCTTAAGTAACCTATCTACCAGAAAGTAATCTATCCTAGAATGATTGTTTTATTTGTTATTAGGATATGTGTATCCTCGATCCAGACCATGATTTTCTTGCCAAATGTCTGACAGCACAAATTGTTTCATTATTGATCCAATATATGTCTGTGATTTTGGGCATCCTAAGAATCTATTTTTACTTAATTTATCCAATGAGTTGTCTGAGACTACATTAAAACCGCCTGACATTATGATTGGATATGGGGCGTCCAGCAATTCGCGGCATAGTTCTTGCAAGGGCTCGGTCATTCACATTAGTGCCATCATAACCTACTAATGTGTAAGCATTTTCAAAGATTTTAATATTTACTATAACCCACCTGCCCTTCCTATCTGATTTATGACTCAATATTGAGGCATTTAGCTGATTCTCAATTCCAATAGCACCCCCCTCGAATGAGCCATGTTATCTGTACCCCCCATCTGTTTCACCCATCTCTAAGATTTGAAAATTATTTGAAATTCCTTCCTTGTGAGATGTAACTCCTGGAGTTTTACTACTGAGCCGGGCGTCCCTTAAATATTGAAAAATTTAATCTCTCCTGGTCCTCACTCAGACCCCATTCATATTCCAAGGTAGGACTTGAAATTCTTTATCATTCATCGCCTTTACTTTCCCTGTTTTTTATAATTTTGTGTGTTTTATAATCGCCCTGGGATCCCCTTATATTCCGAGGCACACCCCTTTTTTTATCCATTTCTCCCAGTTCCCCCCTCAATCTCCCCTTACCTCGAAAAAAAACCTTCCTTGGAGAACTGGACCAAAATTAACAAACTGAACTTTGCATGCTCTGAAGCCCACAGTGATGCATTGTCACTTAACATTGCCTTATGGACATCAAATGGCAAGTCAGACACAGATCCATATCTCAATGAGGGTAGCACCACTGCTTGCACCACAATTACTTAAACAAGACTTTTGAAAGTTTTTTTAATAGTGGGCAGGACATACCAAGGGTCCAAAGTCTCCTAATATGGTGAAGGAGGAAATGGCTAGCAGAAAGACATTTTTGTTGGAAGATAATCGAAATTGAATCTGATCTGAAGGATTGACTGGATGACCTTGTGCATCTCCTAGCACCAGGGGTAAATCCTGTGGAGGAAACATATTCTTCCTTGGAGGGTGAAGTATCAAAAATCCCTTCAAAAGTCTGGTGAACCAAGCCCCTCTCATGTTCATTCTTCCCCAGAGATCCATGAATGCCTTCTGAAGGTGGAGTTTCACACCATTCCCAAGTCTGTTCCAGTCCTCTATAGACCATGCATCATGGTAAATGCAATTCAGGACAGTCCATACTCACAGTGGGTTTGTGATTTCTTGAGTCTTAAAACACAGCCAATGTTGTAGAGCTATTGACGCTAGGGTTTTCCTTGTGGATTCATCCGAAAACAAAATTTGTTTTTGGGAGTACATGACCTGTTGCACAGGTGGAGGTTAGTGCTGAACAGCTCACAAGTACTCCCCTGGCTCCCAAAACAGGTAGGAGCTTGTATAGCAGTATCTGAAGGTGGAGTTGCTCACCGTGCACACTCCTGCTTTATCTTCCTGAATGTCTTCAGAGCTGCCCATTGTATCCTACGTGTGGCAGTGCCAAAAGCTTATGGAACCATTCCATTAAGAAATCTAATGCACCAAATGGAGGATAGGACAATGGTTGAACCCCTGTGGACAAAACTACAGGATTGTAAAGTGACCCAATGATTAATGTATGCCCTACGTTTGGCCAATACACAAGACTAATGAACAGTCACCAGTGCCTCCTAAGTAGCCACACTTTGCCCAGATCTAGACTTTCAGCTTTCCTGCAGCTATCCTCAAGTGGCTTCATGATAGTGGGGATACATGTTGACGAGAGGGGCAAGGCACCATGGGAAGAATCCAAGCCATGCTGGCTTCATTGACAAGACAAACTACCACCTCTTAGGACAGTAAAGTGCAACCACTATGACCCTTGCCTTCTCCCTTTGAATTCCATGATGGGCCAGAGAGATTTGGAAAAACAAGCAAAGGAGAGCAGGGGTCCAGAGGGCCACGGAGGCACCAAAATATCCTCTTCTACTAGTAAATTTAGTGCACTGGGCATGCTAGGAGAAACAATATCGTTTTAAGCCTTGCGGCACACAAATATATCACTACCCTGCAGGATTTAAACAAATGAAAGCATCTATGCACCTGTCTTCAGACGTGCTGCCTTCCTTGAACTTTCAAGATACACTTCTTAAAAGGCAGACAAAAAAGCAGGATGTGTCCCTGTCCAATTATACATGAAGAGAGGAAAAAGCCAGCCTCAATAAGTAAAAAACTGAAAAGGAGGCACGGAGGTACTGGGAAAGTGAGCACTTAGGCACCGATCGATGGGCCCTTGCCTAAGGACCAGCTGTGGGCCACTATTTTATGCAGGTGCATGCCAGTGTTATTTACTTTTAAAAATATATATTATTAGTGGATTGGCAGGCTGTTCATGCCTAATCTAGGTCGTCGCTTCAGGGGGGTGTTTGGGGACTTACACCAACCTCAATAAATGTATTTTCTTGTAAATAGTTGTGTACAGGTGCTTTCAGTAGGGTATGGTGAGGTATCAGTCGTATTTCCCAAGGATTTTTTACGTACACAGTGACAAAAAACACACACACAATCTCTCCCTCGCTGTTTAGAAAGCCTTTGAAAATTTTTGTTTGTTTTACAAAATATTGTGAATTCTCTCACTGCCAATCCACATTCACCTTCCTTTCCACTGTCCCTTTTGCCCCTTCACGCACCCCTCTTGTCGTATAATATAATGTAACATTAGATGTTAGCATGATTGTTGGAAAATTTGAAGCTCACACCCCTCAAACTTACTGACCAAGCTACACCCCTGGCCTAATCTAAAAGACTGCAGCAGCATTCTCACCCCAAACCTCTGTGCATTTTCTGGGATGGCCCATTGTCACCTTCTGCAGAAAGGCAATGGTCCTTGGAGGCGGGGGGTCACAGTATGTGGAACGCCTCCTGTTACAGGCCACTACAAGAAGTCTCCACCATGTGAGATTCTGCTAAGGAGCAGCAGAATTCACACTACTCTGTCCAAGGGTAAGGGAGTGAGGGAATCTGTGGGGATGGTGATTGTTGGATTTGGGGTTGAGAGATATCGAGGATGTTATGCTTCTATCTCTCACAGTAAACATAAGTATAGTGGTTCCCAACCTGTTGACTTCGGAAGAGCCCCACTTTATCATTACTGAAACCTGGGGGCCCCTACTGTATAAGTATTGGAATCCAGGGACCCCACTGGGTCATTACTGGACGTCGGGAATCGAGGCCTAAACATTGTCAATGATTTCAACCGCAAAAAATAATACACAAACATTACAGAAACAAACATTCACTCAAATACATTCACAAATGCTAACACTATTTATTTAAATTCCAACAAAAATTTGTTATTTTTGATAGGGCAGTTGAAGTTTTTCCAAATTAATTTCAAGCCACACATTATCCATACTATATTCTGTTTGATGCACCTGCACTACTCTCACAAATCGAAGCGAGGATACTAATTTAATTTTTTGTCTCCAATTTCAAATTCCTTGACATTTACAGTATATTTTAACATTTTCAATTGTACATTTAGCCACTTCATATATATATATATATATATATATATATATATATATATATATATATATATATATGCACAATTTATTAATCTGTTAATTTTAGTTAATTTTCTAAGCAGTCCTAGACCCCCTGAGGAGACTTCGTGGCCCACCAGGGGTCCCTGAATCACAGGTTGGGAACCACTAGATTAGTTCATCAGGTTGGCAACCACCATTCAGGACCACCAGGTGAGGAAGGAGCTACTGTATTAGAGTGTCAAGTGTAATAAAATAGCATGGGAACTGTGATCCTAAGTGTATGGAAGAGGAGTCAGAAGGTGTAGGGACATGACAGTAATGTGGTAAAATCAACATAATACTTTGTAATTGTTTTGTTGGCTTTCACCTAAAGCTAACTGCATATGTAATATAATGCACACACCCTGAATGAGAAATAAATGCAATTTAAACTAATCTGTGGGACCTGCACCGTGTTTGGGGTAGAAAAGTTTAGTTTTTGAATATAAACTCGTAGAAACCTTTGTATAACAGAAGCTTCCCAGATATGAAATCTTGTTGATTCACTGGAGAATAGCGACGTTTTTCATAGTGCTTCGAGGTGCCAGTTTCTTACAGAAAGCACTGTGACTGTGTAATCATTTTAAAACTTCATTACACACAATAAAGGCTTTTGCAAAATGGAATGAGAGTTCACGTTTAAGATGAAACTAGCGCATTCAATAAATATATATTAGTAAGATATATATATATATGTGTGTGTGTGTGTATATATATATATATATATATATGTGTGTATATATATAGATACATTTAGACTACCTAGTGCAGACATTTTTTTAAGTTTCCATTAAAAGGGCACGCTCCAGAACTCAGCTGCTGAAACTCTGAAACTCTTTCACTGCTTTTAAAGAGAAAATGTCTTTGCCACCAGGAAGCTCAATAATTCTATCAATAATAATAGCCTACACTGGCTCCCAGGCAGCCTTTATATTTGCTGAATAACCAATTACGCACGTTTGCATTTCAGGCAGGTAGCAAGCACCATGCAGTGAAGATCTGATTTCTTTTTTTTTTTTTTTTTTTTAACTGTCTACCCATTGTTCTCTCACTTTAGACGTGCTTCCACGAAATGTCACCCACTGTAACCTCTGAATAGCACTGATTTGTAGCTCGAAGTCTCTTGGTGTCCAGAGACGACTCTGAAACACTAGAGCTCTATATCTGTCAGTAGGATGGATCCATCACTATTATCCATCGAAAGATCTCTCCTGAGAAGGTCCCAGAGGTGAGGGGACATTCCAGCTTTGGGAGGCAAAACCTGCTACAGTTAGTCACTGCTTTGCAAATGGCTAGGTTTCAGCACACCAGGGTGGTTAGTATTTCATTTAGCCAGGATTTATAACTGTAAAAAGCATTTCCTTGATCTGGTCTGTCTAGCCTTTTCTGCTCTCTCTCCTGGTTTGCTACTCTTCCAGCATGACAGATGGTTTTGCCATGAAGGCCAATAACTTGCTAATGGATCAGAATGTGGGTGAGGAGCTCACTCAGAACCATCATCAAATGCTGCTGATAACTTCCTGTTACCCATTATATTAAGGGGGCAAGTTCTGTTAACCAAGAGGAAACCCTACCGCAATTCCTCAGTTTTAAGCCAGGTCACAGCCAGCCATGTATGAAGTGTGCTGGGACAGCAGGCTACACCGCCAAGTCTGAGCTCAAAATTATTGAGGCACCATTAAAGAGAGCAGCTGGATGACACAGGGCAGCAGGCAGTGTCAAAGATTTTAAATTCCATCTTTTGTCTTCCTCTTTTTTATCATATTATTCTTCCATTTCTCTGTATAGTCACAGAAAGTAGCAAGCCCTCTCTCAGATCATCAGTTTGCCTCTCCTTTCAGGTTGAAAGCACAGAAAAAATACTCAAAGCCTTCAATGTAGTGTGTTGCATACAGTTGAAATGGATAACTTAAAGGAGAAGGTAAAGGGGATATGGAATAGGATCATAATTAATACAGTTATATCAACCACTTTTCTGGAGAGCAGTGGTGAAAGCAGCAGAAATGTCAACACTTCTCTTCTGCCGTTCCTTTATCTATGTTTCCTGGCCTCCTACAGTTGACACAACTAGTGACCTTTCATATATTGCACACCATGGACTGAAATGTTTCTTGGTTGAAAATAATGGGTATTTTGATTCTACAGACTTAACTGTCTGGAAAGTATGAAAAGCTAGTTTGGCCCAGCAGGAGTCCAGTCTTCTGGTCTGTACTTATCACTAACACTTACATCACTCAGCGATTCTGCAGACTAGTTCAATAGCTTAGTCAGCCTGTACCGGGCCACCAGTTTCACTCATGGAGGAAAGTCTTGCAGTCTGCTTTTATGTAGTGTTCTTGTGCAGTATACTCCATGTAGTGTGAGACTTGCTAAAGATTATACAATGGGGCTAAAGAAGATTTGGGTGGGAAGATGACCTTCAAAGCTACTCTCAGTGCTCCATTGACTTAGGTCTTTCACTTGGAAATCGTTGTACTGTAGGCTGCTATATAGAAGGGATCTAGCTGACGTTCTAGCTCTCCAAGCGAATGGAAAGGGCGAGAGTCTGAAGCATTACTAAATTTGTGAATAATCAGAAGTTATTCTCATTCAATGATGTCATGCGTGAGTCAAGATCTAGGAAGTCATCCAATGTAAACAAGGAGACCATTTAGAGTAAACAGGTGCCTACCTGTTTTGGGGGGCAGAAAAGGGTTAGCCAGGGCTTCAGGGAACTGGGAGTGACATCATAGCCCCATAGACTTTTGGGCAAGCTGGATTTTTGGAGAACTAAATTGAGCTGGGTCATTGATGGAACCTAGGAGGAGAGGTGCCTGTGGGCCTTAGTGGCGAGCAAAACCTTTCGAGATCTGGTGAGGAGTTGGAATCTCAAAGCCTTAGTTTGTGCAGAGCACTAGGGGAGCTGATAATGAATGGAATCCTTGGGAATCTCGTGGTTAAGATGTATTTCATTGACCTGAGTGTGAGCAGGGCTCTGGGAAAGAACAAGCAAGTGATTGAGGACCATATGAGGAACATGTATTTCAGGGGACTTTGGAGTGAGCAGCAGTCCAGTGGCACCGGAGAGTGAACAGTAGCCTCTCGGGACCTCCTTGTGAGCAGAAGCCTCTGATTTGAGTCAGTGTAGGAGTTTCAGGGGACCTAGTTGATTAATTGAGTGATTACAGGATTTGTAAAGCACAAGCAGTTACCTCCAGAAGGAAGTGTCCGAGTGACCTGAGAGCGGAACTGAGCTTAAGGATCCTGAGAGGAAGTGGCTACTTTGGCACCCACTGATGATGAGCAACAGCCTCACTTGCTTAGAATGAGCGGGTCACACAGTTCACTGAGAACGAATAGAAGCCAGGCTTATGAGTAAGCATGATTCCCTGATGACCTCTTGGGCAATGAGAATTCCTATGTTTGAGCAGGAACTTCAGAGCCTACTGGCAAAGAGTCGACTTAGGGATCTGAGGGTGAGCAAGGTTTAAGAGACTCAAGAGACCTGAAGATGAACAGGGGACCTATAAATGAACTGCAGTGGAATAATGGTGTTTTCAGACTTGACCAATGTTACTGACCCTCCAAGCTGTAAATAGATTAATGTTCCGCAATTATCTCCCTAAATTAACCCCAGCACTAACCAAACAATACTTTGTGAAAGCTCATGTTCTGCAATTGTGGGGCACTTTTACTTTCGGTGTTTGGGCCTATTTTTAGTTTCAATCCGACTCTGAAAGGGGGACTTCTGTGGGAAACCCTAAGGCATCCAATAGTCTGTAATAAATGGAAATGCTTCAATCTATAATGAATCTAAGTAGGCGCGTGAAGACGTGGTGGTAATGTCCACCTGCACCATATCTAAATTCCACATTTTAAAATGGTATTGAAAATGTCTGAAGTCAAATAGAAAAAAATGTTTTTACATGCAGGCACGGTTACAAGTCTCCAATAAGAAACTTGTTCACTGTGCCTGCCAGTGCTTAATTTGTAAATAAAAACGTGCCAGTGCCCAAAGCCCTCCTCTTAAACACGCGGCTGCTGCAATTAAATGTGCGAACACAGAATACTGAGGCAGCGCAATCCTGAAGCCATCTATGGCCTCTTCAGTCCACTTAAAGCTACTCCCTGCCCCTTCAGCTCACTCTTAAAGCTTTCTGCACTTCTCCTTTATGACGTCTTTTAGGTTGAGCATAGCAGCGCGCAAGCGCTGCTTTTCCGACGTGTTGGTATGTATCTGCGCTTTTAACCACAACCACCCACGCCCATCACTATCACTCGTACAAGGGCTTGTCTCTCAAAAATCCTTTGTTTTAGTTGGTAACTGCTTTACGTTTGTTCCTCCTTAGGGCAGTTTTGTTGAAGCCTTGGCCATCGTCCCTGTTACCTGGATAATTGCACTATTGCCTATAACTTTGACTGCAAGCGGACTTCTTTTTCCTTTTGTCTCTATCCTTTGCGCTCACTGCGGCAATTTGAATTGGTTCGCTTATGTCAACTGTTTTACTTTTTATTGTCAGTTTGTGTGGCAAAAAAGTTCCAGTTTGAAATTTACAATGCTAATAGCTCTAACTCGAGCAAATGTGAGGCCTATTGCATTTCAAATTCTTGTTCGTTTTTCTCTTCCTGTGTCTTTCCCATATCTCGCAGTAAATGTTTGAGGCAGAAAAATAAGTGCCGGCCCTCAAAAATAAGGGCTGGTGCTCCGCACGGAAACAACAAGCACAAATTAAGCACTGGTACCTGCTCTTACAAAGATGCACAATTACAACGGACGAAGTGGTTATGTGTGTGAATCGTTAAAACTTGAAAAGTTCGCTACATAGACCAGACTGGCAGAGTAAACCGCAACAACATATTTACTCCTGTTTCTGCTTCTGCAAATTTGTTTTTTGGGGGTTAATCACATATGCATTGCACGAAATTGGACAATTGTTAAATACTCCCTTTTTGCACGCACACAGTTCAAACGATTTTGCTGTTCCCGAATTGCTATCTACTTGAAAATGATAAATACACAATTTTCAAACACATAGAAAATCTACATACAAGCATCATAATGTATTCCTGTCACACCTCTCATTTTATTGTTTGTGCCATACTCAAGCGTGGAAAACATTCATGAACAACTTTGTGCTTGCGAGATAACTAGTCCCATTTGCCTTTAATTCAGTGCTGTGTTTCACTCAACGAGGTATTAATACTATGTGTCAGGCTGTACTTCGTGTAACGATACTATGCATTTTGTAATTTCGCAAGATTGGGCCCTGGAGCTGTGCAGCCCATGTCCGCTCCTCTTTGCTCTGGCTCCCTTTAATCTACAGTATATAGAGACTGGGGGAAGGCCACAGACCATGACTCACTAAATCAAAGATACATTTACAATGCTTTTGAGTCCCAAGGCATCGGCCTTACACGTCCCTCTAGGTGACACTATCTCTCCTTTTGTGGCGTTCTCACAAAGGTTGTTTGGAGCCGTGCAGGTTCCAGAAACAAATGTATGTGGTGAAGGTTATGGTCCCATTTAACGGATTAACAGAAGAAATACGTACAGTACATGAGAATTTGGGCCACACGGAGGCCTTTACAGTCTCACGGATGTCCTTCCATCTACAAAGTGTTCGGCTTTGTCCTGAAACCAATGCCGTAAACCATTGTATTCATTTTGTCCATGTAATAAAGGAGTTTAGAGTCTACAGACCATGGGAGGGTTATCAGACAACGGACATCCAGCAAGACATGATTACACACTAAAGAACCCGGTGCTTGGATCTGTACAGACTCGTAGAAATACAATTATTGGGGCTTGCAGGGGTGCGGTTACCGTCCCTGACAAGAATATATTTCACAAAACGCAGCGTTTCCAATGAAGCACAAATTTCTAAAGGCATGGAACTGACACGTGCTGCAATACAGGTCTGGAATAGTAAAATATGGCGCAAGCTGCAGGCCAACACTCTTAGACTCCTGCCAGAGAGAGATGCATTTGTATTTATTTATTGAGGGAGTTTGAACAATTCTCCTGCTACTTATCAGCTGGTCTGAGGAATCGGAGTTCTACATCTGCATAACATATTCTTCTCAGAATGCACCTCTGCAGGGCTCTTTTTTCCCCAGACTACTACACTCCTTTTAACATGTGTGTTATACTACCTGTGACAAAATGTATCTGCAACTTTGTCTACAAGCAGAGCGGAGAAATATTTAGTTTCAGTAAGATGCCTTTGAGATAGCATCTGGGCGTTGCATTTGAGGGATCTTGCAATTGATCATTATGCTTAACTAGGGACCTTCGAGTACTTCAGCTTCCACACACGTCATGCTCCGAGTCTTCTGTCATGAGCTCAGAGGCAGCATGGACACCTTTATGCTTCAGAACTCTGCAGTGTTCCAGAACGATTATGTTTTCTTAGATATAAGGAGAGGTCAAGAACATCTTCAGTGAATGATAACAGGTGCTCATACCCCTTATGGTCTAAAGGGGTATTGATGCAGATGACATGCCTCCCTGACCACGCCAACTTCCACACAATGTCGTTCCGACTGCCTGCGCCCCATCCACCTTTGCTTAAATATACCCAGACATTTGGAGGTTATGTCACTAATACAGATCTTCACACCATGCCTTCAAAGTGATAAACTCACTGCAAGGTTAATGACTGTCAATTACCTCATCACTTTTGATTTCTCTTAGGGTACTCTTAAAATTGCTCTAATTGAGGGTGACAAGGAGAGAGGTCTGCATTTTCCACTCCTTAGCACCACTGTCCAATCCAATTGTATCCTCTTTGGTTTGAAGAATGTTTATGCATCTTTTAGGAGGCTTGTTAATCATTCCATAGGCCATTGTTTGAAGAGCAACAACTCAACAAGTACTCTACAATGAATTGTACTCCTAGCAATCATCCTAGCAAGCACTAAGTTCCTTTCAAGGTACGATTCCACATTTTTTTCACAAACATTTTTATTACCATTTTTAGTTTTACACTTAACCAAGCATGTAAAGCAGTTAAACATGACACCAGTGCAAACATATGGAGGACCTCACCTTCCAAGTAGGCAAGCTGGGCAGGGAAAGGTGGAGGAGAGAGAGTGGAATAGGGTGGAACTTCAAGGATGAGGCATGTCTGTCCATGGCAACAGGAGAGTAGAGGGTGTGAGTCTCAATCTCCAGTCTCTGGTTTCGTGTGTAGCTGCTCCACGTCTGGGGCCGCAGACTGGGATTCCGGGGATTCCTCCTATCCCAGTCCATATTACGCCTTCCACCTGCCCCATATCTTGGTGAATTTCTGAGGAAAGCCCAAAGCAGTGTACACCACTTTTTCAGCTTCCATACCCATGTCCATCCCAGTTACCCATTGGGCCTTTGTGGGCATTGCCTGCATACTTGAGATCTATGCTGTATCTCTTTTGGCAACAATGAGGCCCAGGGAATAGAACACCAGCTTCCTGTGTGTTAGATTAACATCTCCTGGGGCCACTAAGAATATGAACTGAGGTTTAAGTGGGATCTCCTCTTCAATATATTACCCAGCTCCCTTAATATGGCCTCCCAATAGGTGCAGATCTCATGGCACTAACAGATTGTGTGAAGCAAGGTCCCCTCAGAGGCCCCACGTCATAGGCAGTCAGGTCTTGGGATTTCCCCCATTTTATGTAGCCTAACGCAGGCTATATATACTTTATGGAGGATTGTTAACTGAAATATGCAAAACCATGTCCTGGTGGCCACATCATGTGGATGCATCAAGATCACCTCTAAGACCAAGTCCTCCATGTTGTCCACATCTCGTTCTCATCATCTCTGGAGATTCCTAAGGTTGTTAGGTATATTATTTATGGTATGATAGGTGGCAGAAACTGCTCCATTTCCAAGTGGAAAAAGAACAGATGATGGATGGAATGCTGAACAAATCAAACATTTACCGCCAGTCGCAGACCTGGGTTGAATCCATTGTTTTTTTGCTCACCATGCCCTTCCATTTTGGACCCAGCCATATGCAAATCAGTCTTGAACCTGCTCCCCCTGGAACAGTCCAGGTTAACTGCCAGGCCGAGTCAGTCTTACCGGGGCCGGAAACAAGCATCCTGGGACCAATTTCGGGGTATTATCTTCATCAGTCAGGCATATAGCTGGGTCCAAACTGGGGTGGTTAACAAAAAACGATGGATTAAATCCAGATCTGTGGCTGGGAGTGAATGTTTGATTTGTTCAGCATTTCGTCCATCATCTGTTCTTTTAACTTATGACACCCTAAGTGGGAAGGGTATGCCTTGATGTGGGTCCCATGCTTACTGTGCCACTGGTTCACGTTAGCCCAGCTGATATGGGGTGATACCCTGAAACAGTTCCCAGGATGCCTGTATCCGATCCAGGGAGGACCTGGCCTGGCAGTTAGAGCTGGATTGTTCCTATGGGGAGCAGAGTCAAGACTGATTTGAATATGGCTGGGTACAAACTGGGGTGGTGTGTTGAGCACAAAACAATGGATTAAATCTGTATCCGTATACAAACCAACAAAATGAATAAATAAAATAACCAACTTTCTTAAACACACACACACACACACAGAAAATACAACATTCCTTTGTATACAACTTTTATTTGCAAGGAGAATAACTTTTTCTTTATTCACATTTCTAACAAATGTAATCCCCCCAAATAACTGGGACGTCGCAAATCCTCTCGCAATTCTCCATCCCTGTTTCAGAAGCAACCACGTTGTCTATTCTGCCTTTATTACTAGAGTCTCAGCCCTCCACCTGGAGTGAGGTCAATAAGCAACAAGCACCTTCTGGAAATCATCCATCAGCATGAAACCACAATACCTATCGTCTTCACTCCTGACACAATCGCAACTTCTTTAATACAAAGCAACTCTCCTGCGATTCCACTGTTCACTGTTCTCCAACAAACCATATAATGGATGAACCTGCTTCACTCTGAAGGGGCCAGAAAATTTGAACCACCCTTTCTGTGGTCTTCCTGCCCTAACTTTCATCCAGTCTCCGATTCTCTTAGCACCATTATTCTTCTTGGCAACATCCAACATCTCATGCATTTTATCACCCTTCACCAACCACTCCTTCAACTATGATAGAACCAGTTTAGTACCTGGAACACTCCCTCTCATCACTTCAAAAGAAGACTTCTGGATAGTGCCCTGCACAGTGGTATGATATGCCCACAACATGTCATTCACCAATTTTCAACATTTTGAGCTCCAGCAAAGGCCACGTGAATAACCGCCTTCACCAAATGGTTTACTCTTATCCCAATACCATTAGTTTGTGGCTTTTACAATGTAGTGTGAAGGCATGCAATTCTCCAAGAAGACATAGCTGCACATTTCCCAAGAAGTAAGCTGAACGCCATGGTCAGTAATCAAAACAGAGGGAACTTCTTCTTCCATGAATAAATGTTTTAAGTTCACAATAGTACTACTTGTAGTAATTTCTTTCTAAAATTTGACCCTAATCAATTTAGAAAACAAATTAACCACAACTAATGCAAATCTATTCTCATTCTGGAGTTCACCCATCAGACCAATGAAATCCAACCACACACTGTGCCATGGTTTGTCAGGATTTCCAATATGACCTACACCTACCTTAAGCCTTTTTTCACCTTCCTTACACATCAGATTTTTCAATCCAAGCATTCACCTGCTTATCGAAAACCTGGTCACACAAACTGAATTTAGGTCTCTTTTGTGTTAAATTGTGCACCAAATGACTTTTATACGCCAATGAAACCAGTTTATTTCTCAACTCATTCAGACCGTTGAAAAATGGTTTTACATAGTCAGGCACACAACTCTCTCTTTTACTCCCATTGACTACCAAAAGTACCACCACCTTTAATGTGACATTGTTACTCATCTTACTAATTAAAACTTCAACCACTAACATACCACCCCCACCTTCCACAGCAACCTGAATGGAGGCAACAGCCCTGTCACTTTCTCTGGCTAACACAGCCGGTCCATCTGTCTCACGCCATCCACCAAAAACCCTGACAAACAATCCACCTCAATGTTTCTCCACTCCTGAATGTGCTCCATTACATATTGATATATCTGCAATCTAGCAGCAAGTCTTGCCAACCTGACTGATCCTTTGCCAGCTGCAGAATTGGTAACAGTATGAGAAGCAAATGCCACTGTTTTCTTCAACCTCTAATGACACTTTGAGAAAACATCCCCAATAACTTTTGAACTGGCATCAACTGTAAGTATGAATTTCAACTTAGTATCATATGATACCAGTACCCCAGCATCTCAATTTTCTTTTTTAATATAATCAAAATTATTTTGCTGAAAACTTCCCCACACAAACCTCCGCTCTTTCCTCAAAAAGGTTTGTAGATTCTCTTTTGTCTGCAAAGTTTCCCGAAAATTTTAAATAATAAGCAATCCTATAAGGGACGAGAGGAAGCTTATTTGATAGCCCTCACCAGATCCATATTCAGTTTGATTCCATCTCCTGCGATGGTACAACCCAAATATTCTAATTGTGCTTCCAAAAATCTACATTTGCATTTCCTTAACATAGGACACACATATCTGCTATCCTCTGTAAGCCTTCTCTAAGAACAATTGTGTTGCTCAACGTTCTCCCCAAAAATCAAGATACCATTGTGAAAGTAAGCAATATTATTCAGTCACCTCACTCATCATTCACTAGAGCACACTCTCCACTGAAGATAAGATAAACCAAACAGCATGCAGGTACATTGAAATGCACACTTCATGGTAATGAAGGCCGTCGGAGACTTGGAATAATTATGAAGTTTGATCTGATAAGCTCTTTTAAGTCCACTTCAAAAAGTACTTTCCACTCTTGAGTAATAACACTAACTCGTTAATGTTTGTCACCAGAAAGGCATGCACCACAATATTTTGATTCAGAGGCTAGTGATCAATGCAAAATCTCAATCGTCCATCCATTTTCTCTGTGATTACCACAGGGGATATCCAACTGGATGCTTCCACAGGTTCAATAATACCCTTCGCAAGCATTTCCTCCAACATTCTTTACCTCACCACGAAATAATACTGCCACTCTCCTCACTTTGTGCTGGCCAGGCAGAGCATCAGGCTTGAGTTCAACTTTGTGCATGTAACCCCTCAAATTACCAAATACCTCCAAAATGTCCTCCAAAGAAACCTGTTCCACCACCATTATTTAATTTGGAGGCTGTGGGTTGATGACAATATGTAAGTCATATTGATGCACCCATCCAAGTATTGAAGGCCCATGCTTTGCTACATATACCTTCCCCACAATCCATTGTTTATCAAGCAAAATCTGGGCATGCATGTATTACTCCTAGATATCTGCCTGGACATATATTCTGGGGTTCAAGAAGTACATCTGGCCTTTCCCTTACAAATAGTTCCTTAGGTATGATGGTATACATAAAAATGAAATCCACTATAAGCTGGACTTCATGATTGTAAATAAGAAACATCACTATAGGCCTGTTCTTCCTCCTCTCACCACCATTGTTGTCCTCTATACCTCCAACACTTAGAACTCTTTAATTATTGTCCTCAACAAGTGTGGGAGTTTGAGTCCTCTCTTACCGCAACCATTTTACTCTTGGCTCCACTTTTGCCCACCCTTGCAAAATGGTCTAGTCAACTTAATTTTGCACATTTGTGTTTTAATGGAAACAAGAGTTTGAGTCTGGTCCATGACAAGCACTCCCATACCTTATACAGGTCCCATTAGGTTGTTTAGCTGACCCACTCTTCCTAAAAGGCCTATTAGTTGATGTGATCACTGTCCCTATTGCTGCACCCATGCTAGTGACATTTCAGCCCTCAGAAACATCATTAGAATGTTTGTCCTTCTTCCCCATTTCCTTCATACACAAATCAGGTTGCTCTACCACCTTGGCTATTTCAATGGCACCCCTAAGTGAAGGATTTTCTGTAGCCCACAACCTTTCTTCTATTTTGTTCACTCCTGCACTGCATAATAAGTTGCTCATGGGTCAAGTCCTCCATGATGGCCCCAAATTGGCATTTCATAGATAATTCTTTCAGGTGTGTCACAAATTCATTTCCATACTATGTGGTTCAGTATAAAATGTATATGTTAGCATTTTACTTCTTCTACAAATCTAATCTCTAATCTTTGCCTAGCTTCTCTGAATTCATCTTGAATAAGTTGGCCGTCTAATTCCACCGCTGCCGTTAAGTACTTGAAAACACATTGTCCCTCCTTGCCGGAGGCACTCAATAATATAGTTTCCTGGAGGATCAAAAGTCATGGCAGTCTAAAGCTATCACAGAGTTGGCAAATATTGCCACCCAGTCCTCCCACTGAAAAGGTGGCAAGCTAGCCTACGAAAGGAAACAGGGTGGAGCAATAATAGATAAATGTAGAAATTACATTTGTCCTGTGCATAATGAAACACAACTAAAGAAACAATTCAGTCAATTTATCTCACTAATCTAAAGAGAATACAGTAGTATAAACCAGTAAGGATTGTTAATGGTGTGCGCATCACCGTGCATTATGAAGGAGTTAAACTGACTTCATACATGAGGCTTGTCATGGATTGTTACTTGATGCTCTCATGAGTTTGAAATATTGCTTTTTAAATATCCGTGGCAATTGTGGTTTTATCCTTCTGTACTTTGTGGATGAAATCAGCATACAGTATAAAACTACTAACATATTGGACAATGTTGTTCCGCAGTGTACGGATGGATAGTTTTCATTTTGGCAATTGTTTATATGAACAATAAACTGGTCTGAGATGCATCAGTGAGCCCACGCTGTCTAAACAGATGGGGCGCAGGGCCCTGCTTGAGATTAATTTGAACATGTGCCAAACAGGTGTGGGTTACTGGAGTTTATGGAATGTCAGAAGTGACATAGAAGGATGTCAGCCATACAGCCTGAGGACGGGGACTATTGTGACGGATTGTATACCTTATTTAATTAAGACTGTATTGATCAAATTGACAGGCTGTCTTTTCCCAGGAACGAAGACATTCATGATTGTTTATAGTCTATAAATATTTGTGGTTTATTTGGATAAAATCCTTCACTGTATGTTCTAGCTCATCACTGCCTGTAGGTGTTTATGAATTAAGTCCCATGGACTATGATTTCATCAGACGTTAAACTAGGAGTGGCTCAGAAATTGTCTGACAAAGTCCCATGGGTTTGTCAATAAGTAATGTACTGAGGAATAGTGAAGCTAGAATACTTGATTTCTGTTATGTTCTGTGGTGTCCCAGGGCCAGGACCAGGAAGACTGTAATAAGACAAATTTGTCGACGGCTCAGTTGCGTCAGCAACAACCCTTGTCTACTGAATTTAGAGAAACAGAAATTGTCCCTCCAAATTAATTCAATCATGGTAATATTCTGCAAAAGTTCTAGTTAGACTAGAAGGGGGTGTGCCCACCTGTGTCCCTTGCAGTGATGCCTTTTGAAGTGTATCGTTTTATGCTACTGATATGGTAACATACTGCCTCAGCACTGTTGACGTGATGCAGTTGTGCGTTTTGGCACCTCAAACATTGGCGTTTTTTCCAGCACCTTGGAATAAGGAGTAGTACACTTTTATTACGGTTACAACCTAGGACAATTAACAAGCGCCATAGTTTTCTGGCAGATGTGTTGTATATTTAAGGAACATCTTGACATACAGAGCTAAATTGATATTATTTGGACACCCAAATATGTATTGTCTGCATTGTAGTATAGGATGAAATTAGCACCCTGGTATTAGCTGCCAATAATTCTAGTGTCATTTTATTTTCCAGCCCATAGATTTTGAATGACTATTCACTAAAACAGTACTGCTTGAATGCCTTCCTCAAAGCCAAAGTATTTTTTTATGCCGTACTTGATATATGGTGCCTTTTTTCACACAGTGACAGATTGTGCCATGAAGATATGATATTTCTGTGGTGCTAGCATTCTACTGCTTTGCATCTTGTATTTCTACACGAAACATGGGCCCAGATTTACTAAACTGCCACAAGGTAGCATAACAACCAAAGTTGCTGCGTGAAAGGGAGAGAGGAGAAAAGCGCCATATCTACAGAGATATGGCTGTATCCTGCTCTCGCCATAACGTTGCTGCACAATCATGCTGCCTAGTGCCACCCAAACATCATTGTACCTTAGTGTTAAAACATCTGCGTGAGTCTAGCATAGGTTTTGCACTGTAACGCTACCCTTCTAGTAAACAGCACTATACGTAGACTAACTTTAAAACTTTTCCCACTTAGGATGCGTGCCGTACAGTGCAGCACACTTGAAAAGTAGGAAAAGTAAGAAGAAATAAAAGCATTTCTCCTTTTTAATGCCTACTTCAAAGTGGCATTAATGTTTAGTGCAAAACTTTGTCTACTATTGTTAGTAGACCTGGTTTTGCCCAAAACCATCAATTGTTGCATTTGATTGCCCATGTACCACACATAGAATGCCCCCCTGATGCAGAGTACCACAAAAAACAGTGTTTTGCACTGCTTTGCATTACTTTCAGGCAGCATTCCAGTTCCACTGGAAAGTAAATCCAACCAAAACAGTTTGTGCAACAAACCCATCTCAAAACGTTTGTAAAGCTGGTCCATGTTTTGTTGATGGCAGACAAGTAAATGTACTTGAAATAAATTCTGCTTTAAGATTCTGTGGCAGCTATTAAGATTGCTGGATTAATTTGTGTGTTCATTTTCTGAAGCATTGATAATGGAATGCCAAAACACCATGATATGTTGTGAGTTTAAGTGACTTAAGGGGACTTCAACTTTTACGATTACTCGATATCTGTAAGTAAATTGAAATTACCTACTGAACAAATGGGGCCCTTTTTTGTGCCATCCTACCAACGGTTTCTGAAAGTCCTTCACTTTATTTAGTCATTCACAACCTTGTTTACAAAACATTTGTTATGTATGGCTCTGCTACCGAGCAGCTAATGATTATTTCTGTTTTTAAATCTGATAACTCATTGCTATGATGTAGCTGAAGTTGATAAGAAAACACTTTACCCACTGTTGCTATATCAAAAAGACCTTCCAGGCCAGGCTGACAGGTTTCTTTGCGAGTCTGTCAGCGTAGCTCTGCTATCTGTTTTCAGTAAAAGCAGAGAGCACTGCTGCAGGAGGGGGAAGGAAGGCAGGGAAAGTGGTGGGGGTTGGTCAAGGATGGCAGACAAGTTTTTATTTATTTTTCCTTTGCGACAGGGACACATAAGAGACCATGTTATGTATAGCTTCCTCATTTCCTCTTTGCCACTGCGTAGCAGTAGGAATCCGCGGCAGATGATTTTGGGGGGCAATACATGGCATAAAATTATAGTTGGTTAAAAAATGAATTACGGGATGTTTTTCACCTCGGGTTTCTGAGTTACATCACTCTTGCTCTTGTTGTCTTTTTGATGTCACTCAGAACCCCTTTGTGAAAAACATCCCCATAATTAACTTTTATTGTTCCTATAATTCTATATGTTTTGCATGGCTTTCTTAGAGAACCTCTATAGTTTTTTAGGTTCTAGAACACTTGATAAAAAAACTCATTACTAACTGTTGCTATGTCATAATGGCCTGCACAGCCTGTCTGTCAGAGCTCTCAGAGAGATTGTCAGCACAGTTCTGCATGCAGGTTAGGACTGGGACAAAAAAATTGACCCTGGCACCAAAATGAAATTGGCCCCTATTAGTGAAGCATATAGCTAAAAAGGCACTATATCAGCGAAATCAAGAGCAACAAATACCTCCTTTGGCCATAAAACTGGTTCACAACTCTAAAAAAAAAAAAAAAAAAAAAAAAAAAAAAAACAAACCTGCCCATCCAGGGATCTGTCAGACCATTCCATCTGACACTGCTTCATTGCTCTCAGGTCAGTCTGCCCCTGTCTGCATGACTGCTTTGAATAATAGCAGAAAGCACAGCTGCTGGACGGGGAAGGAAGGCAGGGAAGGTGCTGGGGTTAGTCAAAGGAAGGCTTTTTTTTTTTTTTTTTTTTTTTTTTACTTTTGCGACAGGAATACGTAATATAGTGGCCATCTTATTTATGGCTCTCCCATGTCTCCTCTGCCACTGCGTAGCACTTAAAATCAAGGGCAAACGACATTGATGGCCCACACATAACATAAAATTATAGAGGGGTAAAATATGAATTACAGGGATGGTTTTAACCTCTGGGTCCTGAGTGATATTGTAGACCACTCGAGTGTCACTCTTGTTTTCTATATAATGTCACTCAGAACCCTTGGGTGAACAACATCCCCATAATTCATTGTTACCCATCTATAATTGTATATATACATGATGTCATACCTTAGTGTATATGTATATGTACAATATTCAGCTGTTCATACATTCACACACTTACTAGCAGATTCATTTGAATTCATGTGCACATTATGCATAGCTTCACGGTGTTCACAGATGTAAGCAATTTTTGAATGTTCTCAAAGCAATAGGGCCTTGATTACTAGGTAGGCATCATTTTCTGCAGAGATTCCCAGCAGCTTGTATCATTCCTGGTTGGTATCTCCACATGAAATTCCACCTATCAGGAAGTAGACCCTTTGGAATGGGAAATAACTGTGGACATGGAGTCACCATGCAAATTCCCGACTTCTATTTACTACCTGCATTGTACATATGGTAAATGGGAGCACTGGCATCCCTGTGGGACATGGGTGGAGTGAGAGGGGCTGGAGGGTAGGGGAAGGAAATACAGAATTGTTTTACTGGGGGGTTGGAGGGGCCAAAGCTCCCCTTTACAAAGCAACTGTCCCTTGCTTGGGGACAAGGCTTGGCTGCTATTGTTAGCAAAGCCTCATGTGATTTTTGTGCATCGGAATTACTGGGTGTGGGAACATTGGTCTAGGCAGAGCAGAAATCCATACAGTAATTCCACCACATCAGACTTGTAATCGGGGTGGAAAGTGTGCATATTTCTAGATTTAAGAACATAATCCATTACTCATTTATTAACGTTTCATTTCCTTAAAATAAGTGTTATTCTGGTTCATGGCACCCCTTCCTAAACAAGTCCTGTGAAAATCAAGATATTGGCACCACTTTGTGCACTAGCTTCACCACCTGCAACTCATCCCAGTTTGGGTGTACTTAAGTGCACCACTATGATAAATCCTTTTCCAATATCATATGAATGCCTTGAAAGTTAGTGGGTATTATTTATCTTTCATTGAGTGTCCCTGGTGCAAATCCAGATGGAGTTTAAAATGCACAATGTATGCATACTTTGCATGCATTGTGAACACATCAAGAACAACGCCAAATGTGTAATGGAGATCTGCCCATTGCAAGAACTTTAGGAATGCTTAACTCACAATTTCTTAGTGGCGTGAGTCACGTTTACACTTGGAAAAAAGTTTGTGAATTTGACCTAATGTATGTTTAATGTGTATGCTCAGTTATATATGGCTAGCAGCACATATCAGCTTTATCATGCCAATGTAACTCTCTCTAAACTATATTGTATGTGTGTGCCCAAGCTGATGAATCTTCACAAAACTTTCCAAACAAATATGATCCTCCTCTGCTCCTTCCTGGAAAGTATTGAGGTGATTCATCAAGCAGGGGCTGAGAAAAAGGGTGGGGGTCCCAAAACGTAAAATCTCCACGCATTTTTCATAGACTTCTTTAGGCAGGGCTACAGCAAGAACTGCTGAGCAGTACTACACCACATTTGGCAGGAGGCTAGATCTTGGTCTGCAGATTGTGCTTTTTGTGATTCGGTTTAAATCCATTCAGTTTTTGAGAAATTAGGGGTCAAACATAATTGCCAAAATATACAGTTATGCTTGCAAGGATCTAAGACTTTTGCTGGACCGCCAATATTTTTTTTTTTTTTTTTTAAAGTGTTCCGATTGGTCCAGGGAGCTTTATTTCCCTTGGGACATCTTGCCCCTGTGGAAGTGAGACTCCTGCGAGAGTGAGCTCTCTGATTGGCTGTCAGCAACATGAGAACATTTCTGATTGCAGTCATTACGGGACTCAGGGACTTAGTCCCATTAGTACCCCTGTGTGAGGAAAAAATATATATGGGGGCATGGTAGGGATACACTGGCCTCCTCATCCCCATTGAGGGGAAGCCAGAGGGAGCCTGATGGGCTAAAAAGGAAAAAAATGCTACGATCCTGTGAGAGTCTAAAAAAAACAAAAAAGGAAAAATGGTGGCTGGGCTTCATTTTTTTAAGATAAGTCCTGGGAGGCCTACTTCTGGGGACAAAAACAATTTTTATTGGTGGGGCAGGAGCACGGCCCACCCCGTCACTGAGCCTGAAATGGCCCCATGGAGCCCGGCCCCTGGGCCACAAATGCAGCAAATGGTGCGGGGGCCACACAGCCTCTCTTCCCTGAGCCACAAATGGCCCAGTCGCTCCCCCCAAGGACTGTCCCAGCAACTATGTCCCAGGGTCCCACCCCCAAGACATAGTTTTCGTGCCTGCTACGGTGTGGGCTGGCAAACCAGTATTTGCTCTCGCTTTGTGTGAGCAAACACCAAGTACCCTCCCAGCAGGTGGGAGCTTTAAAATGATCCTACCCGGAGGGAGCAGACTTTCAATTTGTTTCCATGCCCGCAGTGAAGTGGGCAGGAAAACATACCTAAATATTGCTCCTGCACAGATGGAGCAGCATTATTAGCTGCTCGCTCTGGGTGGGTGGAATGGCAGCTACCACTCGATGTGGAAAGCTGGCTTGGGACGCAAGGGCATTGCGGCTCCCCTCACGGACTCCAATGCTGCTGTGCTAGGCTCCAGGGGATGGGGCCCAGGATGAAATCAGCGAGGGGAAGGGAGCTGCTTGCCCCCCACCCCTAATTTCAGCATGGGCCCAGGGAATGAAATGAAATTTTGGTCCAGGGAGATGGGGGCTGTATGCTCCCCCTACTATTGCCAGGTCTCAGGGTTTGGGGTCTTGGGGGCCAAAATTAGCCTGGGGAGGGGCCACATTCCTCCCTCCCCTTAATTATGACACTGGAGGGTGAGGTCCCCAGGGCTGAAATGGGTGTGGGGGGGGCACGTTCCCCCTCCCTCTGAAAAGTTTGCAAGGACCCATGGGGTGAGATACCTGTTGCTGAAAGCAGTCTGTGGAGGGGTGCTCTTGCCCTACCCCTTGAATACAGTGCTGGGCCCCAAGGAATATGGTCCCCAGGGCCAAAAGAATCTTAGGAAGAGGGTGTCATGTGCCCCCGCCCCCTAGGATACAGTGCTGGGTGTTTGTGTATGTGTATATATATATTTTTATATATATATATATATATACACACACTCCACAATGGTGAGAAACCACTCACCAAATGACTGCACAATACCAATCACTGATCAGAATTGAGGAGAGGACGATGTCTCTTCCATAAATATTCATCTGCCTTATTACAAATTCGTTGTGAATTCAACGCTGTCTCCAAACAAAAATGTCTACGCGTTTTGGCTGATGCCTTCTACTGGGCAACTTGAATACAGTGCTTCTTAGGGAGAGGGTGCCACGTGCCCCCGCCCTAGGATACAATACCGTGAGTGTGTGTGTGTGTGTATGTATGTATATATATATATATATATATATATATGTGTGTGTGTGTCTGTGTGTAATATTTATTTATATATATATATAATCTACGAGAAAGGATCATTTTCCATGACAAGGCTCCTTTTGTAGGGGAACTGGGAAAGGATATGTCACTACATTATTTTGTTTCGTATTTAACGCTTGAGAAGAATGCAAATGAGCGCTGCTGGGAGCACGTGGTTTCTCAAATAAGTGTACTGCATACGAAATGTTAGGGAAAATGAACTGGGCAGAGCAGGCTTATCACAGAAACATAGTACAGTGTAAGTAAACCACCGAAAGCCATGCCTTTAAAGTGACTATTTTCAACAGGTACTAGCTGATATATTGGGGCTTGTTTACTTCTTTCGCTGACTCTTGGTGGTTGTAACCAGGCGTGTGATTTCCCTCTTCCGCAGGACATCGCCACTCAGAAGTTCTCCATGCCCTCACCAGTGCGCACAGTGATTGCGGCCGACTTCGACAATGACCAAGAACTTGAGGTCTTTTTCAATAACATCGCCTACAGGGGATCCTCGGCCAACCGTATGTTCCGGTAAGATATTTCAAGGGGAAGGTTTAAAACGGAAGAAATCTATGAAATCAATTTTAATGCGGTGACTGACAAAGTGCTTCTCTGCCTATGGGAGGTGCCTTGACTGACTTCCTGTAGTCCCCTGTGAGCGGTTGAGAAGAGCGTTTTTCCACTTAGCGTGCAATAAAAATTGCATACAGCAAACAATGTTAATATCGATGCAAATAATAACATGTGAGAAAAAAATATCATCTCTAACACTAAAAAAACTTTTCCGGATAATCTCTCAAACCACACTGACGCTACTGGCTGGGGGCGGCGGGTTGACCCTAGAATGAACCTTAAGATACTCACAGCGGAATATACAGTTTTCAATGTTCGGTCTGTGTGACGCAGTTGACTTCCTTGTAAAAAATGTTTGAAGGCATGCAAGTGTTCGAAACAGGTGCACGCAGTAGTTGTAAAAAACATCCTTGTTTTCCATAGCCCACACACAGCACAGCCGCTCAAATGGTGCAAAAGCAGGAACCTGAATATAAAAAATGATCAAATACAAAATGGGTATTTGATACACCTCCGGTTCCAGTCGGACTTCGGGATACAGCACTTTCAATTATAAAAAATAAAAAAAAAAACGGAAAACAAACTGTACTCGAACCACGGGGACTATATAAACATGTAGTAAATATTTACGAACGTGTTAAAATTTACAATCGACACAAAAAATACTGTTCATTTTCTCACTTTCAGATTAATGACCAGCCTCCTTTCTCTGCACTCTTTGCGTTTACCATTTTCAACAATACCACTGGATTTAAACACCACCTGTACAGTATTAGCCCGTTTTCTTGGCTACCAAGGTCGGCTTCAAAAACGGTTACAAATTTCAACCAGACGTTCCACAAGGTTGGCGTTAAGTTTAAATTGATTGTCGCATCGCTGCCTGGAACCCTCACATAATAACATTCTCTATTCATTATTATGGTATTTCTAATTTTATGACTTAATCCCTATTATGATAGATAATCTCCCACGAAAGATTACCCCGCGGGGAAGCGCGTTGCAGCCGGGGACACTTGTTTGAAGGGCAGGAGTCCTTTAAATCCTTTTCGCGCTCCCGCCGTCGCGGGAAGCGCGTTGCAGCCGGGGACACTTGTTTGAAGGGCAGGAGCCCTTTAAATCCTTTTCGCGCTCCCGCCGTCGCGGGAAGCGCGCCGCAGCCGGGGACACTTGTTTGAAGGGCAGGAGCCCTTTAAATCCTTTTCGCGCTCCCGCCGTCGCGGGAAGCGCGCCGCAGCCGGGGACACTTGTTTGAAGGGCAGGAGCCCTTTAAATCCTTTTCGCGCTCCCGCCGTCGCGGGAAGCGAGCCGCAACCGGGGACACTTGTTTGAAGGGCAGGAGCCCTTTAGATCCTTTTCGCGCTCCCGCCACGCGGGACGCGCGCGGGCGGCGCCCGGTCCAAGGGCGGGCCCGTCCTTGCCCGTCGTTGCCAGGAAGAGGCTGGGCTGGGCCCCCCCTCTTTCAACTGCTTTCTGAGGGCCCCTGGTTATAAAGGAAAGAGAAATACTAATCGGAATCGAGAAGACAAAGGAACTATTGTCCATCCTGCCCCGGACAGTGGCTTTTTTTGGGAAACCTTGGGATTCGCCTTCAGCCTCTGGTGGGACACCAAGTGCAGGAACATCCTAGGAGCTACCATACGCGGGACAAACAACTGACAATTTATCCTTTTTATCTTTTCCTTCTTTTATTTTCTTTTTTAAATTCGAATTTTATATTCCAACAGATTGCTACCTGTCGGCAAAGTGTTTTTCTTGTATTTTACTTTCTGCCAATTCGTTTAATTATCTTAGTTGGGGTGGTGCTATTTTGGTGCACACAATTAACTAAGCGTACCTTACCTTATATATAAATATCCCAATTTTCTCACACCGGATTTAGAGTGACATCACATAAAATATGGGGAAAAGGAAGCACTCAACATTGAGTCACCCCCCAAGCTTAAAAGATAGTACTTCCATATTGAAATACATCTCAGGGGCTATGGGTATGATAGATAAACAAATTGCCAACGTAGAGGGGAAAATCCTGACAACCAAAGAACACAACACCCAATCTCCAACGGACGTGGTGATAACTGATGATTCTACACGGTGTAATAATGAAGCACTGAACAGAGATGCAACAGATAAAAATGGATGCATTCAAAATATCTCAGATTCAATTCTCTCATTAGATGACCTTTCACCTGTAGCTAAACGCCAAAGGAAGCCGGCGCCAGAGAAGGCAGACAACACCCCTAAAAAATTTCTTAAGAATGATTCGGTACCCACACTCGATAGAAAGCCCTTAAAGAAGTCATCTCGGAAGAAACTTCCAATTAAACCAGTAGATACGACTCGATCTCTCCTAGCCAACCTCTGTGACCTAATAAATAGCATGAAATCATCATTCGGGGCCAAACTGGATTCCCTGTTGGAACGCTTAAAAGTGGTGGAGTGCAAGGTCGAGGCAGGCATAGGATTTATAAAGTCTTCACACCCAGAGGCCTCACACGACCTAAAACAAAACCCAAGCTAATATTGCCAAATTCGAATTTCGAGCGAAATTTCCAATCCATACCTCCAGATAAGGTTAATGACCCACACTCGTTCCCAAAGCTCTTGATTAAACCACAGGTACCATTCATATCAGCAAGTACTAGCCATATACACTCTATTCACAAGCCTCTAACCAGTACACAATCATTTCCACTAGTACCAACTACTAATCATAAACAAGTTACCACATTGCCCAACACTCCCTCACTAATTAGGACAAATATTCCACGAACAGACAAAGGAAGGTCTCAATATATTGAAACAAGACCCCCGAAGTCTACATACATGCCAAGTGACCTTTTACATCTTCCTCCGGAGGCAACCCCATACGTTGTGGTCCTGACAAATGTTCCCCCTATAGGTGATCAACACCAGTAAACGTGGCCGGCATTGAGGAATAAGGCCCTGAATTGGATAGGAACACGTTTGGGTCCTGGGGGGGTGGGGGTCCTCTTCAATGATATAAAAATGGCAAGAAGAGTCAAGTGGATAGGAAACAGGGAAAAAGTAGTGTAAGGAGACTGTGTGGTTCTTTCATTCAAGACCCCAGATTTGGTGCATAGTATCATCCACAAATTAGGTGCTAGACAAGCCACTTGTCAAGGAATTTCACTGCTACCCTTGGGTTTCTTCTATCCAAGATCCTCGGGGCGTAACGTTAGGAATCTACAATCCGTAAATGAACAAGGTCTAAATACCCCGGACTCCAATCCTCTTAGTAATAGATTTCAACCTCTTACAACGCTAGAAGATTTGGATTGACTAACCAGGAACAAGATAGATTTTCCATATGAATTTGCCCTGGATGTAAATAAAGAAAGGCCTAACGAGAACAGGGGAGATGTATTCCGCGAGATGGTACCTGATAGGAACATCATAGACATCCATTTGAATCAGGGAAACCAACTCCCTCCAATAATTTATACTCAAGATGATGTACCACTCTTACCATCTATAGAGGAGGCGCACCCCCAACCCTATCAATATATGGAAACAACCATACTTTACTGGAATGTGGCAGGCCTAACTAATAAGATCAATAACAAGCTTTGGGTGAATTTCATTGGGGATTTTCCTTGTATCTGTCTTCAGGAGACTTGGACATTAAATCCAGTCCACATAAATGGGTACAAGACATTTCATACACCAGCTGTACAGGCTAATCACGGCAGGCCAAAGGGAGGCCTATGCACATATATCTCAAACAAGGCATGGCTACACAACCCAAAAATGCAAATCACAAAAACCTATTATCAAATGATTGAGTGCAATTTGGATCAGAACACGCACCTAGTACTCATCAACTTCTATAATAATGCAACGCATAGAGAAGTCCCCAAAATTTTAACAGAGATGGGTGAGGAGCTAGAGGAAATATGTGCGAGCAATAGACGCGAGACTTTTATTATATGGGGGGGCGACTTTAATGTACATCTTTGCAAGGAACCCACAGGAAAGGTGTGTGGTTGGGATACCGAAGACATCGGCATAGGACCGCATTTTTCACATACCATTCAAGGAGAGGCAATGAATTCAGTGGCCCAAAAACATAATCTGTCTCTTGTAAATGAATTATCTTCCAAAGAACTACAGTTTAAACCAACCTTTAATGGAAGGGGTGCAAATACAGTTATCGATGATATTTTAATGTCAACACATTTTGTACACTATTTTACCAATTACATAATCCACGACATCGCAATAAGCGACCATATCCCTCAAAGCCTGGAACATTCACTAACTCCTGCCACACAGGCTAAAGCCGGAGAGGTAATGATGGCAAACGATATTGTACTAGCCCCGGGTAATGGTTATATACTGAGATGGACTCAGACCGACCCACAGGTATTATTAAAAGATATATTACGTGAACATACCCAAGTGGTCCTTGATTGCCTTAGTGATGATACGGCCCCAGGAGAATGTCTAAGTGCTTTCCAACAGATAACCTATGCCGTAAAAGAAGCCCTCACGACTAGGACAGGAGGGGCAGGGGGTAAGAAAAGGGAAACCGGCTGGTTTGACCACGATTGTACGAAAGCGCACACAAGATTAAAAAAAGCCCTAAGTGCCCCCATAAGATGTCAGACTGAAATACGTATCTGTAGACTGGCATACAAGATAGCCATAAAAAAGAGGAAACTCGCTTTGAGAGGGAAGTCATGGGACAACTTACACAGAGCCAGTCTGATGAAAGACAATGCCCTCTTCTGGAAAATACTCCCGTTCTAGGCGACAATAATACCCCTAGATTGGAAATTGCAATTTCGGAAGAGGACTGGATCATGTACTTTTCTAAGATATACTGTCAACCTAATGACAGAGTTCCTCTGGACCTTTTAAAAGTCCCAGACCTTGAGGAAGATCGACACCTAGCAGTATCACCTCAGTTTACCTTAGAGGAGGTAGTAGAAGCTATAAACACAAGCAAAGCCGGGAAAGCGCCAGGGCCCGATGGTGTTCCAATCGACCTATATAAAGCTAACACCGACTTATGGGGCCCTTTATTCATGCAGGTACTGAGGGCCATTTGCACACAAGGCCCACCATCAACATGGCGTCATTCTATCATTATACCCATATACAAAAAGGGGGATCGCCTTAACCCAGCCTGTTATAGGCCAATTTCTCTCCTCGATACATCAGCCAAATTAGCGGGGAGAATAATTCTAAATAGACTCCAAATATGGGCGGAAGAAAATAACATCCTATCCCCAGTGCAGTATGGCTTCCGCACAGGACTAGGTACAGTGGAACAGGCTCTGAATTTAACTATCCTAGTGGGGAAGTATACGAAGACCAGAGAGGGTAATTTGCACCTGGCCTTTATAGATTTATCCTCAGCATTTGACTGTGTTTTGCATGAAAAGTTATGGGATATTCTAATAAGTATGGGGGTCGAACCAACAATAGTCCATTTTATAAGGGATTTGTATACTGGGTGCAGAGCAAGAGTAAGGTACGGGATGAGAGGGGAATGCACTAAGTCTTTTGGCCTATACAGAGGGGTATGTCAAGGCTGCGTTCTCGCACCACTTCTATTTTCATTATACATAAACAACTTAGAAAGTGAATTGATAAGCAAATGTAAAGACTTTCCACAAATAGGCAATCGCCCCGTTCCTGCACTCCTTTACGCAGACGATGCAGTACTCATGGCCAGGACACCGCTAGCCCTCCAGAAACTCCTAACCACTTGTATAAATTACATGACAGCACTGGGCCTCACAGTCAATCGCTCGAAAACGTTCATAATGAACTGTGGCAGGAAGCTGAGCAAGTCCTATAAAATCACTATTCACGAGGACAAGGTGAAGATAGCTCCCACCTTCTCATATTTGGGCATAATGTTCGATAAACAGGCCACTTGGGCACACTGCATGAAAACAAAAAAAGATCAGATCATTAAAACAACGGCGGCCTTGAAGATCTTTTCCAAAAAACTAGGGGGGATCTCCCCGTCAAACATGGTAAAAATCTACAAAGCCAAATGCATCCCGGCGGCCACTTATGGAGCATGTATCTGGGGGTATACCAACTGCCATGCGATTCAGTTGGTGGAAAATGACTTCCTCAGATACCTGCTAATGGCACCAAATAGCACGTCATCATATATTAGCCATTCGGAACTAGGGGTCCACTTTGTAATTGATTTAATTAAGATACAGCCTCTATTATTATGGCATAAAGTGTGGACCTCTGAGCATACCGGATTAAACAAGGCCATACTATCCGACTGCATGAACCTAACACACTCGTTTAGAGTTCCCTGGCTGAGATATATTATGACCTTTTTTTAAAATATGGGCTGCGAAGCCTATTACCAAAATCCACAATCACTGGAAAAAATAACCAGGAGAGAATTGAGGGCTCTGACATTGAAGCACTTGGATGAACAGAGATGGGAAGTGGAATCTACAGTAATGTCTAACCAACTAATTCTGTCGACGGATGCAGCCCAGCCTTACCTAGTAAGCGTGGTAAATCCCCGACATCGATTTGTTCTTACAAGATTCCGCTTAAATATCTTCCATCGGCTAGTAACCTTTCCGATTATGAGTGACTGGAGTACAGTTTTAAGAGCATGTCCATGTGATGCGAAAGCTCCCCAATCTACAATGCATGTGGTCCTCTTTTGTAAATTTTATGATATACCAAGAAAACGTTTCTTATTGCCTTTTTTAAGATCGACTAATTTGCGTCAGTGCCGTGACGCGTATTTCAGCTTACAGATTTTATCCTCTATTGAAATGTGTGGAATTTTAGCAAACTTTTTATGTACAGTACTCTGTAAGGAAGTCTATGGGTGTACTGAACTAATTTTACTTGAATACCTGGAATCTCCGGTAAACTCCTCACTCTCTAGAAAATACTGTAATGGAACTCGATTTTGCACTGATGTAAATTTACCAAGTTTTATATACCTGTCCTTGAATGAATTAAGGATGTGTTTTATTACCTTCCCTATTTATCTATAATTTTTCCTATACATATTTATTACTAAATGTGCTATTATTTGATACTTTTATGGCTTGTTGAAAGTCGAATAAAGTCTGTTTGATGATGATGATTACCCTTATTTTTTGACATAGCAAAAGGCTGTCAGTCATCGCTCACCAATTTTTTAAGCAACTAATTGCAGTGTTTTCAAGTTGGGGGCAAACATTGTACCTGTCTTTTACGTCGACCCTAAAGATAGAGCAGATGCTCCAGGTGGACACGTGTAGACAGATTTGTACGTTTCAGCAGGATAATATCCATCTTTAGAAGGGCAAGATAATGTACTGATTAAGTCAATTTAATACATTGGTGTTGATGTTTCCATGTGACACAAATGCACGCGCACCGACTAGAATTTATTTGAAAATACAGGAACTGTTAAATGGCTGTGTCTGTGAATGGTGTTTGCTGTTCTTGTGAGACTCGAGCAGGTCCTTAAGGAAATTTGGACTGATTTTACCAAATATTTAAGTGTACTAGTTGATCGTCCACCTGTATGTTAGAAGGGTTGATAAGAACACAGAGATAGACCCTTTAGTATCAGCCCTTCTTTTACCACTTGGTGTGTAGGAAATTGGGTTACTGGTTGGGCGGGGCTTGGGGGGCATACTCCAGCAGCAACCATAATTCAGGGTGTCAGGGTGAAACGCAAGCAAACCCCAAATTAACCTGTGCTCAAACCTCTGGTAGCTTAACACAAAAGCAGTCAGACTTAACTTAGAGGCCATGTGTAAAGTGTTCATGAAGCACTGAAACAGTAATAAAGTGGAAGCACAACACAAGAAAAATCCCTTACCCATTTAGAAAAAATAGAGTAAAATGTAATGAATTATTTGAGACCAAGGAATGATAAATGCAATTTTTAAAGATTTCAGGTAAGCAAAGTGCCAAAAAACACAAAGCAGCACTCATGGTTATCTGGTCGTGCGAGACCAGGTGAAAGCAACAAGTTCAGACTGACCGCGGGCCTGATACAGAGACCAGGTTACACCCTCTGAAAGACTTACCTTCACAATTTCAGCACAGAGAGTTCCCCTTGTGAGTGTTACAGATGTTCATTGCTGTAGCAGGAAGATCCTGTTGGTGGCACAGACTGTCTGTGCTGGAGATTCATGTTGGCAGTCACCAAGGACTGGCGATGCTGTAGTGCAAAATGCAGATCTCACCTTGCCAGTGGTCACTGCGGAACGAAGAATCAGGTTCATCAGAGCTTTTCAATGGTGGGTGGTGTGGGCAGTAAGATATTGGTGCCTACAGGCCAACTCACGTCACAATTATCCCAAAACATGAGGATTTCTCCTTTTCTTTGAGACGGAGCTCGACGGATGCCACACCAAGGGTCCAGGACCTTAGGGGCACCTTTTGGGATGAGGAACTCACTCCATCAGAAGCTATCAGAGCTCATGCATGTCCAGTTGTATGTCCTGTGTAAGTCTCTGCAGCAGGTCAGCTGTAAAGATGCAGGGAGACCTCTGGAGTTTATGTCCCTGTAGCTCAGAATAGGAGGTCAGTCAGCTGACTCTTAAAGTCACTTGAGCCTGTATGAAGGGTGCAGGTCTTGTAGTCCTTACTGCAGTAGAACAACATACTTCTACTGTAGTATCCACAGGTCTAGAGGTGTATTGAAGAGTTAGATCTGACGGTCTACTATTTATTCTTGGTGCTAGCTTTGAAGTAGAAGATTCTACAGGTTTCCACCTTCCACCTTCCCTGCCCTGGCCCCAGCTTGTCTGGGGCACATAAGGCTAGTGTCAAAACATTTGTGACTGTGCTGATGCTGAGTCTTTGTGATGGGCAAGTGTGGTAGGTGGCAGCTGTGCCCTCCTAATCAATTCAAAGTTGTCCCATCCTGCCAACATCCACTCCCCCTTTGCCTCTTACCTGGGAGTATAACACAGATACCAACTGCCAGCTACGCCTCGTTATGTGACCCAAAATACAAGCTGCAGGCACCAAATAGTTGGGTCAAGAAAATGCCAACTTTGTCAAAGTGGTATTTTCAGAATTGTGACTTAAAAACAACTTTCCCATTAAAGAAGGCTATAAATTACCATATCCTAATTGAAAGTTATCACGTATTAAATGTATTAGGGTAACCCTATGGTATTCAATGGGAGTGATAGGAACTGCAGTAGTGAAAAAACTAATCTGAGAGCTTTTCACCACAAGGACATGTAAAACTTAAAAGTGCATGTCCAACGTTTTCAATACACTGCACCCTGCCCTATGGTCTGTTTGAGGCCTACCCCAGAGGTAACCTAAACAAATTGCCTGGCAAACGGTTTATTCTGCCAGATCAGAAAAGCAGTTTGAAACTGCCCACACAGGCTGCAATGGCAGGCCTGAGGCACATTTAAAAAGGCTTCTTCAGTGGGTGGCACAGTAATACAAATTAAACCCAGGGCACAAAAAAAGTCTGTGTTGTAACCTTTGTGACTGATAAGATAGTGATATCTTCATAGGTAAAGAACAGTTAGTTGAGTATGTCATTCAGGTCTTCGAGGGGAAAGTGCTGAAAAAAGTCCACTCAAGTGCCTACTGCACTGTGGGTTGAGGTGTGTATGTCAGATTGAGTGGGTAACAATGCTACTTAGCTGGATTTTTTCTACTTTGTCTTTAGATAAATTGTTGCTGTTGAAACAGTTCCCCTTTGAGTGATCGATTGGCTTTCCTGTTGAGGGGTTTAGGCAATGTTTGGTAGATTCAAAGAGTTCCCTGCTTTTGTTAGAGGCCTCACTGGTGGTATTTATTTAGTTTATGCCTTTGACTTGGGTAAAGTTTTTCACGGTAGGAAGGTCTTCTGACTGTGGTGTGCATGTCCTATTGTTTTCCCGTCATTTGATGTCCTTTTTGCTGTCAAGATTTGGGTTGACTAGGAAGCAGGCAGTTCTGATTTCAAGAATTTTGCTGATGTTGAGTAAAATGAAGTCAACATCCATGCTGGGTTCCAAGAAGCTCAAAGGGCTACCAGGTTCTTGTACCGTGCATGTGTCTGAAGAATTTGTTTATGATCTTCATTATATTTTGGAGTTCTCTATGGGAGGGTACAGTATAATATAGGTAGGTGTTGACGGTACCATTCTTGGTCCATTTGTTCTTGTAGATGGTGACAGGTAGCATTGGCCTTCTAGGTGCAGACAAAGTCCAGGGAATAACCTTTGTTATGAGTCCGCTGCAAGATGTGTTGCATGAGAGCAGTGGATTCCAAAAGCTCGAGCAGGGTTACTTTCATCTTTTTTTAAATTTCTTTTATAGTGCCTGTTATTATAGATAAAGATGTCAGATATTTATGGTGCATGAGTGACTGTTTAATGTACGTTGATGAGTTTGACATATCAGATGAGTTATATGTGTTGGTAGGTGGATATACGTGGGATGCTGTTGAGGTTGTAAGGTTTATGATGTTCTGGCGCAAGGTTTGTGGTGTGCACTTGTAAAAGTGAGGTAGTGATATGAAAGTATTTTGTCCTCTCGACCTTACGGGGTGCTAATGGATCTAAAAATGGTTGTTCTTGTCAGCACTCAGCTTAGGGAGCCCAGGAAAGAAATTCCTGGAAGGGAAAGAAGGAAGGTAAGGTCACATGGCAAACAGAACAGTATTATTTAAATGACTATAGCTGTGAATTGTCACCAGTAGTGTTGGCCTCATTTGCTGGTGTTCTGTGTACTAAGCATTAAGAAATGGCTTTCAGCATGAGTGGTTCTTTATCTGAGAGGAAGATCGTATTAATCGTGCAGAGGAGGGGTGAAGCAGAAGTGCTGAAAAAATAAGGAGCCCGAAAGTTGTCTGGGGTCATGCCATTATCTAGTTAGTGTGAGTGATGAGAACACAGCTACTGGGTCTGCACTGGTAAAGAAGAGATCTTATGGTGGTCCTCTTTGGGGCAGGTATCATTGAGTGATTGCAGAAAGATGCTTCAGGAGGCAATTGTAGTAGATGGACGCTGCATCATCACTTCAGAGTGCTTTGTGTTGTTACTATGGTAGGAGATAGGAAGACTGGAGTATAGGAGGAAATAGGCCCCGGAGAGCAGGAAAGTACAGGAGAGTAGAAGGTGAATTAGAGGATTGCCAATGGGCCAGCAGAGGGGTCATTTGACCACAGTTCCTGGACTATCAACAGGGGAGCCGAGTTCTTGTGGGAGGGTTCCCCATTTGTCAGGCATCAAGGAGCATCTAGGATGCTAATTTGAGCAAGCCCAGACCTCTTTCCACCACAGATAGTCATTAATTGACTTTAGAGATGTAAGGGTTATGAACAAGGCTTCAAATGTACATATATTTAAGAGCGATCATGTCTTTTGTCTCCTGCTAGTCTATTAAGTCATAGATTACCCATAAAACCATGACTAGAACACACTTTCTAATTCAGCAGCCATTATAATGTTTGCTCCCTAAGTTCTCTTATTTGTTATTTATTTGTTTTCAATTATGTATTGTTATATTGTGCACCTCCACGTATTTGACTACTGTACAGTGATATGTAAAGGGATGTATAGTAGAAAAGTATTTAACTCTCTTGTTGCGCGTTTACATCTTTACTTTAAGCCATAACACTTTATTACATTTTCCGTGACCCAAGCTAAAACATTTTCTAAGGGCTGTCAAAAGTCTCAACATTTTCCCCATTATGGACTTGTTCTTGGTAAGCAACAATCATGCTTTCCAGATAATGAATCAGGGACAATAAAAGCTAACCATTTTAATGAATTAGCCCCTCCTTCTGTGTACTATACCAAAGATGTATAGAAATTCTGTATCATGCCACAAAGCTGCATAAAACGCGCTTGAGGAAAATTGGATTTCATACTATTGGTATTTTCACATGGGTTACTTTCATGCAGTTTTGCCACATGTAATATTAGGGCATGTGCTAACAGCACTAGCAGTGTTAGCGTACGCGTTACAGCCAACTGTTATTTTACTCCAAGAGCAGTTACTGAACGTGCATATATCTTGTGTTTCAGAAACTGCAACATTTGAGGAAGTACACTCCACACTCATTGTGCCCCAAAAACATTTACAGAAAAGGAGGTTGCCATTTGGAGTAGCTAGCACTGTCCAAAACAGAACTCAGACTCCAGCACCATTCTTGGCAACCAGATTTCCAGAGAGTGTGTTGGAATGTTGGATATCGGAACTACTAGACGACCTAAAGTGGCCCTCCAACCTCCATTTAGCAGATCTAGTGCTGACGTTGTGGCAGATGAGGAAGTAAAGTAGAAGGCAGCCATTTTTGTCTACCTAGTGTCCAATACCTTTCCCAAAATGTGTTTCAGGATGTGCTATGAGTGCAATGACTTATAAAATTAATACTTTATCCACCTACTCCAGGGATGTATCAGCATTAAAAAAAAATGTCGACACTGCCCACTCACATAAGGGAGATTGACGGCATTCAAAAATATTCAGTAACAAATGGCTCCATGACCTATTGACCAAACTATGCTATAAAATATTGGACACTGATGACGTTATCCCACTCCAATTAACATTTTATCAATGGAAAAAGAGGGCCATGCTGATCCAGACCCTCTTGGATGTTGAAAGGGAGTCAGGTAGGTGTATATTCTATTTGCAAGATAGTGTAGCTATGGCATTAGAATGTGTTCATTTTGCATGAGACACTAAAGAACAGACTTTGCGCATTTTTCCACATACAAAGTCTTAGACAATTGTGCTTGTCCAATGATTTGTTCTCCAAACACATATCTGTAGGTATTACCTATGTATAAACATTCATTGTGAAACATTGTCGAAAGTGGGATACCATGTTGCTTTATCTGCCTGAAAGACTAAATCATAGGCTTCCCACATTCTGATGGCCCACTATGGCAATTGCTTGGGGAAACCACTCTGATTAAGACCCTGAATTAGACAACAATGATAATAGGAGTCAGCAAAACGGGCATGCACCGCATTTTAATCACCACATCCCTTTGCCTCCCAAAATGAGGACAGAGAGGTGGATGAGAGACTCCACCCAGCAGCCACTTGCAGCCTGTGTAAGTGCAGAAAGTGGCTCTTACACAACTTCCACTAACACAGCTACTGCGCCTTTGGCCATTAACACTGTTACCATCTCTTCTGCTGTCACCACCACAGCAGAAACCACCATACCTGCCATTACTGCAGCATCTTCCGCCTCACATTTATCCCAGGTTTCCCCACCAATGCCGCAGAGGCAATCACCCTTGCTTTGCAACTTGTCAGAATACTAGGGAAAACACAGGCAAAGAAATAAGAGTTGTGTGATGTGAAGGGCTCTAAATGTTCTGGGAGTGTTTGGCTTAGGGTTGAGATAGGATTGTATGGCGGGATAGGCTGTTTTGGTTACAGTGGGAGTAGACTGGAGTGTCTTGGATATGTATGTGTTGTTGGTAGGGTAGTGTAAGATTGTGCAGCCAGAGGATGAATCATTTGGGTTTAGGTTGGTGTTCCCAGAGCAGGGATTTTTGGGAGGTTATTATGTGGGCAGGATTGTGCATCCTGGAAATGGAACAAGTTGCTTTAGGGTGTAGCTTTCAGGGAGGTGGAGGGAGGCCAATTCCATTGTTATGGCTAAATAGTTGAGACTACACTACTTGTGTTTTATTTATGAATAACAGTGGTATCAGTGTCATGCTGATGTGCACCCTGCCCAACTTTACTTCATCATCATTGTCACTTGTACTGTCCTAGTGAATATTGGCATGTTGCATAACTGCAATGTGGGGCAACATGCAACACACAAGTACTGTGCAGCACGCTTTATCTTGCTTTGCGTCTAGGCTCAACCAGTATGATAACATGCGAATCAACCCATCAGTCGTCCAAACATGAGCTCTCTTGTAATGCGTCACGAGGACCACAGTTTTGTGTGACTGATCCTTGGCAGTCGCTGATTCTCACAGCAGGGTTGTGAGGCATGGCGTCAGGGGATATTCAGAGTGATCTACATAGGTACATGTAAGCAGCAGTGCTGACCAAGATGACGTGCTCAAGTACTCTCGATTGCACATGTGAGGTTATTTCTCAGTTCATTATAAAGTACTCACTGGGCTTAAAATAACCACTTGTTTTGTGTGTGCAATCTATTGTCCGGTGGGAAAACACACAGTGGCAAACACGGTTGCTTACAATGTATGTACTTATGTGAGGAATACAATGTGCTTGCCAACTAATTCCAGCAGATTGTTCAGCATGGGGGTGTCAGTATTTACAAAAAGTTTGCATGTGTCAAGGTGTGTGCCACACCCACTGTATGCAGGTTGAGTACTTGTAAAGCGTAAAGTAGTTTGACAAAGGGAAGAACGCCAGTCTGTATCCCAATGTTCGGCTCTAATGCATCTACAGTAGCAAACTTAGTGTAGTGTATAGTAGTTATGTCAAGCCGGTAGGTTGGTAGTGACCTGTTCTCCTTATTGAACAATAAAGAAAGGTCTGGGCAGTCACCTCTATCTGGACACTGGTAACATTTGTAGGCACAGTGCAGATTGATACCATCCCTAGTAGCTTGGCATGTTGAATCAGCAGCACATTTAGTCCTTCTGGAGATGATAAAAGAAACTCCCATAGGGGAAAACAAGCTACCTGCTAAATCTAAAGCTCTTAAATCTGAGACATGAAATTAGACATTATAACATGGTCAGTTTTGCCGATAATTGTTTCAAGGATAAAGAATAATTATCGGGCCAAGAATTCAAGAAAGATAAAACCATGTTCGCGTCCCACAACTGCATATATCGTGTCTTAGGAGGATTAGATACTCTGATGCCCTTAAGCAATTTACATACTAGTGGATGTTGGCCAATCAGTTTCCCATCAATCCATGAATATCCAGCTGAAATGGCTGATCTGAAAGAATTTACTGACCTGTAACACAGACCTGCTTCAGCGCATTCCAACAAAACATTTAGAACGTCTTTGAGTTCAGATTCCACGGGATCCACTTTCCCTCGAAGGCACCAACCCACCCATTTTCGCCTTGACGAAGAATATCTCTTGCGGGTGGATGGAACCCAAGCTTGCTGTATAAAAGTGGCAGCTGCAGATGAAATTCCTTGCATTTGACCATGTCGCCTGATATCATCCAAGCCATGAGGGTCAATTGACCGGCTAGCAAGAGGGGGTGCTGAGACCCCACTAGGTCTTGCAGGAGAGATAGAAAGACCGGCAGGAGAAGAGGAAGTGCAATGGACAATTCCAGAAGAGACGGTAACCATGGCTGACTCCTCCACACAGGAGTGATGAGAATCAATGATGCCGACTGATGTCTTGTGATAGCCTCCACTCTCGGGATCTAAGCGAAAGGAGCAAAAGCATAATTCATATGACCTGACCAGTACTGCAGAAAAGCATCCATTGCTAGGGCTAACGGATCCAGTCTCCAACTGAAAAATTGTGGGACCTGACAGCTGAGGCGAGAGGCAAACAGATCGATGTGACAAGGACCCCACCAATACATGATCTTCTGAAAAATCTCTGGATGAAGTTTTCAATTACTGGAATCCCTCAGAAAACGGGAGTTCCAGTCTGCAATCAGATTCTCTTTCCCTGGAAGGAACCTCCACCACCACCATAATTCTCTGAGGCAGGCAAAAATGCCAAAACACTCTCACAATGTTCGCCAGAAGGTGGGATCTGGTCCCCCTCCCCAACCAGTTGATATACTGGACTGCTGAAACATTGTCCATCCTCAAAAGGATGCAACAATTGCTCCTGATGGAGATAGAGACTTGATGGCGAAGGAACCTGCTATAAATTCCAGGCAATTTATGTGGAGATCTAACTCCTGCAGTGAGCACTGACCTCCTGTCGAAAAAGGTCCGCATCTAGTCCCCAGCGCCAACAGCTGGCATCTGACTCTATTACAATCTCCGGAGCGGCACTATAGATGGCTCTGCCGTTCAAAGCTTCCATGTGAGACAGCCACCAGGGAATTTCCTACTGCGCCTCGACTAATAATGGGATCAGATGATCGTACGAGAAACCCTGTTGCAAGTACAGAATCTTTAATCTCTGAAGAGCCCTGTAATGCAAGGGTCCTGGAAAGATCGCTTGAATCGAGGAAGCAAGTAACCCTACAATCCTGGCTAGGGACCTCAAAGAAACCATCTGTTTTGACAAAGTCACCCTCAATCCCCTCTTTATCGACTTAATTTTTGTGTCAGGAGAAGAAGTTGAGCTGTGACGGAATCCACCTGAAACCCCAGAAATTCCAGGTGTTGAGACGGGTCAAGAAAGATTTCTTGAGATTGATCACAAACCCCAGATTTTACAATAAGGAGATTGTCCACGAAAGGTGAGTCCACAGAATGGACTGATCCTGATCAAGGAGAATCAAGATAAATAAACAAACAAATTCCCCTCCTGCAAAGGTGTTCTACCACTGGTTTAAGAAGCTTGGTGAACACCCAAGGGGCTGATGATAGGCCAAAAGGGAGCATCAAATATTCGTACCATTTGTCCCTCCAACAGAACTGAAGAAACATCCTGTGGAAGGGAGAAATGGACACTGTCAAATAAGTTTCCTTCAGGTCTAGACGGACCATCCAATCTTTCTCTTTTAGTAAATCTCTCAACAGATGAATACTCTCCATCCTGAAATGGTGGTAAACCACAAAAGGATTGAAATTCCTGAGATTGAATACCAATTTCTGACCGCCTCCCTTCTTTTGCGCTAAGAAAACGTTGCTGCAGAAAGCCAGAGGATGTTGGGAAGTGATGGCGATGGCCTGTTTTATTAAAAGCTCTTGATTTTGAGTCCTTAAAAGACTTGTCTAGTTGGGAAAAAATGAGGAGGAGGAGGGAGATTTGTTTGAAACGGAACAGAAGTTAGCTCTGTGCAGTAACCTTTCACTGTGTTCAACACTCTGGCATCTGAGGACATTTTTTCCCCAAAAATGAACGAAATGTCTTATTCTGCCCCCTAAAGAAAGAGAAGGGGAGAAAGAACAAGAAGGTCTGTTACCTGTTGGGGTGTAGTCAATGGCATTAAAGCCTCTGTGGGAGCCACGGAAGCCACGGCCACGTGTGTTTCTTGATTTGGAAGGATAGAAGCCTGCTTGATTTGGATGTTGGGTAAAACCTCTGCATCTGAAGCCAGCTCCTCTTGAAAGACCTTGCTGGTAACCCTGGCTGGTCGATCGTCCTTTAAAACAACTGGACCATCCAAAAAGTGGATTGAACATCCTCTTAAGTGAAGTTTGAGATTTGTCCAAGGATGTCAAAGTATTCACAAATGTCTTACACAAATCGATGTCCAAACAATTGCCCTTCGGCAAGAGACCCTGCCTCGGCAGATGCAAGATCCACAAGTTGAGAGTCAATATGCATCAACACAGATTTACAACCTTCTGAAGCTAAAGCCCAATTTGCGTTGCCCAAAAAACAAATGGCTCTTTGAGTCCAACCAGCCAACACATCAGGATGAATGTTTGCTCCTGATTCTTTAGCCTGGAGAGCTAATTCCAAAATCTTTGCCAAAGGGCCTGACACGTCCAGCAGTTTATCCTGACATGCTTTCAGGGCTCTATCTATACCCTTCTTTGTATCCTTATTATATTTCTTTAAAAAGGTCACCATAGTGGCATTGATTTCAGGAGTGACAGATGTTTTATGTGGAAGACCTGGACGAGGGCATTCAGATTTCAATCTGGACCGTACTTCTTTTTCAAAACCCTTTCTGAGGTGTGCTTGCATATATTCGGCAACTGCCGGGGCAGGAGCCCAATCAGAGGATCTGGGGTGGATAATATCAGAAGGTTCAAAAGTCAACGGGGAAAGGAGGGAAGATGAGGCAGAATGTTTGCGTTTTTTGGTATGTTTACAGGCCTTACGTGACTCTTTGGAGGAAGAGGAACAATCTGAATCAGAATCCGACCGGGGAGTTCAAGTAGTTTTTAGCTGAGAAACGTACGCCCTCTGGATGGTTTACCTGCCTCGAAATGCCTTGCTAAAGTAATTGTCCTGACTGCAATTAAAAGGACACACTTCCGTGTGGGCTACAGTGGAAAGTAGGAAGGTGGCAAAAAGGGTCTGGTAGAGGCCCAAATAAGAATCTTAATTTTAGTGATTTTAAAACACAGCCTGGTACTTGCAATGCTGTCTTCTCTTTTATATATAAATTACATAATTTGACTAATAAGCATACTTACTTTGTGGTATATCATACCACTGGTAAAAATGTAATGGGCACCAACAAAATATAAGACCGTAGAGGGAAGTTAGAAATCCATGAGTGAGCTGGGAGCGAGATTGAGTTAAAATTGCCCCATCATGGTATTACCTGTAGTTAATCTGTGGTAATGTGAACCATGGTCTTTAGAGTAATGAACCAACATTAGGCTTTCTAAGTATTTCAGCCTCTAAACATAGAAATAAAGTCCTCAGATGTGTTGAAAATGTAGAAATATCGAGGTAAGCTTCATGCAGTAGATGAGCTGCACCCAGAGGGACATCCTGACTTGCACACATGTTTTGTGAGGGCATGGGAAGGCGCTGTTAGATGCACACAGGCAGTTGTAAGGGTCAAATGAGTCAAAAGAAGACAGTGGTGAAAGTGAAGGACATTGTCAACACCGTCAATGGTTAGAGTGAAGACCTATGTTTAGAGTTAGTGATCGACCACTTTAGACTGGGGCAAGACTCGGGCATTAGCTGTCATGTAGTAGGACTAGCAGAGGAAGCCTCTACAGTTGAGCGCCCTAGCCAAATGCATTAAAAACATTCATGATGACTATTTAAGAGGCTTGCCTAAGAACTTTAAATAGGATTTGGTGAGAAGCAAAGCACCATTGGTGAAATCAACAAAATACCCAGAACCTCAGCAGGAAGAGGCTGTTAAACCACATCCTTTGACCAGAGGCTCATCAGATCCAAGCAGAGTGCTAGCGTGTGTTAAGAGCTACAATTCACCAAACATAGGACAGGGTTTGAACGGGCATTAATAATGACTGCTTGAGGCATGAGGCGCAGGGGACATTTTTGGAGGCATAAGAGAATAAACCAAGATGAAATGCCAAGAGATGGAAAGTTAGGTAAAAGTATACCAGGAGAAGGAAACGTGTCAAAGAATGGCTGGGGAGATGACAGTGTACTACAGGCATGGGAAAATGTGTTTGAGAAGGTGAGTTCAAGCCGGAACAGGTATTTAAGGCATTAACTTGATAACGAGAGAAATTAAAAATAATCTCTCAACCTAGTGCAAGTCCAGCCCGTGATAAACACAAGCTCATTACCAGAGTATCGACTTCCAATCATCTGCATAGCAGACATTCATAGGGTCTATTGCTTCATGCCTACATTGTTTTCCTTTAAAGAATTTTTATTTGCATGCATTAAATTATACATTGAAGTATATTTTCAGTATACAACTACATGCAGTAACTGAAACGTATTGTTTAACAATTGTGTCTTTAGCAGAATGTAGGAACGGGGGAGAAAAAAGCCCATGTGCCCCAAAACTTTCCTTATTCCTCAGTTGACCAATTAAGCATCCATAATATTTCCCCATAAGTGGTTACATTTATTAATAGTCCTTTATTGTACCCAGTAATATTTCACTTGAAGATAAAGTAAGTATTTCTTGTAGCCAACCCAGTTCATTCCAGTACTTTCTGTCCAATCACTTCAGCTTCCTGAATCAATATTCTCAAAACAAGCAAATGGCCTCTAGATGAAAAATTTCACAATTACATATCAACCTATCATCCATCCTTTGATCCCATTCACCAACAGTATAACTTCTGGTAAAACCCTTCCTCTGGAGTGGTTGTACTACTGAAAATGAGAACATAATTTTGACAAGATTTGTCGAGCCACTGCATTTCCCACCGTTATAACTACCAACAAGCCCTAATTATTTAATTCTCAGGAGAAGCATTGAATCCTCCTGAAATTATTCTGGGTGTAACTTCAGCTGTAAGTCAGGACCAGTCTTCATAATTCTAGAATTACAGTGTTTCCACAAATTTACTGAATGTGAGATCTGATCCAATGGCTCCAGTCAGTTTCCAGGTTATTCAACACTTTTATGACATTATGTTACTCACGAGCTGCTGGAAGAAAGAGAAAGACTTTTAAAAATGTTATAAAAATGACCGTGCTCAACAAAATATTCTCCTTCATACCAGACTTTATTCCAGAGTATAACATGTCCAATAGACCACCCAAAACAAGTACTAATTATCATAATTAAATGTGCAACCTGACCTCTCATTTAAGACATTGATATTCAAGCAATCTATTGCCACGTTTTACCTTCCTTACTCTCTGCAGAGCTTCAATTAAACATTTCTCATTGCATTTTATCCAAAGAATGTTTTATCTGGGCACATGAATAGATACAAGACGTACACATTTTCTCTTCCTTGCCAGATTTCTGACCATTCTCTGCAAATACTGAAGGATCTAAATAGCGCATATGTAAGCAGTGTAGTCTCTCTGTCAAAGGCAGGCTTCAAAAAATCAAAATTTGTTACTAGACCTATAAGACAAGTAACTTGAATAACCTACTTGACCTAACTGTAATGTACTTGACCTGTAAACGGGTCTCAAATTGTATGTTCCTAGGCAAATATTTTGTTTTTCAGTCGCCTTTTTCTTCATTCTCACATGAGTGCACCTTCTGAGTTCAGCATTTCTGCTGTACAAAAAAAAACTTTTGTTTTTTTTTGTTTTTGTTTAGTTAAATAGACTAAATGTTTGCTCCATGTATAATAAGAATCTAGCCCACATATAAAGTATACCTGATCCCTGACTTGATTCTTGGTTTATTACAAGCATTGCCATAAAGGCAGGAGTGTTTCTCAGTCGGTTTAAACTCACATTTAATAAATATATTACTAAAGCGTGATGTGGTTGTGCTCTGTCCTTTACAGACAGTAAATTTTCAAGAAATATCCGTATTTGTTTCAGCAATGAGTGGATCTAAATTAAGAGGCCAAATAGGATTTACATCTCCAAACACCTAGATATTTACAACAAACTTCTTTGAATATAAAATAAACATTTGGAAATTAGTGTAAATGTTTTTCTGGACAATGGAGGAGTATCTTGATGTAGCATGGTTCACTTTGTAGCCCAAAGATTCTCAAATTAGTTCAATGAGCTGCAAGACATTTGAAAAGGGAGAGACTGAATCTGAAAGTGCGAAATGCTTGTCATCAGTGTAGAAGATAATATTATGTTATGCTCAAGTCTAGTCTAAATTTCTCCTGGATGAGAAGCTAATTCAAGTAATAATAGTACGGATAGTGAAGAAAACCTGTTCTGCTCTTTTGTTCTACACAAATGAATAGGAGAGTATCCCTTTGGTACAGTCAGTTAATGAATTGTGTCTATGCAAAGTGAGCCTCAAAAAGTAATAATTTTCTAAATGCACCGCGTGTCGCTAACCGGTACACATTCAGTTAGCAAAGCAAAGTGGTTATTGCCCCCATAGGCTAAATCAAGGTCCTCAAAAGGAAGTACTGGTGCTGGGAGAGAGGATTGAATATCCTTAATTTTTTGAATTTTTTTTTGCCAATGTGATTACATTTCTCAATGAATTTAGTGGTTCTCCCTTTGAGGGAAAGCTTCATGAAGAATTTTAATGATTGAATGGGGTTCTGCAATCTTGACAATCGAAACAGATATGGGGCTAAGGTTATTGCGCTGAACAGACATTAATAGGGAATTTAGGGGTTACTACTCTGTCCTCCTGACTAATTTGCTTCAAGACTCTAAGGCAGATATAGAAGCATTTCTAGAGCCCATAGTTTTCCCAACACTAACACTTGCAGAAACAGGAGGCCTGGGATAGGACATAACGTTGCCAGAGGTTAGAGTGCCAATTAAAGTGATGGCAAGGGGAAAAAAGCAGGGCACAGACTATCTTCCAATAAAATGTTATGCTCCTTACGAGTAGTCTCTGGCCCCTAAATCAGCAGACCTTTTCAACTCCTCTAAACTCGCAGGGATGCTCCCGGAGTCCACTCGGGGGCACTGGTGGTTCCCCTTGTTAAAACCTGGCAAATCAGCACACGATAAGTGGGAGTATTGCCCTTTATCAATGCTGAACACAGACTACGAGATTTTCAGCAGGGTTCTCTCCACACGGTTACTTCCCCATATGCCCACCTTAATAAACTCAGATCAAGCAGCCTTTATACCGGGCTGTAATATGGCCACTAACATCCGTAGGCTGCTAGACATATTGGAATCTGACACAAATGTCCAGACGACAGCCTCGAGTGCCTCTTCCAGTATACGTTCATGAGCTGGTTTTAGTTGGAGAGAACTTTATAGCCTGGACTAGATTCCTATATACGACCCCTACAGCCTGAGTTTGCACTAGGGGTTATGCTACCAGATGGGCAGGGGCACCTGATAAGGGGGCCCTCTGTCGTCTTTGTTGTTTGCCTTAGCAACAGAGCGATTGGCTGCTTTGGCAAGGACTGGAACGGTGTATAGGGGAATCCGAAGTGGAGGGTATACCCATTATATTGTGCTGTATGCGGATGGCCTATTGATTTTCCTTAGTGATGCATCCACAAACCTAGCCCGTGCTAGAGAACTGCTGGAACACTTTGGACATTACTCTGGACCAAAGGTTAATTAGCAAAAATCGCAAGTACTCCCTATTATGTCAAACCGACATCCACCTCTCAACTTGGAGGGGGGTACAGTGGGAGACATCTAGCTTTAGGTATCTGCGAGTTCAAATTGAACACAACCCAGTAGGCTTGCTAGTTGGCAACATAGGGAAGGCAATGAGAGACCTAAAGAGGTCTTTGGAGTTTTGTAGAACCCTCTCCTAATCGGTCACGGGTAGAGGGGCACTACTAGAGATGGTGGCCCGCCCACATGGGGTTCTGCTGGTGTGGATACCTGGGAAAATGTTTCGAGAACTGGATTCCTTGGTGGTGGCTTTTCTATGGGGACTGGGCCAGCGACGTGTAGCTTTGAACACCCTAAAAAGGCTCAGTGTTGCTGGCAGTGCCGGATTTTGAGAACAACTATTTGGCAGTGCAGTTACAATGGCTGACAGTGAGTGGTGAGTCGACTGACACCAGGACACCCCTCTCCTCTAATGCACTTGATATTAGCACATTAACTTGTGCAATATTGGCGATACGGCTCCCAAATGACAGGGACTCGACATAGTTCAGGGTGCTATGCTGTTGCTGGAAGACAGTACTGCGGAAGTCCCATACAAGGATATCCCGGAAAGACACATGGGAGCATTACCTTTTGCAGGGGACTGGAGGGAATAGGGAGCTGCGTGGGAGCGTCAGTGATAGGAGACCTCTGTAGACAGGCAGCTCACCTTCCATTCTGCCGGGAGGGCCAGTTTTTACTACACAGAGAAGTGACTTCGGCGGTACGGAGGCACTGGGGAAGGGGACTAGAAGAACCTCAGCACCATAAGACCTGGCAATACATTTTTATGGCTGCCAGGAGATATAAGGCTATCACTTGCTTGTACAGAGTGATTGGGGTGGGGGGGAGGATGTACGGAAGCCCTTGACTGGTCTCCAAAGTAAGTGGGAAAGAGATCTAGGGAGCCCCATACCAGACAAAGACTAGACAGACATTCTGGAGAGGGTACCCAAGGTATCACGGAATACCCACTTTAAGTTCATTAACTATTACGTAATCCAATGGGCCTACTTAACATCCGGCAGAATTCGTTATTTTTACAATGCTAGTGAAAACTCCTGAGGTGTGGGAAAATGGCAGCAGAACTTTTATATGTTTTGGACCTGCCCACAGCTCGCTACATTTTGAATACAGATCACTGACATGCTTGCTACCTTATAGACCAGGGGGTACCATGTACTCTGCAGTGCTGTTTACTCAATTGGTTTCTACAAACAGCCAAAAACCAAGCAACAAGCAGGTTCCAAAACCTGGCTTTCCTGCTTGCAATGAAGGAAGTAACACGGAACTGGAAAGCACCGACGGGCCATGGAGTCACAGTATGGAAGAATGAATTAGAAACGTGGCGACTACATGGGGGCAGTTTTGCTACAAGAAGACAGGAGAAGGATGGGATCCCTGGAAATGGCTAGAGCTTGGGACACGTTGGTGGAAAATGTGACACACTTGCAGGTCTCTCCTGTGGGTACACTGCAGGGTACACCATGAAAGAGGAAGGAACAAGCCTCATCATGGCTAATCGAGTAGAGGACTATTTAATTGTGTATGAGGTACCTGCTCCACTGCCCATTTAATGCGTGGCGAAATTACAATGCTTTAGTTCTTAGACTTAATCACCACAAACCACTCCGGAACTAATGGATGTTATACCTAACAGGAGAGAGGCAAGATGGGAAAGGGAGGGGGTAAGGTTCAGGGTTTGGATTGACATAGTGCCAGCTGGAGTTACGAAATATTTCTGAAGCATTGCTTTCAGTGTGTTTTGGGGGCAATGATGGATACTTGTAAGATGTATGTCAAAAACCTTAATATAATGTGTTTAAAAAAAATGAATTTTAATATTTGAAAAATTAGAGCTTAGTAGAGGTTGGAAGTGTTAAGAATTATGTCAGAATAAATGGCAGCTTTATCTTTCCGACATGTATACTTATAAGCAACATTAAGCTTAAACTACTCCATTTCTTTGCTGGGATCAGCATCCCTGTGTCAGCAGCATTCTAGGGTTTTAAGAAGTGCTTAATTTGTAAACACAAAGGTGCTGGTGCCCAAAACCCTCCTCTTAAACATGCGGCTGCTGTAATTAAATGTGTGAACATGGAATACTGAGGCGGCGTAATCCTGAAGCCATCTCGGGCCTCTTCAATCCATATAAAGCCACTCCCTGCCCCTTCAGTTCACTCTTGAAGCTTTTCACGTTCTCGCTTTGTGACTCTTTTTCGTTTTTCCCTTCATCCGTCTTTCCTATATGTCTTTTGCTCTCAGCAAATGCTTGAGGCATAAGACTAAGCCCCGGCCCTCAGAAACAAGTGCCGGTGCTCAGCACCGGAAACAACAAGCACAAATTAAGCACTGGTTTTAAGCACATACTTTTCCAATTTGAGGTCAGATGAATACCACTTGCTGCGTGGCTTTTTTTCTCTTGTAGATTGAACTGGCAGGTGCAAAATATCAATTGTTGCCCGAAAACTATCAAAATGTTGTGTAGTCAAATGCAAGAAGAAATGTCTGTCTGTAGAACACAGTAATGGAATAATATTACAGAAATTTGCAGGAGACGCATTCCCTTAATTTCTCAGAGAAATGGGCTCAGGGTGGTTGGGTGAGACCGAACACGATTAAAGACTTCCATGAAAAAAACACACCAAAGTGATCTGTCCAAGAACAGGAGTAGGGCCGACAAGGTTGGCAATCTGTGGATTCCAAACATTATCCATGGCCATGGGTGCTGAGAGGAAGGCCAAGTTTAAGGTCAAACGTAGCAAAAAGGTACAAATATTTGGCTACTGTTGGGGGGGGGGGTGTTGCTCCAAAAAATACTGAAATTGCCTACCAGAAGGTGTGACTTCAGACATCCACCTTCATCAGTGCTATTAGGCTGAAATGTCCAGCGCCTCAGAGAGAGAGAGGTGTAATCTGAGTGATAGTTGAGTACAAGTTACCAAAAGGTCCCTGCAAAGTCTCTGAACTTTATTATTAGGGACCCAAGTGCAGAGTCCCGACTAAAGAACATTGTCACACCTTTCCCGAAATTCCCAGTTATCAATGTTTGTCCCCCACCCCTTTTACCAGTACGGTGAACCTCAAAGATAATAGCTTTTCGAAGTGATGTAATTTAACAGTCTTAGGCACACTGCACAGAGCGGCTGAGGGTGTCATTAAATACATGCCTTTCACCAAAAAGCTATACTGGCAGCCAGAATGGTGGCTGGTCCATGGCACAACTTAACCAGGTAAAAGTGGCAGAACTCCTGATAGGTCCGATCCACCTATGAGACACAGTAGAGGGAAACAGTTCCCCCGAACCTGAAAAATCAATAAGAACCTTACATACCACGCTAAAGTGACAATAAAAATATGTGGAGCATTTAAAACCATAAACATTTTCTCCCAAAATGTCCATTTTAGGCATAAAGGCCTGTTAATACACAGAACAATGCCATGGCCAGGTTCTTTTCCATGCCTTTGGAAAATCAGTCCCTTTCCTATGTACTTTATACACTCCTCAACCTTCTTTTCCAGTGCTGAAACCTTGTAATAGAAACTTCTCCTAAAATGTACTTGTATTTTCATCTTAAACACTTTCACTAAATGCCCTTTTATAATACATACGTTGCTGTTGTTCCTCACAGGTAGGCAAGAATTAAAAGTTATAAAAAGAGTACTTTTGCCACTTTGCTCTCTTGTTTGATCTACTGGTGACCTATATTCACACTGCAATCCTCCATTTCCTTTTTGAACCTTTATCTAACTGCTACGCCCATTATATCAACTGTTGAATTGCTTTGACTGTACCTCCTGTAATAACAGATCACCTATGACTCGTAACATACTTCCTCGTTATTGCTGTTAGGACACTTCATCCTGGAGAATGCCGACATTGTAAGTGGGCACCAAATATTGAAAAATTGCTAGAAACTCATCAAGCATTTCTGACATCATTTGATCTTCTGTGCAAATCTGTATCTTGTTAAGTTGACATTAATTTCAGGTTAAAATAAGTCTCCAGTTTACAAATCACTTTTTCAAGTTTCCTGGGTCTTACTGACCTGGATCCACCAGCCTTCGGTGCAAATGCCCCCTGTCCCTTATATCCTAGGCATTGTAAATGAACAGTTTCCTCCCTTCAGACAATTTGCGCGCATCAGGGTCACTTGCTTGCAATAGCTGTGAACGATTCAGCTATTAAACAGGAGATATGCCTCTTAGATGGTTTATAAACAGTGGTTTGCTAATTGGACATGGAGTGGGATGATGGGCCGAGCTATATTTTCTTAGTTTACCTGATATAAATTCTGGAAACCTGTATCTGAATGTATGGTTGAGAATATCTGCCAAACCTTATTGCAGAGAGATTTCCAAAAATGCTGACACAATATAAAAGTATTTCTGCTGTGATAATGTCTTAGGCACCCTTTTACTTGTAACATGTGACAGACCATTTTTTTTTAAAAGTGAGAAAGAAAAACTTGAGTGAGTTAATCAAGATGACCTAGATCAATTTTCCGTTTTAGGCTTGACTTTGATGTATAGCTGTCTGCCAGAACATTGTCACTATTTTAAACCAGCATTTGCAATGCAATGGGTCTTGCGTTTGCTCGAGTTAGAGCTATTAGCATTGTAAATTCCTAACTGGCCTTTTCTTGCCACATAAGTTGCAAATGAAAAGTAAAATAGTTGACATAAGCAAGCCAATTCAAAGCACCACGGTGGCCATGAGTGGGAGCATGAAGGAGAGACACAAAAGGAAAAAGAAGTTCGCTCGCAATCAAACATATCAGCAAACTTGCAATTATTCATGTAACAGGGTCGATGGGCAAGGCGGTAACAAAACTTCCCCAAGGAGGGATAAACATAAAGCATATACCAATGATAACAAAGGATTTTTGAAAGGCAAGCCCATGAACGAGTGATAATGATGAGCTTGCGGTGGGCATGGTTAAAAGCCCACAGATAGATTACAACATGTCACAGCACTTGCGCACTCAACCTAAAAAGCATAAAAGTTCCTTCAGAGAAGTTTGTCTCTCACACAATCAAGCCATTGTCTGTTTATTATTTTTACTCGCAGAGTGTACTTCCGTTGCAAATGTTATATTATTGTGTAAAAATCCATCTAAAAGTCTTTAAGATTAACAACTTAACATATAATACAGTGCATTTCTATGCATGTCTAACTCGTATTTCAAGTTGGCATTTGTTTTTACTATACTTGTCTTTTTGTCATTACTGAAAGTCATCTTTCCAATGTGGCTTCCATGCTTTAACAGTTCTATTTTGTGCATGTATGTTTCAGGACTCAAGTGTGAACCTTATCTTAAGATAACTGTCTTACTGGTTAACTTTTTCCGAATCACGATGGTCTGACCATAAGACTGCTGCCCTACATTTTTTAAGATCAACAACAAAAGAAGCAAACTTTGGGGCAGCCATCTATGGTTCGGGACATCAAAACCCACAAGCTTCCCAACATTGCGGGTGTCACAGACAGTATAGCCTGCTTCTGGCTTTAGCATCACAGAAACCATCTTGGGTTCAGGCCATCAAAACACACTAGTAGCCCGACGCTGCGGGTTTCACAGACAGTATAGTCTGCTTCTGGCTTTAGCACCATAGGAACTTGTTTGGCAACTCGCCCACAGAAACACCAGACAACTTTTAAAAGTGTGTGGTGGCAGGGGTGGTTTCTTCTTTAGGTCTGAGGGGCTGCGCCCCTCTGAACTTCCTACACATTTGTAGCAAAAAATAATAAATGGATGGATTTGTTCAAAGATGCGATCGTAACTCTAAACAAATCTATGCATTTAAGTGTGGTCTGTCTGTGCCAGGCTGCCTGGCCCGCCTTGTCTTGAAGCAGGAGACAGAAGCCAGGCAGTAAATCAGCTTTCTATACTGTGACGCTCGACGCAGGGCTGACTGCTCTAAAGCCCTTCATTTCCATTGTGGTCTATGGCAAGAGCCACTATAGGCCTGTGACGCTTTTAGCGTCATGATTTTTGGGCACAAGTCTTCATCCCTGCATGAGGGCAGCTGTCTGTCACAGGCATAGATCCGATCCTTTCCCCACTCGTCAAGCAGTAGGAGTGGATGCTAGCACATGTGATTTAGTGCTGTGGCTTCGTTAAGTGTTATAATGCTAATTGTGTGTTATTTGTATTGTACTGAGACCCCTTGTCAAGCTAACCTCTCCGCTGTGACACCCCAACCCCTGGCTACAGATCGCGTACTCCTTTAGAAGTAGAGCTGCTTATTTGTTCCCTCATGAAATTGATCAAAAAGACGAGAGGAGTTCTTGTTCCCTTGTGGAATTGATCCAAATATCGGACTCAAGCGCAAAGGGAGAAATATGTGCTTACAGTAAAGGCACTTATCTGCTGTATGGCTTAAAAACTGCCCGATCATCATGCCCTTAGCATTAATGCAAAAAAATTGATTGATATGCTAAGAATGAATGATAAAATGTGTTTTGTGTGTTAGCCATTTAGTTCCTCTTATTTCACGTTTTACTTATTGTTGCATTTGCCAAGAGAGTTAGCTGTTTCATTGTGCTCTCTTTCTGTGCATTGTATTACTCTTGCATAGTACACACTTTGACTGGTGCCAGGTGTTTAAGAGGGGCTTTGATTGAGAGCTCTGGGGCTGAAGCCAAAGCAAAGTGACTGTCAGTTTGTTGTGCCTCTGCAGAGCGCACAGAACAATGGTCACGTATTTCAGTTACAATTGAAATTCAGTGTAAGCGTGTGTGAAGGGGTGCACAGAGATCAAAATCAAAAGGAAATAAAGTGCTTAAATGTGAATGAGTGCAGTGTGTTTGGGGTGGTAAAATTAGGGAGGTGCGAGGAAGTGCATTCAAGCGAGAGTGAAAGGAAGGTGCTGAAGAGGCGAGAGGAGGTTGAAAATGTGCAGATGGCTGAGATGTGAAGAGGAAAAAGGACAAACATATCTAACATAAAGCACACATTACTGAAGGCCCTACTCCTTCGCACAGCCTCGATTTTATTTAATTCACAGTCTCACAATTTCAGAATGAAACATTTCCAGTGTTAAATATTTATAGCTAATCATTGTTGTTAGTCATTTATCTTAAAGCGCTAACAACCACTGACAAAGCCAACAGTACTGACAGGTTTTAGGTGTTTGTCAGTAGTTGTGTTATGTTTCTGGATGCAATAACATCTCAGAGAGAAACCAAAATACAGGCCAGGTGGCGCACTATAGGGATCACAGAAATATATTTTGCATGTTCCGTTTTAGAGAGCCCCCAGACCTGTATGCACATATTTCGGTATGACTGATGCAACCAGCAGCTGTGCCTGCTTCCTGGTGCCTGGTTAGAGCATTTTCTTCCAATGCTGATAACGCATGCAGTGGAAGACACTGAATAAGCACACACTTTATAGGGCCTGAAGTTGTTGCAGTGTACTATACACCATTAAAGTCAAGGGTGAACATATTAATGCAGTAAGATACAGGGCAGTTTTTAATGTGTTTAATATTTCAAGACCATACATTCCCACTTGTTTATAAACATTGCTTTCTCACTAAATGTATTTCCTTGCAAATGCACCATTTGTCAATCTTTCTTCATTTTTTTCTTGGGAGGAGGACCCACCCGCCCAATGTTTGTCCATTGAGCTTGCTCGCTTCTCGTGATAGTTAAAATTCAGACCCAGACTTTTACACCCCACCACTTTCAAATGTCACAAGCTGCCACTGTGTGGTGTTGGATGTACTTTGATGATCAGTGCCAAATGGAGCATTCCCAGACTCAGCCCAAGGCTCCAACGCCTGGTGTTTAGTGAATGTACTCCAGTTTATTTTCTTTGACGTGCACTTGTTCTCTCACTTTATCAAATAAGTTCAGATTACCTATTTACTTTTCTATCTTGAATTACTAATGCAGTTTATCTCTGTTTAATATGATTCTGACAGACACATACTATTTAAATATTTATTTCAAGATGGAGGAGGTGTAAACTGACAATTTAAAATTCAGTGATGTTCATGCATTCCAAAGGGCATGCTGGAAGGCATGACACCCAATAGACTACCGTGGTAAAATGTATTTTATTAACCAATCGTGACTGTAACTGGAGCATTGCCACATTAAAGTTCAGCTGCACACATTAAAAATTGCTTTATAGATTCTTCTCAGCAAATCAGTTTTACTAGACTGGTGGCATAACATGTATTTTTTTCTTTCAAATAGCGGATGTTTATAGTCACCAATTTATAGATATTCCCTTCGGTAGGATGAAAGGCTGATCAGGTCCATCGGGATTCAAATCCGTAACTGTAGAAGTGGATGCATTAGCCCCCTGAGCTATCCTACCCAGCATTCTCGTATGGACTGCAGTACTAGTACAGAACAGTTCCAATGCTGCTTAACTGATCTGTTGTATTTTTACTGGCGCTTGACTTTTTCTCTACCAGCCTCTAGTGTGACATTGAGGATCATGTCCACTTCCTTAAGTAAGCCTTGCAACTCAGTCCCCTGTTTGGAGAATTAAGTGTACTAAGGTAGTAACTTTTTGGAGTGCAGTACTCCCTAAGGCCCCGGGAGACGATTGATAGATGGGAGTACACACCACATGTGCCACCCAGTATACAGTAACTGCCTAGGACCTATTTGAAGGCCGAACAAGATTCCTTGCTGATGCTAATCCCAACCTTAACACTGAGATCTGATGTACCTAAGTAGAGGCTTTCATACTCTCGGTGCGAGTTGCCCATGTATCGTGCTGTGAGAATGTGTGAACTGTCAATGAACCTTCTCCATCGCAATAATATATTTATATATATATATATATATATATATATATATATATATATATATATATATATATATATATACACACACACATCTTTTGAAGTATACCAATCGGTCATCGGGAGAATACATGGTAATGACAGTAAATTGTAACCAATAAACAGAGGAACTGCAGGATAACTTAAAGGAGGAAAAAAAGTATTTCGCCTGTATATTTTGATAACAAACAAACCACCAGCAAATTGCATACATTTAATACTAGTTTAATGATCTTGCGATGACGCGATTGGAGCGGAGTGTGGGGGTGGGTTGGGGCGGGTACTTTTAGCCTAGGCACTAAAACGCTAGTACCATCACTGAGGGAAAGTACACGGAATAAAGGGCCAATAAACCAGTTTCCAAGCAATGTAATGAGCAGCTGAGGGATTGTTGGAAATTAGTATGCCTGTCACATACGGGTGTGTGCTTTGTGTTATTGAACCTCTGGTGTGCCTTTTACTAGCTCGTGAATGGTAGATTGGGTAGTGCAATGTATATATAATGTATGTGGCCATGCTCTTCACATAAACAAGGCTCATTATTTGTGAGAACATTCATGGAAAGGCGTATACTTGAAGCTTCAAATGTCAAGAAGCAACTGGGTGCTTACGTTTCATGCAATTTCCTCACTAGTGATCAATGGCGCCACAGTCAGAAAGTTGTGCCATAAAGGTTACAGATACTAACACGCAAATTAGCTATCGTGAATCATTGATTATGAAAGTCAGGATGTAAAAACAAAATAGGCAATTTTTTCTGCTCATGAATAAGAAACAAAGGATCCAGATTCTGTTGCTTTTTCTCAAACTTAGTGCTGCAAACATGGAAATGTAACGTGTTCTCTGCATGTTCAGAGTACTCCCAAATACATTTGTCTTACTTCAATGTTGTCTTTCATTCCGACCTGCCATCAGTCCCGATTGAAAAGAGTCGAGTAAGGAGTGGAGGGGATGCAACCAGCAGCACGGTACTGGTGATTGCAATTTACTGCTAATGCTTGTCAGAACCCTACTGCTTATGGGCCAGTGTCATTTCTTCTTGGCTCACGCCCTCACCTTCACTTCTGATGTTGACCTCTGCCCTGCATGGGAAAGGGAGACACAAAACGTGGACGCCTCCCGTTTGGTGACTCGGGGAAGGTTTTCGAAGACACAAGCAGTGGCAAAGCCCCTTGCATATCATGGAACGCGTCGTTTTAAATGCACTGATGCTGATCCTGAGGCCGCTCATGGATATGCAGAGCAGCCTTTCACTGTTCTCATTTGCTTTTGAGGCTATTGAGTCTGATGTACTAATAGATCAGGTCACAAAATCACCTTTCACAAAATAGATATATGAAAATTACTCGGATTTTTTTTAATTTTTTTTTTTAATATGTTTATTGAGAAGTACATGTCAATATACAAACTGTGTTAAATAGAGAAACAATACATCAAATTATGGCCATATATGAAAAATATTATGAAATATTAACTTCTCAGATTTCTAAACACAAAAAAAAACATTATACATATATCAATAAATGCAATATATGAGATTATTTATAAGGCATCCAACTGTATATGTATTAAACCATATATTATAGGTTGTTAGAAGACAGTTGAGATAGTAATATCATGCAAATCCACATATATAACATTTCAAATGGAGATATTCCTGCCAATTCAACAGTGTTGAATTGGTGAACAGTAAGTCCTACTTAAAATAACAGTGTTAATGGGTGAGATGGCAATTGTCTTAATAACAGCATGACTCAAAACAATAATAAAAATGTCTTAATAAAGATAGGAGACGAAGAAGGAAAAAACATTTAAGTGTGAATATTAATAGAATATGTATTAGCTAGAAAGGGTTTCCAAATTTGGATGAAGATCCCAACATTGTCTTGCAATCTGTAAATCAGCTTTTCATATGATGCCATGTTATACATTTCAATAAGCCATTCATCATGTGTAGGACGTTGTGGTGTTCTCCAATGCCGTAATATACACATTTTTGCTACAGTGAGTGCAATAGCAATCAATCGTCTTGTATGGTTTGTTAGATTTGGGAGATCAGTAACATCATGTAATATAACTAATTTTTCTGTTAAAGGAATGGGCACATGTATAGGACCAGTATTCCGTCAAAACTGGACATCGAAATAAAATGTGTAAGATATCACAGTCCTCATGAGGACACCTCCAACAGGTAGAATGGTGTAGTAAACCTGCTGCCTTGAGTTTTTGTGGATTTGCTTTTTGTGACGTTGTGACCCGTTGTGTTTGGCTACAAGTAACAGCAGACCACCATTCCTGTGTTTCCGTTCCCAAAATTGAAACTTTCTTTTTTTGAAGAAGAAGAAACTGCCTGAGTTCCATATAGGAACCGATGAGCCTTAAAAAAATCATATTAGGATATATATATCAGGAGGATCAGACAGCATTCACAAATGGGAGTGTGGACCAGAAATAAGTTACCACCTCCGTGCAGGTGACAACTACTTGGCCAATGGTTTGTGACTCCAATTAAACTGATAGATACCATTGCAACTCTGAATTGGGGGCTTTTCATTATACATTCTTTTAGCAAATTGAAATGGGTTACAAAAACACATTTTGCAAGTCAGAAAGGCTTTTCTCATTAGCAAAATGGGTTTTGTAAGTAGAAAAAGACAATTTGTATTCAGTCTTTGTGATTTTGTGAATTGCAGGATTTGTGAGCTTCAAAATGCTTTTATCCCTATTAGCATAAATTATTGAATCTTATTGCTTACACGTCACTCTGTATGCCGGTAATACTCAGCTTATCCTTTTCTAAGGCAGAAGTAACTCAACTCACTTTTAGGAACTGGCTGGTCCATGTGATTGAGTGAATTAGGAACAGTTGCTTGAAATTCACCTCAGACAACACAGTGGAGCTGTAGCTTGGATGGGCTAAGGAGGGCTTCTCTAAGTACTGGTGGCCGAAGGAACTAGGCCCGGCACCAAAACCTTCTACTGTACTCAGAAAACCAGGGGTAAAATTGTGCAATAATCTTTTTATCCCCCAGATACTATCTGTGGCAGGGATATGTTTCTCTCTGATCTGGTTTCTAAGAAAGACCTTCTGGTTCTTCCCAGTGGAAACATGAAAAACAAATGAGCACATGACAATAACCTTGAGGATCCACTATATGAATGCTTTGCATTTAGTGCTTCCTAACTACTTGGTCATTCAACTATAGATGGTGCAGAATTCTGCAGCCAGGTTAATCGTACTGATTCCGCGTACTCAACCTGCATCATCTCAGAGAGTTATACTGACTGCTGGTACGGAAAAGGATTCTCTTCACAGCATCAGTAATAGTCCACCAAGTCTTTTACAAAACCGCCACCAAATACCTTGGCAACAGGCTTAGCCATTACCGACCTGCGCGATCTCAGATCTTCAGATGCTTTTTTACTGAAGACACTCAGGGATAGGCTAACTACTTGCAGTGGCTGATTGTTTATTTATATAGCTTCCATGTCCTAGAATGAGTGTCCTCTTTTATTGCCTCAAATGGCCAATAATAAGCAGTTAAAGTCACAATTTAAGACATGGCTATTTAATGACTAAGGTTTTGCTTGATGCCTCGCAGTCTGTTTCTAGTTCCGGGATGCCCTGTAGGGCATCTAAGCACTTTATAGGTTTGATTTGATTGAGTTTACTTTGATTGATACCTCTGGCCCATAGTTAGGAGCACTCCCTGTTTGCTTGATCACTTCTTTCTGAACTTCTACCGATCCTCTGTAGTGGAATATGGGTTATAGTGAAAAAAACTCCTAGCTGATCCCCAGGATTTGTATTTGATGCTGCTAATTTGCCACTGTCTGTACGGTTTCTGCCTCGTGGGTCAGTATAGTTAAACATCAACCCCACCTTTGTATTCCTACATGAAATGAAGCAAACTTCCTTTTCCCTCTAGACTAGCCCACAATGTGGTATTGTCTTGTTTTACGACCTTTTTATTTGATGTGTTAATTCCAGCTTTTATTGATAGCATTGATAGGCATATGTGATACCTCTTGGCCCACTTCTCAAAGACTTTCTGTGCGTAATAGTTTGTTGCTCCTGTCTTAGGTGAGAACTACTCTTCCACACCTGAATCACTAAGGGCAAGTGCACTCTAGCCAATGGCACTTGTAATACAGTGAAGAAGATATTCCCCATGTTTGGAACTAGGTATCCCATCCACCAAAATCTAAACAATGCCTAAGTATTTTTGGAGAGTAGTTATGTCTTACCTTAATCTTGATTCGCAAAGTGTTTTGGCAGAGGCGAGTATTCCTTAGACTGGAAATTGGTGAGTACATTACATAAGCTCAGAGTAAGGCTCGACTACTCCAAGAAAATGCTTTTTGACTCAAGTGTGGATATTCATATATGATTCATACCAAGATCCGGCAAAAGGTGAACTATTCATAGAAAAAACTTTGTCAACCAGACTCAGAGGGATCATACTGAAACACAATAAAGATCTTGGACACAGCAGACAGTTTTTCACACACATCAGGATAGGGCAACCAACCAAACTATCTTTCTATTGTGTTCATAGTCGTCTCTAGTTAAGGGTTGGGGGGGGGGGGGAGACACAGGATAAAAATCTTCACCACATATTACCCTCAGTTTGATCTGCCATTGGTTAGGGATCCGACCCCATTTCCCTCCCAAGACATAAGCTGCGGAACAGCTTATACTATGTAGGCCTTCATAAGAGGAATGAATGCACAGCCTACAAATAAATAATCAAATTACTAAGTAATCTTATTACAGATGTTCCCTCAGAGCATTGGGCCTTCCGATGTGTATTCAATCTCTTTCATATAAAATAACTCCGGTATTTAAAATACCACACTCGTATTATTTCAGTACCATTATAGTGCCATTTTCTATACAGTGTTTTGGAGGTAGAATAATACATTGTTTGATGAATACACTTAGTCTGCTTAAAGCAACTGACATTTGGTGATATTAAAACCCTAAAGTCTATTGTGCATTACATAAGTATGAACGGGTCCTATGGGATCCCGACTACATTTCATCCAGTATTTAATTTGAAAAGTAGAAAGATGTTTTTAAATTGAGAATAGTGCTAATCCTGGAGCAGTGTATTGAAAGCTCCTGCTTTATAAAAGATTGTGTTTGTACAGAGAAAATCTATTTGGTACCATGTTTCATGTAATCTTTTTTTGATCCTTATATGACTATAAGGAAGGCTTTATTGGAAAGGTTTTAAATGTGGTTGAGTGCAATGATGAAGCAGGTGATAATTCTTTACTGCCATTGCCTTGTTCTTCTAATAGTATAACACATAAGTGCTGTAAATCTTTTAGACGTTTCACTTTACACTTAGATGAAGTGTATGATACGGTGTGATGTGTGGTTATCAGATGGTTGACTTAGTGATTATTGTACCACCAATCAGTGATAAGATTTTCAGATGACTTTATTGCTGATATTCTTAGTCATGTTCTCATTTCTCATCAAGAAGTCAATTTAGGGCATTGGCGAGCTTTGGCGTGTGTCTACAATTTCTAGTTACATACTGTGCCCCAGACTGAGAAGGCAGTGAAATTCCAGAGAGCACTAACAAAGAGGTACAGCATTGCACGCTTCATCAGCAAGAGATGAGTTAGACTTTGTCACAGTGTTGTTGATTTTGGACAAATTCAGATGCCAGATTCTGAGCCATACACAATTGCAGGCTATGTGGTTAGGTACTCTTTTGAATAGCGCTGTTAAAATATGGACATCAGTGTTGGGCTTACATAGTGGCACTTATGTATTCTCTTCTAATCACTTATTAGCCGATGAGCGGTCGCAAGCTGTACCTGCTTGAGTCTAGCAGAGATAACAGAAGCACTGTCGGCTTAGAGAACAAAATAAACAGTTAATTTATAGTGGTCCAGCTTCCACCCAATGAGCTTCTGGCAATTTAGCATTTTAAAGAGAAAAAACGTTGACTGAAATGAGCCTCGAAGTCACAACATATTTCTCTTTGACTGTAGTGAAATGAGACTCTCTACTCCAAACCTCTTTCACTATGCGAGTTCCAAGAGTAGTGACCTGCTCATGGAAAAGGCAAGAAATGTCCTACTCTCTGCCCAAGAATTAGCTTTCAAATGATCTTAGTTTGATTTAAAGCATAGGGCCTGATTTGTAACGGACTCTTCTATATCTGGAGAAAACGTTAATGCAGGAGGAGGATAATTGGTGGAGTCTCCTCCACCATGGTCTCCCTGGGGCGGAAGGAATCCCTTTGGTGGGTTCTCCTCAGAATGTACCACTTGCTTCTTGAAATCAGCAGGAGAACCAGCCACCTGTAAGTAAGGCCCAAGTCAGTCTATAGTTCCTCTTCCCTTCATCCTAGGAAGAGATGGAAGAACCTGCTTTGTCAGTATTAATTGCCCTCTATGTGCTCACTATAGATACACCTTACATTCCATATGAGCTGTATCTGTTTTCAAAAACACATCATATTAACATCTGTAAATTAAAATTTACATAATTCATGCCTACGTCTTGCTTCATAATTTCCATTTGACTAATTCACAAACCTCTGCATGTATCACATGTGTAAATTACACCTGCTGGTCCACAAATACATTTTCAGCCTTCAGTCATGTCTGTCACGAATTTGCAAAAGTAATTGTTGTAGGTTTGAAAGGGTATACAATTGTGTATTTCTCCAACACAAGTGCGGAGAAATGGCAAATAAATGTGAGAAATATGCAGTAGTAACACCCATGCAGGGGATAGGCATTGGGCAAAACAAGAAGTTGTTAGCCTTGTAGGTTTGTGAGCGCCCACAGACTTACATTATTGGGCATTTACAAACTCCAATCAAACTACGTCCTACACTGCAAATGCTCAGAGATGTACTCCAATAAGGGGTGGAAGTAATCCTCCTTCCAAGATGGGAAGAGGAACATATCACCTCGCAGTCTGGAAGAGATGTAGGGAGAAGAGGTTTTTCTTCGGGAAACAAATGTTCTTCCCATGGAGAAAAACGTATTACAGAAGAAAAATGTGCACTTGTACATCAGGCTGCGTTTCCCTGTGCATAATCGTACACTATATAGAATTATGCAGTTGGGAAATTGAAGCCTGAGGAATATATCAAATGACATTACCGGAAGTATGCTTGGAAACAGTGCTAAATTTGTAAATTAAAACGTGCCACTGCCCAAAGCTCTCCCTTGAAACTCGGGGCTGCTGCAATTAAATGTGAGAGCAGAGACTACGGAGGTAGCGTAATCTCGGGCCACTTTAATCTGTGTACAGCCACTCCCTGCCCTTTCAGCTCACTCTGCCTTGTCCATTTGTGTTGCTTTCTTGTTTCTCTCTTCCTCCATATGTGTCTTTTGTTTTCAATAAATGCTTGAGGCGGAAAAATAAGTGCCGGCCCTCAAAAATAAGAACTAGTGCCCCGCACCGGAAACCACCGGCTCAAGTTAAGCACTGTTTGGAAACCTGCACAGGCAAAACCTTCTAAGCATAGCACTGGGAATGTTTGTGAATTCAAAAAAATCAGGGAATTCGCGCTTGCTTGTAGGAGTAGTTTTACTACTTTAAATCCACTTCTTCTGAATTGCCTGTGGTGTATTATTTCCATTTGACTGCACTATTAATGTACTTTGTTTACTTCAGACTCGCATGTCTTACTATGTATACATCTTTGTGTACTCTAAGCATTCAACACTGCATGCATGTTTTGAGTTAGGAAGGATAGATAGGTGTGATTTTGTAATTTATTTGGAAATTATTTCTGTGAACAGTAAAAATGCAATGAATTTTTCGGATCCTTTCCTTGCCTGCAAAATATTGATGACATATGATAAAATATGCAGATCTCACATTTATGTGAGTAGCAACTAAACAAAAAAAAAAGTTGTTTAAGGTAATTTATTTTATTTGCTCTCTAACTGCCCAGGGGCTTCGTCAAACCATTGGTGGCTTTAAATAAAAAGCACTGTCCCTTATTTTGAAGGCCCCAGTAAGAAACTTATTTAGAGGTTGTTTGATGGTGGGTGTCTGCCAAACAAATGGTGGATAACCCCTGCATCAACCTTGTAGTTCCGCTGTCCCGTTTAGTGGTAGCACAGCCACAGAGTTTCTTCTAGTGGAGCCTCAGTTGGCCCTGTCTGAAGAAACTCATTGACATTGCAGCCCCTTAGCAACTAGACTGCCAGGTCACCAAGCCTGTTATGGCAATCCGGCAAGAGAAAATTAACAATGGTCCTAATGCACATGAAAAAATATCCCTACGTGGCATGGTCCTCGTTTTATTTTTTACTGAAACATATTTCTACTTTGAAAGATTGTTCTAGAACAACAAAACTGAATACTGAACGAAAATAAACAACCTGTGAAACGTTTTCTGTGACTTCTGTGCACCCACGTGACTGGCAGATGTTCTGAAGGAACAAAGATCCCTTTTGAGAAGATAAGGACTTCCCTTGATCTGGTGGGCCGGCAGGCCACCCACCGCACTCTAAATGAGAGCCTGAATCTGAAACTGGACACAAACTATATTTGTGCCCGATTTCAGTGAACTGGATGCAAATCACACTCAGGGCTCGAATTTGTACCATGAAAATTTCTCAAGGAACTACCTGGAGAAATTTGCTTGGCCGAAAAAGTGAGAAAAGTTAATTACCAGTGAAAAGATGAGGAAGTTAAAACCAAGTGCAGAAATCACCTGGAAAATACCTTTACCATGCAGTATTTTAATTACCTCTGGGATGTTTTTGTGTCATAATTTACCAGTCTCCTTCAACTGAAGGACAAATACTTAATCAGAAATAGGAGAATATTCAAACTGACCAAGCCTACAGTAACACGCCTTCCGAATTTGAGTAGCACTTTTGAACTTGATTATGTCACTGATAATTTAAAATCTGTTACCCTTCCCTTATGAATCTTCACCAACATTAGTAGATTGATGGACCTGGTGGGACCTGCTGCCTGTCCTTTATGGATCTCTGATAATCTACAACCCTTAGCTAAGCCTTTGCCCTCTTGTTGTGCCCGAATTTTGAAATCCATATATAATTTACAAGTCCTAATCAGTCAGAGGTTTACTCCAGAAGTATAATCAACATTGGAATATTCCTTGTTACCCTCGATTTGAAGGTGGATATCACCAAGTTCCCTCAATTTAAATCTAAGAAATCCAGAATTCTTCTGGACTCATATTAACAATTTTTCAGCGAGGGAATCTTGATTGTGGCTAGAGTTAAAATTAACATGCCTCAATTGAATTTCAATGGTTATGAACCTGTATTTTTTGATGGATACCAACCTGACTTGAATGCCCAAATCAACCTGGGGTCTTGCTGCATCTTTTATCAAAACAAGCTGTTGTGCTTCCTTCTACATTTCTCAACTTTTCCCTACCAAGTCACTGTCACAAAGATGTTTTTATATTCCAGATTTGATTATGGCACCAAATTTTATCGTTTAATTCACTAAGAACTAATCACATTGCCTGCAAGTAGTTCCATATTGTTCAAAATGGAGTGCCCCCCTCTTGCGAAAACAGTATAGACTATATCTCACCAGGACTCAAGCCCCCACTTCAATTCAAGGAACTTTACTGCCCTCAACCTACTGTTTTGGTTAGGACACGTTACAATAGTGCTTCAGGTAGTAAGGAGAACATCACAAAATTTAGTGTAGTCTTCTCTTGGATAGAAACTTCAGAGTCCAGGCTGCTAAGTTACAGATGCTTTTCTCTCTTTACCCATTAAAGCCAGCAACATTTCAAATTAATTAGGGCTCTAAATACTTTGATGTTACTCCAGTAACTTCTATGTTGTACTTTATGGTCCAGACTCTGACAACGATCTGTTTCATACCACCAAGAAAACCCGGACATTGACACTGTAAATAAAATTAACTTAGCCTAACATAAGCCGAAAATTCTAGGGAAGACACTTTTCAGGGACTCCCAGAAACCCCATCAATGGAAACAGCCATGCTTTCTGGCAGCTAAGACAGTTCTTTATCATCTAGTTCATCAGTCCCACCCTCAGACTTCACAGTCACTGTTCAGGCCTTGATTTTTTTCACCTTTATGGCAGCCATACAAAGCAATACCAGGAGCCAATTTCAAGGCTATCCTGCATGCTGCAACCTGTTTGGGCAAAGTAGCCATAGATCTAATCATTCACTCCTATTATGAGACAACTCAACTGGCTCCCCTTTTACGCCCCCTTAATAGGAAGGTCCACTTCACAGTGCTGTGCATCACAAGCAAAGGCTTGAAAAAAGGTCTACCCAGCTATGCTAAAGACAGACCTCTCCTTACGAGAATAGAAACACTAATGAAATCTCAGCTGCTTCTAGAAAATAGACACAAAAATCTGAAATATGAAACTCAGACTCATCGTGGCAAGCACCAAGACTCTGAAAACATTTGACAGAAGGTCTCCCATCAGTCCCAGTCTTTTCTTTGGGGTAAAGCCCAAAGCCGACTTTTTAATATGTTTTTGGGAAATCGAATTTTGTCATCCTTCACTCTGTGAAACATTGTCTGTATGTACTTGTCGTTGTATTCCTTGCGTCACCTTATTCAGATCACCCTTCTCCCCGTTAAACTTGCCTGCTGCACCCTCTTGTTTTTCTTGTGTCATGTGACTGTCGCTCTATCGCCCATGTGTTTAGATTTACGTTAGACAGATACGCCTAAAAAATACACTACTGAATATTCCCGTGGATTTGGGACATCACTTAAGAGAATGATCACGGGAGAAGATGTGCGAAATTCCGTTTTCTCAACTCTAAATTGGTGCTGCCTGAAGAAGGATAATTAAAAGAAAATGGTCCATATGTTGGTGCCCAAACTTGTCCTTTTATTATCTCGCATACTGCGCCTGTTACCGTTCTTGCCAAGGACCCTCTACAGACCCACACTCCTTCATTAGCACACATGCTCAACTGTGACTAATATGCTTTTAAAATATAATTAGTAACACCCATTCATCTCAAACTGGGATTCCTGGACATAATTGCTGCCCAAAGCCAGAGTGATTTGGCTAATTATCTATTTTACGTGTAACTGACTCGCAGCTTTCAAATTAATTGGAAAAGATCAATTACTTGTTAGCTTAGCTTTCTCACTCAATCTAATGAAACATTGGTGAGTGTTCCTTCCAGGCAGTACTGATTAAGACATTACCCACTGCATCTGCTATGTGTTGCCTCTATTAAGTGGCACACTGAAAAGTACACTTGCACTAAGGAATGAATATTTAGGGTACAAATGAAATTAGGCTAGAAACCTGCTGCCAATCAAACATTTGGAGAAGCAGGCCCACATACAATAATGTGGTTTTTATCTGATTTGATTTTGCACATAAAATTATACAATTTATATTCACATATTTTCCATTTTTGAAAGCAGTATCAAGCACAGGTGTGCATGCATACAGCTATTAGTGGTGCAGTGGCACCGGGGCCCGGCAGTGGCAGGCTTTCATGCACTGTCTGCAGTAATCTAATGACCCGCGTGCTCAGATTTATTTTCTTTCGTGAGTGCCTGCCTGTGTCTGGCTCCGTTTTCTCTTCTTCATGCATTTGGGGGTGTCACGATCAGGGGGAGTGTGGCACCAGTGTCGTCTGCAAAGCAGCAGGTATTAAGATGCTGTCTCTATTCACAGGTGAGCTGCTGCTCGTCATGGTCTAAAATCGGAAATATGTTTCCGTTGGGTTACTCCAATTCTTGCAGCAGATTTGTGACTCTTTAACCATTCCCCTGGGATCACGGAATACTCACAGAAATTTACACTCGGTCACGAAAGTCTAGTAGTTCTCCGCTGCGTAAAATGTAGTTTTTAGTTTTTTCCCCCAGTCTTAAAACTAGCATGCGGCAAATGTACATTGCCACATGTGACTTTTTTTGTGTCCATGAGGTTAATATTTTCCCTGTGTAGAAATTTGTTTCCATAATCCTCCTCATTATGTGTTTTATATTTATTTATTAGGATTTATAAAGTGCAACATTTACTCAGATTGGGTATTGCTGCATTATAAGTAATCCTCCAAGTGTATTGTCACAAAGACCAAAGAGCACAGCCCAAGGTAGTGATGCCTGTGCAGTGGCAGGAAACCACCACTTTTGAAGCAGTTTTTCAAACTTGAGCAAATGGGACTCCCATCTGTTATGGAGGGAGACTGCTGGCAGAGTGTTCCACTGGGAGGCAGCCGAGCTGGAAAAAGCCTTCCCTTCTTTTGGCTTTACGATGGATCTCATGAACCACTAACAGATTTTGTATAGCAAAAATGGGCAAACTTCCTCTCTGTGATTACACTGTATCCATAATTTTGGGTTTCGCCTGAGACAGTGCTTGAGCTGTGGTTTGGAAGACATTTTGTTTACTTACCAGAGGGCTTAAAGCCCACCCATTCATTGGCTTCATAATCACTCTAATTTCCTTGCTTCACTTTGTTCACGGCATGCCAGATTCACTTTTTTTTCTCCATGTTTGCCCCTCCTCAAAGCATGGCCAAAGTACTGCTTGCACTTCTACTGCTTGCACTTTTTGAGCTACTTATTTCTTTGTGGTAGCTCTCCATAAGAGTGCATGTGTTTACAGGCAGTCATTCCTTGCCAACTCCCAACCTCCCGTCCCTCACCATGTTGTTGCTTGTTCTCTCCCAACATCTCTGTGCTGCTGCTTGCACCCTCCCACATTGTTGCTTTCCCCCTCTCGTCCTGCCTGAAAAAAACATAGGATTTGTCAGTGTTTTTTAGCCATGTTGTACAGCAGCGTGGCTGAAAGTAAAAAATAACAAAAAAAACAAACATGTTCTGCCTTGGCACTGCATTCCTTGAAATGTGGAACATTTGGTCATGCGATGACGGGGGTAACAGTAAAATTGTTGTGAGGGGTGGTGGCGATTGGCAGTCACTGTACTAAGTTGCTGCTAAAAGTAATAAGAGAACTTAGCTCCAGTGGCGGCTCCCTCTTTATTTCACTGTTGTCAAATGAAAGTGGTAACCTGCAGTGTTCCCCTACTGTTGCTACCGCTAGCCTCCGAGAATGCACATTGTCAGTGTACGCTGGTTTATTGAACCACTCTACTTGCTTCATTTTGTTTTCAGCCTTTACATTATTTTCTCAAGGCTTGCTGGGTGATGGAGTGATTGATCTTGACAATTGTGGGGCAGGTTAGTGGTGTTCTGCCTTCCCAGACAGTAGTGGTGGCAGTGGTGTTTGTGATGATGTGGCACAACGTGTCATACCCACTTCCATCTTCAAAGCAGGCTACCCTTGTGACTGTTCCTTGCAGCCTTGCCTGTCCACCATATTAGCGGCAGGCATCACACAGCCATTTTTGAGTCCGCCAACTCTTTTGGGACATTGTATGGTTCTTACTTAGACACCATATTTGAATCAAGTGTTTTGTTTTCAGTGCAACTAGAATTTTTTTTCTGTGTTATTTGTATTGCACATTTCCCTTCAGTTTTTCATTCAACTGTACTTTGGTAGGGAAGAGGTATCCCCCCCTCATCTGTTCCTATTTACTCTGGGAAAATCTCCTTTTGAAGGGTCAAGATGTAAAGAGACTCTTGAAGCCTATCTTGACACTATACATGGAGACACTTTTATGTATAAACAGTAAAAAATGTTGTTGTTAGTCCATAATTAAGGTCCAGAGGGCAGGGCAATCTCGAAAACGATACCCATTTTAGAGGTGAGTGTCACCAGTACTCACCAAGAGGAAGCTGGAGAACTCATTTATGTAGAGGATGAGTATACTGCTGTGCTGGAGGTGCTGGGCAAAATGTTTTCTCCATGTAGACATGTGATATAAGAAAGGTACAAGCTCTTACAAAGGTCTCAACAGTTTGGGTAATCTGTTGATGACTTTGTATGTGCCTTAAGAAAACTGGCTATCACGTATAACTATCTCGACATGCACAATGAGATTATCCATGGTCAATTAATTGAAAAAAAAATCCAACAGGAAAATTCAAGAGCGTTTACTTTTGACTGACAGTCTTGATTTGGAAACAGCAGTAGGCTTTGCTAGAGCCATAGAGAATCCTGATGCTTGCTTTCAGGAGATGTTATCCCCCAAAAGTTGAAACCGAATGATCAACATGATGTTGCTTGGAAGAAAAAGTTTAGGTGTTTTAGGTGTGGCAGCAAAACTCATGCAGCATGAGTGAAAAATGTGCCCGGTCCTATCTCAAGTATGCTTCAAGGGTAATAAAAAGGAAACTTTGCTGGGGTGCGCCCGATGTCTCAAGGATGGAAGTTGTAAGAGTGCTGAAGTGATGAGGATAATAATGATATGGTACTTATGCTCAGTTTAACTGGTGGTAATTCACAGGAACAAGTTGTGAATAAACTGAATAACGATGAGCAGTGTAAGCAAGTCACAGGTCATGTTAGGAGGAAACCTCCTAACTGTACTATCTGTCTTAATGACACCATCATTCCAGTTATGGCAGATTCAGGGTTACCATTCACTGTAATTGGTTTGGAAAAGCCTAAAAGAATTCAGCCTATTTCTCTAAAACCTTCAAATGTTAAGATTTTTGCTTATGGTGGGACAAAGGGTGAGTTTGAGGCACACAGTGAGTTTGGGAATAAGGCTACTAGGTCTGTAGTTTATGAAGCCAAATACAGATCCAATCTCTTGGGGTGGGATGATTAGGGTGAATTGGACATAATTCTGGAGCCTAACCATCCTGATCGTGTTATATCCAAGTTTTGTTTGTTCATTTCTAAGTGCGACGGGTACATGAGTGTGTCATCCACTAATTGGTGGGTACAATAATTCCCTGAAGTTTTTCAGCTAAATGAGGAAAACTGGTTTGCAACACAATTGTGCTCAAAGATGGGGCAAACCTGTAGTCCATAAGGTCTAGTGTATTGTACTTCGAAGATGACATCTTGGTGTTTGGGAATAATCTGGCTGAGCATGATGAACCATTCAGTGAAATATTGTCTAGATTGATAAATAGAGGACTTACATTGCATTTTCACAAGTTCAAGTTTGAGGCAAATGGGGTTGGTGCATTAGGTTATCATATAAGTGCTAAAGGAGTGAATCCAAAATGAGGATTTTGAAAGCTATTGTGGATGCTCCGTCTCCAGAAAATAAGGAGCAATTGAAGTCCTATCTAAGTCTGATTGAATACTACTGGAATATTTTCCTCATTTTGCTCAGAAGGCAGCGCCCCTTAGAAATGTGCTAAAAGAAAAGATGTGCTTATGTCTTGAGTGCCGAATGACAGAATGCGGTTGAGATGATCAAGAGAGAGAGTTCCCTGAGCCAACTCCCCCTCGCTGCATGTGTGTTCAGCAGGTCTCCCTACCTTGCTGCTCCTTTTTGCTCAGCTGCCCCCGCATATCAGCCATATAGTATTGTTTTACCAACTTGTCCTTTTATAATCTTGCCTTCACTGTTGTTATTCATTATTCTTTTCTCCTTTTACTGTCTCGTATTCATTATTCATTTGACCTTTTAATCATTCCCTTTTGTATTCATATTGTGTAACTTTAGTCAATTAGTATTTAGCTGTACTGCATTGTTTTGTTTTCTGAGTCGGCCTGCCAGTTGCTCTTTTTCCATCCGTCCTTCCGCTTTCCACCACCCACCATCCCTCCCAGGGACCATTTAATGGAGGCCCAGTGTGGTTGTGCAGCGGATGTGCAGAGTGGACATGTCACTGGTGCGCCAAAAGCAAGCTCGTCTAAGCCTGCCATTGCCTAGACCGCAGCCTGCGCCATGAACCCTGTCCCTCATGCTGCACACAGATACTCTGCTGCATAACTCCAAGCACTGGACCCTGACTGCACAACAACAACTTCCGCTGCACTTCTCCACGATCAACAGGTGGACCTTTTACCTTCTGGCACTGTCTCTTCTCCTGCAACACTGGAGCACTTGCATGCACAACAAACCATGCCGACCACGCCAATTAAGACTGCTTCGGAAGAACTCTTCTGCCTCCTACTCAGGGCACAATCACTATGTAAGCATGCCACTGAGATCCAGGATGCCATCACCCCCTGATGTTGTCTTCCTCACTGAGACCTGCCTCAATCCCGCATCTGCTCCTGACATCGCCTCAGCAATACCAGACGGCTACAAGATAGCACACCGGGCCCACATGAACAATCATGGAGGTGGAATCACCACCATCCACAAAGATACCATCTACTGCTCCACTTCCTCAGACCATACCATCTCAATTATGGAGCACCTCCTTACCAACTACAAATCAATGGTAAAACCACCACCAGAGGCACCCTCGCCTACAGACCTGCAGGACCATGCCCCAGAATTCATCACCCCACTTGCATTGACTCCAAACCCTACATCTTCCTTGGAGATTTTCACTTTGATGACCTCAACGACACCGACAGTGCCAACCTCCTCAAAACATGAGCTTCAGCCTCACCCCACTAGTCACCGACCACACACTATGCAGGACACATGCTCAAGCTCATTTTCATAGCCCGTGACAGAATCAAGTACAACTAGGTCAGTGAGCTCACCAGGACAGACCATGCCATCTTCAACTTCATCATCACAGGATCCCCTGGCACCACCACCAAGCCCCCAGCACTGTACCTGGAACAAAGTATCAGAGAGCCGGTGGAATGATGCCCTTGACACCTCCCACCCTGACACTGCAACCAACCTAGAACAGGCTGTCAAGAACTTTTCTGCCTTGATCACCGATTGCGCTGACTGTCTCTTCCCCCGTCAAGCCCACCAAACTCAAGGGACCCACCAAACAGGCCAGTTGGTACACCAGAGAACTGAGAACCACGAAATGCAAGTGCAAGTGACTAGAAAGTAAATGGCGCACTTGGAAGGAGCCCACTGACTGAACCACCTTCATGTAATCCCTCAGTTAATACTACCAACTACTGAAAGAGATGAAGAGGAGCACCCTAGCTGACCTCATCGAAGCCAGTTCTAACCACAGCAAAGAACTTTTTAACCTCATCAGATTTCTCCGACCCCACAGCCCCCGAAAACGTCACCACCCTGTCTCAGAAACTGTGCAACACCCTGGCAGACTTCTTGCAGTACATGATCTCTCCACCATCTACAAAAACTTTGAACCCCAAAACACTGCAGCCGACACCATCAGCCTCCTCACTCCTGGAAATACAAACCCTGAAGCTATCTCCGACCATCTGCTCACCGCCTAGGGACCAGCTCACCACACAAAATGCCACAGCCATCAAGAACCCCATCTGCTCAGGAGCCCCTACGGACCCCTGTCCCCACCACATATTCAACCTTGGGAGCAAGATGATCAGCAGCTAGTTCATTGCCATCATCAACTCATCCATAACCACTGCCACCTTCTCTAAAGTATGGAAACACGCAGAAGTCAAACCGCTTCTTAGAAAACCTTCCACGGATGCCAGCAAACTCAAAAACCACCGGCCCATCTCTCTGCTTTCCTTTCCCACCAAAGGCCATCAACTGCCAACTCAGAGCACCTGGAGATCAACAATCTTCTGGACCCCGCCCAATCTGGATTTTGCACCAACCACAGCTCCAAAACTGTCCTGATCATTGCCAATAATGACTTCAGAAACCCCCTCTACCGGGGTGAAACAGTAGCCCTGAGCCTGCTCGACCTCTCAGAAGCATTTGACACTGTATCCCACCACACACTTATCAAGAGGCTTCATCACATCAGAATCCAAGGAAACCTTCTCAAATTGATTGCATCTATCCTCATCAGAAAAACCCAGAGAATCCGCCTACACCTTTCACCTCGGAACCCAAAAACCTCATCTGTGGTATCCCTCAAGGTTTGTTCAACAATCAATCAATCAATCAATTAAAAAAATGTGTAGAGCACGCTTCTCACCCGTGAGGGTCTCTAGGTGCTCGGGGGGTAAGGGGGGAAATCAAAAAAGGGGGGGGGGGGCAGGGAGGGTCACTGATCAAACAACCATGTCTTGAGGTTTTTTCTGAAGAGCAGGAGGTCTTTGGTTTTGCGAAGGTTGGTGGGGAGGGAGTTCCAGGTTTTGGGTGCGAGGTAGGAGAAGGACCTGCCTCCTGTGGGGTGGTGCGTTGGATGCGGGGGACTGTGGCAAGGGCGAGGTCGGCAGATCGGAGGTTGCGTGTGGGAGTGTGGAAGTTCACTCTTTTGTTGAGGTAGGTTGGGCCGGTGTTGTGGAAGGATTTGTGTGCGTGGATGAGGATCTTGAAAGTGATTCTCTTGTCTATGGGGATCCAGTGAAGGGATTTGAGATGCGGTGAGATTCGTTCGTGGCAGGGGAGGCAAAGGACGAGGCGTGCGGCTGTGTTCTGAATTCTCTGGAGTTTGCGTTTGAGTGTGGTGCCGGCGTAGAGGGTGTTCCCGTAGTCCAGTCTGCTGCTGATGAGTGCGTAGGTGACTGTCTTCCTGGTCTCTGGGGGAATCCATTTGAAGGATTTTTTTTAGAGTCTGTAGTGTGTGGAAGCAGGAGGAGGTTAGAGCATTGATTTGCTGTGTTATGGAGAGGGAGGGGTCCAGGATGATGCCGAGGTTGCGTGCGTGGTTTGCGTGGGTGGGTGCTGGATCTAGGGCGGTGGGCCACCAGGAGTCGTCCCATGTGGTTTTGTTGGGGACAAAGATAATGATCTCGGTTTTGTTGGAGTTGAGCTTGAGGTGGTTAGTGGTCATCCAGTAGGCTGTGTCATGGAGTCGGCATGTAGGTTGGTTTTGGCGGTGGTGGGGTTGCGGGTGAGGGAGAGGATGAGTTGGGTGTCATCTGCATAGGAGAGGATAGCGATTCTGTGTGCTCGGAGGATGTTGGCTAGGGGGATCATGTAGATGTTGGAGAGTGTGGGGCTGAGGGAGGACCCCTGGGGGACTCCGCAGGTGATCTTGGTAGTGTTGGAGTGGAAGGGCGCACGGCGGACTCTATGGGTCCAGTCGGTGAGGAAGGAGGTGAGCCAGTCTAAGGCTTCGTGTCGAATTCCTATGTTATGGAGGCGTGTGCGTAGTGTGTGGTGGCAGAAGCTGTCAAAGGCTGCAGAGATGTCTAGGAGGATGAGTGCGACGGTCTCGTCTTTGTTGACTTTGGTCCTTATGTCGTAAGTGCATGCGATGAGGGCGGTCTCCGTGCTGTGGTTCTTGCGGAACCCGGATTGTGAGGGTTCAATTGTGTTTGTTTTGAGGAAGTGGGATAGGTGGGCGTTGACTAGTTTCTCGGCAACCTTGGCGGGGAAAGGGAGGAGGGAGATGGGGCGGTAGTTGGAGGGGATCTCCGGGTCGGCTTGGGGTTCTTTGAGGAGATCAGTGATTTCCGCGTCCTTCCAGGGGCCTGGGTAGGTGGGGGAGTCGAAGGAGGAGTTGATTATGTTGCAGAGTATGGGGGCGATCGTTGGGCTGGCTTTGTTATAGATGCGATGTGGCCAGGGGTGGGAGCGGATGGAGTTCATGTTTTTTTCGGTTTCTTTGTGTGTGGTGGGGGTCCAGGTGGAGAGTATGGTGGGGAGGGGGTCAGGAGTGGGGGTTGGGTTGGGTGAGTGAGGGGTGTGTGTGGTATGAAACTGTTGTGGATGTCCAGGATTTTGTGGAGGAAGTGGTTGGAAAGGGTGTTGCATAGGGGGTGTGTGTGTGAGGGGTCTATGTTGCTGGCTTTGGGTTTGGCAAGTTCATTAATGATGAAGAGTTCTTTCCACACCCCTACACTGTTCAACATCTACATGATCCCCCCCCCCCCCCCCTTGCCAACATCATCAAAACCCATGGAATGAACATCATATCCAATGCAGACAACACAAAGCTCATCCTCTCACTGCCGGAAGACCCCCTCCACCACAAAAGCCAATATCCATAGGTGCATGATGGACATCTCCAACTGGATGAAAAACGACTGCCTAAAGTTCAGCACAGACAAAACAGAAGTGCTGATGTTCGGGAACAACACCTCCCCATGGAACCACTCAAGGTTGCCCTAATGAAGTAGGATCAGCAACGGTTCAGACAGACCACGCTCGCAACCTTGGCATCATCCTGACAGCAAGCTCACCATGAAAAACCAGATCAACTCAGTCTCTATTGCCTGCTTCCTCACTGTCTGCATGTTACGTAAGATCTTCAAATGGCTCACAGTCAACACCAGATGAACCATCACTGAAGTCTTAGTCACCAGCCGGCTGGACTATGGCAATGCTCTTTACATAGGAATCACCACGTACCTCCTGGAGAGTTTACAGACCATACAGAATTCAACCGCCAGATTCATCCTTGACTTCCTCAAACTGGCCAACACCAGCCCCCACCTCAATAAGCTCTCCATTCAGAGCAGGTGTCAATTTAAGATGCAGATCCACACTTACAAGGCCCTTCATAGGCAAGGACCAGCATATATCAACCACTGCCTGAACTTCTACCAGCCTTCCAGACACCTGTGCTCCACTTCCCTCTCTCTCTCTCTCTCTCACACACACCACTTCATCCTCCGAAACAACAGTGGAGGACGCTCCTTCTGCTACTTTGCAGCAAAATCTTGGAATGACCTTCTACAAACCTCATCCTCTCTCCTGAAATTCAGGAACAGTTCAACCCTCATGATGCTTATGTAATTGTCACCGATGCCAGCAATAACGGCCTTGGTGCGGTGCTTTTGCAAAGAAGAGGTGGCATTGGGAGGAGGTAATTGCATATGCATCCAGAGCATCAAAAGGTTCAGAACTGATGTGCTTTACCATTGAGAAGGAGGCTATTGCACTGTGGTGGGCTGTGCCAGTTTTGAGAACATTTGTGTGGGAAGTTCCAATTGTGTACTGGACAGACCATAAGCCACTGGTTGATTTGTTTAGCACCAAAGGAGGAGGGAAAGAGGACCTTCAGAGCAGCTAAGTGGCAGTACTGCTTGCAAGAGTATAATTGTCTTGTTGAATATGTACCTGGAAAATGGAAGGCAGTGGCTGATTATTTATGCAGAATGCCACTAGCCAATAATTGGGAAGATGCAAGTGAGGATAAATTTGTGGTGTGTGAGACTAGGCAGATATTGGTGTTGCCTGATGGAGCCATCTCCAAAGAGAGACACATTTGAGAAGAATACTGTATTATCTCAGGTCAAACGTTTGGTGGAGTGTTGTTGCCCGAATGTAAGGATTGTGAGTTCAGAATCTGTTCCTTATGTACATGTGGCTATAGATTTAACTTGTGTGAAAGGTCTGGTGCGCAGGATCGAATAATTAATCGTACTCTCAGTTTGAGGAATAAGATTCTTGTTTTGGCACGTGAAGGACGTTTGGGAATTCGGACCTTGAAGCAGAGAGTAAGCGAGGATTTTTGGTGGACATGGGTTGATAAAGCTGTTGAATGTTTTGTACGTGATTGTGAGAGTTTTATTATAAGTGACAAGACCCAAGTTACCAATCTATTGCAGGTAACTCTAATAGGGACATATATGGTACCGTGGTCCAAGTTAGTTTGAGATATTTCTAATTGAATTAAGATCAATGGGGAAGTTCCTAAGTATGCTTTGGTTTTCTTGCTCTACATGTTTAAGTAGCTGGAGGTCACATTTGTGAATAATGTTGATACTCATGCTCTGGTGCAGTTATTACAGATTTTTAAATCAGTAAGATTATCCTAAAAAAATATTGTGATGTTTAATAGTTCACAATTGATTTTGGGTGAATTTATTATAATTTGTTTTAGCAAGTATGGCTTGAATCACACAAGTACCTCGTTATACAATTCTAAAAGTAAAGAGCTGGTGGAACAATTCAATCATATAATGAAGGATCAGTTGCAATTGACGTTAATCAATAATCTGGATGGGAAACATTCGGTGAGGGGGCAGGTCCCTGGTTTCTCCAAAACAAAATGATATTGGATTGGTCACTAAATTGTTGATGCTTAACATTTGGTTAAGGTCGAGGATGCCAGGGCTAAGGTTCAAGCTGTTTATATGAACAAGAAGGGTTGTAAGAGAGAGGTTCATGTCAAAGAGGGGTGTTGGGTAAGGATAAGGTAGTCTGGCCATGTTGTGAAAGGTCAGTTGAGGTATTCCCAAAATTCCCAGGTAGTCCAAATGTTGCCTCATGGTATGTGCACGAGTGAGGGGTGTGTGGAATGATGAGTGGTGGTGATTCCCAAGGATAAGGTAGAGTGGGTTTGAAGTCTCTTGAGATGCATTGGTGGTGCGGGAAGTAGTGAGTTTTTACGACCTACTCCATCATTTTTCTCAAAGCATGTACCTGATCACTTTAAGAATTTTGTAATGGTTTAAATTCCCTCCTGGGGATTCTTTCAGTCTTATAAATTGGAATGTGTCCTCTTATTTGTTTCACTGTATTTATTTAGTCAATTTGGATTTATATGTTCCACTTGTTAAGAGTTTAAGTTTACAGCCTATTTCACTGTTTTAGAATTATCTTTTGTTAACTTGTGTTTTATTTTTCTCATTAATGTATTCCCATTGTTAAAGGGGTGGGTTATAGTGTGCCTTGGCACTATGTTCCGTGGAATGTGTAACATATGGGGGTTCAATGATTGGGGTAACTGTAAAAGGGTTGCGACAGGTGCTGGCAGTTGGTGGTCACTGTACAAAGTTGCTGCTCAAAGAAATAGAGGAATTTGCCTACATGCAGCGTCTCCCTCTAAATTTCAAAGCACTATGAAGCGGCCAGCGCTGACTACATCATAGCGCTTTATTTATTGCATGGTGTCATTTATATGCCTCATCTTGAAACCAGATTAGCCTAAAATAAAAAAGTCTACAGATTCTGAGCAGGGGTGGCTCCTTGGCTATCACAAAGGAGTGTCACCCCAATAGCTGTGCCAGACTATCATCAGTGCAGGCAGGGGCGGGGCTGGGCCACGGGAAGGGGAAGGAGGGACAAGTGTACCCAATTGCACATGTGTGTTTGGCCGGCCGTTCAAGCAGACCAAGAAGCTGCTCACATGGAAGCAGGAATGGCACACAATGAATCAGCACTGACAATGAAAAGCAAGCACAAGCATAAATGAGAAGCACATAAGTCGACATCTTCAATGAAGACAAAACTATGATTCTGATGTGGATTTTCCTTTTCCCTTGACGATAAATGTCCAGCTGTAGGACAGGTTTGCAAAGGTTGTGGAAAGGAGAACTATTTCATAAATGTGTGCTGAGCCAAATAAAACTCAACTGCATAAAGACAGCAAGAGAAAATGGCCACAAGAACATTCCAGAAGCATTTGCGCCACGCCTCTAAAATTGAATAGCAACTTGTGCTACGACAAGTAGAAATCAGGCAAAATCAACAGTTATCGAGCTCACTGTACAAGGGCTCTTCAACGTCACCATTAAGTACCTGTGAAGAAAATGAATCTGCACTGATATGCACCAAAAGACAATGTGCATATGTGGGGTTGCTACCTGTAAAGAAGATCACAATTAAAAGTAAGTTCACCAAACAGAGCGATAGACGTCATTTGGACATTGTCCCAAAATCAAGTTGAAAGTGAACCATCATCCAATAATTTTCATCATAGACAGTAGTACATTAATTAACATCATGTCAGTAGAAAAGTTTAACAGCCTGTCCCCTGTGCCTAATCTCTCTCCATTAGGCACAAAGGTATATACTTAGGGTGCTTCTGAGCCATTGCAAAGTCAAGGGTCATTCTTAGCGATAATGTGAAACAAAAAGAATTGGTGCAAGGCACCATTCATGTTCTATAAGGGACTACGTCAACTGTCTGATTTCTCAGTTTTGTTACTGCTACCGACATGGGACTGATATCCCTCAACTACAACCTCTGTATTCAGTTGGAGATTACAAACAGATTCCTGTAGTTGTTCCATGGCCTGTGAAAACTTAAGAAAAGGAAAGTATAGCTTCATGTAAATGAAGACATTTGCCCCTTTGCTCAGTGACACTGCAGAGTTGCATTCCGCCTACAACAATCTGTATAGAAAGAGTTGGAAGCCCTCTTAAAACATGACATCATTAAATGCTCCACATCATGGGTTTCACCCATAGTAGTAGTACTGAAAAAAGACTACATGGAAGGGGTGCGCATTTGTGTTGAAATGCGCCAGGCAAGCACAGCAATTGAGAGGGAGAGACATCCTGGTCCACACAAAGCAGACATGATCATGCAAGTGAACTGAGCCAAAGTGTTCTTCCGCCTTGAACCAATTAAAGGATACCATCAACTTGAGTTGGAGTAGAACTGAAGGTACATTACTACCTATTCAACTCACGTTGGTTTGTTCAGATATAAGAGACTGAGTTTTGGAGTGATCTGCTGCTGCTGAGATATTTCAGCATGTTATTCACTGAGTGATCCAACCTGTTATGCAGAAGTTCAGTTACAGTGATGACATACTGGTTTTTGGGAGAACACAAAGCCCATACCCAAGTGTGCCAGCTACTTGCGGATGCAGGTCTCACTCTGAATGCTGCAAAGTGTGAATTTCACAAAACCAAACTCAATTTTTGTAGGCACATATTCTCTGCTGGAGGAATTACTCCAGATCCAGACAAGGTGAACACATTATTATCCACTTGCCCTACCCCCCAAGATGTCACAATGCTGCGATCCTTTGTAGGCATGGCCAGTTACAGCTCAAGACACACCTGCAATTTTGCTACAGTGAGTGCCCTATTCGGAGACTTGACAAAGCAAAATGTACTGTTCAAGGACATTAAAAATTTGATTGAGAATGCAACAGAAATGACCACAAGTTATGTACTGAAATAATGGTTAATGCAAGCCTAGTAGGGCTAGGGGTGCCTCTTGCTCAACACAGTGGCCATCCAGATGCTCAGAGACACAGCATAGCCTATGACAGTCAAAGCTTATCTGACAGAGAACATGCTTACTTTCAGCCTGAGAGGGAGAGTCTGGCTGTGGTGTGGGCTGCGAACATTTTCATGTATTCCTCTACGGAAAATGATTCACTGCCATCACGGATCACCAGGTGTTGCTTACAATTTTTGAAAACCCAAAGACTAAGAGGCCCCTTTGCGTTGAGAGGGCAAGTTACGACTACAAGAATGACTATGAGATTGTGCACAAAGCAGGGAAGGATCAAAACCCAGCAGATTACTTGTCACAGTTCAACATCCAAGACATGAGGCATATCACAACTTTGTGAACTCCAGCATACCAGTGGCTCTGTCTGTGGAACAAATCTTTGCTCCCACCAATACAGATACAGACATGAACATAATCAAATAACTGATTACCACACAATCCTGAAGGAGACAGTCTCAGCCCTTATCCGATGATGTTGAATCCCAAAAGTTCAAAAATGTACCAGATGAATTAGCAGTCACCCAAGAAGGCGTTATGCCATGAGGCTCAAGAATTGTCATACCCGGAAGCCTCAGACAGAGGGTCATTGAGCTGACCCATGAAAGACACCATGATGATGTAGTCACCAAACGAGCACTAAAAGATTGAGTGTGGATCCTTTTGCTAGATGAGTGAGTCGAGAAAGAGCTGAAGGTATGCCACATTTGTAATTGTTCCCCAAAGTGATGTAACACCCAGTGACAATGTCTGATTTTCCTTCCCATGCCTGGGAGAGAGTTGCAGTTTACTTTTTTGGGCCTTTAGGAAATGGACACCATCTAATGGTAATCATAGACGAATATTCAAGTTTACCTTTGGAGGGAGACGTATCCTTGACAATCCATGACAAAGTCATAGAACGGTTTGATGATATCTTTGCAATGTGGGGCATCCCGAAAATCCTCACACCTGATAATGGCCCACCCTTTAACAGCAAAGAGTTCAATAAATTTCTCATCCCGCTCAACATCAAACACCATAAGAGTACGCCCCTCTGGCCTCAAGACAATGGCTCAACAATTCATGGGCACCCTCAAGAGAGTCATTCAACATGGGTCATTCAGCGCATCCGTGGAGGAAATTGATTCAAACCAAGCCGAGTGTCAGACCCTTCAGGCCTATCAATCAACTCCTGACTCCACAACTGATGAGAGTCCAGCCACCTTGCTATTTGGGTGAGTGATCAGAACAAGACTACCTCAGTGGACCATGGATCGATCAATGAATACTGATAAGATTTGAAACACCGATGCAGCACAGAAAACAAAAATTAAAACATGCTCCGATCAGGATCGTCATGCCCCAGAGACCGTGTTTGACAAAGGAGACTGGGTATTGGATAAGCAGAAATACAGATGAGAAACAGACACTCCTTTTGCTGCTGATCCTCTACAGGTTGTGGCATGCAAAGGACATATGGGGACAGTACTCCCTCCTCCTGGCCAGTCCATCACATGGACACATCACATTTCAAACACCTACTACAACACTTGTCGAGTCCTGAAACTGTACGTGAAGCGACCCAGCCATCAGGTCCATCGCAAGAACATGAACTTATGGCACTGTTGCCCGATCAGGGTGGACCTCATTCATCTTGAATCACCCGAGCCGGTAGACAAGAGAGAGAGCCTCACCAACTTAGCAAGGAAATTTGATTTTGGTAATGTGAGGCACCTTTTTTTTTTTTTAAAGAAGGGGTAGTTGTAGCATCTTGATGTTGAGAGAGATCGAGTTATTAATAAATTAGTGGCATAGAAGTAGCATATGGCAGCTAATAAATTTGTAGTTTTAAAAGGGCTGATAGAAAAAAGAACATAGAAATTAAAACGTTTACAGTTTAAATTGTGGTGGACATTTGTGCCTACATTTCATATTTCTGACACCATATTTAGCATGAAAATATTTTAAGTGTGTGAATTAACAATGAATATTAACATGAATATTAATATTTATGTGTAGAAACAGTAGAAATAAAATGTACTTTGAGTACATAAATTGATTTTATTATGAATTATGTGTTCAGAAAATAAATACACGTTTAAAATGTCTTTGACATAACATGAATAATGTCTTCAAATAATTTGTTTTGCGTATTTGATTTGAATCAAAGTTATGCTATAGTTTTCTTATTGTATTAAAAGTATTAATGTGCACTAGGCTTTCTTACTATGACTAGGCCTGGATGTGCATTTTGCAAGCAGCAATGGACAATTATTTGTTTGTCCACTTCAATCTGAATGTTTTCTCTAGCCAGGAAATGTAATGTCAAATGTTCTATTGTTTTCCAGGAGAAGAGCATGTTTAAAGTTTAGCTAATGTAAAAAAAAAAAAAAAACAATTATAGCTGCTGAGTTGCACAGGAAGATTAATGAAGCTTATGTGAAAGAATGTTAATTTATTGTGTGTCCTGGGAAAGGAACTGTTAGTTTCAAATAATTAGAAAAGTATATTATTTTAATGGAACCATATGAAGTCATAGTAAGGAACAATAGACATTTGCTGAGAACATTTGTGAATGTAACAGAAGTTGGTGGTGCCATCTACAGTGATTGGATGCTGAAATCAATGCCCAGCGTGTGCCCACCTAAAAGACCAATTGAATGGATTTTGCATAATTTAATTAGTGAAGAACTTTGGAACAGAAGTCAGTTCCTCTCTGAACCTTCTTGATGTCAGTCCACTCTTGTCTTGAAGCTGTCAACAACTCTGTCCTAAGTCTGCTATCTCACATCTCTACTCTGAGTTTCCTGATGAGTTTCCTTGTCATAGCCTTTTCTGCCCTATTCTGTTATGTGGTTCAGTACCAATAAGGCCAACTGACTCTGAACTGCTGATCTGTCCTATGTGCAGCTTGTGTTCTGCACTGTCCTGATGCTGCTGTCAACCGACGCTGGAAGATAGTGAACGCTCTGTTCGATGAATCATCGATGTCTGCTGTCCCATGAGGAGAGGTATAATTAAATGTGGTTTCTTGTTTTCCCTTTCGGTTAGTAACTTACACCAGCATATTTTTATAGTAAGTTACTCTAGTTAGATGTTTTCTAAATTATTTTTGTCTTCTTTTACTTTTGCTTTTGCCTGCATGTGTTAGCCCATTCCAACACATGCAAATCTCAACTCTGGTTAGTATTAGGAATGACCCAGCTCTGAGAAGTATTGTTAATACTGTATTCCGAAGATTTACTGATGTCACCATCATCAGCTTTGAAATCTGATAATACGGTTCATATTGTACTGTTGCTAATCTACTTTATTAGTTTGAAGTGTCTAAAAGTATTGATGTTTAGTAGGCTGAATCTTTTCAGATGCTTTGGTCAGCATATGGTTTTCATGTTTGTTTATAAATTAGTTTTGCACACCATTTATGTGACATTGATTTTGGGATTGTATAAAACTTCGAAACTTTTTTCAGTTTGGAGTTTTGATTTAGTGTTCTATTTGTTATGATGTTTAATATTGCTTATGGTTTCATGTCAATGATTTGGGATTGTATGTTTCTGACTATTATCTCTTTCACTAATGCTTTGCAAATCGCAATGAATTGTGATGTATGAGTGAAGTAGGGAGTTTGCATACTCCAAAGTAATTGAATAGGGAGTTTGCATACTCCAAAGTGTGAGAGTAGGGGTGTTGGCATCCTCCCAAGTGAATTTGGCACTTTGTGCTAAAAACAATTGCCCACATGGTTGTTTTAATGGGTCCTGCGTGGCCTAAGACTCTGGAGTAGTACTGTACAAGTGTATGGAGACACTTGGTTAACTTATTGTCTGCAGGTAAAGGTGTTGGTCGATTCAGCGCTGTCGACAATACCAGTAGTAGATTCCCTTGAGTGTTTGTTGTTGGTTGGTATTAGGTGAATCCTAGGTGCACCTGGAGGATCCTTACTAATTTGAGTGAGGTTTGAGGGTCAAATCATACTTGCGTTTGTGAGAAAGCCACAGCAGAAAGAGTAGCTGTTTGTTCGAAAGGCCACAGTCCAAATTTCCATACAGCTTCCAAAGTGTTTCAGTCCTACCCCTGGTGTGCAGACAGGTTTTTGTACTCATAATATTTTGCATTTAGTATTGCTTGAGAGGTGTGTGGGACGGCTCTGAAATTATTTTCAACTGCTGAGCGAAGTGAGTGTGACGTCATTTGTTCCGCACTGGGATAGGTGGGTTGGTGAGAAGTCGTGGACGGTTTGGTGGACAAGACTGCATGCTATAGGTTGAGAACAGCTTCTGAAAAGGATTGTGGGAATGAAAAATAATTCCTGGTTTCGTAGAGTTTGTGAAATTGATTGTGTAAACATTATGTTTTTCAAAGCTTTAAGTAGTGCGTTGAGAGGAGATGTTTTTATTCCAGGGTAGGGAGGGTGAGCTTACTCCATGTGAAGGCACACCAGCTATCAAGTTAATGGAAGAGAGAGCAGTTTCCACATGTCTTTGGGTAAATCAATGGTGCAAATTAACTGAGAAGGAAGGCACCTTAGCTTTTCTTAGTTATGGATCTCTTAATTTGAGAATTGTAGAGAATCTGAGGAGGGTGATGTTTGAATCAAAGCCCCTTCCTAGTTCTGCACAGTTTGTAGTACTTGCTATTTGAGAATTTGTTGCAAGACAAAAAGAGGCTCAGAAATTTGACAGAAGAATGAGGAAAGCAGAAAAGACATTAGCAGAAGCTAGATGGGATGCAAAGCAGAGAACATGGAGAGCAGATATATTACATGCAGTGAAATTATTCCCAGCAATTACTCAGGAAGGTGATGGAAGTGTTAAGCATAAAGCCAAAAAGAAATCTGAGGAAGATACAGAACAAAATTCAGGCAAAAATAAAAGAGCAATAGATGTCGAGAGTGATTCAGATGATGAATATATAACTCAGTTGCTGCAGAATCATCCCCCACCATACAATGCAGCTGTCCCAGTAAGCCAGAATGTAGTCCTGAATGTTGCCACAGCTTCAGTTGCACAAAGCCAGGTTCAGATAGTTCTAAAAGTGCCTACTGCTAATGTTGCACAGGTGCCAGTGGTTTATCCGACAGTTCCTAATGTAAATACAGTTCAGAATGCCCCAGTTCCATTTATGCCACAGCAAATTCAGAAAGCAGGAATAACTCAATTTGAGTCCACACTTAGGCCCTCATTATGATCCTGGTGGTCTATTGACCGCCAGGGCCACGGTGGCGGTATCACCACCAACAGGCTGGCGGTGAAGACCGCAACATTGAGTGTGGCGGGTTGGCATCTCCCAACCCGCCACATCTCGGCTCAGACCGCCAGGGCAGTAGGACCCTCTGGGCTGGATATAAGCACCCCTTGAACCGGCGGTCCACAAAAGACCACCAACGGTATTAGGAGCCGCCGTTCCACCAGGGTAGCACTGCCACGAAAACCCTGGTGGAAAGGCTACTGGTGACAGGGAATTTCTTCCCTGTCATTGGCAGACGACTCCCCCACCCCAGCAAGCACAATACCAACCCAACCACCCTGTCCCCCACACCTCCAGGTATAGCACCCCCCCCTCCCTGCATACATGCACACAGGCACCCACACTCATTCACCAGCACTGACATTCACAAGTTCACTCACAGGAATCCATATACGCATTCACTTCAACACTCATACTCGCATTAACCACATCACTCATGCACATATTCACCACAACACTCATACACGTATTCACCACAACACTCATACTCGCAATCACGTCAGCATTCATACAGGCATACACACAATCATACACACAAGAATGCATACACACTTACATTCGTACAGGCACTCACTTCTCACGCAGTCAACACCCATTCACACATGCACACACAACACCCTCCCACCCCTCTCCCCTGTCGGACGATCGACCTACCTGGTCCGGGGAGGAGGTCGTCTGGCAGAGAACGGGCGCTTCCACCTCCGGCAGCACCCGATATCAGGACACCACCACGCCGTATTACTGCTCATAATATGGCGGGCGAAGTCCTTCTGGCAGGGTGGGGCTGGTAGTAGAACCGCGCCTACGCCCGCCAACACAACTACTGCTGGATTTCTGCCCAAAATGTGGCAGAAATACAGCAGTGCTTGTAATAAGGTCTGGCGCCCGTGGCTTTGGAGGTCTTGCAAAAAGACCGCCAAAGTCATAATGAGGGCCATAATGTACAGATACCTGCACAAATTGTGAATCAGAGACAGACCTTACCAATGTATTCCCCAGTAATGACACTGCAGAATATTGCCCAGAATCAGTCAAATCAGGCTTCTGGTACAGTATTGACTGGCCAAAGTAAAGGATTAATGTATCTTCAAAATCAGTCTAATTTGTCAGGACCAGAAGCATGAATGTTTCCTCTAACCTAAGGTCCATTAGTCCTATTCTGTGCCCAGGGTAATAATGAGAGGGGTCCTCAGATTTCAAATCCAGTATTAGCAATAAATTCACCTTTTGGAACTAATGGAGAGACTGAGCACTATGGTGCCAGCCATGACCCTATGAATTATTTTGGTTTGAACCAGACACATAATATAATTGGTCCACTGAGTGATGTAAAAGCAATGGCTTCTGCTGGTGTGAGCATTAGCCAATGTGAAGGCATTGTGATGGGACATCCTTTAACTGTCTATGTCCCTCACTCGGTCGAGATACTCTTGACTAGATCTAAGACCCAATATTTGACCAGTGCCCGGCTTTCAAGTTACTAATTATTGATTCTTGAATCTCCTAATGTCATGATCAAGAGTTGTTCAAGTTTGAACCCCGCCACATTAATGCCTGTAAATGTTGATGCTATTGAAATGGAACGTGACTGCGTCAATGTGCACCAATCCCAGACCTGATATTCAGGATACTCCTCTACAGGAGAATGACCAAGTTGCCTTTGTAGATGGCTCCTGTTTAAGAGACAGGAAAGATGCTCTGAGAACTGCTTATGCAGATTGCACACTCTCAGGATTAGTCAAAGCATCATGGCTTCAAGTAGTCATTTCAGCCTAAGTAGCCAAATTGGTTGCTCTTATAAGAGCATGTTGCATGTCCGAGCAGCTCAAAGTGACAATATTCACAGATGATCAATATGGATTTGGTGTTGTACATGACTTCGGGCGGTTATGGCACCAGCAAGGTTTTATGACCTCGTCTGGATCACCCATTTAAAATGGCGAGAAAATTAATGATTTGTTAAACACATTACAGTTACCTGAGAAGATTGCGGTTGTAAAGTGTACCGCACATGTGAAATTGAACGACTATGCTGACCAAAGTGACAGATATTGTGCAGTTCATTGCATCACCTCCTAAAAAGAGTGGAGTAATGAGAGTGACACCAGTGAGACAAATCAAAATTTCTTTTTGTCAGTGGTTGATACCTGGGATAAAATTAAGAGGTTGCAGGAAGGTGCAATGGAGGATGAACACAGAGGTTGGATAAAAGCAGGTTGTGCGCAAAGAGAGTGAGAGATGATGTCTGGATTTCAAATGAAGGGAAAGTCGTATTGCCAGATTGTTTATTGAACTCAATGGCTAGGTATTGTCATGGTAAGGTTTATCTCGGTAGAGATGCAATGATTCGCACATTCAAACGGACATCATAAAACCCCAGATTTAGATTGGTTGCAGAAGCAGTTTGTTACAGATATGTTACATGCCAACAAATGAATGTAGGGAAACATTTGAGCCACTTCGGTAGATAGGGATGTCCATTTAGCAGAATGCAACTTGATTTCATTGAGATGCCTGCTTGTGATGGATTGAAGTGTGTGTTAGTTATTGTGCGGGTTCTCCAAGTAGATAGAGACTTATTAAACACATAGGAGTGATAGTCTCACTGTAGCTAAGCTGCTGCTCTGGGAATTTATTCCACATTATGGATTCCCGACTTCCTTGGAATCAGATTGAGGAACTCATTTTAATAATGAGATTATAAAGTTATTGTGTTCAGCACTGAACATTGAGCAAAAATTGTACTGAAGTTACAGACCAAAGGCATCTGGATTGGTGGAGCAAATTAATGGAAGACTTAAAGCCTGATTGGCAAATGTTTGTCCCTTGACAGCATTGAAATGGCCTGATGCATTGTCACTTGTCCTGATGAGCATGCCTAGCATCCCGGACAAAAAGACACGACTGTCTCCCCATGAAGTCCTGATGGGTTGTGCAATGAGACTGCCAGCAGTACCTTCAAATGCACTTGTGAACATAACGGATGACTTAGAGTTAGATTATTGCAAAGGTCTAGCTTCTGTGGTTCGTTCTTTGTCTCATCAGGTTGAAGCAGCAATAGTTAAACCAGCCCAGGAAAAGTGCCACAGCCTGAAGGCTGGAGAGTAGGTTTTGGTTAAAAAGCATGTGAGGAAGACTTGCATGGAGCCAAGGTGGAAAGGTCCATGGCAAATCATCTTGGTGATGACAACAGATGCCACTGTGAAGTGTGCTGGTCTTCCAAACTGGATAAACGCAAGCCACATGTGCAAAGGTCTGTGTCTTAAAAAGACAGAGTCTGATCTTGGAAGAGTGAATGCTGATGAAGAAGGTGTTTGTCTTGACCAAGCTGTGAGGACGGAACCAGTGGCTGAAGCAGAAAACATGCAAAGTGGTGAAGGCACAAGCGATCTGCATACAGATAAAGGTGCAGACAAAGACACAGATAGAGGCATAGACAAAGGTGCAAGCAGCGTGCAAACAGACAAAAGTGCAGGAGAGTAAAGTCAAAGTCAACTGACTCCTGCCAGCACCTCAAACGTGGTGAATGCAGTTGCACCCGGAAAAGAGTCAAATGGCCTGCAGCTGCACATGAACAGGTTGCTGATAAGCGCCTATCAGTAACAGAAGCAGTCGATGAGTCAAATCTTAGTGAAGATGAGGATGGTGCTGTAAGGAGAACAAAAACAAAAAGTGCCAAGTCGCAGGCACTCTTCCCCTGAATGGATATATCTGGTCACAAATGAATGGGAGAGCAAGTTTATGGCCTTATGTTTTGACTGTGAGAGTTCAGCTGAATATTCTGGAACTTGAAATCGCATTTGAACTGAACTTTGAAATAACCTTGCCACTTGATCAACACAGACATTACACTCTGCAAAAAACAATGTGATCAACAAACTGTGTTCTATTGTACAGAACATTTGAACTGACTTTTGCCGACTTTTTGCTGAGCTCAAGAACTTTCTTGAAGATTGAGCACTGCTGTAAATCGTACAAAGAGACTTAGAAAGAAAGATTTTGTTTTTGATTTTTGCTTGCTTTTGCTTTTTATATATTTTTTTCCTTTCCTCTTCTGATTCTACAAAAGCCATGAATCCTGGACAGGAAAAACACAGTAGGTGTAAATGTGTGTGTGTTGGTTTGATAATAGTATGTAGGATTGTGTACATTTTATTGATTGCAGGGATGAGTGTTTCAATGAAAGGAGAGGTGCAAAGTACAGCAACGTCAGTGCTGAGAATGACAACATCTAAGCAGGATAAATTGTATAAAGATGAAGGATTGCTTCACATAGATGACACAAAGGGAGACTTATCTTCCAATGAATAGTATAGCTTACTGTATGAGTGTGTGGACAGGATGAATGTGCGTGATTGGTATGTATGTACACAAATTCATTTGTCAGTACAGGAAGGAATCACTTATCACAGCTTACCACTAACTTATGGGTTTAGTTGCAGTTTATTAACACGTTTGTATAACCAGGAGTACATTCAGTATTTTTACTCCAGTTACGATATAGTTTTCTCTTTTGTTCCCATTAACCAGCACTTGAGCAGCATTGCAAAAGAAAGAAATATAGATATATAGGAAGAGGTTTATTTGAGCCTACACTGACTTTTGGCACAGCATATGCACACAGGAATAACCTGACATGTTTTCTCTCACAGGTAGAAAATGAGTTCATTAATCAAGTAGATGGTTGAAGAAAAGCAATTAAAGAAAGGATAGATAAGGGAATACTTAGGAAGAAGAGATCATTTCACATCACACCTGACACACAAGAACTCAGCTTTAGATTGGCAATGTATAGGAAAGCTTAGTGTATATATGTATGTTGCAATCAACAGCTGATAATAGCTTTATAGGAATGAATGAATGCAAACGTGTTCCTGTTCAAGAGTGTATGCAATTTTATGCTGAATGGACAAGACCCCACTGTACCTGGTGTTCATTACATCTGTGGTAAGAACGCTTATTACAAACTGCCAAAAGGCTGGTATGGTAGATGTTTTTAGGGAGTGGTTTCCCCACAAATTTGCCAAGTGGACAACCTTGACAATCCAGAAGGGATTGAGGGACCTAAAATGAGATTTGGAAGAGGAGCAAGTGGTTCAGAGATTACAGGAGATATTTGTGAAGGTAATATTCCATCAGTGGGAGTTATCTTGAATGACATAAAGATAAGGAAGTTATCAACGATTGTAGATAAGATTTCAACTGATTTTTCTGGTGCGATGCTCTTCATGGACACAGAAGTGGTTGCTGCAAGGTTCTTTTAGCAAAAGAGGGCAGATAAAGAGATACTTATCTAATTTGACAAGTCTGAAAAATGACTTAAGTGACCTAAAAGAGACACATGTTTGGGAAAGAGTAGCTGAAGGTTTTTTTAAGGTAGGATCTTGGTTTAGTAACTTGGGAAATTGTTCTGTGAAGATGATCCTGAAACCTTAACTGATTGTGACACTGTGCATAATTTATGCACTTGGATTTTACAAAGCTTACAATTCCTGGATAAGACAAAAGGCAAAGAGTAAACAGAATATGAGGTCACAGGTTTTTGGTCAACTGGGGGAAGTCAGATTTGGACCTTCCCAGGATCTGGTCTTCCTAGGGGCCCGCTTTCTGACTCTGCAAGACTTTGTGACTGTGTCAGAGAAGCGGTTGTGGTGCCTCCAGTCACAGGTGTTGTCGATCTTGTCACAGAGTGCTCCCAGAGTCCTTCAGTGGTTGCGTCTGCAGGGTCATTTGGCATTGGTGGTTTTTCTGGTGCCTTGGGCGCGGTTTCTTCCTGATTTGCTGGTTTTTCGCTCGTTGGTCTCCGGCTCCAGGCTCTCTTCGGGTGAGGATTCCTGTGTCAGGATTCATTCACAGGGAGTTGGGTTGGTGGCTGGTGCCTGCTCGTCTTCGATTGGGGGTGTCTTTGTCTCCTTCGCTTCCTTGTAGTGACGACCGATGCCAGTCTCTCCAGATGAGGCGCGTGGCTGGGGTCGGAACAGGTCCAGGGGTTTTGGTCGCCTCAGAAGTCAGGCCGCTCCTCGAATTGGAGGGATTCGAAAGGGGTTCTTATGGCTCTGGTCTATTTTCAGGGGTCCCTGAAGGGCTTGGATGTTCTTCTCCGGACGGGCAACTTGGTGGCCAAATCTTACGTGAACAGGCAGGGTGGGACCATGTCTTGGTCTCTGTTTCAGATTGTGAGGGACATTTTCGTTTGGGCTCAGGAGTGGGTCTGGTCTCTTCGGGCAACCTACATTCAGGGGGTGGTCAATGTTCGGGCAGATCTGTTGAGCCGGGTCATTCCTTCATCACAGATTTTTTCCCTCCGATTGTCTCTGTTCCATTGTCTGGTTCGCTTCTGGGGTCTTACGGTGTTGTATTTGTTTGCCTCCCAAGACAATGGAAAGGTGAGGCGCTTTTGCTCCCGATTTCATTGTCCTCTGGCTTGGGCGGTGGACGGGATGTTGTGTCCTTGGCCTCAAGGTCTTCTGTATGCATTCCTGCCCTTCTAGTTGCTCCATGCTTTTCTGGTGAGTGTGCGTCTACTGAAGGCCAGGGTTCTCTTGATCGCTCCGCATTGGCCACAGGCGAATTGGTTTCCGTTGCTTCGGTTGATGGCCTTCGGTCACATGTGGGCTCTCCCTCGCCTCTGGCGTTTCCTTGCCTCTCTCTGGGGTCGTTGCAGTGGTTGCACTTGACGGCTTGGAGGTTGAACGGAGGGGGTTGACGGGCTTGGGGGTTCCGGTCCCTTTGACATTGCTGGCTTCCCGGCGTCGTTCCACGTTACTGTCTTATGGTAGGCAATGGAAAGTATTTTCTGCCTGGTGTTTGCATCATCTGCTGGATCCTACGGAAGCATCTCTGTTTGAGGTGATGCAGTTTTTGCAGGATGGGGCCCAGTTGGGTTTGTCTGTGGCTTCTCTGCGCGTGCAGTGTGCTGTGATTCAGGCTTTTCGGTGTCCGTGGCGTACTCTTTCTGGTGAGGGTCATTTGATGCCTAGATTTTTTCAGGGCCTTCTTAACTTGTTTCCTCATCCAGTGTGGTCCTTTCCTTCCTGGGGTCTTTCATTGGTGTTGGAGGTCTTGACTGGATCTCACTTTGAGCCTCTGGAGTCCTGTGATTTGCATCATCTGACGTTGAAAACTTTTTTCTGGTGGCCATCACTTCGGCCCCCAAATTTGGGGGATTTGGGGGCTTTGGCCTGCTCTTTTCCTTTTTGTAAGATTTTTCCTGATCGGATTGTTCTCGTGACTGTTCCCTTGTTTTGTTCCCAAAGTGAATTCCGCTTTCTATACTCGGCATGAGGTTACCCTGCCTGCCTTTTGTCACGGCCCTTCCTCGGCTGAGGAGGTTTGGTTGCATTCTTTGGATGTGCGTAGGGCCTTGTTGGAATACCTGCGGGTGGTTGCTCCTTTCCGGAACGGGGTTCATTGTTTGTTAATTTTGGTCTGGCTCGGAAAGGGGAGAAACCGTCCACTGCTTCTTTGAGTCATTGGGTCCGCTCTCTGGTTTTCATGGCTTATTTCTTTGAAAGGGGTTGTGCCGCCTCCAGGGATGTTCTACCCAGGCTATGGCTGCTATGGTGGCTGAGTTACAGGGCGCTTCTGTGGTGGAAATTTGCAGGGCGGCTACTTGGGCCTCTCCTTGCAGGTTTGTTCGTCATTACAGACTGGCGGACTTGGGGGGGGGGGGGGGGGTTTGGAGTCGGTGTTGGGTCACCATGTGTTGTCCTCTATGATGCGATAGGGGGGTTCCTTTCTGGTGTCTTGTTTTGTTGTGATTAAAGTTGTTGCAACTCAGTGTCAGTCTCCTGTGTTTCTCTTGCTACATCTCATTGGTTGGGAAAGGAAGGTGAAAGAGGGACGGGAGGTAATGCGTCCATTACTTACCGGTAATGGTATTACTCCTCGTCCTACTACCTCGCCTTCCTTTCCATTCCCTCCTGCCCTCCCAGTACGGGATGCCCGAGTTACTGTTCTGGGCTTGATTCTGTACAGGAGGTGGTGGGGGTGGGAGGAACTTTTCAAAGGGGAAGGGAGGGATCTTGGGGGAGGCAATGAGTCTCATTGGTTGGGAAAGGAAGGCGAGGGAGTAGGACTCAGAGTAATGCCATTACCAGTAAGTAATGGACGCATTTTGTATTGTTGCTAAACTACATTATTTGTTTGGAGTGTCTAACAGTATTGATGTTTAGTAGGTTGAATCTTTTCACATGCTTTGGACACCCTATGGTTTTCATGTATGTTTATAACTTAAGTTTTGTGCACCATTTATGTGACATTGATTTTGGGATTGTAATACAGCTTTGAAATTTTGTTCAGTTTGAAGTTTTGATTTAGTGTTAAATTTGTTATGATGTTTAATATTGTTTAAGGTTTCATGCCATTGATTTGGGATTGTATGTTTGTGACTTCTACCTCCATCACCAAGTCCAAACATTCAGACGACCTCAGAGGGTGAGAATTTGTGATGGTGTCTCACAAGTGCTTGTAGTTTCTGAACCCAAGATGGAAAGAAGACTTTCACGGGTGCTCCGACAATGTTATGTGCTCTCGAATCCTTGTGGTTCTGGGCGGACTCTGAACAAGAAGTACATAATGTATAGGGAAGTGTTAAGGTGTGGTTAATGGAAAGTATGAAGTAACGCACAGTGCATTACTGTATGCTGAGGAATAAAGTAATGTTTCATCACAGCTCCTATGTAGCATAATTCTTCTGCATGTTCTAGGGCTGGGAAAGATGCTACAGATGCCCTATATGCGAATCCTATGGTCAGATGTGGGTGCTGTGATCACTGTCACAGAACTCTAGCTATACCGTATCCGAAGTATGCCAAACCAGTCTGGGGTTGCTTTTATTTCTGTCTCGAGTGGACCTTGTTGTGCAATTCAGACTGGGCTGTTACCTTTGGAGCAGGAACACGGCTGATTTGAATGTGGCTGACCTCTGTTTACAGTGGCACAGTGGGTAAAACTCTTAAGTGGAATGAGGCTTTGAAGTGATCATGAGTGTTGAGACTGATTTAATATTTCTTCCCATACCATCCTTGTTTGTAACTTTAAAAAATCCACTTAAGGTTATGTCCTAATTGTGTACTTCCGGTGCAGATACAACACAAGACCAGAACGGGAAGAGCTACAGTTTATTGGCAAACAGCTATGTTAACATTGTATGCAAGACAGGCAGTGTACCCACAGTACATTAGGAGAATGGACTGGGCTACGTGAGAAATGAACCACCAGTACAGGATCGGAAGATGCAATATATTCTTGTGCTCATTTGGTGTGTGAGGCATAATCTGAGGGTAGCATTGCATGAATATAATCACAACATATCTCTGCATTACCTCAGTATTTAAAATGTATGCAGAAGCAATAGGACTGACGTGGTAGCATTTGGAATGCATATTTCTCCATGTGATTTGCGTTTAGTTTATATTAACTCAATGGTGGTGAAAACTATGATTGAAGCATACGTACTGTATTTCCAATAGGATGTTATTGCATCAATCTTAATCTGTAGAGGGGTAAAAAGATTGCCCCCACCCCTGCAAATGTGATGAGGGGCCCCTGACTCTCCCATATCTCACAGATATTCATGTACCCTGGACTGAATGGGCCCCCTTGAAGAATTACCCCTCCCCCCCCCCGCACCACAGGGAGCTGTGTTATGCCCCTGTGCACACAAGGTCAGCAGTGATGTTCGCACACACCAGCGCCTACCTGGAAGTGGAATGGTGGAAACATAGATGTACTGCATACAGGGGCACGAACTTGAAGGCTTTATAGTGCACCATGAAAGCATAGAGTTTTATGTTGGCAAGAGAGCTCACGCAGAAACCTGTGGCAGCGGTTTGAATCCCAACGCGTTTTTTCAGCCTTTCATCCTTCTTAAGTAGATACAATGAATTTCAGTGTGCTTAGTGATAATACTCCTCCTATTCAATCGTGTACAGTGAATTTAGATTGTTGTGTGTGCTGTGCAAATTGCCATCATAGTTCTGTATACTATGACAGGATTGTGGTGCATATCTGCTCCAAACGTATCGCCAATTAATACATGCAGTTCATACTGAAAAGAAAGACCTGGAGGACTTTAAAAAGCCTCATATCTTTTGTGGCCTTTGTTGGTGCAGTCCAGTGTAGGAAATGTTTTTATTCCCCGGAGACAGCTTCTGGAAAAATACTTTCATTGGTGTTTTTATTTTTTTCATGCAGCGCTCCAAAATGTACACGTTTGTTCATGATACCACGTTGGAAACCTAATCACAGAGGCAGTGCCGCCGGACCTTGGAAGTGTGAGGTGCTACTTGAGCCCCAGTAATGGTTATCTTTTACTACCACATGCAGGATGGGGGGCATGTGTGGCGCTAGGCAATACCTTTTATTTTTACTAATATCATACGTATAAAACAATTAATATAGGGGCTTTCAGCTACACAGCTTTCTCTATTGCTCTGTTATTATGTCATTCACATTTTTCTTTTACCCTCTATTGCGCACAGCATGGGGCAGTGGTATAGCCTACTTAAATCAGTGGTTGACTTAACTGTGAAGTGGACATTTTGCCTTTTCACCTTTTCACATGGAGCACATCCACACCATGGCAATGTGTGTTTTTTTAGATTAAAAAATATTTATGCTTTTTGCCAGTGTTCTATTTGTTTAGAAGAGCAATGGCCCAGCCAGATTTCCCAACATTAAGTTTTGCAAATGCCATGAAAAAAGAAAACAAACATTGACAAAGCCAATGTCAGACCTACTGGCTTTACCAGTGCTTGTGTCTTTCCTACAGTAGAGCTCACGGAACACTGGTCACTGTCTATGCCTAAAACAACACTTCTTGAGAAAGTCCAAGAGCAAAGTTCAGTCTGCTCACATAAAGTTGTTCATTTATAATTATCCCTTTCACAATTCCAACTAGCTGTGTAGTTTGAAATAGGTGAAAGGAGCAGGAAGACCCTCTAGTAAAATGCCTCTGGCTTAGCCGATCGGCCTGTTTTGATATGTATTGGTTAAAATTGATGGCAAGAACCTCATGGAACACACGGAGTAGTGACCAGGAAGAGCATGACATGGTGCAGACATTAGTTAGAGTTGAGGAAAACGTGACACTGTGTTAATGCTCACCCCAGCATCAGCTTTCCCACTTGTGGAGGAGGTTTTCATGACCTTCAGCAGGGTGGAGCTTCTGGTGGTGGGCATAGGCTCTAGGTTATGGAGACCCTTGAGGACTGCACCCCATCAGTCATTCATGAATAGGGCTGCTTCAGCACAACAATGAATGCACATTTCCATAAAAAACAGAATGAAGATTAATCCCAGTATGGGAAAGCCAAGCAGGTCCCAGTGAAGATCCCAAATCAGGAACTAGAGCCCTCACTTACCAAGTGGTGACATGCTTCATCATCGGGCTTTGCTCCTCGTCAGGCCGGCGCTGCAATGCCTGACGGGCTCCTGAAAGGGGCTCTTTGCCGGATATCTTTTATTAAGGATATTAGCCGGTGAGTGATTGCAATTATGTGTGATTGGTGAAAAACGCTGTTAAAGAGGGCAAAAAAACGCAGGAAGTATTTATTCAAAATATATATAAAACAGCCTCTGTCATGATTAAAATCAAAAAGGAAAGGAAAATCAGAATAATGTCTATTTTACCCTATTCACATATAGTGTCAGGTGGTCACAAACCCTACAGTCTGGGAATGAGATAAGGGCAGAGACAGCAATCCCTATACTGCCCAAAAATAGGTCAACATATTTCTCGCTCAAATTGTTAATAGTGATCAGGTGCGATTAGTCAGGACCCTAAATAACCTACCTAATCCTCACTTTTCAGAAACAACTAAAATACCCACATGTTACTGGAACCTGGAAGAAAAAAAAAAAACATAAGGCATAGTACATCACTGATACCAAGTGCATGCATGAAAAAAGGGGGGGACGGCAAGACACAGTGGTGAATGAACCCCTCGTGAAGTGATCAACCGCTCGTTAGTGTAAATCAGTGTTCACTCTTAAATATTAATGATTACCATCCTTACCCTCCTCACACTAAAGGATGGGCACCATAGGGATGGCGAGCAGCCTCAGTGGTCTATTCACTTGCGGATATCTACATGTACATACATGTAGAATATCAATTAGATATTAATTCCATAATGGAGCAATCCTACCAGTTATAGACACTTAAAAACCAGTCAATAAATATAATGTTGCTTAGGGGGACATCTCTGTAATGTGTGTCAAAAGCGAGGGAACCAAAGAGAGGGCAGTTCAGGAAGGCTAAATAAAATAATTTTACCTCAAACTCTCCCTTCCTGAAAGAACCTTGAAATGTGTTTGGTAGATGGCCTGTCAATGAGCTCAAAGGAAGGCACGTGTCTGGCTCAAGTTGAAAGCCATCTCAGCTACTTATTAGATAGAGCGCTAGCATTACCACTTTAAACAAATATGCTGAAAACATTTATTTTACTTATTAAACACACCTCTTTTTAAATGCTTCAACCAATCTTACCTCCCCGTTTTATTATAAAATCGTGCCACTTAAAAACTCAACTTCGACCTAATGTGTGCAAAAGATGCACATTACTTCACAATACGCAAACATATTTTTTATCATACTTCTGTGTGTATCTAATGTATTTGTTGATTTAGTTTAGTTATTATACCATCAAGAGTCCACTTCAGAACACTGATATAAACTGAGCCTGCTCCTATACCTCTGGGATTCCTCAGTGGAAGGCTGTACTCATGCCCCTTGGACAGCCATTTTAACACAGCACAAATTAATGCATTTGCCATGACACAATGATATTCATTTGATGGCTTCCACCCATAAAGAAGGATAGAATAAGAGTACACTTCCACGCTTTAAAGACTGTCTTGTGCATGCACGCTATAAACGAATATTTATAAATGCATGCATAGTTTTTATTGTAGCCTCATGCATCACCTTCCAAACTCACTACTGTTTTGCAGCGAAAGACAGAATTTGAGTTAGACCAACTCCCTTCCAAGAGAATGCTAGACAAGCTTGTGACAGCACTTCTTGTGATTAACCAAAATCATTCCATATTGTTTAGGGTAAATAGTCTGCACCCTGTAATAAGGATTTATTCCACATTAACAGGATTTAAATTAGGCGTTGGGTGGCAAACAAAATTAATCAGTGATGAATGCGTCATGTGACTAGAAAGTGTGGTCGAGCTCGGGTCTTTTCATTTGGGAATCAGATCCGTGGGCCAGGGAATTCCACGGGCCACTCAGAGAATCTGGCCTCAATGCAGCACATATGATCTGCATGAATCTGGCCTCAGTTGAGCTCATGTGCCCTGGCATGGGCTCCACCAACAAGTTGGTGAACACGTTTTTCATGGATGTGGACAAGCACGTTATTAACGTCATCTGTGGAGAGTGCGGGCAGTGGATATTTAATTTGGGATTAACCTGGGTTGACTTTGTTGCTTCCTTCATCATTTGACAGCCGGCCTCCTGATTGCTACTATCTTACGCCCCCTTTCCTTGCATTTCTCTGCTTGCATTACATATATTATTTCATTGAGTTACAATTCCATATATGCCTTTAATTATAATTTTGCCCCACGTTGGAGATGGAGGGAAGAGTGGTCTGAGAGCAGAACCGGCCTGCTATTCTTTGTAACCACGGGTTGCAGACTAGATGATAGGATCTGGGAGCTCTGTAAGGCTGCGGTGGATAACTAGTGTCCACTCCTTTATTTTACTCTAGGTGGTGGCATTTAATGTTACACTCTTCTGTGAAGATCAAGCTTAAGGTCTGATATGGGTTACCAGACAAATATAAGTGTATTTATGAGTGTAATAGCAGTATACTATATGAAAGAGTAATAGCTCAGTATAATTCCTGTGATTTATGCTCCTCCTATTGTGGGTGTCTTCTGACAGCACAATGCTTCTGTTGCTTGAAAGTTTTGTCACAACTCTCATTTAATAACTATCAGAGACCAATAACATTACAGGACCCAGTGCTTGAGGGTAGCACAGAGCTGGTCACCATTTTGCACAGAAATTGGGAAAGAAAAAGCAGAGAAAGGCCTATGTACTCTGTGTACTAGAAGCCGGGAGCAGTAACCTGTCTGTGAGCATGGGCACTTCCTTCTCACTGACAACAGTTTCAAGACCCGAAGCAGCAACATGACGTGCTGTTCTGAAAATGTAAGAACTTAGAAAGGTATCCATCACCTCTTCCAGTGAATAAAGATATCAGAATGGATGCCCTAGACACAGTTCTGATCCCATCATAAAGTTTACATTGGAATACATTATTTCAGTGATTTAATGACGTTTTACCAACTGTGAACCTTTTTTTTAATCTCGATAAGGCAGCTACATTTTAGGGTTTTGTAAACCTTATGTTGTGCCCATCATGGATTAATCAGTCAGTACTGGCTTTTGAGTTAACAGCATGTTGCATTTGGGACTTTTAGTTTAGATGTTTGCATTGTAAATTCCACTTTTCAAAGTACTCTTAGACTAAAACTCATGAGTGGCTGAAGGTTTCAAGCTTGGCAGCCCACTTGGCAATTATGCTGGGAGTAGAGAAGAGGACAGCAGGTAAGCCTTACCTTGGAAGAAATAAAATACCCCAAACCATACATGAAAAACTCATTGCAATTCACCTAGGATTTACTTCTAAAGGCACACAGCCTTTGACCCTAGGCATCTATATTGTCTCGGAACTCCTTGGCCACTTGCAATATCTTCATAATGTATAGCTGGGGATATTTTATCCCTTATGTCGTTCTTCTTTTGCAGTAACACAAATGTAATGCAATTGGCATGACGTTGACTGAAAAGACAGAGTCATAGAGTAATAAAAATAAAATATGTTATGCTTAGCCATGTACTTTGATTTTGGAACAGACTCTCTTCTGCTACTGGGACGAACTAGAATAAATTAATTTCTCCCATCTTGAGGTCTTATTCTGCAATTTGAACTTTCCTTTATGTCTGTGTAAAGTGTGAGGTGTTGAAATCATGCAATTAGATCTTGCAAAGAAATTTGCGAGAGAATGTTATCAGTAGTCAGAGACACAATTTATCGTGTGCAGGCCAGACCAAACCAAAGCGAAATACACTTTCTTTCAAATAAAAGCATTTCCTTAGTATAACCTGAACTGCATTTTTCTTTTCCTTGAGGATGTTTTATATCCTTTCACTACATTAATGTAGAAATGCATGTCATTACACATGGTAGGGTGTATTACCACAATATTGAATTTTTCAGTCACGCCTGCATTAATTCAGGTGCAAAATATTATCAAAGCACTTCCATATAGAGCGGTATATGCACACTTACCTATATATTCTTACCTTGATGATACAGTTGAGGCCGACATATTGCACTCTGCATCCCTGCACAAAGATATTTTTTCATTTGACATTTTGACATAAGGCTCGTGCTAGAGAAGCATTAGTTGTTAGTGGGCCCTCTACAGGAAGCCCATTCTTTTAAACAGTTTCCCAAGAGAGAGCATTGCTTTTAAAAGGTATTATATGCTTCTGTTTTCACTAAAAAGGTGAAATTACCCTAAAAGGCTTGTTCCAGTAACAGAACAAACCACTGGTCTCGACTTTGGTGGTTGATGTAATCAAAATGACATACACTCGATTTAAATAAGTTGTAATTGAAACCACTCTGCCTGCGATGGTAAATGTATCATATACCCTAAATCCCCTAGGAATGGGTGGGTTTAGTTATTTCTGCTGTCACTGAAAACCCAGAATGGAATTGTTTCGTTGTAAATGTAATGCATTGCATTACAGCATTTATTCACCACTTCGTCGGCTGTTGTGTGGTGCCAAACGCATTATTGGACAGATAGCATGCTACACGGTTGTGGAATGCATGACTGGCAGAGTGTTTTATATGTTGTGATTCTATGAGCAAAGAGTGTTGATATTGTGCCCGAGTGACTGGAGAAGTGCTCTTATCTTGGTTTCTGATGAATAGCAGGTATGAGAGATAGGCTTGCATGTGTAATTGTAGATATCCGGTGGTCATTAGTGACTGAACAGTTCCTCTGGTATACTTCTTGGTGGCTCTCTATTATGCTTCATGCTCATATTCTATACTAACTGCAGGAGTTTGGGACTGTCTATGGGTGGAGGAAATGGGAAAAAGGCAGAGATCTACCTGGATAGTCTGAGACATAGAAAGTCTGGCTGAGAGGGAGATAGGGGGCTAATACATTTATGGAGCTCCAACAGCACCAACATAGCTGGAGGGGCAGCGGGGGTCCTGTGTGTGTACACACTCCGTAAAAAGGGAGGAATCTGAGACTGTGCCTTAATGCATATGGCAAGATGCACAAGCCAGAGATGCTGTCAAGTGGGCATGATGATGCAGGATGGGTAAGAACAGAAGCTTGCGACATGAGAAGTATCTATGCACCTTTCTTAATGAAGGGACACTGCCTGCTGACTTTCAAATTCACCTCACGACAGAGAACTGGGATATAAGTCACAGTTGACAACCTAAGGAGAATCTGAGCAGTCCCTGAAGACCCAGATTTCACCCAAATCCGCTAGAATAAAGAAGGCCAAATTGTAAGCAAGCATTCACACACCGAACCCCTCTCATGTTCCTTAAAAGCTTGCTAAGACAGCTGAGCGATCATTATGGCTCAACCCTTTCCAGACTGATAACCTGCTCATGTGAGGTTGTGCATTGAAACACTTGGTAGGTCGCTGCCATTTCAGGACAATAATGAATCGTCCCTCCCATGTTACTCTTCTGCCCTCGCCTCCTCCCTGCAAACCCAACACGGTTTCTTTGGTCCCAGCGATCCTTGTCCTTTGAAGTTTACATGAGGAGATATTTCTCTGCCCTTCTCAAATTTTCGCTCAGGGTAAGATATTCAGGACAAGGAGACGTTCCATTTTCATTACTAGTAGGAAATATTTCAGGGTAAAAAAAGAGACAACGCTTTAATTGTTTCTGCTAGAAAAGCAGCATGAGACATTTTTGGTTTGCCTAGTTTTGTTCAGTGTTAGGCCGATTCTTCTCTGACCTGTGAATATTGTGAGCCACAGCTTTCCTAGCTGTCCACAAGTTAGCTTTAATTCCGATCTCCTCTTCCTGGTCTTCACGCTTTCCCTGGCAGAGGGGAGCCTCCTGCTTGCAGGATTGGATTGGATTGTAGTATTCATGTAGTCACTCTGTCGCTCTGTACAGAGCATGTACAGCAAGCAGAAAACAAACATATATAAATAAGTCCATTCATTTTGTTTTTAATATAGGATGAAATAGACAGCTTTCCCCTCCTCTTTGCATACTTATCGTTTTCTGTTATTTTCCAAGTTAATTCTGTTAATAATATATGTTGATAGTTGAGTCTGGTAAGGCCTTAATACTTGCTCTGTTTTTTTCCCTTATCACCTGGAGAGCTCAATGCTCATTTGTCAATATATTGTAAGGCAGCGCTGAAGGATTCTAAGTTCACTGCTTCTTATTAGGATACTTGGGCAATCAATAATTTAAATTAATACAAATCGGAGCTAGGACGGTGGAAAAGAAGAGCCAGCGTTTGATAACATCACTCTCACACATTCACCTTCAGAACTGTTAAATGTAGCATCTTAAATGCTTGCTGGTGCTATAGCTGAAAAAGGGAAAATTATGTTAGAAAGGGCAAAAACAACCACAATCAATTTTCGTTCATTACCACCCTGTCTGGTAAGGGAAGCCATGCTGCCTGTGTGCATTCTTTCACCTCAGGCCGTGCTGAGCTGTGAGCTCAGGAGGCGGCAGCTGCGTAAGCCACTCGCCCAAACAGAAGGCAAATTGCTTCTTGAGTACAATTAGTCAGCGGGTATCTCAGACTGGCTCTGAAGCTGCTAAGTGGCTCTCTTGGCTGATTCACCCATTTTAATAATTTATACTCCATTTTATTATGGCTGCACAGTGATTTATAGGCACTGTTAAAAATCTAAATAGGCACAGGGTAACCGCAATGGGTAAACATTGAACATGAGTAAAATTTAACTCTTTTTAGAGAAGCTAGAGCTGCTGAAGAAAGCAGAAAGGCACATTGTACGCTTCTTAAAGAGAGCAAAGGGCTCAATCTCTAAAAAGTTGGCATAAAACACAACTCAATATATATGTGGCATTTGCCATTTTTTTAACCATATCGATTAAAGATCAAAGTTCTCATAACAGTTGATGTGCTGTTTGCCGGGGCAGATGGTGTTTCTCCACTCATAGGAGAATTCTCAGGGCCAAAATCTCTATGGTCCAAAAACAGATTGTACATCCTGTCCTTGTATCATCCTGATAATTCCTACCTGGGTCCACTGGGGCAGGAGTCAACAATGTCTGAGCCTGGCAGAAGAACGCATTGTGGTGTATGGTGACATTGTGGACCCATCTGTGGGGGCCTCTGGGATCTATTCATACTGCTGTGGGCTTCAGGGTGGTCCACAATTGCCCCGATGCACACAGTCCAAATGGACAAAATCAAAATGGTGGAATTAATCTCAGGAAAATATACCCTACTAACTCAGTCTCAGGATATCAATTTGATTTTTAGGGACACGCAGTGGAAAGAACACATTTGAAAGGAACGAGCCCCAATGAAAATTTGATAGTGTTTTTCCTAAAGGATTTGATAGCTGTCATTCGCTAGTAGCTAGACTGTCAGTGGCTGATTTTCTCAGGTGTAGTGGCAGTCCTGCATCTGTATTCACACTACCTGTGATTAAAGGTTGCTACCCATTACTTTAAAGCCAGACAGAGCCTTACCCTGTTTCACAAATCACACAGTGGCTGCTATATTTACAAATAATAGAAACTTTTGCGCATCTGATGTGTGAATTCAATGTGTACTATTGCCTTTATCGCATCTGTGGCACAGCCTAAAATTAGCTATTTCCTTCCATAGTACATTCTCCAAGCTGAACCAGTTGTAAGTACTTAAGATAAAATGTTTGTGAGAGGTGCTTGATTAATGGACCGAAATACATAATATGACCCAAAGAGAGCAGTGGAAGAAATCCTCCTTCTCAATGGAGCAGCTCTTCACAAAGCTTCTATTCAGAACAGAAGGATACTTTGAGATAAAATGAGTCTCTCAATGTCTTCTCTCTAGTGTCCTCCTCAGTACTTTGTGTTTCAATTTGCAGACTTCACAGGGAGAAACGAGACCTCAGAACTTGCATTTGAACATAAAACCCAGGATTAAAAGCTGTGCTGGTCCCTTTATTTATTCATCCTGAATTCCATCATTCAGGGATGGCATGGCTGTGTGTGGGGCGTACTCCTGAAAGGGCTCAGCATTGCTCCAGTTATCATTAATGATTCCTTTATACCCTAAACGTGCCTCTTTATATTCGTACAGCTCAGTGATTCAAAGTAATGTCAGGCAACATCGGCACTTTAAAAATAGCCAGGTTTGTGACACCTGCTATCACGTCATTAAATATCAGAAAAAACAACAATGACATCACTAGGATCATGAAATACTTTTCTGTGCTATAAATATTTTGTCACCTCTGCACTTTTCCATACATTCTAAAAAAAAAAAAAAAAAGGTGCCACCATGTCCAACACAAATGCTACAACATGAAACACGTTTGATACTGAAAATAGTTTAAAAAAAAAAAAAAAAGCATTTGCAATAAAACGTTTTGTATTTGAAATGCCTTTGTACACCCATTTTTACTATCAACTTTTGTACTGACTCATGTAGTAATGAAGCAGTTTGCTCTCTTAAACGTATATTTGAATGCATATTTTTATTTTTAGTAAAATTTAATATTAAAATCATAGTCTAAACAGCAATTGGACAAACCTTCAATGCTGGGATACCGCGTCAGAAACAGTGTTAGGTTAGGTCATGTGGAGCTACTTACAGAAAGCTGTTCCTGAGAAAAGAATCACCGAGGACTAGGGCAGTAGAGGCTGTGGAAACCGAGCATTGCTTGGTATAGTGTTGCATGTGCAGAAGGTATTCTGACCAGAACAATTTTCTGCATGCTTGGTTACCATTTTGCGGCGAGTAAGGAGTTGCACAGGATAGGCACAATGATGTAATGTGTTGACTGGCAGCCATCTTGCTTTGGGATATGTTTCGGGGGAACACTGTGCTTTACCACTTCTTGCACGTTTTCAGCCGACTCTGATGTTTTCACTTCCATGTCAGACAGATAGTATAAAAGGCCACAAGTTAAATCACTTTTTACCTGTCAATATTGTGAATTCATGTGTTTTCCTCACTTGTCATAAAGTGTGCATTCGCTCTGTGTGTGTTGCTTTCCCTGCTCTCTGTCTCTTCTCCCCGTCTTCATGTTCCTGGATTGTCCTGATTCATTTTTGTAGCCTTCAGAGCTCCACCTCAGATGGCAGTGCCCATCTGGACTTTGGAGTGGGAGTGTCTCATTCAAATTCTTTTTGCTACATTCCTCACCTCTTTATTCACTATTAGTTACGTACTGCTTGTTTCAGTATGCCCAGTGTTTACAGTTATCTATGAAACTTCCAACGGCCCCAAGAGATTTCCCCTTTTCCTGTTTTTCCCAAATTTCCCCAGCTGCCCCTGTATCTGCACAATGTCAAACGCTCTGCTGGCCATTCAGGTCTTGAGACTGTTGGTCAAGCAATGGTCCTGATTTGTATACACTCCTTGATAGTTCCTAACTGTTTGCCAGGCCAAAACATTTGCAACCATAAATCTGTATGCTGACCCCTTATAATTTATGGCTGAGTGATTGAAACTATTAATAAGGAATTACAAGTTTCATGGTCAAAAAGAGGTTTACTATTAGTGTTGGATAATCACTTACAGAACAAGATTAAAGTGCTTCGCCCAAAGAACCTTTGCAGTTGGATAGTGTGAAAATATGGTTATCAAATAAGGAAAAGGAGAGGTGTCAAAGATAATTGTTGTGGAGTTTTCGGCTATTTTGTGTGAAACTTTTACCAGCTTCCAGGAAAAACTGATGCTCAGCCTTTAACAGAAGGCAGGGTTTAAACATTAATCTGTTACCTACTCCTGGTGAAAATTCTGCTGTTTTTTATTACTTTTCTAATTTCAGTTTCCGATCAACCGATATACACCATGGCCCTATGCAATTGTGGTGCCTATTGCATTTTTATCGATCATGGCTTTGCTACAAAAGGTACTATGAGCTTCATTCAGAAGCCTCTAGCTGGACCACTATTTGCCATGGATGGTAAAACCCTAAAATCTGTTAATGTTACATATGGATCTTCTGAACTGATTAAGGTCTCAGCATGCAGACTTCTTGATAAAAGCAGGTGTGATGTCATAGATGCATCTTCCTTTCCCCTTATCCTAGGCACAACATGGCTTCATTACTGCAATTCATATATTGACTAGTAGGAGAATATATCCCTTTAGTGCTTTCATCTTTGCGAGGAGAAATGCTTCCTATCAACAAGAGTTACACAAAACTTATTTTGCACAATATCTAAAGAAAGTTCCTGCAGAATTGCCTCCTCTCTATCTTTGCAAATGTCTTTGATAATTGTCATTGATTGATCTAGTCCCCTGGATCAAAAATCTGCAAGGAAAAATGTATGTCTTAACAGTCCAGGAAGAAGCACAATTGATGAAAGACATCCAGGGAACATAGCCAAATGTTTCACAATACATTGTCTCACCAGCAACACCTCCCGCTTTGTTCTTATAGCCAAGGTAACTTGTGTGGACTAGTGTGAACTGAATGCAGTTACCATTAAATCTGGTATCTCTATGCCTAATCTTGGTTCTTCTTGCTCAAGTTAAGCAATGTTACTGTCTTTCGGAAACTGAATCTTAAGGGAGCTTACAATCGTGTCCAGATAAGAAAAGGTGACGAATGGAAGACTGCCTTTTTTGTTTTGTTTTGTTTTAATTGGGTGTTTTTAACACATACAACAACTTAGACCCCAGTCCGATTACAAAACAGCATATACCAGCAAGGAAGTCTGCCTTTAATGTAAAGTATGGGCACTATGAATATCTAGTCAAGCCATTTGGTCTCTGTAATACTTCCGATGTATTCCAGCATCTTATAAATGAAGTATTCAGAGATCAGATATTTACGTAATTGTCTATCTGGATGATATATGTATTATTTTCCAAGACTGTAGTGAAACATCAATAAAGCCTTAGTGCCAGTCGTAGCAGGCTATACTGGCCATTAAAGGCCTGCTTCAGGGTTAAAGGCCCAAGCCGAAGGTGAGGGACTCTAAGAAGGGACCAGACTTTAATTGCCAGTGTAGCCCAGCTATGAAGGGCTATAAGGCACTCCCCTACTAGAGCACAGAATTTTCTAATAAATAATACAAAGACCTCACGGAGCCTGAAGGGATTGAAATTCCCTTTGACTCCATGAGGCCTTTGTTCACAGCTGTTAGTGTGAACAAAGAACATTGGAATGTTGAGGCTGGGCTTTTACCAGCCATTAGAAGCCCTGAGCACTCCATTGTCTCCAATGGAGCTCCAAACATGCCAATGTTCTAATATAGCCTTATAACCCGCCGTAGCGGGCTCTATCGGCTATTAAAGGCCCGCTCCTGCGTTAAATGCCGGAGCCGAAGGCGAGGGCATTTAACAAGGGAAAGGGCCTTTAATAGCCAGTAGAGCCCACTACGGCAGGTTCTAAGGCTATTAGAACATTCTGCCACTCAGGGCAGAATGTTCTATTAAATAAAACAAATTGCCTAATATTTCTAATATTTAAAATACGCCTTAAATCAACTACTTCCGAATCATCTTGATGCTAATTTTGCAAGATGCGTAGTTGACATCCATATTGTAAACTTCTAAGGATTTGTGATATCCATATATTGTAATACGGTGGAGCAAAAGATGTCAAGGCTATATTACAATGGTCGCAGCTAAAAATTGTCAAAAAAGTGCTAGAAGTTCTTGGTGTCAAGTTTCTACAGACAATTAATTCATTCCATTCTACCATAGTATCACTTATTGCATAGTTGACCAAGAAAGGACTGCTATTTCTGTGGGTCCATAGCAAGAAAAGACATTTGAGGCTTTGAATATAGCCTTAGAACCCACCGTAGCGGGCTCTACCAGCTATTAAAGGCCCGCTCCCGCGTTAAATGCCCGAGCCGAAGGCGAGGGCATTTAACAAGGGAAAGGGCCTTTAATAGCCGGTAGAGCCCGCTACGGCGGGTTCTAAGGCTATTAGAACATTCTGCCACTCAGGGCAGAATGTTCTATTAGATTAAACAAATTCCTCATGAAGCCCGAGGGGATTAAAATCCCCTCGGGCTCCGTGAGGCTTTGTTCACAGCTCTTGCTGTGAACGAAGAGAACATTGGAATGTTGGCGCTGCAGGCTTTTACCGGCCAGTAAAAGCATGCAGCACTCCATTGTTTTAAATGGAGCTGCCAACGTTCCAATGTTCCAATAAAGCTTTAATTGAAAAACCTATATTGAGACATCCCCTTCATTGTGGGAACTGATGCCTCATTCACTGCTATTTGTGGTATATTGTCTCAAAAGGACCTGAGACCCAGGCAGTACATCCAGTTTCATTCTACTCTTGAGACATCTGAAACTTAGCATCACTATACAATCTATGATAGTGAACTGTTGGCTATCCAAGATTATTTTCTTCATTGGAGACATTAAGTTAAAAGGTCAAAATATCAAGTGAGCCTACGTATCTTTAATACCAACTTGAGCCTTTAGCATTCAGTGCAATGTTCTTATCACAGGCATGCTAGGTCGATGCTATTCTCTCAAGTTTTAATTTTTTGCTAACTTGAAGACCTGGAAGCAGACATGGCAAGGAAGATGAAACTCTCAGAACTTCGAGATCAGTCTTCAGTTGCTCCTTATATATTTTCTGTTCATCAATAGGAATCATTTTTACTTAAAAAAACTCGCACCAATGAGACTGTACAGAATGGCTTGCACTAGAACCTGTCATTTGACATAAGGCCAATGATCTTCTCCAAAGAAATGAACAACTTATTGCACCATTAAATTGTTACAACAGAAGATATTACAATACTGTTGTAATGCTTGTTTGGGTGGCCATCTCGGGTAATAAACTTGAGACTTCATTGCACTGCAGTTTTGATGGCCAGAGCCTCTACACGCCGTGAGAATTTGTTTTCACTCTTGTTTCAATAACAGTTGAGCTAAATTAAGCCATGCAAAACCTGTGGGGTTACTCATGCAATTGTTATATCATCCTTCTCGTGGTCCAGAATTTCCATGGATTTTATTGTTGGTTTACCCATCCCTGCCTCCTGCACAGTGTTATTGGTTGTAGTGGGTACATGGCACATTTTATACCCCTGGATGTTTACTATCAGCTTCAATATTAGCTGTAGCATTCTTGAAAAAATATGTTTACAAGGACTTCAGGCCGTAGTCACAGACTTGACCTCTCATTTCGTCGCCTGCTTTTGATCCTCTCTTTCAAATGCATTGTGGATTGATGGCCATAAATCCAGTAGTTACCATCCTCAATCGGCCAACCAGATAAAAAGTAAATCAAGCAAATTACAATTTCCTCATACAATCCAAACAGATTGAGTTTGATGGATTCTGATCACAGACTTTGTTCATAATTCACTTCACAGTGCGCTTCACTACTTACTTTTCTTCCATTCCTATAAATTTAATTCTCAAATGCTGCCCTCTGGTTTATCAACTTCAGTTCCTTCAGTGACTTATGGTGTGATCAAATTACAATCAAAGTTTCGCCCTACACACCAGTGCCACAAAATCTGCATACAAAACATATGCAGTCATCATGATCCTGCCCCTGACTATCCGGTTTGTGACAATGTTTGATTTTTGTTACATGTAACCTAGGTATCATCCAAAGTTTGCTCCATATTTTGTAGATCATTTTCCATCTCCCAGATAGTCACTCTAGTGGATGTCCAACTGTTGGTTCCTCCAGGCTGGCATATCTATATCCCCCGCCGCACACGGCCAAAGGCTGTGCAGGGTGATGATTGGCTTTACTTATGGTAATTAAAATTACTTTACGTAAAAAAAAAAAAAAACATCAAAATTCACTAAAAAAAAAAAAAAAAAAAGGTTACAGGGACATTATAGTTAGAAAACAGAATTGAAAAAAACATAGAAATTCACACAAAAAAACAAAGGTTACAGGGACGTTATAGTTAGGCTCACACTTTAAATGAACAAAACCATAGAAATTCATCCGTATAGTTAGTTATTTCAAGTAACTATAACTTGTTCCCTAAGGTAACGATAACTCACACCCTTTTCATAGATGTGTTTAGTTGGTAGGTTTGCATAGATTGCGGCCCATCACACCTCCAAATACAGCTGCCACCTCTATTGCTGATCTCTCCATTTAGAGCTTTAAGGCTTTTGTGTGGTGGTCTCTTGGCCCACCCACACAAGTAGGGTACAGTTGTTATCCATAGAAATGTGGGAACTCAGGATGGTATGAACTTTTTGGATCCCCACAGATTCTGAAACTTTTCCTACACAGAAATCCTCGTAAAATGTGTGTTTCTGGTCAAAGTTTAAGTTTTGAAATGGATTCTGGGTAAAATCACCTAGTGAGAGTCATGCCGGTCACTCCACCATGGATTCGCCCAGGTGGCTAGTTTGCCATAATGCAGAGGTTTGCTAGTTTTCCCTTGGTGTTGGCTGAGCTAGGGCCAAAAGTTCACAGCTACCTACTTTGCCAAAAAAAGGTCAGTTTTGAGTGGAAAAATGTGATGTCCTTGTTGCATTTTAGGCCCCTTCCTGTCTCGGGCACACCCACAAAAGCGAGGTACCATTTTTATCAGGAGACATGGGGGGATGCTGGGTAGAAGGGATTTTTAGGCTCCCCACAGATTTCAGAACTTTACATCACAGAGGTATAAGGAAAATGGGCGTGTCTGTGTGTTTTTTTTTTTTTAGTCAAATGTCAGGAATTCAGGGTAAAAAAAAATACCTGGAGAGAGTCATGCAGGTCATCCCACCATGGATTTTCCTAGCTGTCTGGTATTCTAGGTTTCCCTTGGTGCCTACTGAGCTAGGGTACAAAATTCACAGATACCAACTTTGCTAAAAAAAGAAGGGTCGGTTTTAAGTGGAGATATGTGATTTGTCTAGGCCTACCCACACAAATGGCACCATTATATTGGGATAATTCGAGAAATACTGGGAGAAAGAAAGCTTGTGACTCCCTGTAGACTGCAGATCTTTCCATCACCTAAATGTTAGAAAAATATGTTTTTTTTTCAGTCAATGTTTGAAGTAGATTCTGGGTGAAAAAAACAACATGTGAGACCCAACCTTGGATTCCCCCAAATGTATAGTTTTAAAAAATGTGCAGATTACTAGGTTTCCCTAGGTGCTGGCTGAGATTTGGCACAAAATCCACAGCAACCCACTTTGGGGGGGAAAAGGATTAGTTTTGAGTGGACAAATGTGATGCATCCATGTTGCATTTTGGCCTGTTTAAGATGCAGGCATTAGACCTACCAGTCAAGTGAGGTAGCATGTGTATTGGAAAACATGTGGGAACATAGAATAGTGGAGTATTTGTTATTACCAACTGGTTTTCATGGCATTTGCGCCTTTCAAATGTAAGCCAGTGTGTATGAAAGAAGACATTTTGGAAAAATGCACTCTGAATCACATGCTAGCATGGGTACCCACAATTTTAGAGGTGTACAGATAACCATTGCTCACAAACTCCATATCTTGTGCCCATTTTGGAAATATATAAGTTTTCTCGATGCCAAATTTCCCAATATGAATTGGGTTGTACTTGGTACAAAATGAAAAACCATTGTATGGTGCAGCTCAGTTGTGGGCTGTGGTTAACTTAGGTTCTTGGACAACCAATAGACCCTGTATATCCTCACAAACAGTAAGGCTGGCAGATTTAATGGTATACTACTTTTGTAAATCAGTCATTGTGACAAAAAATTACAGGTGAAAACATTGTCATAAATGGCAGTGTTTTCCTACTCATTTTGAATATTTATTTCAGCAGCTAATTTCTTTGAGGAAAACCTTGAGGGACGTACTCATACCATGACTTAATGAATTCAGAATTTTGCCTGCTTTTCATAAAACTCTCTTTTCTGGATCACCAGTGGGTTTTACACTGGTTCCCACCAAAAACAGGAAGTAGATTGAAAGCACAAAAATAGGGACAATGGGCTACCTCTTTGAAACATGCCAAAATTGTGGCTACAAAAAATAGGTTTTTTGATTTAGCTCTGCATGTTCGTGAAATCAAAGAAGATGGTGACTTTAGAATAGCAAACCATTTGTTGATGCCTTTTTTATTTAAAAAAAAATCCACTTTTAATTGGAGCACTTTTTTCCTATTTTTCCCACAAAACACCAAATGTAACTAGCTATATTTTGGCTATTTTCTCCAGAAGGAATCACAAACCCTAGGTACCTTTAGTATCCCCAAATGATGTTGGAGGGAAAAAAGGACACACATTTGCCATGGATACCGTATGTGGAAAAAAGTTATTGAGCCATAAGTGTAAACTAACCCAATAGCTCAAAAAGGGTTCAGCATTGAGGGTGGGGGGGAATCCAGCCTTTAAAGGGGTTAAGAAATTGCCCCACCACATGTCCATAAAAGCTAGATTGGCCGTGAAAATGTGTTGTTCTAATAATCGGGTTGTGGTTCTGAAAAGATTGGGAATCACTGGCCTGGGGGGAGGGGAGGGATCGGTGAAAAGCCTTTCAATTATCTAATTGTTCTCGGTCTTAGATTTCTGGAACTGATTAATTTAAATAAGATCCATGAAGAAATATTTTCTTATCCCCATCACCTTCAAGTTTCTTGCTGTCCATATTTTTCAACATTGATTATTTGACATCTGTATGCCTGGATGTGCTGAGCTCTTCAGTTTCTGGTCTGTGGATACAATACTGCATACTCCGCAAGGTGTGGGGGTGAGCAGCAGATATTTCACTTGTGTTAATCTAGTGCTTGCTCTGGCATGACAGCCAGTGCCAAGACAGTGATTACCACTATATTTACTTGAATGTCTTGGCATCAGATTGGAAAGAGTCTTAAATTTTGAAGTGACAGTCCCTAACTTCTCCAGCTAGTCGCAAATAAATTAGCTGATGTGAAGGCTGAAAGTTCTAATGCATGTTTTTATGCAGCTCCCTATTAGACCGCATAGGCTCAGATCACCAAACTTTCACATTATTTGGATAAGCAAAGAAGACTCAATAAATAATACGTCATTCGTGAAATTCAGTTATTGGAGTATTTTAAAATTACCTTAATATGCAGAAGGTAGAAAAACTGAGGAGTGTGAGTTTCTGCAATAACCTGAAAGTCAAACAGGTAAAAAGAAATGTGTAAAAGAAAGACTAGAAAGCATGATTGTGGTTAAAGTTGTGCAGTGAGAAGAAAACAAAATGCACGAATATGCGTGTAAACACCTTGAAATAAGATGAACAAACACACATGCTCGCTATGTTTGGCTCGCTGAGATACATTATAGCATCAGACATACAGCGAGGGGACATTATTGCAGTAAAAAAAAAAGCAAAGAAGTGCTTGAATAAAACAAACGTGTTCAGAACAAAGGAAGGATAGACATACATTTCCAGAGGCAAGTGAAAGTCTGTACAACAAGCGCAGGTGCCAGGTAAGGACGTCATATGCTGCCATTTTCCGAGGCAGCCCCGAACCACTCTCTGAATGAACATGTGATGTCGTCGAAAGAAGCGGTCATTGGATCTCACAGCAATCACCACACATCAGAAAGAATCAGTCATTGCACTGATATCAATCCCCACACATCAGAAAGAAGCAGTCCTTGGATCTCATAGCAATCATCACAAATCAGAAACAAGCGGTCATTGCACTCAACAATCATCACACATCAGAACGAAGCAGTCATTGCACTCATAGCAGTCACCACACATCAGAAAAAAAGTGGTCATTGTACTCATAGCAATCACCACACATTAGAATGAAGTGCACGTTGGATCTTGCAGCAATCACAACACATCAGAAAGAAGCCACACACATGAAAATAAAAGCAGTTATTGGATCTCATAGCTATCATCACACATCAAAAATAAGTGGTTATTGGATCTCATAGTAATCACCACACATCAGAAAGGAGAGGTTTCTGTATCTCATTGCTATCACCACACATCAGAAAGAAGCAATCATTGCACTCATAGTAATCACCATACATCAGAACGAAGTGGTCATTAGATCTCATAGCAATCACCACACATCAGAAAGAAGCCGTCACTGGACCTCATAACAATGACAACCTACCAGAGGTTAAGGGCCCCCTGTCAAAGTGCAGTGGGTGTGTTTGACACCTTGGTTTCCTACTTATTCTTCTATAATTGTGGATTGTCCTGTTTGCTATTTCTGTAATGCCTTCAGTCCTTAGTTCTAATGGAAATTGAGTGTTACAAAGTGTCACGTGCACCAAATAGTTGGCTCATAACTCAGTTCACCGAAACCTGTTCTCCTTCTCCTAGTATTGGACGCAGGGAGCACGCAGACCCAGTCATCGAGGAGCTGAGCCCGGGAGACGCATCGGAACCTGAGGGAAGAGGCACAGGTAAGAATCTTATTCAGTCTCTCATGCTGTGCTGCATTCTAAATAAACCCATTCACTAAAAACAGTGTTAGGACTTAAAAAAGAGCACACAACAGTGCAGCTGTTTTAGAATTGCAAATAGCAGGTGGTCTGGAATGTGAGATATTGTTTGATGTTTTCATGTGCCGCTATATCATAAGTAGGTGTCAATATATACAAAAATACACCTTATTAGTTAAAAGGAGCGAAAACGTGTTATTAAAGCTTTTAAATTACCCAAAAAATTGCCCTAATAAAAAACAACTAATTTTGGAAGAAGTTGGTACATCATCTAGCTCGCTAATCTGTTAGACCTCCAGGTAGGTTTATCTAATTCACTTTCTTTAGTGTGTTGAACGGACTTTTTATTTTCTTCCTGTTGAATTGTGAGATCTGAAAACCTAACTAAACTTACCAGTTGCAAATTGGTCCCTTTCCTGCATCTTTAGATTACATAATTTATTGTCCTAACACCCATATAATTAAAGCATGAGTGTAGCAAAGGTTTTCGTTCAATCACGGAGGGCATTGATTATACATTGGCTCTACCTAGGCTCCACAGAGCCTGCAAAACACTTTGACATACATGTACTAACATTTATTCATCCAGCCCTTATATCTGCTTCAGGAGAAGATAAACTCGTGAATGTGTCTCACATGCTTTGTTTAGGATGATTTTGGGAATGAGGATGAGGGCTCCGAGTAGAGAACAAAGTCATCAGAGGTAGCCCCTTTTCAGGCTCAGAAGTAGATTATTTTTTTCTCATTAAGACAGGAGTTGCCATGTTTGTCTTACCTCCATTTTGAATGCTTGATATCCTGGAAGATTGTCCTAATCCATGAACATTTCCCATTTACTAGGATTCTGTTCAGAGTGTTGAACCAATACAACCGTGTAGGCGAAGCTTGTTTTTCATACCTATACAGATTATAGATTTTAGAGACCCTTTATGGGAGGACTGCAGGTGATAACAGTAATTAATCATTTGCATGCCCAGAGTACAGCCCTTATTTAAAAGGCAAAGCTTGAGTCTTAATTGATCATATAGGACTTGAATTGGGCAGAACAGAAAATAAATCATACAGCGTTGTTCATGATTTTTTTTCCAGTCCCACTTTCAGATTGTTCCAAACGAAATAGCAAGATGCTTACTACTGGGAAGAATTTGGATGACAAATCTTTGGGATTTAATTGGTGTCTGGATTATACAGACCAAAGCATACACTCCTAAATTGGAATTGTATGTATTATGCTTTATATTTGGGAATTTTAAGGTGATAATGGTGACCAGTCCTCCAATTTTGCCAAACTCGCAGGTACTGATAAGAAGGGGTCTGGCCGATTTTATTGCAGACAACGCTCCAGCTATGTTTCCTAGGTGTTTTCCCATTGGTGAGTTTTTATGTTGTGTTGATATTCACCATCTGTGTATTGTTGTTGATAAACCCATGTAAGACCTCAAGAGTGTTGAAGGCTATTAGAGAAGTTATTTATCTGTGCCATCGCCATATTGAAGCAGTGGAGGGTGAAGATTATCCCATTTTGGATCAAAGTTTCTGATAGTATTTAGGTAATTTGACTTATTTGCTATGTATACATTGAACAGTAGCAGTGTCAAAACACTTCTGTGCACGAGGCCACAGTTTGTAGATCTTCTTGTTTCTCCTTGACCCATCTCTTATTTTGTTCCTCACCCATGTGTCCCAGTGGCGTTGTTGATTAGCTATTAGGAGAGTTTGTGAATAGCCAGTTTGAAAGTTTCGCCCAAACTAACTCAGTCAACTGCCACATTGTATGCAGACAAATTTTGATAACCCTATATTGGCTACTTTCAGGGTTAGAGTGCCTAAGGTCTTTACAAAATCTATGGTCTTTAAGCCTTTTCAGAAGCCAGTTTAAAATACTGGAAGTAAGTTATCGTGAACCACCCATTTCTCTATTTTGGTTAGCAGAATTTTTAACACGTGGTTTGACCCTGAAATCCAAAAAGATGTTTGGTCTATAGCTTTTGGAGTATCTCTGTTACCTTTTATGTGAATTGGGTGTATAATCTGGTAAAGTTTGTAGTTCAAGGCAAGTAGCAAAGAGTGTTGTTAAGGGACGAGACCAAAAATCTGAGTCTGTTTCCCTTCAAAATGTTGATAAAAATTCCATGGGGGCCAGGAGCAGAGCATTGTTGCACTATTTCAGAGAACAATGTTTCTGTAACCCGAATGTCAAAAGCATCATAACACAATTGTTTTATCCAAAAAATCCAATACTCATTATTGCCTTTGTAATTATGAAATTTGGTTAGAAACCTTTTGATTTGTGTGTGTTAGACCACCTGATTACGTCATCCCATGTTTTTTGTTTCAAAACTGATTTTTGCTTCCCAACATTCTTTCCTGTACAGGCGTTTTGATGTAGTCAGCTCTTTCCTTAGGTTCTCATCTTTAGGAATATTATATTATTGTGTGGGTAACAAGCTGATACGTTTCTTCATGATCCTGAGGTCCTGTGTGTAAAAAATCATTTCTTGGATGCACTTGTGAACTTTCGGCAGTGCTCCATTAAAAGTATTGATGATGATGTCACCTTCAAAAGGGTTGTAAGTAAACTTTCTCAAGGTAATGCAATCATTAATTGACAAAAGTGGCCAAGCTGACTTGCTCCCAATATGTTACGTGAATCTAAAGGTTGTATGATGGAACCACGCATAACTGAATAACGTGGTCGGAACAATGACCGGGTTGTTTCCACGCATGCCATTACCGCGCATGCCTTTACCACGATTTTTCATGGTAAAGGCATGCCTAGTAAACGCATGTGTGGAAACGCCATGCGTGGTTGTCGCATGCCACCCCCACCCTAAACACAGAAATACCCTGAACCCCCACCCTTAAAAACTACCTTGAAAAGAGCCCTAAAACCGACCTCCACCCCAAAGATAAAACAACCCAACCCCTAAAAACAAAATTACCCCGACCCCCCACCCTGCCCCTAAAAACAGAACTACCCGACCACAAACCTTTAAAAACTACCCTGATACCCCGCCCCTAAAACCCCAACCCGCCCACCTGCCCTGAATACAAGATTACCCCAGCCCCCCACCCCGCCCCTAAAAACCTGTCCCCCCCCCCATCCCTACAAACCTGCCCCTGCCCTAAATACAAAATTACCCTGGCCCCCCACCCCTAATAACCCACCCCCCCCCTAAATACAAAATTACCCCAACCCTCCACCCTTGCCCCTAAAAACCGACCCCTCCACCCGCCGTAAATACAAAATTATCCCCGACCCGTCCCTAAAAACCCTCCCCCACCTGCCCTAAAAACAGAATTGCCCCAAACCCCACAAAAACAAAATTACTCAGAACCCCCACCCTGCCCCTAAAAAGCCGACCCCCTCACCCGCCCTAAATAGAAAATTACCCCGACCCCACCCCTAAAAACCCAACCCCCAAAATACAAAATTACCCCGACCCCCGCCGCTAAAAACTAAATAACCCCGACCCCCCGGCCCTAAAAACCATTGTACCGACCCCCCCCCCCCCCACCGCCACCCCTTAAAAAAATTAAATTACCTAACCACCCCAACCCCTGCCCCCACCCCTAAAAACTACCCCAACTCTGCCCCAGCCCCACTTACCTGACCGCATCCTCTCCCGATGGATATTCCTTTTTCCCTGCCTTAACCACGCATGTGCGTTGTTCAGCACATGCGTGGTTAAGGCAGAGAAAAAGGTCTGTGTTGTTCAGGCAAGCGTTGTTCCGCTTGCGTGAACAACAAAGGCGTGTTTCCCGATGCATTGTTCCAGATCTTTCCCGAATCTGAATACAGCTGTGCTTTGGGCCCCTGAAATAGGTTTCTCTGCGCTAATAAGGCACCAGTTTGTCATTTGCCTCGCCTGACTGTGACCCCAACCAAACTCTGATGAAAGCTACTTCTTTCAGACCTAGTACCTTCTATGCACAGGTAAAGGGTATATTTATCTGGGACGTACTAACACCTGTTTTTCGAATGTGATGTCACCTACACCATGTGCTCAGCTCTGTGACCCTTCATGAGTGGAATTTGTTGTAATGTGTGCATCATTTCTAGTGTGACTCCCGTTGGAGTTACTTTGAAAATAGAATCCAGTAGAGTCTTTTGGAAACACAAGGCAACTGTCAGGTTTTAGTAGAAGCTCGGGTTTGCAGAACTATTTTGTCTGGGAAGAATGTGGTGTGTGGCAGGCTAACACAGAGAGAGTGAAGCTCACTCACTCACTGCACCAATGTGATGGTGACAAGGAATACCATCTTGAGGGTAAGAAGCCACAAAGGACAGCTCCGGAGCGTCTCAAGGGGAGTGCACATAAATATGTGAGGACCAAAATAAGATCCACTAAGGCATGACAAAGGGAAGGGAGGAAACAAGTGTTGTGGGCCTTTCAAAAATGGAACACAGTTGCTAATTTAATCAATGACGGCTGGTCCAGCAATGGTAGAAAGGCCAAAAGAACTGAAAGATACCCTTCAATTGTGCCCAAAGCAAAACTTTGCCCAGTGAGAGATGAAAAAACAATATAACATCAGCTATCTTTTTCCTGGAGGGGATCAATCTGGCCAATACTGCACCATACCACAAATTGTCCCAACGACAAGCGTATACAGTTTTTGTCGAGGAATGCCAGGCTGCTAAGGCGACATACATCATCTCCGAAGGAAGATCGAAGGTGTTCAGCCTTTGCTTCTCAATCTCTAGAGAATTAAGGTGGAGATTGTGAATTCTGCCTGTCTCTGCAACAGCAGGTCACTCCGAAGGGACAGCGTGACCAGAGGACAGATGCTCAAGCCCAGAAGCTCTGGCTACTGTACTCTGCATGCCCTATCTATGGCCACTAGGATGACTTGGGCCTGGTTGGTCCCGATTTTCTTCAGAGCTCTCTGCAGTATAGGTATCAGCGGGAAAGCATACATACGTTTTGAGTTTCATTCTAGGTGGAACATGTCTCTTAGCAAGAGACACCTTGGATACTCCAACATACATAAATACTGACATTTGGCATCTAAGGCAGTAGGGAGCAGATTGAGCCATGATTCTTTCTATTCATGGAAGAGACCTTGGGCCACTTCTGGAAGTTACCGCCACTTATGATCAACTAGGCGTCGACAGCCGAGTTCATCCGCCGTGGCATTCAAAGTTTCTGCCAGGTGGTTCACCACCAGGAAGATTCATTGATAGGCCAGCCATTTCCAGAGGCCTTGTGCCTCCTGGCACATGGTCAAGGAATCCTCTTCAGATCCCACTGCATAGCCCATATATGCCATCTGGCATGCTTGACCAGCAGGATTCTGGAGGCCATCAGCCTCGGAGTTAAACTCGGTGATACCCATGACAGAGGTTGGAAGATCAAGATTATAGCCTGAATGTCCTGGACTGTCCTTTCCGGGTGAATGTCACTAAATTGAACTGTGTCCAAAAGGGTCTGGTGAAGGGGAGCATCTGAGCTGAAGTCAGGTGTGACCTCAGCACTGAACCCCCAAGGTGACAGAAGGTTTGTCTCTCTGGGAAGAGACTGGAACTCTTGACCTCCAAAGATGTGCTGCCTCCACTGCCATTACTTTTGTTAACACACGAGGGGCACTGGTGAGATCGAAGGGGAGCACAGTAAAATAAAAATGAAAACCCTCCTGTCCCATGCATGAACCGTGTGTAGTGCTGGTGGGCTTGCAGGATGGGGGAATGGAAATAGGCAACCTGCACGTCCAACACTATTATCTAGTCTCCAGAGTCAAAGACAGACAAGTCCTGGCCCTGAGTAAGCATCTTGAATTTGTACATCTGGAAGAAGGCATTGAGAGGATGCAAGCCTAAACTAGAAATCTGGGGCTCCGTTGCTTTTCAGCGGGATGAACCTGCAAGTCAGGTTGGGTCGCAGTCAGTGTTAGCCAGCTTAACTCACGACGTCAGGTCATTCCCTTTATGGAGCTTTTTACCAAAAGTTCTCCAATCTTCTCCAGACTTTTGGATCTCCTTCCAGAAGGTGTTTGAAGGTCCTTTAGGAGTCCACAACTCACCTCAAAGTTCCAGAAGCTCTGAGTTGCTCCGTGAGGGTTAGGACTCTAACTCTCAGAATGCAGTTTGCTCAAATCAAAAAATTACCACTGAACGGTGGTCAGCTGGTCAGGTTCTTCAGGTTTTGATGAAGGGGACTCTGGTTCACTATTTTCTACCTGTAGCAAACAGGGAGTTCCTTATTGAACCAGTTAAAGCCAGGAAAAGTCCTTTTTGAGGTGAAGCCCAAGTGTGAAGCTGGTGCAGTCCTTCAGAGTGCAGTGTCCAGGTAGAGTCAGGGGTCCAGCAGGGCAGTTCTTCTTCTTGTCCTGTTCCTGGTAGGAATCGGAGGTGTGGGTGCAGCTCTGCCATATTTATCCTTGCTCCTGGAGTGGAAAGCGGGGGGAGGTGACCGATCAAAGGCAGGCCACCACCCTCTTGAATGACTACTCCCTGGGAAGTGTGGCAACAATCTATCATAGGGAGCAACATTCCTTAAAACCCAACCTGGCAGAAATTCAGTTTTGGAGGTTAGGTCTTGCTGAGTCCATCCACTGTTGTGGCTAAGTTCCCTTGACACACCCCTCTCCAGCCCTCTCCTGATCTTATCAGGAGGGCACCTGGCTGTCTGCGTTTGCAGGAAATGAGGGAGGTCCATTTGCAGGCCCAAATGTCCTTCCTTCCTTTGAAGACCAGTTTGGCTGCTCTCCCTCCCCAAACCTGTTCTGCCATCTGCTGAGGCAGATTTCTTCCTCAGGCACTTCATTTGTGTTCAGCCCAGGCCAATTCGCACCTCATCAAGGCAACCTGGGCTGGCCAATCATAGAAGGGCACTACAGAGCTGAAACTGGGAACTTTCAGGAAGAATTCTAAAACTCTTTCTAGGTGCAAGTTATATTAACTTCAACAATGGCAAGTTGTGGATTTATTATAACAATGAGTTCAAGTCCAAACTTGAAATATCTAGCTTCTTTTGAGACTTTATTAATTAAAAATAAACTCTCCCACTGTCAGCCTAAGGAGCCTATTCACTACATTGGGGGAAAACAAATTTAGCTATTTTCCCCTCACCAGGGCTTATAAAACCGCTTCTATAAATTCTATGCTTATAGTTACACTGCACCCACCCTGGGGGCACCTAGGGCACACCTTATGGTGACTTGTATGTAAAAATAAGGTTGTTTAAGACTTACAAAGTGCTTTTATTTCCAAAGTCGAATTTGGGGTTGACTTTAACTTATGAGCCGCCAACAAAGCAGGCCTGTCTTTAGAATGGCACTGGGCACCACAGCAGCACACCTTTGGGGGTGCTACCTATGATGGGGTCCCTAAACCTACATGCCCTACCATATACTAGGGGCTTATAGGTAGGTTGGCATAGCCAATTATAATTAGCCTTATTTGCATATTTCATTTTATTCAAAGCACAGGCCTTGGGACTGTTTATCAGTGCCCAGGGCACCATCAGAGTGAGGAAAACACTAGCATGAGTGAAAAATGGTGGCAAAAAGTTGGAGGGCTTCTGCAATCAGCCCAGTTTTCTCACAACAATTAACTGTGCATGCTAGAGAGTGTATGGTGTTTCACCCGCGCATCAAAATTGCATTTCACATTTGTATGACACTCAACCCCTTGGAGCAGTAGATTTCTCAAAGCTGTATCCACTGAGAGCTCTATGCGGCTGGAGTCTGTATTGAAGGCAGCTGAAAAGAAGATTCAGGTAGAGGAAAATGCTGTTTGGTTGCATAATGGAGGACTCCAAAGAATCTGATGCCTTGTAACCTTCTCTCTCATATTGTTCTTCAGTTGTGAGCTAGGCAGAGGCTTTTCCTCTTATGGGGTGATGTTTATAGGCTGATAAAGAGCAGAATTTCACAGGGCCACGTATGATGTGGTGGCACTGACACCGAAGAGGAAGTATTTGTTTCGGGCGGGAAGGGAGTTTTTTTCTCTGACTAAGGCTAGAACTGTCAAAGTTCCTCAGTGGTAAAGCTTTACTGCCACTAATGTTAACCAGGCATCAGACAATGCTCACAGGAAGCATGCACGTGCTCGTCTACATCCTGCTGATTAGATTGGGATGTTCAGGATGGCCCCATTACGGCTAAATGCCAGCAGAACACTTAGTCAGTTTGAACCAATTTATCCAAATTATGGAGAAGGCTGGAACAGGCTTTTTGCAATAAAGTTCTTTACTTCAGGTAGCAGCTTCTGCAGGACTTCTGTCTCACTCGTGTTTGAGGATTCACAGTTGTAATCGCATTAGGCTTCTGGACACCTATGGCTCCATCACCTGGCAGGCAAGTGCTAGCAGCAAACAGACTACCCCTGCTGGCCTTTAAGTTAGGCATAAAGCTGACTTCCTTTGATTCTATTGAATGTAAGTGTTAACAGTCCTTCTGCTTTGTTTCTGGAGTCTAGGAATTTCATATTGATATACACTGACCCATTTTAGCACCTTAATCTGAAATAATATACCCAGTGCTGCTGGTGAAATATTCAAGCCTTTAGGTTCCATCCCTGCTGTACTGAAGTGGAATTTACCTGTGAAACGTCCCAGGTTTTTTACCTTTGGCCTCTGGTTTTTTACCTCTGCTGTGGCATGAGACTCCCAAGAGGAGACTCGGTCAATGTATTGCTCTGTGTAAACTGTATTTAAACTAGAACTTTCAGTGCCCACTAGTTCATATACAGTTACCTGCCTGTGGACAGCTGGGGGAAAGGGACTCTGAGCAGATTTTGCACAAAACGTATCAACATGCATGTGCACGTATTGGCTTGGTGAGGAAGACTTGTCTGACTGAACCTATTATCTGCACACAGATAGTTCTGTAGCTGATGAAGCCCAGTTTGTTTGTATGGTGCAATAGGGGCATAGTGGTGCTAAGGATTTATAAATGTTTTGGGTTCTGACAGTACATATTTTGGGTAACGTATAGGTTGTGTAACTCTTTCCACAGCTGTGCAATATGTGTTTACACTGTTGCATTGAAAGTTTGATTGGACATGGTACAGGGACCATTGTGGCGTTTTCATATATTTGTCTGGATATAGAGCTCAAATTTAAAGTCCATTTGACTCTAGAAGAATTTTTCATAAACCTATGTATGATGCATATTTTCTCTCCATCTCTTACTAATGAATTTTGCCCTATGTGCTGCCTGAACTAGAGATAATGGCTGTGCCCACCACTTAGCAGATTGAAGATCACATTGAACAAAACACCTATTTCAAGTGATATTATATTCGGCTTCTTGCGGAAAATGTGGTTTCAAATTTCCAGGGCTGTTAACAGCAGCTCTTTGCTAATTAAGGCAGGTAAAGCTCTTGGTCTGAACAGTAGGGATGGGTAGACACTTGCCCCCATTACTGAGCAGGAGGCATCTTTGAAGACTGGAGCGTGCAGGGAAGGCTTAGTTGAGTAGAGGCATTTAAAGAGACTTAGGCCCATTTGCATTTGTGCCGCTTTTTGACGCAAAAACAGTGCAAACTTTCAAAGTACTATTGTATTTTGTAAGTTTGCGCCACTTTTGCGTAAAAAAATGACGCAAATGTGGCGCTAAAAAAGTATAAATATGGACCTCAAAGTGCTCATATATTTGGAAGATTCACCAGTTTGGATCTTTAACAGCATTCTGTGCAAGAGTTGGACAGGCAATGGGTTTGTTTCTGTTAATAGGAGATGGATGAGTAATGTAGCATTTGTATATTGGGAAGCTATCCCACCAATTTCAGAATTCTTCACCATCTTCTGTGCACATGCCAGAGAAGATGAGATGTAGAATGCACTCATGACTTGTACTCTTGGATTCTCTTGCACCTCTCCCGGCGTGGTGGCACAAGCTCCCTAGTACTTCAACAGGCTTTGTGGACTTGTCTCAGAGCCATGAAGGAGAAGGCATTGTTGACTGTTGCTGTTAAGGGACCTGCTGTGGCACACTGAAGGAGTACCATAGACCTGTCCTGTTGCACATATTCAGCCTGCAAGAGGCTGAATGCCTTGGTGGCAGGGAGTGTAGGCATGGAATGAGGTCAGGGGACCACCAGAAAACCATCAGAGGTGGGCATTATGCTCTTCTCACAATCACTACAGTGTATCAGCAGGAGGGGGAATGATTGATACAGAGGCTGTGAAGAACAAAATACGTAATCTCAAGTTTGAAACCCTGGGGTACGTACTAGCAGTGCTTGCCATTGGCTCATAGAGCTCAGATTAGCCTCCCCTGTTCGTGGACCTGGTGACCTTAAATTCTGTTTCTGGTGGCTGGACAGGGTTGTCTAAAACAAAATCACCCATACTATATGAACAGTGTGCATTGGTGACCAAGAGACTGCAATGTTGGTGCATCATTTGTTTTCAGACTATTGTTTCTCTCCCAGCACAAATGTGTGCTTTTTTAGATGGAGCCCTAAAGAAGCTGAACTGGCTGATCAATTAGGAGCACTGGCAGGCCCACGCTCCTGCACCAGGTCCTGGATACAGATGATAAGCTGTGTCATAAAAATCCACCTAATAAAATACAACAAGCCCTTAGAAGTGGTCAGCATGAGGAAAATTAGTCATGATCATTCACTGATAATTTAGAGCCTGAAATTTGAATGGTGTCCCTTGTAGACTTCACCAGTCACCATAGCCCAGTGGAAGTATCTCACTCACATTACAGGATTCCACCAATAACCAGCACCCCCAATCTCAATGTGTACCAAAAGAAGAAGCAGGGCTGGTAGCTCCTGTGATTACTGCAGAAGCTGCAGAATGCATACAGAAGCTTTGGCTGGCAATGTGAACAACTCAGCTGTGTGAGCCCACCAAAGGGGCCTCTTTTCACCTCTGCCTGACTCACTGCTCGAAAGCACAAAGCTGTTAATTAAGATCAAGCCACAGACCTTGACAAAGAAGCACGCGGAATGGGCAGCCTGTTGAATGTTAACCTACCATGTGTATCGAGCAGTCGTGCATAGTGGCATATTAAAACAAAAATAAAATATTAAAATGAATATGACACCTGGCATTTCTGCTTCCAAAGCAAATGGCGTGGGAGCTGTGAGGACAAAAGAATGCATTGGTTTATTTGAGGTTGATCTTTCTAGTTTGTAGTCTGTAGGTCTATGTTTTCCTCAATGAACACTTTAAGCCAAAGGCAGTAGCCCTGCCCAGATCTGTATTTTGGATCATAAAATGTTAACCCCTTAGCGGCTGGGCCTCCCCTGCTGGACTCTATTGGTTGCGGGGACATATAGGGCTTTTAGGTTCATCAAGAACCCTAGGTACCCAGAGCCAATAAAGGAGCTGCACCTTGCAATGGGTTTTCATTGTATACTGGGTGTACAGCAATTTATTTGGTGAAATATAAAGAGTGAAAAATAGGTATTGAGGAAACCTTTGTATTTCCAACATTGACACAAGATAAGGTGCTGAGAAGCAGTGGTTATTTGCACATCTCTGAATTCTGGGGTGCCCATTCTAGCATTCGAATTACAGGGCATTTCTCAAATAGACGTCTTTTTTACACACTGTCTTACATTTGGAAGGAAAAAATGTAGAGAAAGACAAGGGGTAATAACACTTGTTCTGCTATTCTCTGTTCCCCCAAGTATTCTGATAAAAATGGTACCTCACTTGCATGGGTAGGCCTAATGCCCGCGACAGGAAACGCAACATGGACACATCACATTTTTACATTGAAATCTGACTTGTTTTTTGGAAAGAGCCTAGCTGTGGATTTCGGCCTCTAGCTCAGCCAGCACCTAGGGAAACCTACCAAACCTGTGCATGTTTGAAAACTAGACACGTGGTGGAATTCGGGATGGGGTGACTTGCGGGGCTCTCACCAGGTTCTGTTATCCGTAATCCTTTACAAACATCAAAATTTGGCAACAAAAACCACTTTGTCCTCACATTTCAGTGATAGAAAGTTCTGGAGTCTTGAGAGGAGCCACAAATTTCCTTCTACCCAGCATTCCCCCAAGTCTCCTGATAAAAATGGTACCTCACTTGTGTGGGTAAGCCTAGTGCCGGCGACATGACTAGATCACACAACATCCATGTTGGTCCTTACATGAGGGCAACTGTTGACCCTCGGGTGATCCATTCTTGACGCAGGAACTAGGTACAGGCACTCAAATGGGGTAGCGTTTTTCTCACAACAGGTGGGGAAACACTGGGTATTAGGAATTTTGTGGATCCCAGCATATTCCTGTAGTGTGTGTGACAAAAATGCAAGAAGAAATTGAGTTTTTATTCAACATTTCACCTTTGCAGGGTATTCTGGGTAAGAAAACTTTGGGGAATCAACACAAGTCACACCTCTGTGGACTCCCCGGATGTCTAGTTTCCAGACATGTCTGGGTTTAGTACGTTTCCCTATAAGGACGCCAAACCCAGGACCAAAAACGCAGGTGACTGCCTTACAAAACCAGGTTGTTTTGTGATTGATAATTTTGATGTCTCCACAATACGATTTGGGCGGTGGAACTTTGGGGCTAAACTAAATTGGGGAGCTCCCAAGTGAGCACTCTGTCTGTGCTTGCCACGCATGCACCTGCTCGCTGGTTTGGGCTAACCTGCTATTGTCCCACTCATCACCACCCTCATAATCAATGGAAGAGGAGTTATCAAATGAGAATCCTCCGACTGAAAAATCACTCCCAGAGTCTGCGCCATTGTCCTATACCTCAGATGCTGTCTCAGCATCTGATCCTATGTCAGAACTGTCCTCTATAACCTGAGTGAGGGCTTGAGCAGCAGTCATCCAATGAGATGCCATCTCTGCTACTGGCTAAACTGTTGCTCTAAAACACTAGCCTACGTAGACAGTCACAAAATTGCTGGTGGATGTGTATGTGTGTGTGTGTGTGTGATACGTGCAACAGTAGAGGTCACTCTACCTTCGCTTCTTCCCTCAATCAGCACGTTCTTTCAAGACACTCAAAAAAAGATACACTATTACTTCACCTTGTCCCATACCAATAGTCGCAGTCTTTAGCGCCTCTAGTGCCCAGTCCAACAATCATTATTGGTGCTCCCACTCCCATGACCGCCTCCTCCTTTTTCCTCAGTACCACCCAGCAAAAGAGCCCTTCATCTCTCCATAGCACCCCTGCACACACATTTCATTTGTATTATAGCGCAGGCAATGGCTGACTTTACTAATGTACTCAGATATTTACATAAAATAAAGATTTGATCTTTGCAGTAGGCATATAAACCTTCTGCGCTACTTTATGGCATCAAAACTGCCATCAGACAAAAGTCTGATCCTTTTGCAGCAGAAACATAATCACAAGACTTTTTTTTATTGCTGCCTAAAAGCTACAGTTGAAACGCGTCAGTTGAAGTATGTGAATTGCTTCAAAGACGCAAGCTGCAACTGCAAGATAACTGGTGGTGAATATATATATGTAGATATATATATATATATATATATATATATATATATATATATATATATATATATATATCCAAAGTGTCGGTCCTGGAACAATGATGTGCCTAACTGCCGGTGCTGCGTTAAGGTAAAGGACCAAACCCTAAATATAACACAAGGAGAAGAAAACGTTGCACTCCCGGAGATTGCAATCAACTGCACATTTATTCCTCTTAATGCTGGTTGAGGCTATATCTGGCACCACGACGCGTTTCGACATCCGTCTTCTTCCTGGTGGTTTCTGCCATCTTAATAGACGAGCAGGATGCTGGTATTTATAGTTCCCATATAACTTTCAGCTGTGAGCCAAATGGAGAGGCTTCTCCTTCGCCGCCCGTTCATTTTACTGCTAATTGAAAACGTATGTGAAATCCAAAGTTTCAAAAATCAGCAGATTAGCTACATGCTCAAAATGTCACGTTTTTGAAAATACGCCATCCTCGGATCCAAAGTTAGACAATGTGCTGATTTATAGAGCATGTGGTAATACAACGCATTCCTGAATGAAATCACAGTTCTTTGCCGATGTTAGTAACTCCCAGATAACTTTCAGCTGCAAGCCAAAGGAAGCAGTGCTCCTTCGCTGCACGTTCATGTTTACTGCTGAATGAAAACGTGTGAAATACTGGGTTATAAATATACGGGTTGACTTCATGCTCTAAGTGTCACTTTCTTAAAAAATATTACATCCTCGGATTCAAAAAAACAATATACTGATTTGTCGAGCATATGATGTTTAAGCGCATTCCTGCGTGAATTCACAGTTCGTCTAGTAAGATGGCAGAAACCACCAGGAAGAAGACGGATGTCGAAACGCGTCGTGGTGCCAGATATAGCCTCAACCAGCATTAAGAGGAATAAATGTGCAGTTGATTGCAATCTCCGGGAGTGCAGCGTTTTCTTCTCCTTGTGTTATATATATATATATATTTCTCTTTTACATGTGGGTGTGGTTTTCCTGGGGACCGATCGCAGCCCCCAGGGAAACCACATACGAATTGACAAAAGTGATCGCTATATATATATATATATATATATATATATATATATATATTTTAATAGCTGTATGGTTTGCCAGGGAAAGCATACAACTATTTAAAAAATATGATTTGCCCCCGCAGGGGTGACGGGTGACCCCCTGTAAAAAAAAAAAATATATATATATATATATATATATATATTTCTTTTTTTTTTTTTTATATCCCTGGGGGGTGCAATCCCACCCCCCAGGGGAAAACCTACCTTTTTTAAAAACAAAAATATGCCCGGGGGGGGGGGGGGTAACCCCCCAAGTGAAATCCCTGGTGTCTAGTGGGGTTTTCCTGGCCCTCGATCGCAGCCAGGAAACCAGTTGAGGAATGCCTTGTTTGAAAGGGGAGATTCTTCGCTTTCAAACAAAGCCTTCCAGAACGTCGGGAAGGCCGTTCGGGGCTGTTTTCCCCACTGGAGCAGGAAGCGGGTAGGGGGGTGGGGGAAGACACAGAATATCTTCCGTGTCTCCTGCGGTATACTTAATTTTTTTTTAAATGCACCCGAGGATGGGTCACCAGGGAGGTAGTGTGGCCGACGCCCGCACTAAAACGGTTAATGGGGGTTGACCTTTAGTGTTATATTTTAGCTTAATTGTATTAGGGAGTGTTATGTAGGTATTTTGTCACATAATCGCAAATTCCTCTGTATGGTTAGTTACCCTCTTTAATAAATCTTTAGGTTTACTCACGTGCACTCATATAATTCTTGTAAGGCCACTTAAGGGAGATTCCATTTTTTGTTACTCACTGTTCATTTTTATATATTTGTAATTTGTGTGTAATATTTAGTTTTCTGTGCAAGAAGGGCTTTAAGTTTTTATAGTTGTTGATTTCTGGGTTTAGTCCACAGGAGCTCCTTGACTTATTTTTGGACTGCTCTGCCTCCGTATCCCAGGGGCCAAGTGAGAAGAGATTCATGAGGGTCTACAGAAAGGAGGTCCAGGAACACCAGAGGCAAATGGTTCCTGTTGTTATGGTTGGGGCTGAGTAACATCTAACTGCCCTGCGACCCCCAGAACCAGCTTTCTCACATATCTTTGTTACTTTTACTTAGGGGCAAAAGGAATTTCAATTGGATCCAAAATATGTAATAGCTTGGCATCTTTATAGAGGAAATACCAAATTCAATTTGCGAAATATTCAAACCTTTAGCTTCAACCTCAGCCTTTCTTTAGATGGCCTACACCTCTATTACAGCAGTCAGGCATGTCCGCTATCGTGGGTGAAGTGGCTGTGGCAGCTAAACATATATTCCTATGAGTCACCTCTGTCTAGGATCTTCGCCAAGAAAGCTGTTACCATCTATATACAACAATACAGTATATGACCTAACCGGAAGATGTCTAGCAATGTTTGTTGTGCAAAAATGTAATTTTTAACCTTGTAGTTTCAAATTAAAGTCTACATATCTTATATTAAAACCAGTTGCGCTCGATTCGCTGACAAGTGACGGGGCAGGTGTGGTGTGCGGGGGTGGATGAGGGTGGTAGGGAGTAAAAGTTAATAAAAAATAAAAAAAACTTACCTGTTCCACCGCACCGCTCCTCTTTCTCCCATCGTTGCAGGCAGGCACAGGCTCCCAGCCTGCCCTGCGGTCCATCCTGACGCTGCTCAGAGCAGCATCATGACTGGCCGGGAGCGCCCAGCCAGGGTGCTCCCAGGCAGACTGGGAGTCTGTGCATGTTCTCTCCAGCCCGACAACTGTGTTGGTGGGCTGGAGAGAGCCTATTGCTCATGTGTGTTTGGCCAGCCCGAGATGGCCGGTCAAACATACATGCGTGCTGAGGGGAGTGTACTGTGCACTCCCCTCACTGCTTGTCACCCCTGTGGCCCCGCTCCTTTAACGAATGAAACAATAATAAACATTGTTTGTTATTGTTTCGTTTGTTAAAGTTTTTGCAGCCTCTGCGGGGGAGGGTGGTTCTCCTCCGCCCTAACAGAGGAATCACCGCTGATGAAAACGGTAGCAAATTTGCATATTTTGCATGGTCCGAATTCTTGCTTTTTTCTGGAATCTATTTTTGCTAGCTTTTGGACTGTACATTTTACCACTGCTAGATAGCACTAAAGTGCCTGTTATTCCCATCTAAATCCCATCTAAATCGTGTGCAGCACATAGGAACTCTTTTATGTGGCTTATTTAACTTCCCTATATGTCCACTGTAAATGGTGCCTCAAGCACACCCATTGTATGGAAAGTTAAATGTCAAAGGTGGACTTCAGTATGTATCTACAGTACCCACATATGTGATAAAAATATTATTACAAGGAACATCACTGTGCTGCGGCTAGGCTGAAGATTAAATGCACTGCAGTGACACATAGCGGGGGAAACTGTCTTTGCACATAGAAAAAAAGCTTATTTTGAATATTCATAAGTCACTCTTAAATTATGCCTTGTAAACCCAGAGGGCAGGATGCTAATATTTAAAAATATGGCAGACTAACTATTGGGGTTAGAGTGCCCTCAAAGTGAAGTAAAAGCAAAAAACTATTTCTCTGTACTACTCTATAGGCCTGGCTATATTTTTCATTAATAGGTTTACGTGGGATTAAAATCTTTATTTTCCACCTCTGCTCAATAAAGAGCTAGAAAAATGCCTCAGTTATTCTATGCTCAGTTTTTAAAATCTGACTTTATGGTGAAATCATATTTCAGCAGAAACGTAACTTTATAAAAATGGGCCTAAACTCATCCCTGCCAATCATCACACCTCCAGAAGTGGAACATAAAATCTGCTGGAATATTTAACAACCCTAGCTCGGAGTACAATGACTTATCTAGGCCCAGGAAAGGCCAATGGATGATGACCGCTGAGCAGGTATTTGTCTGGGATTGGACAGGAATAGCTGACAGGCAGAACAAAGGGCAGCTTTACCACTGCCTCTTTTGACTTGGAGATGCCAAGGGGCGACTTTGTTTATTCTTCCCAGGGCCCTCATAGACAGTTGGTCTCTAGCCAGTAGGAGGGAAAATCAGCTTTGATTCTTTCAGGTAGGGAAGTGGCTAAAAAGCTGAAGACAGGCCTACTTGGTGGCGGCTGGGTTCTGCCATATTTAAACGGGGACTCCTGCGTAATTTTAGATTAAGGCAAAGAGAAAGCACTGCAAACTGAGGTTGGGGCAAGCCTGTGAGAACATTGTTAGGATTGAGTGGTAACTTTCCTAGCTAGTGCACAAGGTAAATCTGTCACTTCAACTGCCACATCCTCAGAACATTCTTGGACCTGGAAAGACTCCATCTGAATTAAAAGGCCCTGCTGGAAGAGGAAACTGATTTCAGTCTCCTGTTGGAAAAGAGGACTTGTACCAGGACTCGAGGACCACTGTCACCCAGGGACTGGAACTGCTCTCCAAGGGTCAAGTGGTTGACCTGCTATTTACCTGCCTCAGGGACCCAAAAAGCAGAAGGACTCCTGCTTCCAAGAGGACCTTGCTGACTAAGGAAGACCAGTCCCTGCAAGAGACTGAGCTGGCGATACGTGGTGCCGAGGAGCCTTCTCTGAGAAGCTGTGAGCTGCAGGACTGACCAGAAGAAGCTTTCCCAGCAGTTGGAAACTAGGACTGAAGTTAGAAACCTTCGACCAGAACAATCCGCTTAATGTATACAAACTCTGCTCATTTTCAATCAGCCTGAAATTGAGCTAAGTTCCCTGTCCACTGCAACCTGTTATTTTTCCAAGATGCATGACTTTTTCTACGTGCTTTTTGGCTTACTGCTTTAAAAAGCTATGTCTCTGTTTTCTTCATCTTAGTCTCTGTTCTAAATTTTTCTAAATTGGTTTGAGAATTTTATTGTGTTTATTTCTTCATTTGAATTTGTTGGTACTGCTTGAATTTAGTGCACACCTCTCAGGGAATTGCCTGCTTCTTATGCCAGAGGATCCGAGTAGAGATTCTCTCATAACTGTCATACTTAGAGTGTGTTTATTGAATTGATAGGGGTCGTGCCTCTCCTAAATTAATAATCAATTATTTTTTTTGCTAAAACCCAATAGAATATATTCATCAGTTGGTTGTATCATGCCTAGCGCTGATCCATGCCATATGATCTGTTCCATATATAATATTCTTTTAGTGAGGCATGTTGATATAAGGGGTTTCCTGATGACGTGTAATTATCACATCCTGTCTACATTACCTGCCCATTTTCTCTATCATGGCTGAGTTTGGACTTTCTTCTAGGTGTAAATTAAATATTTCCAAATCAGTAACGATCAGTAACAATGTGCTGGATTACACTTCCTCAAATGTTCAACCTATAACGTTACTGAGACACTAATACAGTACGTGTTGTGAATTATGATCTCATGTAATGGCAAACCTCTCTTTGTTACTGTATGGTAGCAATAATTTAGCCAGATGTGCAATGCACCCCCTTTATTTGCATGCCTGGTACATATGCTCCCTTTTTTTCAAGGGTATAATTCACTCTAACCTGATTCATATTAACAGAGCAAAAGGCTTGTGGCTACAGCTTAACTCTAAGCACTAATGCTTTCCCTCCCTACTTTACTTTGGTATTATTGGACATCCATGAGTAATCAAATGCTTCGATTATGGATTTGGCCCATACATATCTCTTGCAAGAAGCATTTATCTTCTCTTTCAGAATACTGCTGAATACTTCTATTAGCTTAAATCTTCGTGGGAGCATAAATGACATTCAATCAAAGACGTTCTTCTTATCTGATTGAATGTTTGTTTAAAATTCAAAATGGACTCCCGCTATACATTTTCACCACTGTGGGACAGTCTGTCCTTTTCAGGGACCATTAGTGATGCAGGAGGCAGCTTTGGCACTTGCAGCATTTATCTTCTTACACCTTTTTGAACTATTATTAAATATGTACCTTTTGATAACTTTTCAGCTCAGTATCAAATTTTAAATGTCTTCCACTGCAGGCATGATGTCTATTGCATTTTTTACAATCCCTTTTTCTAGATGCAAAATATCATATTTCCCTTTCTATTCATGACCTTGATTTTACATGGGACAACATAGCTCTAAACCCAGCTAGGGTCTTCAGTAGCAAGTAACAAAAACATACCCTTGATGCTGTACAAAATGTTTCCCTTCCTGTCTAAGATGTAGCTGGAATAAAATCAAGTCAATCTGCATGTTTGCTTTCAGCACTATCTAAACCTTTACTTGAAGACAAGTTAAAGATCAAGTAGAAAATGTCAATTTGCTACTTACCTCTTAGAGCAACCATTTTTGGCACCCATCTGGGATGATTCTTGCAGAGAAACCATTTGTTTTTTTATTATTTATCTGCGGGGAGCTCATCTTTGCTAGAGGTTGGATAGACTCCAAACCAGCTTTGATGGCTCTATAATTATTGCAATTGGTGATTTGTGTTAAAGCAGACTAATTGAAAATAACATACATTTTTGTGTGTGTTTAAGTTAGCATAACAAGGCCGCAAATTAAATTCACTGGGCCTTTCTCTGCTTGCATTGACAGATAAAAACAATGTGGCTTTTAAATGTTGCATGTAAAATTTCTCATGAGCATGTTTCTGTCGTCTGTGTTTATTTTTCATAGAACAGCTGAAATGTAATTCATTATGTGGTGAAGCTTCTCGAACTGTATCTAAACTTCTTCTTTGAAGGAAGCTATGATGAAGATGTTCTCATAATGTTCCAAATTATCAAGGGCTCTTCCTGCCTACAGCCACAACTGTTTGCTATTCATTAAAATGGTTTATTGCTTAGTAGCATGCTATCATTTCCTTGTAAAGGGAATAATTAAATATTAAACATTTAGGCAGTCTGTAAAGTAACCAGTTTTATGTACCACAATTTCTGCAATGCCCATGGTTCCACTTCACACCATGTAAAGAGAGTGGTCTTCTACTCCTCTGAACCTACAAAATATGTTCCTTATTTGGGATGAGTGCCACACCTTTTGCTTGGTGCTTGGTGCTATTTGACTCTATACTTAAATCTGGCCTTTCCTTTCTTTCATGTTTAGCAATCTCTATATCAGACTCGTATTTAACTCATACTTAGAATATGTTTGATACTAGCTAATAATTTAATCTGAAGGTTGACCTTATGTTGAAACCTCTTGATTATTATGAATTATTGAATTACCTGATTAACTTTTTACCTTCTATAATGAATACACCGCCTTAGTTTTGCCTTTGGAGGTTTCCTTTATTTGTTTTGGGCCCCTGTACTTTGAGACACATACAGCCCCAGTCCTGCGTATTGGCTATTATTAGTGAAAAGCGGCAACATTTGCTACATAATGGAGGGTTGCAAAGGCAGGTTTAAGGGGTTGCCCTGGACGGGGTAAGAGAAATGCTATTATTTTCATAAATTTCTCTTTTTTATAACTGAAACTCTTAGAAAGCTTTTTTCACTGCATCTATTCTGAAACGTGATGGTGTTGTGAATGTCATAGACTCCATGACTCTTATTGTGTGTTGTCTAAAGAATCTGCTTTGTGTATATTTGTCCACTATAATGTTTGTAATGCTCAAAGTAAATACAAAATAAAAAACAATCTGCATGCCATCCAAAAATTGAACAATACGGCCTACCACCAGTAGGATCTAAAAATATACTTTTATTCCTTATCGGAGACATAATCACACTGCAGCTGTAGGTGTATTGTGCAAAATGTGCGGACGGTGAAGTTCCAAGAGCAGTTGAGGAAAATAATATCTGAAAATTGCAGAGTATTCTGACAGCCAGGCACAATGTTTTGCAAGGACTTCTGCTCACATGCACAAGTGTAACTTTCTTATACATACTTTTGATAGAACTAGGACCTCAGGAACATAACTAAAGACCCTGAAATTGGGTCTCTAGTTCGCAGAGGTATGCACCCACCATAATCCTAATCTGGGTAAATCATAACACAACCTGAATTACCCTGTGCACACCCTCCAGTAGCTTGGCACAGAGCAGGCAGGCTTAATTTAGAAGGCAATGTGTAAAGTATTTGCGCAATAGCTTTACAGCAACAGTGAAAACACCACAAAAAATGACTCCACAATTTATTAGAAAAAAAAGATATTATTTATCTGAATAAAACAAGACCAATACGATAAAGGTCCAATATACACAGGTCAAGATATCACTTTATTAAGGTTTAAGTGGGTCTTAAGCCATGGGAATCAACAGATGTACCTCTTAAGCACAAAAATAAAGACAATGGTGGCCACAAGGGTTGCGTCAAAAACAAAGACGATGCGGGCCACAGGGGAAGTGAGGTGCCTGAAAGCTAAGCGATGCATCGATTCCTAACTGCGCAGATGAGGTAATGCGCCAATTCTTCACATGCAGGTGAGACGATGTGCCAATTCTTCACATGCAGGTGAGACAATGCATTGGTTCTTCACAGGCAGCGGAGGTGATGCATTGATTCTTCCCTCACAGGAAAAGCGATGCGTCAATTTCAGGACACATTGCCTCAGTTCCTCACTGCGGTGCAGATTCGGGGAAGAACTGACACCAAAGGACGATGTGTGGAAAATCCAGATGCGCTCTGATGATAGAACCATGGTTAAACATGTGCTGCGTCGATTCTGCAAGCACTGCATCGCTTTTTCAGCTGCAAGGCAGGCGTTGCATCAATTTGTTCTGGCACAGCACTTTAAGGCATAGATTTTCTCTTTTAGGTGGAGTAGTTGATGGCCCTGAAACTTCTTAACGGTAGGCAAGTGGTACGCCCTTGGTGATCAGTTGTGGTGGGAAGGTAAAGTCCTTCCAGCAGAGTCAGGGAGCAGAAGGCATCAGGATAACAAACAGAAGAGTAGTCATTCCAGAAAAGCAGTCCAGTTGAGTTCTTTGGGCAACACTGCAGTCCTTCTGACTGAGTCCAGTCATAGGTCCAGAAATGTCTGATTTTAGGGGGGTCACAGACCCAGTATATATACACTCAAATGTTCCTTTAAAGTGGAGGAGCCTTCAAAGAGTGTTTATGAAGTGCAGCAGTTCCTCTTTCAACCCAGCCTGTCTGCCAGGAGATCTGTGAGGGTTATCAGTCCTTTGTGTGGGGTCGAGCCACTACCCTTTAAATTGTGATGGGCCCTCCACCCTTCCTGCCCAGGAAGACCCATCAGTGGGCAGACAAATGCAGATGCAGCTGCATTTCCTGTGTTTATGGCTGTCTGGGTTGGGTAGAATGCACAAGGGGAGCTGTCAACCAGCACAAGGCAGTCCTTTGAGTGGGGTCAAGCACCTACCCTTTGAATTGTGAGTGCCCCTCCACCCTTCCTGCCCAGGGAGAGACATCAGTATGCAGATTAATGCAGATTCAGTTGCGTTTCCTTTATGGTTGTCTGGGTGGAATGCACAAGGGGAGCTGTCAACCAGCAAGACCAAGCATGGATTGGAGACAGGCTATAAGGCACAGAGAACAGTAAGTGTAGAGAAATGCCTAGCTTCTAAAAGAGGCATTTCTAAAATAGTGATGTTAAATGCAGCTTCACCAGTTAGCAGGATTTCTCACTACCATTCCAACCATACCAAACATGACAATGCCGCTCCTTTCAGATCAGAAATTGCCACTTAAAAGTATAAAAGGGAATTTCCAATGCTGGCTTAACAATGGTGAAAAATGATTTTGAAAGTCTTTCACTACCAAGACATGTAAAACATATAGCTACATGTCCTGCCTTTTATTTACATAGCACCTTGCCCTGTGGGCTATGTAGTGCCTACCTTAGGGTGATCTATATGTAATAAAAGGGGTGTTTAAGGCTTGGCAAGTAGTTTTAAATGCTAAGTTGAAGTGGCAGTAAACTATACACACAGGCCCTGCGATGGCAGGCCTGGTACCTGCTTAAGGGGCAACTTATGTGGGTGGCACTGCCAGTGCTGCAGAACCACTAGTAGCATTTAATTTACAGGCCCTGGGCACATGTAGTGCACTTTACTAGGGAGTTACAAGTAAATTAAATATGGCATTTGGGTATGAGTCAATAGAGAGACAGCTCATTCACTTTAGCACTGGTTACCAGTGGTAAAGTGCCCATAGTCCTACAGGCAACAAAAACAAGGTCAGGAAATGAGGAGGAAGGCAAACAATTGGGGTGACCCTTCACAGATGCCCATTTTCCAACATGTGCCAAGGCTCATTCCTATTACAAATGCTGATGTACTGTAGTGAAGTGTTTATATATTTGCATAGATGCATGTCAATTTTCAGTAGGTATAAATTCCCAATAGAGAGAAAAAAGTGAGAATATAGTCAAACACAACTTCTAAGTACACAACAGACAGATGGCATCCATCAAAGCCATTATAATAATAGCTTTTTATACATGTTTTCATTCCGGACTTCTGGCTTTCCTTAGCTCTGTAAATACCCAGTCCAGAGGGTCCACAGGAGCCAGAGATATGCTACTAATATTTGTGTAGTGGTCCATGAGACAGACATGCATTGGCAGAAATCTGTTGCTTGTGGGGGATTGGAATGTCAGTGCATAGTTTAAGTAATGTATAGAATTGCAGTTTGAGAGGTCTGACCATGCTACCATGCATGGATGCCAGTTCATACCACACATCAAGGAAGGTTGCATTGTATGAATTCTGCTTGGGTGTCTCAGTAATAGGAAATCATTGCATGGTATGCTTCCAGTTCGAAGAGAACTCTGTGGTTCACTCATTACTGGGTCTAGCCACGAATGTTAAGGTAAGGGTAAAGGGGCATTGTATCAGCTTGCTCTGTACATACAACTGTTCAGGGGCGTAGCTAAGTCAGAAAGAATTTCCAGCAAGCATACTGGCCTATAATGTCAATAGACCTAATACGACACACAGGGCACACGAGAGGGACCTAAGGGGGAGTGGAAAGGGTGATGAATGTGGAATGGTAAGAGTACTAAGAGAGAAAACAGAAAACTGTGTAAAATAACCAACATTTTTGAGAGTGTGTTTTTGTCTTAATGTATATAAGAATTCCTGGTGAAAACCTAACAGACATCTCACCATACATGGCTGAAGGTACCTGCACCCAGCTGTTTATCAGACATTACATTTATTCGAGGAGGTGTGCTACCCTTAACACCCCCTCATGAAGCTGCACCCCTGCAGATAGTGCAAGTGCACATCCAAATACAAGGAATGATTTTAGCTCTGATTCTTTTAGTATTGGTGATGACTGTAAGGAAAGAGGGTTTATCGTGTCTGTTGTCATGTATGATTATGTAGCTCTGCCAACCCACAGCATCCTAGCTTGCATTCTAGAACCACAACCAGTCAGTCAGTCATGAATTCTTTTATTTGGCTTAAACCTTAAAAGTGTGAAAATAATAAAAAGATGTACAAAATCCGATTTAAAAACCTATAACTCGACATAATTCATTAAGTTATTTTAACCATTAACCAATTTAATTTCCTTGCAAATCATTAAAAGTACAACATACTAAACAAATCATCCCATATACAGTTTTGAAAAGACTCACATCCTTATAATGACAAAGTGCAATTTTCTATTTAAAGTGCTATATGTTTTACATGGCAAAATTTCCATAATTCCATCATCCAGTTTAAAAAAAAAAAAAAAAAATGTGCGCCGTTTGAAATTCATAGTTCATCTTTCCTCCCTACAATATACCCGGCACTGTAAGTTTAGTTAAGACCCCTTTTAAACCTATTAAAAATTGGCCTAGTGCACAAGTTACATTCAGAAATCTCATATCTATTAATAGTCTTGGCGCTTGAACTCGGTTTATAATATTATATTCCATAAAAACAGGTTTTAGAAACTTCTTACGCACATCTAAAAACCAATAGCAATCCAGAAGTAGGTGTTGCATGCTGAATTTCTGTTGTAAACCACATGTACATACACCCAAGGTATCTTTCAGAAACAATTTTGCTTTAGGGTCCATATAGCCTGGATTCAGCCCAATTCTGAATTTTAACACTGCATCCCTTAATTTTTGGTTCGGAAGGGCCTCTATATAGGGAAAGTTTTCCGGGTGCCGTCATCCCCCTACCTTAGCCCAGGTTGATATTTTACCCTCTAAATACTTCAGGTCTAATTCTCTTGCCTTTTCCTTCACTGTTGCGCGCAGGTTTTGTTTCGGGATTTGTGCACTGCGCTACTGATTGCTAGGTGAGCCTAAGAGAACACAGATCTTCTCTAACCGGCCTCTCACTTGTAGCACCCAATATAATTCACTTGTTATTATTTCTTGTTTACACATTCTCGTGATTTTACAAATCCCATCATCTCTCACACTTAGCCAAAACTTCAGTGTTGCTTGTAATACCTGATAAGTCCATGCAGTCATTTAGCATTCTGCTCTTATAGCTTGTAACATACTTGACGGAGGTAATGATAACAGACGCTTTACACAAAAGCTTTCTTCTGTCTCCCAATTTTGTTTTCCTGTTAGTGTTAGGACTTCCACCCCATATTGAAGTTGGGGGCGTACCATTGCATTAAAGGCAGACATAACCGGCTGGAGGGAAGGACCCACATATTTACTACTAAATTGTTTCAATCCCCAGACCAATGATAATGCTTTATTTTTTAAGGCTTCAATATGGTCTTTCCATTTCGGGTCTGACTCAAACTACATACCTAAGTATTTATATTTGTTTACATTCTCTAGTTTTTGTCCTCCTAGCCGGTAAACAAAGTCACGCTTCATTTTCCCTAGAGACATAATCTTTGTTTTTTCTAAATTTACGACCATTTTTTTTCTTTTGGCAATAAGAGTGGAACACCTCTAATTTCCTTTGTAGACCTAACTCCGTCATGTCCATTATCACTAAATCGTCAGCACATAATAGGCAGGAAACGTGTACACCATCCATTTTTTGGACTTAGGCCTTTGACCTCCTGCAGCAACCTGGACAAGTCTAACAAAAATAATGTGAATAATATTGGTGCCAACACGCAACCTTGGTGCAAACCATTCTTTATAGGAATCTTTTTTGACAGTGAGCCACTCGTGTCTAAAATTACTTGGGCCCAATTTTGTGAATGCAGGCCCTGAAGGAGATATAATAAATTCAATTCAATCCCTAACTGTCTTAACATATTCCATAACAAATTTCTACCAGATCAAATGCGGCGCGAAAATCCACGAAACAGCAGTACAGACTTCCTCGCATTTCTATTGATTTTTATTTTTGCTAAAGACCATCAACTAAAGCAATGATCTATTGTCGAGTGCCCTTCCTTAAATCTGCCTTGTTCTACAGGTATCAAATCCTTTTCCTCTGCCCAGTCTTTAATTAACCCCAGCAATATCTTTGTGAATACCTTTTCACCCACATCTAATAAACTTATCAACCTATAATTTTTGGGTTCTTATGGATAGGTCTTATCACAGCTCCCTTTCAATTCTCTGGAAAACGGCCAAGATCAATAATCTTACCAAATGTATCATTAAAAAATGTAGACCACCAATAAAATATATTTTTGAATTATTATAGCTGGGAGATTATCCGGGCCTGCCGCTTTAGTTAGTTTAAGTGCTGCAATAGTTTATTTTATTTTTTGTGGGGCAAAAACTAATCTCATATTCTCACCCATCTTCCTAATGACACCATGTCCTTCATCGGTGCCAATACCATCATATACGATAGACAGATATTTACACCAATCATCTTCCCCAACCAAACACCGCATGGTTCCTCATACTTTCCCCTCCCATATCAACTATCATAAACCCCTAATATTCTTTGTTCTTATCACTTCAATCATTGTGTCCCAATTTTTGTTAATATATTCCTGTTTCTTTTGTCTTATGAGTGTTTTATATTTCAATTTGGCCTCACAGAGCTGCACTTCTATATCGGTCGTAGGTCTTTTACTTAATTCCCTTTCTAATCTTCTAATCTTTTGCTTTTTACTCCTACATTCCCAATGAGGTTGGGGTTGAGGTTCATTTTTAATGGGAATTACATGGTAGGGGTATTCTTTATCCCATCCTACATGATTGCGATATAATGCAGGTGCCTGTGCCAATGCCCAATCCATGGCATAGGATTTAGCGAGTTCCTCCGGAACAAGGGGCGAGAATGAATGTTTAAAAACATCTTCTCCACATGGGCAGTTACGGACAAATTCAGGTGGCCAATCATGTTCAGCCAACAATACATCATATATATTTACTACGCGATCCCAAAAGATTGCGTCTATTATACGTTCAATGTCTCCTAACTGTAGCATTACTTTATACACCCTATCAGATGTGGAGACACGCATGTCCGCAGTTTCTACTTGTAGAAAGTCATCAGTTGCTTTCACCTCCAGATGCTCTAGAAGACTCCGGCGAACTATTGTGACCTCTGCCGCACTGTCTAGCAGTGATAGTACCCACTTCCTGTTCTTCAAGAGGGCCCTCTTCTTGAGTGGCATGTTGTACTGTGACTGCTGCCACTTTTTTCTTTTTAAATTGGGATTTCTTTTGGGGAGGTTTCTCTTATTAATCGAAACCTCTGATGAGCGTTGTGATTCCTGTCTCTGTTTCACGTACTCTGTTCTTCGCTCTGATCACCCACCTCTCTCACTGCGTTTTTCCGATGAATCCTGAAAGGAACGAGATTGGTGTGTATCAGTATATTGATATCTATCAGGCGTTTTTATACTATCTCTATTTCTTAGATTATATCTATTCTGTGGGGTCTCCGTACGCGGAGATTCTCCACTTTCTTTTTTAGGTGTTTGTTGTTTTTTATCCCAGCGTTTCTTATTACCCTAAGGAGCTTGCTTGGAAAAATCTTTAATAGATTTGCCCTGAAACTGTGGTTTAGTTGGTCTGGCCCCTAGACTATCTCAACCAATCCTAGAATAGGTCTCTGCGATAATTTTGGGCAGCTCGCATTCCTGATCCTGCTGAGGAACATCACGGAGCTGCATGCACACTGCTAGTGCGACTGCTTTCCCTTTAAGATTACTTTAAGTAATTGAGGATACCGTGGCAAAATTGCCCATTAATTGCATTCCCAAGTCCAGGGCTGGGGCAGCCCCGTATTCATCTTGAATTTGCTTCAACACTTCTGGTAAATTGGCAAGTGTCGGTGTACCGTGTGCGGTTGTGTAGAGCGCAGCAAATACCATGCCCCAGGTATTAGTTATCTACTGTAGGGACCATCCCAAATGGCTTGCACATCAATAGAATTCTATGTTTATCCTGAGGTCCCACATGGTGAAATACTGCTTCTAGCTAAAAAAAAAAATTGTGCTAACCAAAACGGAGTTTCCTCTTGTTTGGCGGGTACTTTACCAGTGATCGAATGTACAGTTGCAGGGGTTTATACCTGGGGTCACTGCATTTGGTTGTGCTGGAGCAGCACGTGCTGGGTTTGTATTTAATGTTTGCATCACAAACTGTACTACTGTTCTATATGTCGCTGTTAGTTCAGTATATAAGCGACGAACTTCAGCTGCTGCTAAAGTCGCAACTGCAGGGTGAGGTGTATAGGTGGCCAATAAAGGCCAGGTAGGACCATCATTACTTAGAGGACCTAACCTTACTGGTAAAACTGTGTGGGGTAGGGCGCCATCAAGCCAATTATAATGTACTTGATAAGATAAAGGTATTTCTAAATATGCATATGTCCTGTGTTGTCCAGGTACGTTTGCAAGTGTATACTGATGAAATTTGTTTGTGTTCCCATCAACTGCTGGAAATGTGACACAAAAATAGAAAAGTTCTGTTCTTTAAGCTGCTTGGGCGTCCACCACAAATGTGACTGGACCCAACTGGGACATTAGGCCATTTGCTAATAAATGTGTAGTCAGAGGTTGTTTCTTATTGACTGCTATTGCTACTTGTTGTGGATTCGTCATTTTAGATAGTAAATTTGTTCAGAGAAGGCACACAAAATAGTGTTTTTCCTTTTAGAGTTCAAGCTTGAACAACCTCTTAGCATCTGGTAGGATTTCCTACGTAGCTGAGGAGGAAGCCCTCAATACCACGGACGTCTCCGTATATAGTACTGAGGTATCGTTGGATATAGAGAGACAGAGATACTCAGGAGGACCCGAAAATTATAGCCTGACCAAACAACATTGGTGGTGCCATGTCGTGTAGGCTCTCATTATTCTAATGAGACTACTGGATTTCGAGCAGCAGAATCGCCTGCGGTGTGGGAGACTAAGTCGGACCCACTGCAGGTGACACCTGTCACTCCAATCTGGGTTTTGCTCCGGCTAACTAGCAGTGCCTCATCTCTACCCGAGGGCAGGGATGACTGGGTAGCCCAGCGCATGACATTTGGTTTCTCAGGGAAGCCGTGGTCACTCAGGTCTCTTCCGTTTCTCTCAGTTACATTAGTCTCATATATACAATGACAAACAGAGGCAGTATATGTTTCAATAATGATTTTAATGAAGTGAATGCATCTTAGAGTGCAAAGTGTGAGCTGAAATAACCAGGATGACACAGCATGACAATATTAAAATTGTGACAAGGAGAGTGAAGCATAAGAATAACGCTACCATATTGTCACTACAGTCGATAGGCTAATTCCTACCTAGGCTATGATAGAGCACAACGTGTTAAGCTCTAATTCTGCCCTTCACGTTCCCCTGGGAAGACATCATCACCCATACCTGAGCAAAGGCCTGAAATCTGCAAAGCACCTGTAGCGAAGCATTCGGCAATCAGCAAACAGTTGTGGTCTCTGGCTGGAATCTCCCTCTAACGGGACAGGGAAGTGTTTTTATAATAAAACAGCTGATGTTATGAGAAAACGTAAGGATGTGTGTTTTCTAAGAATGTCGGAGACTAAACTTATACCACGTTCACCGGCAATGTGCCTTGCTGTAGCCTTGGAAGAAGCAAAGAATGAGCAAAAATGTCTTGTTTGAGAGCAGAGTTCTGGCCTAGGCAAAACAGTTAGATACACAGAAAATAAAACAAGACCGTAAAAGTTGCTATTGTAACAATAATAAAATGCAGCTGAATAAAATATATCTAGATTAGAGTGCACAGCGGCTTGGCCTAGTGTGTTAAAATAATGTGCATGGAGCCATAGCTAAAATGGCTACACAATACTGCTACTGGGTGAAGACGACTGAGCACACTGCATGGCACCCACGATGGCATGTAGGCCAAGGGGCGCAATACTGACAACAGAAAAGTAACCACCCTAGAGAGGACTGCGGGCAGGCTCCCAGCCATGAACATGAAAGGCACCAGCCTGTGTCGGGTGCACGAGCCAGCATGCCAGGAGAAGGAAGGCTGGCACTACTCCCCACAACAAAACATGGAAGGAACTGTTTGCCACCTAAGTCACACGCATACAGCACCACATCAGCAGCATACCAAGACAGCAAAAGGGATAGGAAGGAAAAGCCCAGCTCGCCCCACTACTCCCCACAAAAAGACACAGAAGAAGCTTCCTGCCACCTATCTCACACACGTACAGCACCACATCAGTAGCACACCAAGACAACAACAGGAACTGGAAGTAAAAGTCCAGCATGCCCTCTGCTGGCTGCCAGCCCACCACTGCCAGAACAGAGACAATGCCAAGAGGGCGCATAGACAATGCACGATTGTTTGAAAGAAACCGTATCAACCGGTCATCCCAGCACCGAATGGCCACTGCTGGCCTGTCAATGAGAACGTCACAAGGAGTGACCAATCCTGCCAAGCACGCATGACCCTAAGCAGGTTCAAGCAAAGATGCAAGCACTGCTCCCTCGAGGGAAGAAGATGTGAAGGAAGGAAGGAAGGTCCCGGAGGAGGGGCCTTGTGTGGCCTGAATGCAGGAAGGAGAGTGTATTCACCTTAACTATGCTAGCACTGCCTTGCAGTGGGCCAGAAACTGTTCAGGGAGTGTCCTCCTCCAAACTGCCCTAAGACTAATTTGCCCCTGGCCCTTTACAGGCAAGAGGAGAGTTGCACTCCCCGTGTGGTAAACTGCCACCACCTCAGCACAAAAAGGAGAAGACACTTAGTGCTCAGAAAGGACAGGACCTGCAGGTGGTCCATGCAAAGAGAAGTGATGACACATGGCCTGATGCCACCTTACCTCATATGCAAAGAAGACATGCAACATGTGGACAGATGCCACAGCAAGCCAGAAGAAGAAAGTGTGGCTCTAGGGAGTGGGACAGGATGTTAGCCTATCCACATAGAATCTCCCATAACTTGAGACTTATGCACACTTATTTTAACACTTTGCACATGATATACCTCACGCCACACAGACTGCAAGTGATATATGGAGGTGGTCCTGGAGAATGTCCCAGATGCCGCGTGCCAGATGCTGACTTTGGTCACATGATGTGGGAGTGCCCAACTCAACAGGTTTACTGGAGTGAGGTGTTGCTTCACCTTCATGAGACACTGGGATGTTCTCCTCCCCTGTACCCTAGAAATAATCTTGCTTGGAGGATTTCCCAGGCCCAAAACACACAAGTTGGCACTAGATTTTTAGACTTAGCCCTTGCCTTGGCTAGGCGTAGAATCGCACTGCAATGGAAATCTGTGGCGGGACCATCATTAGAGGCCTGGCTAGAGATATTACCCTAAAGTCCAGTGTGGAAGAGGGCGTTTTGCAGTGGGAGGTTGCTCATGGACCCAGGAGATGTTCCATAGCGGGGGTACTGAAAGTAAGCTGCCTTCATGTGCAAACCGCATATCTGCTCCACGCTTCACAGTGTGACCGTTCAGCCATCTCTTACCGGCTTCTTGAAGCAGATGGCATCCCTGCTAACAACCGCACATGCCAAAGGAGAAGAACTGCACCACCTATGCAATGAGCCACATGGCTGCAATGTCCTGACAGCCACCCTTACTCCATGCAAGCCTTTGCCACCTATCATACATGTTGTTAAATGGCAACACCATAATTGCCATGTGCATGACAGTAACCACCAGCAGAGCATCTCACCACCAAAGTGGAGCCTTACACCTGCAAACAACCAAGTCACCAAGGAGACGCCCTTCATATCGTGAAGCACCAATTGTCCCGAGACTATTTTCTGGCCCCACCCGCACCTGGATCCCGCTGGCAAGCACACCTGCCTATGTGTCATCCGCCCTTGCACAAATTACTCGGCCGTGGTTTTTATTGGTGATCCTGCAGTGGCCCACGTGTGACCCGCACACAGCCCTGCATAATCCACAACATCCCATGGCAACCCATCCAATAGGGCCTCAAAGTAATCCCTTCACGAGAGATGGTCTGGAAACTGCTCCGCTGACAAGGTACCAGTAGGAAGCGGGGCCTCAGAGTAAGATGTCCAAACATCATCAATATTGTCTCATTCTTTGAGGGATTGTTTTTCATGGAGTTAAGATACTTTTAGAGAAATCATTGCAGTTGACTCCACCACTGCTTCTGATGCACCAAGTCTGACCTGTTGACACCAACCGCATCACCACAAGAGCACACAAGACCGATCGGTATTGTGTGAGTGGACTTTGACCTAACTGACATGCTGTTGAAGGATCCGGACTTCATCTGCATCATGTTTGTGCCCAGATTCAGCTGGTTAAACCATGGATGTGTGCAGTGATGCTCAGGTAGTCCTTAATTTGAGCTGGTGGTTGCTGGTTCAGAAATGACAGCACTTATTTTTATGGACTGGTGCTTAATTCTTTACATCAGACATTTTCCGAGGCACTACAACGTGTTCTGATGATTTTTTATCATTGTCTGTATATTGATTTTGATGAGACAAATTGTGTACATACGAGCAATGTAAAGGATTATAATGATTTATAGGCTAATCTAACATAATTAGGATTATTTATTTTAATCATGCCAGTCAAATAAGTGTTGTAATTAGAACACAGCCAACTTGCACTTAAAATATACTGCATGTAAAATTGAAGTCAATGGGCAAAAGCATTTTCCCACCATATGACGGTTCAGAGAACTTCAGGCTCCGCCCACCACACTAGGTCGTCCGTGTCCAGGTGCCAATGCAAATTTCGGAGAAAATACCGCATCTGCATTCAAGTAATGAGATCACCACCTTTTCTACCTTTCAAATGCTCAACGACTCAGACATCTCATGCACAGCAGGACACTGAGGCTGTTTAACATTGTGCTAAACGTGGGTCTTAGTTTGTCACACATTTGAAAAATTAAATGTTCTTCAATGCATTGAACATCTGGAACAGTCGTCAAGCAGTCATTCTGATCGTTTACCACTGGGTGGCGCCAAAACATTCTTTACAGATATTCACATGCCGTAAATTACTAGTGAAGGTATGATATTGTCAGGATTTCTGGCTATTATAATGCAGTATACATACCTATGTGAAACATAGACCATGGGCAAGTCAAAGTTCTCCTCACCTATAGTGACAGGTCTTAGATTTATGCTCATCTCAGGCTAGCACACTTTGGTGGACACATCAAGGCGAAAGGATTTTAATATATGGAATTTTGCATGTGCGACAGTTTCATCATAGCATTCCATTATTATGAAAGACATGCCCTACTACGTATATCCTGTCAGAAAAATCTGAATACGTACTAATTTCATTTATTTAATGTAATGTTTTTGTAAAACACTGCCTACCAACTCGAGGTAGCCTCAGACCACTTCCTAAAGGCACACAGAAAGGAAGAGTGGATGAATACGCTTGAAATTAATTTGTTGAGGGTCTGTTCACAAAAGAGTCTTCTTGTACAAGTTGCATAAGATAAACAGATATTGGTTCAAAACGTAAACCTAATAATATACTGGACAAACTGGTCGCTGCCTAGCAGCTTATCTATTTGCCTAAAAGATGTGGTCCAAACCCCTAGGCAAACTGAATGTCTCAGTGCCCTTTAACACTGTGGCGCAGCAAGTAAACGAAGCTCTGTCTGTTAGCTGGGAAGCTGTACCAGTGATGGCTACATCCCCGCTGAGCCTGTGGCGTTGCTCAGTGTGTACTAAATCAAGTTACAATACTGCATATTTTACCAAGTTTTCAGCACTGGCTTTTTCCACAGTGGTATATTACAGAGGACCTATGTACTTTTAGAATATTTTTCATGGGTTTAACACACACTGGTAATGCGAGGGCCGCTTACTTTCTCAAACAGTGGAGCGAAATGTTTGACCCACCTACAGTGCACATTCTGAAAGGGTTTTAACTTGAGGAACGACCTACAAGCAGGAGCTAATTCGCACCAAAGCTGATGCTGCCTCTGCCAGGCGACAAATAATATCCCAGTACTAGGTAAGGGGATAGGAATCGTGAACGCTTCTTGAAAAATAAAGAAATAAAGACTCGATTGTTACAGAGGACGGGTCACTGTGTCATAAATAATATGTAACTCAAACCTGTGCTCTGGGGCCAGAGGCTGTTTGCTCCCCTTCCCTTCACGACCTCTGGCCTGCATTTCAGACGGGAGAAGGTGTGCAACGCCAACCACATACTCGCAGGAAATAGCAATCAGAATTGTAGAGGTGACAAGGCTCCCATACTGTTACTGCTCTGACGCTGCTGCTAATATTACTCATCATAGAAGCACCAGGATTGGTTGGTGTGGTCTGCCGCAACGCTTCCTGAGCACTGGCTGCCTGTGCCTACTCTCCACCCAACTGTCTAAGAGAGATTGTGTTGAAGAGGTTTAAAATGTGCATGTGTTACTGGCCGTCACAACACAGCCAGCCAAAGTGACATGCGCATTTTAAACTGGAGCAGAAACTAACCCCGCTGCCAATCAGCAACAATGACCCTGCACAGCGCTGCCTGCCACTCGGCCTACTGAAGTGAAAAATAAAATGGTAATGAAATTACTTCATTACCATTTTAGTTTTCATGCGTGATACACTGTTAGAAGGAGGGCGACGCTCCTCTGCTCCAATGAAGGAAGTGCCCCTGAACATGTTGCTTTAGCACGATCAATTCTTGCAACAGGAAATGTCACAAATGTCTGAATATTTGTGTTGCAGAGTTTAGTGAGCCAAGCCTTCCATGTTCAGGAAAAGACTTCAACATAGTTAGAAAGAAAGTCTGCACATAATGGTGCTGAGTGGTTTTCATCTAGCTTTCATTACTGCATGCTGACTGGAGGAATTAAATCTAGTGCTTATGCCTAATATGTTTATTTAGAACCTGTGAAGATGCAGGGCCCTCCCTCGGCATTGAGAAAAATGATGGGGCCCCTCTTAGGAAAGTGATAAGGGGACTGAGACTCCCATATCTCTCCTATGTTAAATATCCTTTACACTGAAGTGGGGGCTGTGCCTCAGGGGCTGCAGGGGCATGCGTGTGCTCCACCTCAGGGGCTGCAAGGGGTGTGGGCACTATGCCTCGCGGGCTGCAGGGGAGTTCACGTGCTACACCTCAGGGGGCTGAAGGGTGGTGCATGTGCTGCTGGGGCACCAACAGAAGTAAGCAGTGAGGATGTATGAATCATTCGAGTGACGAACAAAACCTCTCTGCAAGTGCAATGCAGAGCCTGGATGGTGTTCAGCTAGTGGGTTTGAGTGGAAAGCATTGTTCCCTGTTAATAGGTGTGAGCATGTTTGGCCTTATTTGGTCTTTTATAGTTTAATTCATAAGGGAACACGTTAGAAGTTCAATGGACTTTTTGACTACGCTTAGAGTGATTCCAACATAACTGCTATCTTCAACAGCAATCCTTATAACCTAATTAATAAACACCATTTCTCTTTGGAGTCAATAATCTTTACACACCATGACCCATTTAGCCATGAATTACCACACCTTTAGTATAATTTGGTATGTTTTTTTCCCTAGATTAAAAATGTTAATATCACGTAGATTAGTCTCAAAACCAAATGATAAACATATACAAACTACACCGGTTGGCCGAATCTTCTAAAGAATTTCAATTTCTCGAACACATTGACAGTTAAACTCTCGAGGGTTACAGTGCAAATCAATAACAGTATTAACTGGAAAAGAGAGACAGTATACATATAGACTCCACAGGTGACTAGAATCAATTCTTCGGTAATAACAATTTATCAACATCTTGGGCATACTAACTAACTTCGGATTATAATAGCATGTTTGGGCTTCATGCTAAACAATTTAAGTCAATTTACAAAAGCATTTAACTGTGCCTCTATCAAAATAGCGGTTGTTACCTAAAAGAAAGCACAAATCTAGCACAAAAGGAATCACATTTGTTATACCTCTCCTCAGTGAGTCAGTAAGAGGCAGTTTCTTCGTCAGGTGGACATCTGTCTGGTTGGCATCAGCAATGGGCAGTGAAGCAGTGAAAAGGGGGCTGGCTCAGTCACAGTTGGACTCTAAGTTAACTGAACTACTGGGACAATTTGTTAAAGAATCAGCATTAACACAAATTAGTAGAAAGCATCTAACTGTGATTCTCCACGAACAGGACACTAACAGGGACAGAAAGAATTGCATGCAAAGGTTCAGAAAAAAAAGAGACTCCCTTTCCTAAGTGCAAGCAGGCTAAATTAAACTACCATGAAATAACTTCTCACGCCGTCATTGGTCTGAAAGTCGCACGTTTACAGAAGGACCAATAGACTATAAACTATATATCTAAAACATAACTAAACAGTCTTTCACATGTCGATGATTAGTTCCTCTTCTACTGTTCCCATCGTCGGGTTTGTCAAGTAACTTTTCTTGTTGCATTCTTAGCTACAGTCAGTGCATCCATTGTTTGGTCCTGGGAACACCGCTGTCTTGCACGTCAAAATTACAATGTAACATTTTCTAGTGCAAGACATTCTAGCAGTCAGTTCTCATATGAAGGTTTAAGACATTTACAAATCGCTCGGTCAGCACGATGTGAGCAAAGAATAATGTTCATTCTTGGCTTTCACAGAACATTTACAATCATTTTCCATGTCAGGTAATTTAGCAAGAGGCTGGTCAAGTGGGCCCAAACTACGTGGTTAATCGACAACTAATATTATTTAAGTAAATAAATAACATTAATATATTAGTTAAATCCATTAATACATTTTATTCTATGTGTGCACATCAATAAACATACAAGTGCGAACGTATTATTGGTTATAACATGCAGTACGATGGCCACTCAGGTGGGCACATCTTCCACGACTTACGATTTCTCTAGGTTATCCTAAATCATGTAGATTTCTTATTCCATCAATCATTACAAATTTATTAGTAAGAAGTTCAGCTCTCTCATAGGTCAGCGCAGCCCTGAGCCACTCATGTATTTCTTACTCTGAAGCTAGAACAGCCTATGCCACTCAGAAAGCTCTTCACTCCGCTCTACCCTCATATATGTCTGAGAAACTGAAAATCTCAGGTGCTGGTAGAGATTAGAGAAATCCTAACCGCTCCTTGTGGAATACCCTGCTTTCAAGCAGATGAACTGGTCCTTCTCCGGAAGTACCACAAGAATCTGAAATTCCCTCAAACCTAGCCTCCACCTGAAATAGTCACATCACCTTAAAAAAAGACCTCAGAGCTCTCACTTTGAACGACACATGGCCTAAACTGCTCCTTCCTCCTCACGCTCCCTCCTATCACATACCAAGCTTAACCTGCAGGATCGATTGATGATGCTCTCATGGTATTATACCACCAGCTCTTCATTGCTGTGTCCTGCTATGAATATGACCTCCCGGAAGGGGACAACATGTCGTTCACTCCTCCTCTAATGTAGTTGTACATTTTTATTTTGCTATTGATATGCTCTGATTTTGTGAATTGCTCTACTGCCTCCATGCCATATCCGTGCTATAAAAATCAAATAAATAAATAAAAATAGCATACAGTGCAGCTCTCTTCTGCACATGTCCACAGGTGACTGACCTGTCTAGATGGAGCAGCTACTGGTCCGTTCTAAAGCTTGTGGTGGTGTGCCTCTTGAACAGCACCAAAAGTGGCCGAACAGCAAAGTTCATTCTTCCTGGGTCACAGTTATGGCCCAGCTGAGCTTGCAGTGACCAGGCGCTTGAGACCCGTGCCTTCAGCCCTTAGGTGCATGTAGCATCTGTCCAGTCCACTGTGCGCACTCCGATATGGTTTTACAAATACCTGCCACAAGTTGCCCGGATAAAACCACTTCCACCTTCACCCCCACCCAGACGCTTATTAACTAACTGCAGCTGGTGCACGGGAGGTGGGCCCCCAATCCCTCCGGCCCTTGGTTCAACTGTACTGCGTGCACCACTGTTAGCTACACCCCTGCTTTAAAACGATACCTTTTCACTGATTTTCCTTAAGTATCTTATTTCAACACTGAATGGTGAGAATGCGGGCACCAAGCCAAAGTGAGTAGTCTAACGTTCTGCACAAAGACATTTGGGAGGGTGGAGATGATGCGTAGTGTCTGATGTTGAAAGGTGTGCGGCCCGTGTATTACCACAGTCCCATGCATTTGCATAAGAGATTCTTAAATCCCTCTACATGTTTCAAACGAGTCAGTGGTTTCCGGCAGTGATGAAACTAATGCACGCTAGTTGTTGAAATTCTACAAGCTAATACTACAGAGAAACCTCTCAGTCCAGGATGACAGAGGTAAGGCCAGGAGGTCAACGCAGTGCTGAAAGTAAAGCAAAGGTGGGATCAGTAGTGGTGGTGCCAAAACGAGAGGACAGTCAGTGTTATGAAGGGACAAGAGAGTGGGAAGAGAGGTAAGTTATAGCCTTGAACACATGGGGTGGTGCAAGGAAGAGAGGAGAAGCAGCAGCTGTCACAAGGAAGTCTCATGAAGAGGGAAAGATTTGATGCAAGGGGCAGGGAGAGTCAGACTTAAATTGTAGAGTCATTTCAGAGTCTGATCGGATTCAAGGCATTTGTGTTTGGAGGAGAGCTGCCAACGAGTGACACCAAAAAGATGCAGGCAATAAACAGAGGCACCAAGGGAATATGGGGCAGGAACAAACAGAACACAAGAAAAATGGTGAGAGAAATAGCACAGAGATTAGTGGAAAGTGTTAGTCCCTATGTCAGAGAATGAGAAAGATGAGTATGATCCTGTAGCAGTGGGGCAGAAGGGGGAACACTTCAACTGGGTTGAAGCTGCCATATGAGCACGGTGGCGCCTTTAGGAGAATACCTGTTGATGAGTGCGAGATCTTTAGCTTCACAAATATGTTGACATATTCTAAGAACGACACAGAAAGGCATGGTGCACAGAGTTCAAAAGCAGAAGATAGGGAGCTTGCAAAGAGACTGAGTGTGCCCAGCAATAAAGATCCATGCTAAGTGATGTTCTCAATTTAATGCAGCATTTGTTGGGCTGCTTGCGGGGGGGGGGGCACAAACCCCTAGTGAGTTACTTAGCTCTTCTCAAATGTTAAGAGGTGATCCAAATCACCCAAACAAGCTTTCGGTGTTGGACTACTTGAGGTATGACAAAGAGTTCAATGCACATGGGTAAATAGATCCGCTAAAATCTTGTTGTGTGATAGACAAGGAGATTTTGCTACAGCTGATAATTCCAACCAAGTCTGCTCGAACACTCTGCTGAGCTTGTGAACCGTACGTGCCCTTTCTAAACCTCTCTGACTCCTGCGGGAGGAAAGCAGAGAGAGTTAAGTGGACCTAGCATGCTGGAGCCTCAATAAAGGAGTAAGTTTTGCATTGCCATGAAAGTTCTGAATGAGGGTTCCAAGGATACTGGAAAATATCCTTTGGTCCAGTGCTTCAGCAGACAGTGGTTTGGAGGAGTTTGTTAGTGGCAGAGGGCATGGGAGAAGGTCTCAAGGCAAGGGCCATTGTATTTGGGGCCAGTGGAGCCTTGTATCCTTGAATTGAAGATTGTAGGGATAGAGGCACTGGACTAATAAGATACCATATGTGAGAATAGAGAAATAAGGGGAAACTACATAATTGTTGGGCACAGATTAAACAGGTGAAACCAAATGAGATATGGGTGCTTGGTATTTAACGGTATTGGTTTTGTCAGTGTAGTGTAAGAAATCTTGGTTACACTTCCTTGGTAGCTGCCACACTGCATGTAGACACAACTTGGTGGTCATCTTGTAATTATTGAAATTAGCATTTGCCAACTTTCTTTCCTTTTCTGTTCTATGGTTTGCAGCATAGAGTGTTATTTTTCTATACTTACAAAATGGCTGCCATGTTGCATCTAAATGCAAGCTTCTTGCAATAATAAAGAAAATAGCAATCTAAGATGGCTGCTGTTGCCTTTGGAAATGTCACTGCAATGTTCAAATAATTTGCATAGTCAATAGCAGCGAGCTATGGCCACTGCGACAACCAATAATAGAGACCTGGAGCAGTGCAGAGAGCGAGAAAGAGGGCACTGAGCCATAGCATGGCTCAGTGCTGGGGAGGAACAAGAAGGGCATTGAAGCTGAGGATAACATGGGGTGGGAAACAGAAAAAAACAGGCAGTAGGAGACAGAGACAGACAGAGAGATAAAGAGAGAACAAGGGAGACAGAAGTGTGCAGATAGAGAAAAAACATGCACACGCATCAAGTGCTAAACTGGGAACTGCCCCTAAAAAACTGAAAAAAATATAGTTCCTGACATTAGCAGTAGAGGGATAAACTCAACCGATCAAAAATGAGTGTGAACCTAAATTCTTAAAGGGCGGACAAATACAAGAACATGGAGCAAAGCCACATTTGCTGTTGGGCTCAGTAAGTTCATCGAATTATCATGGAAAACGAGGATCCCTTACATTATTGTGCAATTCAAAATTTAATGTATTAGGATAATGGGGTTGGGCACTTATTGAGTGCAGTAGAAGTAAAGTTTAGCACAAATAAACTGCCTTTCTTTTATGTTTAATATGAATGCAATGTTATGGAAAAGCGATTTACTGACAGCAGAATTTGTGAACTGGATAAGTAAGGTGTCTTACATGTTGGTTTCTATAAAGGAAGATTGATTTTGAGACCCATTAGTGGATATAGTAGACACTCTCCACACTCACATTTGTAAACTGTCTGTGTTAATGCAGGAGGTGCTGTAACTGACTTTGATGGAGATGGCATGCTGGACCTGATCCTGTCTCATGGGGAGTCTATGGCCCAGCCACTCTCTGTTTTCAGAGGAAACCAGGTAAATTATTATTTTGTCAATACGCATTTTTTTTAACATTCTGCTTCGTTGTGCTGTGGTCCAGAATACACTTCATCCTTCAATTTTAAGCATAGCCCATGGCTCAAGCAGTCATTCAGCTGTTTACCCTTCTCATTAACTGTTCAGGTTTTTGTATACAATATATATATATATATATATATATATATATATATATATATATATATATATATATATATATATATATATATATATCCTCCCCCCACATATATGAGGGGAATGAAGCAAAAGACAAATCAGCCAATACAATATACTGCATTGTCTGTTCGCCCTCTCATGCCCAGAAGTTAGAGTTTTAGTTACATTTTTAATGATGTTCTAGAATGTATCCATTCAGCTCTGTGCACGGTCTTTAGCCAGGTCATTGCTCCCAACCCAGCTTAGCTGTGCCTCGCAGCATTTGGTCACAGCTCCTGCCTGGCCTTGTATAGGGCTTAATTTCCTAGTTGCCATATATAATTCAGATTCATCAAACAGCCAAAACGTTAATAGAGAAGGACTTCTCTGTTGTCCCCTTTATCTTTGTGTCCCAATGGGTCTGTTCAATATTTGACAAAACCAACAGAAAACTAAATCTGCTGAATGCTTTCCAAATTCTGTGCAGATTCATCAAATCGTGCCAAACGTATTTTTAGCTGACACTTATTTGACCTCCCTCTGTAATCTGCCCCCAACCCATACATTTTATTAAGTGAAGGGACTTGCAGAATATCCTACTCAAAGCTTTTCCTCTCATGAATCATGAACCCTCCCCACACTCAACAATCCCATAAATAGAATACGAAACTCTACACATCTGTATATGAACTATGTTAGAAATGGGGTCTCTAGTTGGCAGTGGGTTGGTCCAAGTAGGTTCACTCACTCTAGTTAGGGAAAAGAGTCACATAGCTAAGATAATCCCTGTTCACCCCCATGGTAGGTTGGCTCAACAGATAGGCTTATCTCTGAGGCAATGTGTAGAGTATTTATACACACTCAGTAGCACAGTGACGACACCACAAAAGTTCTCCATACCAGTTTAGAAAAATAGCCAATATGTATTTGATGAGTAAAACAAGACCAAAATGACAGAAATCCAACCTACAAGAGTAAAGATATGCTTTTCAAAAATTAAATAAGGTATAGCGCTTAGGAGCACAATTGCTCCAACTGGGGCTGTCAAAATTGCTTGATGGAGTCACTTTCTACAGTCCTGCTCAACCCGCGAGGAAGCGCGGCTAGCCACGGAGTCATGTAGACTCCGGTTGCAGTGCCTTGGCAAACGATGAGAAAACAGACAATACACAGAGTCGGAGAGATCAGGTGTGGCTGGGGCCGGTGTGGCATCGGTTCCTTAGTGTCACAGGGGAGGTGAAGCGTTAGTTCCTTTCTGCTAGTCATGGTAGGTGAGGTGTAGTTTACTTATGGTTGCAGGGGAGGTGATGCGGCGTTGGTGGCAAAGCGTTGGTTCCTTACGACAAGGTGGGGTTGATCCGAGCACACCACAGGGCCACGGGTGCTGCTGCGGAGTCTGAGTTGGTTGCCATGGACGTCAGTGACACAGCACTCTGGACTCATGCTGTGGTGGGACTTTGGAGGTGCTGCAGTGGCGTTGGGCCTGTGTTGTAGGTCATGGTCATTGCACTCAGCGTGGACCATGGCAGGCAGCGGTGCGGGGCCAGAAAGCGGCACCGGTCTGAAGTCGTTCAATGAGTCAATGCCCTCATTTCTTCCTTGTTGCACCAGAACTCACTCACAAGGGCCCAGGAACTGGACTTGGCACCACTTGGCAAGCCAGGACTCTCAGCAAGAGAGCCCAGGCATTGGCAGGTGAAGTCTTTGATGTCCCTGAGACTTTTCAACAGGAGGCAAGCTCAGTCCAAACCCTTGGATAACCTTTGAAAGCATGATGTAGAAAGCTAAGTCCAGTCATTTTACTCCCAGGCCCACAAGCAGCAGGCCAGCAGAACAAAGCAACAGGCATAGTGGCAGTCCCTCCTACAGCATCCAGCTGTTTGTCCTGGCAGAATTTCCTCAGTCCAGAAGGATTTTAACTATGTGGTGTCAGAGGTCCAGTACTTCTACCCATTTCTGTCTTTAAAATAGGCAGACTTCAAAGGGAAGGCTTTGTAGTGCACAAGACTCGGCCTTCCCCTACCCTGGTCCCAGACACACTCAGGGGAGTTGGACACTGCTTTGTGTGAGGACAGACACAGCCCTTTTCAGGTGCAAGTATCAGCTTCTCCCACCACTTTAGCTCAGGAAGACCCATCAGCCTGGCGATAGGCCATCATGATATGCACTGCAGACCTCAGCTCCCTTTGTGTCACTGTCTAGAGTGAATGCACAAACAGCCCAGCTGTCATCCTGACCCAGACATGTATTCAGCAGAAACAGAATGGTTAAGCAGGAAAATGGCCACTTTCGAAAAGTGACATTTACTCACAGTTCAAAAACCAACTTCACCAAAAGATGTATTTTTAAATGGTGAGACCCCAAACTTCACATATCTATCCCTTCCCAGTGGAAAATTACACGTAAAAGCTATTTCAACGTAATCCCCATGTTACCCTATGGGAGAGATAGTAAAATACTGCTTCATTTGTTTTTCACTATTGTAAGGACTAACAGGAAATGTAAAACACACTAGTACGTCTTACCTTTTAAATATTCTGCACCCTGCTCATGAGGCTGCCTTGGGCCTACTTTAGGGGTGCCTTATATGTAACAAAAGGGAAAGTTTGGGTCTGGCAAGTGGGTGCACTTGCCAGGTTGAAATGGCAGTTTAAAACTGCACACACAGGCACTGCAGTGGCAGGCCTGAGATATGTTTGCAGGGCTACTCCTGTGGGGGGGCACAATCAGTGCTGCAGGCCCACTAGTAACATTTGATTTACAGACCCCAGGCACACCTGTTGCATTATAGTAGCGACTTACTAGTAAATCAGATGTCCCAGGCAAGGATAAACCAATCACTAATACAATTTAGACAGGGAGCACTTGCATTTTAGCATTAGTCAGCAGTGGGAAAGTGCTCAGAGTCCTAAAGCCTGCAAAAACGAAATTCAGCACAGGATCTAAAACAGAGGCTCAGAAGCAAAAAGACAGGTAAACCATGCCAAGGGCTGACGGGTCTAACACTCTATTTATCGGTTTACTTAGATCTTTAGTTCTATTCACCAATCTGTGCAAAGTATTCCATTCAAATAGTTTAAATCACACAGTGTAATCATGTTAAGTTTCTTGCAGACACGTCCCACAAGAGAAAAATAAAGGAGGGGATAGGCTCAAAATAACTACTTCTTTCCATTTTAACTCCCATAAGAAACTTTGCTTTATGGTACAACAAAAACTACTGAATAGAATTTCAGAAAAACTTTTCTTGAAACTTGCTTGCTGGGTTGGATGCAAGTCAGTTCCGCATTTTTGAGAAAATTGCATTACAAAATGATTCAGCGGTGTTCAAATGGTTTCTAGGAAAAATACCTTTGTATATCTTGACCATTTAATCATCAGTCGTTCAGGGATCCAGAACCTCAAATCCTCTGAGGATTGTAATATGAAAGATAAACAACTAACAGTTCCTTCGAGGATTAGAGAATCAGGACGTGAAATAAGGACGCCAGAGGAACACCTCTTGAACCCAGGAAACATGTGGGGGCGTCCCAGAGGGTCAGCTACTGCCCCAAAAAGTAAAAACAATGACTCCCGATTCATGGATCGAAACTCAGATCTCCAAAGGTGAAAAATTCCAGGTAGATCTGCTAATGTTTTTAAAAACGTTCTTATAGTTTTCTTCCTGCAAATACTGATAAAAATGAAAACAACAAAAAAGTCACAGTGCCACTGTGAATGGGAAAGAGCATGCACGGTGAGCTCTGTAGAGGAAAGGGGGACTGGGTTCGACACTTAGAGCGGGTTGGGCACATGAACTTCATGTAGACCAAGTCCCGGGGAGAATGTGTTCAGTGCATGGCCAAAGGCCAAGCTTGCGAGGGTTAGTCGCACACTTTAGAAGTTGGTGCGCAGCCTGACCAAATGCCTCTGTGCATTGCCATTGTGCAGGTTTGATGTGGTATATTATTAAAAAACAATAAAAAATAAGTTCACTGAAATGTTTGTAAAGGGTAGGCTGTGTTTGTTATCTCTTTTAAGAAGTCCTTAATGTATAGTGAAAGCAACCTCAGGAATGTCAAAGATAAGTACTGTTTAAGTAATAAATCCAAAAGCTCTTAAAAGTGTCCTTCACTGCAATAAAAACAACACCTCCGCCACCAAATGCACTACTTCTAACCTCAGTGTTTATACCAATAAGAAACAGAAACAAGCCACCTAACTTAATATTAACACGCAACCAAAGAAAGAAAATACAATGTATCGAAAGTGATAGCATACATGTCAATTGTGTCGTGATATGTTAGGAAACCAGTGCTGCCATTATTGTCATTTTTGATTTCATCTGTCACATGATGTTAGGACATAAGCAGACAACTAGTTTAATGAGTTTCGACCATAAAAATCTTATTGTGGTCTTTTCTCCTTCTTCGGAAAGATGCGTTAGGGCTTCTACATATCAGTCTGGGCTCAGGACAAGGGTTGGCAAGAGCTGAATATATAGGGCCTGAGTACAACTTTGGCAGAGGGGATTACTCCATCCCAAAAGTGACAGACATCCCGTCCGATGTTATACAAGTTCCATGGAATATAATGGAACTTGTAATAGGGCGGGCGGGATCGGCGTAATCCCCTCCGCCAAGGTCGTAAATAGCCCCATAATTTCAAGAAATCACTCTGTTTTTTCAATTGCAGGGTTCAAGTAACAACTGGCTGCGGGTCATACCCCACACAAGGTTTGGAGCCTTTGCTCGTGGGGCGAAGGTAGTTCTATACACAAAGAAGAGTGGAGCGCACTTGAGGATTATTGATGGTGGCTCAGGGTATCTTTGTGAAATGGAGCCAGTAGCTCATTTTGGACTGGGTAAGTTCAGATTTTTAGCTTTTTCTTTGAGATACTTGGCTGGCAATTGACATCATTGTTACCAAACCCCAGCTCTATTTATCATCATCCATTGTATTGAATTCAGTATACCCCTGATTTATTAAAGAAGTGTACTATACCAGACAAGTATTCTGCACATTCGTTTTATAGTGAATTTCAGCAACCAGCTCCTTCAATATACGATTCTGCAGTTTAAAATTGTACTACCACTGAGAGCTATTTACCTGTCTCAGTTCTCGTGTGCTTCTGCAAGTTTAAGGAACATTTCTACACTGATAAAATGAGTGTGACCCCATAAAGGTCTAGCCTGATGCTTAATACCTGGGGATATTGATTTTTATAGCAAGTATACCATTTACTTATGTTACTAGTACTTACATAAGTAAAGGTGCGTTACTGTATTGAATTACAGGAGAATTAAAGAAAATAATGTTGGTAAGAAGTAGTCCAAGGTCACACAGGGAGTCAGAAGTAAAGAGACCCAATATGAAAGCTCTGCGTCTAGTAACAAATCAAGCCAAAGCTCACTAAAGATGTAGTTCAGCATAACTAACATCCATAGTGTGCCAGATAAAGCGGTTACAACATTAATCCGACAGGGGAAGTGGGGTAATGAACTCAAGCTTTCCGGAGAGTAAGATTAAAGGTGAGCATGTTCCTAACTGACAGTTGCTGTTACAACACCAGATTCACTAAGGGTTTGCACTGGTAAGACACTAAGCGGTGATTGACAGTGAGGAAATCTGAGACCGGGTGTGAGCTGCGTCATAACTCTGTCATTGTGTTAGGAGGTTTGACACAAAACACTCAAAAACACTGTGGTATAAATTGGACACTGCACCACATTAAGAGAATGCCTTCTGGGACAATGTAGTGAAAGTAAATTGGTGTTGAATCTTAAAGTAGGATAAGACCCCCATGTATGTTTTATTTTCCATTTTTATTGGTTTTAAGTGTTTGAGGTGCAATTCAAAACAGCCTCAGTAGTACAAGGCGGAAAATGTTAGAGATACATCATGGTACAATCTGAGCCATTAACAGTAGGTGAAAAGGAATAGCAGCCGGTGCAAGGGAACTCCATGGTATTGTTACCTTGACCAGAAGGCATGGTCAGAAAATGTACAGCAGGCCCAATGGCAAGTTATCTTACCTGTTGAAAGGAGTAAGTGAGGTAAATGATTAGAGAGCGTCAGAGACTAGCAATATAGACTAAGGGTAGTGGGAGTAGGCTACGGTGGTTTGCCATCAGACTTGGGTTTAATTTTCAGCAAAATGGAGACCCATTCAATTAATGTAGTTGGTTTCTTCATCTGGTAATGTAAGAGCCCTATAACAGTATTCTACCTGTGCCCATTTATGGAGCTCAGGTTTTCATTTGGCAATTTCCAACACATCAGGCAGCTTCCAACCAGTTGAAATGACTCTCTTATCCATAAGAAAAGCTAAATTGATGCATATGCAGCTCGTATCACTAGAGTTGTGCCTAGGTAGAAGGATAGGTGACAAATCTTTGGTTCCTTCAAATGTAATTAACCAAACCAGCTCAAAACCAGGTCAGTTAAAAAGCCACACAAAGCTGCGATAGATGGCCATGTCCATACCATATGATAGAATTTTGCTTCAGGATTATGGCTCTCATCACAACTTAGGCGGTCTTTACCAAAGACCTCAAAAGCCATGGGCGCCAAAATACTCCCTAATACGACTGATCTCTGAATTCTGCACCAAATCAGGTGGAATTCCGAAACCCGTCGTGGTGGCGGACGGCGGTGCAGAGGCGGTACTGCCACCAGTACCGCAGTGCCAAAAAGAGACCGCACACCGTATTACAACCTGTAATTCGGTGGTGGTGTCCAATGAAGAGGCACTGCCGGCGGTGGAAGCGCCAGGACCCGTCCTCTCCCGGATTACCCCCTCGATGGACGAGGTAAGTGGATCATCCAACATTGGAGGGTGTGTGTATGTGTATGTGTGTGTGTGAGCGCGCGCGTGTGTGTGTGTGTGTGTGAATGTCGTAAATGCGGCGGGAGGAGGAGTGTTTGTGGGTGCGTGTGTGAGTGATTGTGTGTGGACGGGGTGAGTGTGTGAGTGCCTGGGGAAGAGCGGTTGAGTGCGTGTGTGAATGTATGTATGTATGTGCTGGGGAGAGGGGTGGGGGTGAGTGAGTGTGGATGGGGAGGCGGTGAGTGCGAGTGAGTGCGATGGATCGGATGGAAGGGGTGAGTGCGTGTTTGCGTGTTCATGTGTATGTAAGTGGACGGGTAAATTTCACTGCACTCTGAACCGGAACGACTCAACCCGACTTTGCAATGAGAAGCACCAGCGTAGCGACTGGAAATTCGACGCATAGCCTCACCGGATCGATGCACAGCCGAGCCAGAATGACGCAGCCTGACTCCCAGAGCTGAATCGATGCAGCGCCTGCCGTGCGGTAGAAAATTAGATGCAACGCCTACCGGATCGACGCAGCTCCTGCAACTTCGTCCTAGCAGCGCCAGAAATCCATGCATCGTCCCCGGGGCGTCTGAACACCCTGGAACCCGAAGAGGATCTATGACTGAGCGCCGGGAATCGATGCACAGCCGTCCCTGCATGAAAACTAAATGACCCATCGCCATGTGCGGCCCGAGAAATCGATGCACACCCCTTTGTTTCCACGCATCACCTCCTCTGCGGTCTTTTGCAGAGGTTTTTCACGCGAACCAGGTACTTTGTGCTTGAAAGAGACTTTGTTTGCTTTAAAAAGACTTAAGACACTTTATATCACTTTTCAATGATATCTCAACATATACTTATTGCATTTTAATCGTTTTGACCTGCATTTATCCAGATAAATATTATATTTTTCTAAACACTGTGTGGTGTATTTTTGTGGTGCTATATTGTGTTATTGTATGATTTATTGCACAAATACTTTACACATTGCCTTCTAAGTTAAGCCTGACTGCTCAGTGCCAAGCTACAAGAGGGTGGGCACAGGATAATTTGGATTGTATGTGACTTACCCCCTGACTAGAGGTGAGGGTCCTTGCTTTGACGGGGGGTAACCTGACTGCCAACCAAAGACCCCATTACCAACTGTATGTTAGTGTGAATGGGCGTGCGGAAGTATGTGAGTGCATATATGCGGGTATGTGAACATGTGTGCAAGTGTATCCTGGCGACAGGAATGCTTATTCCTGTCACCAGGCTGAAAGACCACCAGATTTTCCTGGCAGTGTGACTGGCAGAAAAATGCTGGCGTTCTCTCACCTCGTGATACCACTAACGTTAACACGCCATCCGCCCTGTTGGAGGTGCTCACCTCCAGCCTGGTGGAACGCAGTAATGTGGTAGGACGGGTGGATGCTTGACAATTTGGCTTTGGCTAAACCGCCAAACTCCTAATTTGGCAGTATTAACCACTGGCCCGTCAGCCGTGACACCTCCATAGCAGTCCTGGCGGTCTTTGAACCGCCAGGGTCATAATGATGGCCTATGACCTTTTGGCCAGGTACTAGTGACAGTGGCTAAAATTCTGTGCAATTTTGATGGGGTGAGGTAAGCACGAGGTATGTAGTTGAAAGGTAAAAACGCTGCCTAGCTTTCCTGGTGTTTTTCCCAACATCCCTGAGAGGTTGACCGTTCATTTTCCATGAGATTTTCCACCAGGCTGTTCTTGCAGCTGTTATCCTTATTCAGAATGGATCTAATAGATTTATGAATGTTGGAGACCAGATGGCAAACGCTTCCCCTGTCAGTAGTATTTGCAGTGTGCCATCTTTTTCGGGTTCATCAAGAAAAGATCCTCTTACAGATCTAACCACTTTTAATGGTGTGTGCTAAAAATTAACCCGGTGGTATGTTGCCATCTTATAGTAACTCCATAATCTGCACCCAGACTGATAGAGCTTGCCAAGATGTGTAGCAGTGACCTACACATCTGTGCCAACAGTGCCTGAACCAGTAGGATGCCACATTTCCCTGAAAAGAAGCTCAGGTATGGTTAACCACCCTCAGTGCGAATCACATTTACTGTATTTCGGGAGCTTGTGTTAGTGCTAGTCAGGAAACAACCCACTGGAGTTGCACACAAATATAATATGTCTCAAGAACGGGCCACTGCGGTCTTCTTCAATAGGGAAAGATAATTGGGGCAAGCCTACTCTTCAGGGCCAGTCTGGGAACTCAAAGCAGCTCTGGAAATTTTGGCAGACTAGCCCCCCTAGGGTACATAGTGAGTGAGCCTGACCAATACAATAGGTTTTTTTTTGGGGGGTCTACCCCCACCCCAAGAAAAATTGGAAAAAATGGCAGAAAAGGTGCATTCTACAACACATTTTTCATTTTTCATCATATATTCAATTCAGTTTTTAAAGCATAGTAAATAATGACCCTACAGAGCACAGGATACAGCAATCTTTATTGGGGCTCTTCAATGATTCCCTCACCACCACCCTCTAACAGTGCCTCCACCCCTCCATAACCTCACTCTCATGTGTATTTCATTCGTTTTATAGCCCCTCTCTTTTCAGCATAGGTTGTTGGAGCACTTTACATCACACACACATATAGAGCCAATGAATTATATGTGTGAAAATCAGTGTATGACATTTTTTTATATTAGACAAAGGGGACTACAAGGTGTAGGATTCACGTTTCATCAGTACTGATAGGCATTCTTGAACCGTGCTTGGCCTGGGAAAGCATAAACGTAGCATTCGGAACATAACACAATGGTTAGGGTTGACTTTGCTAATAATTATGTATTTCTAACCATACAAACCCTTATTAGCAAAATTAGGATAATCAAAGACGGGTGTAAAAAAACAAATTTCTAACCTGTATTGTGCATTTTGCATGCAGCTGTTTGATGGCAGTTCATAGTTCACTGTGCTGTATTATGATTGTAACTGATGAACTGCACAATAACAAAAGGATCTCTGACAAAAACAGTATCCCACTGAGCTGTGCACATAAAACACCGTTCTTTAATTTGCATAGTACAAGTTTTTTGCAGCAGACATATTAACTCTCTGAGCTACCCTAGATGAGTCAAAGCTGCCACCGGACAAAACTCTGAGCTTTCTCCAGCAGATACATTAATCACCAGAGTTAGCTTGACACGTTCATTGTTGCCTGAAAACTGTTCGCTATACAAGGAACTCTGCAATGCTTAAAAAACGGCCGCACTACTACAAAACCAGCCCCCAGTAACAAAAGTGGTCCCCCACCGTTTCAGCCTCCTGGGGGAAACTCTCGATGCCCTGTATGGCCAGTCCTGCCTTCTAATTAGGTCGCCTAGCACTGTGATAGTATTTTAAAAGAAATAGTATGTGAGCACCATGGGTTTGGTGGAAAAGCATCATAACAGATGGAGAAAAGGGATAATTTTTGTGATAGTAATCCTATCTAGGAGTGAGTGTGGAAGCTTCTTCTAAAAGCAAAAGGATGATCTGATAGCTGTTAAGGCTCTAAGTTCCATGAGGTTGTCAGACTCCCTCCTCTAGACATTGATCCCTTAGTAGTTTATTGAGTGTGAGGCAAGTTTACAGCCTGCCATATCTATTAATGAGAGTGCTTTTGGGCCCTAGGTCTGTTGAGGAAAGATGCAGGATTTAAGTCTATTGGCTTTTAACCAGACACCCTGCAAAACTCATTCAATGTCCGCAAGGCCACTGGGAGGCCGGAGCAGACATTCTAGATAAATAATAATACATCACCTGCATATAATGAGATAGTATGAAGGTGAACTTGTATTACTAAGCTGATCCAGTCTCATGACTGTCGCATGCCAATTCAGTTCCATTCATTAAGACTTTATTGGGATGCATTCTATCATCCATAAAAGTGTCAAAACAAAATAAAACGGTAATCATAGCTGCACGGACAACGCATTTGTTAAAACATTAATACAACACAGAGATTAGAACAATATAGACCTGCGTGCTCGAGCAGCAGATATGAGAAAAGTCACAACATACAAATCAGCTTCCTCATTTATGAGCAGTAATAAAAATTTCAAAGCAGGTTTGCCTCGACTAGTATCATAACAATATATTTTTTTTAAGTGGGATTAAAAAACGTCTGGTGTACTTAACATAAACTTTACAAAAAAAACATAAAATGAAGCATAGATTGTTCAGATAGATCATCCCAGGGACGGGGCTTGGTTCCAAGATTATATACATAGCCCATGGGGAAGTGTTTCATAGTACCAGACCCGAGGCAAAAAAACAGGGAACATGCCCAGTGAGTGAAAGCAAGGCTGGTGTAGTCAGTAGTGCAGTCAGATTCCCACAAATAAAAAATATTGAACTACACTAGCCTTCCCCTCCATATCCCTAAAACATCTTGATTCCTTGTGGTCATAAATTGCTTTGGCCACAGTCTCCTATTTACACCCTCACAAGTTAGCGGAATGGTGAAGAAAGTTTGCATCCTGACTCTGCTAAATTCATCCTTTACATATACAAGCCTAGGAATTGATAATCCTTTATCTAGAGTAAGACAGTCCCTTATTATCACCATAGTTAAGAAGGCCTCAGAATTTCACCAAATGACAAGCCATAACAAGACTGACCGCACCCTAATCAAATCCACTATATAGAGAAGCCCAAGTTCCTTGTGGAAAATAAAATGTGAGACTGAAATTGGGACAGATAGGAGTGTTCTGCAAAACCTGTTTTCCTCATGCTGTATGGCCAATCAGTTTGAAATTACCCACACTTCTAGCCCCATACATGGCAATGGGTAAGCATTGTGATCTATATATTTGTAGCGTTAAACCCCCGCTCCCTTTAGGTTGTGCAAGACTACGTAACAATCCTTTTGCCAATGAAAATTTAGTAGTATGGTGAGCAGTATCAGGGGGGCCAAGATTCCTGGTCAGAGAAAATAATGCCCAAATAAGGAAAATCATTAATACTACTCAGGCAATGATTGCCGAAAGACATGTTCGAGAGAGAACCACACTTAGGGCCACAGGCCATGATATGAGATTTTTTTAAAGGGAATCCATGAAATCAACAAACTCATGGACCAACAAGTGCATTGCCCTGGGTACAGCTAAGATCACTGTATCACCCGCATAGAGGAGCGTAGGGAACAGTTCACCTTTTATAACAGGTTGATCAGGGATAGCCGGTGTTAAGTGAGAATGTAAATCATTAATATAAAGCATAAATAAGAGGGGCCAGCACAAATCTCTCTCACTCCACATTGAATTCCAATGTCCCCTGACACATCGTCATGTGTACTTATATGAACCTCGGCCATCATATCCTTATGCCAATAAGCAACAAAATGAACTAAAGCTATGTCCAAACCTAGTGCAACAAGTAAATGCCATAATTTGGCCAGGTTCACACAATCAAATGTTGACGAAAGATCCGTAAATGCTAAGTAAGGGAAGACTGTTACACCGCCATATATCTTTCTAGGACCAAATTTAAATTGAGACACTGCTCAGTCGTTCCTACTTTGCTTCTAAACCCATGTTGACGGTGATGTAGAACAGACTCCTCTGACACCCAAGCCATAATCCTGTTATAGACAATTCTGCGAAGTATTTTTGCAGTGGTATCAATAAGTGAAATTGGCCAAAAACAGCTGGGGGATGAACAATCCCCTTTTTTTAAACATAGTGACTATTATGGAAGTAGTTTAAGTGTCAGGAAGAGGAGGATAGACAAGGTTGTTAAAAACTTTTGTAAGCAAGGGAACCTAAAGGGAAGTAATCAAGAGATAAGGGTGGTGCAAATAGTTGCTAAAATGTTCCTTCTACATACTGTGGACAATACGACAAGAAATTCTGCTAGATGATCTATTGATACACTTTAAAGCAAAGCACAGAGGCCCAAAATGGGCCCAGTTGTGAGGCCTGAGTTAATGCTTCCCACTGTGCTAGAACAACCTCCTGCCTTTGCTTGGCGATGGTTATTTTGTATTGCTTGTGAAAATTAGCCACTAGGGCAAAATCCCTTGGATTAGAGCCAAGAGCTAGCTAGAGAGCCCGATTTGCTGCAGAACAATCAGAGTTGAGCCATCTGGGAGTGTCCAAGATAGACTTTCAGGTTTCAGGAGTTCCCTCTTAATCCCTGGGCAAAGGTTGGTGAAAGCTTCCAACACCCGCAAGCCTTGGCCCTCTACTGTCAGACTCAAGTTTACCAGCTCCAGATTGGCTTTGATAATCTCTTTTAGCAAATAAAAGGGGTCACACAATCTCCAGACCAATATCAAATTACCAGTACTAGGTTGCAAGTGGCATGCGCTAATGTCCTTCCTAAACTTTCCCTTAAGATTGAAAGAAAGCGTGACCTCAGTGGGGTTGTGGTCGATATAGCAAGAGGGGATAAGCATGCCATATAAAAGTAGGTCCTTCAGATTACGAGTAAGAAAGACAGTCTATTATTGATGACCTGTCATGCTCCTTACAAAGTGGGGACCTCACAGCTGGACAAACCAGAAATAGCCAGCACATCTACAAAATCGAATGGGGCAAGAAAAGAAAGTAATTCTGCACTCAGAGGGTCAATACTAAAATATGGTTCAGAATGCAGATTCTCATTATTAATAGGCAGCCACATGTTAACATCAGCAGCTAAGCAGGGATACAACATGTGCCCTAAACAAGCCAGGTAATCTGCTAGTTTAGAAATAGATTTAAATAGGGGAAATTTAGTATTGAGAATACCACTAAAATCATTATTATAAAAAATCACAGTATGTCGAGTCAGAGCTATTTTAACTGCCATAATTTGAAAACTGCTGTCAGTGTACTCTTGGGTTGTGACACACCCACCGAGTCCTGTACTTACCCAGGCTGCCACAACCGCCCCCCCCCCCCCCCCCGATGCATGCCCGCTATGTGAAGGAGTTGCAGGGGCACTAAAACAATGAAAGCCATCCACGTACCCAGGCATTGTGTCCCAAGTTTCTTGAAACAAAAAAATATCATACCCACTAATGAAATGGAGCCAATCTGGCAATTCAATCTTAGATTTAAGACTGGCCACATTCAAACTTAGTATTTTAAGGTACTCAATATCCTTACCCATGGTAAGGCTTCTTGCCTTCTTGAGAGCCCCTAAGTCAGACCCAACTGTAGGAATTGTGGGAATTGCTGCACCCACAATCAGGGAATCTAACAAGTGATACTCTGACACCCCATTCTCATCCTCTATAAAGAGGGTAATATTCTTAATAGACTCCCCAGGCTCATCCTTCCCAGGGGACGCCTGAATAGTTGTTGCTGTGCACTTTCTGAGTCAATCTACTTTCTCCAGATTACTAAGGGCAGAAAACATATTAGTACAAGGGACACCACAGGAAGTACCTGAATTCCTAAAATGGGGGCACATTGTAGGAGTTGATAGTCTATAAACGAATCCCAGTGAGAGAGTAACAACCTCATTATCAATTGTGCTATGGGATTCCTTTGTGCATAATATGTCTCGAAGGCAAGCAGGCCTTCGAAAATTTATGACAATAAAATCCCCAGGATGCTTTTCACTGAGTGGCCAAGCCAACCAACCCCGCCTCACCATCATTATCTTGTTGGGCTCCCAAGCATTAAAGCTCTTGTTCTTAGCCAATGAGCAACCTTATTCCTAAGTTGTTCCCTGGACTCCTTTTGACCAGTTTTATAAGATGGCACCCCAGCCAGAATTAACACAGAGGCATGACAAAGGAGGAAGCTCGAAGTTACTTGGCATGTGGCTACAACGGAACCTCCAACAGGTGTGCAATTTGAATCAGATGATCCAGGTTTACAAGCTGATTTACACGGAGCACCTGTTATGTAATAAACCCCAGTCTGCCCCTATCCAAAGAATGCAGAGATTGCCCATTAATACCCATAGTAGTCACAGTTGCGTTCCTGGTAATACCCTGAAAGGGAACATTATGGGGTTGCACACAGGCTGTTTGTCTTATTGCTAGTGATTATGGGGGGGACACAATTAGGAGCTCTACCTAGAAGCACCTCAAGGGGATCCAAATGCTCAATCAGAGGCTTACGTTTCTCATCAAGGATATTACCAACCGTCTCACACAAAGATTCAAATAGAAGGGAATCAGAAAGCAAAAGGTCACCAGTCTGAGAAGACGTATATTGATTAGCAAAGACTGGATGAGATTCGGAATGATTTTGTGATGCCATTGAAGGCTGAATCCAAGAAAGTAAGCATGTGTTATTAAAGGGGGTACGCAGGGGATGTTTGTGCTTTGCAGCCGCTGATATTCCCAATTCTCTTGTACTCTTAGCACCAGTGGCGAGAGCCTTCTGCAAAGGAGAAGAGTTACTCCGCTCAGACACACGCTCAGCAAAAGCATCCAAACTGGCATAAACATCGGGACAAACAATTGCTGACTGGTACTCAGACCAGTTCTCAAGCATGGGTCTACTGGAATAGCACCATTTGCAGAAAAAGCCTATGACACTCTGAGGTCCAAAGAAAGTCTGTGCTTTGCCAGTTCAATCTCATTTGTGGCAGTCACAAAAACCCTTTCCAACATACTGTTGATAGACATGGAAGGGCATGCCACAGCACCTTTCACATCAACCTTATGCTTTCCCATTGCAGTCACCTTACCCATGCTAAAGCAGATATCTTGGCTATATTTTAGTCATAGCAGACTAGATATCGGATTTCATGCTCTGGGTCGATGAACCGAATCTGCTTTAATGAAAACATACCAGGAAATACGCAATGAACAATCAATTTAAGCATATAATCATCAATTTGAATGCCAATAACTACACCAGTTTATTAAGAAGCTAAAGGTTTATTTCTCTAAATTAACAATGCTAAAGTCACAAAAATAATTCCCAAACTCAAATGATACATATAAAGAAACAATAAAGGCTGATTTAGTCGGCATATGAATCTAAGCTTAATCAATGAAAATAAACATAATATCTCCATGGGTATTACACAGAACCATAGCAATAGAATCTGAACAAGAGAAATTGAATACATTGAAATAACAAAACAAAAGGAATCAACGACCATTCATGTGTATGAGAGTAGCACCTCACTAACCACTAATTAGCATCAACATGTTGGACTTCATGTAAAAGAATTTAGTAACATGAATTTAGAAAACATCTAGCTATGGCACTATCAAAAATAGCAGCAGTATTATAATATTAGCAGTTGGTAACTGAAAAACAAAAGACAAATAAGAATACACAGTTCATACATTTACCCAATCCCGAAGGTATTCAGCAACAACGTCTACTTCATCAGGGGGACAGCACATCAGACGTCAGCATCGAAACAGAAACAAGGTGAAGGGTATGATTTAGAATTTTAGACTATAAGATTACTAAACCATCAAAGCATTTGTTCAGTAACGAACAGACGTAGTAAACTTTAGAAAATAATAAAACACCAGCATGTCCGTAGACTAACTGGCAAAGCACAAGATGTCAAAAAGACCAATCATAAGAAGTAAGATCTCTGGAACTCAGGATTACCAACGAAAGTATCAAAAGAATGACCCTGAACCAATAGTGACTGAACATTAAATTAAACTTGTTAAATCCTAATGGTTGGTTTAGAACATAAGGTGAGAAAATTATGTCCAATAAGAATATTAACTAATAATAAAATTATATAGAATGTTAGCTCTAAGCTCTTCTATTTGCTGTTATTCCATTGATGAAACTCAAACTAATACACTTGTAACTTGTACATCCTCTTCTCCCATTGCATCTGTGGACTCATTGTTCGGCATCTTCCGACTACGCTGTCACAGGATAGTGATTACTAAACATGGAAACATTTTCTCATTGCGCCTTTTTCCTCAATGTAAAAACATAGGTTAGAAACATAACTACAAGCAAATATGCGAATACAATGAATGAAGTCTGTTAGGTTGCAGAAATGCAGCAAGAAAACAGAACACACTAGAAACATTTTATACAGATAACATTGCGCAGTGACCTTGCATCTGCTTCAGCCTAGCAGAGGCCACCAAATACTCTTTATTTCAGCATTTATTTTAGCAAAGAACACGCTCTTAAAGAGACAGAATAATTTTATCATGATGTTAGCTTGACATAAGAAAACAAATACAGGCCTTTTACTTGTTGACGGACATTAAGTAGGTCACAATTTTCATAAACAGAATATTATAATCAAATTAAGACACACGTTAATAAATTAGTATAATTATGTAAAAACAAAATATTTATGATAAAATCCTTGCTCTCACACCCAGAATGGTGCTCCTGATATAAACAAAATACATGGTTTGTCCGGTCACAACTCAAAGTGGAGGGGCCCAGCCCAGCCTCATCCGGCCGCGGACAGGTGCTTACGGGCCCACCTGCTCCGTGAGATTGCTAACCGCACTATGTGCTTAATGTGACACACAGCTGTGGGAGATAAACAGGGCTATCTGCCTGCCTCTCTGTATGCAGAAACTTAAAGCCCAAAGTCTCTCCCCATGCCACAGGACTGCTTATTGCGCTAGAAGTGCCTGATGTGAGGCACAGTTGCGGGCGTTGAACAAGGCTGTCAGCCTGCCCCTCTGTATCTTAAGACCTGAAGTCCAAAGTCTCTCCCCAAAAAGGCTCCATTGCGAAGGAGAACAAAGTGTATTAGTAGCAGTCTTTCCTATCCCCTTGTCCAATTTGTGTTGGATCCAAGATGATCTTGTCTAGTTTCATTTGTGCTGTGCTACTGGCACAAATTTAATATGGAATCGTTACAATGTGTTTCCATTCTAAGAACCCCAGGATTCTTAAAGTGTGTATTTTTTTTTTTTTTACATTTTCTGAAAACAATAAACATTTGTTGAGCAGATTTCAGAGTGATTGTGAAATCTACTGTAAGCATGTTTATGGGTTCAATATCTTTTGGTAATTGTTGATAGAAGGGAACATGTGGATAATTTCCTTTGAACTGCCAAATGATCCACCTGAATGAAGAAGATTCCACTTTCAAATAGTTGGTGGTGCCGAGATGCCCTAGTGATTGAGATGAAACAATATTTTTTCATTGTTTATTTTGTCCCTTCTACTTTCACCTCATATGGCAGGAAAGGACGAAGCTATTAGTTTAGAGGTGACTTGGCCAGATGGCAGATTTGTAAGCCGTACAGTAGCCCAAGATGAGATGAAGTCGGTTCTGCACATCCCCTATCCGACGGACGAGAACAAACAGATGGAGCGGTCAGATATTGAGGTGAGGAGTGTGTACGTGAATGTTACTTAGCATCATAATTCATTACAAATGAGACTATGAAGAACTGGTTAGCAAAGGTATAGATTGTATAGATATTCAGGTCGTGGTCAATAAAGCTGTTGTGCATCGATTTGTGGTCAATAAAAGTGTGCTTTTGTGGGGAATAATACCTTCAGGTTACACAGTCCATATTTGTGTTATCCAACATACAATGGGTAATGTGAAAATGTATACAGACAGACCTTTTTCTGTGGGCTGTGTTTCATTAGGCCAATACTAGGAGATGGTTTCACCTGCACCAACACATGATACTGCAATCTAGCCCTCACAGACACATCTCATTTACACCATTGACAAGTGATATTGGAAATGGGACTCATGCAGACTGCACAGACCCATCTGCTTTGTACTCCAATATGCTGGATCCAACGATGACTGGGGCCAAAGGGAGTTGTCCCTGTGCTCTGTTCACAGTTGTAAACAGGATGCCAGACAGCTGTTTGCTGCTTGTTCCTCCATGTCCTGCTGCATGCTGAGAGCCAAAGAGGGCAGGGGCAGCTACCCTGGTGCTGTCCTCACAAATGCAACAACAGCATTGCAGCAGCCGTAAAGTGCCTGGTGCTACTGTTTTTAAAGCCTTTCCTCACTTTTGGGCAAAGCATGCGGGGGTGGCAGATACCCCCCTTGCATTGAGAAAAGCTGATTAGAGATGCTTTAAGGCATGGGCAAAGTGAGCAATTGCCCAGGGCCCCACCTTCTTAGGGGACCCCCTGGGAAAATGACCATTACATCCATTTGATGTCTATCTCTTTCCCTCCCTACCTGCCTCTGTTTCTGACTCTGTCTCTCTAACCAGTGTCCTGGACAAGACATAGTTCAACTGTTTTTTTGACACCATTAAAATGTAACATATGAAATATTATCGTTTGGCGGCATGCAGGCTTGAATAAGCAGGAATAGGTACTTAAAAATAATTTTATTTCATTAGGGGCCCCAAAATATGTCTTGCCTGGGCCCCTCAAAGTCTTTAAGATAACACTGAAGCAGATGGGTGAGCAGAGACAACCTCAAAATTTACCAATGCAGGAGTTCAAATTGAGGTGCTATAAGTGGTGGCCGCCGCTAACCTCAAGGGGTGGGGGCATTCAAATGGGGAAATTAAATGAACTTGCCTGTCCGGCCACCTTGCGCCTCTCGTTCCTGCTGCTGATGGTTCCCCAGTAATCCCTGGGACACCAGCACAGGCTCCGCACGCAATCCTGGCACTGCTTTCATGTTATACCTAGCGTGAGAGCAGCGCCAGGCTGATTTGAGTGGCTTGGTCTGCTGCTCAGACACTGCCTGGGTGTCTGTACTGTTTCTCCAACCCGGCTGTGTTGCACAGCTGGGTTGGAGAATCCTTAGTGTGCATGTCTGCTTGGCCAGCCTAAGACGGCTGGTCAAACAAAGATGCACACTTAGGTGTACTCCACTCCATTCCTCCTCCCCTCCCATGGCTCAGCTCTGCCCCGCCCCTCCCTGCACACACTGGCTCAGCTGAGCCAGCAGCTGAAAACTAAAACAAAATATCATACTATTTTTTAGCTGCTGGCTCTTAGTCAGTGGGGCGATGCTCCCCCGCCATTGGGGAGAGGGGCCACTGCTGAGTACTAGTACTCCTCTCCTTCATCAAGGCCTGAAGCAGTGTAAGATGGCATGACACTGGGGTAGATGCTAACTGCGCTGATGTCAAGTTGTAATTCTCTTCCTGTCCTTAGACAGTTGTAGGGGACACAATGAATCCAACCAGACCCTTTGGCAAGACCTTGAAGTTATGAGATACAAAGGCCCATAAATTTGCTCCGAGGCCTCTTGACGAGGCTAGAAAGTGTTCATCTTTTCACACCCTGGACTGATAAGTGTAGTACATTTCTCACTCTTCATTTCTTGCACACACCAGCCATTATTGCATATTGCAACAAGCCCCCACCACCGGGCTTCATAAATATTGGGAGGGTATGGATGCGGAGTGTCTACTGTGCAAACACCTATGTGGTGCATGCATATGTATTGCATTTTGTATTTTGTGAAAAGAATCGTCACGACTTTTCAGAGTGTGAGTCTGTAAGGCTTATAGTCTATGGTGCAAGCGCACTGGACGCTCACGTTTTAGCTTGTATTTACAAAACAGCTGAATAAAGATAGCCACAATATTATTAGGCCTTTAGATCTGACGTCAGAAATTAATTGGTGTAACCATGTACAGTTATTTGAAACAGTCACACAAATATATATGGAATAATTCTAATTCCGTTTTTCTAATTTGTTCAATTGAGTGAGATCGATGGTGTCCTTGAGATGTGATATGTGTGATGTTAATAACTAAGCCATTTATGATGTCCTATTTGATGTCAAGTGAGGTTACAAGAAGTGTATGGCAAGGATAGAAGTTCAACATAAAGGGAATTTTCTGTGGGTTTTAGGTTTTACATTGCAACCATAAGGTATCTTCATCTGATTTTAAGTGGGTTCAGTTTCAATTTACGTAGACACATACTTTCACTGAAAAGCGCAGTTAAAGTGAGCTATGATTGAGGTTTTAATGCAAATAACCACTGAAATTAGCCAGTTAAGTTTAAGAACATACACAAAATATGATATAACCAACCATCATCTGCCACATTGTTCTCGAGTTAAAACAAAGCATTGGCAACATTTAAGTTATGCTGTGTGATTTTTTTTAGTTTGGGGAATTATTCGTTACGCTTGTTAAGTGAAATTCCTGAAATTATGCCTTTATGACACCACGTAATTACCTGCTATTCTTTCTAAAAAATTTAGAGTGAACCTGCAATTCACAGTAATAATTTAACGCAAATGTACAGTAACTACAGAACACGAGCGGCCATTGTTTGCTGTGCTTTTTTTTTTTTTTTTTTGCACTACTATATTTTAGTGAGAAATCACCTTCGCATCACAAATTGACACAAGGACTAATTTTGTGCTAAAATATAGTGCCAAATGAAAGTTTTGCATTAGCAAATTACGCATAATTTCACATAATTTTCCCAAAAGTTTGCATAATTATAGGAAAGTAAATTACAAGAATTTCACCACCCCTAGTTAAAACTTGTTTTGTAGATCTGTCTCGTTGCCAAATAGTTTTGTTCATGGTAGTCGACTGTGGGTTAAGTCGTATGCTGTGTGCATTCTTAAACATAACTGGCTAATGCACATGATTTTGCGCACAGAGATAATTAATTGCGGCATCTGCCATGCTCAAAAGGCTAATTTTCAAATGGCATAGAGATCAAAAAACAGCTGTGTGAACAACATGCACAGAATATGTATGGCATGTGTTGAGTGTGCAAAAGGCCTATGCGCAACAAAGTTTGTGGAATTGCATTGCAAATTTCACACACATATTGTGCCATATTTGGTGCTGATTAATCAAACATTTCAAAAGTTATAAAGGAAGGTCTCAAATATTGTCACTTTTTTCTGTGGCATGTTTTTCCCATAGAGGAGTTAGGGTACATATTACTCCAAAACCGCTGAACACCACCACCAAATGTGGAACATGAGCAGTGCATGGCAGTGATTTGAGCTAGGTGTATGGAACCTGAACACATCTTATTTTCTGCTATTAGAGACTACTGAACAAAGCCATATATCCCTGTGACCGACCGCCCGGGAGAGTGAGTGAGTGTTTGGTTCAGTGCCTTCTTGGGAGTCAGGAATATGAGTGGACACTGGGCACAGTAGCTCTGCCCAAGTGCCCACCGGCACAGGAGACTGGCAAAGTCTGAAGATCATGCCCTGTATTTCATGGGGAGTCGGTGCTGAGCACAGCACATCCAGCTCCCCGCAAACCAAGTAACTGTTCCGTGATGGATAGGGGTTTTCATTTAGATTTCTATAGGAAGGCATGACAGACGATGATGAACAGATCACCGGGCATGGATCCCTTGTTTAATTAAATGTTGGTGAACAAAATACTCCATTCCTAACCGATCGACACCTTGAAAGATAATCATTGCCGGAAGGGAACAGAGTGGATGTCAGCAGGTAAACCAGTGCTGCAGCTGAAGATTAATATCTGCTCATCTATGCTTCTGTGTCAGATCCGTTTTTCTCTTTTTCTCTTTTTTTATACAGTGCGGCGAAGGATTTTCTCTGAATGAAAATGGGCGTTGTGCAGGTGAGCTAAAAACCACATTCTCTATGCAGTCTTCTGTATTGATAATTTCACATAGGGATTGTCCGGGTGCAGCCCATGGCCCTATGCTTGTGTCCATTGATACTACTGCCACTGCAAATAAATAGCTCTACTACCTTCTGTGATGCATTATTAGCCTGCAGAGCCTTCTGTTGTGCATTATAAGGAGATGCAAGTATCTGAAGAGTGCCGTAACACTATAGAGGAATGAGGCTGGAGGCATATTCACTTTATAAGGTCATGGAACTCTGATTTAATGTTAACCTACAACAGAGGGTATTTTCATCCTTGTAGCTACACCACCACCCTTTCCACAAATTGATTAAATTACATGTATCTCGCTCTTTTATATGAAAGCAATGATATGTTTGCAGATAAGAATACAAGTAGAATCTGTAGTGCAAAATTAAATACACCAAAAAGCACTTAGTAATTTGTTGCCAAAAAGACAATAGCATCAGTTTAATGTAAATAAAATTAAGAAAATACAGTATCCCAGAATGTGTAGAAATGTGCACAGAATATCTGACAGAGTTCAGAAAAAGAGATAAATTACCTTACATATCCTTTTTGTTGATAACTGTTCATTTTTAGAATGGCAGATCAGAAGAAAGAAAAATCAGTTCTCGTTTTTTGTTGCTTAAACTGAAGCTGTAATGTTTCATGACCTTCACCATGACCTTTCACCTTGACTGCTGGCAGCTGGTGTTATGGAGGTCACAACTGGATTGTCATAAGGAAATTAAGGACAGATTTTACACAGGAATGGGAGGCTCCCGTGTCTTGTAATACTTTACAATTCCATGTCCTCCATACCCCCAGTGTTTAACTTCCCCACCCCTCCTGTCCAATTCATCTTCATATCCTGACCTAGCTAACCCGGAGATATGTTTATTACAGGCGCCATGTTTAAGGAGTTGTGTTCAAATAAACTGGCTTCATTAGGAATATCTTGTAAAATTATTTCTTTGACTGAAGGAAGTGGCAAAAAGGAGACCGCTATTATTGAATGTGTTGACATTCAAATGACACAAAATTAACTGGAGAGCAACAGATCATTGTACAAAGATTCGAGATTTAAACATTTACATATTTTAGAGGCATTTCACATGTCTACGGTTGCATTACGTTTTTTTTTTTTCAAATTTAAGCACAGAATATAAATATATTTGCGCAGGCTCGTGCTTTTTATATCGGGAGCCAGTTTCGAACCCAAGTTCCCCTGTTGTTGCAATTGGAGACTTCTCTATAGGACGTCTCTTGTCTCGGTATTTTAGTGCTGGCTTTTCTCTGCTTAAACGATAGCGTGTGCTCTCCGTCCTGCTTGAAAGAACTTGAACGGGTGGCTTGCATGAGCTGCCCTTTGAGCTCCCTCCCCCCAACCTTGAGCTGAACCTTGAGGCCCGCAGCCGGATCCTGCGGCAGCGCTGCATTAAATCAGCTGTCCTGGAGAGTGGCTGCTGGGTGATTTACTGGCTGTTGCCTTTGCTCACTGATTATGGTGTGGTCAACAGTTGTTGTACTGCGGGCAGGTTGTCTGCGCCGAGGAAACAAAGTGTGACGGAGTGCGGCTGCCAGGACAGTCTGTGTTATATAGTACCCGCAAAGTACCTGATTGGGTCTAACGTGACACCGATAAACACATTGATTTTTTTAATGCACCGTGTACTTATATGTAACTTACTGAGCACTTGAAGGGATCGTTTACCCGAGCCAAAACGGTTCTAAACCCCTGGTATCTTTTAAGGGAATAGTAGCTGTAGGCTGCTGCTGTCTCTGGATTTCAGTGGTATTGGGCGTTTTCTGCTCAGTGGCCCCACCAGGACATCGTTGCATGGTCCCGTTACATGTTGAGCTTGGTCAGCCAACGGCCAGAATAACAGATGTGTTTTTTTTTCGAAAGGAGGAATTGGTCTACCACCTCTGTAATACGGTAAAAATACTAATCGCTATTTTTACTTTGCAGTTAAAATTGCTTATGCGAAGTGTAGCTAGTCTTTTCATTCTGGGGTCTTGGGACTATGACTTGCCTTGTCCGGTTTGTTCACTCCTTCACTTAGCATGGGCTTTTTATCGCACTATGTGTCTGCACTGAGGGGTTTGTAGTTTGCAGCAGTTGAGTCTCCCAAGTAAGCCTCTAGGGGGCAGTCTTCGATAGGAAACATTACATTCATTTTTAATACAACTGGTGCAAATTTGCTGGATTTTTGTTAAAATAATTAAGACCACTAGGGCTAGGATTTCGTTGACGGGGGTCTCGTTTCTCAGCAGAATGAGTTTGTTAGTTTTACAAACCAAACAGAATATTACCTGTTGTAAAAACGAATTTCTTGCATTTTGTGTGGCAGAACAGCACTATCCGGGAGTTATACACGAGTGGTACACAATAAAAGAAACCATGTTTATTGACTATAGTATAAACTGAGACATTGGTTTTGATAAAATAGTTTAAAAAACGACTTTTATGTCCCAGTACTGCCTTCTAGCCTTTAGGGCTGTTCCTATTGGTCATAGCGGTGCACACTGCATTACACCATTGTGTCACATTTGGATGGGTATGTCGGGCATCAAGTGATTCAAGGGTAATCTTCTCTCATGACCTCTCTCAGTAAAAGTCCTCATCTTAGTCTAGTGGCTAGTCAATGTAGTCCTTGTTCAGCATCATCAAGTTACAATTTCTCCTATCTTCTGCTCAAATGCTTAGATGTGTTAGCTAAATTTGAACCCCAAACATTTCGGCCAAAAAAGTGAATTCAACCTTTTTCTTTGGTGTAACCTAAAGGACAAGTTCATCTTCGATAACCCGCAGGGTGTTATTAAGTACCCAGCTTTCCTGTGGGCAAGAGTGATCTTAAGATTCGGGTAAGTCATTTTTTTTTTTTTTTTTTTGCAGTTTTATACAGCGCAAACTCGACTGACGGTATTGGATCACTTTACATGAGCAGGAGTTTCATCACACAAGGTCACATTCATTTTTTTTTAATGTATGGAGAGATAAAGTGATTCACCCAGAACCACAGGATGTTGAGCTGATGCCAAGACTCAAACCTGGTCCACAGTTTCAAAGTTGGCCGCTAGCACCACATGTAATTAACAAACCTGCCCTGTCTCTGTGCCATATAGTGGGCAGCAGTTGTACTGCCTCCCCATGGTTCCCATGTCAGAAACAGAGGGCAGAACTATCACCGTATAGCTATTGTGGCCAGAATATAGACAACCAAAACATTGTGAAGGTAAGTATACAATATACATTTATATAGATGAGCGTACATTTGCTGTTGCCATGTCAGCATCCATGTACTTTGAAAATAATTTATCCCCAGGGTACAAATTATAATATTTTGGTAGTCAATATGTAGGTAACATCAGGTTTGGAGTACGGTATGTGTTCTACAGTCTTCTGGTAGTATATGCCCACATCGGCATTCCTGGGAAAAGAGATGCCACGACTTTCTAAAAGAGACCATTGGTTCAACAAAAACCTCTACTTGTCAGACGTAATCCCCAGGGTAATGCGTCATACTTGCTCCAGTCAGAGCCAGCGCGCACCATCGTCATTGGTGAAAGAGCTCTAGCTCCTCTCAATCTTGTTTAGCCCTCACGTCACTTTTTGGAATCACAACAGGGACTACCCTGGATTTAATCATTCGGAGGTTGGTATTTGAGAGAGTCAAGTGGGTATTGTCAAGTGCCAAGAGAAATGTCACTCTGTGGTAGAGCTACATAAATGTCAATATGTTGCACTGTGAATGGGCTAGGAAAGAAAATCTTATCTGGGTCTGTAGTGAAATGCACAAATGTGTGACGCAATCCAAGTGGATCTCAATAGCTTTTCATCTGAGTAGAATTCACAGAGTTGATTTGAAATCTCAATCTGAAAGATTACAACGTACTTTACATTTTTAATTCACAGACACGGATGAGTGCATCCAGTTCCCATTTGTCTGCCCGCGGGACAAACCGATCTGCATCAACACATATGGAGGATACCGATGCCGCCCGAACCGCCGGTGCAGCCGTGGGTTTGAGCCCAGTGAGGATGGGACCGCGTGCATTGGTGAGCTACTTCGCTGATGGAGCGGATGACTCCATCTTGGGCTGATTTCAGTCATGACCTCATGTTCGACCAACAATTTATTAACTTTGCTTTCACCACGCTTTGAGACTTGCCGCCTTCCAGTGCATATTAAACCATAAAGCTGGACTGAGTTTAAATGAAAGTTGGTGATCTCCCAGTGACTGATTCAAATTCCATGTCTGTTTTTTTAAGAACCCTTTCTTGCATTCTGCATCTTCTCAAGACAGAGCTGATAGGCCACAAATGCACTTCTTTTTTTCTCCTTCAGTGACCTGCCATCATTTATATGCTAGTGTTCCAAACTGTCTTCATTCTGCTATTTCTGAATGTCTTGTCGCTCTCTGGGATTATTTGCGCCCTTTCAATGAGGCACACTTCCAACGAGTCTAGATTGAAAGTTCAAAACCTTAATTCAGTAAATCTAAAGTCTGAATTAAAAGTGAAAAATCTATAGTTCGAAAATTAACATAATGTATGTGTTGAAAATTAGATTGGAATCCAAAAGTTATATTTTCCCATTTTACGCATAATGCATTTTGGTTTCAGATGTAACACCTCATGTTATAAGGTAATCATAACGAAAGCCTGATTACTTACTCAATTTTAGGGACCCTTCCCTTAACCCATTTCATGTAACTGTAATGCCACTCCAATCACTTATCACTATCCCTGACCTTAGCACTAGTCCTAAAGTTAACCCACACTTTCACCCTGTACCTAAGCTTAGCCCCAGTCCAAGACTTCATCCTAACATAGTTGTTAGTCTAACCATTACCATAAACTTTGACAATACCTGAATTCCAAACCACGTTATGTCATGTGATGTCAAGAGTGATTTGTACTACCATCCCTACTCTTACCCTAACCCTACCTTACCCCAAAGCTAGCCTTAACCATTTCACTTACCTACCTCATGCATAACCCACATCTAAACTCTCACCTTGTCCTAATCTTTGCCCTTCCTCTAAAGTTAACACAATATACCAAAGCAAACTATAAATGTTAACGTCTTAAATCTTTCTGGATTGCTTCATATTTCAAATATTTTGCTTTTTAACTAATGTTTTTTCAAATTTAAAACCTTAAGTCTTTGCTCTTCATAACTTTCAAATTAATATCAGTCCCAGAACCCTTCATGAGTAATACTTTAACCCTGGTGTCTGACTATGCTCACACTGGAAAAGATTCCAGATAATTGTTAGACCACAGGTTAGTTTATAATGTATTGATACACCACTTATTGGCAAAAGGAACATGCTCCAACGTTCTGCTTGTATGAAGATAGTCTTGCTAACAAAACAGCACACTGCACTAAGCATTATAAAAGCCCTAAATGATATAATAGTGTCCAATAAAACTTGTGAAGTGTTATTCCGGCGCTAGGAAATTTCACCCTTCTCTTTACAGAGTGGATGTTGGGTATAAAACATAGGAAATCATTTCAACCCCATTAGTGGGGGGGGGGGGGGGGGGGGAGGGGTACGCGGTCATTTACACCCAGCGCAGCCTAAATAATGGAGTACTCTTTGCAAGGCTGCCCAGGTCTCAGGGGACATCACCCTCGTGCATTCTCTCCCACTGGAATTAGACTGTAGTGGGATACAGTGTCCTACAGGATGGTGTCTCAGGGCCTCTTCAAAGTGCAAGAGAACTCCCATCTTCCTGCGTTATCTGCAAGAGAGATGGCTGTTGTCCGGTGCAATAAACATCTGTAGAAAGGCAGCTTGGAACCAGCCCAGGAGGGGCTTCTCTTGTCTGTGGCCATTGCATGAGCTGAGCATGCAGTGGTCTGGGAACATTTAATTGGATGTGCCCAGAACTTCAGTTGTACAGGATTTAGCAGTACTTGATTCCTGAATCCTTCATGACCAAGAAATGTGTCGTGCACCAGTACAGCAGAGTATTGAATTCCAGGTACAAAGTCTGTTTGATCATTTCTCACTGCCACACTAGGACTACATCTGGTACATTGGTACAAGAATCTTGATGGGAAGGCCACTGAAATTACCTTTCAAATAAGAGAGTCCTGCCTACTGTGTGAGTTAATATTGAATGCACCCTACGGAGGAGAGCCCCCCAGAAAGAACAGGGTTTCCATCCCAAGCGCTTGTGATCACTAGCTAGAAAGTAGCTAGAAAGTTGCGTTTTTCTTTATATAATCACCATTTAATACGTAATATTTTGCCATGTGTCCATTAGCATCCTTTGCTTTTAGAAAGTCAAGTGGTGACTTAAATGGTAGCCTTATTGATTTATATGAGTGCGTTTTCTTCAATTCCTTTTGTTGATGCCTTCCTATTCTCAGACGTAAGTACTAAAATAATGTAGTTGGTAGTCCAGTTGGGGTTCTAATAATATATTGCGCCCAGGGTACTAGTGATAAATTACTCCAATTGTTACAACTAGAACGCAGTAACCCCTGATTGTCGGTGGACCATTCACATGTCTCATGTGAATTGTTAGCCCCCATGCACTCAAAAGCCGGTGCTGAACCTGAAAGACTAAGCAGGGGACTTCCAACAACTGCATGTCCATTAAGGGAAGTGACAAAAATATTATTAGAAAGCTCATCATTGCTTTCAGCTGGGGCCGCAGTCGATATGTCTCAGAATACATGCAGTCTCTAAGAACAGTGCTTCCTATTTCAAAATACAGTATTACTTATATACAGTTATTAAAATTGAAAATGCCCTTGACAAATGACTACATGAACTGTATTACAAAAAGAGCCATGGGGGCGCAACATGTGTGCGTACCTGATTTTCTGCACAGCCCCTTCTGTAATAGGCAGTTTCAAGGGGGTGTTCAGAAGGAACACTCTGCCTATGTGCTCGTGCAGTATTACAGATGTGGGTGCAGAGGCAAAGAAGCAGTCAGGAGGCACACTGTGAACCACAAAGAGGTGGTGGACAGTTAGTACATCAGCTAAAGGTGTCTCTTAGAAGTGGAAAGAGCACCCCATGGACCCCCAAGACATCTTGCAGGTGGGTGCAGTCACTAACTACATTCATCCTCCCGGTGGATCTCTGCCTTCCTTTGCAGCACAGACCAGGTTGCTGCCTGTGCAGTGAAGTGTGGACTGACAGCTTCAAATAGCAGTTCTGCCTTCACTAATGCATCGCCCCCCAGGAAGATCCTTGTTTGTGTCTGCGCAGCCTATTAACTGTAAAAGGGTGCCCTGACCTGCTCTGTGTCAGGCTCACCCAGTTAAAAGTGCACTGCAGACAGGGCAGTGGACCCAATACATAATACTGGCCCATAGGTTTCAAGTGCTAACCCCAAATTCGGAAACTACACTTATGTCTTATAATATTCATGAACAAGGAGAGGCAACAGGATTTTCATGTGAAAGCAGACAGTGATTTGTCTAGTGATGAATGGTTGTTGGCAAAAAAAAATTTGATGAGCCGACCTGACCAACCTCGAAGTTCTCAGTCTCTTATCATTCTTCCCTGTTGTTTTTCTACTTCTCAGCTGAACAAACTGACTTGTCCAGTAACTCCGACTTTAGTTATAGGGTGTCTTTTGTCCACTTCCTTTAATACTTTGGTATCCCAATTGATGACTATATTACAATGAATTACTGGGCGATGGGTTTACTTATATTTCCAGAAATAGGACATTATTTGCCATTTTTCATTCTTATACATTTAATCGAATAATGTATGTAAAATTCATGGTACTTAAAAAATGTTTTGCAAACTGTTTCAATCATTTGTCCTGATGTTTATTTTTTGTGTAAGCCATGTGAAAAGCAGACAAAAGCTATTTGATTCACACGTCTACCATCATCCGTGCTAGAGCTCTTCCTTACACTAATATAACCAAACCTAATACCTTCACTGTCATCACCCTAGGATGCCCTGGGAACGTACACTCCAGGCACCTGATTGCCTTCACATTTCCAGGGGCCATAAACATGCTGAGATAAATTGCACTAACATCACATAAAACTGTGTAGTATTGTCTTTTATAAAATGTTCAAAGTGAGAGCAATACAAATTAAAAATCATATGACATCTGGCCCTCTAATTTCGAAACCACAATCAGGATCAAAAATAGATGGCGGAGGGCCACCTGTTTTCTAAGAGAGAAGACACCTTTCTAAGTCAGAGGAAGTCAGTAAAAACTGAGATTTTATGAAGTACAAAGGTCAGATAAATTCTCCCACCTCTGCTGGCAATAATGAATGTGGCAATTTTGTTCTACAATGTATGCATTTCATTTCTTGCTTTTAGAGAAGCTGGTGACTAAACACGTTTAAACGCCGTCTAAGTATGCAGCAGAGCTGGCTAGCGTCAGCAGCATTCACTGTTTTTTCATTAATGTTTGAGCTGACAGTACTATGGAGATAAGTACGCCTGGTCTGAGATTTTGTTCTCGCTCACTAATGGTGCAGGGGCTGACTGCTTTTGTAGATAACAGTATAAGTTGATGTGAATGTTTTTATTCCATAGGAAACTATAAATTGGCTCACCTTGTTTGTGCACAGGAGGAAAGCATGGGTGTACCTCCTGAGCTGTGCTTTTTTTTTTTTTACCGTCACTTCTTCCCTATTTTGTCCCACTCCTGTGCTCTTCCACATTTACATAAAATATCTTCAGGAATAAACAAAGACGTAATCATTGCCTTAAGTACCAATCATGAATAGACCAGTGACTAAAAACACTAATTCATATTGCCATACGTTCTCATCACTATCTATTGGACAAACAAATAATATTATTTATGTATTTTAAAATATTTATAGAGCGTGAGCTATCACTCCTATTGGGGTGTCTTGGCTCTTATATCAAATACCAGAAAACGTAACTAAAGCCTGGAGCAAAGTGGTTGCAAACAAGCTTCACAGTGTGAAGAATTCGGGGAGACCCAGGTTTTCAAGAAGTTACCGAGCCTTAAGATGAGGTGGAAGGGTGATCCAGTGTTCGGGTGCTGTGACAGCTAAAGCACGACCCCCAAAGATGCACAGTGGAACTGGGACATTCTAAGGAAATCTTGGTCAGTAGATCATAGAGAGGGTCAGATGGTAGCATGCAAAATGCAGTCAGAGCAGTGCCACTCGGCAAATTGATGGCCTTGTGAACGAGGCACAGGGATTAAAAAAAACAATGCACCCTTTAATGGCGAGCCAGTAAAGGGAGGCCATGGGTCTCGAAATATGGTTCCTGGCTCTGAATCCAAACTCTAAACTGGGTGCATAATTTTGGACTGTCTGAAACTATTGAATCAAGTAGTCCAGTAGCCACAGAAAGGCTGCATTGCAATTTTTGATCGTACGTGAAACAAAGGCCTATAGAATCAGCACCCTACGCAGAAAAAAGAACAGATGGAGGATTTTCTTTAATGTGCGCCATAGGAAGATGTTTGACTTGAACACAAAATTGATCTGACAGCAAAGGGTAAGAGCAAAATCAATTCTGACACCTACATTTTTCATTCTCATGGCTCGTTTAGATTTCAGTCCCAAAAATCAAGACCAAAAAGGGAGAGTCCAGAAATAGGTGGCTCTCCAGGAGCCCTGGATCTCTGTTATGTCCCTGTTCGAAGTGATTGTGAAACATTCATTGTTCTGCTTTGAACACAGGAAAAAAAACTTTAGAGGCAATATCATGTGACTCATTGGCGGCTTTTAAAATAGCCTGAGTGTCATCCGCACCTAAGAAACAGTTGAAACTTTGGGATTGAGTCAATCCTGCTAGTGTGGTCATATAAATGTTGAATGACAAATGGGACACAACTGAACCTTGAGGGGACCCTACCATTTAGTGTCCATAGTGATGAAGAAGGGCTGCTAGCCTTTATCGTGAACTATCACTCAAAATTGCTAAACCAGTCACAGGTGCCACCAAAAATTCTAAGATCCTTCAGACAATCAAAAAGAATCTAGTGGTTCACGGTATCCTAGGCAGCAGAAATGTCCATCAAAATTCATGCGGCTGGAAGGTTAGCATCTGCACATCTAAGTAGTTCACCCAGGGCAGAAACCACCACTTCCTTAGTGCTGCCACCTGCTCTGAACCAGCATGGGTGGATTGTAGAAGGTTGGTATGCTACCCAAAGGCAGTTAGGAGATGGAAACATGCTAACAATAATGAACCTACACTGGCACAAGTAAAAAAAAAAAGCTAAAAGTGATGTAACTAGGCTTGTGAGGCTGTCCAACAACTCCCCTTCTTTGACCAGATTTCCTTCAAGGCCAACTAGCCTCAGTACATTAGCGGAATGAGACAGAGCAGGCCTGCTCCCTCAAAATATGTTATTTATATAAAACACTCTTCTCACAATCAGTACCTTGAACGTTATTTGCCATTATTGATTTTGCAACAAAGAGTAAGCTTTGCAGCCTGTTTTGTTTCTAAAAAAAACTATACATTCATTCACACAACCTACTGGAAAGAAATATGTCTAATTCCAAGAAAACTCTAACTATCAAGTTTACGTATGTCCGACACATAGTGTGTCATTAAGCCCATCAATACCTTATGGATTCTCTGGGTCTCAGTGCCACAGTTCACCTTCACAGTGTGATCAGGACAGCGCGGCTGTTCACTACCCCAGAAAGGTCATAAAGGAGACTTCCCTGCCTTTCAAGATTTCTTGAGGAGACCGAGAATAGCAGGAGTCTTAACCCTAAATGGCCCTTTCTTCAAATCATGTGAAATGTGGAAGTAGTTTCCTGGGTTGTTCCCTCCCTGTTTTCTTTGACTTTAATTTGCTACATCTAGCCTTGGGCTGCCTCGACTTTGTATGATGCTCACATTCGGAATTCCTCATTGATAACTTACTCCATTGAGGCCGTGATTACAAGTTCAGCAGAACTCGGGAGTAACAGCTCTGCCAACCAGTAGCAGAACACAAGACATGAATCCACAGGTTGAAAGCACACCCGGTGCTTTGGGGCAAGATCTGTCAGCGCAAACACAGCTCCATGCATGCCCAAACGTCTGTTTGGGGCACTTGGAACCGTGGAACAGTCACCCTGCATTCCAACTAAATCCAGTGGCCCCAGAAGCCCTCCTTGCCTTTTGACCTGCAGCAGTCCTCTTTCTCCTAAATGGGAGTGGAAGCTAGACTTGAAATTTAGACCGGAATAGGAATCCACATGCACATTTTACCTATTAAAACTGTGTCTGTGTGGTATTCCCCATTTTTTGGCGAAACAACTCCTAGTAGAGTGATTTACATAGGATTTTCTAAATGCAGCCAACCTTGGGTGCAACTATTGTGCCTACTCACATCCCAGGAACCGATGTAAGTTTGAAAAAAAGTTCTTGACATTTCCAGTGTGAGTTTTTGGACATTGCCTCTTCTGGGGCATAGGCCTATCCAGACACGTGGGGCACCAATTTAATTGGGAGAAGTTTGAGGACATTTATTGTTCTATACGGATTCTCGAACATTCTCTCACATGAATCAGAGAAAACATATTCATTTCAGGAGACCTAGAAATTTGAGAGACACTCAGTAACAGAAAGATATGTGGGACCCATGTCTGGAGTTGGTAGACACTGCCCTATCACAAATACCATAGTTACAAACATCTTAAGAATAATTAGAATTTAAAGCAAATACAATCTTGATGTTTCCACAATGTATTTTGGGGACTTTCATGTCCCTAAAAATAGGCATGCCTACACAAGTAGGGTAATGTTTTTATTGAGCAAAGTGTGGAAATGCGTTGTGGTAGGACTTTTGTTGCCCCCTGCACAATTCAGAACTTCTCTCACAGGAACATGAGGAAATTCAGATGTCTCCAAATATCTGCAGGCATTTTGGGCTAAAAAAAAAGATAGTGCAATCCCCTCAAGCCACACAACTCTGGACTCCTGGTGTCTAGTTTTCAGACATGTCTTGATTTGATAGTTTTCTGTTGTAGATACTCTCTGAATAATCACACGGGAAAACGTAAAGGCCTAAAGACGTTTACTTGTGAATACCACAACCCTCAGCAGTGTCAGGACAACTGCCGATCTATGAAATCCTAATGAACAGCATCCCCAAGCATTCTAAATTCTTATAAGTATGATGGTATGTCATATTGTGACATTAGCATGTAATAAGCATTGATCAATACCAAACAATACAAAATTATGTAAAGCAGCAAACTTTAACCCTAAAACAACTATAGCATAATAAAACCACATCAGCAAAAGTTTGCAAAGAAAATGGAAACCGAATTATATCAATATAAACCTTTAACACATTGAAATAAACATTGAACTATTAAGAAATACTAATTATGCAACATAATAATATAACTTCCCTCATAAATCCTGGTATACGTTATGCATCCCGGTATCGTAAAGATATCTTGATAGGTCTAGCACTTCTTCATCTAACACCCCGGTGTTCTTTATCCTTGTCATCAACAAATTTCATGGCTCTCTGGTTGGTGGCAATACCCTGACTTGCATGAGCATTGCCATTCAGAGCAACATCTTGAATTGGGTGAACATTACAATCATGATTCTCCTTCACTACTCTCTCCATTTCCACCATTCATCCCCTTTAGCACAGATATCATTTACAGACACCACTTCCACTTGAACAGGTCTCCTGAACTTAGACATGCCTTTAACAACATATGTGGGATTTTTTATGCGCACACAATCACCCACTTTTATTTTAGTAGCAGTAACCTTGACTTTGTGTTTGTTATTAAACCAAGCTTTCATTTTGGTTTGAGAGCACTGAATTTTGGATTGAGTCACAATCTCCATACTCTTTTCCTGTTCTGTTTTAAGCAGAAACTCACCCAACCAACCAGGACACATTTTAGACATTGGAGAACACCCTCTCATAATTTCAAATGGACTTATACCAGTGGTGCCGTTTGGGCTTGATCAATGTGCCCACAACATGCTATCCACCGCTATTGTCACTTCATCTTTATTCTGGATGGACCACTGTATTCAAACCACCTATGTACATTCCTCTTTTCCACAAGTCCATTGGCTTGTGGATGATAAAGGGAAATCTTCCAATGCCTGATGACATTTTTCTCTAAGAAATCCTACATGGATTTTGACACGAATTGGACACCATTGTCCGACACAAACTATTTGGGGAAACCTTCCCTTACTTCTTCAAAAAATTGATCACCCCATTTGTGTTAGGTTCTTCCTTAGATGAAGGACCTTTGGGTATTTCAGTGGGTTGTAGAGGCATGGGGCTCGTTTTCAAGACCTTATCACTATTAGCAGATATAACACATCCCTCAGCTAACTAAACCACGTCACTATCCATGCTCGGCCATGAATAGTTCATTCTGAACTTCCTTTTTCCAATGGTTTGACCTAGATTTCCTTCAGGTGCGCTCACCATCATCTTTTCTCTCAAATTAATAGGAGGAAGAAAGTCTTCATCCCGCATTCACATGCTTTCCTTTTCATTTTATAGAAAGGCTGAGTGTTTGTAGGCAACTGTTTTTCTTTTGGACACCCTCCTGCCACATATTTGGATACCTCCTTTAAAGTATCATCTTTGGTAAAAGCTACTTCACATTCATGTTCTGTAAAACTGCACACGTTACACACATCAATAGTGGCAAATAAACATTCCTCATCATCATCATTTCCATTGACAGTATCATTGTCTTCAGGCATTGGTTGATGTGCCAAATATTCAGCTCTTATATTCTTCCCACCTGATACATTACATGCTCACTGTGAAAATTATACTCTAGTAGTTTTGAACTCAATCTCGCTATTCTTGGATTGTGATCTTTTATGACATTGCCATTCAAAATGTTAATGAATGGCTTGTGATCGGTTTTAAGAGTGAATTTTCTTCTGTAGACGTAGCATTTAAAAGGTTTAATCGCCCAACTGCAAGCCAATAGCTCTTTTTCTATTACAGAAAATAATCTTCTCATTTTCTCTCAAAGTTCTGGTTGCAAACCGTATGAGACAGGGTAGCATCCAAACCTTTATTGCTCGCATGAACAGTGATTGTGCACTCTTTACAGGGAACACAAGGTTTTAATACTTCAGCTGACACAATGTCATTTTTCAAGAATACAAATTTATTCTGACACTTTTCATCCCATATATTTTCCCCTTTTTTAACAATTCACATAATGTAGATGTCTTAAAAGCAAAATTCTTGATGAATTTTAAGTAGAAATGGCACACTCCTAAAAAGATGCAAAAGAAAGGCGTACCAACCAAGCTTGGTCATGGTTGAACCCCCTTTTCAGAGATGACATGTCCCAAATACTATAATTCTTTACTCCTGTAGCCTTTTCAAAACTATAGTCATAGTTTTATCCTGCTCTTCCATATTCTTTCCAGCAACTAGGATGTCGTCCTGAAAAGTGACAACCTTTTTACTCCTTTCAAGACTTCCTCCAGGATCCGTTGAAAAACTGATGCTGCAGACGCCAACCCAAATGGTATTACCTTGAATTCAAAAGTCCCTACCAGTGAGACTAATGGGGTCAAATGTCTAGAAAAAGGGTCCAATTCCCCCTAATGATATGCAGATGCTAAGTCAATTTTACTAAAAACTCCTGAACCTGCAAACATTGTGACTATATTGTTTATTTGTGGGGGTGGGGGGGGAGGTAAATGTGAGTGAACCCAATCACTTTATTCAAACTCCTAAGATTTATGCAAACTCTCAGATCTCGATTCTTTTCCCCGCCTATCACCTGAGGAGATAGCCATAAAAACAACTCAATGGTTGAATCACATCATCTTCACACATTTCCCTGAGCACCTGTGCTAAATCTTCTCCCACACTGAACAGTACATTCCTTAAATTGTGTTTGACAGGATCTCATTCCCTTGAACTCAAATTGTGTGCTTGCACCCCTTTATCCAGCCCAGTTTGTCACTGACTACCGACTTGAAAGACTTTATCCATACATTGTCTACCACTGATGGAGTGTTGTTAACCTCAACCTCCTCTGCAACCACTGTTACCCGTACTTTCCTTCATGGCCTGAGGGTCTTCCCAAAAAGGCCTTGTTGATACTAACCAAAGATGTGAACCTCTTCTTAGCCACGTATACTTTCCCCCTTATTTCCTCCCTTTGAACTTTAGAAACAACTGAAAATATCCAGTTAACTCGATCTTCCTCCCATAATATGAAACTGGATTACTGTCAGGGGGGTTCAGTTCCCTAACTCCCCAATTTTCTTTGTACAATTGTTCTGCAATCATGATAGTTCTTGCCTCAGAGTCACTCAACAAGTTGAATGCTTTATCATCAATCACAGTATCTTCATATGGGTCAACACAATTTGTCTCACTCCTTGAACCACTACAACTACATCCCTTCTAAAACTAGGTCTATCTTCTGACTCATTAAACTCTCTCTCTAGGAGTGCATTGACTTTCTTTTTGTTAGATTGACCAACCTTATTAAAATGTCCTAACTTCCCACATGTCCTACAAGTAACATTTTTTGCTGGACATGGATGACCATTTGGTGTGCTATTATTATACCCACATCTAAAACAAATATTTTTCTGCTTGAAAAATTGATAAAAAATGTTTTCCTTCTTTTTTCTCTATTTTGTTCTTCTGAAAAGAACTCTTATTAGAACATTGGAATGCCGGGGGCTCCATTGAAAACAATGGAGTGCTGTGGGCTTTTACTGGCCGGTAAAAGCCGGCAGCGCCAACATTCCAATGTTCGCTTTGTTCACAGCAACAGCTGTGAACAAAGCCTCACGGAGCCTGAGGGGATTTTAATCCCCTCGGGCTCCATGAAATTTTTTTTTTAATAGAACATTCTGCCCTGTGTGGCAGAATGTTCTAATAGCCTTAGAACCCGCCGTAGCGGGCTCTACCGGCTATTAAAGTCCCTCTCCCTTGTTAAATGCCCTCGCCTTCGGCTCGGGCATTTAACGTGGGGAGCGGGCCTTTAATAGCCGGTAGAGCCCGCTACGGCGGGTTCTAAGGCTCTAGTATTCCCAGACTCTTTTTCTTGAACCACGCCGCATTGCTCTTTCCATGTAAATTCTTTACATGACTTCTGTGATAATTCTGCACTTTTTATTATGTCAATGGTTTCAGTTACACTGGGATTCCTTAATGTTAACAATTTTTCTTGTACCTTTTTATCCCAACATCTAACTACAATCTGATCCTGAATCAACTGTGTCGTAAAGTTTTCAAACTCACATTCGGCTGCCAGAATGCACAGTGCCACCGCATAAGTCAATAGACTCATCCTGACGCTGTTCTCGTGTGAAAAACATGTGTCGGTTGGTGATAAGTCTAGGCTGAATATCAAAATGTTTTTATAGTGTTATGACTGCTGATTAGAATTTGTCAATGTCATCTATATGGTCACCTAATTCAAGTGGTGGTAGAAGCTCATATATAGATTGCCCTTCAAAACCCAAATTGTGTTCCAACAAAAACCTCTTCCTTTCCGGATAGTTCCTGTTACCACCAATAGCTCCAATAAGCTTAGTAAATGCATGTCTCAGGTGTTGGAAATGTAGGTGGTGCACTGACACCTTGTATGACACAAACAAATTCAACACCTTCCGTTCACTGATAAGGTGTTACACTGTATAGAGTAACACTATTAGACAAAACAATATAAGTCATAACACGCAAGAATGTGTGCATGTCACAGCTGATGTCAGCAGATCAAATGGTGCTTTCACAACATTGTTACCTTGTAATGTTGCCTTATGGAAAGTTACTTTGCACTGCATGTGAAAATACTTTCAAAGTTGCTGCCACTGTGTACATCGAGAAAAAAATATATGAGAATGTCAGAAAGTGGATTGCCTCTGCAACCAGCCCTATTTTCTCACACAACTCCCTCCCAGCCCATATGCCCAGGAGACTCATCACAACCCAAGGAGAGGCTTGTCAGATGAGGAAGACAGTGAAGAAAACGGTCTGTCCCTTTGCAGGGTTTATTCTGCCTTACATCCTCCTGTCATGGTCACTTCCTCTGGGTAGTGAACCCATCCCAACAGTGATAGGGACCCATCTTAAACTGAAACTTCCTTCTAGGGGGGGTCTTCCTCCTCTCTCTCTGTGAACCTGGGAAGTGAGGTGCCCACCTCCCCTATCCCTACCTCTGCTAAGGCAACACCTAGTTTACACAAAGAGGTCACCCACCACTTGAGCAACCCCACCATGACCACCAGGGTTAGGGAGCCTCCTCCTCCTGGAGGTTGGAGACTACATCTTCCCTCTCCCTTCCTACCTCTGAAGCTTTATCTGCCTCCATCTGCACTACCCAGGCTTCAAGGGACTTGATCATCACAGCCTTCCTAAGTTTTTAGCAGCAGGTAATCCTTTCTTTCTGCACAACACCCTAAGCAGTGAGTGTGGATAGCCAGGCCAGATCAAGCCCCATGGTCTCCCTCCCTTGAGTTTTGTGTCCCTTAAAAAACATTGGCACCAATTGATCAGAACAATTTAGAAAAATCAAAATGAAGTAATTACAAAAATTAGTCCAAATTTACTCTAGTTCGATTTAGAAGATATTTAACTTATTTCACTTAAAACTGTGGTGTGATATTAAACACAAGTTCTGGATTCCACCACTGCGCACCAAAAATGTTGGAAAGTGGATATTGATAAGGGCAGGTAAGTACCTACATTTAGCAATAGGCCACTAACCCCCACTAGGTCCAGTCAGGTCTCAAATTAATCCCCGCTCAACCCTTGGTAGCTTGGCAATGGGCGAAAAGGCTTTCCTTAGGAGTCAAGTGTGTAAAGCATTTAAAAATCACAAAACAGTAAATAAGTAAAACACAATAAAAATCCAACACCAATTTATAAAAATAGATTCGATTTTTATCTTTAAAATGACATCAAAACAATAAAAGTCGGATAAGAGGAACCGGAGACATGAATTTTTAAAGAATTCATGTTTTCTAGTGCATAGAAGCAACTAGTGTTTAAAGGGTTAAAAAAGGTTTCACGGAACAGGGACAAAGTCCAGAGTTCAGGCCACCCACAGGATAACACTGTTACACTTACCTTCAGAAGTGTTTCTTGATTCAGGAAAGTGGTCCACAGCACCAGCCAAGGGTTCAGAGGCTCTGGTTTGCCTCTTGGAGTCTGGGACTGCAACTCCCACAATGCACCTCTTCAACTTAGAGTTGCTCCAAACTTCCAGAAATTCTTCCGAGGTCCTGTTGGGTCCTTGAAGTGTCCACAACTTGATCCAAGGTTCCCGAAGCTGAGTTGCTCCTTGGGATTTGAGAGCACAATTCCCAGAGTACACCTGGTCAGAATCCTCAAATGGCAACTGGACACTGGTCAGGGACAAACTCTTTATACAGGACTTGGTGCAGGGGACTCTGGGCAGCTCATCTGTACCTGTAACTTACAGGGAGTCCATTCCTGGAGTTGCAGAAGCAAGGCAAAGTCATTTTTTTGTTGGGGCCCAAAGTGTGCAGCTGGTGCAGTCCTTGTCACTGCAGAGCCCAGGTGCAGGCCAGGGGTCAAGCAGGGTAGTCCTTCTTCTCCAAGATCTTCTTCCTGCAGGGATCTAAGGTGTGGGTGCATCTCTGCCATATTTATTTTTGCTCCTTGGGTGAAAAGCATAGGGGTTGTGGAGCAGGGTGCAACTGTCCAATCACAGACAGGCCACTTCTCCCTACGATGACCACTTCCTGGGAAGTGTGGCAAAAATCAATCCCAAGGGAGCAACATTCTTTAAAAAGCCAACATGGCTGAAACTGAATTTTTGAGGCTAGGTTGACTGAGCCAGCCCACTGCTGTGGTTAAAAATCCTAAACACACCTCTCTCTTGCCTTCTCCTAAACTAATCAAGAGGGCACCTGCTCCAAATGTCCTTCCCTCCTTTTAAGACCAGTTTGGCTGCTCTCCCCAATCCTCTTTCACCATCTCTTGAGGCAGATCTTCTCCCCCAGGCACATCCTTTGTGTTCATCCAAGGCCACTTCACACCTCATCAAGGGAGGCTGGTAAATGAGAGAAGGGCACTACCGAGCTGAAGTGGGCAACTTTCGGGTAGATTTTTAAAACTGTTTACCTGAACTAGTTATATTAAATCCAACAATTGCAAGTTGTGGGATGTATTATAACAATTAATTTGATACCAAACTCATAATATCTGGCTCTTATGGGGACTTTATTAATTAAAAAAAGTCTCAACATTTTAGCCTAAGGAGGCCATTCACTACAGTGAGGGAAAAACACATTTGGTTAGTTTACCTCACCAGGGCTCATAAAACAATTTTTATAAGGTCCCTGTGTATAGTTACATGGCACCCAAAACAAGGGGCACTTAGGGCACACCTTAGGGGTGACTTACATGTACAAATAAGGTAGTTTAAGACTTTGGAAGTACTTTTGATTCCAAAGTCAAATTTGCAAATAACTTTACTTTAAAAGCAGCCAGCAAGGGAGGCCTGCCTTTCAAATGACAATGGGCACCTCAGCAGTGCACCTTTGGGTGCACTAACTATGCTGGGGTCCCTAAAACTACATGCCCTACCATATACTATGGACTTATAGGTAGGTTGACATAGCCAATTATAATTAGCCTAATTTGCATACTCATTTTACACAGAGCACAAGCCCTGGGACTTGTTAGCAGTATCCAGGGTACCATCTGAGTCAGGAAAACACCAGCAAAAAGTGAAAATGGGGCAACAAGTTAGGGGGCCTCTGCAATCAGCCCTGTTTTCTCACAGAGGAACTGATATATACTTTATTACAGTTGAAAACAGGGTGTGCATATCACCGAAATTCTAGTAATGTGCAAGTTGTGGTTTCTGCCGTGCGCACATCACCGACAATTCAAGGTTTGTTCATCACGGAAATTCTAGTAATGTTCAAGTTATGCTAACTGGGTGTGGGTATCACTGAAATCCTAATGATGAACTAGTAATGTTAAACACAGTGTGTGCATCACTGAAACTCAGGCCTGCACCGAAATCCTTTTGATCCGCAATTGATGTCAACATGGTGTGCACATCACTGACACTTTAAACTTCATAATGATGCAGACAGATGCCGGCTTTTCCTCAAAGATTATAGGCTTTGACTGTCTCAGTCTAACATGGTGCCTCTGTACGCATTGAGTACAGATGCAAAAGCTTCCCCACTACATATGGCTGCTGCCAATCACAGTCTAGTTTCATGCCACGAGGGTACCTCTGTATGCATTGTATGCGCAACACATCACCAGAACAATCCTTCCCGTCAGGCAAGTAGTCTCCATAGAATACTGAGACGCTTGAACGCACAGGGAATCTCATGCAAGCGCTCCAGCGCATAGTGAAAAACTCTTCCTCAGGTACGCCACATTCAATTTTCACAGATGAAGTCAATTACATTACCGCGGATAAGGGTCCACTTGTTCTTTTAGACGAGAGCACAACTCATGGTTGCTGATAAGTCATGAGGTCTTGTGCAGTTAAAGTCTCAATAGGTTGATGCATATGAAATCTTTTCTGTAAATGTCACTGTCGTGGGTTCTTGGGTTGCGGCACGATCGTCACCAATATTGTTGTATTCACTCTGAATAATAACATGGGAAAACATAAAAGCTCAATACATTTACTTGTGAGTACCACAACCCTCGGCAGAGCCAGGACAACTGCCAATCTATTGAATCCTAATGAACAGCATCCCGAAGCATTCAATATTCTAATAAGAATGATGATATGTCATATTATGACATATCATGACATTACCATAGTTTCTTTGGGTGCAGGCAGACCACATGTTGAAACGCTGTGGGCAATCACCACCTCAAAAGTCTGTCTTCTCTTAACACTAATGTCTCTCTTCACATGGTCACACTTTCGGTTTTCAGTTGCAAGTGAGTGTGCGAAAAAACACTTTTAGAAAAAACACCTCCAGAATACCCTGGCAATATGAGTAATCCAACAGCTGGAGTGGTACAACTATTCCATATCCAATAACGCTGATTGTTGATTGCATGTCAAAAGTGCTACGTTTTCCTTCATACCCATTTTGTTTATTCATTACCTTTTTCTTGTGGAGTGAAATAAAAACATATTGTAAGCTGTGACTAGTTTGATGACTTCGGGCCAGATGTAGCAAGGATTTTCCGCATCGCAAACAGCTATTTTCGCTGTTTGCGACGCTCAAAACCCACATCGCAATGCCCAATTCCCATTTTGCGAGTCGGTAACCTGGTTACGACTCGCAAAACGGGACTGCGAGTCGCAAATAGGAAGGGGTGTTCCCCTTCCTATTTGCGAGTCACAGCGCGATGCAGGATTTCTTTGTGACCGCGGTCGCAAAGCAATCGCAGTTACCACCAGTGTCACACTGGTGGTAACCCATTCGCAAAAGGGAAGGGGTCCCCATGAGACCCCTTCCCCTTTGTGAATGGCATTGGAAACATTTTTTCAGAGCAGGCCTATGGACCACTGCCTGCTCTGAAAAAATGAGTGACACGTTTCATTTTTTCATTTTGTAATGCAGCCCGTTTTCCTTTAAGGAAAACGGGCTGCATTACAAAAAAAAAAAACTGCTTTATTTAAAAGCAGTCACAGACATGGTGGTCTGCTGTCTCCAGCAGGCCACCATCCCTGTGAGTGCTGCGAGTAGCAAGGGGGTTGCAAATTGTGACACCACATTAATATTAATGATGTGGGCCTTTGCGACCCCCTTGCGACTTGCAGATGGTGTCAAAGACACCATCCTGGATTGCGACTCGCAGTTTGCGAGTCGCAATGCAGGATTTCCCTACATCTGGCCCTAAGTATCATTGGTTTTTGGAAAACCAACAAAAACTATATAAACCGGCAACTGGTCTTATGGCAAAACCCACACACCTCACTATCAATAATCAAGGGAACATTTTATAGAAAACCTTAAAACCATCTACTCATGAATAACCACAACTCGGAAAAGAGTGAACAATTTTTATTTCCCTATTGATTACAACTCTAAAACAATTGTTTAGTTAAATCTTATTCAAAACCACTTCTTTATTAATTCATTAGTAGGAAACATCATCACTTGAAGAAAACATATGCGAAAATGCAAATCCATAAGCTAAAATACCAGCATAACTAGCGAAATTCAGCAAATAAGTTCATCAGTCATTAGTCACTGTCAACGTCACCCTTAACAGCCTACCTAACCAAGATTAGCATCAGCATGTGGGACTTCATGCGAAAATAATTTAGAGAAAAATATTAATTTGGAAAAATCTACCTAAAGAGAATTTTATAATCAACGCAGTTGGTACCTAGAAGAAAAAGGTACAAGTTGACAGTCACATTTTATAGCTATCTATCCAGGACGGATCAGCAACAAGTCAGTCTTCATCTTCAGGTCATCAATTAGTCAGCCACGGGTCAGGCTCACAGTGTATGAGACCAATGACAACACCTCGCACAGCGTCTTCTGACGTCATCAATTCTCCCGTTGCATCTCTCTCACCCCTCTCATCTGAAATTTTAGCCCCTTGTCATGACTTTTTATTAAGGTCTCCCAGTCCATCCCCCTAATTTCTAATTGGTCAGTCAATCAGCAGATATTACTTTAACCTATTGTTTTTGTTTACCAAATCTATTAATTTGAATATTATTCCATTCACAAGATGTGGATTGGTTCTCCATTCGATGTCCTCATCATCCGGCCCTTCAGGTATCAAAATTGTTGCATGTTCCTCTTCAGTCAGTGCCTCTATTGTTCAAGTCCTGGGAAAGTACATTTAGCCTGCTCTACACAGAATTGTATCAAATTGTCTTGATCATCTCCTGTCCGCCGGTACATTGCAGAAAATTCTAGCTAAGCAACTTTAACATTGAGTGGGTCAAGGCTAGTGCATGCCTCCAGTCCTTTGCAAAGCATTCCTTTTTCCAGCTCTTCATGTGTGTGAGGCCCAGGAAAACTAGGCCTTTAGTTCAGCTAACTTAACACTACAAATTAATGTAAAACATAGGTTATACATCTCATTATGACATATTATTACACTTTTCATATATATTTTCATTATTTTATACAGTTTCAGTTCTATTAGTATACATGGTGATCACACCCCGAGGGCACAATTTCAAACGTGCACATTATTTTTCTATGATTAATTCCTCTACATTTTTATCATTAGTAAACACATATATCATTTATAGTTTTCTTAATTAGCATATCTGCTTCAACACTATATAAACCGTCAACTGGTCTTATGGAAAAACCCACACACCTAGTGCACTTCTACAATCTCCAATATGTAGAGAAGAACAAGACAAATCTCTAATTTGGCCTGGATACCGTTTGCGGTAAAACAATCATGATTTAATTGTCCCCAAATGGCACTTCTTTGAAAAAAAAAATAATCCTCTCTCATGCAGGATTTTTTTTTTTTTTTAAGTGTGATTGTGTTAGTTGCCTGTGAACATTACAAGTATTTTACGCACAGGTTACTCTCAGATTTAAAAGATATTCACATTGTTGTATTTACAGTGAGTTATATTCAACTGAAGGCAGACAGTTCTTTCCATGTGTTCCATTTCGTCCTCTGTAGTGGGTCTGGTTTTCAGAATTTGGCTTTGTTTGCAAGATGTGTCACTGACACTATAATTCTCTTTCCCTCTATCTTAATTTACCACATCTGCATTTTCCATTCACATCTGCTCCCATTGGTATTTTCTTTTTCCACTCCACTTTTCTTGTCTCAACTGCCTCTTTTGTTTCACTTTCCTCAATGTTCTAATGTCTCCCCTTCTGTGTTTAACAAATGTCTTTTATCTCACTCCTTAATCATTGTTTCTGTCTGTCTCTTTGACTGTCTCTTGCACCTGCCTTACCTCCCTTCTCTCTACCTCTCATGTTTCTATTTCTCTCCTTGCCTCTACAGCTCAGGTCGCTTACTTCGGGGGGTACCCGTCCTCTGATGCCATGTCTCGCCTCCATCTCTTTTCCGAGTCTGCTTTCCTGCTAAGCCTTGGACTGTGCTTTCAGTTCTATGCCCTCTGAATCGTGCCAACATTGAAAATGCCATCCTTTATGGAAAACAAAAGCTCCCGTCCTCTGCTTGTTTCTATCACTTGGACACAGAATTGACTTTCACCAATGGCTTCCTAGACAAGGGATGACCATCTGTACCAGGGGAAGAGCTCTGATCTAAGCTTGAAGTGGAAAGTGATATTTTCGTAAACCAAATTGTTTGTTTATTATGTCATGCATGTTTTCTGAGAAAACGGAAGGGAACTCCCCCTTGAAAACAAAGACTTTTCAGTCTGATCTCTTTTTGCTGTCCCAGAATTCATTGCCAGGTACAACACTTTCTTTTTACCCAAGACCAAGATGGCGGATCCGGGATGGTTGTTTGTAGACAGGTTCGAAGAATAGTTTAACAGTGTGACTGATGGTTCGGCCTGTGGCTTCTGTGCTTCGCCTGCGCATAGTTTCTGTAATGGAAGAAGCAGTTTTTTTTTTTTACTTGTGCAGTCTTCCAACCATCCATCAGAAAAAGTGTTATAAATAAATGCTGTATATAAGGACACTATTGTTTAATCATATTATTGTTTACACCCTCAATGTGTTTTTTTTATATTCCTGAGCTTGTGAACCGATCTTGTCACACGTGTTCAGCATTAGCATTGCTAAATTAAAGTAGATAAAAATGGATGTCACTGAGTAATGACATTGCAAGGCAAGAGATCATCTCGTCCACAAAGATAAAAAGCACACGGCCAAGACTAATTAAAATACTGCCTACAGAAAGGACCGACTCATTTAATCTGATATTACAAGGGAAGGCTAGAAAAAGCTAATTAACTTTCTGTGAAAGTATAGTGTCTTGTGTATAGTCTTTGTTAATTAAATTTGTTGTTGGATTGTCATTGGACAGAATGTGCCCGGATTTTCCCTTAAACCTTTACATTGACAACCAAGTAGTCTCATAAAGCAAGATTACAATTTCCTCCCTCTAGTCAGGACACTGAGTAACCGACCTTTGATAGAACATGGGCTTTCCCGAGTAACGTGGGTGAACCATCAAGGCTGAGCTCAAGTCAGGGGTTTAAAGGGTTAGAAGTAGCAACAGGGATAGCTTGGCCAGCCAGAGTTATTCAAACTGTGCTAATAAACCACAGAGGGTAGCCCATATACCCAAAGGGGCTGGGTGCAAATGATTATCAAAAGACTACAATGCCCCTAAAGGGAAACAAATACATAAAACATACAATTAAAAGGTTTCTTTATGTAATGTACCTATGCCGGTTGTATGTTTTATGTATTTGTTTCCCTTTAGGGGCATTGCAGCCTTTTGATAAGTTATTCAAACTATACATTAAAAACCTATATAGATATATGAATATATGTACTATAAAAATATGAACTGCATCTTTTAAATCACACACATAGAATAAGCAATGAAGTTGCAACAATGGGTACCGCTGATGTGCACAGTTCATAGATAATAAATCTGTTAATATTGCGATTGAGAACAAGACGGAGAGATTCTCCTACCAAAATGTTAGGTCCTAGCATGCTACTTATGAGATCAAAATATTAGAATTGTAAAGTGTCTAATATAAATGGTGCAGCTTACAGTGATGGAAACTTAAATGGTAAAAATCAGCAGGCCGCAGGTGCTAATGACACTGTAATGGCCGTACATTGTGGTGGAACAGATACTAGTACTTAAGAGGGGAGGGCAGAGGAATGAGTCTGACCCTCCGGGGCCATCAGGACGTGCCCAACAAAATGCCACGAAAAGTATGTGTGGACTTCACAATCCTATTATTGTGTTAGAAAGGCATAGAACGGTGGTGTCCGAGAAATCCCAACTGTGGCTTGGAGAGACTTTTTTTCCATCAGCCAAGCCATCGTGGGTTGGAGGTGGGTCTGTGTTCACAACACAACCGGTGGAATCAGGTGGGTACCAGGCAATAGTTGTTGATTTTGATGATAGATGGTTCTTGGTTAGCCTACCCTCAGTTTGAGCAGTCTTCTTGGTCCTCTATTTCTGGGTCCCTGGACTATTTGAAAAGCCTGAGGGCTTCCAAAAAGGGAAGAACATCCGCAAGACACAAGAGCTAAACGTAGCAGAGCATCAGGTTTCATGCTAGTCAAGAGAAAATGTAAACCATTCTGCTCCACATCCAGTGAGCACTGCTGTGGTAGACAGAGTTCTGAGTTGCTGGAGGGGAGCTTAATTTTGCAGTCATTGTCAGATGGGCAGCCTCCCACCACCATTCAGTGCCAATACATCCTGTGCTGTTCAAAATCAAAGTAGTCACGTTGGAGAAGAGTTTCTGTCCTCAAAGAGGACCCTGGTTAGAGCATGGGAAATCGGGTGTGTTCCCTCCTTTCAGGTATTGGGAGACAAAGAAAGCAAGGAGGGGAAAAGAATTGAGGGATGTGTTGCCCTTGTTTCTCTGTGGGTGGAAGCCACCTGTCATGTTATATGTTTATTCATACCAAAAATATATTTAGGATAGCCCTAATTGTTAGCCACACAAAAATTGGCTTGGATCAGTCTTCAGTCCCCGCTTGTTTAATGAACATGATAAAAAAAAGCAACTGAGATCATGTTTGTGAACATTTACATTTATTAAAAACCACACAGAGCCCCTCCTTTACCCACAGCTACTGGACTTACTTTACATGGGGTGCACGTTAGCATCTCACCTAGTACTATGCACCGGAAGCTGAATAATCTTGACACCTGGATGTACAGAATACAGGATATGAACACACATTCAGTGGTTCACAAATCCAAGGGTGTACTAAAGGCTTTCCTGGGGAATATTAGCTTTTGCAGTTTGGGGTTCCTTTTAGAATAGCGGCCCCAAACCCATATACAATGAAAGCAAGCATTTGCAATGCAGTGGGTCTCGCATTTGCTCGAGGTACAGCTATTAGCGTGGTAAATTCCTAACTGGACTTTTTTTGTCACACAAACTGAAAATAAAAAGTAAAACAGTTGACATAAGCAAGTCAATTCAAAGCGCCACTGTGAGTGCGAAGAGAGAGACAAAAAAAAGAAACGTTCGCTCGCAGTCAGAGTTATCGGCAAAAGTGCAATTATCTATGTAACATGTTCGATGGGCATGGCGGTAACAAAACCGCCCTAAGGAGGGACAAACGTAAAGCAGTTAACAGTGAAAATAAAGGATTTTTGAAGGGCTAGCCCATGAACAACTGATAGTGGTGGGTGTGCGTCGTTAAAAGCCCAGATACGTACCAACACGTCGGAAAAACAGCGTTTGCACGCTGCTATGCTCGACCTAAAACTGCATAGAACCTTGGAATTACAGGAAAAAAATAATGGAGCTCGTAGTGGTAGACTTGAATGCTGGTCTTTACAAAGAGAAAATACAATATTTGAATTCCCTCTAAAACAATGTGATTAGATTTCCAGTCATTATTACACAAATTATTTTGAGGAAGTAAACCACTCCAAACAAAACGATTATAAAATGCACAGTTAGTTGACATCTTTTCAAGCCTTACCTTATATAACATTTAATACTTTTAAATAAAGAAGCTATTATAAACCTACCTGCACGATGTCAGGGTCTTTGGTATGTTAGGTAAAACAAAAATAATACTTCTAGAGCGCTTCTAATACAATGTCATGGTACCTCAACCCTTATTGGCCCAATGGCTCTATTGGTCTGGTAATCCAGGACGGTGGCCTTTTCGAGTGAAGGGCAGGACCATCACACAGACTCTCAAAAGAGAGTGTGATGCGACGACTGTATCCAGTGTTTCTTCTATCCACTGGCTTAGAACTTGCAGTCTGTAGCTCACGTCATTGATGTCTTAGTGATGTACTCGAGCTTGTGAGTGAACATCTTTATCAGGAAGACGCTCCCTATCTAGATAGCTCTACAATATCTTTTAGCTGAAGTGCTGTTTGTGGGGTGGGGGAGGGGAGGGATAGGAAGGCGATGTTCCATGAGGCAAAGGTTTGGTCTAAATCAAGTGTATAATTTTCTCATATAGTTGTGATTAATTGTGTATCTAATAGAGGTATCCTTCGTACCCCTCAACAATGTGCCACCTACAAATTCTAACTCACATTTTGATCTGGTAATATTATTTCAAATGCTCTGAACCTATATATGAATCCTGAGACATTTATCCCATTGTATTGTTATTTGAGCTGAAAACTGAAAAATGTTGACATCAGATTATTCAGATACCTTGAGTACCCTCACGTTTGAATGCTTCTTGAAAGACCTTACTTTGCCCCACGCTCTCTTTTCTCAAATCTTCACTTTTAATAACTTCTGTGTGTAAAAGGTACCAGAGTATTTTTACTCCTGACTGCAGTATAGTGGCTCTATCCCTAACTATTCCCTAGTGCTGCCATCACTAACTATTGTGCATAATGACCATTGAAATCTTCACAACTGGAATCCTCTCATCCTTGCAACAACCTCTTCACCCACCTTTCTTCAGCTCTCAGTCTAGACCCGACCCTTATACATCGTCCGCTTGTTATGGAAAACAATAAAAAAGATACACAACCCTTCTGTGATGCGGCTGTGTTAATTTAAGAGTGCAGCATAATGCATTGGCGAGTCAGACAGAAGGACACATAGATGAAATTAGGGTTCGCCCTAAGCTGATACCCCTGGCTTGCTGTTTTGTAAAGGCTGACGCTGCCTTTGATGCCCTTGGAGCCAGTGAAGCCTGTGATCTCAACGATCAAGAAGGCAACGGCAGGGGCAGAAAGAAGACCATGATCTAGGATCTTTGTTTACTTTTTCTAGTTTCCATTCACTTCTCTTCCGCTAGCCAATTTACAGCAAACAGGAGGCCACTGAAGAGCTAATAGTGGGATAAAGGGTCAACCATGTGATACCGTCATGGGTTATGATGCCACTTCTTCTAACCCTATCCTTCCATGGAGGGGGAAGCACTCTTCTAACTCTACATGCCTTATTCTTTCTCACATGCTGCCTGCCAGCTTTTACCGAACCTCCTTGTGTACCTTCTTCATTTTCTGTGAAACAGGTGGTGATCTTCAACCAGTGCTTTGTAGGCTGTCCTTAAAAACAGTGTCCCAGTGACCCCCCTTCAGTATTCAAAGACTTCATGAAATATTCAGCAGCAACCTAATAATTGAAAATACTCGCTGCCCTCTCTTTCAAATATATATAACCCTCTTAGGCCTAAATAAACCAATACAACCCTAGTAATTTAAGAAAATCATGAAATGCATAACTCTCTGGTTTACACCAAAGTGTCGCCGCTTAGAACCATTAATATACTCCATGATGCTCTCTGATCCTTAGCACTAAAAGTACTAGCGTCAGACATTTCAATCATATCTCCTTATAAATACCCCCATGTACATTGGTTTCTGATAGTCAATTATTAACTGCTGCTCGCATGTTGTAGGAATGCTGCCCTGTGAGCAACAGAAATCCAGCAGATTGATTTCCGTTGTTTTTTGGTTTGGTCTGTTTCAAAAGCTTCGCCGAAATAAAAGAAATACTAATAGCAGATCCTCAGAGCAGTTCAATTTTCAATCTCGTTTGCTGCTGTGCTGCTAAAAGAATGGGGCTCACACCTACCAGGGACCCATCTCTTACCAGCCAATCTGAAGCCAGCAGCTCAACACTTTTCCTCCAGTCCAGAGGATGGACCTACTATACCGCGGCCTCTGCACAACAAATCATGTCAAAATTGTTTTTCTTTCCTCTTAATAATTGCTGCATGATTTCCAAATCTCTTTCGCCATTTCCCTCCGCTCTTCTACTCCTTTCTCGTGTGGTTTTGAAGTGCATAAACTGATGCCTTTGTCAATAATATATGTCTCATTTTTTTTCTCAGCCAAGAAGGTCCTTTAGCCAAGTACGTTTGATGCTTGCTAAGAGGATGCACCCGTCCCTCAAAATATTGCCGCCGAGAAAATGGCTGATGTTGGAGCAGTAGTGGAAACTAGTCACTTAAAACAACTACAGCCTTCATTTTAAAATAGAGAATCAAAGCAGTAATATAATAATGAAACACCGAGTATTAATCAATGTCATGTGAATAAACATTATGCTGGCATACTTCCATTGATATGTTTTGTAAATATTATCAACAGACATTACATTTCTATCAGCCATGACTTTAAAGGTTAATAATAAACATATAAGGAGTATATTAGTAACTGAATATTACACTGATTTACTAGTTTACTGTTGTGATTTGCATATAACACTCCAGAGGACATGCCCATATTGTTCTAAGGCAATGCACTCATTCTACTCTCGGCTTGGATGAGTAAATGTCTAGGTAAATAAGTTAATTGACGAGCTAGTGGTTGGTGTTAATCACAGATAACCTTTTGTGGGGTAGATAACGCTGCTCATCTTTGAGATTTCTAATACTGAATGCAAATGAAGCCCCTTGCCCCAATGCTTGCAAATGATAATATGCATCCCTTCTCAGATTTTGTCCATCAGCCTGTATCCAAAATCTGGCTATAAGCATCCCTTTCCTTCTGGGCTCCCTGATGCTTGTCCCCATCACTCTCAGATGCTATGGAAGCATGGGCGTCTCCTTCACTATGGTGAAGGAGCGTCACCCCACTGGCTGAGCTAGAAGCAGAAACATAGAACGATAGGTTACTATCATATTATTTTTCTGCTTCTGGCACAGCCAGCAGTGCAGGGAGGGGCGGGGCTAGTCCATGGTAGGTGGGGGGAGAGGAGGGTGCACCTAAGTGCTCGTGTGATATCCTGCCATCTTAGGCCGGTCAAACACACATGCGCACTTAGGTTACTCCAGCCCGGCTGTGTTTAACAGACGGGCTGGAGAAACTGCACACACCACAGGTCTGTGTCCAAGCCGCTCACACCAAATTCTGCTGCTGCTTTAATGCTAAGTTAGCATGAAAGCAATTACAGGATGACTGGGGAGCCTGTGCTAGTGTCTCAGCAGTGAATGCTGGGACACCACAAAAGGAGCGATGAACGAGGCGGCAGGGACGGAGGCAAGGTAAGTGTGTTTTATTTTTGTTTTTTATTTTTACCTCGTCTCTGCCCCCTGCCCCTCTTCTTGAGTTATGCAGCAGCCACCGCTGTATGGAAGTGATTAAAAATGTAAAGAGGGAAAAAAGTTTTGAATAATTATCACTTGTGATGCACTTTAAATACTTTGCCTAATTGTGCCTCATTTAGACCCTTATATTTCTCATAAACGGGAATAGTTGATTATTTCCAGCAGGTAATTAAATGTGGCCTTAGGCTAACTTGATTCTTCCATTCCATGATGAAACCAATGATGAGAAAGGGTAAAGTCCTTTATTCTCTCAGTGTACTACTAGCATGCCCTGAAAGGGCTACCATCATCTAGAAACATTTTTGTAATGCTTAACATGATTATAATGATCTCTAAAATGACTCTATAGAAAAGAATTTACCAAGGTAAGATAGGAATATTTGCTCTTTGTCAGGACCTTGGGGTTGTATGTGGTTCTTAAGAGGAACATACTTGGGAAACCTGTTCTAGAGAAACTTTCTCCACAAATCGGTTTCCTCAACTTTTTTCCAAATTAATAAAATTCCCAGTGTGTCCAACCCATTCCATTTATTTGCCTTTTTGTAAAAAAAAAAAAACTTGCTTCTTTTTTGTTACGGTCACGTATGTCCTTTGTTTCCCTTTTGCAGGTGAGAAAAACCCCTCTTCTCTCCTCTCACTCCCTCTTTCTCACTCCCTTTTTTCTCTCCTCCACCAATCTACCTTCTTTCTGTATCCACCAATTGTTCATCCTTCTAAATAATCTATGGTTTTGTTGGAAAGTGGATTATTGGTAAGGGCAGGTAAGTACCTACACTTAACAGGCCACTGACCCCCAATAGGTTCAGTTAGGTCTCAATAAATTAATCGCAGCTCAACCCTTGGTAGCTTTGCAAGGAGCAACAAGGCTTAACCTAGGAGGTAAAGCGTGTAAAGCATTCAAGTATCACAAAACAGTAATACAATAAAACACAGGAAACAGTTTAAAAATCCCAAACCAATTTATAAAAATAGGAAATATTTTTATCTTTAATTTTTACACCTAAACAAAATCGAAGAAGGGGGAACTGGAGATGTGAATTTTTAAAGAATTAATGGTTTTTAGCTAATAGGAACTAAAAGCGCCACTCAGGAACTGAGTTTACCTTCAGACTTAGTCTTTTTCTTGAAGATTTTCTTCAGCGGGGCGAGATCACCGATCCGACCTCCCTGTAATCCTCTACGGATACGTATTGCAGGAGACCTCGGTGAAGAATTGTATTTTCGGACTTAGATATTTCAGGATGGAAATCTTCATCCGGGCTGAAGCTGAATCTTGATCCAACGTCCCTGGAGCCCTCCTCAAATATGCTGTGCATGAACGTTTTAGGTTCGGACTTTGTCACTTTTTTGGAACTTTTTCTTTCCGACGTGACACTCCATAGCAAACCGATTTCAATGTGAGGTCATCGGATCACCTGGTGAAATCCTGGAACTATGGTGCTCCGGAGCTTTTTAGTTTGATGAACCTGCAAGTCAGGCCGGGTCTCAGTTGAGGTAAGCCAGCTTGATTCACCATGGCAGGTCGGTCCCATTATGGAGCTTTTTACCAAAGTTCTCCAAACTTCTCCAAAACTTCTAGATCTTCTTCCAGAAGGTCATTGAAGGTCCTTTAGGACTCCACAGCTCACCCCAAGGTTCCAGAAGCTCTGAGTTGCTCCTTAAGGGTTAGGACTCCAACTCCTGGTTCAGATATAAAAAGGACCACTAACTACTGGTCAGCTGGTCAGGTCCTTCAGGTTTTGATGCAGGTGACTCTGGTTAGCTATTTTTCCCCTGTAGCAAACAGGGAGTCCCTTCTTGAACCAGTTGAAGACAGGCAAAGTCCTTTTAGTGGTGAAATCCAAGTGTGCAGCTGGTGCAGTCCTTCAGAGTGCAATGTCCAAGGGCAGGTCAGGGGTGCGGCAGGGCAGTCCTTCTACTTCTGTTGATGTTCTTGTAGGGATCTGAGGTGTGGGTGCAGCTCTGCCAAATTTATCCTTGCTCCTGGGGTGAAAAGCAGGGGGGGGGGGGGCGCGCAACTGTCCAATCACAGGCAGGACACCACCCTCTTGGATGACCACTTCCTGGGAAGTGTGGCAAAAATCAATCCCAGAGAGCAACATTCTTTAAAAATCCAAAATGGCTGAAACTGAATTTTGGAGTTTAGGTCTGGCTGAGCCCACCCACTGTTGTGGCTAAAAATCCTTTTCACACCCCTTTCCTGCCCTCCCCTAATCTAATCAAGAGGGTACCTGGTTGTCTGGGTTAGTAGGAAACAGGGGAGGTCCTGAGCTTCTCAAAATGCCATTCCCTCCTTTGAAGACCAGTTTGGCGGTTCTCCCCCATCCTGTTCCAACATTTGCTGAGACAGATCTCCCCCACCAGGCACATTCTTTGTCTTCAGCCCAGGCCACTTCACACCTTATGAAGGCAGCCTGGCCAGGCTGCCAGAGGCTGGCCAATCCGGGATGGGCACTACAGAGCTGAAGTTGGCAACTTTGAGGTCGAGTTCCAAAACTCTTTCCCTGAACTGGGTATATTAAATTCAGCAAGGCGTCAAGATGCAGGTCGCTCTTTTGTAGTGCTCTGGACCCCTCCATCATCCTCCTTAAGCAGCACCTGTTAACTGCCCGCACTGGCAGCAGCACGCATTCCGGGGGCTTGTCTGATGCCCCTGGGGCAGCTGGGCTGAATATTGGAGCCTCGTGGCTCGGTTGCACCACGCAGGACACGCAAAGCGGTCCGGTTCCAAAATGGCGGATGGACTCCTCTGACTGGAGGCTAGAACGTGCCCGCGGTCCAGCGGTGAGGTGAGGAGGAGTGACTGCCCCAACTGGCGACCGCACGATTGGGAGGTGAAGAAGCCTCCGGGACAGTGGGGAGCGGCAGCAAATGGCGGCGGGGCAGACGGCCTTTGAGGTGTTGTAAAAAGAGGAAGCAAGGACGACTGCAGGAGCATCCGAACAGCTGGGGGCATGCCTGGAGGCCCGGGAGGCAGTGGAGTGCGTGGCCCCCAACCGGCTGGTGGAGGAGACTGAAGCAGCGGGCACCGCGCAGCTGTCTGGGCCTCTTCTGGGCCAATAGCAACACCGGGAGGGGAAGAGCTATCCACCATATCGCAGTGGGGTGCGATGTTTTGACCCACCCCCCCGCTGGCCGCTGAGACGGTGCTGGGCCCGGGGATGGAACCGAGCAACAGAGAACAGAGGTGAGGAGGCGTAACAGACAAGAGGTGGTGGAGAGCGCCGCAGCCGATTGAGATTTCCTCCGTAGCCCCCTTTTTCGGGGTGACTCCGGTATCTGGTGGTGGTGGGGATGCCTAGAGGCTCAGAGAAGTTGCAACGTGCGGATCAGTTGTGTCCAGGACAGCCCCAACAGAAAAGGGAGACCCGGGCATTTTGGTTGAGAGCTGATGGACTTCTAATCATTGATGGCAGGTCGCGGAAGAGTGGAGGTTGTTGTGGCGGCGGGATCTGGCGATGGGTCTGTGATACTTGGAGTGGTCACTGTTACCCAGGGGTGAAGAAGTACCCATACACGGGCCCCCTTTTGAGTCAGACGTGGCCCTCAGCAGGTGGCTCTGTGGAACCTGTGATCCAAAACAAAGATTCTAGCTGGACACTTCCTGAAAACTCAGACCAAGAGTGAGTTGAACAATAGCTGTGCTTTCTCTGGCGGCGATGGGCAAGGACAAATCATCACGACTGTCCACGGTGCAAATGCGCATAAACTAATTTACTATGGGCCCTTGCACTTCCCGTGCTGAGGACCAGGCCCTAGGTGGCGGTGGCCGGAAACCTGTGCCCTCCGGCAACCTGGCAGCCATCCTTCAGGCTATTCAGGCGTCCCAGACAGTGGTAGAGGCCATCATCAGAGAGGTAAAAGTGGATATGGCTGTGGTACGCCAGGATCTCCGCAACGGCCCGGGTCACAGAGGCAGAATTGTGAATATCCACTGTAGAAGATGACCTGACTGCCCTGAAAACACAAATGTCTGCACTATCAGCCCGCACCTCAAAACTATACCGGAGAGCAGAAGACGCTGAAAATAGATCTAGGCCCAACAACCTTCGTATCGTGGGCCTTCCGAAGACTACAGTGGCCTCCTCTTTGGCCTCCTTCCTGGAGGAATGGTTCCGCTCCTGGATGCCCAGAGATCACCTCACCCCATGGTTCGCGATTGAGCAAGCCCACACAGCACTACAGGCCAGGCCACCACCGGGCTCCCCCCCAAGGCTGGTGATACTCCGTCTCTTCAACTTCAAAGACAGCGACGCTGTGCTGCAGGAGGCGCACTCCAATGGGGATCTATACTGTGACGGAGCAAAGGTCCTTGTGTTCCCAGACTACACGAGGGACATGCAGTTGCAACACTGCTCCTTTACTGATGTGAAACGGAAACTGAGAGCGATGGATATACCCTACCGCCTTCTCTTCCCTGCGAAACTCTGAGTGGCACACAGCAATAAGAATCATTTCTTTGAGAACCCAGCTGCCAGAGGACATGGCTGACGGAGAAGGTCCCCCGGTGGAGGCCCGTGACAAGCTCGAGACAGACTACTGATGGACAGTCGGCGGAACTGGCCGTCTGGCACCCGCCAACAGGCACACTCTAGGAGGCGCAGGTCACGCCGGGGCTCCCAGTCCGGCTCCCCGTGGAGTCCTCATCAGAGGAAATGTCAGAGCAACTGTCAAACACAGGTCAGGGGGGTAGCGAGGGAGGCTCAAGGGTGGAGGGGCTGACACCTGTTCACCCGGAGATAACAGAGGACTCAGACCTGTCCCAAAGCCCGGTGCTTTAACTCCACAAAGGGGGAGGCGAGGGTGGGGCAAGTAAAGCCCACAATGAAGAAAATGTTGCTGCAATATGACTGCTTACTATCCAACGCTCTTTAATCTGAAGATATGGAGGGGTCAACCAATTGGTGTTTAAAACTCACTGTGTTAGGGAGTGAGATGTTTTATAAGGGCGACAGGTGCTTCTTGGGGAAAGTATGGGGTGGGAGTTGGAGGGTATTGGTGTTTAGGCCTTGCAATAAGGTGCTTATTCGCAACCGCACAGGGACGTGGATCCATGATGCTACGGGGCAGAGCATCCGCTACACACTGGGGTGCTATACGTACACGAAGGGGGGAGGACCCAGGAGGCACACGAATGGAGTTAGGAAACATAGGCCCTCATTACGACCCTGGCGGTTTGTAACCGCCAGGGCCGCGGCACGCGGGAGCACCGCCGACAGGCCGGCGGTGCCCCGCGGGGCATTCTGACCGCGGCGGCTTAGCCGCGGTCAGAGAAGGGAAACCGGCGGTCTCCCGCCGGTTTCCCGCTGCCCCCAAGGAATCCTCCAAGCCGGCGCAGCTTGCTGCGCCGGCTTGGGGATTCCGACTCCCCCTCCCGCCATCCAGTTCCTGGCGGTTCTCCCGCCGGGAACCGGATGGCGGGAGGGGGAGTCGCGGGGCCCCTGCAGTGCCCATGCCAACGGCATGGGCACTGCAGGGGCCCCCGTAAGAGGGCCCCAAAATGTATTTCACTGTCTGCATAGCAGACAGTGAAATACGCGACGGGTGCAGTAGCACCCGTCGCACCTTCCCACTCCGCCGGCTCGATTACGAGCCGGCTTCATGGTGAGAAGGTCGTTTTCCCCTGGGCTGGCGGGCGGCCTTTCGGCGGCCGCCCGCCAGCCCAGGGGAAAACTTGGAATGCCGGCCGCGGTCTTCAGACCGCGGTGCGGTATTCCTGCGGCGCAACTTTGGCGGGCGGCCTCCGCCGCCCGTCAAAGTTGTAATGAAGGCCATAGTCATAGTGGACATACACACGCAAACAGATGGGTCTGACACTGATTATATCATGGAATGTTAAGTCTCCTAGACAAGATCAAGCGCACTGCTGTATTTGCATACATCCACCGACACCGGCCTGACGTGCTCCTGCTGCAAGAGACACATCTCCTGGGGGACCGTTGCCCCTTCTAGGCCCGCAAGGGTTTTGACACAGAATATCATGCAGGGTTTGTGCGTGGCTCACGGGGAGTGGCGATACTGCTCCACCGCTCATTTCCCATGGCAGTGATCCAAGTGTGGAAAGATAGGCAGGGGCGATACGTGGCTATTACTGGGAAGGTAGAGGGCCTCACGATCAATGTGATTAGTATCTACGCTCCGCCGATGGTGGTGCGTCGGACTCTTAATGATCTGATGTTAATGCAGTTCCTGATCCTGGGTTGGATGAGACTGAGTCGGCCTCAGCCCATAGACAGGCAATCGCTGCGGGACTAAAAGTGTGGCTGACATCCGTGGGGTTATGTGAGGCATGGAAGATATGGCACCGACAATTTACACGTACTTCAGCGGCCCACAGTACGCAATCTAGAATTGACCTGGTGCTCCTACTGGCCACCTCAGCCATATTGAAATCTTGCTGCGTGGGATCTCTAACCATGCGCTCCTCCGGTTTATTATGGGACCTGCTCAGGCATTGGTCCATCCTATGTGGAGATTGAATGCATGGTACCTACAGGAGGACAGGTCATATGTTAAACAGTTGCAGCAGGCGCTTCGAGAATACTTCACCCTTGATGTCGATTCGGTGACGTCCCCTGGGGTCCTATGGGCCGCGAGTAAAACGGTACTACGTGGAACGGCCAAGGGCCTTGTCCGCGCTCGGGAGATCTCCCAGACATCCCACATTGTTCAGCTGGAGGCACGGGCCGTGCGATTGGAGACGGAGCAGGGTGCAGAACCCAGTGAGGGAGTGGCTAGACAACTCCTACTGATCCGAGAGGGGATTCGGGACCACTCTTTGGAAGCAGCTATAAACCTTTGGCGAGCAACTAATGCTAGGGTCCATGGCTGGGGGGGACAAAACTGGGAAGCTGCTATACTGGCTGGCATCCCATCAACAGGCCTCTAGAATAATTTCCAAAATTTGTAACGTGCAAGGGGACCATGTCTCCAGGCTCCAAGAAGTGACCAACACGTTTGCATCATACTACAATGCGCTGTACCAAGCCTCAGCTACGATCATTCCAGGTCATGTCCATAACCCTCCCAACGTTGCCCCCAATGGAGGTGCAAATGCTTGACAAACCTCTCACAGAGGAGGAAATTGGAGAAGCCATCTCTGCGCTGGTGACGGGTAAGACCCCTGGGCCTGATGGGTTTCCACCAGAGTATTATAAGGTATTCCTGGATGACCTGGTGCCATATCGCTCGGCTCTGTATGCGGAGGTGGACCATCGGAGGTCCTTCCCAGAGGGGCTGGACATAGCCACCATTGTTGTGCGCCCCAAAACCCAGCCCCCATCACAACACTGTGCTAACTACAGGCCAATATCTCTGATTAATAGCGAAGTGAAAATTTATGCCACGATTCTTGCCTCCAGTCTTAAGAGGGTGCTACCACTGCTGATACACCCAGACCAGTGTGGTTTCATGGCCAACTGCAGCAGGCAACACTGTATTCGTCGGCTGCACGTGGCCCTAACTAAACACCACCAGCTGCCTCGGAATCTTGCCCTTTTATTTAGTGACTTTGAGAAGGCCTTCAACACTGTTGACTGGGGGTTTCTCTTCCTGGTGCTCCAGCATGCAGGATGTGGGCCGAGATTTCGCTGCCTGATCCAGGCCTTGTATGCCAACCCCACGGCATGCATGCAGGTCAATGGTGCCTTCTCCTCAGATTTTTCTATCCAACGGTAAATTTGCCAGGGCTGCCCCCTCTCCCTTTTGCCCTGGCCATTGAGCCCCTGGCACAACTGATAAGGATAGATCCACTATACCGCTGTTGGAAGTGGGGGGCCTTTCTATGAGGACCGAGTGACCCTGTATGCTGATGTTGTTTTGCTTTATATGGAGGAACCCAGCGTGACGGGTCCACAAAGCTTTCATATTTTGCGCTGCTACAAAGTGGCATCACGGCTCAAAATGAATCCCGCTAAATCGGTGTTGGTGCCCCTGGCGATTTCACAAGAATGCTTTGACTGGCAGAGAGTGGTACCCTTGCGCCGGCTGAGTTTTAAATACTTTGGTATATGGGTGGCTCTTCTTCTGGAACTCACATGGGCCCTAAACCTGACCCTGCTCCGATCCCGCACCAAGGCAGATTTGCAAAGATGGCGAACACTGCCGTTGAATGTTCTGGGATGTGTAGCCCTATACAAAATGATGGTACTACCACGACTTATATATGTGTTTCAAAATGTTCCTTTTCTGATCCCACGTCCCTGGTTCCGGGCTTTGAAGAAAGCCACCACCTCATTTCTTTGGTGCGGGGCGAGACCCCGGGTGGCCTCCCTGTCAGAGGAGGGTATACGATGGGGGATTGGGCATGGCTGATCCCTATCTGGCGACCCAGCTTCTGGTTGTTCATGATTGGTTTAACGGCGGATGGGCGGACCCAGCCTACCAGATGGAGTTGGAGTGGCTAGGTTTCCCTCATATCTTAGACTTTCTCTATGGCTCGCTGCTCCCTCGGGACAAGGAGCTGGTAACTAGAGCGGTCTTCCTTGCTTGGCGCGTGGCACTGCGGCACACCCGATGGAACACTCAATTCACTCAGCAGACCCCACTGTGGCACGGCAAATGGCTGAGTGAGTCAGCGGCACTACAGGGGTTCACAGAATGGAACGTGCTGGGCATATCACACGTGGGAGATGTATTTAGAGGGGATGCAATGAAATCATTTTAGGAGTTGCAGGCTGATTTTCAACTGTCCCGCACGCAGTTTTTTAGGTACCTCCAGCATGCCCTGGGCGCTCACTTGGCACCCACAACCCGATACCGGAATTTAGTCCACTTGAGGCCAAGCTGCTCATGGATAACTTGGGGACAAAAGGTGTATCCCAAATTTATAAAATGTTAATAATGCACTGGCCAACCTAGAGCAAACTAGGAGCAGGTGGGAGGTCTGGTTGGGGGCGATTGAGGAGACTGAGTGGGTGGAGGCGTGATGGAGCCTAGAACATTGTCGGTGTCGGCGAGACTTTGTGCGGTGCAGTTTTATTTCCTACATAGGGCTTACTTGTCTCCTGACAGGCTGCATCGGGGGGACTTTGTCCCTTTGCTCAGTGTCCACGATGTGCAGGGGGGACCGGCTGACTTCTTTCATAAGGTATGGTCGTGTCCGTTGTTACAGGCCTATAGGGGTAAGACAACCCGTGAGCTGAATGCTGTACTGGGACGGGAACAACAGCTGTCATCAAAACTGGTTTTATTGGGCACGATGGAAGAACTGGAGGGGACAAGAGCAGATCGAGCATTTGTTGGTACGGCCCTGCTGGTGGCCAAGAGAGACATTGCAGCTGCCTGGAACTCCCCTACACTATCTTCTCTCCAGAAATGGAGGCGTGGAGTGGACTGGTGTGTGAACCAAGAAAAACTGGTTTGCGAGTCTAGGGGCTGTCCCCATAAACATAGGAAGGTTTCGGGGAAATGGCTGGGACTGCTCACGTAAACTCAACAGGTGTGTGTGCTCTGTGGTGATGTGGCAGGAGGTGGATCTGACGTTTGTCTCGGACTGTTTTAATGTCAATGTAAATTGGATATGGTGGCACCTGAACTTAATTGTGCAAGTTGTCTTGGTCTTTCCTGTTGTTTCCCTCTTTCTTTCCTCTTTAAAACCAATAAAATGTGTTTATTAAAAAAAAAAAAAAAATTCAACAATGGCAGGTTGTTGCATTTATTATAACAATCATTTTGAAACCAAACTTGAAATACCTGGCTCCTACTGGGACTCTATTAATTAAAATAAAGTCTCCCCATTTTAGCCTGTGTAGCCCATTCACCACATTGATAGCAAAACGAATTTGGCTATTTTACCTCACCTGGGTTTATAAACATTTTTTATAATGTTCCTGCTTATAGTTACATAGCACCCAGCCCTAGGGGCACTTAGAGCACACCGTAGGGGTGCCTTATATGTAAAAATAAGGTAGTATAAGACTTTGGAAGTACTTTTAATTCCAAAGTCGAATTTGCATATAACTTTAGTTTAAAGGCCTACCTTTAAAATGACACTGGGCACCTCAGCAGCGCACCTATTGATGCACTACCTATGCTGTCCCTAAACCTACATGGCCTACCATATACAAGGGACTTATAGGTAGGTTGATACTGCCAATTATAATTAGTCTAATTTGCATGTCCATTTTACACAGAGAAGTGGCCCTGGGGCTGGTAAGCAGTACCTACAGCACAGGCCAGAGGCAGTAACCAACAGTATCTATTCACAAAGGTTGGGGGTGATCAGGGCAAAAAGGAGCACTTTCCTAAAGGTTTCACACCTTGTACCCTTATCTAATGCCGCCCCTATTCTGTAGTCCATATACACCATGAAGTGCAATAGTAACCCTACCTAAATCTAATTACTTTTACCCTTACTTATATCCTTGTCCCTCTACATATATCTTACTACCTCATCTTTTACCTGTAGTTTAGTAACACAATCCCTACCTACACCCAGACACCTTCACACCTAACTATATATTATCAGACGTTCTACGATATCGGATGGGGTGCAGAGTTCTGCCTCTAACCCTATCTATAACTTATTAAACCTATCTTTATCACACTTGGGCCAAACCTTGTACTTGCCTGCCAGTAATTGCAGGTAAGTAAGCAGGAGGCTAGAAGACAGACCACCCCAAGAGACACTGCTTTACTCATGCAACACCCAATACTGGAACTCTAACTCTTTCCCTTCAGTGCCTCTCACAAGGAATCAAAATGCATGGAGACATATGGGGAAAAGGATGTTTTCCTTCAGCAGTCTTGCCCTTCATTCTGTGAATGCCAGCTGCCTGCTAGGATGATACACAGACATTGTGGGATATGGTTAGTGAGATCTTGCTGAGAATACCAGACAAATAACATGACAATCTTGTGCAAATCATGCAAGGTGATCAAGATGAATCAAAGTATGTCATCCACTTTTCAGTGGACACTGTTTGGGCTGGGCAGTGAGTACCAGCCTGGTGCTTTGATAACATGCATGGATGAGATACATAGGTTTTTCGGGTGACTTCAAAACATCTCTGATGGATATGCCATTTGACAACATGCGTCTCTTCAGAGATAAAGCATACTTTGTACTGGAGTGCTTCAAATATAGTAGGTCTACAGTATGCTTCCTAGACTTTTCTGTGTCTGTGAGGCAGTTTCACCTCTTTTGAGGCTTCGGAAGGTGCTTGGCTCAAAGACAATGCCCAGGCCTACCTCTGCAGCAGAAGAGCCCCAGTCCTTTTAAGGTCTGGGTTGGGGATCCAGCTGACAACACCCAGGCCCTTAGGGGCAGCGTATTGCCCTGTCCACCCACCCTCCCTCTTCCTAATCACTTTAACTTGCCCTCTGCAGCAAATAGCAGTCCTGTTGGAGGCAGAATAAGAAGGTATTATCTCCTCACATATAAGAACATAATATTTGACAGGTGGGTGCTTTAAACCATACATCAAGGATATACACTACCATTCAAAACCTCTACAAATTCCACCTTTATCAGAGTGGCTTTCAGGGAACCATTTGTCAATTTTCTGACATTTTGTGGCTCTTCACATTCTCAATTTCTTCCTGAAAAAGGACAAATTCAAGATGCTTATGTTGATCCAAGGTCTATCAGCCCTGGATCCAGGTGCCTAAATGGTATCGCTGGACCTGCAGGACCCTATTTTTCCATTACTGTCCTGTTGGCCCGGAGGCATCACCTGCAGCTCAGGGTAGACCAGAAGCATTCTCAGCCTTCCCTGCTCCCCTTCCACCTTACTAGTGCCCCTTGGTTGTTCACGGAAGTGATGCCAATGGTTGCAGAATGTCCATCTCATACAAAACAACACTACATATATATACCCCCCTACATCACATGATTGTATTCGAACAGAAGATACAGGAAAGGGTTATAACCCTCCTCATGACACAGTCCTGCACATTAATTTCCTCAATTGCCTGGTTTTCAGTCCCAGTTCAAGCAATATCATGGTCTTTCAATTCAGCTTGTCAAATGAGAAGATGATGTCAGACCATCATCAGGACTCCGTGTTGTAAAAGAATATAACAGGCTGCAAAAACATACTCTGTAGCAACACACAAGGTGGCTTCAACCTTCTAAATATGGGACTGCTAGCATCTGTCTATATCTGCATCCACTAAACCCATGTGAGTCGGAATAAAAAGTTTGATTTCAACTGAGTCCTGATGATGGTCAGTATACAGTGTTGTTGTCTATGCGGTGGACATTTGTTGTATTTGTTGTACATTTTTTGAACTTCCTGAATCCTATTGATTAATATTTGGCTTTGAGCAGTACAGAGGTGTCTTATTCATTAACTGAAGGCTGGATCTTATGTGCACAAATTATATCTAAACAATTCCTCTAGGAGCATTTTTAAGTAGGACATTGTCTGTCCCGGTTCCTAGGCAAATACTGGGTTGCCCCTAAATGTGTCACTTTCTAAAAGTGGCATTTTCAAACTTACAATTTAAAAATCAACTTCACCAAAATATGTATTTTTAAATTGTGAGATCGGAGACCTCCAAACTCTGTATCTCTATCTGCTCCCAATGGGAAACTGCACTTAAAAGATATTTCAAGGCAATCCCCATGTTATCGTATAGGAAAGATAGGCCTTGCAATATTGAAAAACGAATTTAGCAGTATTTCACTATCGGGACATATAAAACACCCACGTACATGTCCTACCTTTTAAATACACTACACCCTACCCATGGGATTGCCTGGGGCCTACCTTAGGGGTGACTTACATGTAGTAAAAGGGAAGATGTGGGCCTGGCAAGTGGGTGCACTTGCCAGGTCGAACTGGCAGTTTAAACTGCACACACAGACACTACAGTGGCAGGTCTGAGACATGTTTACAGGGCTACTCATGTGGGTGGCACAATCAGTGCTGCAGGCCCATTAGTGGCATTTGATGTACAGGCCCTGGGGACACACAGTGCACTTTACTAGGGACTTACTAGTAAATCAAATGTGCCAATCATGGAGAAACCAATCACTAATCCAATTTAGACAGAGAACACTTGTACTTTAGCACTGGTCAGCAGTTGTAAAGTGCCCAGAGTCCTAAAACCAGCAAAATAGATCAGAAAAGATATGAGGAAGAAAGCAAAAAGTTTGGGGATAACCCTGCAAAAAGGGTCATTTCTAACAGGTCTTTGTGTCAGGAGGCTAAGCACCCCTGGAAGCGACTGAGTCGGCATAGAGTCTCCCTGGTCGTGAACTACCTGGTGGGATCTTTAAACACCAGGAAGGACAAACTCAGATGCTGGTGCCTTGTAGATCACAAACGGCAAATACACCTGCTTCTGGTACAAGGTTATTTTTCAGTAGTTGGGGGAACATTCTGAGCAGTGAGCGTCTATTCTCTGATCAGGCTGCTGCTTAAAGAGGATCTTCTATCGCAGCAGTAGGGCATGGTCCTACACCCATACCTGTGTAACCTACACCTACATGTGTGGAGACTGAGTGGCAAAAGTTGGCTACTTTTTATCTATCTCCCAAAGTAGTGGATGTCATTCTAGTGGATAGGTAACCATCTCCGAAAAATATTTATGCTTGCATAAGTTTGTGTAAATGCCTCAGCTTTTAGTGCTTTTATCCATGATTGTAGACTGTGTTAGTTAACTATGGGGGTTAGGAGGAGAAATTCTGTTCTAGTATGTTGAACTTAAGTTGTCGGTCTCATTCATTGATTCAGCTTAGCTTTAGACACAGCTAAGCATAATCTTATAGCACCTTTTTTGCTATTTGCTTAATTACGAGTTAAAATGCATATCTCAACAAAAGATTTTCGTGCTAAAGTGTAAGGGAGTAAAAAGTTAAAAAGCAACGGGAAAGGAAGCCTCCACATATGTATTGCAAACACAAATGAAGAAAAAAATGAACAGCAGTCACGTACAGTGGAAATTATAAAAAGGTAAAGTGGGTTATGAAGTAAACTGCAAAGAAAGGAAACAAGCAGTGTGGAGTGAAATGAACCCTATATGTTGCAGCTACAGTTTGTGTTTTGATTTTAGATGTGTTTTGAGATCAAATAACATATACCTTGAATTGAATATCCAGGATTAACATATGGAGATTACAAACGAACCAGCACATTCTGTAAATGCTCCGTCCTAAATCACCAAGTACTAAATTATTCTGAAGTCATCGATGTGCTAGTGTATGCCAGGACCATTGAGTTCAAACCAGGGTTGATTCCACTGACAACTCTAAAATGTGTGCAATTCTGCTTTCTTTATGGATGGATCCTTCTTTAATGAAAATGAAAAGAGGCCTTATCTTATTGTGGAGTGCTCTTTGGTCCCCAGAGTTATATCCAGGGCATAACATATAATTGGGCAAGAAATGAAGTGTCACACAGGCATGAGGGTCGCACTGCATCCCAGTTAAGGCTGTCTTTTACTACCCAACTGGGTTGAAGATAATTTAATTTTCTTTGCTTGTAATGTAGCCCGTAGCACCCTTCAATTGCCTCTGAGGTACCCATACTAACAGTTTCCTATCTGGAAAAGTGGCAGAAAGCTAGCTGCAAGGTGTCTACAGCATGTAGTTGTCCTAGCTCGGTAAATAAGCTTAAATGCTGGCCCCCAGCTCATTAGTTGTGGATTAGATTAGTACCAACACATATATCTGGTTGAAGAAATATAAAATTGAAACATGTTTTTGAAACAACATTTTTTTTGTGTGATGGAGGATCACTCCTTGTGAAGGCCTATTTCAAAGTGGAGCTGGGACCACCTGAACATATCCTTATTCTGTAGGCATCCTCAATCAGAACCTTTCATGAGAATAGAACCTCGTAGCTTTGACATGACCTGCTCTGGCTTTCAGAGGAAAGTAACACCTCATAGGCAGGCACTACACTACAACTTTCTAATATTTTTTCTGCTAATCCAAGCCAAATTACTTACAACCTGATAGCTCACAATTATTGGTAGTTTTGTGAATTTGAGTGCATGTATAAATGGCATGAACCAAAATCCTGAGAAGCTTCTAGGCCCCCTCATGGTGATTTAATCATGAATTTTCCTGGCATTTGTGCTGTTTGGCAGGTGGTCAAACATACCAAACAGAATGGTATGACAAGTGGGCAACTCAGTAGAAAGCCCTTGCCGCAATCATCAAAACCAGTGCCAAAACCACCAAGGAACGGTTCAACATCGTTAAGGAATTCTCCAACCTGACTGCCAGGGAAAACAACATCACACCCTCACAGGAGCTGCGTGACAACCTTGCTCACTTCTTCCACGACAAGATCGCAACCATATACAAGAACTTCAAACCCCAACTGTGGTGAAATGTGTGTTTTGACCACTGACTTCGTGTTGCACCACTTTGCACTTGGCTTAGCTGCCCACCTTCACATCAGTGTTCACCAGTTACAGACTCAGTTTAGCCTTAGAGTCATTCTGCCTATTGACTTTATCATAGCATTAGACACTGCCTTGTTAAAGGCTGCCAGTGATTTTCCATGTTGTCTTGTCTGTTTTCATGCTTTTTCTCTCCAAGGGCTTTGGTTGATGAGGATGTACTCAGATGGCAGAGAACGGCCTTGCTTTGACTTGACATCTTGGGATTGTGGCCAAACCCCAACGTGTTATTTTCAAAGCATACCTAAACTAGCCCACAGGTTTGAATCGCAAAGTTTTTCCAGAAAACTCCTTTGGTTTTTTAAGATATAAAACAGACCCAGTGCGACAGTGAGAGAGACAGTGGCCTCAATCAGGATTCAGACGTCGGATGCTTGATATAGATTTCCCGTGAGGGTAGAGATCGCTTTCTCTTTCTCAGTCAAACGGGGTCATTGACTTGCTGGCAGGAGAAAGGTGAAGCACCTGACAGGCCCTGCGGTGATGCATTTTTATTAATTATTTGCTTTGCATTATAATATAGAAACATATATTTGCTGTATATATTGCAGTGGAGAATCATTTTGGTATGTTTTCATTTCATTGTTGTGACTATTTTTAAACGTGTGCTTTCAACATGCTAATCTCCTTTTAGGAACTTTGTGTAGTGAAATAATAAATGTCTTCTTTGGACTAAGAAGTGCATTCCAGAGATTTTTTGTCTGTGTATGAGTATCTCAGCTCGGTCATTAGTGAAAAGCAAAATACAAACCCACACCTATGTACTTCTACGACATGTAGGTCACCACCATAACCGACAAACTACACAGACCACCTCTTCGTCCTCTCCACCCAAGACATCACCTCCACCATGAAATGCATCCACTTGGGAACTCCCACAGACCCATGCCCATACCATATCTTAAACCTAGGAAACCAAAGGATCGACCAGGAACTCGCCATCCTGCTCAAAACCTCTATCATCACCTCAACCTTTCCTGATACCTGGAAACACGCTGCAGTCAGACCACTACCCAAAACAAACCTCCGCCAACCCAAGCAAGCCCAAAAACTACCGGCCAATCTCCCTGGTCCCATTCCCAGCAAAGGTATTGGAAAATATTGCCAACAAGCAACTCATGACATACTTGGAGTAGAATCAGCTACTCAACACCTCACAATTCAGCTTCCACAGCAAACACAGTACTAAAAACTGCCCTGATTGCAGCCACCAGTGTCATCTGAACCCTCCTCAGCCGAAGAGAAACAGTAGCTGTGATCCTCCTTGACCTCTCAGCAGCCTTCAACACCATATCCCACCACATGCTGATCGAAAGACTCCACCACATCGACATCAAAAGGGGCACACTCAGATGGATCACCTCCTTCCTCTCCGGAGGTTCCACCTTTCACCTTCGAACCCAAGGAGATCATCTATGGTGTCCCCCAGGGCTCATCCCTCAGCCCCTCGCTCTTCAACGCATGTATGACCCTGCTGGCCAACATGATCAGATCCCACAGTCTCAACATAATTTCCTACGCAGACGACACCCAACTCATCCTCCTACTCACTGACGGCCTCTCCACCACCAGAACCAACTTCCACAGATGCATGACAAGCATAGCTGACTGGATGAAGAGCAACTGCCTGCAGTTCAACACAGACAAGACAGAAATACTGATCTTTGGCAATGGCAGCAGCATATGGAACCACTCCTGGTGACCATCAGTGCTAGGACCAACTCCCTCCAACCAAGCCTGAAACCTTGGAATCATCATTGATAACAAGCTCACCATGAAATCACAGATCAATGCCATCTCCTCCGGCTGCTTCCTCACTGTTGGAATGCTATATAAGTCCTTCAAGTGGCTACCCCTACACCCAAGACACACTGTGACTCAGGCCTTCATCACCAGTCGACTGTGCTATGGCAATGCCCTCTTTGTAGAAATTGCCACAACTTCCTCCAGAGACTTCAGACCAGGCAGAACACCGCAGCCAGCCTCTCCCTTGGCCTTCCCTGATGAACCCACATCACACCAACCTCAGGCAAATCCACTGGCTCCCCATACACAATAGATGCCAATTCAAGCTGTTGACCCACACAGCCAAGGCTCTACACCTTCGAGAAGACCACACTCTGCCTCCTTTTCACTTGCTAATTCTCCACGCATCAACCGAAGCAAAAGTGGAGGACGCTCCTTCTCTCACATCACAGCAAAAACCTGGAACAGCCTTCCCACGCACCTCCGGACCATCACTTTACTGGAATGACCCTCAAGACCTGGCTGTTCGAATAAGCCTCAGGGACCTGCAAGTTCCTGGAAGCCCTATCCAGTGATTAACTGTGCTTTATAAATCCTGATTGATTGATTGCGTGTATTTGGAAGGATAATGTACTTTAACGACAGTAAGGTGCCAAAATGTTTTTGAATGTATATCCACTCTGCTGGGAGACTAGAACAAAACCAAGTTTGGTTTGCAAAGACAATGACCTTGTCTGAATGATTCTATTTTGTTATGCTAAGTTATGTTCACTTGAGAGATAAGGTAGTATGCAAAACATGAATTGGACTTATACGGGTCTAAGAAAGAATGTAGAGGTTTAAGGAAGCATGATTCTTGTGTAGTAATCTTATTGACTAACTGCATTAAAAAGCTAGTCAAACAGTTGTTTCACCATCTAATAAGAGTCCAGAGAGCTCCGAAATGGTTTTGGAACTGCACCATGTGAAGAACCACCTCTCTTTCATGAAAGAGGCCTTGCCATTTTTGTCAGTAGATGTTAGTTTGGTACAAATTAATCCCAAACCTTTGGAAGTCTTGCCCTTCTTTTAACTCTGAGCAAGGGTCCGTCTTCTTGCCCTCAATGCTGCAGTAAACATTAGAAGCCTCATTAATTTCCTACACATGGCAGAGGCATTTTAAATCAGCATGAGTTTGTCCATCTCTAAACTCTCCATCACATTGCTCAGTCTTTAGACTTAAGTTTCTAGTCGGTTGTACCTTTTGCTGAAAAAGCCGGGCACAATGACCAGTTAGGCACACAGCTGGTCTGGTGACTCTGTGGACTAATGTATCCACTGGAAGGATCTGTCTTTGACATTGTAGTGAGAGGCACCAGCAAGGTGTGTCTGTTATTTCAGCACAAAGATATCCTTCAGGATGAACGTTTTGTTTACAAAAACGTGTTAGGTTAATGTATGGGTCTCTGTGCTATGTCTTAGAACCACCTGTGGAAAATGTTAGTCAGGACTTGTTGCCTTTAGCAGTTTCCCTACTTGAAAATGAAGGCATGCCCTTCCTGCCACAGCTTCTGTATTTCTTGAAATCTAAAATCTTCACTGGTGTTTTAGCAATCACACATTCTTGGGATAAGGCTCTTCCTTTACATTGTGGTGTCCTAGACTTTCATGAACTTTGTTAGGTCTCTTGACAACTCTGTTATAACTCTCAAATGCATCTATAGCTCACTTAATTCAGCTTTAGGAGAAAAACATGGTGTCCTGTAACCTTAGTGTGCTTCAGTGTTTTGTATGGCGCTGACACACTTTGTTGCAATACCTGTTCAACTGTTTCAATAGTTATATTGTGCTGTAACTGGAACTTGATGGAACACACAAAAGGTGATTGGAGGAGGATTGCTAGCAAATGGTGTGACCCACCAGCAATCATTCAAGGTAGTGCATTGGTGCTTTAAAGAACAGGTTTAAAAAGATATACAAAGACAAAAAATAAAATGTAATGCGGGACAGTACAATTTTGCTGACAAGGTTACATATTTATGTATTTATAATGTATATTTTCTATACACTGGGGAGGATTAATCTGTAGAAGCTTGCATCTGTGATGGGCCTGTAAGGGTGAGCTTCTTAGGTGTGCTGATTAATGAAAAAATACTGCAATTTTTTACTAGCTCTAAAACAAAGAAGAATGCTCTGTTAAACATCCATTTCAGTTTTGTATTTGGTTTGGGGAAGCAAAACATCTTGTAACTGTATTCGCCGCTGTAAATTGCTGGCAATAATTCACAGTGAAGACCTCTTCTCTGTGAAATACAAGCTTTTGGAAACTACTGGCAATAATTAAAAAAGAAGGCTTACTTCTGTAAAATAAATATACCGCCTGTAAAATAAATATATATGGATATGCACAGTATATTACAATATACCTGATACAATTATTGTGTTTGTGGAGAGGGAAAGAGGAGTTTCCCATTATGTCCCTTCCATCCCACAGTAATGGTAATCATTGGTACATATGGGTTATGCTATAGTAGTCTTGTGTACATATTACCATATAAGGTATTTGACTAAAACCAAGATGCAAGGGCTTACATTTGTGCTTTAGGACAAAATCACAGCAAGATACTGTGTGGCTATTAGGAGGGTTGTTTTCCTGTGTAAAGTAATGTTTACTCGCAATCTGTGAGGCAGTCAAGTGTGTGTTCTCATTCAAATTTTGCTGTATGTAGTAATAAACCAGAAAATTACCTTTGTTCTGCACTAATAAATGTATGAATGTGTGTTAAGTAATTATAGTTGTTCTAAATTACATGATATTAGGCCATATTTATTTTCAGTACCATGGCATGCGTGGCATTTATTACTTATTGCAATGTCAGTCCTCTTTCACTTCCTCTTGAATGGATGTATTCTCTATGTATGCCATAACATCTCAACAAGTCACAGGTACTATTATGTACAACCTGAGAGTCAACTGATACATTGCTCAAGAATACTCTTCTTGACTGGTAATATGTTGCTCCTCACAAACCACTTCCTACTAGGACATTCCGTTACATATTCCCAAAAAATGTGATGAATGTGATCAACTTTGTGATCATCTTACATTCTTTAGAGCCAGGAATCAAGAAAGTAGTGACATTATTGATGTTTTTACAAGTGTTAGAATTTCCACTGCTTCAATAATCCATATGAATACCTTGACTGTCTATGAACTCATTTGTCCTGAAAGTAAGCATCTGATAGAGACTTCTAGTTGCAGACTCCTTACCTTAGAATTTTCCCCCAGGCGTCAGACTGGATCTGGAGATTTTTCTTCGAGCAATACCCTTGCGCATCGGCAGGTGGCGTCGGTCAACCTCATTGGCATTGTGGTTGCGTGAAAAATGTCGGGAGTAGTATATAGACGCCGCTCTCGTGCAGTGATGTCAGTTCTTTTCTTTCCGCGCAACGCACTGATCCACAGAAGAGCTACTCTGGCTGAATTTGACTGTTTTGTCGAGTTTTTACTGCGTGACTTTGGTGCATTGAGGATGTCCCCGAAGACCGGGTTCAAGCCATGCGAGGACGGTCATCAGACGATGTTGGTGACGGATCCTCATCAGGTGTGTCTGTGGTGTCTCGAGTGTGACCACGACCCAAAGTCATGCTCTGAGTGCCGGACCATACACCCGAAGGCTTTGAGGGACCGGTCCCTAAAGCTAATGTCGGGCCGCACTCGACTCCGCGTAGGTCCCGGTCTCGTTCGAGAGTAAGGTCTTGTGATCCGTCACGTAGTCTCCACCACTTGTCTTCATCTAAATCCTCGAGTCAAGGTAAGAAGAAGAAGAAGTCGAAGAAGTCCCATCGCTCTCAGACTTCACCCTGTTGCTCGGCCGACGTGACGCGGGAAGAGCGTCCATGCACTAGGCCACCGTCCTCGGAGCATGCATCTGGGTCGGCTCAGCGCTTCGCCGAATTTCCCAGAGCTGGAGCGACCCAACTTAACAAGTTTTATGAGGCCATACGCCTCATATTTAGGTGGGTCGACCCGATACGGCGCCTTCGGGCCCAAGGGGTTCGCCTGAGGAGCCTTCGGGTTCCACACCGGCAGCTTCGGCCTCGGCCACCAAGGTCACCCCTGGAGCCGTGCGCAGATCCGCACCGGCACCAATCGCACCCTTGAGCCCTTCCCCGGTGCTGGGTCGATTGTTGACGCTCCCGACGTCGGTGGTGCCCACTATCGACGTTGACCCGATTGTTATCCCCGATGACTTGGAGTTGGAGAGGCGTCAACCCTTCGGCTTCGATGAGGCTTATTCGCCCCAGGTCAGATTCTGACCCTTTTTCTTATTGGTACGAATATGGGGAGGAGTTGGAGGGGTCCTTGGACCCTTATGAATACCAGGATGACCCTACCATGGACTGGGCTCAGGAATTGGATGAAGCCAGAGGTCTGGATACTTCTCCTGATGCTGGCATGTTGTCTCCTCCTACCATGGCTACGGTGGTGGGAACAACTTATGGTATGGTGGTCAGTAGGGCAGCTGAGGTCCTTGGTCTCGAGCTTCCCAGTGAGGAGGTCAGGTCTAATCTCCTGATGGAGGTGCTTCAGCCTGGGGTTTCTACTTCAGAACCCCTTTTGCCTTTTAATGAAGCCCTCACCGATGTCCTTTTGGGTACCTGGTCCAAACTCAACACAGGGGCTCCTGTGAATAGGACTATCGCACGCTGCCATTGGCCCACTCCGAACGACCCTAAATTCCTGTCCCAAAACCCACGTCTGAGAATCTTGTTATCCAGGCTTCCTCATCTTCAGGTGCATTCCCTTCTGCACCCCTGGATATGGAATCCAAAAGGCTGGAACAGTTTGGCAAGAAGTTGTTTTCTTCCTCCGGTCTCCAGTTCCCAATCCGTTGTGGGCTGGACACGACTGACTCTGTGGGAAGATCGGTTGCTATGACAGTTGCCTTACAGCGCCATGCCTGGTTATGTACTTTTGTTTTTTCTTGGGATGTCCAACAGTCACTCATGGGCATGCCCTTTGAGGGCACCCGTCTCTTCGGAGACAAAGCAGACTCGGCCTTAGAGAGATTGAAGGATTCTGGGCTACGTCTCGGTCCCTCGGTCTTTCCTCAGCCCCTCGCCCACCACAGACCGCTTTTCACCCCTTTCGTGGCCACGGAAGTGGATCCCTGTCGCGTCCTCCACACAGCCAACATGTCTCGCACCCTGCTCAGCCTATGCGTGGCCGAGGACGTGGAATCCCATGTAGCCGTGAGACAGGGAACCAGGGGTCTGTCCAGTCCACCTCTGCCCCGGCTTCAGCCCCTAAACCCTCCTAGCCTGTCCCCTCACTCCTGTCCAGATGGTGGCAGGATTCGCCATCACCTGCCCCACTGGGAACATATCACCAAGGACAGGTGGGTTTTGCAGATTGTTCAAAAGGGCTACACCCTCCCTTTCGAATCTGCTCCACCACCCATGCCACCATCCTTCAATCACCTTCCAGAGGGTCATTTGGCGCTTCTCCGACAGGAAGTTGTGGCTGTCTTGGCCAAGGGAGCTATAGAAAGGTCCCTGTGCCAGAAGTAGGTCATGGTTGTTATTCCCACTACCTTCTGATACCAAAGAAGGACAAGGGCTTACATCCTATCCTAGACCTTCGGGACCTAAACTTCTTCCTCAAGAAGGAGAAATTCAAAATGCTCACCCTGGCTCAGGTTCTGTCTGCCTTGGACCCAGGAGACTGGATGGTAGCATTGGACTTGCAGGAGGCTTATTTCCACATCCCCATCCTGCTTGCCCACAGACGTTACCTACAATTTGTCGTAGGTCACAAGCACTTTGTTTACTGTGCTCCCCTTCGGCCTTACCAGCGCCCCTTGGGTATTCATGAAAGTGATGGTGGTGGTAGCAGTTCATCTGCGCAGGTTAGGGGTTTGTCTTCCCCTACCTCGACGACTGGCTGTTGAAGGCGGGCTCGCCCTAGAAAGTCGTCTTCCCACCTTCAGACTACATTGAACCTCCTGCACACGCTGAGGTTCACTATCAAAGTGGCAAAATCACACCTGACACCCTTTCAGTCGCTCCCTTTCATCGGAGTAGTTCTGTACACAGTGCAGTTTCAGGCTTATCCTCACAAAAAACGAGTCCAAGACATGCAAGCTATGATTCCGATCTTTCGGCCTAGGACTTGGAATTCGGTGAGACTGACTCTAAGGATGCAGGACCTCATGGCCTCCTGCATCCTGCTAGTAACACATGCCAGATGGCATATGCGGGCTCTGCAGTGGGACCTGAAGTTCCAGTGGGTGCAGCATCAGGGGAATCTCTCTGACCTGGTCCAGATCTCAGAGGGAACTGCAAAAGACCTGCAGTGGTGGCTTTCAAATCCAAATTGGGTCGGTGGCAGATCCCTCCCCCTTCCCCAACCAGATCTCTCTATACTGACAGATGTGTCATTTCTGGGTTGGGGTGGCCACATGGGGGAGATCAGAGGGCTATGGTCTCCGGCGGAGTTGGGGCTCCATATGAATCTGCTGGAGCTCAGGCTTGCATTGAAAGCACTCCTTCCCTCTCTCAAAGGGAAAGTAGTGCAGGTGTTCACGGACAATACTACCGCCATGTGGTACTCCAACAAATAGGGCGGAGTAGGGTCCTGGACCCTTTGTCAGGAGGCACTATGCCTCTGGACATGGCTGGAACATCAGGGCATTACCCTGATGTTCAACATTTGGCAGGCTCCCTGAACTCCAGAGTGGACGAACTCAGCCTTCGATGCACAGCCAATCACGAATGGCGTCTCCATCCGGAGGTGGCACAAGGTCTCTTTCAGCAGTGGGGAGAGCCTTGGTTAGATCTGTTTGCCTCTGCAGAGAATGCGCAATGTCAGCTGTTTTGCGCGTTGGAGTTTCCAAGGCGGCACTCGCTCGGAGATGCTTTTCGTCTCGAGTGGAACTCCAGCCTCCTTTACACCTTCCCACCTATCCTTCTTCTGCCCAGAGTTCTCGAGAAAATCAGGAACGACAGGGCCCAAGCCATCTTGGTGGCTCTGGACTGGGCACGGAGAGTATGTTATCCAGAGCTATTGAGCATGTCCATCGATCCTCCACTCACTGCCTCTTCGGGCGGATCTTCTGTTGCAGCAACCAGGGACGGTTCTTTACCTGAACCTGTCCAACCTCTGCCTTCATGTGTGGAGATTGAGCAGCACTAGTTGACGGCTTTTGTCCTTCCACCCGAGGTCTGCAATGTTATTTTGTTGCCTGTCCTTGGAATACATTTGTGACATGGTGTACCAGCAAATCTGTTGATCCCACTTCTGCCCCTCTATCCGAGGTTCTTCTGTTCATTCTTTCTTTGGCCCAGCAGGGCTGTGTTTTGGGCACCCTTATAGGGTATTTATCTGCCATTTCAGCCTTTCTTATGCTACCTGATCAGCCCTCACTCTTTGAATCTCCTATTGTGAGTAGATTCCTCAAAGGGCTTACCCAATTATTTCCTCCCACTCCATTTATCATGCCTCCGTGGGACCTTAATCTTGTACTTACTTGATGTGTACCCCCTTTGAGCCAATGCATAATTGTCCTTTGCGGCTCATCACCTTCAAAACTGTCTTTATAGTCGCTATCACCTCTGCTCGCAGGGTGAGTGAGCTTCATGCCCTTTCCTCAAATCCTCCCTATTTGTCTGTGCACTTTGACAAAGTCGTGTTGCGCACTTGGGCTTCCTTCCTAAGGTGGTTACACCCTTTCATATAGGCCAGTCCATCCCTCTGCCTACTTTCTACTCACTCCCACATCCTTCCCATGAGGAGGAGAGACTCCCCCGTCTGGACCCAAAAAGAGCGTTGGTGTTCTACCTCAATCATACTAAAGATTTCCAGGTGGTCGATCAACTCTTCGTTGGGTATGTGTGTGCGAAAAAAGGAAAAGCGGTGCAAAAGGCGTACCATCTCTCGATAGGTGCTTCTTTGCATCAAAATGTGTTATGCTTTGGCCAAAAAGCAACTTCCTGAAGGCTTGTGTGCTCATTCCACCAGAGCAACTGCTGCTTCCACTGCGTTAGCACACGGAGTTCCTGTCCTGGATATCTGCCAGGCAGCTACGTGGGCGTCCCTGCACACGTTTGCTAAGCACTACTGCCTGGACAGTCAGGTCCGTCAGGACAGCTATTTGGTAATTTGGTCCTGCAGGACTTCCTAGTATGATCTTGGTTTGCAGCCCACCACCGAGGATGGCATTGCTTGGGTATCTATTCTAATGTAAGGAATCTGCAACTAGAAGTCTCTGTCACATGTACAAGTTACTTACCTTCGGTAACGAAATATCTGGTAGACACATATTCTAGTTGCAGATTCCTTAACGCCCACCCATCCTCCCGCTTGTGAACTGATTTCTAGGGACAGGGATTCCCCCTTTCAGGTCCTTAGCTCTGGCGCACCAATTCAATGTTCTTAGTGGCTCTGCGCTTTGGCGTGGAAAGTTGTTAAAAGAAACTGACGTCACTGCACGAGGGCGGCGTCTATATACTACTCCTGATGTCATCACGTCGACCACGACACCAACGACGCCCGCGGAGTTGACCGAACACCACCTTCCAATGCGCAAGGGTATTGCTTGAAGAAAAATTTCTGGATCATGTCTCTACCAGATATTACGTTACCAAAGGTAAGTAACTTGTACTTTACCAAGATGTCTCAGACCTTGCTTATTGAAACGTGGTCAAAGCTAAGTGATAAAATTCATTACTTAACTTACCTGTGATGCATAATATATTACAATTAAAAACTGCCTAGAAGCATTTTTCAGTGGTGCATCTTCCTGGTTTGAATAATTTGGTCCATGTAAGGCACTTAGGCCCTCATTACAACCCTGGCGGTCGGTGAAATAGTGGAGGTATTACCGCCAACATGCTGGCGGTACCTATCTACACTTTTATGACATTTGCGGTTTGACCAAAGCCAAACTGCCAATTTACCAAACCGACCACCATGGTGGTAACGAACGCCGGGCTGGAGACCTAAGTCTCCAGCCCGGCGGCCGTCACTAGGCCGCCCATGGCATTATGACTCCGCCCACCGTCATGGTTTCAGTGGTTTCAGTACCGCCACTGAAACCATGGCGGTAGGCGCTATCAGTGCCAGGGAATTCCTTCCCTGGCACTGATAGGGGTCTCTCCCGCCCCCTCCGTCTCCCGACCCCCACACATTTACATGCATATACATACACACCCAAACACACACAGATTCACTCATGAATTCAAACATTCATACACACTCACAGCAACACTCCCGAACATATGTCCAGGCAAACATGCAATCTCACGACACAACATGCACGTACACTCACACCCACTCATGCACACATGCATTACACACACATGAACGCATTCACTCAGTCTCACACACACCCCCACTCACGCACACAACACCCCCACCCCCCTCTCCTGTCGGAGAACCCGACTTACCTATGTGCAGGGGGTCCTCTGGCAGGAGACGGGATGTGGCACCAGAAAAACACTGCCAGGCCGTATCATAGAACATGATACAGTAGGTGGTGTTTTGCTGGTGTGATGCTGCTGCTGGCAGCAGCTGCACCTTACCGCCGCCCGCTGCAATGACCGTTAATGGAATTCCGCCAGCCTTCTGGTGGTATTCTGTCTATGGTCATAATGGCATGGACGGTCGGTAACCATGGCGACGGTATGTTGGTGGCCGTCGCCGTGGCGGTACACGGAATTTGCCACCAATCTCATAATTAGGGCCTTAATATTCCCTCTTGCATCTGTTCGGTCTATGGGCTTCTTGGACCTAATTCCACTCTTGTTTTTAGAGCATGGCTCACCTATTACAGCTCCTCACTATTCACAGTATATTGCTGTGTAGACACCAGAAGGTTCTCAGACAAATTATCAGCAGGGTGTTAGTTCAGGGAAAGAGGCTCCACCTTGAAGTCATATTCCTTCACTGAGAGTGAGACAGAACTTTACTTTCTGACAGCCCAGGTATCAACATTATGACAACAAAATATCGCTCCGCATACAGAGGACTAAAGAGTCAATGTCCTCCCTTAAAGAGCTGCACCCAACACTACTTTTCTTAGATTTAAATTGTGATGATCTGACAAGCATGCCCATAGGAGTAGCATCACCCTCGTGCAGAAGTACATAGACAGTATAATGTTTAGCAAACATGAATAGGCTAAAAAAGTTCCATGCACTAGTTTTGCTTAAACTGCATTCCCCACAGAGTATATGTTAGCTTGGAAAATGTATGCTTTAGTGTATCAGAGTATGATCAGTTGATCTTGGTCTTTTTCTGAAAAATAGAGAAAAAGAACACATGCTAAATGCTCAGTGTTAACCGTTTATCTGTTACAATAAAATGTTAATGAGGAGCAAACATATTCAATGCCCATCATTGACATCAGTTGGTAATGGGTTGGGGTAGATTTCTGGAAAGGGGAGTTTTGCTGCTGGGAAATGAGATGGGCAGAAAAATGAGACAAATAATAAAGTTAATAAAGACCAAATTCAAGGGAAAGGTACAGAGAACAGAATCACGTGCACTAAAGAAGAACTGAAGAATTCACAATAGAAATAAATGATGAAGGACTGAAATAAAAGCCAGATTTGTTTGCAACATCCTTACCTAGTCTGCTTTAGTTGTTTCTTTCAGGATCTAGAACTCTTGTTCTTAGTAGCATATTAAATGCTTCTACCAACTCTTTCTCAGATTTCCATTATCTAAATCTAGTCTACATCTCAGTTTTCTCTCACTCAAATGATGCACCTGTGTAATAGGTCCTCAGTGCCGGTAAAAGTTTCCCATATGGGATAATCCCTTCAGACATGGTTGATGGCTGCTATGTGGATGCAACAAACAATTGTAGTTGTTTGTGATCTTTTTGTATTTCAAGGTATTTAACAGATGGGTTGACTTTCAAATACAAAACAATAATAGATCTGAACATGCCTGGCACACTGCAGTTTTCATTTTAAATCATTCATATGAAGACTGCTCAAATATTATTTCACTGAACCCTTACCACTTCTATCCAAATAATGAATTATGTATCACAATCTCATGCCCACATTGCTGGCAAAATCTGACAGATTGGTGTAACTTGGGTCGAAAACAGTTTCCATAGCTGTGCCTCTAAGGTGCCTATACACTACATTCTTGAAAAGAAAAATGTTGCTCAAACTAAAGTCCAGCATCTTTACAACTTATGTGTATGGTCACAAAGGTATATTAAACATGTTTGAAAAAAAATATTTGTGAACATTGATAGGATACTCGTGTGATGCTGGTGTATGGAGAAATGTCCAAAGTAAATATTAATTGTGCCATAGAATCCTATCAACCTTGGATAAAAGTCCATTGTGTCCATCACAAATGATGTGAGATTCCCAATGTACGATACCAGAAAATTATCAGTATACTGAGATGTAGCTTCGTGTGAATGCCCATTGAATGCCACATAAGTCTATCTGGCATCTTTTGCAAACATATATGTACTTTAAACAAAAATTAAATATTAGGGAGCGTTGGATAGACTTTTTTTACAGGAACAAACACTCCTCTTACTCAATCAAACCTTTGTCCCTTAATTCTTCCAAATTGGCATAATGTGGCAAAACAGTCTCACAATACACATGTGCCATTTTTGCAATACCGATCTTTACCACTGAGTTGACATTTAGCTTCCTCCACAAACAGGTGTCCATGATTATAACATTTCCTTCCTTATAATAAGTTTTAATATGAGCACCATCCGCTAAACTGTAACTTAATGCTATGCATCAAGTATTTTTTAATGCAGTGCTCGTAGTTTTCTCGATTTGAGGTTACTACTGACTAGAAAATGTCAATCGTATCTGTTGCTGGTATTCAGATCCATACTAAACTCTGCCAGCATATTTGATTGTGTGTATTCACCAAGTAAACCCTGACATACCATATCATAAATATAGTGCGCATGTTCACTGATATCAAGAGGAGGAGGATGACTCCATTGTTTCCTCTCACATTCTAGATTTACCTGGTTTCAATGTGTGATGTTTATTAAGTTTAAATTTCCTTCAATCCATGAAAATGTCATTGTGTGTCTGTGTCTAGTCAAAGGCACATTTAGGGCACTATGGGGGTTCTTTTTTTTACAAACCAAATTTGTATTTGTTTTTTTTCAATAATTGGAAGGCATGGTACACAGAGCAAAGCAAACATCCACTTCAGGGGCAGCAGGAGGTAGAGACAAACATCCGCCATAAACAGGTCATGCATCTGACCTACCACCTCCACCAGAGTTTCCTGTGCTTGTGTGGACATCTGTGGGCTTGAAAAATTAGTTCCTCCACCTTTGCACACCAGTCCATCATGGAGGACAATTCAGCTGGTTGGGAAGGAAGACTTCCAATGACAAGCTATGTCCCGCTTAGCTACTATAATTCCAATGCCCACAATGGTACGTTCTTCCCCGAGTCGCTCTTACATCTACCAGGATGCCCAGCATAGCCACTCAGTGGGAGAAATCAATAGGCATCTCCAGGATAGCAGAAGGTATAGAAAAGACGGAGGACCAATACTTTGCAGTAATCAAACAAGGCCACACCGTGTTGGGAAAGGCTTAATCAGCGATTGTGCACATGGGGCAAGCAGGGGTGGGTAGCTCACCCATAATCCAAAGTTGCTTCATGGTGAGGTATCGGGCATGGAGGTATTTTAACTGAATATATTTAATGCAAAAAAAGGAGGTGAGAAATATTCAAACAGCAACCATCCTCCATGTGTACAAGTATCAAGACACAACTAATAGTGTAAATTTTAGCTTTGTTCGTTATGTCATTAATGTCAGCAGACTGTGACAAGTTTAAGTCTATGAATGTAAAGAGAGAAAAACGAATGTAGAAAACGGTATTGACACTCACTTTGAATGTGCAATTTGTTATTCAAAGTTTTACATAGGTACTTTTTAAATTAAATCACATGCTAGAAGGTTAAAGTTGATGGTAAAATGTAATTTAGACTCTAAACTAATAGCCCATGCAGAAACAGAATTATGAAAGATTAATGACTTTGAAAATATGTGCAAGTGAGAAAATGCAGTTCTGTTATACCCAGTGTAATGTGATAAAGCTATTTTAATTACATGAAATTTATTACTTATACTGATGAAATATTGTTAAAGATGAATTTATAAGTTGCATTATATGTGTTTTGCTAAAACGTATTGATTAAGTGCATTGTATATTTCTCTAGTGTTAGAATACCTATGGCCTACAGCTCTTGCATTGTACAGTCATGTAAAGGGTTTACATTATTTTTTTAATATTGTGAAGTGAACTTTCCGAAATTAGTTCCCATGCAAAGTAATAAGTCTATTGTTTGACCATGGAAAATAACACCCATTTGTCCTTGAGAACATTGTAGTACAGGAACATGGACTGAGGTCGTATACAAATGTTTCATCCTTTTTGGAGTCACATGGAAAGGAGATATTCCCATGACAGACTTGGAAAAATGTTGAACTGTTGCAACCCAGAGTCTGGTGATCAATTTTAATTGGATGATGCCCTTCAATGCACCTTTGACAAATCAGAACGCGTTCTGTGACCTAATATACTGTTGAACATTCAAACTTTGTTCAGAGCGTTCCAGTCTGAGAGTTGAAGCAGTCCCAGTCCCAGTCTTGTCGTGGTCAGAGAAAACACCTCCCTCATGCTTGCAGATGCCTTGCGGACCAGATGCTTTGCTGAAGAAGATTCCCTAAATGCTATATCCATAGTAGAGGTATCTTCCTCTCTGCCTTCTGCCATTGCTCCTTGAAATTAATGCCCATTCAGGTCAGAAACTCACCTATGCTGATGCTTTATTTTTTGTTTTTCTTTTTAGTTAGTGTCCTGTAGCCCAAGTTATTCTTTTTCCAAATTATGTTTGTCCTTTTTGTGTTTTGCCCATATGTGTCCATCCCCATACATGTATTTCCCTAATTTGGGTATCTATTGACCTGTACCCAGCCAAAGATTATTAATACTCATATGTGGGGACTGGAAAAATGATGACCCTCTGTGCATCTGGCCTGACGATCTCGGACCACCTCCTCAATTATCCAAGGAAGTTAAAAACCTAGGAATCACCATGGATTCCAAGTTAACTATGAATGCCCAAGTGGACAAATTAGCACGAACAAGCTTCATCACCTTGAAGACTTTACAACTCATCTTCCCCCACCTCGGATTTCCACACAAGGTGCAAGCTACTATCCAAACTGGATTATGCCAATGGCCTCTACCATGGATCATCTCGATCTATTATGAAAAAACTACAACGTATCCAGAATTCCGCAGCCAGGCTACTATTACATGTAAAACCGCAAGCCCACATCTCCCCTGCCTTGAGAGCACTACACTGGTTATCCGTTGCCAGAAGATGCATTTTCAAGCTGCTTTGTATCACCCACAAAGCTATACATGGAACAGGACCGCTTTTTATCAGAAACAAAATAACCAAATACATCCAACAAAGAAACCTCCGCTCAAGATTGGCACCCCGCCTTAGAACACCACCACACAAGAAAAAGACTATAGGTGGTACATCCTTCTCCGTTCAAGCAGCCAAACTATGGAATTCATTACCCCCAACTATAAGAGCCACAGATAACTTTCTTGTCTTCAGAAAACTACTCAAGAGTTGGCTCTTTCCTTCATAACCACCATATTCAAACAACTATGGACTGCATATGCCTATGTTGATAAATATTTTTTTCAGATTGTGTATATTTCTAGTTATGTATAGTTCTTTCAAAAATATGTATTGCTACTATGTCATAACAATAAAATACACACACACTCTTTAAACCTGTTTGACTAAGTATATTTTACCCATGGTTCTAATTATGTATTGTATATGCATATGTGTGTGTATTCATGTGTGTTTGTATATGTGTATGTATATATATATATGTATGTATGTGTATATGTTGTTTCTGTGCTTAGCACGTTCGTGGGTCATTGCATGGCTCCTGGGTGGGTTGTTATACTAGATAATGAATTCCTGCTCTCATCTTATCACACTTATCTACCCATCATCATATGTCATGTCTCTATCAAACTATCCTCCATTCTCACCCTGACTCATCCCAAATCCTTTCTACTACTTTCATCTCCTAAATAACTCTGCCTAAGCTCTTCCCTCCGCTTCCACATCTAACTCACCAAACCTCACTCTACTACCGTGACCTCCCACACAACCCTACTAAATTCTCCCGCATTTATCTCACCCTGCTTCTATGCTCTCCCTAACCCTTCCACATACTCTTCCCTCCTCCATCCCCCTTTACTCATCCCAAGCCTTTGGGTTGAGTAAATTAAGGATATACTCCCAATTAACACTTCTGGATTTCTTTCCTCCTCCACCCCTCCATTACTCCAGTCAATCTAACTAGCAAACTCTCATATCCGCGGCTCAAATTAACTCCTAATAATACTAAAACTGTACTCATTATTTCCAAATACTAATCCATCACTAATTCTTGTTGGGTTCCAGAGTAGCGTGCTACTCACCAAAAAGCACTTCGACGCCTCGTCAGGGGTAGTAAGCGCCATATAAATACGATTACAATACAATTACAAAACTCTGCTAAATCGGAATTGACTGTTTGTGAAATCTGTGCACTTTGATTTCTGTGTCACAGATATTTCTATTGACTTTTTGTATCATTTTTCTTGAATACTTAATTTTATTGATGTTAGTAAGCCTGAATTTATTTCATCGTCTTAGGCACTCCTTGGTGATTATGTATCTCTATAATTTGGTCTTGCACATTGTCTACTTGACTTTGTGCTTGTTTTTGTAATACGTCTTTTAGCTTTTTTCCTGAATAGAGTTTTCCTTCTGTGACTACATTGGTCATGGTTTCAAAATTATTGGGATGGTGTTACAGTAATTGTTGGTGGTTCATCACTCATCTTTCTGGATGCAAAGATCAGTCGACCTCATTGCACATTTGATTCTTGCGAAGGGTGAAAAATGTTCTCACAGTTCTGGTAGCTGACTGATGGTTTAGTCCGAGAAGAGGGGGAACCATATTTTTGTGTAATGTTCGGGAGTTAGGATTGACCCAGTGCCGTTGCCCAGCCCAAAAAATGCCCACCCTGTAATTCGTCCCATGGTCCATTCCAGAGATTGATGAAGTTCCAGCGTTGTGACTATAAGTGACGTGTTGCCTAAGTATAAATAGGGGTTTGCTCTTGCAATGCTTTTTGATGGAAGATTGCGGTGAAGTGTGATGTTGTGAAGTGTTTTATGGAGTCGTCATACTCAAAGTGATTGTGGTGCTTTTTGCTAAAAAATGTCTGCAGTTATTGTTGTTAATAGGTCTGTTGTGGCCTAAGATCCCAGGATAACGCACAAGTGTAGAAGACAATTGGTTAATTTATTGTCTGCTGTGAGGTACTTGTCATGAGATATCATTGATGGTGACAATAGTTTTTTTGGAGTGAATGTGACTTGTTGGTTGCTATTTAGTGAATCAGAAAGGCCTACGGAGGATTAATATCAACCAGGGGTGAGAAGTGCTGGTCAAGCTTCACTCTGTGCCTAATTGTTGGAAGTGTAGCCTAAACACCTTTCAAAGTATTTGAGTTCCTACCCTTAATGCTCAGGCAGGTTGTTGGTTTTTGCTCACAATATTTTGCATTAGGTATGAATGAGCAATTGTGTGAGAGACAAATTCAAAGTGATTGCAGCTGCTGAGAGAAGTGAGTGTGACATCATCCTGTGTCGTGCCGGTATAGGTCGATTAGTGTAAACTTGTGCTGGTATTGGTGGACAGAGGTGTGTTGCTATCAGTTGGGAACAGTTTGTGGAAAGGATTGTGGGATTGAATTTACTTCCAGATTCAATTAAAATCATTGTGGTTAATTGAATTTGTACAAAAATAAAACTTTTCTAGGCATTAAGAAGTGTGCTAAGAGGAGATGTCTATTCCAGTTAGAGAGGGTGAGAACGTTGCACCCAAGGGAACACCAGCTTATGAAGTGTAAGAAATTAAAGGAGTTTCAGCATGCTTATGGCATAAACAATAGTGTCAAATAACTGGGGAGGGTTCATTAGCTTTTCCTCGTTATGGAACTTTTAATTTGATAGTGATAGACAATTTGAGGGGTTTAATGTGTGACTTAAAGCCTCCTCCAAGACCCTCACAATTTGAAGTCATTTCTATTCAGGAATTCTTTGCAAGCTGGAAAGCAATGACAACATTTGAGAATAGAATGCAAAAATCAGTTAAGACATAAGCGGAAGTGAACTGGGATGCAGAACAGAAATGTGGACAGCACAGCTATTGGATCGAATGAAAATATTTCCAGCTATTACAGAAAAAGCTGATGGAAGTACAAAACCTAATATTCGAAAGAAACAGACAGCAAAAGGAGAGCAAACAGCAAAAGATGAGGGTAAAAAGACAGTCACATATGAGAGTGATTCAGAAGATGAGTTCATAAATCAGCTTCTGATGAATCATCGCCCGTTGTATCACTCAGCTGAGGCAGGAACAAGAAGTGAAGTGCTACAGAATGTAGTTCCAAATGTGCCAACTGCTCTATTTGCACAGACCCCAGTTGAGACCGTTCCAAGTACAATTGCAAATTCAGAGACCCAAGTGCCCGTGGTTTATCCACCCATTTTGACTGTTAATATAGCACAGTCCATTTCAAGTCCAGTCGTGAATCAAGCAGTACCAGCCTAGTCATGATTCAGGTACAACCAAATCCTAATGTGAATCAAACTGTGCAGACACCGAATATGATTATGTCTGTGCAGAATTTTAATCAGAATCTGCATATGATTATGTATACAACCAGTAGAGACAATGTTCAATGTTACCCCAAAACAAACAGGATGGCCTTTCAGTACTATTTTAACAGGTCAAAGTACTAGAATGACAATCCCCAGAGTCAGAAATGTTTGATGGGTTCCGATGCACGTATAGTTCCTGTGACAATAGGTCCAGTTGTTCCCTTGTATATGTCAGGTAACTCTAGAGGTAATGCTCAGTCAATGAATGCTTCAGCGGTTCCTGAAACACAAGCTGCAACTGCTGGGATATCACCAATTAATATTCAGAGATCAGTATATACAAACAATTCGGAGATGGAGAGAATACCTTCTTTTGCCTGACCCCTTCACGAATTGCAGAACCTAACCAGATGTTAAATCAAGCAGGACCAGTTCTTGATGTAGGGTTTCTTCAGGGAGCCACACTTCCTTACATGGCCATACCAGATCAAATTACACACATTGCAATTGCAATACCCTGCAAAATGTGACACAGAGAAATAATATTGTTCGTTATCAACTTTATTTGATTTCAGATAAAAATCACAAAAGTATAAATATAAGCATGATACAAAAGATCAAACTTAGATTAATAAATGCAGCATTTACCATCTAATAAATACATTAAAGTATGTAAAAAGACATCTAGCCCCCAAAATCACAAAGGGATAAAAATCCCACCAAAGTGCAACCGAATTAGTGCAAATACATATGAGAAAGAAACAGGAACTACATAGAACAAACAAGGTCTTGTGAACATTTTCAATACTCTTGATAAACTTCATACCACATCTGCCTTTCCCCTTAACACTATATTGGGACAGTCTGTCACCCATATACACTCAAAGCTTAAAACACTCTACATCATACACACCACAATACATCAGCAGACGATTACAATCAAACCATAAACAAGTGAAGTGTTGCAAACTACAAATGCTGTAATCACAAAATATAACAGAGGCGGCGAGCTTTAATAGCCTCTCCCATCTAACTTTTATAGCTGCCAAATAACATTAAGACCGACAGGCAGCTTATAGGGGGTGCCTATGAAAAGCAAAAAAGATAGTATTTAATCATTGAAATATAAACCCAAAATAAAAGTGCATATGTTCCATCACAAAACCTTTGTCACTCCAACCTACCCTTCCATAGACTTTCTACTTGTAACAGCCACACAGAGGAAAGAGCTGACTCTCAACCATATCTTCTCGTCACACAACGTTTGTAAATGAAATAACGCATCTCTACACTTATGATGGCCCAGTTTTTTCAAGTGCGAAGAAAAGTTTTAAACTGAGGGGAAAATAATCTACAAAAAACATAAAATGTAATAAACACTGCTCCTCCCGGTTATCGCATGGACATGGTGTGGCAGAATCCCTAAACAAGCTACTTTCACCCTGAAAGCACAATAACCTCCACACACTGCTTGCTCTGAATCAGAACCAGGGAAACCTCTTCTAATTTGATAGTGGTAACAATATATACAGCGCTGGCTCACAAGTCTTGAAGTATCTGAAATAGTATAAAATAGACATTGCTTAATTCCGCCTTCAGTCTGTTGTCGGCACAGTACACAGTATAGCGGTGCATCACTATCAGCTTGTCACTCCTCCTAATGATCAACAGAGATGTTTAAAAAACTCTCCAGGCCCAGCAAACTAAAAATTCTAAATATGTATTTGGTAGGAGATAGAATGCCCCTTATCTAAATTAAAGCTGTCCATAATGATATCCCTACACAAGGTTGCTGCTGGGTTCAACCAAACTCTTATCCACATCAATATTGGAGCCAAACTCATATTGTCTGTGATTTGTGTTCAGTGTCAACTCAGAATGCATAATGAGACTAGAACTTGGGGGAACCTGAAGTACCATATGGCATATTCCAGATTCCTCACTTTGGAGGGGTCGAATATTATGAAAGACCCAAACTGCTGCTCCATACAGAGCGGCAGGAACACACTGAGCATTATATATATTTACAAGAGGGAGAATCGAACCCTTCACTCCTCCCCTCTTGGTAGACTAAACAATGAGCCAGCTGCTCTACTAGGTTTTAGACAAGCTTGACAAACCTGGGGTGACAACAAACCCTTAGAGTTAAAATTGACTCCTAGGTAACTAAAATCATTAATGCTCTCCAAACACTGTCCCTTAATTCTAAGCCTGGCAATATTGTGCTTACCCCCTTCACATGCCAGGACGTGTGACTTTCCATAATTTGTGGTCAAATCCATACTTCTCATGAAAAGAACAAAATTCTCTACCAGCGCCCACAGAGCATTTGGAGTGCCTGCCAACAACACTGTATCATCGGCATATAAAAGTGCTGGACCCGGGGAGTGTAACCCTAGGAACATCCTCTGAGGCCTCACTTAACACAACACAAATCATTTATGTAGATAGAAAAGAGCAACGGCCATGATACATCCCTGTTGAACCCCGTGTTTGAAGGAGAATTCTAGAGTCATGTCCCCCTGGGCATTCAGCCGTACTATGGCGGCAAAATCAACATGAAGCATGTGAAAGAAATTAACTACAGGCAAATCCATCCCAAGGTCTAATAACAGTGTCCACAGTTTGGTTTGGTTCACATGGTCAAAAGCTGTAGAGAGATCCATGGTACAGTGGGCAGTGTGCGATCGACGTGTATTTCTTGATCAACAAACTCAAATTCAAAAATTGATCCACCGCAACAAGCCCTGACCGAAACCCAAACTGTAAAGGACAAAGAATGTTATTCTCCTCCACCTAGGTTGAAAGGCGATTAAACACCACCCTGCCTATTATTTTAACTGTGCTATCTATAGGGATATTGACCTGTAACAGCTAGGTGACACATAATCACTCTTCTTAAATATGGAAACAACATTAGACAGAGCCCAAGAATGTGGAATCCTCACGTTCAGTGAACTATTAAAAACATTAGTAATTAAAGGGCCCCACAGATCAATTTTACATTTTATTAGGTCAATTGGGACCCTGTCAGGTCCAGGTGCCTTCCTAGCAGAGAGTTGCTGTATTGCCTCTTCCACTTCAGGGTGAGGAATTCCGCAACTGATGCTCCAATTACCTTATCAGGGCTGGGTCATTCTCCACATGATAAATAACACTAAAGTGGGCAAACCAGTCCGCCCCTAGAACATTACTTTGCAAAAGTGGACTTTCAGGGGAGTTTCTGTCCTTGATCCCTTTCACAGTATCCCAAAACACTTTGCTGTTCTTACCATTAGCTGCACACTCCAACTGCTCCCAATCTTTCTCCAAGACCTTTTCCCTCTGCTTCAGAGCACTTTTAGAAGCCAAGTGGGCTTCCCGCAACACAGCCCCCACTCTAGGAGGGGCCAATAGCACCATCCTCTGTCTACAGTTAGCTAAAGAGCTCTGAGTATCAAACCATCGAGGGTCTCCCACACTAGACCTAATGGGCTTTAATAGAAAAGAAAATTTCTAAAACCCTGCGTTAAACAAGCATACGTATCAAGCATACTATCTCTCCTTGCACTACTTAAGCAATTTAAGAAAAGATCTTGCTGCGCCCTGTAAATAAGAACCAGAGTCTCTTCTGCTTTAAGGCACCAAATCACCCTTAACCTGTCTGCAGATTGTTAAATAACACCTATAGGCTTAAAAGGGTTGATATACCTTTTTACTGGAAATATTGCCCTAGCTAAGGGGGCATTATGGTGCCACAGAAAACCAAGGCACTAAATAACGCTTTACAAATATATAGCAGATGTCCGAGCTCATCCTTTAAAAGTCAGTCTGATCAAATTGTCGCCTCTAAAATTAATGATGAGATAGACCAAATCCCATGCGGCAATATGAGCTTCTAATTCCTCCCCCCGGGCATCTTTGCCCCGATCAACTGACACCTCAATATCCATGTTACTGATCTCCAACTTCGCATTAAAATCCCCACACAAAAGAAGAAACTGTGCTTTTCCAGCCCCTGCTGACAAGAGAATACCTAAGAAAAATTGAACAAAACATTAAAATGTGTGTAAAGACTACTCACCAAATCATTACTATAAAAATTCACAATATAAAAAGAGAAATGTGACAATTTGTCTTGATCACACAGGGATAGCAGTGTTGTATTCCCAGGATCGATGACAGTGATATCAACCTGAAGACTCAGAAAAACCTAAATTGCTAGCCCTCCCTTGGCCCTACCTCTTGAAGAGGGCAAGGTTGGAGTGAAATAATACCGTAAACCCCTCACAGCATATTGAGTCCACGGCCCAAGTTTCTTGCAAGACAATAATGGCATATTTAGAAATAAAAACTAGCCAATCCCTCTTTGAGGCTTTTCTCCTTCAACCCCACAACTCAATATAGAGAAGGAAAGAGCCTCCCCATAACTGTTACTGAGGGTGTAACTATAATTAGCCAAACCATCCTTGCCGCCATTCTTGTGAGTAATCTCCTCTAAGGACAAAGTGGGACCAACACTGATGCTATTCTCAGGCTGGAGTCAATCTACATCTTATAGTGCTTCAAATCTATGAAATGTCGAGATGGCGGGGGAGAGAGCCAAACTTATCGATGGCCCTACAGGTAACCCGACAGGCCTATGCTGGCTTTCAGTCCCAGAAGCAGAAAGATGCAAAGTCTGGCCAACAAGAGACCTTGCTCTGGGATCTGAGCTTACATACTGTGTTTTCTGAGAGAGCAATAGCCCTTGGGGACGAAGGAAAGAGATTAATAAAAATAGCCCAGAGGTGCGAGCACGATCTTACTTCTCCCTGCGGCTCGGATACCTGGACCAAACAAAAGATTGGGAGCCAGAGAAGGAAATCTAAAATTCACAATAACACAATCTCTATCAATATCACTAGGGCCAGGGCCAATCCATGTGCATCTTCAGACCATTAGAATATTATTGGCATGACACATGGGCAACCCTCTAAAGCGTCCACCCAGTCCAAAGCCTTATTGAAGAGCTCCCCGTCAGTCTCATATGCCCTATGTTAAGGGGAGGGACTCCTGTCAGAATAACCACATATAGGCCTGCGGCTGGGGGAAGATCCATGGTAACTTTAGGCACCATAGGCTGTGACCCCTCTCCCAAACCTGACCTAGTTGACTCCGTAAAGTTATTAGGTTCTTTGCCATTGCCCACGAGCCCTGATGACACAGCTGGAGGCGATTGTTCCTGAGCAAAACATGATTCAGATTGCATAAGTAAACACAAATCAATTGCCAAATTCAAATGTGAACCAGATAGCTTCAAAATCTCCTTTAATTGATTTGAGTGATGAGGAATTCTTAGAAACATTCCATAGTGATAGTTCTGATGATGAAGATTGCTTTTTAGCTGCTTCCATAGAGATAGATCAATGTGGTCTCTATGTAAATGCCAACGTTATAGGACACAATGCGTCATTCTTGGTTGATACTCGAGCTATTCGTTCCACTGTTAGAACTGCAGAAGGAAGAACAATCCAGGTTATCGGAGTAGGGAATGAGCAGTTGACAAATCCTATTACAGAACATGTTCCTATGAAAATAGGTTAATTTAAAAACAAGCACCAATTTGTGGTTTGTGATTCAAGTCTAGTAAACCTGTTAGGACATGACCTATTGTGTAAACTAAACTGTTCCATTAGCTATACACCCAAAAAAATAGAAATACAAACCAATAAGGAAGACGATGTCCCTTGTGAAATTGCAAAACAGTGCCCACTTGTTTAGCTGTATCCAGTGTTGACGTAATGATTTGCCCGAAGAATTGCAGGAGACAGTTCTTTCTGAAGTTTGGGATTTTTAAGGAAAGGACCTAGGTCTCATAAAAGAAGTTGAGATTGTCAAAATGACAGTGAAGCTAATGCTCTGTATCCGAGGATACCATCTTACAACATGACACCCAAGATAGTTGCAGGAAAAACACCCTTGATTGAGAGTCTGATTGAGCAAGGTGTTCTGAAGGAAATTTTGGGAAGGCCTTATAATTCCCCTGTTTTAGGATTGCGGAAGCCCAATGGAAAATATGACATAGTTCATTGTTGGAGAAAAGTGAAAAAAATGTTAGTTCCATATAGACCTGTGTTACCAAATCCAGCAGTGACTTTATTTCGGATCCCATGTGAAGCGGAACAGTTTACAGTCATTGATTTGTGCAAGCCTTCCTTTCCATTCTCTTGCATGAGGAAAGCCATTTCGCCTTTGCCTTTAAATTTGGCAGTCTTATTTTAACATGGTGTCGTTCTCTGCATGGGTACAGGGAGTCAGCATCAATCTTTAATCAGATTTTGAAGAAGAACTTGGGAGTCCCTTAAAATGCCTTATCATTCAGTGTTAGTGCAGTGTATTGATGAACTATTGGCTGCATCAAATACTTGAGAAGCCTGCAGAAGAGATACCATATCACTCTTGAATCATTTAGAGGGAAATGGGCATAAAGTTTCCCCAGCAAAGTTTCAGTAATGTAAAAAGGAAGTCTGATTTTTAGGTCACCACATAAAAAAGTGCAAAAAAGGTGTCCCAAGAGAATTTCAGCAGTCATTAAGATGAATCCACCAGTTACTCTGAAGGAAGTCATAATGTTCCTGGGAATGGTTGACTACTGCTGCCAATGGATTCCGAATGTTTCCCTTTTGTCCAAACCCTTACATAGATTGACACACAAGGATGTGTCTGAATGGGTACTACTTGATAACGAATGCATGAGAGCCTTCACTGAGCTGAGAGGAAGCTTGTGTCGAGCCCCAGCTCTGGGAATGCCCGATTACAACAAATGTTTTTCTTTTTTTTGATGTGAGAGGGATGGATGTGCTGTCCCAGTTTTGACACAGTTATGTGAAAACGCCAACTAGCCTGAGGCATATTTTTCAGCCACACTTGATCCTGTCCCTGCAGTGTTGCCTGGCTGCCTAAAAGATGTAGCAGCCCTGAGCATCAGCATTGAGCAGTGCAAGAGAATTGTTATGGGCAACCCACCAAATGTTTTTATCCCCTATTAAGTGGAGATTTACTTTGCTTACCCATAGTAAGATCCAGTATCTACCCAACACACGTTTGTCCCGCTATAAGCAAATGATTTTACTTTCTTCTAATATCAGTATATAGAGATGTTGTCGCGTAGGCTCTCATTATTCTAATGAGACTACTGGATTTTGAGCAGCAGGATCGTCCACAGTGTGAGAGACTGCGTCTGACCCACTGCGGGTGACACCTGTCGCTCTAAATCCGGGTTTTGCTCCGGCCAACTAGCAGTGCCTCATCTCTACCAGGGGATAGTGATGAGGCTTCTCAGGGAAGTCGTGGTCACTCAGGTCGCATCCAGTTCTTTCATTTACAATTCATTCTCATATATAAACGACAAACAGAGGCAGTGTATGTTTTAATAATGGGTTTAATAAAAACAACTGCATCTTAGATAGCAAAGCGTGAGCTGCAATATCCAGAACGACACAACACGGCAGTATTAAAATGTTGACGAGAAAAGTGAAGCATAAAAATAATGCTATCATATTGTCACTATGATCGATGGAGTATTTCCTATCTAAGTCATAATCTGAGCACAGCATGTTAAGCTCTAATTCTGCCTTTCAGGTTCCCCCGGGAAGACATCAACCCTCATACCTGAGCAAATGCCTGTAATCTGCGTTAGCATCTGTAGCGAAGCATTCAGCAATCAGTCGTGGTTCCCTGGCTGGAATCCTATAATATCACAGCTGATATTCTGAGAAAATGTCCCTACGTAAGGATGTGTATTTGGAGACTAAACTTCTACCACGTTCACCGGCAATGTGCCAAACTGTAGCCTTGAATGAAGCACAGAGTGATCAAGAATATCTTGTTTAAGAACACAGTGCTGGGCTAGGCAAAAACAGTTAGATAAATGAAAAATAAAACAAGACTGTAGAAATGGTTATTGTAAAAATAACAATGCGAAGCTGAATAAAATATATGAAGGTTAAACTGCACAGAGGCCTAGTGTGTTAAAATAACGTGCATGGAGCTATAACTAAAATGGCTACACAACAATGTAATGTTCTCTTTTGTCAGATCCTGTTCTAAATGCAAGTAAGGTTGAGCATGACTGTCTTGAGGTGACTGAACTATGCACCAAACCAAGACCCGATATTCAAGATGTCCCCTCAGAAGAAAATTACTATTGTTTATGTTCATGGCTCCTGTTAACGAGATGCTGATGCACCCTGAGAGCTGGTTTTGTAGTTTGCACAGTCACAAGTGCGATAGAAGCTCCTTGGCTTTGAGTCTTTTCTGCCCAAGTAGCCAAATTGATTGCTTTTACCAGAGCATGCTGCATTTCTGAACAGCTTAAAGTGACCATATTCACTGATAGTCAATATGGATTTGGTGTTGCTCTCTGCTGTTGACAGTTGTGGTCCCAGAGATGCTTCATGGCCTCTTCTGGATCACCTGTCCAAAACGGTGACAAAGTTTATCAATTGCTGAAAGCATTGCAGTTACCTGTGAAAATTGCACTTGTAAAATGTGCAGCTCACCAGAAATCAAGTGATTGCATATCATTGGGCAATACCTATATGGACAAAGTTGTGAGGTATTGTGCTTTGCATTTCACTTCATTTAGTGAGGAATTGCGCTATGGAAATGACAAGACAAGTCAAAATTTCTTTATGACAGCTATTGTTACTTTAGAAGAAGTCAAAAGATTGCAAGATGAGGTGACAGAAGAAGAGACGCAGGGTTAGATTAGAGCAGGATATGTCCAGAGTGATGAGGATGATGTTTGGGTTTCGAGTGATGATAAAGCAGAGTTCCCAAATAGATTATTGACCCCGTATAAGCTCATATTCATAGAGAGGTAGTGATTAGAACATTCAGACAAACATGGCACAAACCCAGATTTAGGTTTTGTTGCAGAAGCAGTGTGTGTCACAGATGTGTACCGGGTCAGCAGATGGATGTAGAGAAACGCTGAGTCACATAGGCAGATCAGGAGGACTGTTTACCAGAATGCAGCCTGATTTCATAGAATTGCCATTGTGCAATGGTCTGAAGTATATTTTGGTGGTGGTGTGTATGTTTTCCCATTGGGTAGTGGCTTACCCAACTTGAAGAAATGATAGCCTCACAGTTGCAAAACTGCTATTGAGGGAGTTGATACCTCAATTCGGTTTTCTCTTGAATCAGACCGAGGACCGAGGAACACATTTCAATGGTGAGATCCTTGAATTATTGTGTGCAGTATTATGAGCTGAGGAAAGATGGCATTCCATTTACAGACCTGAAGCTTCAGGACTGGTAGAGCAAATTAATGGAACGCTGAAGTCTTGACTGGACAAGTATGTGCATCTACAATACTAAAATGACCAGATGCATTGCCTCTTGTCCTGATGAGTATGCGCAACACACCCAACAAAGACAGACTTTTCACCCCAGGAGATCATTATGGTGGTGAGCTATGACATTGTAAGCAGTGCCTGCAAATGTGCTTGTGAACATTGCAGGTGACCTGGTTCTGGATTAGTGCCAAGGACTAGCTGATGTGGTTCATTCTTTGTCTCGCCAGGTTGGAGAAGCTACTGCCCAATGGCAACAAGAACTTTGTCATTACCTGACTCCTTGTACCTGGGTGTTAGTGTAAAAGCATGTAAGAAAGACATGTTTGGAGCCAGGTAGTTCAACAGCGACAGCTGTGAAGTGTACTGGTTTTACGAACTGAATTTATGAGAGCCACACACGCAAAGTTCTAGTCCTCTTGATGAAATAGTGCCTGTTTCCAAAAGATCCGTTACATTGAGTGAGAGGGCCCAGGTTAACCAAGCTATGGGGACTGGACAAGTGGCTAACACCGAGAATGCACGGTCTGGTGAAAGTCTTAGTGTGTCAACAGCAATTGTAGATACACAAGGGTCAAGACAGAGTCAGGTGACTTCTGCTATCTCAGATACCATCGAAATCCCAGTCATGCCAGAGCAAAGAGTTGTTACCGGAGATCAGTGACCGGAGAAAAGCCCAGAGAAAGTGCCTCCTGCTATTGCTGAAGTAACTGAAGAAACAGATCAAAGTGACAGTGAAACTGAAGGTCGTGTGACAAGGAGGTCAAATAGAAAAAAGAGTCCCAAGTCGAAGATACTCTGCTCCTGAATGGAATTATTTCACAACTGATGAATGGGAGAAGGAGTTTATTGCCATTTGCGTTACCAATTTGTCGCCAGCTGAACATTTTGGAACTTGAAATTGCTTCAGAACTAAACTTTGAAATTTCTTTTCTGCTTGATGTCCACAGGCTCCACCGCTGCCACACGCTCATCTCCAATCAATCAATCAACACTCAATCAAATTTCTTAAGCGTGCTACTCACCTGGTAGGGTCTCAAGGCGCTGGGGTTGGGGGGTGTTACTGCTCGAAGAGACATGTTTTGAGGTGCTTTCTGAAAGTTACGAGGTCCTGGGTCTTGCGTAGGTTGGTGGGCAGGGAGTTCCAGGTTTTGGCGGCAAGGTGGGAGAAGGATCTGCCGCCGGAGGTGGTGCGTTGGATGTGAGGGACTGTTGCGAGGTCAGCAGAGCGGAGCTGTTGAGTCGAGATGTGGAAGTTGATTCGTTCGTTGAGGTAGGCCGGTCCGGTGTCATGGAGGGCTTTGTGAGCATGGATTAGGATTTTGAAGACGATCCTTTTATTGATGGTCAGCCAGTGTAGAGATCTGAGTTGGGCGGAGATGTACTCGTGGCGAGGGAGGTTGAGTATGAGACGTGCACGGCATTCTGGATGCGCTGGAGTTTTCTCTGAGCCTTGGGTGTGGTCCCTGCATAGTGGGCGTTGCCGTAGTCCAGTCTGCTGCTGATGAGGGCCTGGGTGACTGTTCTTCTGGTTTCTATTGAAATCCACTTGAAGGTCTTGCGTAGCATGCGGAGGGTGTTGAAGTAGGAGGATGATATGGCGTTGATTTGCTGAGTCATGGAGAGAGATGAATCGAGTATGATGCCGAGATTGCATGGGTGGGGGGTGGGTGTTGGGGGTGATCCTAGTTCTGAGTTCAATTTGAGGTGGCTTGCTGTCATCCAGCTAGCGATGGTGAGGAGACCAGCGTGTAGGTTGTTCTTGGCAGTAGATGGGTTCCTCGTGAGGGAGAGGATGGGCTGGGCCTCGTCGGTGTATGAAATGATGTTGAGGCCGTGGGGGCGGACAATGCTGGCGAGCGGAGCCATGTAGATATTGAAAAGGGTGGTGCTGAGGGAGGATCCTAGGGGGACCACACAAATGGTCTTGGTGGCTTTAAACCAGAATGGAGGGAGGCAAACTCTTTGGGTTCTTTCGTAGAGGAAGGAGATGAGCCAGTCCAGGGCTTTGTGGCAAATTCTCCAGCCTCATCCTCCTGCAGAAAAGGCACCTGGCGACGTATGGCAAGGTTGTGCAACATGCAACAGGCCACAATGATCTGGCACACCTTCTTGGGTGAGTAGCACAGGGAACCACCTGTTAGATGGTGGCACCGAAACCTGGCCTGCAGGACGCCTAATGTTCGCTCTATAATTCTTCATGTTCGCCCATGTGCCTCATTGTAATGTTCCTCTGCCCTTATCCTGGGATTCCTCACTGGGGTCAGTAGCCATGAGAGGTTGGGGTAACCAGAGTCACCTGCAAGTATCGAGGGATACCTGTTAGCCAGACACTAACCCTTAGGGCCAACCCCATACACATACACCAACATATACTGGGTGGGGACCATGGATTCACCTATTAGCCACACCCGGTGCCTCTGGAGTTGAGCCATCACATATCGGATGCTGCTATTCCTAAGGATAAAGGCATCATGCACAGACCCAGGATACTTTGCATTGACATAGGAGATGAACTGGTCTGCCACGCACACTATCTGCACATTCATCGAGTGAAAGCTCTTTCGATTTCTGAACACCTGTTCATTTCTCCGGGAGAGGACAAATGCTGTATGTGTACCATCAATTTCCCCAATGATGTTGGGGATATGTCCCATTACATAGAAGTCAGCTTTCACTGTGGCCAAATCCTCCACCTGGGGGAAAACAATGTAGCTGTGCATGTGTTTCATCAGTGCAGACAACACTCTTGTTAGCACTATTGAGAATATTGGCTGAACATTCCTGCTGCCAAGCCCACTGTCACTTGGAAAGAACCAGTTGCCAAGAAATGGAGCACAGATAGCACTTGCACAAGAGGGGGGATCCCAGTGTGGTGACGGATAGCAGAGATCAGGTCAGGCTCCAAATGGGCACACAGCACCTGGATTGTGGCCCTGTCAATTTTGTAGGTGAGGATAATGTGCCTGTCCTCCATTGTTGGCAAGTCCACCAGGGGCCTGTACATGGGGGGATGTCTCTATCTCCTATTCATCTGCAACAGTTGCAATCTAGGGGACAAAACGATGAGCATCTTGTCAGTATTCAACATTTCCAAAATGTACAGTGCATTGCATGTTGTGACTGAAACAGTATGTTGTTGTATATGCCCAAATGGTGGCTATGTATGCTGTGATGCAGTTAGGTGCCATGGTCTGGCCCCCCACCCCTGAAATGGCGTCCACCTGTCCTGTGTGAATGGACAGGTGGAAATGAGGTAATGCAGCTGATGTTGTGCGCCGTTGCCGGAGGCGGTCAAAATACGCCGTGGAACTCCTCATTGGTTGTTAATGGGCCCTAAGGATTACAGTGGCCCAATGGTGATGTACGCCGGCGGTGACCGCCATTTTCTATCTGATCATTCACTTGCTACCTGACCTTCAACAGGAGAGGACCTACACTACAAGTGCTGCTGTGACCTGTGTCTGGCTCGTGTCACTGAGGAAAGAGCCCCTGCCTTCACTGCAGCAGAGTTGGAGAGATTGGTGGATGGGGTCCTACCCCAGTACTGAATGCTGTATGGGCCTCCAGACCAACAGGTGAGTACACTGTTAGCACGATGCATGTGGTATGAATGCATGGAGTGCTGTATGTGAGGGCCTCGTGTAAGGGGGGCTGGTTGAAGGGTCCTGGGCAGCGTGCTGCATGTATGGTGGGCAATGTAAGTGCATAAGGGGATGGGAGGGATATGGTCGGCCATGAGTGTAACAAGACGGACAGTATGACTGATACCTTTTTTCTATGTTTATTTCTCTGCAGGTCAGCGCCCATCAGAAAAAGAGTATATGGCGTGCCATCGCCAAGGATGTGCGAACCCTGAAGGTCTACGGTAGGCGGAGCACCAACTGTCGCAAACAGTGGGAGAACCTGAGATGCTCGGCAAGGAAGATGGCAGAGGCCCAGCTGGGGATGGCCTCCCAAAGAGGAAGGGGTGCCCGTCGAACCCTGACCCCACCCATGTTCCGCATACTGGCAGTGGCCTATCTGGATGGGCGCTTGAGGGCATCACAGCAGCCACAAGGGGGTGAGTACAGTTTCACATTATACTGCTTGTGCGTCGTGGAGTGGTCTTCAGGTGGGGGATGTGAGCCTGTTAGTGCCCCTAGGCCAGGCCGGACATTGCACGGTAGGTTCCATGTTGGGCAGGGGCTGATGAACTCCACCTCTAACCAAGCTAGTGGGCATCCACTACTGGGCAGGGCTCTGTGGGTCTCAGGTGTGCTGCAATTTGCGTTAGGTATTCCTGTCCATGGCCTGGTGACTAGCTTTGTGACTGGTAGTGCATTGCCTAGTGCATAGGGAGGTTCCCTGTGTGTATGTGTCGTGTACGCCAACTGTGGTGTTGTTACTGCCATTGACCAAGTGTATCCTTTGTCTCTCACCCCCTTTTTGTTTTGTCACCCTGCCCTTCTGTGCATTGGCATCATCTGGCAGAGGAGCAGAGGCACCAGTGATGGAGGGAGCTGCATCCCACATGGCCCATGAGGCAAAATCCACTGACGGTGAGGGCACCAGTGAGACGGAGGGCGAGGGGAGCACTATGGCTGTGACAGGAGGGGACAGTTCTGACAGTGATACCTCCTCCGATGGAAGCTCCCTAGTGGTGGTGGACACCTCTGTGGCCACCGCAACTACAGGTAAAGCCGCCACCCCCGTAGCAGCACTGCACTCCTAGCAGCCCCTCAGCAAGTTTCCCGTTCCCACTCACCCAGGAGGGTGGGCATCTTTGTCCCACGCACCTCAGGCCCGCCCCAGTTAGCCCTGCTGCCCTGAGTGAGGAGGCTATTGACCTCCTGAGATCCATCTCTGTTGGGCAGTCAACCATGGTGAATGCCGTCCAGGGGCTAGCAGGCCATTTGCAACAAACAAATGCATTCCTGGAGGGCATTCACTCTGGCATGGCGGCCCAACAGAGATCAATCAAGGCTCTGGCCTCCTCCCTGATGGCAGCCATTGTTCCTGTTTCTAGCCTCGCCCCTCCAACTTCCTCTGCCAAGTCCCATTGCCCTCAACCCCAACCTATCCCAAGTACACATTCAGACCAGCATGCACCCAAGACAACACACAGGAGTGGTTCAGGCAAACACAAGTACCACACATCATCCCACAGGCACTCACACAAACACCATCCCGATGCAGACACACCAACATCCACTGCCTCCACTGTAGCCCCCCCCTCCTCCTCGTCATCCACCTCCCTTCCAGTAGCATCTCCACTCACACCTGCATGCACTACATTCACATCCACTGACTCCATCACCATCACACCTATCACTACACACCCCTCACTGGCAGTCACCACCCCCACATCAATGCACACGTCCCCTGTGTCCTCTCCCACTTTGTCTGTGCCCCCTCCTCCCAATGTACACAAACGCAAGCGCTCCGACAACCAACAGCCATTCACCTCACAACAGCATCCAGCCCATGCACCTGTACCCCAACACAGCAGACAGACACCAACAACCACTCCCTCTTCTTCCACTCCCAAACCTTAACCCTCCTCCTGCCCCAGTGTCCCTAAGAAGCTTTTCCTGTCTGCCGTTGACCTCTTCCCTCCCCCTCTCCCTCGTCCTTCATGTCGGGCCCGAGTGGTCAGAACCCAGGCTAGCACCTCAGCCACCCAGTCCACGGGCTCAGTAGTGTCAGCAGCTACTGCAGGTGTGAGAGGCTCCAAGGAAACACCCGTCAGCACTGGCAGTGTGCCTGCACCAGCTGCCAAGGGCAAGGATGCACCACCAGCTTGCAAGGGCAAGGATGCACCACCAGCTTGCGAGGGCAAGAAGGCATCACCAGATGGCAAGGGAAAGGGCAAGGAGGCACCACCAGCTTACAAGGGCAAGGAGGCACCACCAGATGACAAGGGCAAAGGGCCTGCAGGCAGGAAGGACAGGAGGCCTGGTGCTGGGACTGATTCTGAGCCCCCACCACCAACCATGGCGGTTCAGCCACCTGAGGTTGCAGGGGAAGGGCTGGAGCCTCCCCCCACCCCTGCCAGCCCCGACACCAGCACTGCCACCTGCACCACCACCACTACCAGCAGCAACAGCCCCAGTGGGCAGCCGTCCGAGGCTGCAGGGGAAGAGCTGGAGGCTCCCCCCACACCAGCACTGCCACAAAGCCCCCCTCAGAACCAGTGGAAGAAAACATCCACTCACCCCCTCCTTGCCAGGATGAAGCACACTGGACACAAAGCCCCCTCCAGAAACAGTGGAAGAAGCCATCCACATGAGAGACTGTAGCCTTGCACTCCTCAGGACCAAGCAGTGGGCAAACCACCCTATGAGAGACTGTGGCCTTGCACTCCCCAGGACCAAGCGGTGGGCAAACCACCCACTATAGAGACTGTGGCCTTGCAATCCCCAGGAACAAGCAGTGGGCAAACCACCCACTAGAGAGACTGTGGCTTTGCACTCCCCAGGACATCGCACAGAGCATGTTGCCCCCTCCAGGACCAGTGGTGTTGTACTATCTTTCGGCTGAGGTGCCCCCCGTTCCCCATCCCCCTGAGGTGCCTGTGTATTTTTGACCTGATGCCCCAGCTGTTGATGCAGGAGTCAAGTGGGCCTTGGCCTATGTGATGTGTCCCTGTGGCCCATGGACATTATGGACGGGGCAGTGTCCGTCCATTTGTATACATGTAAATACTGTTTTGATTTTTGAGGACGTATTTCTAGTATTTTATCTTATTACACTCACTTTATTCACTTCCTTTTGTCCTTGCATTATTCCTGAGGGGTACGGGGTGGATGTGTAATGTTGTTGCATCTGTCTGTGTGTATGATGTTGGGGGTGTTGTGTGTTGCGTGTCACTCTCTTTTTCCTCCCTTGTGTGCTAGGCAGCAGTGCTCACCGTGGTCGTCTGTGCCGGCGTTGGTATTCATGGTGTAGGAGGAGGTAGACCAGCATGGGGAACACCTGCAATTTGGGCTCCATGGCGGCCTGGTTCTTCCCTGAGTGTCCAGAGGTGAGTCCTTTGCCTTCTGTGTTCTGTTTCCACCGTGCTTTTGATGTTGTTGGGACTGCCCCGGAAAAGGTGGTGGATAGGCCTGTTGTAATACAGTGGGCGGTACATTGCCTCCCGCCTGGCTGTTGGCGGTTACCGCTGAGGTGCTTGTTGCTACTGCCGTGGTGGTCGGTGTGTTAAAGTGGCTGTCTGTGTGGGCGGTTTCCACTGTGGTCATAATTCAATTTTTTTTTTACCGCCAGCTTGTTGCCGGTGTTACTGCCGCTTTATCACCGACGGCCAGGGTTGTAATGAGGACCTATATGTGTTTTACTAAAAAGTGTTGATTAAGTGCATTTTATATTTCTCTTGTGTTAGCATAACTGTGCCCTACAGAGCTTGCATTTTGCAGTCATGTAAAAGGATTGGATTATTTTTTCTATAATGTGAAGCCTTCTTTTGGATTTCGTTCATGTGAGAAGCAAAGTCCCATTTGTAATAAGTCTATTGTTTAACTGTGGAAAGTAATACCCATTTGTCCTTGCGAACATTGTTGTACAGGAACATGGACTGAGATTGTATACAAATGTTTCAAACTGTTTGGAGTCACAAGGAAAGGAGATGTTCCCATGACCGTCTCAGGGGTGGGTGTTCAACTGTTGCATCCTGGAGTCTGGTGATCAATTATCATTGAATGATGCCCTCCAAAGTAATATGAACTGGCACATTTGACAAATCGGAATGTTTTTTGTGAACTAGTATACTGTTGGACATTCAAACTGTGTTCAGAGCAGTCCAGTCTGAGAGCTGAAGCTGTCCCAGTCTTGTCTTGGTCAGAGGCTAACACCTCCATGATGCTTGCAGATGCCTTGCTGACAAGAAGCTTTGCTGATGAAGATTCCCCGAATGCTGAGCCCCCAGGAGAGATATCTTTTGCTCTGCTTTTTGCCATTGCCCTTAAAAATGCCCTTTAATGTTAGAAACTCCATCAGCCAAAGATTAACTCTGCTAAATCTGAATTGACTAATGTTTGTGCAATCTGAGCAGCATGTGATTTCTGTGCCACATATATTTTTATTGACTATGTATCATTCTTTTTGAATGCTTAGTTTTATTGATGTTTGTATGCCTGAATTCATTTAGTCGCCTTGGGCAACCCTTGGTGCTTATGTATCTTTATAATTTGGTCTTGCACATTTTCTACCTGACTTTGAGCTTGTGTTTGTAATAAATCTTTTAACTTTATTCCTGAAGTTTTCCTTCTGCGGCTACATTGGTCATGGTGTCAAAATGTTTGAGGCGGTATTAAAGTAATTGTTGATGATTCACAAAACATCTTTTTGGGTCCAAAGGTCTGTCAACTTTGTTGCACATTTGATTCCTGCGAAGGATGAAAAATGTGCCCACAAACCTATGGGTTGACGAGACTGTATATCCGTTGTTGGATCCCTAGTAAATATCTGATAATTCTTTCTATCCGAGAGGAGATAAAGTCACTCAGTGTTATACGTTTCCCTTATTTGCAGCACAATGTCTCTCCCTTATCAGTGGGCTGGATTCAGTCTGTCTAGTGTTCGATTTTCTGATTTTGACAGATTTCTAAATGTACTTTGGTTGCCTACCCCCCCCCCCCTCATGTTTTATATGTTGTGGATAACTGCTTGTTCAAGTACTGGAATCTCCATGGTAGCTGGGTTAGTACTGGCATGAATGTTGACTCTGGATGCAATCATGTGTCCCCCTTGACCAGGCTCTCTGGGGCCTCTTCTGAAAAAAAATACTTTCAAGTTATCCTAAAGAATTTCACCTGTTCAGATCATAGCTGGAATTTATCAACCATGTTTGTAGAAAAAAAACAGCACTTTATTCAGAACAGCTTCTGTTGGGAAGTTGAAACTGTGTTTGTGAGGCTCATCACTAGGTTCCCGCTTTTCTTGAGTTTGGAATGTAATCCCTTGTCATACTCAGTCTTACTATCTGGTTGAGGTCCCGTCACTAGATCTATTGTCCTTTTTGCTTTTCTTGTCCGCTCCTTCCCCCCTTCCTAAAAAGTTTGGGGATTTCGATGAAACTGGAAGGGCTGTATACAAGCAGAGCCAGCCAAATCCTGGTCTTGGTAGGGGGAACCCACAATAAAAGAATCCAAATTGTTAGGGTATCTCTAAGGCAGTTTTAATTATGACACTTCAAATAACTGGATCCCTAAAACCTACATAATAGTAAGATTCCTTTTTGCACCACCCTTGTTGATGGCAACACAGGGAGTGTAGTAGCAGCCCTATGATGAAGCACTCCACTAATAGTGGGTGAGGGCATTTTTATTCTGTAAGAAGTGATTCCTGAGAGGGTAGCTCATGTAGTTCTTTCCTATCAACCCCTAGATGTGTGTTGGTATTGTAAGTGAATCAGGAGTACCCAAGAGGTAATGACTAATTCTCGCTCAGCCAATCCTCCAATTACTCTCATCCAGCCCTCCCATTTAGCCCGCAGGGCACTAAAGACGTCAGGAGAATTAAAGATCAAAGATTGGTATACCTATGAGGTGCCTCCACATGCCAGGGTGACAACTGGACCGGGGCTTCGATGGGACGCTATTCTGGTATTTCCTGTAGTTTTCACTGGTAGACCGCCAGTGCATGACGGAGTTGCAGATATCTGTTAAACTGAGTTTTGTGGAGGTGGAGTTCATCCTGGAGAGCCCAAAACATCTTCAGCTGGGAGCCCTCACAGACATCACCAAAGATAGGAGATGCCATCCACCAAACCCCTCCAGGGCAGACACCTAGGGCAGATCAACTACCCTGTCAAAGAGGGTTCATCTGCATGAACTGCTGGTCCTAACAATCCCACTCAAGGGCTGTTGCAAGCATAGGACAGTGACTCTGGGGACCGCCAGCAGGAAGTTAGAGATTCGGCAGCCATACAGAAAGTGCTGAATGTGTTGTCGGCTAATGTGACATCTCAGAGTCACCAAACATCAAGTTGTTAATGGTTTGGAGCTGTGAGGCCCACTCATGTAGGTTTATGTCTGACATTCACATCCTTCTGCTGTAAGGCAACTGGATACAATTATAGATCATAGAAGGCTATTTTTGTGATCTTATTTGCCCCCTTATAAGAGCACAAAGCTCCATGTAGGCACACAAACCAGGAGTGGGGGTCAAAATGAAAAAAGTTCTGCAGAGAGTGTACCAGCTGTGAGAGGGCAGTCATTTTAAAAAGTGCAATCCATTAACCGGCAGAGCGGCCTATTTGGTTACGTCCTGGCGGGTCTGGTATAGTAGTGACCTAAGTTTAAGTCTTCAGGTTAATTCAGGCTCCAGAGCAACAATCACTCCCAAAGAAGGAAAACTCAATCTATATATCAAAAGCTGATCCTGCCAATCTGTGACCTTGCGACTCCCTCGCACTGGGACTAGGAGTGACTTGGACCAGGTGATGCTGAGGCCCGGTAAGATGTGGTTGGCATAGACAGTAGCAAGCTGTCTGCGTATAATGCTATAAGATCCTTCGTGCAATTTGTCTACTGGAATCCTCAAATCTGAGTTTTGCAACACATCTAGAATGCCAAGGGCTCAATTGCGGATAGAAGTATATAGAGGGGATAGCCCTGCCTCATGCCGCTGTGTATTGAAAAGGGCTAAGTTCACTCTAACTTGTGCTTGGGGGCATATTTAGAGTACGTTGATAAAGGACAAAAAACAGTCCCCTAACTCATGTAGGGTAGAACCTGAAACAGGAATCCCCAATCCAGGGAGTCAAATACTTTTTCAGAGTCCAAAAGCATAAGCGTAGCAGGATCGCCAAAACATTGGCTGTGCTTGAGAGCTATGTGTGCTCGTTGAATACAGTAGTGGGTGCTGCTGTGAGGAATGAAGCGACATTGACCTGGGTGAATAAGAGAAGACAGCAGCGACAAGAAGTGGTTGACTAGAATTTTTGCATTGATTTAAATTTTCATGTTAAGAGTGATTGGACAGTATGATGAACATGCCACAGGATTCAACCTGATTTGTGTAAAACAATTATAGCCAAATCAAGCTCGGGGGAAGGGAGGGGACCCTTGTCTACTGCCTCTACGTAGAAATCGAAAAGGTGAGGGAAGAGTGAAGACAAAGATTTCCTATAATATTGAAATTGGAAACTGCCCAGGTGTTTAGCCCGACTACAGACTGCTGATGGCATCAGCCAATTACTCTTCTGTTGGGGGTTGATCAAGTATTGCCATGTCTGTCGCCCCAATTGTCACTAGTGGGAGGTCGGCAATTAGTGGATGACTGTCTTCTAATGTAGAGCGGTGGTGATTATCCTCAAAGAGATCCTTAGTAGGAGGCAAACTCGAAAATGTCTGATGAAAAGCTAAGGCATTGACCAGTTGGGATGCAGATAAGGGGAGTTATTCTAGGTGCAGCATCATGTGCTGCCAGCCAATGTAACAGCTTCCTGGAGTCGACCCTCCACTCATAAAGGCAACAGGAGAATGCCATCCAGCATTGCTTGACCTCCTCCATTCACAACTGACTTAGGGATGCTCTGCAAGCTTCTAGCTGTGGCAAGGAAAGTGCATCTGCAAGCTGTTTATATTGGAGCTCAAGACAATAATTAAGTCTCCAGATTAGAGATGCAAAGTGTGCTTGCCCTCGAGAAAATGCATTGGCTTTGCCCAGCATGATCACCTTGCTGGACAACCACATGGCACTCCTGAAGGCAACCAAGTCTGCTTTGAGTTAAAAAATGTGTGAAGCTCTTGGACTAGATGGGCAGTGCATTATGTATACACCAGGCATTACAGTGCCACAACGACCTGTCAGCCCCCACATGCTGGGCATATTGCAGCATAACAAAAGCATGATCAGAGATGCCCTAAGGTGGGATATGTGTGGATCCCGCATTAGGGATTTCCATGGCTGTGAGGTAGATATAGTTGAGTCTGTACAAACTACCATGAGCTGCGGATAAGCGAGTGTATTCAATCAACCCTGGGTGCAATGCTATTCAGGCATTGCAGAGACCCATAAATGCTGAACTATCTGCCAGCGAGGGGGAAGACTGAGAGTGCATCGCCCTCGCCCCCGTCACATCCAGGCTAGGGTCCATTACAGCATTAGTCACCACAAAATATAGTAGGTCCTGAGAGAGCTATTGCAACATCTTAAATGCGGTGGAGGGACACTCGAACCAGGTATGGTGAAATGTACACATGGAAGTTTAATATTTGCCCTGAAGGAGACCCTCCACATGGACATACTTCCCCTTCTCGTCTGATACTTAGTGAGTGACAGAAAGAAGGAAGGATTTGTGGAGGAGGATAGCAACTCCCCAGGATCCCCTAATATAGCCTGCTTGATAGACCTAGTCTTACCCAAACCTAACAAGGACTAGGCAGCAAGTACCAAGAAGGTGTCTCCTTGCACAATGTTTCATTTAATATGTTCATTAAGAACTTTAACATTCAAGGTAATGGTGGTGAACAACCCATATAGCTGTGGATGACAAAGCAGGAGCAGCAAATAAGCAGTATGTCTGATTCAGCTGGCCTCATTGTCCGCTCACAGGCAAACTATGGATGATGATGATGACTTTGACATGGTGGATTTGGCAGATGCCTGTACTGTGTGGGTGACAAAAACAGAAAAGAACAGATCAGCCCAGAACTAGAGAGAAGCACCCACAACTATCCTTCCAACTCCTCTAACTCTTCATTTCAATCCCAGAAGCATCTGTCGCTCTAACACTCGCACAGAACTACACAACACGGAGGCACGGAAGAGCTGCCATCTTCATATTACATCATATTGAGTAACAGGATATCATTCTGTTGACCAAGCATACATAAAACAGAAAAGTGAATGGTAGAACACTCATAGGTGGAATTAAGTGAAGAACCAGATGTGCCAAAATAAGAGGCATGGAAATCTCAGTTAGGGTCTGATGCTGGAACTCCACCAAGGACCGGACCGGAGCCAGGGGAGCAAGGGGGTTCTGCTGAAGGTGACAGGGCCTCAGCACATATCGTCTTTGGGCTTGTTCTCCTCATCGATAAACTCTACTTGCCCATGGCAGTTTTAACCTGAAGCATAAGCAGCATCATCGTCATCCTCATCTCTGACAAGAGTAAAGGATATGTGTGCTGACTGATCTCCAGGGGGACCATGCGATTGGCCTGAAGTTCTTGTGCTCTGCTGCCTTGTCCCATTCCACCGCTGGAGAACTGAAGATGAGCCAGGAGAGTCATAAAGGATCTTCAATATTGCAGGGAACTCGAGCATATACAACAAGTTCATGGCACAAAGCTGCTGTTTAATGGTATGAAGGATTTGCACCTCTTCTGGATCAGTCGAGTGTAGGCCTGACAAATGAGGATGCAGCAACTCTGAAAGGGTATGGTCCCTGTGATCTCACTCCTCTGTGAATACCATGTCTATGTCTTTGTATTTAAGAACCATGACCATGAGGGTCTTGGGAAGTACTCAAAGAGGAGGCCACTGCACAAGGGCCCTATGGGCACATTTCAGTACAAAGCAACAGAAGAGGTGATCAGAGGGGAGCCAGGATTTTATCAATTCTTTCAAAAAATATTTGAGAAACATCCCCTCCATGTTCTAGAAAGCCAATTAACTGTAGATTGTATCTATGAGTCTGGTTCTCCCTGCGTTCCACCAGGAGTTTTGTGGATGCAGAGAGGCAATGGACAGTAGATTTAAGTTTGAGAACTGAGTAGTTGTGTTCAGAGATGCCATCCTCTTCCCCGAACACCCTGTCCACCACGTTATGCATGTCCTGTTGCAACAGGGCGACGTCCGCACCCGCTTTGCCAATTTTAGTCTCAAGGGCCACTCGTGAGGCCTATATTGCCTGTAGGATAGATTTCATGTTCAAGGCTTCTGAGGGCACGGGGGCCAGTTGAGAATCTGTGGCAGTCCTAGAGGTCTCCTGAGGGGGGTAGTGTATCTGTCTATCTTTGTCTGGGAGGAGAGTTGGCGATCCTTACCCATAGCAGTGATGTTGATCTCAGGCCACAGGAGAAGATGAGAAGTAGCTGGGCTTGCTTGCACCACAGGTCTACATGGGCAGAACAAGCAACTGATCCACCCCTGGGGAGGCTCCCTCAAGGCCACACAAAGGATTGAAGCAGAGAAGAGCCCAGGGTGTTGCCAACGGTCCCTGGTGGCGGTGGTGGGGGTCCAAGGAAAGGCTATAAAGCAGTGAAAAGGAGAACAATTCTTTCAAGGGGTGTCCGCACCCTAAGGGACTTAGAACAAACCCCAAGACAGATGACCACCAAATGCCACCATCCACCCCCAAACATCCAGGACGGCATTGCAGGAGGCACACTCAAGTGGCCTGAGTGATCCCCGGGCACTGTGCAAGAGGAGCAGACAGGAGAGAAACATGATTTGAGCCTGAGGTTGTCCACTCCGATGTTGCCGCAAGCTTCAATTACAAGCCACCAAAGTGAGCAGCAGTGCAGTGAGCCACAAACACTGTGGTGCTCGATGCCAAACTCTAGTCCACGACTGCAAGACCTCAAACTGTTCCAGGGATGTAGGAAATACCATGGAGGATGGCACAGGCTCACACTCAGCCTGGTGCACATGGTGGCCCACAGTGTGCTTACCAATGCTGGGGGCCCGAGAAGCTCTTTGCATGAGCAGCTGCTGCCATCTAAGTCTCTGTAACGGGGCTGAAGGCTCAGAAAAACTGGAGGTGCCTGCTGCAGGCAGGGCGTCAGAAGCACAATGTATGGGTGAAGCAGTCTACGTTTCCCAACGACACGCGTGTAGGCAGCCCGCAGAGCTGCCGGGAAACTACGTTTCCTGACAACACTCGCGGGTTGGGCGTATCCGCCCAAACAAGGGATCTCCCTCAGCCGCGGCCGCCCACCACGGCAGCTCCGGTGATCAGAGAAGGACCAGCACATGAGGGCAGCGTCACCCACGGGCGCCCCCTTGCACTATTGGCCATTTCCGGCCCCCGACACATCCAGGGCAGCCGGAGTCCTCCTTGGCTCACAGAAACGTAGGCAGCTTGCAAGACTTCCGGGCCGCGGCGGTGATTGCCAGCAGCTGCAGCTAATTTTACCCTATTAAGACCACTATATCAGCTTCCGACTATCAGGCCACTTTACCCAAGCGGTCCTGAAGGAGAGGTCGGTATAGGCACACACAGAGCGCCCACCTTTGATGCAGTGAGTCGGCCAACGTTGGAGACACAGATAAGAAGCCTCCCTTCTCCCTTCTCTTTTCTTTCTCTGGTTCTGTGCCCTCCTCCCTTTTTCTCTTGTTTTCTTTTTTCTCTTGTTTTCTTTTCTTCTTTTCTTTCTTCCTCTTTCCTTTCTTTGTCCTCCCCCCTCCCTGCCCCCTCCCCCGTTTTTCCTTTTTCCTCCCCCCTTCTTTCTCCCCTCCCCATTGACCTCTTACTCAGATTTCTACAGTTTTTCACCCTGTCCTTGGCTTCTACCGTCTATTTCTTGACTACCCCTGTTCTATTTTTTCATCTTTGTTCTCCCCTTCTGCTCTTTTCCTCCTAACCCTACAGTCTGACTATAAGGGGACGCTCCCTCTCCAGGATACCAGAGGCTATTAGCCTCCAGTGTTAGGGTAAGGAATTGTCTGCCCTTACCTATCGTTCGCCTTGCATAGCCAGCATTGCTGCGACTGTTAGTTATAATTGCAACCAGTACTCCTGTGTTCTGCATGAAATTTGTCACGTGTGTTGTGGTTTGCTGTGGATTATCTTCTCACCGTCAATTTTGGTCTGTTTTTATTATTTTATTTATTGTAGGTCCTCCCCAGGTATTCCCTTGGTTAAGGTAGGCCCTTCCTCACCCCCTTTTTCTACTGTGATTATTTCTGCAGCGTGTAATAAGCATTTGCAACAGGGATCCAACGCCCTGATGAATGCCCAGAGACCCTCCATAGCTCAATCATAAGGGCAGAAACATGTCGGCTACTTCTTTTAGATAGGTGACCTTGTGAGTCATTGTTCTCACACTGGTTCCCCACTTCTTTTAATCACACCACACAGAACCTTCTATTAAACTCACCCGGGTATCTGAGTAGGTGTTTTTATTCCCATAGCATAGCTGGATCCCCTCTTTCCAGAAATCAAATAAATTTACGCACTCCCTCCTGTTCTTTTAACAGTGAGGTTGAGTCCGCCCAGGTGGTATTATCCTACCTGGGTGGGGCTAGGTGGTCATATGATGAAGCATGACACTATATAGTGTGTGAGACCACCTAGTCCGTAAAGGAAATCCCCCTCTACAGACCCCATACCACCCCACAATCCATCCACATTTTACCTTTAGTCGAGGTACAAGATTAGTCTAGTGTCGCAACTGGCACACTATCAATCTACTTATAGTTGCCAGAACCCCGTACTCTCTTTTGTGATTTTGTCATTGCCAAGAGCCAAAAACTTCAGGATTTCTCCTTTTCTTCAGAGGAGGAGCTCAGTTGATGCCAGCCATGGGTACAGAAACTGGGGAGGACCTGCTGGCGAACAGGAATTCACTCCAGCATAGGGCTCAGGCAGGTCCAGTGCAGCAGGCAAGGTGGGCAGTTGCAGAGAGGCCTCTGGAGCTTTTATCTCCTTGTAGCTCACAACGGGTCAGCCACCTGACCCTTGGAGTCACTCTGCCTGGAATGAAGGGCTAGACTTTTTTTCTGACAGAGCAGGGCCGCCCTCAAGCACCAGGGCAGTTCTCTGGCTGCAGGGTAGTTCTTCTCCTGTAGTATCTACAAATATAGGTGTGTACTGAAGAGTTGGTCTGAGGGGCCAATATGTATACCTAGTTCCAGCTTTGAAGTGGGATAAACATCTAGACTTTCCCCCACATCTCGGTCTGGAATTTCCATCCTTCGCCTCCCTGATCCCAAGATATCTGGGGAGACAAAAAGGTTGGGGGGAAATTGTAGTGAATCCTAGTTTGTTTTAATGGGAAACCTGAGTTAGCTTTGGCTTGCAGACTCGTGCCCCCGTCACCTAGTGACTTTTACCCTACTTAGCTTGCTCTGTTTTAGCGCATTTATTTTATTAAATCTTAAGATGGCTGCCTTGTTTTTAGTTAGGCCCATGTTTTAGTTTTGCATTATCAGTGCCACTGCGCTAAGGCGTAAATATCAAGCGACAAAGATAAGTAAACTGTAGGTGTTCACATTAGGTACTTTCCCTCTTCACGCTTTTGGGGAAATTGTTTATATGAATTACTGTCCCAAGTATGTCTTGTTATCTGTTGTTTGGGAACAGACCTACGTCAGGGGTCCAAGCAGATCTGTTTAAATACGCCTCACTTAAACAGATAGTCAGAGGGATTCCGACCAGATGCCATTGATGCTGCCCGTCACCTTGACACTGACCCATAATTCGTGTCCCTACGGCATCTGAGCTAGAGACCTCATTCCAAGGTAATGAGGGTTAGGGGGCTCTTCTCATGGACATGTTATTGGCAGATTGGGTTTAACAGGCCTAGCTCTCTTTTAGGGTAGAGATTAGGTACATCATAATAGGGTATTAGGACATATTTCATATCTCATGTCTTTACATGATGATGCAAGATGGTGGGGGTCTTTGTATTATTGACTCTTATCTTTACCATTCTGTTTCTTGAACTGTTCATTATCCTAATCATTGCAGCCCATGCAACTTATGGCAGATTGCAGTTCTGTTGAAATAAAACCTATTGAAATCTTACTGCATCTTCTTCATTGCCTGTGTTTGATTGAGACATGTTGTTCATGTGAGAAAGAGGTAATCTCCGTTTAACCACAACACTCCCTGAGATGTCACACTTTTAAGTCCATGCATAAAGGCTGCCTCAAATCACCTTTTACTGTTTGGGTTTTTGGTGAGGTACTGCTTGTGAGCCGAAGGGTGGGGACTATAGTTGTGATTTGTTGTACTATTGGCATAATCGCCTACAAACACAAGTACTGTCATGCTTAGACCAGCAGTCTTGCCTAGAGCAAGAGTCAAACTACAACAAAATCCTTTGTGAATGGGGTGAAGCAGCTCCTTTGAAAGGTAAGTGGGGCTGTGCACAGCTCTACCCCTCCCATCCCAACAGGATGTGTCAATGTCTGGGATGCTGACTATCAACTACACATAGTCATATGACACAGGCTGCAGGTACCAAACGGTTAGGACAAGAAATTCCAACTTTCTAAAAGTGGCATTTTCAGAATTGTGACTTAAATATTGACTTCACCATTAAAGATGATTTTAAATTACAGTTCTTTAGAGCTCAAGCATGATATGTCCACCTGTTCCCAAGCAAAGGTCATCACTTAATAAATGTAACAAAGTAGCACAATGTTATCCCATGGGAGAGAAAGGTCTTGCAGAAGTGAAAAATGAATTTCAATTTTTCACCACCAGGACTTGTACAACTTAAATGTATGTCCAACTATTTAAATACACTGCACCATTCCCTAAGAGCTGTTTAGGGTCTACCCTAAGTCTGACTAATATCTATTAAAAAGGAACGCTTAGGCCTGGTACAAAGAATAATTTTGTTAGATCAAAACTGTAGTCTAAAACTGCACGCAGGCGCCAATGGCAGGACTGAGATATGTTTTAAAGGTCTACTTAAGAGGGTGGTGCAGTAAGTGCTTCAGGACCATTAGTAGCATTTAATTTACAGGCCCTGGGTACATGTAGTACCACTTTACTAGGAACCTCTAAGTATATAAATGTGCCAGTTGGTTGAAAGCCAATTTTACCATGTTTGAAGGAGAGAGCACAAGCACTTTAGCACTGGTTAGCAGGGGTTAAGTGCACAGGACCCTAAAAAGCCAACAAAAACAGGTTCTGAAATCAGAAATGGGGGAGGGGTGGTGAAGGCAAAGCGTTATGGGGTGACCCTGCAGAGAGGGCAACAGACAAAATTAAGGTTCAAAATGTATGTATATATGATGATGCGGAGGATCCTATGACCCAACAGATCATTAGATAAGATCTGACTGGCTGCCACCACATTAACAAGATTTAGGAGTAGCCTTTTTTAAGACTTGGGACACTGTCCTGAAAAAGGTTATAAGAACACTTAGGGGGCAGAGTAGGGCTACCCTGCTGCCCGGGGACAAAAATATATATATATTTTTTAAATGGTACCACAGATTCACAGAGGATCTGCAGGTTTTCGGTGCCAGCCATGAACAAAAAAATGGCGGGTTCTCCCATTTGAGTTTTAAGGCCCACCTCCCTGAGGGTCTAGAAGACCATAAGAACCCCATCCCCAGGGCATTTTCATATTTATGGGTGAAGGGTAATGTACCCCCATTGGTGAGCCATTAGGAGGCACTTGGGACCCCAACTTCTTTATGGAGAAGAGGGCATATGCCTCATCTTCCTGAGCCTGAGGAGAAGCCTGAAGAGAAGCCTGAGGATCCCATCCCTTGGGGCCTGAATAGAGTGGTATGGAGACCCCATCTAACACTGACTTGTACTCTTCCCAGCAGAGTGCTGTCTGGGAGTGCAAATTGAATTTGCTCCCTGCACTCTGCTGGACAGGGAACACAGCATTCCTCATGCCTGGTGGGAGCAGAGCAAATAGCTACTCTGGTCCAGGCAGGACCAAAGCAAAAGAGTGGTCTCTAGATTGAATGCTGGCTGAGGAACAGGGGCCTTAGGGTTCCCTTTTCTCCCCTCACTGTAGTGCACCAGGGAACCCTCAGTAAAAATACAAACGCTCAGCTCCCACCAGCATCCTGGATGAGTGTTGGCTGGGAAGCCTGCTGTGGAGCCTTTTGGCAACCCCCCACATTTGAAAAAGGTGTGGGTGCCCTTAAGGAAATAATTTGTGGTCATTCCAGGTGGGAAAGGGACACCAAAAAAAAACACCTTATGAAAATCTCAAGATAAGGAGTACCCCATAATGCTCTGCTAGAGCTTTGTAATTTTATTTGTTGATCCTCCTGGTGCCCCTAGAAAAGGCGAGGGCACAACCAAGCATTTTTTTATGATGTGGAGGGCTGAAGGGAGCACATTGGCCATACAGGAACATTAAAGAAACAAATCATAGTAAGTCTCCAGGGTCATTGAATCCATGACCCCAGAATACCTTACCATCGTTTTTAAAGCAGTCTGAGCTAAAGCTGTATGCTCTTTAGCTGAAGTGCAGAGACCCTTTGTAGTTGGTTCTGTGGCTACATTTTGTGGCCTGAAAATTGTGAAAAAAGACTCAATATGTTTATGCTTTAGTCAAATAATATGTGACAAATATTATTACAATGTGTATATTTATATAAAAAAATACATTTGGATACATGTAATGGTGACTTTTTGACAAAGTCAATTGGTCTACTTTATACATGTTGATGTGCTCCCCTCCAGATCAATCCAATAGGCTTGCCTTTTGCATTTTTATACACAAAAATGGGGGTTGCACTTGCCTAGTGGCTGGTGCACACTGAGGGGGATTGGGGCCCTGTGGGGTTGGAATGTGATGTACATCTGACTTTACGCTAAACATAGAAATGTACTGAAAAAACAAAGCAAAGCATAATGTAACGTTGTAGTTAAGAATTGAAATAATATCTTACTTTAGATTTAAAAAAATGTTAAATTCACTGAAAAAAAAACAAAGGTTAAAGGGACATTATAGTTAGGTGAAAATGTCAGTTAATACATAACATTTTAAACTAACACCATCACTGAAATTCATCAGTTAAGATTACCTCAAGTAACTATAATACATTCTGTAAAGTAACTATTACGTCCTTGCAGTGCACTGCCAATTACTTCACATATTACATCACTCATGATGTATTCTATGACATCACTGCTAGAACTACAGCTACATATGAAATGACAATAATGACTACACTGTGCATTGTGGCAGCATGAGTTACAGTCATTTGATATAACTATAACTTGTAATTTTCTGTGGTTTTGTTAGTTTAAAATGTTCTAACTGACATTTGCACCTAACTTTAACATGCCTTTAACCTTTATTGTTTTCAGTGCATTTCTAAATTGTTTTTTTTTTAATGTAAAGTAGGATATAATTTCAATTTCTAACTATGACACTTTAAAATTCGTTTTTTTCCCAGTGATGATATATACATACACACGCAGTGTAAAATGTTATATATTACCATTGTTGAGAATGGGGAGGGACCATTAGTCGTAAAACTTTTATTCCATTGAGTCTTAGACCACTGCTGGGTGTTACATTACCCTATCAAGCGTCTGTTCTGATTTTATTTTGGAAAGTGATTGATATTGATGCTACTTCACAGTTGTGTTTAAATACGTAAACAGCTTCTGAGAAAATCTGGATCCAAAATGGTCAGACACTTTTTGTCAATTGACATCCATTCCTGAAGAGGTTCTCATAAACTTTCGTTACGTAAAGATAACAAAAGACAACTTCAACATTTGTAAGTAAAACAACTCCGCTATATAGAAAAGAACACAAGGATTATTTTATGGGTTATTAAATTCTTTAGTGGATCCCACACTAAGGCCAAAGCCATATGAACTCTTAGGCTCTGTTAGTGTGTACGCTATGTCAGTGATTCTTTAATTATCAATATTTTAGTTCTCTTGCATTCCAATGTAATTTTCAAATTGAGTGCATCTCACTATATTTTATATGCTTGAAGACACTATGGCCCTTATTATGAGTGTGGCGGTCTTGAGACCACCACACTCGCGATGGCAGTTGCACTGCCGCCGAAGTGGCGGTCCGACCGCTATATTACGACCGTGGCAGAGCCACCAGGGTTGGACCACTGGCACTGCCAAGTTGACACCGGTCGACGGCCTGGTGGTGCCAGCGGTCTTAATCAGCCAGGGAGTAGCTGCAAGCAGTGCTACCTTGGGGATTATGACTCCTGTCTCCGCCAGTGGGACCGCCATGCAAAGGCTGGCGGAGATGGGGTGCCAGGGGCCATTGGCATGGGCGGTGCAGGGGCCCCCATGGACAGCCCTGTTTCACTTTTTACTGCCCGAATAACGGGCAGTAAAAAATGCGATAAAAGTGCAATGGGTGCTGCTGCACCTGACGCATCGCATCATTGCTGCCGGCTCGATTACGAACCGGCATCAATGTTATGGTGAGTATTCCGCTGGGCCTGCGGAAAACTCTTGATAGGCCGGCGAGTGGAAAACCGGAGTGGCGGTTTTCCATCTGAAAGAGTTTGGCGGGCAGCGTCCGCCGCCCGCCAGACTCTTAATAAGGCCCTAGTGGTTGGATTATCTTGAGTCCGATCACACTATTGTTTGAACTAATTATGCAAGTAGGTACTACTTCACGAGTCCCTTTTATGTGTTGGAGTGACTCATGATGCCCCACCTTCAACAATTGTAATAAACAGGTTATAACACTCTGCACATCTGTATTCATGGTTTAGGTCAGGCTGTTTTTTCCTGTGCACCTGTTACTAATGAAAGTATATCGTCATGTCCTAAGCCAAAGGTTTATAAAGCATTGATTTTATAGTCCGTTTTATAGTCCGCACTCAACCCATCCCTTGTCGACAGTGGAACAAAATCCCCGAAGAGCAACTCCTCTCCGCACTCGCCATCAACCAACCTACCCTCACCACCGACCCCAACGACGCAGCCCTCAGCCTCTCGAACTGGATCTCCAACTGCGCAGACATCCTTGCTCCCCTCAGACGCACGCATCAACAGGCCATCACCAAAAAACCTCTCTGGTTCTCTGACACCCTTAAAGAATCGAAGAAAACTTGTCGCGCCCTCGAGAAGGCCTGGCGCAAGGACCACACTGCCGACAACATGACCGCCCTCAAAAACGCAACCCGCAAACACCACCACCTGATCCGCACAGCCAAAAGGAACTTTTTCACTGACAGACTGGACAAAAACAGCCACAACAGCAGAGAACTTTTCAGCATCATCAAAGAGTTCTCCAACCCCAATGCCAACGCCGTCACGCCCTCACAAGACTTGTGCAACTCCCTCGCCACCTTCTTCCATCGCAAGATCAGCGACCTCCACGACAGCTTCGGACACCAGACCCAACCAAGCATCACCGAACCCACACCCCCGGCCATCACCCTCAACGCCTGGACCCACATCAACACTGAAAAAACCAAAACCACCATGAACTCTATCCACTCCGGCGCCCCATCGGATCCCTGCCCTCACTTCATCTTCAATAAAGCCGACAACATCATCGCCCCGCACCTCCAGGCCGTCATCAACTCTTCATTTTCTTCTGCTACCTTCCCCGAAAGCTGGAAACACGCCGAAGTCAATGCCCTACTAAAGAAATCTACGGCTGATCCTAGCGACCTGAAAAACTTCCGCCCCATCTCGCTCCTCCCCTTCCCTGCCAAGGTAATAGAGAAGACCGTCAACAAACAGCTTACCACCTTCCTGGAAGACAACAACCTGCTTGACCCTTCACAAACTGGATTCCGAACCAACCACAGCACTGAAACCGCCCTCATCTCAGTCACAGACGACATCAGAACCCTGATGGTCAACGGTGAAACAGTCGCCCTCATCCTCCTCGACCTCTCGGCGGCCTTCGACACCGTCTGTCACCGCACCCTAATAACCCGCCTCCGCTCCACCGGGATCCAAGGCCAGGCCCTGGACTGGATCGCCTCCGTCCTCTCAAACCGCTCTCAAAGAGTTTACCTCCCACCGTTTCGCTCAGACCCCACCGAGATCATCTGGGGCATACCTCAAGGCTCATCGCTCAGCCCGACACTCTTCAATGTCTACATGAGCCCCCTCGCCGACATCGTACGCAAGCACAACATCATCATCACCTCCTACGCCGACAACACCCAACTTATACTCTCCCTCACCAAGGACCCCGCCAGCGCCAAGACCACCCTACAAGAGGGCATGAAGGACGTCGCAGATTGGATGAGGCTCAGCCGCCTAAAGCTGAACTCTGACAAAACGGAAGTCCTCATCCTCGGCAACACCCCGTCCGCTTGGGACGACTCCTGGTGGCCCGCGGCCCTTGGTACTGCACCGACCCCCTCAGACCACGCCCGCAACCTCGGCTTCATCTTGGACCCTCTTCTCACCATGACCAAGCAAGTCAACGCCGTGTCCTCCGCCTGCTTCCTCACCCTCCGCATGCTCCGCAAGATCTTCCGCTGGATCCCCGCCGACACTAGAAAAACCGTGACCCACGCCCTCGGCACGAGCTGCCTGGACTACGGCAACACCCTCTATGCTGGGACCACCGCTAAACTCCAAAAACGCCTGCAACGTATTCAAAACGCCTCGGCCCACCTCATCCTCGACGTACCCCGCAACAGCCACATCTCCGCACACCTGAGACACCTGCATTGGCTCCCAGTCAGCAAAAGGATCACCTTCCGACTTCTCACCCACGCACACAAAGCCCTCCACAACAAGGGACCGGAATACCTCAACCGTCGCCTCAGCTTCTACGCCCCCACCCGTCTCCTCCGTTCCTCTGGCCTCGCGCTCGCTGCCGTCCCTCGCATCCGCCGCTCCACAGCGGGTGGGAGGTCCTTCTCCTTCCTGGCAGCCAAGACCTGGAACACCCTCCCCACCAGCCTCAGGACCACCCAGGACCACTCCGCATTCCGGAGACTCCTCAAGACCTGGCTTATCGAGCAGCAGTAATTCCCCCTTCCCCCTAGCGCCTTGAGACCCGCACGGGTGAGTAGCGCACTTTATAAATGTTAATGATTTGATTTGATTTGATTGATTATCTCGGGTTTAGGAAAATGTAGATATGGTGCATGCACCATGTCGGAAGTCTAGTCCATTATGTGCTCACATTTATATTTTCTTTAAGGGAAGCTTTTCAGAGTGTAACACAGGAAAGGCAAAGCATAGCAGTAGACGTTGCATAACTACCAGAGCTACAGACCTCGAGGCTGGGAACCTAGGTTCGGGTCCAGGCGTCGGCTCAGCGTCCTGTGATTCTGAGCAGCTCACATGACCTTGGTGCGCTGACATTGGGTAATGTAATCTGGTCAGGTGTGCCGAGCTAACGGGGGGAGGGAAGTAAGAGAGAAGGGCATCAGCCTCCCTGGAAACAATCTGACAAGGTCGCTGACCCATGGAAGAATGTTTTTCCCTCCCCTGTACCCACTAAAATGCTCACAAGCCCAGCTGCTCAGACCCTAGTCCTGCAGGCAGTCACCTCCTTCAATAGCTCTGCAAGAAATGCAATCACATTCCAGGGAGAGGCACTGGCATGATTTACTTCAATGGAGCCCGAAGAGGTGTCGAAGCTTTATTAATCAACAGATGTGTTGTGCCACTGCCAGATGTCTTCAGGCTGAGAACAAGGGTATGCTCAGTGGACACGTGCTGAGCAGGTTGAGTTAATATTACCATGTGTGCCACATTGCGGATATCCTTCTGCTATCATTTCCTTGCTAATATGGAGCAACTTGAAATATTGTATCCACTTTTAAACAAAAACATTACTAGCTGTCAAATGAACTCATGCACCGTGGGGCACATTTAGCCAGTTGTAACTTTTAAGCAAACTACAATTAGTATGGCATTTATCAGTCAGTTGGAACAGTGCAACATTACGTGTCCCAAAATGCAGTATGTTTATGAAAAATAGCCAGGAAATAGTCAAATGACATAGAAGTACTTGGCAGCAACGGGTGTCTATGACTTACCCATAAAGGTGCACACATAGTTTGGTTTATTCTAACCATGCAACAATTCGATAATCTAATTGTCATCAGGCAGGTTGAGTATCTAAATTATAAGGGTTGAAATGAGTGTAGAGGTGTTGCATTTGCACAAAGTTACCACCTCTAATTAAACCAGTCCGTTATCATTCTTTACAGAAAACATCCTTTTAGGTTTTATTGGTTGTAGTGAGTTGCATTTGCGCGTTGTATAATTCTGTATATATTCATATGTGTATCTACAAATGTGAATTTCTGTGACGTATAACTGCTTATAACACAAGTTCTGGCTCTGTCACTTTTCAAGGTATCACCGAGGTCACAGGAGTGGTAGTATCCTAGGAGTGGGGAAGTATGACAGCTCCCCCGGATCTGATGCTTGAATAAAGCCCTCGAATGTCCTTGAGCCAAGTATATTTATGTAAAACAGTCAACAAAGTTATAGTTTGAGTTAGGTGAGGCTAAACCGTACAGGAGCTTGAATAATAAACTAATCCACCAGAGGGAGCCTCATGATCGCGAATACAGCAAGACCTAACATTTCTTGCAAATAATTATAAACGGCTATTCAGATTCTTAATGCAAGCGTATTCTGGCTGTGAGTGCTTGTAATTAACAACAGAAACACTGGCTTTGCTATGCCATACAATACCTAGAAGCTTTATAACTTAATGGAAATAACACACATATTTTGTTAGAGAAATACATTTTTCGTTGCACGTTTATTAAGCACAGGTGTAGGTTAATTTATAGGATGCAGGCCTGTAAGTGGGGAGATGAGCTAAACTGAATGCCCACCTAAGTTGAGTCCATTCACCATCTAATGCTGATTCTCTGGGTTTGCTTTATACCTTCCATTTCTTGCTGGGCCCCAAAGTCCCAGAAATCATTAATCCTGCGCAAAATGGAGCCGTCCTGTGCCGCTTCTCTTCTGTCTCCTCCAAGAGTTGAAGACAGAGGGAGCTTCAGAAATACCCAGTGCTTAATTTGAACCGGTGGTTTCCGGTGCGGGCGCCGTCACTTATCTTTGAGGGCCAGCACTTATTTTTCTGCCTCAAGCATTTACCGTGAGCAAAAGACGCATATGGGAAAGGTGAAGGAAGAGGGAAACCAAAAAGCATCATAAGGGGAGAAACCTGCAAGAGAGCGCTGAAGAGGCAGGCAGTGTCTGTAAATGGAATAGAGATGCCCGAGATGGCTTCAGGATTACGCTGCTTTAGTATTCTGTGCTCGCACATTAAATTCCAGCAGCCACGTATTTCAGAGGAGAGCTTTGGGCACTGGTACGTTTTTATTTACAAACTGAGCACTGGAAATACCTCATGTTTTTCTCCTACTGCCGGTTTTCCACTGATTAATTTTGTTCACATATAGAATCCAGTGGCGTAACAAAGACTCCTGCAGTCCTTGCGGTGCTGGGGAGGGTGAGTGTGGTTGGGGGCTGGCAGGGGTGGGGAGAGCTGAACTCCAAGGGCACCCCCTCAGCACAGTAACTGTACATGGGCGGCGGGGCCTCTGACTGGGACCAGGTGGGAGGGGCCCCCTCAACCAGTGCTTTAAATGGGCCGGTACTGTCCGGTACTGAGTACCGGCACTTTTTTATTTTGAGAGGGAGAGTACCGGCACATCTCAAGAAAAACGTAATACTTTTGATTGGAGAGTACCGGAACTTCTCAGAAACAAGCAGGCACTCTGGCACAGAGTACCTGCACTTTAATTTTTGCATTTCAAGCACTGGGTACATCACCGATAGAATGAAGATCATTACTTGTTGTAATGACACAGTTGAAACTAAAAAAACATTCTAATTTTCTCTATATTTTTTGATCAGTAAATTTTATTGAAATTTTCAAGCAAAATTCTCATTAATGTAGAACACCATCAACCTCTATACCAGAGATTTGGTGGGACCTGGCAGGTTTCCATTGTTTTTCCTCACACTTTTTTTTCATCAGATTGTTTCAACGAATTAAAAATAATTTGTAAGGCTTGGGGCCCAATTTGTAAGTTGGCGAGTGGCCCATTTCTTCATCAGAGAAATGAAGTAAATTATTACTCTGTTGCCCTGAGGGAGGTGCAGCCCGCCAATTTCAGCCTGGCAGTAATTTCCTAAAGCATTGCTAGAAACTGCGGTAGGGGCAGTGTCTGTCAATGCTTTTTTAAAGTTTGGTGCACGCCTCTGTCAACATGATGGAGGCTTGCACCAAACACGTTTCTTTATTATTTTCAAAAAGTGGGATTGTTTTAATGAAAAAAAAAAAAAAGAAATACTTCCCTTGCCATTGGAGTCCTCATCCCATGGCGAGCAAGGTTTTAGCAGTTTTCACTGCCCCTTACTGCTAGCCTTTTCCTTGAGTGAGCAGTCAAAGCAACTAGGGGGCCCGTTTATGACCCTGTTTCATCACTTTTCGTGACGCAACAGAGGTGCATTTCTTGCAACCATATCTATGAGGTGATGAAAAGCCACTTTATGTGGCTTTGCATGGCCTCATAAATATGGAGTAAGGCAAGGCAGCACAAATTGCTAGTAATAATAACCATTTGATTTAGAGTACTTTGTCTTTTATCATCACTTGAACAGGTAGAATTAAATTTGTTTGATGTAAGGCATTTTTGTAAGTGTTTTTATATGGTTCTTACTATGATAATAGAACTGCGTATCAGGAGAACAGAACTTCAGAAAGTGGGAGACTGAGTCCATCCACACCGTCAAACTGCTGGCTGAATTCCTGGCAAGCTCACAGTGCCTCACCTGAAACCCAAACCAACCGGGATGGTTGTGGCTACCTGACACTGACTCCATAGGGAAATCATGGAAACCGATCTTACCCTTTTGTCGTATTACTTGTGCATGCCTGGCCAAGACACAAAAGATGTGAGAAAACAGTCGCAATCTAGCATAAAGCAAATGAGGTGTGATAACTAGGCAGATGAAACAGAGCAAAGTAATCAGCATTATAAACATTATAAATAATATAAACAACTCAACCATGGTGAAAGTGATTCTAGATGTTCGAGAAGTTCCTACCTAAAACTATACTTCAAAACATAGTGGGTGTACCCTTCTGCCAAGCCCTATCTAGGAGATTATCCCCAGACTCATACCTGAGTTTTGCGTCAGGAGACGGCCTGCAGTGTAGATAGCAATCCTTTTGGGGGCTGGTAGATCAGCGCTAGGTGAACAGCATGTCAAACAGCATTCATCCCAGGACGGTTGTGGCCAAAATGCCCTCTGCTCCTCCCAGGACAGTTAATCACTTATATACTGAAAAGCATACTGTATTGGAAACACAGTTCTGATATAATGCTGTGTTAGAAGCTGTCGCATGAATGAGCAACACAAGCTAGCATAGTGTTCTTAGCCTTGGACAGAAGGTACAGATTGCACGTCGTACAAAGGCTTAACTAAACAGGCAGAACATTCTCTATATACCTAGGATAAAAACAAACTGATAAAATATGTAAAACATTATAGCTAAAAACAGCGAACTTAATGAATAAAATATAAAATGAAGCTAAATGAAACTAAAGTGGGGGAACCAATCCGGGTCCAAGAGGACCTCACAACAGTGTGGTATTTAGCTTTTGTTCATTCACTATTGATGTGTAGTGATTTTCATCTGAGATATAAGGATATGGAGATTTCAGTTCAAGTTCTATGTCCTCTTTCTCAACTAGATAATCTTGTGACTAGAACATCTCTTGCTCTAGAAGATCACCTGAGTGATCTCCTGTAGCTGTTTTTCTGCATAGTTATAGGGAAATGTTGTCCAGAATTTTAAGTATCCTGAAAGAATGTGAAGCAGTCTTGCTTTCTTCCTGAGGTCCCACAATATAGGTTTCCAATTTAATGTCATGCAGCCACCTTTATGAGTATTGTTGGTTTCTTTTCTGCACCAGGTGCCTTTAGAAAGCCCAATAGCTCTGCCAAGCTACCAATCCTCACAATTGACAGTTGTTACCTGCAATACACTCAATCACATGTTCTCCCAGAGACTTCTATTTCTTAGATCAGTGATACTCAAAGTACTGCCCGAGGGCCGCATGCAGCCCTCCTGACATATACATGCGGCCACCAAGTCATCAGCAGCACTCTGCTGTGCTGCTGTTTATTTGACTTGGCAGTACCACAAAAAATTGTCAAATAAACGGGCAAGTATTTATTTGGAGGCTAATTGAAAAGGGAGCAACTAGGGTGTCCTGGAACTCAACTTTAGAAATACCTTCATTATTAACAACATCTTGCAGCAAATTATTAAAGTATGATCTGTTTGAAATTAAAAAAGTGCATTTCATTAATCTGCAGAATAGTTTAACCTTAGTACACACAATAATTTAACTGCATTGAGAAGTATTTTTTAATGTGATATTTTTCAAACATAAATTTACAAACTTTCATCCCCCTTGGCCCCCCACGCCCCGAGAACAATGTGAACTAAGAGGCAAGTCAGTTGTTATGTGAACTCTTTGGGAGGGCTGGGTTTCTATTATACATAAACAATATTATAGTTTCTTAAATCAGACCCAGAAGATTTTATACAGCATACATCCTGAAGAAGTATTTCAAGGTTCTTATATGTGATGATGAAGAAAAAGGAGGTAAAGTGAAATAAAACATTTGCCTAGGATCACACAATTTGGTTAAGTGGAGAAGCCAGAATTTATACCCAAGTTTCTGGTTTCACATTGCGCAATTCAGACACTAGAAGTATACGCTTAATTTCCTGTTTTTACTACTCATTTCCTGCAATTCTACTAAAACCACTTTACTGCTATCCATCCCCACCCCTCCGACCGCCACCCTGCTAGCATCAGTGCGGCCCTCGGTCACATCACAGACCAAATAGTGCGGCCCCTGGGAAAATGTTTGTGAGTAACTCATGTCTTAGATGCACTCAGCAATTTGCAGGACCTTTGAGGTGCTCAGTAAACGCACTTGTCCTCTATCTCATGTAAGTGCATGCCATCCATAGAAAAATAGGCTTACATCTGAGAATTTGAGACTGTGTATTGAAGCTGAAACTCAGGCTTGCTGTGTTTTTTAGGTTGTTTTCTGGCAATATTAATTCAACGATAACAATGGGATATACTGTTCTGAGGCCTAAGTTTGATGTCTTATATTAGAGATCCAGTAGGTCATTGGTCACCAGGAACAAGTACACTTTATTCTAAGACCAGGTGCTCTTAGTGACCAATGACAATCTGCGTTTCCAATGTAACCCCTCAAACTTAGATCTCAGAACATTATACTCCAGTGTTATTGCTGTGCTACTTAGGAGACTGTGTACTGGACCGCCCAGCTTTCCTTGTCCTTCTACCATTAAGGGGTTAATTCCACTGCTGGAGTGTTCAGTAGCCGTGAATGATTTAGTTCTGTTCCTAAAGCCCATCAAGTGATCGCTGACCGCAAAATCCTGCAAGACCATATGGTACTGCCTAGTGCAACCAGGCTTGAGTTCTTTGCAAGGCAGACATCTTAGAAAGGTCAGATTGCGAATCACAATATTCTACATTCTTCGCTATTTTTTGTTAATTATAATTATCCAATGTATGCCCGGGAACACAACCATAATAAACCGTGATTCCAGTTCTTTTATTCCGCACAGTGGACGGCCCTTAACACAACGCAGTGCCTCCCTGACCAAAACACTTGGCTCCAAACGGATAAAGTACAGAACAGTCTAATCAACTGTTTTAATAGAAACACACTGAATGAGCAAGTACACCTGCTTTAAGCATTTTAAAACAGCAAATTGCTGAGCACATAATTGTTTACATAGTGATATTAATATTACGTAATTCATTGTAGAACTATGACTGCTTACGACTCATGCCACATAAAAATAATTATTTTACCAATCAGATTCGTACCTTTATTTAGTTGCTGTCGAGGAGATCTTCCCTAAAGGCTGTTACTGCTAATAATATTCAAATGGAATGTATTAAATGGCTTTTAAAATTATTCCCTGCTACACAAAGGAAAGCCTCCATAATCTTAACTAAACTATAGCAGGGCCAGAATTATTTTTTGGTACAGGTGGCATAGCAAAAACCCCTATCTGGTGGGTGGCTGTGCAAGAGAGCAGCCAGCAAAACTATTAGCCGGTCCATTGTATCGCCCAGTTCCCTTAGCCCACCTGCCTTGACCCCCCATTGAGCTGCAGTGGCCCTCAGCAAAAGTATCTTTGAGGGAGATGTTCTTATTGCACAGGTCACTCGCCACTGCTACTTTTTTTTTTGCAGGCCACAAGCTTACTACATCTAAATGCCCCTGGTCTAAGTACAACGAGGCATCGAATTTAGAAAGCACTCCCATATCAAAGTTTTACAGGATACCCGCCAGGATTGGAAAATCGTTTGGAGCGTTACTATACCATAGCGTATCAAAAAGTGCATATTCACCCTTAGAGCATCTTGCTACTAAAACACATGTGTTGATTGTGTTAAAATCGTTCCACCCTTTCTACACAGCACTGTTTCAAAGTTGTCAGCATCTTCCTTACAATATTTTAAATAGTGCCACTGTGGCTAAATTGCCCTCTCCAGGCATGAATGTTTTCTTCATTTTTTAGCAAAAAACTAAATTTCCACTCTCATTTCTAGTAGCCCAGCATAGTCACAATGGTGATCACATCCGAGCTCCTTTCTCGTATATTGGCACCTCTGATGCCACAACCTTGTGCCATCAGCATGCAGTAGCTCACCTAACACTTGAGACATGGTTCCACTCCACAATGTACAACAAAGAGATATGCTTAAAACGGTGGTGTCTTTGTTCAGACCTGGGGTTTCTCTGTCTGGAACTTCTATTGCTGGAAGCAAAGGCAGGCAAACAAAAATATTGTGCTTGAGATCCTTTGAGATCCTTACTACCGCCTTTTAGTAAAACCAACCACACTTGGCACCTGGTAGCCTGAGTATTGATGGCATGTACTATAGGCAGTTGTTAAAAGGTAGGACATATACGTTTATGTTTTACATGTCCTAGTAGTGAAAAAATCTGAAATGTGCTTTTTTTACTAGGATGACATTGGGTATTTCTTATTACATTGAATAAGCTATAATTCCTGATTGGAATGGTTACATCCGTCAAATTTAGTACCTATGGAATTGTAATGATAAATCCTCTTTAATGGTAAAGTCAGATTTATTGTTACAATTTGGAAAATGGCACTTTTAAAAGGTTGCCATTTTCCTGCTCTTAGTGATGTGTGCCTGCAGCCGGTCCCAAATACACATCTGGGATGGGTGACGGCTGAACTTTGTGCATTCATCTAAACAGGCACCAACAAAGGGAGCTTATGTGTGGCTGATGGGCCATCCACATCCTGATGGGCCATCCCAGGCAGGATGAGAGGGAGGAGCTGGTACTTACACCTGAATAAGCTTTGTACTGTCCCCACACATAGGGCTGCATACACCCCTGTAGTGAGTCTGGGACTAGGGCAGGAAGGGAAGGACCTCTGTGCACTTCAAAGCCCTTGAAGTCTCCCTCACGTTTAAGGTGCCAATGGGTATAAGAATTGGACTTCTGACTTTACTAGCTTAGTACACTTCTGGACCTGTGGACAGTGGTCGCTCGAAGGAGAGAAAAGGAGTGGGCGGTGCATGGCAGGGGATGTAGGAGAGGAAAGCACATTATAATAATTTTAAAAACCCAAAAACATACCTTTCTTGCCACAATGATCCTCAATCTGACTGCTGAGCAGGCACAGGCTCCCAGCCTGCAGTACATCCAATCCTAATGCCACTTTCATGCTACTGGCAGCTTGAAAGCTAGGGCACTCTAAGGCAGAGTGAAAATGTCTGCCTGCTGTCTCCAACCAAGCAACGCAGTGCCTGTGTTAATGTGTTGGAGAGAGACCAGCGCGCATGTGTGTAAACTGTTTATTATCGTTTTCTTGTAAAGGTTTTGCAGCTGATGCGCAGCAGCTGCTGGCAGGTGGGGCGACACTCCTCCGCCATAGCGAGGAGCTGCCCCCACCTGTGGATACTCTGCCAAGAAGGAAGACAGCTATGCTGCTGAAGGATGACCACTCTGCTGGACTGTTGCTCTGGACGTACTGCTTTCTTGCTGTGCTGACCCTCCTTGCCTGGGTAAGAAGGACTGGACCCACTACACTTGAACCCAAGACCCAGAGTGACTTCAAGGGCCAGCTGACTGGTCTCCTTTGGTTTTTGAAGTCTCAGGGACATAAAATACTTGCAACTCACCTGCTTCAGCACCTGGACTTTGCAATCTGTGAGTCTTGCCCTGCCAAGTGGTGTCAATACAGTCCAAGGCTCTTGGAAGTGGGTAAAAAGTGCTGCTCAAGCAGGTATCCATACATCGATGTGGTTGCGCTGCTTGGAATCGGGGCATCTTTATCAACACTGACATAGCTCCGCTGATGCAAGGATCAAGTGCATCTCATCGCCGACTCTGCAGCGCATCTCTAACTTTGCATGGCTTGGAACCGAAGCATCGCCTCTATCCTAAGGATCGACAACAACACCGCCTCCTGTGCTCCTCGGATCTCCCTCGAAGCAAACAAGGTATTTTGCAGCGGGCCAATATTGGTCCCTGTAACCGACCTGCGCTCCATCATGGTTGGCGTGAACTTTTGGATTTGACCCAGTCTAGCGCAACCAGATAGCCCTGGTTGCCGCTTTGTGCTTTTAAGTATTACATTTCAATGTATTATTTAAACATTTGTAACTCCGGGTCTACTTATTGGATTTTTGTTGTTTTCTTCTTGTTTTGTTCAATAAATGAAGCTCTATTTTACGAACTAGGGCCCAGATTTAAGAAAAGTGGTGCTTCACATTGTGAAGCGCCACTTTCTTGTGCCACCCTGCGCCCCCCTAACGCCACCATGTGTGCGCCATATTTAGGATATGGTGCACCATGGCGGTATTAGGAACAATAGCATCAAAATTGCTGATACTATTGTGGTGCTTTGCTACACTAGAGTCAAAAATGTTGACGCTATTGGAGCAAAGTGCTAGGAGGCCCTTTGATTCCAATAGGTGATTCATTTTTTATGCCTGCGTTTAGCAGGTGTTAAAAATGATGCCACAAATGGTGCAACAAATCTTGTAGATTTTATTGCGCCATAATTGCAGGCCTCCTTGCGCCGGAACACCCACTTTGCATACATTATGCATGGCGCATGCATAATGTGGTACAAAGGGTCGCAAAGTGGCACGTTGCGCCACTTTGTAGATATGGAACGGCATTTTTGCAAGTCTAATGTCACATTAGTGTAAAAAAAATGACACTAATGTGGTGCTAGGGTTTCTTAAATTTGGGCCTAGGTGTGATATCTTTTAGTGTGGTGTTTTTTCACTTTTTTACTGTTTAAAGTGTTGCACAATGCTTTACACATTTCCTCTTGAGTTAAGCCTGAGTGCTCTGTGCCACCTACCAGGGGGTGAGCACACGTTCATTTTGGGTGTGTTTATGATTTGTCCCGACCTGGATTGTAGTTCCTGCTTTGACAGGGTGCATACCTCTGCCATCCAGAAACCAATTTACACAGCTCCCTGATTTATGAGCAACTTAGGGTTGACTTATATGTAATAAAAGGGGAGTTTAAGGCTTGCCAATGGATTTTAAATGACAAGTCAACATGACAGTGTAACACTGAGTTCAGGCTGCAATGGCAAGTCTGGGACATGTTATAAAGTGAAACTTGAGTGAATGCAGGTCCTCTAGTAGCATTTAATTTATAGTCCCTGAGCACACGAGGTGCACTTTACTAGGGATTATTATGTACACAGAATATGCCAATTAGGTATACACCAATAAAGCATGTTTGTAGGGAGGGAGCACAAGTATTTTATCATTGGTTTGCAGTGGTAAAGTGCACAGAGTTCTAAGGCCAACACAAATGAATTCAGCAAAATTGAAGGCAAGCAGGCAAAACAATTGGGGAAAGACCACCTTAAGGCTGACAGGTCTACCAACAGCCATGTTGTTGGGCCAAAAGAAAAAGCTCCTGTGTGATGAGATGTGAACGGAGATAGACAGCATGACCTGTGGGCAACAATTAATACTGTAATATTTGAGTTTTGTAGTTTCTGTGCCTGGCATTAGGCCATTTTCTGAGCTCCACTCCACCCCTGGAAAGAGACCAATTGCTTTCCTGCCTTGTTTATGAGTAAAGAAACCATGGGGCTGATTTAAGAGCCCCTAGCGCCTCCTTGTGCCATATTAGCATAATTTTTTTTAAGCTAATGTGGCCCAATGAAGCCCAAATCACCTTGCCAAATTACAAAGTGGTGCAATGCATGCATTGCGCCACTTTCTAACCCTTTGCGCTACATTATGCCTGTTTCAGGCATAATGTACGCAAAGGGGGCATTCCCCCAATATGGGGGCCTGAAACAATTGGAGCAAAGCAATCTATCATTTATTTTGGCACTTTAAAAGCCTGCTAAGAGCAGGCGTTAAAAGGAGGCACGCCATTGTTTACAATGGACCTCAATGGGCTTTGCAGGATTAGCGTCAACATTTTTGACACTATCCTGCAAAGCTCCGAACTAGTGTAAAAAAAGATGATGCTAGTTCCCCAACTACCGCTATGGTGCTTAGATACGGAGCACACATTGTGGAGTTAGAGGGGTGCTAAAGGGCGCAAGAAAAGTGGTGATGCACTTGGTGCAGCGCCACTTTTTAAAATCTTGCCCCAGATTCTGCACAGCTGGTATCTAGTGCTCCAAACCAGGAATCCGCTGGATTGCTGTAAAAATGTCAACCCCATTCCCAGGTTCCTCTTGAGACTACTTGTTAAATATATCAAAACCCATTTTCCATTCTCCGTAGTGGTGGTCTCTGACAATCTGGGTATAAACACCCTCCCCTGAAGGATTATTCTTCCTACAAAGATGAGCTTCCCCAGCAAATGCTGACTGCTTCTCATGCAGTGTGTTTCATTTGCTAACACTGCTTTCATTCCATGATTGTATTACTAAATATTGATATTAAATATATCAAGATGTAAAAAATATTGAAGCCAAAATAGCTGCAGCTAAAACGCCAACAACCATGTACTTTTAATTTAAATAACTGAGATATCGAATTCGAAACAGATTTGGGTTTGCGGGAGGCACTGTGACCTCCAACATTCAGTGCCAGTAAAGGGCCTGATGAAAGTATGCCCAGCAAATAGCATCATGCGAGATGTGTTGTATGGCTGCAAACAAGATCTTTGCTTCCTCTCTGAGATCTTGTGGATTGTGGCAGTCATGTTGAATCTATTAAGATCATCACGGTCTTTTGAGAATTTATGGCCACCTTGGGTGTTGTCTCTTATTATAAGGGAGCTCCAAATCATATACAAAAGGGGAAGGTAGAGCAACTTATGTAGAGCTGTTAAACATCCTTCCAAACTGAAGGTACAAGAACAAAAAGTAATGATGAACCTTATTTAAAGAACAATGGAAGCCTGGCCTATCCATGAAAGCAGATGCTCACCCACGATTGGTGGCATGCTTCATCATAGGATCCACACTTCTTTCAGAACAAGTAACATGTTTGTCTGAATGTGCCTCTGGTGAAAGGAGCGTTTGTGGCTATCTTTTCTCTAGAAAGGTGTTACGTTCATCAATCAATCAATCATAATTTATAGAGCTCAACAACTCACCCGTAAGGGTCTCGAAGCACCGAGGGACTCTGTACTTCAGTTGAAGAACCAGGTCTTAATGTCCTTCCAGAACTGAGGCAACAATGGTGACTGTCTGAGGTGAAGCAGCAAGGTGTTCCATCTCTATCCCACAAGGTAAGCAAAGGATCTTCCTCCAGCTGAGGTCTTCCATATGCGAGGTGCGGTGGCTAGTGCCTGTCGAGTGGAGAGGTCTGGTGGAGGAGTAGAAGGTGATGGGGTGGTTGAGGTAGGTGGTTCCTAGGTCGTGGATAGCCTTGTATGCACAGATGAAGAGTTTGAAGTTGATTCTTTTCTCGATGAGAAGCCAGTGGTCTGTTAGGTGCCTGGTGATGTGTTCGCGATAGGAGACATCCAGGATGAATCTGGCAGAGGCGTTTTGGATGTGCTGTAGTTTCTTCAGGTTCTTCTGGGTGGTGCCAGCCTAGAGGGTGTTGTCATAGTCGAGTCTGCTGGTGTCAAGGGTGTGGGTTACGGTTTTGCAGCAGTCGTTTGAGATCCATTTGAAGATCTTCCAGAGAAGTCGGAGTGTGTGAAAACAGGAAGATGCGACTGAGTTGACTTGTCGATCATGTTGAGCGATTAATCCAGGATGAAGCTGAGTTTGCGTGTGTGGTTTGTTGGGGCAGGAGGGGTGCCCAAGGTAGAAGGCCATCAGGAGTTGTCACAGGCAGATGTGGAGGGTCACAGGATGAGGTTCTCGGTCTTCTCAGAGTTGAGCTTGAGGCAGCTGTCCTTCACCCCAGCAGCGACGACTTCCATCCCGTTGTGGAAATTATTTTTGGCAGTTGTGGTGTTTTTGGTCAGTGAGATGATCAGCTGGGTGTTGTCAGCATACAGGATGATGTTCAGCCCATTGTTCCTGATGATGGATGAGAGCGGGCCATGTAAATGTTGAAGAGTGTGGGGCTCGGGAGGAGCCCTGTGGAACTCTGCAGCTGTTCTCCGTAGGTTCTGACAGATAATGCAAGAGTCTGACTCTGTGTTCTTCCAGACATGAAGGAGCATATCCATTGTAGGGCCTTTCCACAGATGCCAGTTGCGTGGAGTCTGGAGCACAGGGTGTGATGCGAGACCCTGTCGAAGATGTCCAGTAGGATGAGGCCTGCTGTTTGGCTGCAGTTGAGGAGCCAGTGGATGTCCTCTGTGGTGGCGAGGAGGGCGGTCTTTGTGCTGAGGTTGCTCCTGAAACTTGAGTGGGAAATGTACATGATGTTGTTGTCCTCAACGTGTTTGCAGAGCTGTGTGTTGAGGGCCTTTTCAATGACCTTGCCTGGGGAAGTCAGCAAAGAGATGGGGTGGTAGTTCTTGAGGTCCAGGGGTCGGCCATGGGTTTCTTCAGGAGTGGGTGGATCTCAGCATGCTTCCAGTCCTCGGGAAGGTAACTGTCTCCATGGAACAGTTGAGAGTGTGGCGGAGCTCGGTGTGATAGAGGTGTTGGCTTTGTTGAAAATATGGTGAGAACAGAGGTCAGTAGGGGCTCTGGAGTGGATACCGCTCATGATGGAGTGGGTTTCGTCTGTGGTGAGGGTGGTCTAGCTGTGAAGGATCTGTGAAGGTTCAGAGGGTCTGAGCTGGAGAATTGTGGGTGGGCTTGGAGGGTCTTGAGGTCCGAAGTTATTGTTGATGTCTTTGATTTTTTGGCGGAAGATGGACGCTAGTCTGTTCCAGAGGTCTTAAGAAGGATGTTTGCCACTTCTGATTGGGTTTTGGTGAACTCTTTGACCACAGCATAGAGCTCTTTGGTGTTGTGTGCGGTGGCACTGATACAGTCCTGCAGGGCAGCTTTACTGGTGGATCTGATAAGGGGGTGGTGGGATTTGATGGCAGATTTGAAGGCTGCGAGGTCTTCCAAGAATTGGCTGCTCCTCCATCTTTTTTCTAGCTGTCTGCAGGTGCGCCTGGAGTCCTGGAGTGTGGGGGAGAATCAGCTGGCCTTCTTGAGGTTGTGTTTTGCTGAGTTCTTTTGGATTGGTGCTAGGGTGTTGGTGTATTCGGAGATCCACTGATGGAAGTTCCATGCCGAGATGTTTGCGTCTGTGGGAAGGGGAAGAAAAGACTTGCTGAGGGTGTTAGTGAGCTGTTCCTTAGTGATCTGATTACATTTCCTGCTTGGGGAGCGGATTGTGTGGAGGTGGATGGTCGATGTGGTGATGGAGAAATGAATGCAGTGGTGGTCGGTCCAGAGTAGCGTGGAGGTGTTGTCAATGGTGATGTTGTTGCTGCCTGAAAACATGGGGTCCAGTGTGTGTCCAGCGATGTGTGTTGGTGAGGTGACCAGTTGCTTGAGTCCTATTGTGGCGAGGTTCATGAGCAGGGAAACAGTGTTGATGTCATTGCAGTTGTTGATGTGGTAGTTGAGGTCGCAGAGGAGAAAGTAGTTTGTGGAGGTGAGTGCGTGGGGAGATATGATGTCTACAATGGAGTCGCTGAAGGGCCAGCGGGGGCCGGGTTGCCTGTAGATGAGGGTGCTATGGAAGGTGGACTTCGGGGTGATGTGGATCTGGAAATGGAGGTGCTCCATGAGGAGGGGGTGTTCTTCTCTGCTGGTTGTCAGGCGGAGGGTGGATTTGTGTACGATGGCCAGGCCGCCGCCTGATCGAGAGGGCTGGTCTTTGTGGAACAGTTTGTAGTCACTGGGGATGGTGAAAGCAATGTCCAGTGCTGATGCTGGGTTTGTCCATGTTTCGGTGAAAAAGATGATGTCCAGGTGGATGGAGTCTAGCAGGTCACGAAGTTCTACGGCATGTGTGAGGAGGATGCAGCTGCAGCGCTTCGGGAGGGTGTTCGTTGAGAACATGGGATCCAAACTTAGGGATAACTAAAATGACCTGGTAGTCAACTGATTGGAATTTTATTGTGGTTGCCCCGTGGTACGTTTAAAAACTGAAAACAGTGAGACTGTTTTGGAATGCAATCAGTCCCAAGATCTCATTTTTTTTTTTTTTTTTTGTCCTCATTCACCCTAGGTCTTGTATAAACCTCCTTTTCTTTTCAACCAAGATGAGAGAAGTTTTCCTCGGCCAGGGGGTTGCCCTTTCCTCTCAAACAATCCTCAGACTGTCCCAGTTCTATGAGGATTTCAGAGCAAGGTGTAAAATCATTGGACAGATATCACAAATACATTTCCATTCCTGCATTACTTACACAAAACTTCTATACATCAAAGCCCTGATTTCCAATTCAATAATGATACCCAAAAGTTCCCCCACATCCTACCCTTTCCCCCCATCCTTTGATCCAATTCTGCTGTACAAAAAACATCCCCAAGCCATTCTGAATGGCTTGGAGGAGTCTTTGAAACCCATTTTCTGCATATTTCTCTACTCCCCAACAATATTGCATAAAATACAAACTTCATATCTTCAATTTTATCCCGGCCAGGCCGCCCCTGCCGATCTTGAGATTGCCCAAAAATTATTAACTGGAGAGAAGGTTCGATTTTCCGATTTAATATACTCGAGATTGTTTCACATACCCCTTCCCAAAAATGTCAAGTATCAGGATGTTCCCAAAACATATGGATATCTGTTGCTTGAATTAAACCACACTTTGGACATCTCACCTCCTGCCCTCCTTTCATTCTAGATAGCTTCTCCGGGGAAATATAAACTCTATGTACCGTAAAATAATGGTTCTTCCTAAGAGTGGCTGGTTTCACAATACAAAAAAGCATTTTTAATGACTCTTCCCACCACCTTTTAACTGCCTCTTCTGGGAAGAATTTCCTCCACAAATCGCTGGGAAGTACAAACTCGCCATCCACCCCTTCTAGGATCCCCCAATACCAAGCAGACACTCCGTGGGAGCCTCCTAATGGGCTCGGGGTGATCCCACTCAATGGGTTGGACATGCCAACACCTTCCTTAATCCCCTGAGCCCATTTTCTTATTTGTAAAAATTTCCACCTAGACAGAGAGCCACCCGTCTTCGACTGCAATTCTTCCCAGGAGAGAAGAACCCCTTCCGAAAACAAGTCTCCCCAATGCTCTACTCCTGCTTGTTTTATCGGTAAAGCTAAAATGTCTTGAAAACATTCTGGGGTTCCCGGGGAATCCCAGATAGGTGCGTCAAGATTGTAATAGGTGAGTTTCGCAGAATGCCTGATATGATACCAACTTTCTGCCAACCCCGCATAATTTTCAACCTTATCTTTTTGAAGAATTTAGGGTCCCCAAATTTAAACATAAAGTTGGTTGAAGCACCTTTGACATTAGAAGCCATTATCTTAAGCATTAAACCCGTAGTCGTAGAGTCTGAGACAAGGAACAAGGTTCTAAAGTTTTTCAAAAGAGAGGCCCATGCATAATATTGCAGCTCTGGTACTGTCAAACCGCCCTTATCCTTACGCCAACGTAGCTTCCTCCGAGATATCCTTTAGATCTCCAAATAAAATTGCTTATAAGGCGCTGCATTTTTTCTATATATATTTTCTGCATGGGGAGTGGGGAAGTGGAGAACAAAAAATTCCACTTCGGAAGGATGGACATTTTTACCATTAACTCTGCCAATAATCGTTAAGGGAAGATGGATCCAACCTTGTAGTAAACTCTTACATTCCAACAACAATTTTAACTGGTTCCTCTCTGCTAGCTGATTAATATTTTGAGGTATCAAAATCCCCAAGTATCTAATTTCCTTTTTACAGTAAACAGATTTATACTCCATATTCCAAGCCATAATCTGTTTTTTCCACATTCACTTGATAGCCAGACACCTACCAAACTCCTCAGCCAGCTTGAGGACCTCACGAAATGCAGTTACTAAATTATCTGTGTACACCAAAAGATCGTCAGCATACAGAGCAAGTTTCCTCTCCCAGCCCTGACAGCAAAAAGGAGAAATCGTCATATTCCGCCGAATTTTCCTCGCAAATGGTTCCATGTATAAGTTGAATAGTACAGGGGATAACGGACAACCCTGTCTAGTGCCCCTAGCTATAGCTATAGGGCCAGTAAGGCTCCCATTCACTAATATTCTAGCTGTAGGAGCCCTATATATCTGATTTACCACCCCACAGAGGTTATTTCCCAGTTTAGCTTTTTTTAGCAAGAGTTTCAAATAAACCCAATTTACCTGATCAAAGGCTTTTACAGCATCGACCGTAATAATCCCCAAAGGAGAATCAAAAGATACTGCCATATCTATAGCCCCGATTAATTCGTATGTCAGCACGTACAAATATCTCCCCTTCGAAAAGCTTTTCTGGTCGGGGTGAATCAAACTGTTTGCTACCCTATTTAATCTATCCGCCACTATTTTAGTAAACAGTTTATAGTCACTATTCAGTAATGAGATAGGTCTATAAGAAGAGCAATTAGCCGGATTTTTCCCGGGTTTCAAAATCAATGTAATAACTGCATCATTCCACGAAGCAGGCATCCCTATCTCATTAAAAAAAAATCTTGCCAAATAACTCTACCAAAATCGGGGTAATGACATCACATAATACTTTTTACAGCTCCACCGGAATGCTATCAGGGCCCGGGGCTTTCCCTTCTTTACCCCCAACTAAAGCCGCCCGCACTTCCTCAACCGTGATAGGTCCGTTAAGAAATTCCTGACTCTGCTGCGAGATTTCCGGTAACACATCCTGAGCTAGCCAATCCTCCACCAATTCTTCTCGCACCTCTACATGGTCCGTATACAGAGATGTAAAAAAGTCTTGAAACCCTTGTTCAATATCTTCCCTACTGAACAGTTAAGCGCCAGTATCTTCCGCCGCTATTTCCTTAATATGGCCCCTAACTTGATCTGTTTTAGCTTTCCAGGCAAGCAGTTTCCCTGAACTCTCCCCATATTCAAAGTGTTTTAGTTTACTAACCTCCCATCTCTTAACCATTCGCGCCTGTAAAATATTTGCTAATCGTAATCTTAGCTCAGCCAGTTCCGCTCTTCCTGCCTCCTCCTGGGCCCCCTTCACCTTTACCAACCAGCTTCTCGCTTTTTATTAACATTTCCTGTTCTAACATGTTTATTTCATCTCTAAATACTTTTCGTTTATGACATGAGATACTCTTGATTTCCCCTCGTATTACAGCCTTAAAGGAGTCCCAAACCGTTGATAACCAAAACATCCTCATCTAACAACAGTGCGCGTTCCAATGTCCACCTCTTAAACATTCTTCTCTGTGGGAGCGTCAGATGCAATACTAGAGATGCATGGTCTGATATTCAATCCTATCAACATTTTCCAACAACCTATCATCTACTAAAAAATAATCAATACGTGAAGCGTGGCTATATTTCTTATAAAAAAAGGAGAATACTCTAGCCCCCTTCCCTCTTCCGCCAAATATCGCACAAACCGTAGTCTTTCATCATTCTCCTTAGATAATGTTGTGATTTTGGCGTGCCTAAAGATCTGCAAGTATCCGTTCTATCCAATCTATTATCCAGCACCACATTAAAATCCCCCGTCATAATAACTGGATCTGAGAATTCAATTAACTGAGAAAAAACCTTTTTAAGAGGTTCAATATCATCACAGTTCGGGCCATAGAATCCAACCAATACCAGAGTTACCTCATCAACCTGAATTCTTACTATGACCCAGCGACCAGCTTGATCCGCCCTTATTTCTAGAATTTCTGGTCTGGCTTGTAGTCCCTGTTTAACCAAAATAACTACTCCCCTTGTGTGAAAATTATTGGTGGTACAAAAACACATTTGCACCAATTTTTGGGCCTTAAATAACTCCTTACACTCATCTGCGGCCAAATGAGTCTCCTGTAAAATTAAAATTTGTGCCGGAGAATCTTTTAAGTATTGTAGAATTTTGTTCCGTCTTGATTTAGTCCTTAAACCATTAATATTCCAGTAATTTAATCGTGGACTTCCTCTCCCCCTGTCCTTTATCCAGTCTAACCATTCAAAACTAACCCGCCATCCCTCTGCCTTGGTGAATGAGGAACTATTTCCACGCAAAATTAGAAAACAAAAAAACCCAAAGAAAAAACCCCTCCACCTAATATCTTCCCCTCCCTACACCCTCCCATGGGGTACCCCCCCACTATATCGGCCACTATGGGCCTGGTTTTAGAGCACCCCGCCTACCTGGGAGCTTTAAGATTTCAAGAAAAGTTATTTTGCATGATCGGTCTGTTCTTTTTTTTTATGAGATCTAACTCCTCATCCGCCCTACCTGTTTCCCTTATATTATACATTTTATTGTTATACATTATCCGCAAGAATGCCGGAAACTTCAACTGTGCCGTAATTCCTAGCTTTTTGAATTCATCCAACCTTTTCCCCAGTTCCCACTGCCTATCCATTGTAATCTTAGATAGATCGGATCTAATCTCGAATGTCACGTTTTCAGCTCTTAATGATTTCTGTTTCAACGCGCTGCTCAATTTTTTTTCCTTTAGATGGTAGGTTAAGAAATTAACCAAGATTTTCCTTGGTCTAGTACTGTTTGGCCGCCGTCGCGATGGACTCTCTGAATATCTTTTTCAATCTCTTCCCTACTCTCTTCCAACTCGCACACAGATTTGATAAGAGAAACCACATATGACTTCAGATTTGCCCCTTCTGCTCCTTCCGGGACCTTTAACAACTTTATATTGTTCCTACGCGAATAGTTCTCCAATTGCTCAATCTTGACTTGTAGTCCTTGTTCTTTTTCGTTTGTCTCGAATCTCATCCTTCTGATGCTTTAGCTCCTCCTTCATCCCCCCTACCGTCTCCTCCAATGTCTGGATCCTCTCCATTAAATTATCAAATTTTCTTTCCAGTACCTCACAGGCCTCTCTGATTTCCCCTTGATTACTCTCCGAACTTGCAAAGCCTTTTTTTATATCCTCCAAAATGGAGAGAATCACCTCCTCCATTGAAAGACTGTGTCTTGGGTCGGGGTCCAAGGGCTGAGGAAGGGAAGGGTTAATAACTGCTTCTGCCGTAACTCCTTCCTCCTGTCTCAAGATAGGTGAATTACCACCTTGACTCAGAGAGACCTCGAAACCGACTTGTATATTCTCCTGGTGAGCCAAATTGTTAGTTGAAGGGGGAGGGTTACTTTCACTCCCCTCGCCGGAGTCTGCACTATTTCTGGTATATTTAGTCATGTAGCTATCCATTTTTCCTTGTCCTGGTACCAGCACAATGTCTTCTGGCCTAGCCTTAAAATAAGCTTTTAATGAAGGTACAAATTTGTGCTTATTTTTTGGTCTCCCCTCACTTCCTTCTTTCTTTTTTTTAAGTAAACAGTTCGCTTGGTCCGAAGTTCTGCCTCTAGGCTTCCCCTGTTGCCCACTGACTTCCTTATCCCTTTTTCCCCCCCTCAGCCCCAGCCCCCCCACCTTCAAGGTAATAGCGGAGGGCTGAGGTGAGGGAGAGCTCTTATCTCCTTCTCTGATAGTGCCCCTGGCCCCCGCAACACCCACCACCTTACTTGCTGTTTCCGGGTTCAATGGAGATGAAGAAAGGCGCGTTATCGCGCTGTCACGCTCCCGGGACACCTTCCCAGGAGCCTTACCGGTGCGAACTCTGCCCGGATTCCCCCGAAGGGGAATCCTCGCTGAGCCTCTTCGCACCCGGCGGAGCTCCAGTGCGGCACGCCCCCAGTGCCGGAGCCTAACGCCGGATGCCTCGCCCGGTCTCTGGAACAGCCGGGTTTCCAAACTTCGTGCGGCCGGGCCGCACATCGAGCCAAACGCTGCATACACTTGCCACGCCCCCAGGAACGGCGGGAGGTGCGTCTAGCGAGCTACGGCTGCTACGCAGCCCGCCATGTTCCCCTCATTACTGTCCCAAGATCTCTTGTTAAACATATTTCAGCCACAATCTCAAACCCTTTACTTGTCAGAATCCCTAGCATTCTCTCTACCCTTCCTGAAATAAACATTGTGAGTAAGCTGTAGGGTGTGATAAGAGAAGGTTAGAGAGGGTAAGCTGTAGGGTGTGAAAAGAGAAACATGATAATTAGAAAATACACATACTTGTTTTTTAACTTAATTCATCTTCTGTAGTTACGTAGTTTAGAGGCCAGAGCAAAACATAGATGAATGCTCTATCACCTGCTTTCATCATCCAGCATCACCAGTAATCATGAAAAACGTATCCAATCCATTCACTATTAAAAATACTTAATGGATACACTGCAAAATATACCACACCCATGTGAGTCACTCCACTCTTCAGACATTGTGGAAATACATTTATGTGAAGGACAGTAAACATTCCGTCCTCTCATCTCCTAACAGGGGAACTAAACCCATGAAGGAAAAGTGGTTGTTTCTCCTCTCGATATATATTGAAATGAATACATGTAACAATGAATATAAAATTGCCACTAGTGGAAACATATGTAAAATGATAACCGCCATAGAAAATAGCCACAACTTACCTCGTCAATGGATGGTACAGATACCCCCTCCAGAATTCTGCCGTGTTAGTGCCCCGCGCTCGCCCCCAGAACGGTGTATGCTTTCTATCGGGGAGTGTTTAGGTCATTCTTCCCATGCAGAACCTTGTATTGGAGGTGTGTAAAGTCACACACACCCGTGGTTGTTTGTTGCTATTGCCGTGCATGATCTTACAGGCAGGGTCAGTGCACATTCATCAATGCATACTGTGAGCCACTTCATCCTATGTCAGGAGTTGTTTCTCAAGGAGCCTATTTAGGGCTGTAACACATTTACTGTAATATTTCAAAGCTGTGTGTTATAAATCATACTTCTGCTTGATGTGCGCAACGGTCTTAAATGCAATCATGTTTACATGGCACGTCACAACATATTGCATCAGCGTGGACCCCAGAATCAAATGCACATTTGGGTAAAGAAAGCAAAATCAAGCGAAGACTGATCATGGTGTTTGTGAGTAGTGTCTGTCCTAAAGATGCGACAGTCTTTCGAAGATGATACACACTAAGTTAGGACTAGCAGGTTCCAGAGCTCGGTAACTAATAAAGTGTGTCATCTGTAAAGGCACTTGTACCCATATACGAAGTTAAATCTTGATAATATGAAAAGACATTTAAGTTACTTGGCGAGCTAAGTACAAAAGATATTTATTACTCGATAGACGTAAAAGGCCTACTGGCCCTCAAAAAGATCCGACTGCACAAGTGGATATGAGGTTCAAAACAGGGGTTAAAGGTGGAGCCACGTAAATCACCACGCAAACCTCAACAGTGACACTATCCTATGGAGTTAAGTTGAGAACAGGGCATTCAGTCATTCAATCCATCGATGTTTCTCTGTGAAGTTTATATACCCATCTTCGTTCCTTCTGCAGCACCTGTTGGTTTCAGAGCCTCATGGTCAGTAGTGCTTGCTCCTTTTTCTGTCTTTTGAATAACCCTTTCAGTGCTTAGTTTTAAGTTTGTGGTTTCAGGTGGGACCCACCGGCACTAATTTCTGGGACTTATGTTTTCTCTTCCTATTTCGACCTACTTCAAGAGAGAGAATAACACAAAAAGGCGGGGGGTTACGGGGATGAGCAAAATCATACCCCAAAATGTAGACACCCTTAAAGTTTACTTCATTCGGTTCTCCCACAGAGTGAATTGCATTTTGAGACATTTCCTAAACGTCAATTAGCAGAGTAAGACAGTTCAAACAAGCAATGGTGCCTACTCAATATTAGAGTTCTAGATCAGTAAAAATGAAAGGGTTTTATTTCAAAATTCAAGAATAAGTGGTACAGGGTCAATGCCATGAAGGCTCTCAAATGCAAAATTATAAGTAAGTATGTCAAATCAGATATTATTTTAAGTCCCAAATGAGCAGCAAAGTCAAAAGGATGTCAGACAACATCCCTAGTAGTATAGGAAAGTTTTTTTCAAACCCTCTCAAAAATTCTGGTTCACCCCCAACATCAAGGTGTTCTTATACATTTTTCTTGTATAACAAATTAGAAAAAATGCAAGATCATTGTGGTGTGAGCAAAAGTATACTTTCTTTAGCAAATCGGAACACAAGTATAACATACATTATTTACATGCCTTAAGTACCATCTCATTTCATGCTATTGTCATCTCAAGGTGTTTGAACTAATATGAAACATTTAAACAATAAGACTTTCAACAAATGAACAGACTAGGGATCACAGCGAAAAGGACCTTGATAAAGTTACACATCATAAGGAACAGGGAAAAGTTCACTGAAAGTAATGAAATCATAACAAGGGAGGTAAACTACTACATGTCAGTTTGACTTCCCTGCAGAGTCTGTGAGGAGAGAATGAGCCAAGGGTGGGGTGGGGTCAGGATTGATTGCCAGTGATGGAATCCATCTTGTTGAAAATGGTGTTTTACATGAAAATATGGCATAACTAAAACACATTAATAAACACACTTCTACTCATCGTATGAAATGTATTTCAATTGCAATTATATCATCTCAGCCTATATGTGCATTCATGTATAAATGAAAATATTAATCATCATTATTAGTGCATGAAATAGAACCCCCAAATAACAGTCTTACAGGGGGAAGAAGAAGAAAGAGAGAGATGGGAAAACATTGATAAAGGGAAAAGGCAGGATTAGAAAAGAACTTGCAAGAGTGAGATGAGGTGACAGGGAGTGCCTGGTGGTGTATGAAAGTGGCATGAGGATTAATCACGTTTAAGCAGCTTTGGTTTTGGCACCCCTGAAGCCCAAAAGCACCGGCTGCAAGCTCTAAGCCACACTTTGGGCCCTCGCTCTTATTCTTCTACAAATTAAGCACTGACATAATTCAGTCTATAGTTTCTTGCTTTTACTTGAGAGCTGATATGCCTGTTAGTCAAAGTTACTCTTTCTGTCCACCAATTCTGAAGTCTCGGGAACTGAGCGAAAGACACATTTTCTCATCAAAGCTCAGATCAAGACTGATCCCCTTTCTCCCACATCCTGGCATTCATAATCGCAACATTTTTTAAACTTAAATCTAAACCACCTGTAGGTTATCCAAAAAAGACGCCTAGCACCTCTGAGCATCAGGTTTTCCACAAGTCACTGGAGGTCGATCTATTTAAGAAAGCCATCTCCAGTTAGATACATGTCTGCGCCAAGAGTGTTATGATGATCTGTCTGAAATGCAACGTTTTGGGAATTTGGTTAAACATTGCCGTGAATAATACATAATCTATCACACAGCATGGCGCACATCCTCTAAAACACTTTGGACAAAATGCACCCCGATGAACAGCGCTGCATATATTCTGGACAGCACTGCATGTGGTTGTTCTTCGTCCAATCACCATTTCGTTGGTTAAAATGCTGTATTGTTACACAGGGATTGTTTCAATCCAGGCAGCACAGCTGAAGCACTGTATGAGTAATTGCTTAAAAATCATGGCTACTTTTTACAGCTTGTGATTTATCTTGTTAAGTGTGAGCGCTAAAAGCTTTCTTGCTATATAAATATGGACATGTTTACTCTTGATGTGAGTTAGAAGGCTAATAAATGAGAAGCTGAACCCGTCATAAATATAGCGAAAATCACAAAATATTCCAGAGATCTGAAAACGTAGCAGATGTCCTGTTGCAGTGCCCGAGTTGCCTCTTACAATTTAAACATTGAGAAAATACTGTCGGGACCTGAAAAGGGGATAATTTGCAAAAGAATGGAGCGGGGAATAACAAAGCAAGTGCACCTTTGGCCCGGTTCACATTTCTTTTCGAAAAACGTTGGGAAAATATAAATGTTGGTCATGGGCTATTTCTCAAGGAATATTTGATTGTTTAAACCAGGGGTTACATGTGCTAATATTGTTATGCGCACATGATTCGGGAAAGTTATGTGCTCAGGTGTGCCAGCAAGTGTGGCGGCTGCAATTTTACAGGATGTCCTCATTCTCAGAAGGATACTCTGCAAACTGCAACATGCTGCTCCTCCCCTTCCTCCTGTTGCAACACTAACCTAGTGCGGGGAAGATGCAAAATAGGCTGAGGACGTACTGTTTGCATTGAAGACTTTGTACCTCAGTCTTCATCAGATGCATGAGTACGCGAGTCCTGAACTACCTTAGCACCTGTTACTTAGGGGAGGAAATAGAATTTGTTGCATTGACAGGTAAAGCCTATTTAAGGTCCATACACGTCCCTGCGCTCCATGGATGATGGATGCAGGAGCGGAGGGCCATCATAAATCATTCCTGCTTCTCTTCCATCATCCCTGCTTCTTTTCAATCATCCATCATCCCTACTTTTCATCCATCATCCCTACTTCTCATCCATCATACATCATTCCTACCTCTCATCCATCATACATCATTCCTACCTCTCATCCATCATCCCTGCTTCTCTTCCATCATCCCTGCTTCTCATCCCTGCTTCTCATTCCTACTTCTCATACATCTTCCATCATTCCTACTTCTCATGCCTCAGCCATCATCCCTAATCCTCATCCATCATCCCTAAGTCATTCCGACACATGTTCAGTTTTGTGAAACACACTTTCACACTGATTGGTTGGCAACAGCCAATCAGAGTTATGAGAGAGGCCTTGGCTCTTGGAGAAAGGGTTATAGGGTTCATCTACAGTTCAATGGAAACCTTTCTGGTTTTAGAAAAGACAAAAAGCAGCTCTCAGACATAAAAGCAGCCTCAGATTTAAACATTTTATTTGTTACAAATAAAAATGAATCCTGAATAGTTTTGTGTGAATTGGATTGCAGTGTCAAAAGAGTTGATTTTAAACATTTTCTTTCTACATATGATACTGAGACCAGATAGGTTTTCAGTTGAACTGTAGATGAACTGTGTAACCCTTTCTCCATGAGTTGATTTATGTCCCAAGCTGTGAGCTGCTTGTATTTCCCAAACAACCAGAGCTTTCTGCAGAAGCCTGTGTAAACACAAAAACACTTAGTTAAATAAAATGAAATGTTGTACAGCCTTGATTTCACTGGAAACAAACACAGAGTTGCATTTCCTCTCCTCCGTCTATAGCACGCTTCGAGAAGGCTGTTTTTCAGTGAAATAGAATACAGCTCTCCCTCATAACTCTGATTGGCTGTTGCCAACGATTAATTGTGAAAGTGTGTTTCACAAAACTAGAAAATGTGTTGGTATGACTGAGGGATGAGAAATGAGGAGTAGGGATGATGGATGAGGAGTAAGGATGATGGCTAAGGCATGTGAAGTAGGAGTGATGGAAGATAAATGAGATGTAGGGATGAGAAGCAGGGATGAGAAGTAGGAATGATGGAAGAGAAGTAGGGATGATGGAAAAGAAGAATGGATAAGAAGCAGGGATGAGAAGTATGGATGATGGAAGAGAAGTAAGGATGATGGATGAGAAGTAAGGATAAGAAGTAGAGATTATGGAAGAGAAGTAGGGATGATGGATGAATAATAGGGATGAGGGAAGAGAAGTAAGGATGACGCATGATGGATGAGAAGTAGGGTTGATGGATGAGAAGTAGAGATGATGTATGATGGATGAGAAGTAGGGATGATGTATGATGGATGAGAAGTAGGGAGATGGATGAGAAGTGAGCATAATGGATGAGAAGTAGGGAAGTAGGGATGATGTATGATGGAAGAGTAGCAGGGATGATGGATGAGACGGAGGGATGATAGAAGAGAAGCAGGGATGATAGATGAGAAGTAGGGATGATGTATGAAGGATGAGAAGCAGAGATGATGGATGAGAAGTAGGGATGAGAAGTGAGGAATGAGGATGTCCTAAAATGGATGCTGTACAGCCGCTTCTGCATCTTTGTACGACAAGCCGTTAAACTGAACACAAGCAACATGGGATCAAGCATATCAAGAGAGGCAGTGAAGGGGAGTCCCATTCAGCCACACAATTTGCATGTGCAAAAGGTGAATGTCCCAAAAGACAGGTATGTAATGAGGTAAATACCAACAAAGGCTTTAAGGACCACAGAAGATTTACTGAATTCATTTGCACACTCGTTGAAAATGTTTTGCTCCAGTTTTCCCACAGGCCAAACAACGTCCAGTCTGGCTGGTGCTTAGCAAAGCGTTTACTGCCCAATGACAGTAGGTGTTGCAAGAATGCTGGGGGCATATCCAAAATACCATGATGGCAATGTGATTGTGGAAAACGTTTGTTATGATCGAACAAGTAGAATAGTTCTATGGAACATTCTATAGATAATAAACATACTAAGGGAATAGCAACTATTTTCCATGCATAGACATACACATTTATTGATTTAGGGTATCTTGTTCAAATTCAGGATTCCAATGCTGACATTTCAGCTGTGCTCGAAGTCTGCATTTATTTGTTTCGGTGCACACTTAGCATGATGTGTATATGGCCCATGGGGTGCATGGACAATTTTAAAATAAAAATGCAATTTGGACATAGGAAATTGCTCATAGCACATTTTGTTACTGTTACGTTTCCTTTGAGGATCAGGTGCTAAGCCTCTGCCTGCATGTTGCCTTGCTTTCAGGAAGCGAGTGAGAAGGGGCCAAACCACGGTCCAACATGAGCTTGTGTATAGTGATGAAAGCATGCCTGGAAATCAACTAGCTGAACAACTGTACCAATAATAGACCCAGTTTAGCAGAGATTGGCTACAAAGTCAATTTATTTAGTGGTTTTCTATAGCAGTACTGCATCATAATGGACTACTGCACTTTACTTAAGGTATGTACAAAATCCAGAGACAACATTAATGTTAGTGACATTAGAACAGTGACTGTGTGGTGACTCTGCAGTTCAGTTGGCTACACGCTCAAAAAACAACAGAAGAGTTAACTTTTAAATATTTTTCGGCAAGGTGGTTGTTTAGTTCTTAGGTCTGGTGGAACTGCACTCCAGATTGATTTTTTCCGTTCCAGCGAAAAACTAGTTCAGTGATTTGGAAGGTTTTGAATTTAGGGTTTTCCAGCAATTGACTTTTCCTCCAGAGGCTACTTTTACTTCCTGAGCTGCCTAGCTCGTTTGCCAAATAAGGTCTGATTTATAATAATTTTTATTATTTGTTATTTTAATACATTTTTAATTGTTATTTTTTAAATTATTTGTAGTGTGTCAAAAAATGGGTTATTGGTTGAGGGAGGTGGAAACCCCACTCAGGTAACAAACACAGCCCTTGTCAGGATGAACCACAAAAGTCAGAATTAACCAGTGCCTAATCCTCTGATAGCTTGGCACACAACAGTCAGACTTAACTTGGAGGCAATGTGTGAAGTAATTATGCAGCACGCAAACAGCGATAAAGTAAAAACATAACCCAAAAAAATTCTAAACCAGTTTAGAAAATAGAGTGAATGTTAATAACTAAAAGATGCAGTCAGAAGTACTGGAGATATTCAATTGTATGTTTTTCAATGACAATGGTGCCTAAAAGTACAAAGAGCTACTCACAGTCAGGTGGTTGTGCTAGACAGGGAGAAGTCACAAATTCAGCTGAGCAGTCGCAGGAAGACCTCTTAAGCTTGTTGTGTCCCTGCAGCTCACACAGAAGGTCAGCCAACTGACCCTTGGAGTCACTCTGGTTACCCTGGGATGAAGGCAAGTAGGTCCAGTCTTCCTTCTGAGGCAGCGGGGAAATCATTTGAGGAACAAGGCAGTCCTTGGGCAGCAGGGTAGTCCTTCTTCTGTAACTTTCACATGTCCAGGAGTGTTCTGAAAAGTGGATCTGACAATCTAATGTTTATACCTGGTGTCAGCCTTTGTTGGGGGGGGGGGGTATGAGGAGAGGGTTGCCTTTCCTACCTCCATTTCTGGTTCTGGAAAATTCTTCTCCTTCCCAGGTAATGACTTCAAACTGCCCGAGGGTGAAAAGGGGTAGGACAGGCATGGTTTCAGATACCATTCTGTGTGTTGGAGGCAAAGCCCTCTGAAGTGGAAGTGTGGCTTGATCTAGCCACTCCCAGTCATCATGCCATGATGGCCAATCCTGTCCAACACCTAAGCCCCCTTTATGTTATTGTCTGGAACCAATACACAAATCCAAACAGAAGAGACATTCACAGTCATGTGACCCAGGACATTGGCATAAGGCACAAATGCTTAGGACAAGAAAATGCCAACTTTCTAAAAGTGGCGTTTTCAGAATTGTAACTTGAAATCTGATTTAGCCATTAGGGAGGTTTTTAAAATTACAATTCATTTGAGGGTACACAGTATATTTCTACCTTCCCCCGAGCCTAAGTTGGCACTTATTAAATTTAATAAGGTGACCAGGTGTTAGTCAATGGGAGAGATAGGCCTTGCAAACAGTGAAAATGTCTTTAGGAGTTTTTCACTGCCAGAACATAGAAACCTTAAGTACACATTTACTACTTTATAAATACAATGCACCCTGTCCTATGAGTCTACAGGGCCTACAGGTCACCCCAATATATAGGTATTAAAAAGGAAGGTTTAGGTACAGCAAATGGTTTATTTTACCAGGGTAAAATGGCAGTTTGAAAGTGCACCACAGGCTGCAGTGACAGGCCTGAACATATGTTATTTTAAAAAGTTACTTTAGTGAATGGCACATTCAGCAGTGTTGCCAACAAATTGCATTTAATTCACAGGCCCTGGGTACATGTAGTACTATTTAATAGGGATGTACCAATCAGGTAAATACCAATTTTACCACATTTTTAGGGAGAGAGCACGAGAACCTTGCCACTGACTAGCAAGGAAAAGTGCACTGAGACATAATGTAAAAAGATGGGTTAAGCCACAGAAGACACAGAAACTGAGGGTAACCCTGCAAAAATGGCCAGGTCCAAACTTACGTACATTTTTTGTATTATTTATACATTTTTGATCAGCGTATTTAATTATTAAACTTGCACAATGTATTTTATTCTCGGTTTTACTTTTAATTAATGCATTTAATTATTATTTTAATATTATTATTATTTCTGCATATAATTAATGGGGGGCATTTGGTTTTGTTGGCTAGAATGGAGGGAAGTGTATTTTTTTAAATGTAATCTTTTTATTTATTATATTATTGTGTTTTTTACATTTTAATTTTTTTATGTAGGATATGTTTTTTATTGTGGATTTATTTTTTTACAGATGTAATTATTTGTTAATCATTTGTATGTTGTTTGAATATTGCATGTTACACTTAATTAGGCTTCATACAAAGTAGATGTTTGAGACTCGAAAACTTATGTTCTATGCATGCCATTCAAAACACCAAAAACAGAGAAGTAACATAACCCTCATCCTTCCTAACCCAACTCTCTTCAGTCCAGACCTCTATATGTTGTATGAAATTGTCCCTGCATTAATACTGAGCCGTAAGGTACAAAGAAGCCTCAGTCCACCATATCTTCATTTGTAGCCAGTATTCTTTCTTATTAGGGAGAGTCTGCTGAACCGAAACCCAGCTGATGGGTTCACTGGGAAGCTCAGCAAGGTGGATCAAACATTTTCAACTTTTTTTCTGTGTTCCAGAGGGTGCTACAGAGTTTCTCCAGCACCACTGCTTGCCAGAGGTTATGTGTCCAGAGTCTTATCAGAGTTGGTTCTTTTTTATTCCAGTAAAGTGTTATCAGTCTCGTCATTGCTCCCGTTAAGTGGATCCTCAGAGACTTGCTACTATGCCCTCTTCCCCATTCTTGGTCACCATGCATGTTGATAAGCGTTATCCCTGGCTATTAGTATTTCTTCCCAGAACTGCTGAATGTGCCTACACTCCCAATTTATGGACACTTCTAAAGCTTTTGTGGAAATTGTTCCAGTTGTCTCCATTCTCAATCCTTATAGGTTTTATCTAGCCCAGTTTCCCATTGCATCTTGTGAACGCACCTTGGTGTGTGGTGACCTTCTAACAAGAGCTTATAAAGGTTTGCCACTAGACCCTTAGTAGTCATATGTGCCCAAATGTTTTTCAAACGCTGTTAAGGGCCTGGTTGGGGCTTATCTAATGGTGGGATTCACAACCCAGTGTTGGAGTTCATTATATTGCATCCTTTCTTATTCTTTAATTTTAAATTGTTTCTTACAGTCTCCAAATTATTTGATTTTCCTATTCTCAAACATGTCTCTTATTGTGAGGCACCCTCCTTATTTTCAGGCTTCAAATATCCCATCAACCATACTAGGTGTGAATTTCTGATTGTTATGAATGAAGGAGTAGGGACCCAGCTGTGTTGGCAATCCATGTGTGAGTGCAATGAGATACCATATCTCCAGAGCCTCCCTTGTTACTTCTGAGATATAGAGGGATAGGGGATGTGCCCCCTTGCTAGGCTATGGTTAATCACAGATGGCCCTGCCTGCTTCCACCCTGTCTATGAAGAGCCATCTTTTTTCCAATTCTCTTACCGACCATTCAAGTAGTATTGTGATATGGGTGGCGCTTTGGTATTTGATAATATCTGGGTCAAAACTGATTTGCATATGGCTGGATCTAAACAGGGGTGGCGTGGTGAGCAACAAATGGTGGATTAAACCCAGATCTGTCACTGAGTGTTGAATGTTTTCATTGTTCAACATTCTGTCCATCATCTGTTCCTTTTGCTTTTGTCACCCTAAGTGGGAAGGGTATGCCCAGACTTGGGTCCTATGCTTTGTGTGCCATTGGATTGAAACTAGCCTGGCTGATGAGGGGTGATACCCCGAAAGTGGTCCCAGGATGCTTGTTTCCGATCCATACAGGACCTGGCCTTGCAGTTTGGGCTGGACTTTTCCCATGGGGAGAAGGGCTAGGACTGATTTGCATATGGCTGGGTCCAAACTGGGGTAGCAAGGTGAGCAAAAAAACGATGGATTAAACCCAGATCTGTGACTGGGTGTGAATGTTTGCATTGTTCAGCATTCCATTCATCATCTATTCTTTTTGATAATATCTAGCATTGCCAGACTTCCCTTTGCCAGGGAGGGCCATTTTGTTCAGTTTTGCTTGCCCGTTTTCCCAGATTATTTTTATTAAGCGGTGGTATAGTAGTGTTAGTTCAGATAAAAAATTGTCATCTTCAGGGCTGAAAAAAAATATAACAAACAGGGGCACACCATTACTTTTTACTACATTAATCCTTCACAGTTACTACATATATTGGCTTTTCCATTTCTATAAATCTGATATTTTCTAATTTTTCAGTCGTGTCCAATTTGCACCATCATAGGTTTCTACTGTGTTGGTGACGAGTGTCCCTAGATGTTTGATTCAGTGTTTGGCCTATTTCACTGGGTTTGCTTCCCTGAATTGTGTTTCACATTCTTTGGGAATCAAATTGTTTACTATCTCAGATTTATCTGTGTTGATCTGAAAACCTCCCACCTTGTCAAAGTGTCCTCCAGCCCCAAGAGACCTCAGGTTCAGTTACTGTTAGTAAGACGTCATCAGTAAAAAGGCTGAGTTTGTGATCTACCCCTCCAAACTTCACTCCCTTAATATAGGACTGAAAACGTATACAGGCTGCTAAGTGGTCTATTGTCAGCATAATTTTGAATATTTTTAATCATTTCATGTTGTTAGGATTTTAAGTGTTTGTTTAACCATTATTAGGGTTTGGAATGCTATATATAACCCTTCATCTATGTTTTTGCTTACTTTGGAGTGGCAATAGTGTTGCGAATCTTGGGTACTAGATACCAGGTCTGCAGGGGTTGGATTTGTAACTGACAGATGCAAGGACTTAGTTCATTGCACCATCAGTGAGTAAGGAAGTTCAGTTTAACTGCAGCCCCTCACAACCCCCTAAGCATTTGTGCAAGGGCAGTGGTTGTATTTTTCTTGGTTACTAACAGTCTTTTAAAAGTTCAGGAACATAATGGTAATCCAAACAATCTTTCATTAATGAGTTGCACTCTCCTGTATCACTAGAAGTTGACATATTTATTTTAAAATAGTTATATTACAATTCCTGAAAATAATTTATTGCACACAATATTGTATGGTAACACTACAGAAGATAAAAATCGGAAGCAGCTAAGTGTTTCATGAACAGTGACAACAAAAGGGAAAAAGTGTAACATTATTATCATAATTTGTAGCCCTAACACATTTGCTGTGCTTTCCCTAGGCGCTGTGCTAGTTCTAGCAGAATCAATAAATAATATGCCAAATATTTTGAGTGTCAGAGGTGGTGAGCATTCCTGGGCCAACAAGATTTGCTGTTGGTCCGGAATAGTGTGCCAGTTATTTTGTGTTTGTTCAGGGACAGACATCACCCTGGCACCATTCAGTGAAGCCCGAGCCTTGGAGGAGTCTAACTGCAACCTTCTTTGGTTCGGGTTGAAGCTGGTGAAACTTCACCTGGATCAGCTTCCTGGGTGAAGTTTTCTTGCAATCGATGGTCAAGTCCCAGGTTGTATATAAGGTGCTGATCACTGATTCTTATGATATTTTCAGAAAATAGAAATTTGCAGACTCTTGATCTATTTGAAGTAAACTAATGGGATACAAAATTTGTCAACTACGTAATAAGCCCCTAAGCATCTCTGTCATCTTTATCTCATGTTTACTTAAAATATTTACAGCAAAAACCATGAGATGTATATATTGAGAAGATGTACTAGACTTGCAGTGCCTGAAAGGTCTAACAAGTTAGACTACAGAGTGTTCAGACATGTATGCCAGTTTCACAAGTTCTATGAAAGTTGACAAAATACTGACTGTGCCAAGGTACACTCATGGGTGATAGTGCACTTTATAAATTCACAATACTGAGAACTAAACTGCAGACAGGCTGGCTAAAATGGAACATATTGTGCATGTGTTTAAGAACATCAAACCTCAAGCTACGATGAAAATAGAGCAACATGAAAACAAGTGATTACAATGAATAAAATAATAGGATTATGAAAGGGAACAGTCAGTGTGTTTATGAAATCCCTGGAATAACTTCTAAACTAAACAGTCACTGAATGTGGTGTTGTAAAAGCTTAATTATCATAACTTCATTACACATTGACAAAACAAACAAATGTGCTAGAAACATGTATTTGATTGAATCACATTTCATCACTTGCTGCATGCCCAATCGCATATGGAAATGAAAGGGGTCTCTGCACGGGAAACATTAGATCATGACCTGTAACCCTCCCGAATGTCAACACTTTCCATTTTGTTGGTTGGATTAGTGTAATAATAGTAAATGTAACTACTCCAAAGTCCCAACTGGTGTTTAGATTGAAGTTGGAATAGTAAATCTAACTCTTCCAAGGCCCAATGTTATTTCTGATTTTGCTTACGTTGGAGTAGGAGTAATAAATCCAATTCCCCTACACTATCCAACACGTTAGGAATAGTAAATGTAACCCCTCCTAACACTTTCCCAACTGTTGCTTAGAATGGGGTGAGAATAGTAGATCTAACCCTTCTCAGGTTTACCACTTTCCCTGCTTTTGCTTATGTTGGAGTGGGATTAGTAAATGCAACTCCTCCAAAATCCATCACTTTACCTGCTTATACCTGCTTTTTATTATTTTGGAGTGAGAATACTAATTCTAATCCCTTCAAACTCGAACACATTGTCTATATTTGTTTATATCACCTAATTAACTCATTTGAAGCCCAGCTCTTTTGCTAGTGGTGTTTATATTTGACTTTTTTTTATTATGGTGCCCTTTTTATGTTTGTTATTTTAAACTAATATGTATTTCTTGTGTAAGGTAATATTAATATTTTATCTTGTTCATTTTGGTAAGCGTTGTTAGTATGATTGTTAATTTCAATTTTGCACAATATTTACACGCTTAGCTGAAAAATGACAAAAGCCTGGTACCACTTCATGCACAGTATTACAGCTTTGGATTGGTAAAATACCATCCATGTCAACCTGGAATGAATGAGGTTAATGAGCGAAAGATGGAAGAACCGTTCTCTTTGTACAGTAGTTTGAGATATCTGTACTGCTCTTATCACCATTCACCCAGGTGTGATATCAAGGTCTGATGATTGACTCTGTGGAAGGCTGTGAACAGATCTAATAATATCAGAACCCCAGATGTAACCATATCTGAAGCTTCCCTAAGTTCATCCGGGGCCTAGACCACCAGTGTATGAGTGTTGCAGCCTAGATGTAAACAAGCTTGTAGCATATGAAGAAATGTTTCCCCCCATGATACTCTTGCAGTTGGTTGCACACCACTCTCTACCCTGATCATCATTTGATTGGGAGCAAAAAAGATTCTTTCCATGTAGAATGCAGCTCACACCTTTTTAACAGTATGTTTTTATTCACAATTAATATAGAAAAAAACAAGGTAAAACGCAGGCATCCATGCAGTGCAAGGGCAAATGAATGAAATGTTATCTTTGCTAGATTATTTTCACATTGATAAACTTGCATTCAAATGCTGTTGTCAAGTCAGCTGGATCTCTACCAAAATGTTGATGGAATTGAATTTATGGCCGTTGCCTTAGGCAATCACCTTTAACAATTGTATTACTGCTGCCATAGATGCTAAAAAGAAACAAAACTGTAAACAAATAGATGAGTGCATTATAAACCACACAATTTCATTATTACATACATTAAATCAAAACACAAGACTATGGCCCTAATTATGAGTGTGGCAGGTGTAAAAGACTGCCCGCCAAACTCCCACGGTCAGGAGACTGCCAGCCCTATTATGAATTTCCTGCTGGGTCAGCAGGCAGTAACAGCTTCCACCCACTGGCCCTGCAGGAAACACACAACAGCATTGATGCCGGTCCATAATAGAGCCAGCGGCAATGCTGTTGTGCGTCGGGTGCACCAGCATCCGTCGTGCGAATCACTGCAAAGCAGACAGAGATTCGCATGACGGGGCTAGGCGGGGGCCCTCGGTACCCCGTCTCTGCCAGCCTTTACATTGTGGTGAAACTGCCAGCGCTGTCCTGGAAGACTGGGACTGCCAGCACCGCCATCGGGTGGTAACGCCAGGGTCATAATGTTGCAGTAAGACTGCTGCTTTGGCAGTGGTCCGACTGTGAGGCTGGCAGTCTGAAGATCCCCAGCATCGTAATGAGCGCCTATGTATGATGTCTATTTTTAGAATCCTAAACATGATACACAGGTCATGTGAAAAAGAGATACATTCAACCTTGTGGTATTTTTTTTTTGATCCAAGGTTCACAAAATAAACTCAAACACCAAAGAAGAAATTCACAAGTTACTGTTCCAAATTATGCAGACTTCAACTGATATTAGGAAATCCCAGAGACTGAAAAACACTCAAGGTTTTCAGATTAATCAGTTATAAAGTAAACTGCATATGCTAATAATAATGAGAAGATTCTATAAATATTGACCGGTATCCAAAGCACCCCCCCCCTTTAGATTATTTTCATTGTTAAAATTGTTCAATTAACCCTGACTTATTAACGGCTTTTTGCACTGAATTAAATTAGAGTTCTATATTTAAGGAAAATGTGTATTAAAAACGAAACTCTGAGAAGGCTGCCACAAAATTGCCTAATATACAGGAAGTATGTCCATAAGCTACTCTATCACACTTGCTGGAGATACTCGGTCCAATCATTCTCTTCTGGGAATTATGAGAGAGAGAGAGAATAAAGCGAGTCCTGAAAGTAAACATTGGTAGATGTCTACCTATAGTGTTGAGTAAAATCATAGGGAAATTATAAACAATCATCTGAATAAGCATCGCGGTTCACTACCTGAACTTATTTAAATATTTACAAGTAAGAATAAGGCCTCAAATCTGTAAGCACGTTTCACAAGGACACCTGGAATATATTAAACTTCTGGAAATGCCTAGACTGTTCAAATCTGAGGGACCGGGAGAATGCTATATCAGTCAATGACTGTGAACACAAAACATACATCACTTTGTTGTCAGTAATGCTTAATTTTAAATGGCTAGATCAGTCATATGTTTACTGTAGTAGGCTATCCTGGCCATTAAAGACCCACTCCAGCGTTTATGGACTGAGCCGAAGGCAAGGGTGTTTAATACGGAAGCAGGCCCTTAATGGCCAGAATAGCCTGCTACTGCAGGCTAAAGCTATTTGAACATTTCACCCCTAGAGGGCAGGATGTTCCAAATAGAAAAAAGAAAGGCGTTGAAGACTGAAGGGGTTGAAACCCCACGGCTCCAAAGCCTTTGTTTTGCAGCTGTCGCTATCATTCAGTATTTAACATCTGTGTGCCCGGTCACAGCAGTTACCTAGTGAACATTCACAGCAACAAATGTAAAAGGAGGCCTATTTCTCCCTGGCATAGTTAAACTGCTTTTTTCTCATTCAGCTGAACCAGAGAGACCCAGGTGCGGCAGTGAATTCCCCCTTCCTCCTTCCAAGGCTCAGTGACTCTGTGAGCTATTGGTGAAAGGAGAGGGAAAGGTCTGGTGTGCCCTGCAGCACAGCCTCGGCCTTTTGCTTTCCTCTGCCTACTCCATGTATTTTGGAGAGGCAAGGGAAAGAGAAAGGCAGAGTCTGACTATTAGAACATTTAATTGTTGTCCTATACCAGTTTATATAGGCTGCTGCTGATCTATTGTCTTCAAAGGAGCGCTCAACTTTAAAATGTCCAAGTAGTCTTAAATAGGATTTCATTCCTTGACTGGCAATGTGTCCAAAGCACCTATTATCACTGTGAAAAGGAGCAATGGCCTTATTATCCCATCTAAAATGAATAGTGACCTCAGCAATAGTCAAAATATTCATTAGTCTGTGCCTTGTAAGGCAAGAAACTTCCTGTTTGGTGGAGGATTGAAAATGACAGGGTGGCAGGTGTCTTCTTGCTGCCTGCATACCTGGCTATTCTTATTAGCCACCTCCAGGCTGGTGGCTCCGAGGTGCCTAGCACTGCTGCTGCATCTCCTTCTTTCTCCTCTTCTAAGGCCACTAGTCTGTGGAAGGCTGTCACAATGGCCTCAGTTGTGTGAGGTGTAGCTGAGTGGCTTTTCCAGCAGACCTTTCTCTGAAAGTCATTCTCATGGCCTCTGGTGCGAGCAGTAAAGTACCTTAAAGAGAACAAATGGTAGTACCCATTGAAGCACATATTTGTATGGTCTATCAAACAGCATTGCGGGCTCTACAGGGCCACCGGAATTATGTATTTAATGCATTCCTGGAATATTTTGTAACCAAAATTACTATATGTGGTATTTGTCATTAACCACCACCTACATAATTAAAAACATTTTTTTTTTCTGAAATGGATAAAATAAGTTACAAAAATTGAATTCATTAGGTGATACTTTTGCCAAATACTATGAATGTATTAAAACGTCACAAAACTGAAAAGTTATTCTGCCAGAGAAAAACGTGGTGTGATAATTTAGGAATATCAATGTATTGGATTTTTCAAACAATGTAATTAATGGAGCTAACCAGGTTGCATGACTTGTTTAGTGTTGGTATATCATTCCAGTGGCCTGCTCTTCTTATACCCGATTTACAACTCACATTTCATCCTGCTCCTGATTCAGTATCACTATAACATATGTTGTTACTGGTTAAGGAAATGAGTGAGTGTTAATGTGTTAGGTAAGGCTGTATTTAGGCCAAGGCCTGGGCTATCATTAGGTTTTGCTAGGTACTGATTAGGTGATTAATGAAAGGTAGATGACAAACCAGTATAAGGGGTGGCATAAGTTGGAACTTGGGAAGAAGGAATAGAAAAATGCTGAAGGGGCCATGACTAGATGGGAGGTGTTAGGAATCAGTGGTCAATGGACAGCACAACTCTTCTTCCAAATAAAATGAAATGGCCGAGAGGTTGAGACAGAAACATAGTAAGGTGAATAAACTTAAACAAGTTGGGGACCGGACTTAGGGACAAGGAAGGAAACTCTGCACAAATGCAGCACTTCTCATTAATAAAGGAACTCAACTTATCACTCCTCCCAGCAGCTACTTGTTCCTTCTGTCCTCTCTAACCCTGGTCCCGGTATGTATAATAATAAACAAGCCAAGCAGAGCAGGCAAGTCTCACCTATGCTATACCCTCCAACAAATGCACAATTCATCACCTCTGAAAGATAAATTAGACCTCTATTTAATTATTGCAATGCAAACATTCATCATGCTAAGATGATGGTCACCACAATAAAACATGACACCACATTTGTTTTGGCTATTTCTTTATACCTTAGGATGGGCCTGCAGTGAGGTCAGACATAGAGAAAGGAAAGAGTTGCTTCTTCCAGGTGGTGGTGCAGTGCTGGTCTTGTATTTCAGGCAGAGGAATAGTTGCTTTACCACAGCAGTCTTTCATTTAGAAAAAGACAGGTGCAATGCTACCCCCTTAAATCAATGGTGGAGTACAGCAGAGCGTGGGAGAGGCAGCTCCTTTACCACACCTGTTTTCAAACCTTGACACCTGTGGATTGAGTGGGTGCTTTGTTTGGGAGAGGGCCAAGACCGAGGCTGCACATTCTCATTCGTATTAGGCTTGGGAGGAAATAAAATTCTGCTTGCGGAGTTGGCAGAATTCAGGTAACATGTTATGTGTTACACAGAGTTCCTGTTAAATTCCACTAACCAGAGCACGGCCAAAATATATTCCCATTGGGGCACGTCAGGCTCTGTTAATGCACCACAGAGCTTTTTGTGTCCATTTTTGTGCTGCCAGCGATCGTGAGCGACCTCGGCTGCAAGTTGGGTAGAGTTTCTACTTGAGAAGTAACTAAATCAACTTGAAAATCCGGTTTTGAGTTGATATTCTACTTGAACGGACAGGTCAGGGTTTTTTTAGTGCTTTTTTTTGTTGCTTTTCATTTGGATTTCAAAGTGAAAGGATCACTCTCATTGCCTTTAATTCATCCTGCATATATACTATTTGATTTTAAGGAGTTTGCATTTTGTGACATCACAACAAATAAGTTAAAAACAACTTTTGGATTATGGTTTTGTCTGATAAAAGGCATGCACCAGTATTTTTATTTGTACTTTTATTAAAGTTTTAGAATTTGGCTGTGGTGAATGGCCTGGAGTTGCAGTAGGGGGCTAGTATTTTTTTCATTAAATTTCTATCTTTTATAAAGAAAGAAGGATGCAGTTAAGTAAATTTTTTTACATGTTTGTTAAATTTGCACTATTCATTTACTTTACCAAATATACTAGTCTGCCCACAGGCCATCCAGCCAGTACTAATCAACTGTTTGTGGTATACGTTTTAAAACATCTATGATTCAGGCCAGAAATGGCATTGAAGACATTATTTTTTTGTATTTCACTGTTTTTCTGCAGAAAGTATATTTTGGTGGGGTAATATCCTGCCTTTAGATGCTGTGTTTTACAAATTTTCATAGCTTACTTAGTGTCAAGATCCACTCATCTGAATATTCAGGTCCTGCAGGAGCAAAGATTATCCACCCAAATCCAGAGGTGATCAACCCTCAACACTGAAAGACTGCGACAAGTGTTGGTGGCTCACCGTACCTGGGTGGGGAAAAAACAAAGAGAATCAAGATATTCTGCTGCAGTCCAATGGTATTTAGGTAATTCTAAATATGGGAAGTACGTGTTGCCACACCTCACCAGGTTTTCTTAGCAATCTTGCACCTAGCGTGAACACACACAAGAAAGAAAAGAAAATAACACAAAGAGCATAAAGGAGACCCAGAACCATGTAGTACTCACACCAACATCACCTGTGTTTTACCCTATGTGAATGCATTCTGGCACATTAATCCTAGGTTCACGGTAGTGAGTAGGGATCCTTGGAGATGTTTCAGAAATTCTAATGAAGGGTAAAATACTTTCAGAATGTAAACAATGATGGATGCCAATTCCCCAAAAATGTGATGTCCATGTGTCGGAGGTATTGTAAGGTTCAATGCACTGACCTGTGGCTGGACATGCTTTGAAAGCCTTTTTACAACTGCAAACAGTAGATGGCTGCTTTTCTGTAAGGTAAAGTATTTTTCTCTTTACATGCTGAAAGGCAGATGAAGCAGACAATGAAGGCTTGAATCCTAGAATATGAGGACCCATATGATCAGATACTTGTGAGGCTTAGTCGAGCAAGAGACTGGCATAGGATATAGGAAAATTACTTTAGAGTGGAAGGGCAACAGTAGTGAGAAAATGGGAAGGCAAATACATGCAGGAAACAGGTATTGGTTGCCAGCAGAAAAAAAGGAACTGAATGCGAGCAAGGAACAGATATTGGGTACTAGCAGGATACTAGAAACCAAATGCGGGCAGGAAACAGATATTGGTGCTAGCGGGATGCTAGAAACCAAATGCGGGCAGGGAACAGATATCAGGTGCTGGGAGGATGCTGCAAACCAAATGCGGGCAGCGAACAGATACTGGATGCTAGCAGGATACTAGAAACCAAAAGCAGGCAAGACTCCTAAACAAACGTCAGTAAGCCAAGCAGCATTTACTGATTGGGACTCGGCATAAATATCACCATGCCCCCCAAGATTGCCGCTGCTGCACTGACTGCTCAAGCTCTTGCAAGATCTCAAGCCTGACCCGGTTACTGGGGAATACCTTGTCAGGGCAAAAGGAGGCCAAGCACAGAAGCAGTGCAGCTCCCAACACTTGGGGCCTGATTTAGATCTTAATGGAGGGGAATAATCTGTCACAAACATGACAGATATCCCGTCCTCTGTATTACAGTCGTATTATATCCTATGGTGATCTTAAAACGGTAGACAGAATGTCCATCACGTTTGTGGTGGAGTATGCCATCTGCCAAGATCTAAATCAGGCCCTTAGTTTTCATTTTTGGCATTGCTGAATTAATGGTAGTGTTTTTTTCATTGTTTACCATGTCTCTTTGAGCTGGCTAATGTATAGGTGTGTGTTTGCAATAGGCTACCATTTTGTCATTGTTCTCCATGCCATGTGGCCATTTTGTGTAGTCCGTGTCCATCCATAGGCCTGCAAGTGTTCTTGTTGTCAATGCCTCCTTGTTTATTGTTGATTTTTGACCATGTATCCACTGGCCGTTTTGTGCAGCCAGTCAGTGTGCTTTTGCCATAGGCCTCCATGTGTTTTTTGCTCTCCATGCCTTCTTGCTTGCTGCTGTTGTTTGACCACCATGTGGCCAGTGGCGATTTTGTGTAGGCAGTGAGTGTGCTTTAGTCTAGGCCACTATGTGTTCTTTGTTCCTCATGCCTCCTTGCTTGCTGTTGTTGTTTGACCATGTGGCCAGCTGCCATTTTGTGTAGGCAGTCAGTGTGCTTTTGCGTTCGTGCGTCACACCTTGAGAGTGAGAGAAGACCTAGTTACGTTCACCCAATATAACATCAAACCTACAAAATAGTAACTAGGCTATGGGAAAACGTTTATATCGGGACTGTTTGTCAAAAGAGGCTTTTTTCAGTGTTCTTGGATGAACGGACTAGGTGGGATGGCATGCCACTATTAAGTGGGCGAGGCATCAATTCCAATTATCCTATTGGCTGGTTATATGAGAGATCAATTCTGATGGGATTTTTAAAAACCCTCCTTGAACAAAAGGTCCCAATATAAAAGTTTTCCCATAGCCTAGTTACCATTTTGTGGTTTTGCTTTTACCTTCAGCCTGCATGTATTCTTTGTTCTCCATGCCTTCTTGCTTGCTGTTGTTGTTTGACCACCATGTGGCCAGTGGCCATTTTGTGTAGGCAGTCAGTGTGCTTTTGCAATAGGCCTGCATGTGTATTTTGTTCTCTGTTTCTTCATGCCTGCTGTTGTTTTTTGATCATGTAACCGGCGGTCATTTCATGCAGCCAGTCAGTGTGCTTTGTCATAGGCTTGCATGTGTTCTTTGTTCTCCATGCCTCCTTGCTTGCTGTTGTTGTTAGACCATATGGTCACCGGTCATTTTCAGCCAGCCACTTAGCATAGTACTCCTTCTTTTCCACTTTTCAATACCATTTTCTAAGGACATTGATAGAAGACATCTATGCCATTTTTTGCTCATTTTTTACTTTGTTTCCTGATGTCAGTTTAATATGCTTGAGGTATATGTATGAACAGTGTTTATAAAATTATATAAATGTTTTCAATTTTTTTCTGCACCTCCTTGCCTCACAATGTGTTTCACATAGTCCCTTGTGATACACCAGTATTTGTTTTACATTTTCCCTCCTCCCTCTGCCTGCCACAGGCCTTCCTCTCTTAGGCCATAGATGCACATCAGCATTCATTTTTTAAGTATTATTCCATTTTCCCCTGCATCCCCTATCTGCCATAGACGTACAGCAGCACTAATTATTTAAGGATTATTAAGTTTTCCATTGCAACCCCTGCCTGCCATTGGCACACAGCAGCATTCATATTTTAAGAATTTTTCCATTTTCCCCTGTGCTCCCTGCCTGCTGATATAGGCACACAGCAGCAATAATTTTTTAAGGAATATGTCATTTTCTCCTGCATCCCCAGCCTGCCATAGGCACATACCAGCATTAATTTGTTTAATTCTAGGGATTATCCCATTCCCTCTGCACCCCCTGCCTACCATAGGCACACACCAGCATTCATTTGTTAAGGATTATTTTATTATCCCTCTTCTACTTACCACAGGTGTCTCCCCTTCTATGCTCATAAAGCAAACAGTTACATCTGTATGTTTTAACCTGATTGAAATATTATGTTATGGTGTGGATTGGAAGGGACACAGTATTGTTCTTAATTATTTGGGATAACCTCACTAAATTATATTGTCTGTACCATGAATAATTTAAACTGCAAAAAAGCCACATTTCACTAAATGTTTTTCTTGTTTGCTTTTAGGTGCACAGGAGACATCATCCACTGTACTGCCAGACAGAAGACTGGCTGAAAGCGACACGACCACAACACGTGACTCCTCTGCTTCCACTTGTGCAGTTAAGTGCCATCTGTCAGAGCTTGAAGATGACCCCAAAGAAAGGTGCTGCCAAGAAAGTGGCCTGTGAGGATGAGGAGAAGAAGCAGATTGCCGCCACTGACTTGCCACCCTTCCCCTTTTTCAGGCAACTTTGTGTCTCTTCTGCAGGCAGCAACCTGGGAGCACCACTCCTGCATCAATGATGGCAGCACCCCAACCTAAGCCCAAGCCCATGTCTCTCACTGAGACAGCCATTGCAATCATGCTGACGAGCAGTGAGTTTGAATTTGAGTTGTCTCAGCTGCAAACTGGTACCTATTTGTTGCAGGAAACGGAGCAAAATGGAAAGCAGGAGCCTCTGCCAGCAATGGTTCTTGTTGGAGTAAAGCAGGAGCAGAACAGGAGGTTCAGCTTCCGGTTAAGCACGATGTACTTCTTAAATCATTAGCCTTCTGATCTCCAGCAAGAAAAAGAAAGGGTATTCCACCATCTTCTCCAAGTGACTCTTCTGATGATATGGTCAAGGATTGGACCCTCTCCTGAGTCAAAGAACCACCAGGCGAGTCAAGGGAAAAGGATGATTTCTGAAAGCCTTAGAATTATGGAAGGGGATGAGGAGGCCGAGCCAGTCATTGTCATGGAATCTGGCTCAGAGGACACCAACATTACCCCTCCTATTCAACTTATTTCAGGGTCGTGTATTTGACGCACTGCTTCAACCTGATTGTGCTGGACTTTGTTTAAAAAAAGAGGACATAGTCAGCAACATAATGGCCACCTGCAGAAGACTCTGCAATCAACCAGCCATTCATTTTAAGCCTGGAAGCAGTTGAGTATCATTCAACTGAATTCAATTCAAACTGTTTTTCTGTAGCGCCAGGCCTCCAAGCACTTATTGACAACCACTTCAGACTGCCAGTACAGACTCCAAGCAAAATCAGGCTTCAAACAGGTGTTTTTTAAAGCCACAATAGTTAATCCATGGTAGAAAAAAAAAGCGCTAGCCACTTTCATTGCTTCTTCAGAAGGGGATGTTTCACTATATATATGAGCACAGTCCTCCTGGCTTGAGGATTTCACAAGTTTAGTTTTCATTGGTTTAATAAATAAATTAAATACTAGTTCCTCACTGCTCAGAAGGTACTACTGCTAGTTTTTGTAATAATATCAGGTCCTTGAGTCAAAGTGATAAACTGGTCTTAGTCTTTGATCAGTTTTGTTATAACTAACCCACTAACTCTGTTTTCTTTCAATGCAGTTGCCTATGATGGATGATCCTTCTGATTAATCCTACAGTTGAAGCTCACATAGGTGGGAGTGGGACCTTACCTGTGAGGTCCCCAGGTTAGCTTGGTAGCCTTCTACTCCTACCACCACCATTAAGAAGGCACCTTGGAAAACCCTGCAATAAGGTTTTGGAAGATTGAGAGAGGTAGCAGCCATTGCTTCATCTATTCAGGTAAGAGAACCAAGAAGTGAGGTAAACTAGTTTAGTTAGTAACTTCTACTGAAGATTGAGATTTTTTTATGTATGTTGTAGGCAATGGGCATAGACATAACCCCCTAGTGATCAATATAGTTACAGAGGGTAGCAAGACAAGAGTATAACTAAATGGAATACACTTTGGAAATTAGCTGGTGCTGTAGAAGTTAACATTCTCAAGCAATAAGGTACTACTACACTGTGTTGTTCGACCCTGGTAGCTGGGTATTTTATGGGTATAAGTAAAGTAAGTAACCTAGCAAATAATTATATGGCAAGGGACACCAGAATCAGCTAGAAAAAGTGTAATGGGAAAAGTTGATGTACAGTATGTGACTGCTCAAAGGGCAGCTTTTTGTCAGTTATAGAAAAAAAACAGGCTGCACTAAAAACCAAAAGACAGTTTGCTGTCATACAAAGAAACAAACTACCCATTTAATTTTTACAAAACAAAACCACCCTCTCCACCCACAACAGCCCCACCCCTCTACCCAATCAAATAAATCACCCCAATGTCCATAGAAAGTCCAACATTCTTACCCCAACTGCCCTTCCCAATTCTGACCCTCTCCACCCACAACAAAAGTCTCTCCTACCACAAAAGGTGTACTAATAAATGGGCTTTACAGAACACTGGGATGGGCATGCCGCCTTTTGGTGAACCAGTGCAAGTTCCCATAGGATGCAGAGGAGTAGGTGATCCCTGGGTGATGAAGAAGGGTGTTGGTGTGCCGCTGGGAGGTAGCAGTAGTGGTTCCTGGCTGCCGAAGGTGCTGGCAATGATGTGGTCAGGATAGAGGCAGACGATCCTTGCCAGAGGGACTGGGGGTAGTAAACACAAATTGTAACGCTCAGTGGAAAGACTTGTTTATATAGTGGCAGCAGAACACTGCTGGTCCCTTAGGGCCATTGGACGTTTTAATGTGATTAGTGATGTGGCCACGTTTTCCCCACACATGCATCACATAAAAATAGCACTGACTTCAAAGAATTAAGCCAGAACACCACCATGATGAAATTGATTTTTTCATTTAAAGGATTTCATAGTAAAAAGTAAAGACACTTTTGCCCTCTTTGCGACCCTGACAGTCGGCCGTTTATTGGTGAAAGGTACTGCCAACAGGCTGGCGGTACCTTTCACCAAATTATAACACTGGCGTTTTGGCCCAAGCCAAACTGCCAATGTACCATTCCGATCACCAGGGTGGTAACAGCCGCCAGGCTGGAGACTTCGGTCTCCAGTCCTGCGACCATCACAATCCCACCCTCGGGATTATGACCCCACCTACTGCCATGGTTTTTGTGGCAATCCTACCGCCATGAAAACCATGGCGGTAGGCACTATCAGTGCCAGGGAAATCCTTCCCTGGCACTGATAGGGGTCTCCCCTGCCCTTCTCCCCCTCCCTAGAGGCCTCCTTCCCCCTCCCCGACTCCTCCGCACAATTACACACCCACACGTGCACACTCCCACACTCATACACACATACATACCCACATCCACCCATGCATGCACACATACATTCCCACACTCTGCAACACACACTAACATACATTGCATCACACACGCATGCACAACACACAACACACAACATACATGTACAGCCACATTAATTCATACACACACGCATTCCACGCAACTCACACCCGCATGTTCGCATACAAAAACACACACACACACCCCCACACATGCACACAACACCCCCCCACCCTCCTCTTCTGTCAGAGAACCCGACTTACCGGCTTGCAGGGGGTTCTCCGGCAGGAGATGTGGCGCGGCGCTGATGCCAGCAGCAGCGTCCACCAGCAAAACACCGCCAGGCCGTATCATGGAACATTATTACGGTAGGCGGTGTGGCGCTGGTGTGGCGCTGCTGCTGGCAGCAGCGCCACCTTACTGCTGTCAGCCGCCATGACGGTCGATGGAATACCACCAGCCTTCTGGCAGTATTCCGTCTATGGTCATAATGCAGTTGGCAGCTGGTAGCCACGGCGGCGATAAGTTGGTGGCCGTCGCAGTAGGCGGCAGTTACTGCCAATGTTATAATGAGGGCCTTTGTGTGTAAATAGAAAAATTACCTCTCATTAACGAGTAAGGCAAATATATAGCAGAATTAATAGTATTCTTGTTGTGGAACAATAATGGTGGCAGGTTAGTGTCAGTTCTGCTACTCTCTGCAGTCTGCAGCATGTTCTGGGGGCATCTGTATTGGATAATTGATTAACTTGCTGTAACTACAATGGCCCTGCTCTTCTCCAACTGCCTTTCAATTCTACCCTGATTACAAAGAGGCAGATGAATAATAGTACTATTATGTCGCACACGTCAGGTATATAATGCAGATATCCTGTTTGAAGTAGACAGTGATAAAAATGATGCACTGCAGCACTGGGAAGGGAACGGGATAAATATTTTATTTGGCATGTTCATCAGAGAGTATCCCACCTGCCAAACTCTAGAACAGGCACTTAGTCCCACTTAACTCCCTGGCCTCGCCCTCCACCATAAAGTATTTTGCACAAATACATTCACTTGGCAGTAAGGAAAATTACTCTACTGCAAGGTAAGTTAGAGGGATTAAACTAGTTAGAGGTTGTTTCCATAGAATAATGGGTTGTCATTGATCATCATGTGCTCGGCTTTTGCTTACTGAATCACTTGGCCAGAATAATGTGGCACATACGAAGAATGGATTTTTAAAATTTTCAATCCTTTGGTAGGTTGGCACAGACTGAATTTAGGAAAAGATAATAGAGTGAAGTACTAATAAGAGGTGACTAAGTGGGCACTGGGAAACACACCTTGTTTTCAATTTGTAATGCATTGAAAACCTTGTAATGCCACATTAACTGAAGTGGACCCACATTGCAAAGCCAACACTGCAGAGCCAAATTGAACCATGTTGCAGTTAGGTCACAGTTGGCGAAATGCCATGGCCAGGGAGGTGATGATGTTGGGTGGGATATCTGTCTCACTAAACAAATACATATACTTTATTTGTCAAAAAGCAAGCAATGGGATTTAGCACTAGCCGTCCCTGCCACAGCTGGGACTCCTCACTCTCCAACCCCCGGGGCCTTCTCTGTTGCATTCCCTGATGCCCCATGGCTGTCGCTGACTCCGGTACTAGGGGGTTTGTGCAGCTTAAAAACAAAAATTACCCATTTTAGACATCAGATTTGCCTCATAAGTAATTAGTGTTATTTTGAACAAAGTAGAACAGCAGTTCTCACTACAGTTCGTTTAGCAGATTTGTCTATCAAAACTTACTTTGGGAGTCTGTTGGTTGACATGTTAGAAAAGCCAGGTAGTCAAACCAACCAAAAACATTTTACTGTAATGGAGGGATGGAGCTGTGATAAGTCATTGAAGTGCAAGGAAGGATTGGAATGGTCAATGAAGGACATATGGTCTTGTTTGGCATATGCAATGGGACTTCATTACTTTCCTGCCATGCTGCACTGTCATGGAAACTGCTGGTATATTGTATAAATGAAAGACAACATTATGGGGTCCATAACAATGGTCCTCACTCGTTTTGACTGATTGATCATGAGCAAGAAAACCTTCTCAACAAATGTGCTTCTGTCTGCAATTTTCACAGCACCAAAAATCTGTTCTCTTAGTCTTGCAGTACCACAAAATATATAAGGGGAAAGGTTAAGCTTACTAAAAGAGCAGAAGAAAGCTACAAACAGCAGAAAGTCAGCTACATAACAGGAAATATTGTCAAAAAGGATAATGCAGAGACAACACAAAATGTTAACAATCATTACATAGAGGAGTTGAGAAAAGGAGATAGTTAAAAAAAATACAGAAGGCAAAATATTTCACTAGTAGGGAATGGTAAAGTTAGGAAAAAAAATAACAGGACTCACCATCTGCTGTGGCCGCAGCGCTAGTAGTGGTGGTGGGTCTATAGGGATGTGGCGCAGGTGGTGGCAGCCCATTTGCCCTGCTCCAATGCCCTCTTGCCCTGGGGTTCTGATGTAAGAAATAAAGTAGATAAAAAAAGATTGGTAGTACAGTTAATCTCTAAAAAAGTATTTTGACAGGCAGACACAGTAGCATTGTATTTTTCTAAATCATGTAGCCTATAGCCCTATTCCTAAGTTCCTACACCTAAATAACAGTTTGAACTACTAATGCACTGAAACAAATGACCTTTGCTTCTACACCCCCTTTGATGGGCCAGCTCAGTCAATGTTTTCAATGTATATTACACATCAGTGGGATAGTGGGACAGTATCAGCTACATAAAGAAAGCCATAGAGAATGCTAACTCTACTATCTTAGTGACTTAGAGTCTGTATCACTTCTTAAATAATCAGCCCATGTGAGCGCCAGGTAGGTATTGCGGAGCCCATGGCTAGCTCAAGCTGGATCGGATATTATTCGTAATGTAAACCTACGTCGGAGTGTAAGTAGCATGCTATTTGAAAAAATGACATTTGCATTTTTAGAAAAAAAAAGTTATTACTCACCAAGCCCCATCAACATCAACACCCAGCTGGTCGAGCAGGTCCCCTTATCAATCAATGTTCGCCCCGCAGTGCGTCATCTGCTGTTTAGTGTGCCGCACCCCTGTGCTGATGCACATGCACCGATGCACTTTCCCCCAAAGAAGACAACACTCCCTTAAGATATACCATTTTCCCAGGCCAGCCACCTGCTGCCAGCATGGAGGGGAGGTGGTGTTGGACCAAAACAAAAACAGCACAGCCACCTCAGTAAAAATGGGGTGGGAATGTGTAGGAAGTTGACTCTGTATGTACTATTTCAAAGTAAGAAATAGCATGCACAGAGTCCAAGGGTTCCCCTTAGAGGTAAGATAGTGGCGAAAATAGATAATTCTAATGCTCTATTTTGTTGTAGTGTGGTCGAGCAGTAGGCTTATCAGAGGGTAGTGTTAAGCATTTGTTGTACACACACAGGCAATAAATGAGGAACACACACTCAAAGACAATTCCAGGCCAATAGGTTTTTATATAGAAAAATATATTTTCTTAGTTTATTTTAAGAACCAGAGGTTCAAAATTTACAAACAATACTTTAAATGAAAGGTATTTCACTCAGGTATCTTAGGAAATTTGAATCATCATAATAGCATGTACAGTTTTGGCAAAAATGGCAATAAGCTATTTTAAAATTGGACATAGTGCAAAATTCAGCAGTTCCAGGGGGAGGTAAGTTTTTGTTAGTTTCACAGGTAAGTAAAGCACTTACAGGGTTCAAAGTTGGGTCCAAGGTAGCCCACCGTTGGGGGTTCAGGGCAACCCCAAAGTTACCACACCAGCAGCTCAGGGCCGGTCAGGTGCAGAGGTCAAAGTGGTGCCCAAAACACATAGGCTTCAATGGAGATACGGGTGCCCCGGTTCTAGTCTGCCAGCAGGTAAGAACCCGCGACTTCGGAGGGCAGACCAGGGGGGTTTTGTAGGGCACCGGGGGGGACACAAGTCAGCACAAAAAGTACACCCTCAGCGGCACAGGGGCGGCCGGGTGCAGAGTGCAAACAGGCGTCTGGTTTGCAATAGGTTTCAATGGGAGACCCAGGGGTCTCTTCAGCGGTGCAGGCAGGCAAAGGGGGGGGGCTCCTCGGGGTAGCCACCACCTGGGCTAGGGAGAGGGCCATCTGGGGGTCGCTTCTGCACTGAAGGTCGGATCCTTCAGGTCCTGGGGGCTGCGGGTGCAGTGTGTTTACTAGGCGTTGGGTTCTTTGAAGCAGGCAGTCGCGGTCAGGGGGAGCCTCTGGATTCCCTCTGCAGGTGTCGCTGTGAGGGCTCAGGGGGGTCAACTCTGGCTACTCACGGGCTCGCAGTCGCCGGGGAGTCCTCCCTGTAGTGTTGGTTTTCCGCAGGTCGAGCTGAGGGCATCGGGTGCAGAGAGGAAAGTCTCACGCTTCCGGCAGGAAACGTGGGGTCTTTAAAAGTTGCTTCTTTGTTGCAAAGTTGCAGTTTCTTTGGAACAGGGCCGCTGTCCTTGGGAGTTCTTGGTCCTGTTAGATGCAGGGTAGTCCTCTGAGGCTTCAGAGGTCACTGGACCCTGGGGGACACGTCGCTGTTGCAGTTTTTCTTGAAGTGGGGAGACAGGCCGGTAGGGCTGGGGCCAAAGCAGTTGGTGTCTCCGTCTTCTCTACAGGGCTTCAGGTCAGCAGTCCTTCTTCATCTTCAGGTTGCAGGAATCTATCTTGCTTGGTTTTGGGGGCCCCTAAATACTCAATTTAGGGGTGTGTTTAGGTCTGGGAGGTTAGTAGCCAATGGCTACTAGCCCTGAGGGTAACTACACCCTCTTTGTGCCTCCTCCCTGAGGGGAGGGGGGCACATCCCTAATCCTATTGGGGGAATCCTCCATCTACAAGATGGAGGATTTCTAAAAGTCAGAGTCACCTCAGCTCAGGACACCTTAGGGGTTGTCCTGACTGGCCAGTGACTCCTCCTTGTTTTTCTCATTATCTCCTATGGCCTTGCCACCAAAAGTGGGGCCGTGGCCGGAGAGGGCGGGCATCTCCACTAGCTGGGATGCCCTGTGGCGCTGTAACAAAGGGGGTGAGCCTTTGAGGCTCACCGCCAGGTGTTACAGTTCCTGCAGGGGAGGCGAGAAGCACCTTCACCCAGTACAGGCTTTGTTATTAGCCACAGAGTGACAAAGGTACTCACCCCATGTGGCCAGCAACATGTCTGGTGTGGGCAGGCTGGCAAAACTAGTCAGCCCACACTGGAAGTCGGGTATGTTTTCAGGGGGCATCTCTAAGATGCTCTCTGGGTGTATTTCACAATACAATGTACACTGGCATCAGTGTGCATTTATTTTGCTGAGAAGTTTGATACCAAACTTCCCAGTTTTCAGTGTAGCCATTATGGTGCTGTGGAGTTCATGTATGACAGACTCCCAGACCATATACTCTTATGGCTACCCTGCACTTACAATGTCTAAGGTTTTGCTTAGACACTGAAGGGGCATAGTGCTCATGCACCTATGCCCTCACCTGTGGTATAGTGCACTCTGCCTTAGGGCTGTAAGGCCTGCTAGAGGGGTGACTTATCTATGCCATAGGCAGTGTGAGGTTGGCATGGCACCCTGAGGGGAGTGCCATGTTGACAGTCATTTTCTCCCCACCAGCACACACAAGCTGGTAAGCAGTGTGCATGTGCTGAGTGAGGGGTCCCCAGGGTGGCATAAGACATGCTGCAGCCCTTAGAGACCTTCCCTGGCATCAGGGCCCTTGGTACCAGGGGTACCAGTTACAAGGGACTTACCTGGATGCAAGGGTGTGCCAATTGTGGAGACAAAGGTACAGTTTTAGGGAAAGAACACTGGTGCTGGGGCCTGGTTAGCAGGCCTCCGCACACTTTCAAATCATAACTTGGCATCAGCAAAGGCAAAAAGTCAGGGGGTAAACATGCCAAGGAGGCCTTTTTCTTACAGGCTGCACCACTGAACAGTGCCAGCACTCACTGGGTTGGCATGTGGCAATGGTGCCGCCGCTGTTGCCTGCTTTTGCCATGAGGGCCAAGTGATAGAAGAAGAAAGACAAGTAGCAAGAAAGGAAGCAGGACGTGGAAGGAGGGGGAGGGGAGGACAGTCACACAGGGAAAACAAACAAAAAAGTTCAAAAGTCACAAAAAAGTAAAAAATAAACTAAGACAAAAATGTAAAATACACATACAGAAAGACACATACTGGTGGGAAATAAGTAAATTGGGGTGGATGAGCGGGATAAAAATCAGATGGGGAGGATTGAGACAGTTTCAGAAAGGCACAGTAGAATGCACAGAACAACAGAAAGCAGGTAAAACAAAATGGCCGCACCCATACACATTGCATGGTGCCTTTCACACTGGTTTTCAAAGTGAAATGCTCTATTGATGTGAAAAAAAACAGTGTGAAGAGTCAGACGAGTAGTTTTCTGCCTGTTCCTGGAGTACAGAGGGGCATATTTATACTCTGTTTGCGCCGAATGTGCGTCAAAACTTTTGACGCACATTTAGAGCAAACCGTGTACCATATTTAAACTTTGACGCCCCAGCCCGCGGACGTCAAAATTCCTCTGTGTGCATCATTTTTTGGATGCGGGAAACTGCCTTGCATTAATGACATGCATGGTAGGCGTTCCCGGCCAAAATATTACTGTAAGGCCTGTGCGCCTTGTTTATACTCTAGCGTCATTTTGACGCACAGGAGGAGGCGGTCCTTAAAAAACAGCGCACAGCCTTATGTGCGTCGTTTTGTAACGCCTGGGTCAGGGCAGGCGTTAAAGAGACCTGTGGGCTCATTTCCATGGTCTCTGACCATGGAAGGAGTCCAGAGGTGCCCTTCCTTGCCCCCAGGGACACCCCCTGCCACCCTCACCCACGGATTGGGGGACCCATCCCAGGTAAGTACAGGTAAGTTGAGGTAAGATTTTTTTTTTTTCTAAAGTGGCATAGGGGGGCCTAATTTGGGCCCCCCTACATGCCACTGTGCCCAACAGAAGTCCCCTGGGCATGGCCATAGGGCAAGGGGGCATGACTTCTGTCTTTGCTAAGACAGGAGTCATTTCAATGGGCATTTGTGCGTAAAAAAACGGCTCAAGTCCAGTTTGCATGATTTTTGCCTCAAACCTGACTTGCACCATTTTTTGACGCACAAACCCCATTTTCCCCTATGCCGGCGCTGCCTGGTTTGAGTCTTTTTTTTTTTTTTTACTCTGACCAGTCTGCAGCGCCGGCTAACGTCATTCCTTTAATAAGGCACATGCATGGCGCATAGGAATGGCGTTAGCTGGCGGTAACATTTTTGATGCAAACCAGCGCTGGTTTGCGTCAAAAAGTATAAATATGGGCCTGAGTATTTTTTTTTTTACTCCACGGAATTCTGTGGATCAAAACTCTGTCAGTTCAGTCCAGTATTACGCCTGGGAGAATATGTGGCTCTTTTGTTTCTTGCATTCAATAATATTCCAGGTACTGCTTCATGCTTAGTTTGTAATAGCTCTTCCTTGTTGGGGGGAGCAGGTGTATCTGTTTCTCGGTTATATTTTGTTAACCCATGTCAGGATGGAAAAAAGCTGTCCGGGTATTGTGTTTTTTTTGTAGATTTCTGAGTGAGATGTTACTCTTCTGTGTCTTTGGGTTTCACATATAGAGCATTGTGATCCAAGTGCTGTGTTGCAATTTTAGGACTGTGCGGCATTGCAGTGTTTATTTTGAGCAATTCGCTTGACTTAATTGCTACATATATACATTCTTGAATGTGATGCAATAGTTGTAGTTTTTTTTAAGAACAACACCTTCCAGAATACATGGGTGAGGCCACTGAAAACAAGACAACTGATGGCCTAATGTTTCATATTAGTTTTCTATATCTCAAGAATGTTTTCTTCATTCCTACATAGCTTTCAACAGACAGATTGTCATGAGGGTGGCTTTTAGTCAGTTCTTCTATAACCCACTACAGCTGTTGCTTGGGTATCAGCTAGTGTTCTGCGTTTTCCACAGTCTTCAAGCTAGGTTGGACAGCTCTCACTGGGCCTATGATTTTCACAGGGGTCATCATTTTCCACCTTATGTGCTTCAGATCCCCAGCTCTTGGGCAGCTTTTGTGGTCTTTGTTCTGTAGTCTTCAGCCTCTGCACACAGTGACTCACTTTGCTCTCAGCTTTTTCATGTATCTCAGTTTTGTTTTTTTCCTGCAGTTTCTAGCAGTTACTTGCAGTGCTTAATCTTTGCAGACCTGGTACAGCAACCAGTGGACTCTGAGTTTCCCCTGTGGTCTCCAAATACTATCTTATGTGCTTCGGTTCACTAGCTCTTGTTTGGGCTTCATCTTTTCTCTGCAGTCTCCAACCCCAGCTTGCTCTGCATCCATTCCTGAGTTCTTGGGTAGCTCTCTGTCATTGTTGGACTTTCCCTGCATTTTTCACTCCATTGTTTCTGTACTTCAGTTCCACAGCTCTTGCACAGCTCCCAGTGGACTCTTCCCAGTAATCTGCAACCTTTGATCACTGTCCTTCAGTCTCCTGAGTCCTTAGTGGTCTCTCGGAGGGCTTTCACCTTCCCTCTGGTCTCCAGCCTCTGTCTTTTGTATTTCAGCTGCAGGGTACTTAGTAGACTTTGAAATACTTGTTCATTGAATTTCGTAAATGTGCATTGCTCAGTCAAAGACCAGCATCATAACGACAAGCATTGGCAAAGCCAGTGTAGGACCAGGCCCTTTTGCAGGGTCAACCCCAAACTTTTTGCCTCCTTCCTCCAATTTTTTTCTGACCTGTTTTTGTTGGCTTTGGGACTCTGGGCTCTTTACCACTGCTAACCAGTACATAAGTGTGTGTGCGCTCTCTGTCTAAATTGTATTGGTGATCGGTTTATCCATGCTTGGCATATTTGGTTAAATCTTTGAAAATTCATATCTTTGCTTGTGTATGTTGGATTGTTGTAGTTTTGGTCTTGTTTGATTTAGATACATTTTGGTTATTTTTCTAAACTAGTGTTGGGTGCTTTTGTGGTGTTTTCCTTATGTTACTGTGTGTTGGAACAAATAATTTACACATTGCCTCTGAGGTAAGCCTGACTGCTTGTGCCAAGCTACCAAAGGGGTGAGCAGGGGTTATCTGAACTGTGTATCTACCTTAGGATGGCTAGAGTGAGGGTCCCTACTTGGACAGGGCACAAACTGACTGCCAACTAGAGAACCCATTTCTAAAAGCCAGTATGACTGGATAGTAAATGAAAGGGGATCTTTACTGATAGTAAACACACAGGCACTTGCTCGCCCGTGCATCCGAAAATGTCACTCATTCTTCACGCACTCGTTGTACTAATGCATCCAGTCATGTGCCGCTTTATTTACTCTTTCATTAACCCACTTGTCCGACATCCACAATAACAAACATAACCTCGACTATCAATGAAGAAGTGCTTTCAGTTAGATACCACGGCTTATAGCTGTGCCAGTGCCTCTAAAAACTGTTGGTATCTATTGGCACCGGATTCATAAAAGCTATTTTTGTACATGCACTATATATGTTGCTTGTCTGTGAACACCGAGCTCCCCCAACATAATTACAGGTGCTGTCTGCAGAGAAACATCTTCTGAATTTCAGAAGTGAAACTTGGAGATAAGAGGACAAAGCGTCGGCTGTGTACGAGGCAGACTTGTGTTTAGACAAGTGGGCCGCTCTCTGCAGAGGGCAGTGCCCTGGCTGTGTGAGATGAGGTGATTGACGTGAGTCTTGCAGCCTGCGAGCCAGGGGCTGTGCAAACCTGTCAGGAGAAGTCACTCCTCGGCTGAGAAGGAGAGGTGACCTTTAACTCCCTGGAAGCAATCTGTGATCTTTTAATAACACTCGCGGGGACCGTGGATGTAATCTGACGCAAGACAAAGGCGCGCTTTTTATTACATAGTTGGGATCGCGTCAGCGCCCCCTCTCTGGGCTCCCCGGTGACTCGCATTCCAAGGATGGAATGGTGCCCAGAACCTTATCGAGAGGAAACCAGCCCGTGGAAAGGTCACTCTCGTTTCACTCGAAGACTTTTTTTTCAGCGCTGCCCCCAGTCCCATCGCTATTTTTAATACAGGGCCTAAGAAATATACTATTTATTCCTTTATTTATATAGCGCAGAGCACCCACCGATAGTACTATTATTTAGTAGAACGCATTGCATTTCTTAGCTCATAATTGGTAGTAAACAAATGATTTACTCCCAGGCAGAAGGAGAGCTTTTTTCTAACGGGTTACATACGTAAAGAGAAAATGTTTTACTTTACACACCGTTAAATGTAAGCTACTGGTTCGTTAATGATTCCCACGTGTGCAGGAAGTAATTTGTTAATTTTGTTGTCCTCGCGAGAACATTTGTTGTTCATAGGATTTCTGTCAGTAGTAATTATCGGCTTTAAACAATTTGCCGCTATTGTTTGTTTCCTTTCAGGCTGATCCAATGTTCAGAGCCAGTCTGGAAGTCATGGGCGTCATTTCACTGAAATGCCGGGGGTAGCAGAAGTGATATCACACACCCTTTGACCTCCACTTTTACTCATATACACATACACACAAATTCAGACTTAGATACACTCTTTCACATATGTACACTCTCAAGCACTCACACAACTTAAATACAAAAGCATTTTTTACTTACCTCAGCGTCAATGGAACGACATATTCAAACTAATGGTACTCCATTTTTATTACACTAATTAAAAATGGAAGAAAACAAAGAGATTGCAGCCCCAACCGATGTCCATAAGGTCAAGTTGTCACTGTGTTTCTGGCACTGAATTTGCCACCTCGACAGGGGTCGCAAAGGCAGTCCCAGGGGTAGCAAAAGGCAAGTCAGGGGTCAATGACGTCCATGCTGGAAGTGCGACATGAAGGGCCCATGAGGTGGGCGATCCGACAAATGAACAGGGAGAGCAGAGCACAAGTCGAGCCAGGAATCTGGCTTGTCTCTAAGAAGCCGAGCCCTAGAAATCTTTTGCCATGGTACTCGTGCAACAGGCATCATATAAAAATTTGATAAAATCTGTTCAAACTTCAAAAAGGGGTATTCAACATTCCGAAGAGTTTCGCAGTAGTACATTTGATTATGTCAATGAACTGAGAGGCTTTTACTGAGTGGCAGGTTTTACACAAGAACTTATAAACAATCAGCCCCCCACCTCCACCCCTGACGACAACGCTATTAGTAAAGAAGTATTCAGTTCAGTTGTCATGACTCCTTGTACTGGCTGAAATTCTTAATACACATGGAGCAACATTATAATCTACGAACTCACACACAAGATTTTTGTATCAAGCACATCCTGAACTCTTATGTTTCAATGTGCTTCGATTCAATAATAAAAGGGAGACATACAGAAATAACATATTCTGCCTGTGATTCTAGAGTTTGGTCAAGCGAGGCATCCAGGTATGATCACTGACTCTCAGGTTTTATATTGTGCAATGGAGGGGCCCGCTCTAGTCTCTCTGCGTGTACATTCGGGAGACAGAAAGTGATTCCGGAGGACAGGATAGGTTGCAGGTAGGTGGGTGTGGGTCTAAGGGTGGGAAGATAAAAGGGGTGTGGGAGGAGGGATCTCTTTCCACGCCAATCATGAAGTGGAGCGGAATTTGGCAGAGGAAGGTTTTTTCTGGGTGTAGGTAGGCAGTTTACTTTGTTTACCGGCCTTAGTCGTTAAGCCTTGCCGGAACACTTCTGTCAAGCAGCATTACGCCACTGTTGCTTCAGCACCATGGCAATAAGCCACGATGCTGAAGCGGTGAAGGCTGCTCTTCACATTATCGGCGAAGCCGGCCGAGCTGATCTTCTCAGGCCTGGCGTACTCGACCAGGCCTGGGTTGGCATGGTGCGGCCGACACGCATTGTGTTGAGCCGGATAGCGGCAGTCATAGCCGCGTGTACTTCACCTGAAAGGGGGGGGGGAAAACTCAAAAACGGGGGACGAGGTGCGTCCAGCCCTCCATTAGACACTGAGGAACTTGGCACTGGGCAGACAGAGGAGGGAGCAGCAGGGCCAGAGCTTTTGGGAGAGCAGGACCCTGGGGACGCCCAAGAGCAACTAATTTCTGATGGGCCTGAATTGGCCATAGATCAAGGGGAGGAAGTTTTGCCCGGGCCCAGACCTTTCTTGCCCCATGGGTGGTGCAGCACTAGTGAAGGGCCCGGGCCCCCAACTGAAAAAAGGGGTAAGTGTGTGGGCAAAGCAAAAGGTGGGCCTGTTAAGGCCAAGACAGGGAGTGAGCAGGTAAAAAAAAGTCAAAGCTGGGGGCGGGGAGGGGTCAGCAGGGCCGGAGCTGTGGGGAGGGGAAAGGCAGGGCAGGTGGGACCTGGTCGAAGCTTGGGATTTGGAGGCCAGGATTAAGGAGCAGCGCCACATTGTGGCGGAGACAGAAGAAAGGTTTGGCCCAGCTGTGTAAAGACAGGGACGAAGTAGGGACACGTGGCAGGCAGCTAAAAAGAGTGGCTGAAGGTATTGAGGGGATGGGACCCCGCCTACTGGAATGGGGTCAGGCAGTTGGGTCTGGGTGCCTTAGGTAGAGGAGGGGTCAGGAGGCTTGTGCGGCCAGAGGTTTGATAGGCGTGGTGAGTCCCAGTGGCACATACGGCCAAGGTGGGTGAGGATGGACAATGCCAGTGTCTGAGGCTGGCAGAAAGAAGGTGATGCCAACGGGGTGCAACACGGCCCCTGCACGTTGGTCTGAAGCACTAGAGGGTCTTCGGCGGCCTTCTCTACACCGCTGGATCGGGGTTCACGCAGACATAGTGTGCGCCATGAGGGCCCAGAAGAAGTTTCGGCGAGTAATTTGCGAATGAGGGGTGGTGTTGACAACAGGGGTGAGATGAATGATGAGGATGTGTTTGAACTCGACTATGAAGAGGATATGGATGAGTGGGAGGACGGAGAGATTCGTGAAGCAGAGGTGAGCAGCGTCAATGGGAGGGGGCGAGGGTGCAAGTGCAGCACAACCCCTTCTTCTGCTTCTATTTTGCAGGATCCCATGTCTGTAGGCGAGTCACAGGAGGTGCAGCATGGGCTGGCACGTGGCCGCGGGTCAAAGAAGGTTGAACGGCCTTTGGGAGTGCCAGGCAGAGGTAAGGGGCAATGGTGGTCGGTTTGGGGGAACAGTTCTGGTTTCAGTGGGTCATGCACGCATAAGTCTATAGGGGTAGGCGATTTCTCGGTTCATGAAGCAGCTACAGAAGGGATACTGCAGGGCGGAGACATGACTAACGCTAAGGAGGCCATTATAACAACAGCGAGTGAAACAGGAAATCAGACGACTGGGGAGATCACGGGGTCTGAGGACTAAGAAGGGGGACACACACAAGAAGTGGCTTCCATACATGGATCTGGCCATGCCTTTGGGCTCACACATAGTGGATAAAACAAAAGCTAGGATATGGAAGCATGAATATGTGGACGTTTTTAAGCTCCTACATAGGGACATACAGGTCAAAGAGGGATCCTAGGAAGAAGAGTGGGAGTTAGAGCATAGGCAGAGAGTTCCAATAACGATGGATAACTGGACGTCAGCCTTTTTAATTTTTGCAAGCATACATTGTGAAAAGTTCCCAGACAGGGCCATAGCGCTTTTTAATTATATGCATATTATAAGGAAAGCCCAGATGCATTTTAGGGGTTTTGCCTGGCTGAGCTATGACAAAGAATTAAGGGCTAGGCTGATTGTCCATCCCGATAACCCCTGGGGGGACGTGGACCCTGAACTGTGAATGCCGTGGATGGCGTCAGCTCAGTCCACGGCGTCTACACACATTGCAAGTGACTTACCTGTGGTTTACAAGCCTTTTCATCCCGTCCAAGGAGGGGCGGGCTTGGGTCAGCGGACCCCGGTGTCCACGACAGGAACATGCTGAAACTTTAATAAAGGTTTCTGTTCCAGACAGCCCTGCAAATTTAAGCATGATTGCTCCAAGTGCGGGGGCCGTCATCCTGTCACACAATGTTTTTCCCTCTCCAGCCCAGCGAAGCAATGGAGGGTGTCCAAAGGACGAGGAATGCAGGGCGTTACTGCGCCAAAAGGCTCCTACGCCATTTAGCCTGGAGACTCTTCTGCCCTGGCTACATAGCTATCCAGATAGTGACACGGCTTGTAAGTTAGTGTGGGGTTTTCAAGAGGGTTTTCGGGTTGGCTACCAAGGTCCACGTCTGAGAAGATGGGCAGATAACTTGCAGTCTGCCAAGGAGATGCCACAAATGGTATGGGCCAAAGTGGCTAAAGAGGTGTCTTTAGGCAGAATTGCAGGGCCTTTTTATGATTGGCCAAGTGCAGATTTAATGATATCTCCAGGGGTAGAGCCTAAAAAGGCCCCAGGTGAATTTCAAATGATTCATCATTTGACCTGGCCGGAGGGTGCCTCTGTTAATGACTTCATTTCACCCGAGGACACTAGGGTAGTTTATGCATCTGTAGATGATGCCATCAAGCTGGTGAGAGGGTGTGGCAAAAGTGCGGAGTTGGCAAAATGCGACATGCTGCTGCCCATACACACAGAGGATTTTGATCTGTTGGGTATGCAATTTGACGGGGCAATTTATGTCGATAGGGTACTTCCTATGGGTTGCGCCATTTCATGTGCACTTTTCGAAGCTTTCAGTACCTTCCTACAGTGTTTTTTTTTGTTAAACAGAGTGGTCATTGGACAGTGACGCACTATTTGGATGATTTCCTTTTTGTAGGGACAGCCCCCCATTGGAGCTTGTGGGAGCGTGCTGACGGCTTTTCAAGAGTTAGCTCAACATGTGGGAGTGCCTTTGGCTCCAGAGAAGACAGAAGGGCCAAAATCAGTTGTAACCTTTTTGGGTATAGAACTGGATGGCAACGCCTTTGTTGCCAGATTGCCAGCGTCCTAAGGTGGAAGAGATGCTGGAATTCTTGGGCACCGTGGGGGTACTCTGCAAGATTGATCTGCAAACAGCTCAGAAGCTTTTGGGCTACCTTAATTTCTCTTGCAGGGTAGTCCGGGGAGGTAGGACTTTCTGTCGGGGTTTGGGTTTAGCCATGTCAGGAGCAATGCTGCTGCACCGTGGGATCCGCATCTCGGTAGGTTTGAGAGAGGATATCAGGGTGTGGGAAAACTTTTTGGCAGATTTTAATGGTGTGTCCATGTTTTTCTGCGAAACCAATACAGTTTGGCAAGTACAGATTTTTTTTCTGATGCAGCAGGAGCCACCAGTTTCAGGCTTTTCTGGGATGGAAGATGGTGTGCAGGAACATGGCCCACGCAATGGCTGCAGCAGGGGAGGAGCATTGCTTTCCTTGAGTTTTTTCCACTCTTGGTGGCCTTGGCAGTATGAGGCCATGAGTTAGGCAATAGGTCAGAGGTTTTTCGGGTTGACAACATGACAGTCGTTGACCTAATTAACAGAAAGCGAGGGACCTCAGGGTTTTGCGCTTGTAGCGCCAGTTTATGCTTTGTTGTTTATCATTAAATGTTATTTTCCAAACTGTTCACATACCTGGGGTTTACAACGAGATTGCAGGTACCCTGTCTCGTTCACAGTGGCAACGTTTTCGCACATTGGCACCAGTAGCGGAGCAAAACAAGACTGCGGTCCCGGCAGACATTTGGGAATGGGGAGCGTGATGATCACTGGGCTGGTAGAGATGTCCTTAGCGGAATCCACTTGGCAGAGTTACAGGCTGGCATGGTTAGATTTCAATCCTTCGAGTTGTGTTCGGGCAATATTTGGTTACAAAAGAGCTGATGAGCTAGAGTTACGCGCGTTGCATTTTGTGCTCTTTCTGATTGGGGAAGGTCTGTCGCCCGCGACCAGTGGGGGCAAATTGGCAGGTGTCTCTTTATGGGAAACAGTTTTTTTGGTTTTGACCCGGCGCAGAATGATTTGTTGGGAAAGATGCTGAAAGGCTGGGGCAGGGTTAGGTCAGGTTCATGTAGGGTGGCTTGAGAGACCATTACTTTTGAGTTATTGTTGGAACTTTTGCATGTTTTGCCGGTATGCTGCACTGACAAATACGAGTTGGCTTTGTCTCGTTTATGCATAGTGTGGATATTTTTTGGTGCGTTTCGAGTGTCCGAATTGTTGGGGGTTGGGAAATGGGTAGGTGTGAAGTTCAGGGAGGTTTGCCTCCATGGGATCGTTTGGGGATTTGGCTCAGGCGCTCTAAAACTGATCAGTTAGGAGAAGGGAAATGGATCTGACTGGACAGAGGTGGTAATGTGGCTGCTTGCCCCATGTTGGAATGGCTGAGTTTTCGGGTGAGAAATGCTTGGCAGGAGAGAGTGTAATTTTTGTGCATAGGTCAGGGGCGAAGCTTCCTAGTTTCCAGTTGTTGCATGTGTTACGGATGGCCTTGAGGCGGACGGGTCGTCACGCTCTTGATTTTGGTACATATTCCTTCGGGATTAGGGCAGCTACTTCTGCGGCTCATTTGGGTTGGGACTGGACAAGGATTAGGGCCATGGGTAGATGGAAGTCTAGATGCTGCGAGCGCTATGTGAGGCTGTAGAAAGGTTTGTTGTTTTGTTTTTCATGCTGGCTAGTACGTTTTAACACGTGTTTCTGGGTGAGGGTTTAAATCTGGAGACCACTGTTAGTTCATCCGTGTCCGGCCCACAGAAGGACAATATGGTCACAAGCTGGTCAGCCATTCCTTTATCCACTGGGTGGTGAAGTTTGCAGAAAAACAAATTTACGGAAGGGCTTTGGGACTCCCTAGCAGTCAACATGAAGTTTTCTGGTGGGGCAAAAGCGGCATGAGGTGGGGAAATCTGCTTCCGTTTATGACTTCTAGCTTGCCAAACTGGGGTTGTCCTGATTTGCTGTTGATTCATCTGGGGAAAAATGATCTGGTGAAACTGTCAGGGCTCACGCTACGGCAACACATGCAGAGAGACTTGGAACCCCTCAAACAGAGGTTGCATGGTACCTGCTTGGTCTGGATTAGGTTTGTGCCTCAACGAGCGTGGAGAGGGGCAGTCAAGCATGGAATCATGGAGGGGGCTCGCAAGAAGCTGAATCGGGCTATGAGGGTGTTCTGTTGGTCACATGGCATAAAAGTTTTAAAACATGAGGACATCAAGGAGCAAGATGAGGCACTTTTCAGGGCCAACGGAGTGCACTTGTCACAGTTGAGGAACGCATATTATCTGACAGATTTGAGGTTATTGGTGGGGGATTTGTGGGGAGAAAAGATGTGGCTTAGAGAGCATGTGTAAAAGCAATAAGGTTGCAGTAGTGTGTTTTTTTCCTTTGGTGGGGCAGCATAACGGCAAGTGGGTTTATGCTGGATGGCAGTAGATGGGGGAGGGTGGAGAGTCAGATGCGGTGTTGGCCACCCTTCCAGGGGAAAAAAACAAGCAGGTGAAGGATCAGATTGTGGGGGATGCACGAAGCAAGTAGGGCATGAAAGGGAAAGGGGAGTGTCTAGGGGAGTGGAAGTGAAAAATGCAGGTTTTGAATTAAAAATATGAGCAAGGAAATCTTAAAGGGTGGGCTCTTTTAAAGTTGGGGCTTATACTTTGAAGAGTTAAAGTATTTATTATTGTTACAATCCTGTCCTAAATAAATGACCTTTTACACTGAATGATTGGTGTCACTGAAGTATGTCCTGATGGAGGGGCCCACGGAGAGGGAGACTCGCTCTAGTCTTCCCACGGGTACATTCAGGAGATGGAAGGGGACGCCGGAGAACAGGATAGGTTGCAGGTAGGTGGGGGTGGGTCTAAGGGTGGGAAGATAAAAGGGGTTTGGGGGGCAGGATCGGCCTCTTTCTGCGCCCATCATCAAGCAGAGTGGAATTTGGCCACCCACCCGGCAATAGACAAAAGTAGTGGTGAGGAAATAGCGATGAGGGGATATACAGAGTGGTTCTAGTTGGGGGGGGTTCCTAAGTGTCCTTAGAGCAGGTTGTAATGAAGAAAGTGAGGCAGTAGATGGGGGAAGGTGGAGAGTCAGATGCAGGCTTGGCCACCCTTCCAGGGGAAAAAACAAGCAGGTGAAGGATCAGAGTGTGAGGGATGCACGAAGCAAGTAGGGCATGAAAGGGAAAGGGGAGTGTCTATGGGAGTGGAAGCGAAAAATATGGGTTTTGAAGTGAAAAGATGAGTGAGGAAATCTTAAAGGGTGGGCTCTTTTAAAGTTGGGGTTTATATGTTTGAAAAGTTAAAGTATGTATTATTGTTACAATCCTTTCTTAAATAAATGACCTTTTACACTTTGCTTTTACACTTTTGCTTTTACACTTTTGCTTTCAGGCAGGTCGCTCCCCTGCACTGCTTGCCGGTGTTGCCGCTGCTCTAACAGCCTATTCTCAGCCCTCATCTCCCCGCCGCTGCGTCCCTGCGGCCCCGCCCCAGGCCCGCCACTTAAAATTCTATTTCTCCCGCTGCTGTGTCCCTGAGGCCCCGCCCCCACCCTCCACTTCAAATTCTATTTTCTCCCGCCACTGCGTCCCTGCGGCCCCGCCCCCTACCCTCCTCTTCAAATTCTATTCTCTCCCGCCGCTGTGGCCCTGCCCCCGCCCTCCCATTGGCTGCCTCCTCCCAGCTGCCCCTCTCGCCCACATCCCCTTATATAAGGCAAGCCTGTCTGCGTCCGTCTGCATCCAGACCGCGCCCAGCACTAGGACCCCTGGTCCCCAAGACCACCACGGCCAGCAACACCATTACACTGCCAGCACCCTCCACGTACTCGACACCGGACGATCTCACGCCTGCTTCCTGGCCTCCCCTAAGCACACCCAGGGACCCTTCACCTGCCGGAACTGCAGCCTCACCAGCCTCCAAATCACCAAACCTCCTGCCGAGCCTGACCGCAGCTACCTCCGATGCATCCTACTCAACAACCGCTCTGCATGCAAATACGCTGTTGAACTCTGGGACCTGCTCGACACCTTCACCCCGGACTTCGCCTTCCTGACGGAGACCTGGATGAACGCCTCCTGGGCCCCAGATATCGCCATAGCCATTCCGGATGGCTACAAGATCACCCGCAGGAATTGTACCAACGGAGTCGGAGGCGGAATTGCCATCGCCCACAAGAACACCATCAGGGTCACGACCTGTACTGACACCGTCAGCGCTGCTGAACACCTGCACTTCCAGATCCACACCAACCTCAACACCACCCTCAGAGGAACCCTCATCTACAGACCCCCCGGACCACGGCCTCAGTTCTGCAACTCCATCGCCGACCTCGTCAACAGGCACGCCCTAGCCTCCGCCGACTACATCCTCCTCGGCGACCTGAACTTTCACCTGGAGAATAACAACGACCCCAACTCCACCACCCTAATTGACAACCTCGCCACCTTTGGACTCAGAGAACTTGTCACTACTCCAACACACTCCACTTGCCACACGCTGGACCCCATCTTCACCGCTAGCCCCCACGTCACCTTCAGCCACACCACCGACCTCCCATGGACCGACCACCACTGCATCCATTTTACCTTCCAGAAACCCACCACGCACCTCCACCCAACAGATCCCCCTCCGCAATTGGAGCAAAATCAGCCAAGACCAGCTGAACGCCAGCCTCGCCCGAAAACCACCCACCGAACCCACCAATCCCGACCTCGCAGCCAACAACCTCTGGCGCTGGATCAACGACTGCGCCAACACTCTCGCCCGCTCAATAAACCCTCCAATAGAGGTGCCAACAAGGGAGCCAGCTGGTTCACCTCGAACCTTCTAGCCTCCAAGCAAACCTGCCGGAAACTGGAGAGAAAGTGGCTCCTCAAACAGACACCGGACAACCATGCCGCCTTCAATAACACCATCCGCAATCACCATCACCTCATTAGATCTGCCAAGAAAACCTCCTTCAAAGACCGCCTGAACAACAATGCACACAACAGCAAGGAGCTCTTCAACATCGTGAATGAACTCTCCAACCCCAGCTCCAGCACAAACGACATCCCACCTTCACAAGACCTGTGCAACTCCCTCGCCGCCCTCTTCCACCACAGGATCACAGACATCCATGACAGCTTCAACAGCCAGACCACTCTGCCAATTACTGACTCCTCAGACTCTCCACCCACCTTCAATTATGACTCCCTGCTCGTCTGGGCCAACGTCAATGAAGACGACACAATCAAAACCATGAGCACCATCCACTCTGGACCTCCGTCAGACCCATGCCCATACCACATCTTTAACAAAGCAAGCACCACCATCGCACCCCACCTCTGCAAAGTCATCAACATCTCCTTCGAGACTGCGACCTACCCCGAGAGCTGGAAGCATGCTGAGATCAAACCCCTACTCAAAAAACCCTTGGCGGACCCGAGAGACCTCAAGAACTTCCACCCCATCTCCCTGCTCCCATTACCGGCCAAGGTCATCAAGAAGATCGTCAACAGACAACTGACCCACTACCTTGAAGAAAACAACATCCTGGATCCATCCCAGTCAGGGTTCCGCAGCAACCACAGTACCAAAACCACCCTCATGCTGCCACCGACGACATCAGTACCCTGCTTGACAACGGCGAAACCGCTGCCCTCATCCTCCTGGACCTCTCGGCTGCCTTCAACACCGTCTGCCACTGTATCCTACGCACACGCCTCCACAACACAGGGATCCGGGACAACCTCCTTCCTCTCCGGCAGAACCCAGAGCGTCCGCCTCCCCCCTTTCTGCTCGAACCCTCCAAGATCATCTGCGGGATTCCCCAAGGTTCGTCCCTCAGCCCTACACTATTCAACGTCTACATGGCCCGCTTGCCCACATCGCCTGGCTACACAACCTCAACATCATCTCCTACGCCGACGACACCCAACTTATCCTCTCCCTCACCAAGGACCTCCTCAAATCCAACCTCTACGAAGGATTGAAGGCCGTCGCCGAATGGATGAGGAACAGCAAACTGAAGTTGAACTCAGATAAGATGGAGGTCCTCATCCTCAGCGCCAACCCCTCAGCCTGGGACGACTTCTGGTGGCCGACCGCTCTGCGAGCAGCCCCAACACCCACGAACCATGCACGCAACCTGGGCGTCATCCTCGACTCAACACTCTCTATGACCAAGCAAGTCAGCACCATCTCCTCATCCTGCTGCAACACCCTCTGCATGCTCCGCAAGATCTACAGATGGATCCCCACAGATACAAGAAGAACAGGCACCCAAACCCTCGTCAGCAGCAAACTTGACTATGGAAACACCCTCTACGCAGGAGCACCGGCCAAATTCCTCAAACGACAGCAACGCATAGAAAACACCTCCGCACACCTGATCCTCGATGCCCACCGCCAAAGCCACATCACTCCCCTTCTGAGAGACCTACACTTGCTCCCCGTCAACAAAAGGATAACCTTCAAGCTCCTCACACACACGCACAAAGCGCTCCACAACACTGGCCCAGCCTACCTCAACAGACGACTCATCTTCTACACCCCGTCCCGCCAACTCCGCTCAGCCGACCTCGCCACCGTCCCCCGCATCCAAAGAGCGACTACTGGAGGCAGATCCTTCTCCCACCTCACCTCCAAGACTTGGAACACCCTTCCCTTACCCCTACGACAGACCGAAGACCTGCTGACTTTCAGGAAACGGCCCAAAACCTGGCTATTTGAGCAGTAGGAGCACCCCCCCTCCCCTCAGCACCTTGAGACCCTCACAGGTGGTAGAGTGCTCTACAAATACACTGATTGATTGATTTACACTGAATGATTGGTGTCACTGAAGTATGTCCCGATTCAGGCACTGGGTGGGTTTCTCTCTCTCTCGCTCTCTCTCTCTTTTATTAACAGCAAAGTTTAAAGTTTTGTCTTTAATTCTTAACCCATGAGGTTTGAGCATGGGGTGCAGAAGCCACATGAAAGCTCAGCTCATTTTCGATTTAGGCGGCCATGAAGACCTCAAACTGGGCCAGAGCCCTACATCTGCCGTACGGTGTTCTCCAGCTTTCACCTGCTCGCCCACCTCTAAAGGCATTTCTTGTACCAGGCAGGAAGCACCTCGATTTTCTTGTGTGTGCGACTATTTAAGGCTGATGAGCTTAGCAGAACAAATTTAAAAAGAACACAACTCATCTTATCAGTTCAGGACAGCCATAGTAACTCCAAAATAAGGGGCACTGGTGAGGGAGCCGGTGGTAACCTGGTGCTCTGAATGTGACAGGGGGGTCATAAGGGAATCATAAGGGTTAGTCTGGCTGTAGTGCAGATCAACACATCTAAGAAAGTGGAAGCTCAAGACATGATATCAGCTTTGCAGACGTGTTCTTACTTTAAATAAGAAATACCATCATGGTAAAATATCCAATTTCTTAGGATAACAATATCAATTTTAACATATCTTAAAATCTGCTTGTGAAAGATCTTATTTTTCAGACCATTTTCTCCCAAGACTTTTGACTTATCTACTAGAAACTTCTATAAAAGTGAGCTAACAGAATGGCTGAACAGCAAAGAAATAATTTTAAAAAACTAATGCATAACACCAGATTCAGGAAGGGTATAGAGACGTTTGTGTTTTAATCTCTAATTGCTGCATATTGAGCTTTAAAAATTTGCTATTTTGAGGCATTTTTTGTTTCAAGACTTAATTTCATTCAACTGGTGGCTGTTCTAGACCTTTGATTTAGGACAGTTCTTGCAAAAACAGTGTAGCAAACCTAAATAAAGTACATCCCACTGAGGTCTTCATTAAGATTGAAGGTGATTTTTGTTTTGCCAATTCGGAGTGTGCTGATCAAGGCTGTGCCTACAACCACACATGTTCACACCGAGGAGGTTCATATGATACAGTGGAAAAGATCTGCACTGCATTTCTTTACAGATGCATAATCTGCATATAAGGAAGTTGTGATTACAAGCGTTGTTTGTAGGGTAAAAAATGTAATTAAAGAAGGTGTCAATCATTAACGTGTAATTATAAAGAGTGGAGCATCTGAAAGAACACAGCAAGCCTCCAGTACTTAAACCTCCATTTGTACCTCTTTATGCCTCTAGGTGAACCATTAGGAATACAGCGAGTTACGTAGCTCTTGTTTTTGAGTAGGGCAGAACCTATGAGAGGACAACTGAGCGTGTAAACCAGAGAGGGCAAAACAGCAATGTGAGTGCTGAAAATGAAGACTAGGCATAGTGAAGGCCTACCCCCCACCTCAGATTGGGTCATTGCTTATCCTCCAGTCTTATTGATAGAGTTTGCAAACAATATCAACTCATAGAAAGGTTTGAAACAAAAGTAGATTGCCTTGTGACATAGCTCAAGAAAATACTAGATTTATCACTTTTCTTAACTACTCCAAGCAGACATCATCGATGTCACTTGTCCACTAGATATTCCCTTCAGTGACTCCACATCTGAGATACAAAAACATTTAAAAAAAAAAAAAAAAAAAGCTCAGGCACTAGATTTTAAGGAAGGGAGCTAGACATCATTGTGTCACTCTTCTTCCAGTCACTCATATTTCTCACAAGGGAGTGCGGTCTGTAGCGAAGTCGTGGCAATCTCAGCGGCCTTCTTGGGAAGGGTTATTTTAAAAAATTAAGCTGACGGAAACCTTCCGTCTTATCACAAATTACTTTCAAAGTAGAAGTTTGTATGTCGACAGGCTGACCTGTTACCAAGGATTTGAAGTGTTTGCTCACAGAACTCCAAGAATGGGGTACCCAATTTGCCATAATTAAGTTTAAACTTTGTAGAACAAAGGATTGCTAGATTCCAGAGAAACTGAGATGCATATCCAAGTTTTCGATTTTTGGGATAACTATTAACTTTTAACATAAGAGACTACAGGCTGTTAATAACTTATTTTTTTTGGGATTATGAGAGCTATTTTGTAAAAAAAAAACAAAAAAAAACATATTTCATCTTTCAGTTACTGACTAAAGATGACATAGGTGGTCATTACAACCCTGGCGGTCGGTAGTAAAGCAGCGGTAAGACCGCAAACAGGCCGGCGAAAAAAAAAATGGAACTATGACCGTGGCGGTTACCGCCGCGGTCATCCGCCACTTCACCATTCCGACCGCCATGGCGGTGCAGACCGCTGGGCTGGAGATTGCGGTCTCCAGCCCGGCGGTCGTCACTAGACCGCCGACGGTATCAGGACCCTACATACCGCCATGGATCTCGGGTGGTTGGGAACCGCCATGAGATCCATGGTGGTAGGCACTATCAGTGCCAGGGAATTTCTTCCCTGGCACTGATAGGGGTCTCCGCTACCCCCACAAATCCTCCCCCCCACACCCCTGCCACCCCCCAAAGGTGGCACAACCCCCTCCCCACCCTGACCCCGAACATGCACATATACACACCCCTACACGCACACACCCCCAACATGCACATATACACACCCCTACACGCACACATACACCCCGACAACACATACCCGCACACATACAAGCAGACATGCACACCGTTCGACTCGCACACATTTCCCATACACACAGCACCCCCCGCACGCATACACTCACTCACCCCCTCTACATTCTCACACACACCCCATGCACGCACACAACACACTACACCACCCCACCCCCTTCCCCAACGGACGATCAACTTACCTTGTCCGTTGATCCTCTGGGAGGGGACGGGATCATGGGGGCAGCTCCGCCACCAGAACACAGTCACCAGAACACCGCCACACCGAATCATGGGACGTGATTCAATGGGCGGTGTTCTGTTGACGTGGCGGTGGAGGTTGAGCAACCTCCACTTTCCCGCCATCCGCCAGTATGGCTGCTGGTGGTTTTCCATACGAAAAAGGATGGCGGACTGCCGGCGGTACCTCTGCGGTCTTGCGAAAAGACCGCCAAGGTCGGAATGACCCCCCTAATCTGTTAGATTTGGAAAGATGCTCAAGGCAATCTCCAAAGGAATCTGAATAATTTTCCCCATCATTTTGTATAGTCGTTCATGGGTAATCTTTGCTATGGTTCTGCTTAAATTTATTAACTAAGAGTGGCATTATTTTGGCAGCACAGTGGAAGGGTCGGGCCCAGAGTTTTGGTCCTGAAATACTATAGATCCTACCCTTTGGATTGTATCCTATTGCTTATGTGGAGCTAGCACAAAGGCGGTCATTACAAACATGGCGGTTTGGCCCGCCATGCCGGCATTGGAGGCTGAAACCGCCAGCCGGCATGGCGGGCCAACCCGCCACATAATAAATACGTAGAGGGCCGCCATAGCCAGCCCTCACTCACGCCAGGCTTCCACCGTCAGGCAGCCTGGCGGTGAGTGGAAATACCAAGAGACAGGGTAGCTGCGCTACACGTCAGATAATGTCTCCATATCTACCAGCCTTTCCGTGGAGGGTTATCCCACCAGGGAAAGGCTGGTGAAGGGGGTGCCCCTGCACTGGCCATGCACTTTGCGGGCAGTGATCTGCGCGACAGGTGCAACTGCATCTGCCGCACAGAGGCATTGACGGCGGCTCCACATCAATGTCCTGGACTGGCCTTTCTGTGTGCTGGCGGGCGGAAACACTGTTTCCGCCTGCTGGCCCACAGAAAGGTTCTCTATTTGGCCGGCGGGGATCCGGGGTCGCTGGCGGTCAGTGTTTTGACCGCCAGCATGAACATGGTGGTTGTTACTGCCGTGTTCATAATGACCGCCAAAATCTCTTCCTAATTCCCCCGGGTTACTTTTTCCCACTTTTTAAGGTCTGTTGTGGAGCTGGTGATTTAATTGAGATTTATGGAGTGAGATGCAAGCTTTTCAGTGGTTGATTCCCCTACTGTGAAGATCTCTTGTCTTTATTACACTTGTTCTTGTTATGCAAAACCAAGACCACATTCCCTCCACTAAGTTTACCAAGAGACGACTAACAAAACAACTCCTTACCCGGTTCCACTTGAGTATATAAAGACAGGTTACTGTCAACAATCTTAATCATAAAATGTATTGTAGGTAGACTGCAGAGGGATCTTACATGTGGAGTTATTCACCGTCCATGAATGCCTTTTTTTATTTGAAAAATAATGTTTTAAGCCTTACCTTTAAACCATGCGAAGGGTTTTTATATGAGCAAGATTATTTATGCATCAAGTGGTAAACGTTTAAAATTTCAATGAAAATGAATCACAGGGGGTGGGGGGAATACTTTTTGTGTGGTGATGTGCATTTATCTAGCCTCTTCTATGAATATTAGGTTGGTCTTTTTGAAGCATTGCACTCTCTTAGTGGCAACAGAAGGGGTCAGCAGAGCCATTTTGGGAGAACCCATCCTGTTAGGATCTTGGGTTTAGTTACAACAAACCCAGGGAATGTAGTAATGCAACTTCACACCTTTTTCCAAGAGGCCATTAGTCACCCGAGAGAAAGGCACTTTCTATGGGCTCAACGGACTTTGAGAGGGACCTGGAAACGCCTGCTGCCTACACGCTATTGGAGGTGAATAGACTTTAGGCTAACCGAGGGTGCCAAGAGTAAGTGTAAGATTAACTGTTTAACCCTTGGCCCTAATTTCTGTGTAGAATTAAAGTAAGGACTCTCCTGAATGTTCTGACAACCCATAAAAATTTGAGCCAGTTTCGTTTTTAGTGTATTGAGCCCAACTGGGCCCTTTCAGGGAAATGATGATGTAACAGTTACAGAACAAAATCACAGAATAAAAATGGCATATGCAGTAAAGATGTCCCTCTGAGGTGTTCCCAAAAGAGTGCTCTTGAATCAGCGACAACTATTTATTTTTATACGTAACACAACTGAAATCTATTAGGTGTTCTATCTTTCCCTTAGGATAAAATGGGGATTGCCTCGAAATATCTTTTAAGTGTAACTTCCCATCAGGAGCAGATAGCGATATGGAGTTTGGGGTCTATGAACTCACAATTTAAAAATACATCTTTTGGTGAAGTTGTTTTTCAAAGTGTAAGTTTGAAAATGTCAGTTTCAGAACATGGGCATATTTTTGCTTAGCCATTTTTGCGCCTCTGCCTGGCTGTGAAATACACATCTGGGTCAGGAAGACAGTTGGGCTCTTTGTGAATTCACTTCAGACAGTCACACAGAGAGAGCTGAGGTGTGCCCTGCATATACTGAAGGGTCTTCCTGAGCTAGAGTCGGGGGAGAGACTGACACGTGCACCTGAAGAGGGCTGTGTCTGTCCTTACACAAAGCAGTCTCCAACCACCTGGAGTGTGTCTGGTGCCAGGGCAGGAAAGGCAGGGTTGTGTCTACTACAAAGACTTTCCTTTGAAGCTTGCCTACTTGAAAGGCAGAAATGAGTATAAGTATTGGACCTCTGAGACCATACCTTTAGAACATTTCTGGACTGAAGACTTCCGACCAGGAAGAAGAGCTAGATGCTCTAGGAGGGACTGCCACTCTGTCTGTTGCTTTGTTGTGCTGGCCTGTTGCTTGCTGTTTCTGTCCTAGGAGTAAAAGGACTGGACCTAGCTTTCTACATCTTCCAAAATCTTCTCCAAGGGCTTGAAATGAGTTTGCCCCCTGTTAAGAAGTCTCAGTGACATCAAAGACTTCATCTGCCAGTGCCTGGGCTCTTTCGGTGAGAGTCCCGACTTGCCCAAGTGGTGCCAACTCCAGTCCCTGGGAAGTGTACGCTGGTGATCTGAAGGAGAAAATCAACACATCAACACGCCACAGCAGAAAAATCAATGCAGCGCCTGTCCCGGGACAGGAGAATAGTTGCATCGCCTGTCTTGTGGCTGCAGAATTGACGCAGCGCCTGTTCTACTACAGCTCCATCAACACAACATGTCTGGATTTTCCACGCATTGTTCCTAGGGCGTCAATTTTTCATTGACCCGCACCACAGTAGGGAACTGAGGTTGTGTGTCTGGAAGTCAGCGCACCGCCTTAGATGCAAGGAAAGAATGGGCCCATCACCTCCCCTGCCAGAAAGGAACTGATGCACCACCTCTCCTGCGAGGAAACAATCAATGCATCACCTCCCCTACACAGTAAGGAACCAACACGTCGCTTTGCATTTCGGTGCTTCAGCTCCCCTGTGGCCTGCATCGTCTTTGTATTTGACGCATCCCAGATACTGTGTGCTAAAAAATACAATCATTGACTCCTATGGATTAAGACTTATTTCAACCTTTAAAAAAAGTGATATCTTTACTTGAGCGTGTTGGATTTTTGTTGTTTCGGTTTTGTTTTACTCCGATAAATATTGGCTAGTATTCTAAACTGGTATGGAGTACTTTTGTGATGTTTTCACAATGATACTGTGTGTGGGTGCAACTACTTTACACATTGCCTCTCAGATAAGCCTGTCTGCTAGTGCCAAGCCACCAAGGGGGTGAGCAGGGGTTATCTTAGCTGTGTGACTCCCTTTCTCTGACTAGAGTGAGGATCACTACTTGGACAGGGTGCAAAGCACTGCTAATCAGAGACCCCATTTTTAACATTGGTCATCAGCAGTGAGGGTAGGACTTGGTTTTGTACTTTACATACAGTGATTAGGGTACACTACTTCCATATTGCAGGCCATTATATTCCAACATACTGATTTGATTTTTCTCTTTTTTCAACTTTTGCGTTTGATTCACAATCATGTCTCAGTCTGGTGAGTCATCAGTGGGAGCTGCCGAGGTGGTGTTTGAGCAGGAGAGCTTGGAGACCTGTTCGATGCCTCAGCAAAAAAAAGTTCTGCAGGGATCTCAAATGTCCTACCAAATGCCTCACTAAAAAGGTGGAGCTGCAAAAGGAGTTGAGGGCCTGGCTGGCAGCAAAGGAGGCTGATGAGCATATAGGGGACGAGAATGCTATTGTGGAGGGAGAGGAGCAAAACCTGCAGGATGATTTGATGAAGAATCAGGATCTGCCTGGGAGGAGAGCACCTTCCAGTGCAAGCAGCAGTGTTTCCTCAAGAGTTCTGAACCCAGAGTAGCTGGAGGACAAGCAAGAGGCTAGTAGGCTCTGAATGGAGGTGGAGAAGCAGTGGCTGAAGAATGAGATGTAGCTTCAGTTGGAACTTGCCATGTTCAAAAGAGAGGCAGAAAAAGAGAAAATCGCCATAGAGGAGAAGAAAATGATCTTAGCTCAAGAGCAGAGCTTAAAGGAGCTGGATCTAAAGAGTAGGTCCAGCCCAGATAGTGGCAGCAGCTCTCCAGTGCAGTCTGAGAGGAAGGTACATATACTCAAGGATTTGGTGAAGGATTTTGTTGTGGAAGATGACATCGAGCAGTGGTTCAGGAGTTATGAGGTGGCACTAAGGATGCACAGGGTCCCTGAGAGAGATTGGGGGGGGGGGGGGCAGGCCTGTGGAAGTGGTTCTCTGTGGAGGGGAGGGACACCTTGTTGGCCTTAGAAGTAGATGATCACAGAAGGTACCATGCCATTAAGGATGCCCTGACCAGGAGGTATGGTCTCACCCCAGAGAGCTACATGGTAAAGTTTAGGGAGAGTACTAAGCTTAGGTCCGAAACTTGGGTGGATTATGTCGATTTTTTTCTGCAGAGCACTGGATTGTTGGGTGAAGGGCTGCAAGGTAACCGACTATCAGGGACTGTACAATTTGATTGCATGAAAGCACTTGTCTTGTCGTAGTTTTTCAGAGCTGCGCCAGCATTTGATTGACAGCAAGCTTACTGACCCCAGCAAGCTTGCCAAGTAGGTGGACCATTGGCTCAGCACCAAAGAAGATGTATGTGGGAGACTTAGCAAAGGGTGGCCAAGGTCCCCAACAAAAGAAGGGGGGGACAAGGATAAAAGTAAGGATTTCTCAAAAGGCCCCCAAACCAGTTCCCAGGGTAAGGATTCTCATCACCCTGTTGAAAAGAACAGTTGGTTCATGTTCCCTTCAGGTAAGACTGCAGGGGAGCGACCCCTGTAGTGTTTTGTCTGTGGCCACTAAGGCAGTTCAGGGGGTGTCCCAAGTGTCCCAAGAGGGAACAGCTCCCCACTGGTGGGCAGACACTAGGAGTGGTGGGTGTAGTTCTTGGGGAGGAGTTGGCCCCACTTAGTGGGTGGGAGCCAGCTGAGTTGACCCTAGTCTCCCTGGGTGAGGGTGAGGTGGTCCAGAGGACCCTCATGCCTGACATCACTAAAAAGTACAGACAGTGTGTGACCATCAATGGGAGGCAGGTAGAAGCTCTAAGAGACACACTGTCCTCTGTCATCTGGTGTCTGAGGAGCAGGTAATCCCTAAGGTGCTCCACCAGGTTGTAGCAGTAGACAACACTGAGCGCCAGTGCTTTGTAGCTCAGGTTCCCTATGAATGGGGTGGGGTCTCATGTTCCTTGAGGGTAGCTGTGAGCCCATCCATGCCTGTTGACTGTCTGCTGGGTAATGACCTGGAGCATACCCCGTGGAAGGAGGTGGAGCTCAAGTCACACTTGGAGATGTTAGGATTGCAAGGCACCTCTTCAACCGTTTCCTGTCATGAACACCCCTTTTGAGCGGATGGACATTGACATTGTGGGGTCTCTGGATCCCAAGACAGCCATGGGCAACAGGTTTATCCTGGTTTTGGTGGACCATGCCACCAGTTATCCAGAAGCTACCCTTCTGAGGACGGTGACTGCACTCACAGTGGGCAGGGCACCCTTGGGAATCTTTACCGATGTTGGTTTCCCCAAGGGGGTGGTATTTGACCTGGGTAAACATTTCATGTTGGTGTACGTGAAAACCATGTGGAAGGCATGTGCTGTTAACTACAAGTTCACCTTGCCTTTCCACCCCCAAACAATGGGTTAATTGAAAGGTTCAGCCGTACTCTGAAGGGCATGATTATGGGTCTCTCAGAACCCATGAAGTGTAAGTGGGATGTCCTGTTACCATGCCTGTTATTTGCCTACAGGGAGGTACCGCAGAAGAGGGTTTGATCCAGCCCCTTTGTACTTCTGTAAGGGCACCCTGTGAGAGGGCCTCTCACTTTGGTGAAGGAGAGCTGGGAGCAAGCTCCCAAAAAGCCACCCTAGGATGCATTCAGGTAAATGCTGGCCTTCAAGAACCAGACAGCCCACTTCCCAAACCTCGCCCAAGAGAATCCGGAAGCTAGCCAAGAGGATATGAAACACTGGTATGACCAGCATACCACTCTGGTTGAGGGTTGAGTTTCAGCCTGGCCAGAAAGTGTGTGTGATGCCCTGGTAGTGCCCCCTGCTCTCCAAGACTGTTGGTCTGAGCCGTTTCAGGTGAGGGAGCGCAAGAGCAATGTCACCTACCTGGACATGCAGACTCCAAGGATCCCTTTGAGGGTCCTGCACATGAACTGCCTCAAGCTGTACTGTAAGAGGTCTGAGTTGACCATGCTCTTGGTCACTGGTGATGGGGTGGAAGAGGAGAGTGAACCTCTCCCCGACCTCTTGTCTTCCAAAGAGCAGGATGGGCCAGTGGAGAGTGTGAACTGCTCCCCTACTCTGGCCCTATAGCAGGAGAGGAACAGTCTCCAGTTACTGGGACAGTTCGTCTCCATGTTTTCACTCACCCCTGGCGTCACCCAATGGTGTTCTCATGACATTGACACTGGGGACGTCCTACCTGTTAAGTACAAGTCTTACCGGGTGACTGATAGAGTGAGGAACAACATCAAAGAGGAAGTCTCTGAGATGCTGGAGTTAGGGGTAATTGAGCACTCCAACAGTCCTTGGTCTGGCCCAGTGTTTTTGGTCCCCAAGGCTGCTCCACTTAGTGTCACTCCTGAACTAATGTTCTGTGTTGACTTACCGGGGACTAAATGCTGTCACTAAGCCTGATGTCCACCCATTCCCTGAGCTGATGAGCTCATCGACCGGTTGGCAGCTGCCAAGTTCCTCACCACGTTTGACCTAAGGTCTGGGCACTAGCAGATTGCCTTAAACAAGGGGGCAAAGGAGAGGTCAGTGTTCATAATGCCAGAGTGGCATTACCAGATCAGCATTATGCCCTTTGAGTTGAAGAAGGCCCCTGCCACATTCCAGAGGCTGGTCAACCAGATCCTGGCTGGGTTGGAGAACTTCAGGGCTGCCTACCTGGACAACATTGCAGTCTTCAGCCTTAGCTGGGAGGACCACTTGCACCACCTCCCTGAAGGGTTGAGGGCTCTGCAGGGTGCAGGCCTCACTATTAAGGGAAAGGATTATTGCAGATGAGGGGTGAAAATCCTAAAATGTTGTGGTGGTCCATCTCCTTAAAGGGAATGGACTTTACGGTGGAACACCACCCTGTACAAAACACACCAGTGCTGATCGCCTGTCTAGGTTCTTCCACCTTAGTGATGAGAAATTCCTAGTTGGTTGGGGTTGTTCTCTCCACTTTCAGTATTGGGCCTCTGAGACCATAACTTTAGAACATTTCTGGACTTAGGACATTCTGACAGGAAGAAAAGTTAGATGTCATAGGAGGAGGGGCTGCCACTCTACCTGTTGCTTTGTTGTGCTGGCCTGCTGCCTACTGCTTCTGTGCTGTGAGTGAAAGGACTGGACTTATCTTTCTATATCCTGCTTTCCAAAGTTCTCCAAGGACTTGAACTGAGCTCTCTGGGTCAATCCTTTGAGAAGAAAAGGGTAGGGTAAGGGGGTTGATGAACAGCTAACCTTATCATCCATGACATCTCCACTCAGGCCCCTTCCTCTCCTTCTTGTGAAAGTGAAAAGTGAAGTGAAAATGAAAAACTCATATAGCACAAAATTACAAAATCTAACATATGAGTAGGAGAGACAAACTAAGTCATGGACACCCATTAACTTCCCAAATGCACTATTAATTCAAATTTGTTTAAACCTGTGGGGCTCTTGGATTCTAAATCTATTATGTGCATGGATTCAGTTCTGCCTAATTTCAACTCTCAACATATCCCTGTTGCCCTAGTGATAGTCTGCAAAATGGTGGGCCACAGAGTAGTGTTCATCCCTGTTATCAATAGCCCTCATGTGTTCCAGAATATGCTTTTTCACTGACGGATCATACTTTCTATATATTTCTTCCGACAGGGGCATACTATGACATAAATAACAAAATCTGAAGTGCAGTTCAGAAACCTGTTAATAGTCTTGACCCCTTTGCCATGTGGTAAGGAACATTCCTTCACAATGTGATTATTTTTAAATGCCTTGCAATGTTTACAAGAATAAAAGCCTCCAAGATCCCATGTGTTCTCTTTATGTGTCTCTGAAAGATCCCTCAAGGGCTTGCCCTTTCTGTATGTTATGTGCTTGGTATATTTGATCTCATTTTGTATAATAGGATCACATTTGAGCATTTTACACTTCTTGGAAATAATCTTTCTGAATTCACTAGATGCCTCACTGATTGTAGTGATGAACCTTAGCTGTTCTCCATTTACCACAGAAGTTTGTCTCACTCTCAAAAAATAAAGAATCCCTAGTTCTCTCTGACCCTTGCTATGGCTTTCTGTAAGACCCGATCCAGGTAGCCATGAACCTGTTAACCATCTCCTTTTGTTCTGCCAGAAAAAAATCCCCTGTGCTGCAGTTTTTACAGGCTTGTAGGAGCTCTCAAAATTGAATACTCCATTTGAGAGGTTCTGTGTGGTCACTAAGCACATGAAGGACAGTGTTGCCTGCAGTACAGTTACAGAAGAGTTTGGTACACATTTCTTTACCTCTTTTCTTCATCTGAACATCTAAAGATGTAATTTCCTCTTGTTAATTTCTGCTGAAAAAAAAAACAAATGATACTCATTGCTATTCAAACGCGTGACAAACATTTCTGCCCCTTACTTTGTGCCTTCCTAAATAGTAAAAACATCATCTATGTAGCATTACCACAAAATCACATGCTCAAAACATTCATTGATTTCCTCCATGGCACCTGCTCTTCCCACCAGCCCATCAGAAGCCTGGCGTAGCTGGAAACAAAACAAGTGCCCTTCGCGATTCCTTGTTTCTGTCTGTACAGTTTGTTGTTAAACAAGAATACATTATTTTAGCCATCTGGAGAAACATATTTGTATGAGCTAACAGGTGTATTGTTCTTGCTCTCATAAAATGCCCATTGGCTTTTAAACCATCCTTGTGGCAGATATTGGTATACAATGATGACACATCCAAGGTAACTAACTAAAACAGTAGCCCACTTATATTAACAAGTATATGCATGGATGGTTTAATTTGTCCATCTGGGCTTTCATCACAAGTTATCTGCCCAGTAGAGGCTTTATTTTATGGTTTATGGTTTATGGCTTATATAGTAGCCCACTAACAAGAGGAAGCATGGAAGGTATAATTTGCCCACTTGGGCTTTGATTCAGTGACATATGATTTTCAGTTACTATGGGAGCCTCCTTGCAGCTCCAGTCTCTGTCTGCTAACTAAGTAATTCATGATATTGAAATTCGATGTATTATTACTTTTGGCTTTTACAGTGACGATTTTCATAAGAGTTACCAGAAGGGTTCATGAGCTAGGGTATCATGAAGTTTAGTTTTGTTTACTTTACAGGCATGTTTATTTGGATTTGAGTACACTCATTCATGAGGATTTTGTTTTTTAAGCATACATTTTGATGTATGTTCTCACATTCTAAGATGGCATCCTTTCTTTTGAGATGTATGGAGTCCTTCATCTATTTCTGTCAAACACACGTTGATATCGCGCATTTTAGAACTGTCACCAAGATGTATTGTAGGAGGCTGGCCTTCTATGTAGTGTGCAAAGCTAGGCACAATGGACATTGGGTCCAAGCAACCTCCTGCTGGATTACAGGGGTAAAAACTAGACCACCCAATGCTCTAATTTTTTAAGGTAGCTTGGTCGAGCAGTTAGGCCAATCTTGGAGAGGTGCAAAGCATTTGTTGTACTCACATCATCAATCCTGCAACTCACACACTCAAAGGAATAACTCAAGACCAATTAATAAAAATACTTTGTTTCTATATAAATGTTAAGACCAAGATCATCAGAATTGGGTAAGTACTTTTTGAGATATTAATTTTTGAAGTTTAATAAAAAATAGTCTCTTATGCATAATTACGCACCATAGGAAGCAATAGAGGATCACATTTATTTAAAAATACCTATAAAATTGTACAATTGGTTTACCAAGTTCTTCTTTTGCAGGTTGGTTGAGATCGTTGGTGGGCACAGTAAGCCAGCTGGAGAAGTATCAGGCAGCTCCTGGTTCCGGCAGGAGTAGCAGAAGAATGTCTCTGGAGCCGGTGCAGGGCCACTGTGGTGGACCACTTCGAAAAGCACAGCACAGGTAAGTTTGAAGATGTATCTTTGGGGTCCCTATGGAGTGTCGAGGTCACAAGATGTGGGGGACCCTTAGGGCACACAGGTTCTTCAGTTTAGAGCATAGGGCAGCCGGATGCAGAGTGAATCGGTGAGTCACAAGCTGTGCGAAAGGATACCCTCAGACGCAGGAGGTAAGTTGGTTCTGGGGTCATTCACAGGACAATGGGAACACTCTGATGGGAGGTCCAGGTTGCTTCTGGAGTCCCTTGACTGGGGCTTCCTCCTGGTTCTTTCTCAGCCCCAGGAGGGCTTTTTTTCTTGGTGTCCACTGTGTGCTGACCATACTGTGGTAATGGCACAGTTTGGCTGCTAGAGGTCGCAGTGCCACTAAACTTGGCACACTGGCAGAGATTGTCCTCTTAGTTGTCAGGTTGCATTGTGGTCCAGCTGTGTTGTCCATTTCGAGAGTTAGTGGCTGGTCAGTAAAGTGACCCTTACTGGCTTGTTGGTATCTTTGGGTTGTAGAATCATACCTCCACTCTGGAAGGAGTTCTATGGCGATTGGCAAAGCCTGGAGGTCCTCTGGGCTTTTTGTAGAGTTGTCCAGTTGCCCAGCAGCTCCTCATTGGCGATTGTTGGGTCCTGGGTGCAGCAGGCAAGGTTTGGCTTGTTTTCTTTGATGCAGCAGGTCCACAGTTCTCATGCTTTGGATCTTCTTGTTGCTCATCTTCTTTTGTCCATTGAATATGATTTCCTGGTCTAGAGATGTCCACTAAATACTGTGTTTAGCGGGCATTTTAGGGGGAACCTGGTATTGAACAATGGGTCATCTACCTTAGGGTGGCTATACCCACTAAGTGACCACTTCGGGTGGGCCGAGGTCACATCGCTATACCTGGTTAGCTATTTTCCTTCCATCCAAGATGGAGGAAAATGAAATGAAATGCAGTGTCCACTATGCAGGAAACACCTTAGGGGTGGTGCATGGCAGGTGGGGCCACTTCTCCCATCCTTTGTGTATTTTCCCACCGTTGCTCCTGCCAAAGGTGGGGGTTTGCAATGGGAGCAGCCATTTGCTGCTAGCAGCAGGCCTAGGGGTTGGGTTTAAAAGGCGGTAAGCTCTTTGAAGCTCGCCGCCAGGGCAGTGCACATTCCTGAAGGAGGGGGTGTTAGCACCTCTACCCCAGAAAGGCATTGTTCTACAATCCAGAGAAACAGATCTCTCCCCCAAGGTTGTAGATTTGATGTCTGGTGGTAGCAGGCTTGATAGAACCGGTCAGCAACCATGCCAGGGTAGTTAGCTTTTGCAGAGGGCACCGATAAGGTGACTCCTGGCTACATTTTATAATAAATGCCACACTAGCAGTGGAGGTTTATCATACTGAGTTGTTTGATCCCAAATAACACAGGGTTCAGAGTGCCCATCATGTTGCTGTGAAACTCATGCTGACCAGTGCTTAGCACAAGCACTTTAAAATGGCTGCTCTGTTCACTCACCATGTCCCAGGTTTGGCAAGGACACAGTGGGGGCATATTGCTCATGCAACTATTGCCTCACAAACAATATAATGCACCCGGTCTTAAGGCTGAAAGGCCTGCCAGAGTGGTGAGTTACCTATAAACATGCAGTGTGGAGCGGACAGGGCACACAGGCAGTGTGGTTTGTATCAGCGCACTCAGCCTGCAATGGCAGTGCTGTTGTTCTGGAATGCATGGCAAAACCAGTTCTACTGCCCTCAGGGACCTACCCCTAGTACCCCAAGCCCTGGGTACCCAAGTACCATTTACTAAAGGCTTATAATGGTAGCTAATGGTGTTTCTGATTGTTCCAAGGCATCTTAACACTTTTAGGGAAATAGCTCTGGCCCTGGGAACCTGATGAGCAGGGGCCCTGGGCACTACAATTTCTAGGCTACATCATACATCAGGCAAAAAGTGTGGGCTAACCATGTCAAAAGAGGCCTTTTCTCACATGTATTGTATTGATTAGCGAGAACAAGACCTTATAGTTGAAACGCGTTGACATGGGGTAATAAACATTACTATTTCACACACACCTTGGCTTCAAGAGGTTTGAAATTGTCGCAGCTTCTCTGTATGATGGCTACCCTTGCTGGGCTCCAGATTAGCAGGGCTGAGTTGCTATATATATATAAATATAAATATATATATATATATATATATATATATATATATATATATATATATATATACACACCTGTGCAGCTGTTGCAGGACTCTGTGACATGGACCCCATTGAAATGTATTGTTGTTGAGAATGGCAGGTTGTGAGGGTCACAAATGGGAGAACGTATAAAGGGTGATAACAGATTTTAGTCGCAATATAAATAATTTGTTTGTGGTACCATACTCGTTTTAGGAACTGTAATGTGGTCTAATGAGATTTTACTCTTTGAAAAAGCCTTCTGCTGGGATTTCATGAATCATGTGTGAGAGAAAACTGTTTTCTCATGATTTTCCCGTAGAGGTTATGGGAGGTGCTCCGGAGGCTAAAATCAGAGCATCTTTTCTGTAAGTCCACACTATCTTTCTCAGCCATATAAGAATGAAATCTGACATTCTCAGTAAAACATGAACTTCCAACAGGAGCAGCCTGTTAGTTGTTTCCCTTGTGTTCTACTGCACCCTCCCAGAGTGTTTTAAAGAACACCTAGAGGGCTAGCAATCTTAATAATGACAACAGTGTGGCACACCTGAAGCTATCTTCATTGAATCAAACTGGTAAAACTGGAAAAATTTAATTTAGAAAGGAACAAATGAGCGGTTCATTTTGTAATTGAAATAATGGTTGGTACTGTAGAAGGAAACATTTGGATACGTTTTGAGTGAGTTCTCAAATATCTTCCTCTTCTATTTCATAAAAACATTCTGACATGCAGACTGAAACATGTACTTTCAATACCATCAGCAGACTGTAAGTTAATTCCCTGGTGATCAGCAGCTTTACTACAGTGTTCTAATGAACAACTAGACTGCTACCATTTTGAATTAATGCCAAACGTTTGGCACAGCTGAACAGCATCTTGATGGAATCGAAGTGGAAAACCAAAAGAATTTTCTACTGAGGATACTGCAGTAAATGAGGAAATTAGGGAGCTTCTTTACAAACAAAGTCTCACAAGATGGCCACCAGAAAAAACAGTGCCTAAATGTAGCACAAATATCACCCAAATGTAGCCCAAGCTTAGCCCAATGACATAAGTGTGCAAAACTCGCCATTTTTTGTTGTTTTGAAATTTTAAATAGCACAGCCTTGACCGAAGGACCTGGAGTACATGAGCATCAGTTACATTACACCCCATCAGTTACATTACACAAGGATACATTCATTCTGATTTTAGGCATGGAGAGATTAAGTGACTTGCCCAGAATCGTAGGATGTCGAGCTGGCACCGAAACTTGAACCTGCTTCCCCAGTTGCATAGTCTCCAACTCTGGATGTAATGCCACATCCTCTCCCCTAAGTGTGAAAAATAATCAAGTGATCAACTGGATAAAAAACATAAATATAGCAAATAATTTAAGTGTTTTGTCGCAATTTGAGAACTTAGAAAATTTGTCCCCATTTTAGTTCTCAAGTCTTTAAGCATAGGTTTGACACAGTGTCAACCTTGCCGAGCTGTAAAATGACAAAAGCCATTTACCACTCCAGGCTGTATAAATGGCAAAAGACTTTGGGGGTCATTACAACCCTGGCGGACGGTGTTAAAGCGGCGGTAAGACCGCAAACAGGCCTGCGGGGAAAAAAAGGGAATTATGACCGTGGCGGAAACCGCCAACATAGACAGCCACTTTAACACTCCGACCGCCACAGCGGTACAGACAAACAGCGCGGCGGTCACCGCCAACAGACAGACTGGAGACAAAGTACCGCCCACAGTATCACAACCTACCAATCCGCCACCTTTTCTGGGGCGGATTCACCGTGGATAAAAACACGGCGGAAACAGCCATTTCAATGGGAAAACGCTCACCTCTACACGCTCCACGAGAAAGGAGGCCACCATGGAGCCGGAACTCCAAATACTCCCTGCGATAGTCTTCCTGCTCCTGTACGATCATCATCAACGCCGGCGCCAGAGACAACGGTGAGTACTGCACCTACAACATAGGGGAGGCAAAAGTCAGGGACACACACCCGCAACACCCCCACCCCCACCCGACCCTCACCCACTACAACACACACACCAATGCATATCCAAACAGTACAGTAACAACCCCAATACCCCCCGGAAGAATGTAAAGACAAAAGGAAATGAGTGCAACCATTGTAATGTATCAAAATACAGTAAGCAAATATATACAGATATAATTTCACATTCAACAAAATATACATCACGATTAGTAGTGCAGGTATGCGCCATTCAATGTCTGTGGACAACTGGGCCCAAAATGCATGGGCGAGGCCCACACACGATACCTGAGCAAAACGGAGAGAACACTGCTGGGGCATCAGATAAAAATTCAACCGGCACCTCAGGGGGAAGGGAAGGAGGGCACCTCAGCCGGATGAGAGCATCATGCCAGATCCACGATGGGGCTCCATGCCCATTGATGTATCCTGGGGAGTGCAAAGCCACAGTCTCTCAAGTCTCTACAGTGGGTGGTTTGCCCACTGTACCATCCTGGGGAGTGCAAAGCCACAGTCTCTCAAGTCTCTACAGTGGGTGGTTTGCCCACTGTACCATCCTGGGGAGTGCAAAGCCACAGTCTCTCAAGTGGATGCATGTCTCCACTGGTTCTGGAGGGGGACTGGTGCCCAGAGTGCTTCATCCTGTTAAGGACAGAGGTAGTGGATGCTGTTCTCCACTGGTTCTGGAGGGGGGCTGGTGCCCAGAGTGCATCACTCTCCCAGTGACGGTCCCAGTTCCGTCACTGCCCCTGTCGCACATGGGCTAGCGGTGCTTGAGTTGGCGGTGCTTGCCCTGTTCAGCGGTGCTTGACTTTGTTGTATCTGACCTGTTCAGCAGTGCTTGCCATGGCGGTCTTTGCCCTGTTCAGCGGTGCTTGCCCTATTCAGCGGTGCTTGACTTTGCTGTCTCTGACCTGTTCAGCGGTGCCTGCCATGGCGGTCTTTGCCCTGTTCAGCGGTGGCGGTCTTTGCCCTGTTCAGCGGTGCTTGCCCTGTTCAGCGGTACTTGACTTTGCTGTATCTGACCTGTTCAGCGGTGCTTGCCATGGCGGTCATTGCCCTGTTCAGCGGTGCTTGACTTTGCTGTCTCTGACCTGTTCAACGGTGCTTGCCATGGCGGTCTTTGCCCTGTTCAGCGGTGCTTGCCCTGTTCAGCGGTGCTTGACTTTGCTGTATCTGACCTGTGCAGTGATGTTTGCCATGGCGGTCCCTCATTGCCCAGCGGGGCTGTGGCTGCCGGGGCCCTCCTGGGCACTGACTCTGGCGGTGGTCTCCTGACCAGTGACAATGGAACTGCCCTCCTGGGCACTGACTCTGGCGGTGGTCTCCTGGCCAGTGACGATGGGACTGCCCTCCTGGGCACTGACTCTGGCGGTGGTCTCCTGGCCAGTGACGATGGGACTGCCCTCCTGGGCACAGACTCTGGCGGTGGCCTCCTGGCCAGTGACGATGGGGCTGGCGGTGGCCTCCTGGGCAGCGGGGATGATGGCGGGCTTCTCCGCCGTCTGCTCTTCCCAGACTTTGGTGCTGTCTTCTGCCCCTTCCCCACCTTGGGAGGAGTCACAGCTGAGTGGACAGTCCCCCCGGGACCCTTGTGAGCGGCTTTGCTAGCTGGAGTCTTCCCCCTATCCTGCCGGGCACTGTCCAACTTCTGGTGCTTCACAGGGGGGGGAACTGGCTGTGCTGTGGCTTCGTGTCACACTGGCTGCCCTGGTGGCCGGTGCACTCCACATACCTCTAACGGGCACCACTGGTACCAGCGATTGATTGGCTGAGGTGCTAGTACGGGACCTATGAATTGGAGGGGGGGGTGGTGGGAAAGAGGTCAAGGTTGCTGAGAAAGTTTCTGACGAACACTGGGACGGGTAGCTGGAGGGGGTCTGGGAGTGGAGGAAGAGGAGGTGGTTGTAGTAGGTGTAACTTTTGTTGATTTGGGTGCAGGTGCGAGCGCTGGAGGCTGTCGTGAGGTGGATGGCTGTTGGGTGGGTGTGTGCCTGCGTTTGTGTACTTTGGGAGGGGGCCTCACAGACACACTGGGAGAGGACACAGGGGACGTGTAAATGGTAGTGGGGGTGGTGAGTGCAGGTGAGCGGGGTGTGGTGGTGGGTGTGCTGGTGCGGGACGTAGTGGCTGTAGTGGTAGTGCATGCAGGTGAGAGTGTAGACAACACTGGGAGGGAGGAGAGAGACGAGAAGGAGGGGGACACAGTGGAGGCAGTGGATGTTGCTGTGTCTGTATGTGGGTGATGCTTGCGTGAGTGCCTGTGGGATGTGTGGTGCTTATGTTTGCCTGAGCTTCCCTTGTGTGTTGACGTGTGTGTAGGCTGGTCTGATGGTGTGCTTGGGATAGGCTGGGGTACAGGGGATTGGGTCTGGGTGGAGGAAGTTGGAAGGGGGAGGCTAGAGACAAGGACAATGGCTGCCATCAGTGCTGAGGCCAGAGATTGCAGGGTTCGATGAAGGGCAGCCTGACCAGAATGAATGCCCTCCAGGAATGCATTAGTGTGTTGCAACTCCCTTTCTACACCCTGGATGGAATTCACATGGTAGACTGCCCAACAGTGAGTGACCTGAGGAGGTCAATGGCCTCCTCACTGAGGGCAGCAGAGGTGACGGGGCAGGGGCTGAGGTGCCTAGGGCGAAGGTGATGCCCACCCTCCTGGGTGAGCGGGCATGGGGCGAAGGCTGAGGGGCTGCTGGGAGGGCAGTGCTGGTAGGGGTGGTGGCTGTACCTGTAGAAGTGAGGGGGCACAGATTTTGCCGCCACCGCAAGGGAGCTCCCATCCGAGGCAGAGTCCGTGTCGCTGGTTGCTGATCCTGTGACCGCTGTGAAGCTCCCCTCGCCCTCCGTCCCACTGGTGTATTCAGAGTCTGTGGTGTGGCCCTCCATGGCCATGTCGGAAGCAGCTCCCTCGTGCTCCGGTGCCACTGTACCTCCGCCTGATGATGCTGATGCACAAAAGAACAGGGAGAGCACAAAAGAACAGGGAGAGTACAAAAGGGGGGGGGGAACTACAGAAGAAAGACAGGTTGAGTGCATGGCTTACCGCTACCGTTGGCGGACACAACAGACAAAGAAGCCCCCTGCACTACGCCACGCTCTTGGGCTCCACTGTTAATTTCCTGGGAAATGGCCTACAAGGCCATGGACGACATCTGCACACATAGATGACACAGGGGCATGACTAGGTGTACTTGGCACTCTACAGAGGTGGCGTGGAGTGCCACATGGACTGCATTACGGAGGGGCATAGCCTACAGAACTCGCACTGGCCTAGGGAAACCCACAGCCCTCATCCCCCACCCAGACACCTTCACTGCGCGCAAAGTCCGCTGAATGATAGTGTACTCACCCCCTTGTGTCTGCTGTGATGCCCTCAAGCGCCCATCCAACTCAGGGTAGGCCACCGCCAGGATCCGGAACATCAGGGGGGTCATGGTGCGACGGGCAGCCCTTCCACATTGGGAGGCCATCCCCAGCTGAGCCTCTGCCGTCTTCTTGCTCCAGCGGCGAATGTCCTCCCATCTTTTACGGCAGTGGGTGCTCTGTCTCTGGTGGACCCCCAGGGTCCGGACGTCCTTGGCGATGGCACGCCAAATATCCTTCTTCTGGTGGGCGCTGACCTACATGAAATGTGCAGGGGAAGAAGAGAAGTCATTAGCAACTGCACCGTCAAAGTGAGTGGCCCACATCCCTACCCTTGCCATGTGGCACATGCATTCACAGTCCTTCATGCTCGCAGAACTCTGCCCCCTTCCTTCTTACAACCAGCCCTCTCCACCCAGGCATAGCCCATACAACTTGCTCCCTGTGTACTCACCTGTTGGTCTGGAGGACCGTAGAGTAGCGTGTACTGGGGGAGGACCCCGTCCACGAGCTTCTCCAACTCCTGTGCAGTGAAGGCAGGGGCCCTATCCCTAGGCGCACGAGCCATTGTCTCTTCCAGACCGAGGTCACAGCAGCACTTGCAGTATAGGTCCTCTCCTGTCGAAGATCAGGTATCGAGTGATTCAACAGATAGAAAATGGCGGTGACGTCCGCGGCGGTGCGTATCATCACCGCCGGCGCACTTAGTCATTGGCTCCTGGGACCCATAGGGTCCAATGTTAACCAATGCAGCATTGCGCTGCGGTCTTCGACCGCCTACCGCGACGGTGTACAACGCCAGCGCAGTTACCTCACATCCCATTGTCCCAGTTTAGAGGTCAGGCAGCCACCATTTCAGAGGCCCACATGGCTTCATTTTCAACTGCGTCACATATACCTAGGCCTGGAGTCAACACACATACAGACATCTTTTTGGATTATGTTTCGTGTTCTGTGTAGCTGTGGGTACATACCTCTGAGTTGCTTGACTCTGTGGTCGCTGTTGTCCTTCCTAGGCACCGTCAGCTGGGACCTGTGAGGAGATGGCGGAATCCTCCGGTGTACCGACCGCTGGTGGACCTGTTGACAATGGAGGAGCGACATTTAATCATCACCTGCAGGTTTGACCGTGCCACAATCCAGGAACTGTGTACCCAGTTGGAGCCTGACCTGATGTCAGCTATCCGCCATCCCACAGGAATGCCCCCTCAAGTGCAGGTGCTATCAGTGCTCCATTTCCTTGCAAGTTGGTCATTTCAACAGTGGCCATGGCATCGGGGATGTCCCAGCCTATGTTTTCCAACATGTTGTCTGCCCTGCTGAAACACATGAGGAGCTACATCGTTTTCCCTCAGGTGGAGGATTTGGCTACTGTTAAAGGTGACTTCTATGCCGTTAGACATATCCCCAACATCATAGGTGCCATTGATGGGACCCATGTGGCTTTGGTCCCCCCCCACAGGAGTAAACAGGTGTACAGGAACCGGAAGAGTTACCATTCCATGAATGTACAGATTGTATGTTTGGCAGACCAGTACATCTCCCAGGTAAATGCTGTGTTCCCTGGCTCAGTGCATGATGCCTACATCCTGCGGAATAGCAGCATCCCTTATGTGATGGGTCAACTCCAGAGGCACCGGGTGTGGCTATTAGGGGACTCTGGTTACCCCACCCTGTCATGGCTACTGACCCCAGTGAGGAATCCCAGGACCTGGGCAGAGGAACGCTACAATGAGGCCCATGGGCGGACTAGGATGGTGTTCGAACGCACCTTCGGCCTCCTGAAGGCCAGGTTCAGGTGCCTCCATATGACAGGTGGTTCCCTATTCTACTCACCAAGGAAGGTGTGCCACATCATCATCGTCTGCTGTATGCTTCACAATCTTGCTTTGCGACGCCAGGTGCCTTTTCTGCAGGAGGATGGTCCAGATGACGGTGTTGTGGCAGCTGTGGAGCCTGTGAACAGTGATGAGGAGGAAGCAGAGGAAGAAGACATTGACAACAGGGACTCAGTCATCCAGCAATATTTCCAGTGACACACAGGTGAGAACACTTTCTTGCCTACTACAAGTACTTTCACACTTCTACCTCTATCCTGTCTATCAATTTCAAGCAGTATTTGGTAACTGAGTTGTACATTTCCATTACGGTTTCACAGGTGTGGTTACCAACGTGTGTCATCTGCTTGTATTCTTCATGGACTTGTGATGTCTGACATAGGTATGTTGACATTACATTTGTGAACGGATTTGGTCACTGTCATAGCTAATACACATTTTCAAACTCACAGACTGACTCCAGATTGTTTTGTGCTTCAAGGGTGTTTATTCATGTGCCAATTATTGGAGGGGGTGGTAAAATGGTGAGGGGTGATGGTGGAGGAATGTCCATGGCAGAGTCCAGTCTATTAGTTTCACAGGTGCACTGCCCATATGGGCATAGGAAGTGGAGCTGGGGAAGTTCCAATATGGACAGGGTTACAAAGTGGGACAGTGGGATGACAATCAGGGTGGTCTCATTTCTTGGCGGGGTCTTGGCATCGTGCTCTGTCCTGTTTCTGGATCTCAGGGACCGCTTGCTGGGTGGTTCTCCATCTGCAGGGGGTGGGGTGCTGGTGTAGTGGTCCTGTGGCGGGGCGTCCTGTCCACTAGCGCCGGCGGAGGTGGTGGGCAGTTCATCGTCCATGCTAGTGTCAGGGGCCCCTTGGAGTGCCACGGTGTCCCTCATGGTGTTCTGTATGTCCTTCAGCACCCTTACGATGGTGCCCAGGGCGGAGCTGATGGTTCTGAGTTCCTCCCTGAACCCCAAATACTGTTCCTCCTGCAGGCGCTGGGTCTCCTGAAACTTGGCCAGGACCGTAGCCATCGTCTCCTGGGAGTGGTGGTATGCCCCCATGATGGAGGAGAGGGCCTCATGGAGAGTGGTTCCCTTGGCCTGTCCGCCCGCTGTCGCACAGCAGCCCTCCCAGTTCCCCTATGTTTCTGTGCCTCCGTCCCCTGGACCGTGTGCCCACTGCCACTGCCCCCAGGTCCCTGTTGTTGTTGGGGTGGTGGGTTATCCTTGGTTCCCTGTAGTGGTGGACACACAGCTGATTGACGTGTCCTGGGTACGGAGGTATGGGCCTGCTGGGTGGGTGCTGTGCTGGTGTTTCCAGAGGGTGGAAGGTCTGTGTTGAGCTGTGCCTGTGCGAGGGGAACCAACTGTCCCGAGGCCCACGATGGTCCGGGCTGGTCATCTGGATCCAGTTGGCCAGAGCTGCTGTCTTCACTGTGGGCCTCTTCTGTGGGTGGGGTAGAGATGTCTGGACCCTCCGGTCTGGAGACGTTGGGTAGTGGTCCTGCAGGGGTGTAAAATCATGATTATTGCATCTGTGCGTGTCATGGTGTGCAATGGGTGGGTGACCATGTACCCCAGTGCTAGCATTCCTGAGTGGGGGCTTGTGTGATGATGGTTGGGGGGTGTTCTGGGTATGTGCAGTGGGCATGTTTTAGTGATGGGTGTCCATGCTTTGTTGTGTCATGCAGGGCTTGGTGTTGGGATGTGTGGTTTGTGTTATTAGTACATTAGTGAGGAGTTGGAGTGATAGGGGAGGGGGTGAGGGTGGGGGTCTGTGATAGCATGCAGGTAGGGTGGGGGATATGATAGTTAAGATTTGACTTACCAGAGTCCATTCCTCCACCGACTCCTCCGAGGCCCTCAGGATGCAAGATGGTCAAGACCTGCTCCTCCCATGTTGTTAGTTGTGGGGGAGGAGGTGGGGGTCCGCCGCCAGTCCGCTGTACTGCGATGTTGTGCCTGGAGACCACAGAATGCACCTTCCCCCGTAGGTCGTTCCACCTCTTCCTGATGTCATCCTGATTTCTTGGGTGCTGTCCCACTGCGTTGACCCTGTCGACTATTCTTCGCCATAGCTCCATCTTCCTAGCTATGGAGGTGTGCTGCACCTGTGCTCCAAATAGCTGTGGCTCTACCCATACGATTTCCTCCACCATGACCCTGAGCTCCTCTTCTGAGAACCTGGGTTGTCTTTGCTGTGCCATGGGGAGGTGTAGGTGATGTGTGGGGTGGTGTATGTGGTGATGTGTAGTGGTGTGTGGTGTTTTGTGCGTGGATGTTGTGTGGGTGTGGGTGATGGTGTTGTGTGCCTCTGTGTGGTGGGGTTGTCTATGCTGTGCAGTCTCTCTGGCCTTCGTCAATAATTTTTTGTCGTGGGGGTTTGTGGGTGATGTGGGTGTGTGTTTTATATTGTGTTGGGTGTGTGGGAGTGGTGTTTGTATGTGTGTCAGGTGTGTGTATTTCGAATTGTCCAATGTGGCGGTGTTTTGGAGATGTGTGTGTATTTTGAGCACGACAGTGTGTACCGCCAATGGAATACCGCGGTTGAAAGACCGCCGTGTGGATTTGTGGGTTGTGATAGCATGGGCGTGTTTCTGTTGGCGCGACGGTGGAGGATTTGTCTTCGCCAGTTTATCACTGACCTTCGGTGTGGCGGACTTGTGTGGGTGTCTGAATTTTGTCGGATTCCGAGATGTGGGTCATAATAGCTGAGGCCGCGCGGTGTATTGGCGGTCTTCTGCACGGCGGTAAGCGGCCTTTACCGCCAATGTTGTAATGACCCCCTTTGTCACTATCTAGCTCGGCGTGGATAGCACTGTGCTGATCCAATGCTTAAAAACTTTGCTAGATAAACAGACATTTGAGGTGAGCAAATCTAGAGTGCCACTGGTGTTGCAGAGTGCTCCTTACTAGAGCTGCTCTCCACCTAAACTTGGGAACTACCCAGAGTTCTCTATTCTTTTTTGCATAATTTACGCGTCACTCTAACCCTGAAAGGGATTTGTTTTGACTTATGCTCCCTTGTGTCTGGACAAAACTAAACCTCTCTGATGAGCTCTAATGAGAGCGAAACACGTGTCAGGGGCTGCTTTTACTCATTCCAGGTTGGCTTGGACGGTATTTTACCAGTCCAAAGCTGTAATACTGTGCCTGGAGTGGTAAATGGCTTTTGTCATTTTACAGCTCGGCAAGTTTGACACTGTGTCAAACCTATGCTTAAAGACTTTGCTGTATAAATGGCAAAAGACTTTGTCACTATCTAGCTTGGCGTGGATAGCACTGTGCTGATCCAATGCTTAAAAACTTTGCTAGATAAACAGACATTTGAGGTGAGCAAATCTAGAGTGTCGCTGGTGTTGCAGAGTGCTCCTTACTAGAGCTGCTCTCCACCTAAAATGGGAACTACCCAGAGTTCTCTATTCTTTTTTGCATATATATATATATATTTGCTGTGTATATTGCAGTGAAGAATCTTTTGTACATTTTTATTTTATTGCTGTGACCACCATTTTTAAACCTGTGCTTTCAGCATGCTAATCTCCTCTATGAACCTTGCAGAAAGATTTAATAAATGTCTTCTTTAGACTAAGAAGCACATTCCAGAGATTTTTGTCAGTGCATCAGGGTTTCACCTTGGTCATTGGTGAAGCAAAACACATGGGGGCTGCCTTTAAATATTCTTAAAGTGCAGATTCCTTTTGAGAGCAGATAGAAATATGGAGTTTGGTGTCCCTGAACTCACAATTCAAAAATACATCTTTTAGTAAAGTTTTTTTTTAGATTGTTAGTTTGAAAATGCCACTTTTAGAAAGTGGGCATTTTCTTGCTTAAACCATTCTCTGACTCTGCTTGTTTGTGGATTCCCTGTCTGGGTCAGTCTGACAGTTGGGCTGTTTGTGAATCCCCTCTAGAGAGTGAGACAAAGTGAGCTGGTGTGTAGCCTGCATATCCTGATGCGCTATCTGAGCTAGAATGGAGGGAAGAGTGGTCACTTACACCTCAAACGGCTGTGTCTGCCCTCACACAATGCAGTCTCCAACCCCCTGGTGTGTGTCTGGAATATTGGCCTGGGCAAGGCAGGATCTTGTGAACAACAGAGACTTTCCTTTGAAGTTTACGTACTTCAAAGGCAGAAAGGGGTATAAGTAGTGGACCCAAAATCCCAGATTTTTAGATCACTTCTGGAACCAAGAGGAACATCTGTCAAGGAGAAGAGCTGAGGAGAATTGCTGCCCCTGCCTGTGACTGTGCTTTGTTGGGATATTCTGCAGTTGCTGCTTCTGCCTGTGAAAGGGTACAAAGACTGGACTTTACTTTTCAAGCAGAAACGCACAACAATCTCCAAGGGCTTGAACTGACCTTGACTCCTGTTTTGAAGTCTCAGGGCCATCAAAGACTTCCTATGCCAGCACCTGGACTCTCTGCTGAGACTCCTGCCCTACCAAGTGGTTCCTTATCCAGTCCCTTGGCCCTTTAAAGGTGAAGTTGTCAGAACAAGTGCTGGAATCTATTCACAGAATGCTGTGTGGGTAAATTTTCGAGGTACCATCTGCAAAGCAGCTGATAAATGATGCACCACCTTGTTTGCAGCAAGAATCGATGCTCCACCTGCATGGCGGCTGGGAGATCGACGCATTGCAGCTGAAGAAACAACGCAACACCGCTTGTGCCTGCTGATAAAGACGCAAACCCTATGCAGCACATTTTTGTAACACTGTGTAACCAGATTTCTCACCCGTGGTCCCCGAGCTTCAAAGTCACCGTGAATCGACGCAGATCGGGGTGCCCTGTCTGGATATCAACGCATCGCTCTCTTGCGAGGAAGAAAAATGACAGACTGGAGAAGAAACGACGCAAGTAAGGAATCAACGCATCGCTGACCTTTCTGACATACGCTCGCCTGTGCTGCTTTATTTTTTAGGCAAACTAGTTACTTTGTGTAAAATCAACATCTCTATTGCTTTCTATTGTAGTAAGACTCTTATTCATTTGAAAATTCATATCTTGACTTGTGTATGCTGAGGTTTTGTAGTTTTGGTCTTGTTTGATTTAGATAAATATTACCTATTTTTCTAAACTGGTGTGGTGTTCATTTTGTAGTGTTTTCACTGTATTACTGTGTGTGTTGGTCCAAATACTTTACACATTTCTTCTGAGATAAGCCTGACTGCTTGTGCCAAGCTGCCAAAGGTGTAAATAGGGGCTATCTAAGTGTATTTTACCATTACCCTGATTAGAGTGAGTGTCTCAGCTTGGACAGAGTGCAAACTGACTGCCAACCAGAGACCCCATTTCTAACACTGTGCATGTCCCTCTGTAGCTGCTTGGTTTCCCGGAGTTCAGTCAAGACCTGGCCCATCACCTCTTGGGTCTCCTGATAGACCCCCCCAAGGCGTGACTGATGGTGTCCTGGCCAAGATCAGTCCCACTGGCCCACAGCATCCCTCCCATGCACCCCCTACCTCCACGGGCCTCTGCCCTTGCCACTGGGTGCCCTCTCCAACTTGTTCCTGGACCCTTATTGCCTGAAGTGTTGCACTGCAATGCAGGATCTAGGACTGGGGAGCATGAGATGGTAGACTCTGTGCTTGGTACACAGGTTGGGGAGCGAATGGCTGCATATGATGTAGAGGCAACTGGGCTGGTTCCGTCCCTCATCTGTTCTTTTTGCATTTGTCATCCCAAGTGGGAAGGGTATGCCCAAACGTGGGTCCTGTGCTCACTGCACCACTGGATTCAAGGTAGCCTGGCTGTTGAAGGGTGATACCCTAAAACCGGTCCTAGGATGCTTGTTTCCCGTCCAGGGAGGACCTGGCTTGGCAGTTCGGGCTGGACTGTTCCCATAGGGAACACAGTCAAAACTGATTTGCATATGTCTGGGTCCAAACTGGGGTGGCGTGGTGAGCAAAAAAACAATGGATTAAACCCAGATCTTTGTGACTAGGGGTGAATGTTTGCATTGTTCAGCATTCCATCCATCATCTGTTTTTTTTCCATTTCAACATATGGCAGTGATGGGCCTTGGTAGCTGTGCTGTTGGGTCCAACAATGCAGATTGACAGTGTTTACACGCAGATACTTTGAGTATTGAATGTTGGTGGGGTACATGAATAAGACAGTGGACAAAACTGAGCTGTGAGCATGCATGACATTTAATTTTTGTGACTTTTTATTATTATAACTTACCAAACTCCACTCCCTCGGGTATTCCTGTCAAACTCTCAGGATGCAGGATGGCCAAGACCTTTTCCTCCTAGGGAAAAAGTTGTAATGGGGCACTGGGAGGGTCACCGCCAGTCTTCTTGTCCTGCAGAGCTGGTACCTGGAAACCAGAGAATGGTATAGTGTGGAAAATGCAAAGGACTGTGGTCTGTAAAGGGGTGTGTTTTATAATGCTTCTTGCAGGTGTGTCCACTGTGGCAATGTGTGTCAGCTGTGTTGTTTTCAAATTCATCCAATGTTCAGTTGTGTATTACTTTGGTGACCGTCAACCTCTGTAGTTCAGACCACCAGTGTCTGACCGGCATGAAGGATCAGCCACGGCAACTATGTGCTTGCAATATGCTCAGTGGTTGGCCACGGTGCTGGAGGTCGGACTGCCTAGTTCCAGGCCGCAGTGCTGCTGGCGGTCTGCCTTTTTTGCTTGACGTTCGTCGGTCTTGCCTATATTATTCGTAAGGACTGCCAACATGGCGATCTGGCAGACCGACTGGCAAACTTGTAAAGAGGCCCTAAGTCTGAAGGTAAAAGTTTGATTGAGGCCTCCCACTAAGTGTTTCCCACTTGGGTTCCATCGCGGTCTGCCTCAAACTTGGACTTTAGTGTTGGATTTTTATTTTGTGTTGTGTTTTACTGTTTTGGTGATGTTAAATGCTTCACACATTTGTCTCCTAAATTAAGCTCACTGCTTGTGGGCTAAGCTACCAAGGGTTGAGGAAGGATTAATTTATTGAGATCTTGACTAGACCTTATGTAAGATTGTGGTCTATTACTAAGTGTAGGTACGTACCTGTCCTTACTAATAATCCACTTTCCAACACGCTCAAAATCAAATTATTTATGCAACAGTGCAAAGTGGTAATTTAAAAAGATGTCTTTCTTGCCATTGTCGCGTGGGCTCTCATTATCCTAATGAGGCTGCTGGATTCAGGCGGCAGTATCACCTGAATTGTGGGGAAGTCAGTCCAATCCCACACCATGTGACAACTGCCTGCTTCATCCATTTCTGGCCAACTAGCAGCGCCTCACCTCCGCCCAAGAACAGGGATGATTTGTGGCAACCGGGTGCATGAAAAGAATGACTTCTCAGTGAAACTGTGGTGTATCAGACCTCATCCTTTTCTCTCAGTGACATTAGTCTCACACATGCAAAGACAGAGGCAGAAAATGGTTCAATAAGACTTATTGAAGCAGCTGAGTCTTAGATAAAATGGCACGAATTGCAATAATCACAATGACGAAACACGCTAGAAGGAAAATGATGACAAGAAAAGTGAAACACAGGAAAAGTCCCACCATACTGTCACTGTGGGTAATATGTGCGGTTCCTCCCTAAATTATGTTAGAGCATGCTAATCCACCCTTCAGGACTCCACCCCAGGGAAGACATCATCCCCCATACCTTAGCAAGGAAGCCTGTTGTCTAGAGAGACTCCATCCTCATGTAGGTCAGGGAACCAGTGGTCTCAGCAAGCAGCTGTAACAAATTCAATCAGCATGCAGTCATGGTCACCTAGCTGGAATCTCCCTCTAACGTGCATGGACAGAGAAGTGTTTTTCTAATAAAGCAGGTGATGTTCTTTGAAAATGTCCGCTTGTAAAGATATGTATGTTTCTGTGAATGTTGGAGACGCAATGAACCACTTTGCTGGCAACCCTGTCTCGCTGCAGCTTTGAGGAAAGCACAGAGTGTAATTATTTATTGCTAATGCTTTTCTAGGTGAAAGAACAACTAGATAAAGAAAATAAAACAGCACCACAAATGTGGCTAATTCTGAATTAATAAAAACGAGGCAGAATAAAATGTAACTGGGCTTAAGGGCACAAGCGGCAGGCCTAGTTGCTAAACTAACGTGCCTAGAAACATTATTAAAATGGATATACAACACCATGGTTACATGATTCATAATGGCAGTTTATCATTAACTGCGAAATTGTGTAAACGTTATATAAAATTACAATTGTAGAAATTTTGGACAACTTCACAAAAAAACTAAAATATTTAAAAATTGAGAGGGGAGTTATGATATGCCACAAAAGTTATGTAGAACACATGAACAACAAACCAAAAGCAGGTCCTAAATCAGAATAAGGTTGAATCATGGCTGTTCCTACCCAGTTCAAAGCTATTCACTCTTTCAATTAGGTATGTAATAGTCCTTTGCTTATCAACCGTTGGGGCACAAGCCCCAGAGAGCTATGGCTCAGCCCTGGGGACGTTTTCAACCAGACTTCTTCATTTTGTCACCACATCATTTATCTTAAAGTTAATAAACAGATATGCCAAGTCACAAAAGCATTTATGAGTATGTGAAACATTACTTAAGGAGTGCTCTCTTCCATATTCTTAAGTGTTGTGAATTGGCCCGACACATCAAACTCCCTACAAGAACAATAGCAGAGATGACACACCCCTTTCTATTTGTATTAACTGTATATAAGTATTCACATTTTGCATGTTTTAGGACACAACACATGTAATGGTACATAAGCGTAATACAGAATACTCTGATGTATAATGCTTTTGACTCAAATTAATGAAAGAATCATACCTGAAGAAATTAGCTAATTTTCCTTCAGAGAGTACAGTACCCCAACAATGACAGTGAGATTGCATTGACCGGACTGCAAGACTGAACAATTTCCTGTCTTATGACTACTTTAAAGATATCTTTAGCAAAAGTGATTGTCATTATTGCAATCCATTATAGTCAAGTGCCACTGGCCAAAAGAAATCCACAGCATCTGCTGCCAGCAAAGCCACATAAGGGCCACCAGACTACTTATCCCAGCACTACCTTGCTTTTCAAGGCAGAGCCATAAGGAATTTAAAGGTTTATTTATTTAGCTTGTAAATGGGAGTACATTAACCATGGTTAGCATCTCAACCTAGAGCATGTTAAGCATTCAGCCACTCACTGAGCATGTTCTATTGTTCACCTTCTTCATTTTAGTGATAGCTTTATCATGATAGTTTTATACCAAATGATCCTCTGTTTTATTTTGTTAGTCTCTTTTGCTGAAAACACAAATGTGTTATACTGACTGTATGTAGCAGTGTATGCTTGGGTGTGGCTGTGTTTTTCAAGGAAAATGGTTGTTCTTGTATTTTCCTAGGCTATATCAGTATTGAGGAATAAACCATTAGTTCTTACTATCAACCCACAACTACTGTGGAATCCTTCCTAGGTTTTTAAAGACTCTCCTACTAGGTTATCTCGTACAATGCTTCATCACTGAGTCCACACCATGTTACTTAGTGTACCTGGGTGGACTCACCCTTGGATTCCAAGGTAGCACTTCAGGACCATAAATATGATCCCTGTTTTGTTTGTTTCTTATTTCAAGGATTGTTTGCCTACTTGGAGTTTGGTACATTTCGTCTGCACTCATTCAGTTGCACTTATACCACAGTTTGAAATCATTCTGGGTATCCGCTAATACTATTTGTTTAACTTCACCGGTGGTTGGAAGTGTCCAGACCTTACTGTCAAAATGTAATCCTATTTTTCATCCTCAAACTCCTGATATTGATTATCTGCATATTTGTCATTGACGAAAGTTTACCAATGTGATCTGCCCAACTCCAACCACATATGATGTTAAAAAATTAGGGGTTTATTTACAAGATCCGTGGCACAGGAAAAAGGCAGAAGTGTGCGGAATCTACAAGATAAATCAAAACCCATGGATGTTGTGTGGGAACACCCATCGCAACGCCTTCCTGGCACGGTGTAAGGCAATGCAGCGACTTGTGCTGCATTGCCTTAAACCATACCTACAAGGCCAGAAAATACCACACAAAGTGGTTTGCGTGGCCTTGTAGATATGGGCTGCAAAATGCACCATAGGTGCGTCACAAAAAGTGACTCACTGGTGGCGCACTGGGCTTTTAAATAAGCTTCACAGGACTTACACTAATTTCTGATCTTTACAATTGTTTTGTGACTTTCATTGAGAGGCTTCATTTCAATCACTCTGTACTGCTTCATTTTTTTTATCTTATAATAACACTCTTTTAACTTTTCCCTTGATCTAGAACCCGGTTATTCAGTGGGCCCGTTGAATTCTTGTCTATATATTATTTTGATTTGTATTTTCCTGATTTTTAAGTCATGGGGGATGCCATATAGCAGGAACAAATTTCATCATGAAAATTGAGGCTTAATACCATCTCCGATCCAGAGAATGAGAGCATTGCGATACAGGTAATATTTTGGGATGTCTAAAATTGGCTTTGGAGCTAGGCACCAGTTTGCTCCTGGCGCAGGCAGAAAGGACAGGAAATAATACAGTGGACATCTGCTCTCTCCTTTTGACTCAGGGCAGCGCAGCAAGAAGTCTTGCAGTGCTGACTTGCACCAAAAAGTTGTAAATGAGACCATAGATATATACATTCAAAAGTTGAACCACCTAAACATGATTTCATCACAACACATCCTGCATATACATTCAGACTGAGGTTAACTCTTGAACTATTCCAAATGCATATCCAATAAGGATACCCTTGATTTGGCTCCACCTCCTTTCTCTTCTCCTTCCTTTCTTCTATTCCTCTTCTTCTTTCTTCCTAGAGGCAAAATGACCAACAATGCTACTGTAGAGACCAAGCTATGTACTTGATCTCACTCTAGTTTAAAACGTTGCAACAGAAGTATACACAAAGAGTTTTGCGTTGTATTTATGATGAGATTATGTATCCACTTTAGAAAATGTAATAAAAAGTTTTGAAATTAAAAAATACATTTCTTTCAAATCTTTGGAATATCGTTTGCATATTTTTATAATGAATAGCCAAAAATCAACTCCATACAGACTCTTGTGTTCTGTTTTCCTTTAATTGATAGCAAACAAGCGTTTTGCACTTTTCCATGACTGCTGAAATTCAATTACTATACATGGCATTTCGTTTTTTTTATAAGCCTTTTATAACATGAGTCTCGGAAAGTATTTAATGGTATGCGTGGCATTCAGTTTCATAATGATCCCATGATAACGTCAATTCATATTGAAATGGTGTTGCCTTTTCTGAACTTGTGAAACACGTAGGATATAAGTATGTACTTCTGCACCCGGTATTACCAGATGTGGTTCCATATTTGAAAAAACCACACCTGGTGTGGAAAAATGAAATGTGATTAGAAGCTGCACCTTAGGCAGCCAAATAAATTAAAATACCACCCAAACACACTCAACCAGATCAGCGCATGTGGCAAACTCAAGCCCATACATTTGAAATTTAAATTCTATTCGTGGTGTTTTACATAGCGCACAGCTACCCCGAAAGGCCTCTCTGCGCTAATTCGCAAAAGACACATCCAAATACATTCATAAATTGTGTGAAAGGTAAAAATAATGGCATAAAGATATTTTAAGTACTTCAACATCTAAACAATAACCCATTTCAATCGCGAGGGGATTGACATGATGGAAACAAAGGGCCAGATGTATCAAGAATCCATTTTGCGATTCTCTAATAGCTATTTTTAAGAAATCGCTATTTCAGAGTCGCAAAATGGTATGTATCATACTTGCGGTTCAGTAATAGCGATTTCTTAAAAATCGCAAACGTTATTACCAAATCGCAACTAGCGATTCTGAGCCCATTCGCACCTATGGGCCTGTGGGCCCATATTTGCCAATTTTTTGCATTTCCGAAATTGCGAATTCCTAACTGGAATTCGCAATTTGGGAAATGCAAAACCCCATGGGGCTGGGGGCCTAAGGCCCCCTCTGCTGCACCCCAAAAAATTATTTAAGGACACGTAAGGCTCACACATGCCAAAGGGGCATGTGTGCATTACATGCCAATTTTAAAAATGCAAAAAGTTGTATTTGGTGGTAATTGAAATTTCTTAATGCCCAATTCGCATTGAGGAAAAGTTTGATACATGTGCTTAAGAAATCGCAAATAAGGACTCCTTATTTGCGATTTCTTATTTAGAGAATTGCAATTTGTGATTCTCTAAACGGGGTCGCAATTTTAAGGAATCACTTTTTTAGCGATTCCTTAAAATTGTATAGCAAATGCCTTTCATACATAATGAAAGGCATTTATGCATTCAGAAACGGCTATTCGCACCGTTTGAGAATGCAAAAATGCTTGATACATCTGGCCCAAAGTATTTCCAGTCTCTGGGTTGACCCTTATAAATGCAGGCCTAACGTTCACCTGCACACTCTTCAGAAGCAGCACTGATGGAACACTAGCACAACATCACTTCAACTACAAGGAGATTGAACGTCCTTCTCGGGCAAACACTGGTACAAGCGCAGCAGTTGGACCGACAAGAGAGGCAAAAACACCACTAAAGGTGCATGCAAGGGCCCAGGTTGTTTAGGAGGTGCCTCAACCCACTAAAGATGGCAAAGGAACACATTCTCTGCAAGTATCAATTGGATATGAACACAACACAGCGCCTGCTGGTTGAAGACAGCAATGCGTTGCATCCCAATGTAGGGTTACGACTGCCCACCTCTTCCTCTTCCCATCCCCATGAAATTGAAGCCTGTTTTGTATATTTGCCATCTGGGGAATTACAATGCTCAGTGGGTACAATGCATGCCATGTCCAGCCACACTTTGTCAAATATGTTGAAGCAAAGAATGGATGCCCTTCTGAGACTGGCAGCACATCACATTTCATATAGCTGCACAAACTGGCTACGCTGTGAAGGCCAAACTCTAAGCCAGTGGTGGACTTTCTGATGCCATGGGTGCTCATGTGGCACGTGTTCCACCTAAAGCCACCAAACAAATGTATATAGTAACCGTAAGTTGAAACACACTGAATGTTCAAATCGTATGTAATGCTGCTTATGTTTTATCAGGCAACCATGATTCAACGATTCAATATATTATCATATCATGGCAACCCAAGACCCATTCCTCATCACATGCTGAGGGAATACATACACAATCCACTCAGTACCCTCAGTGACATCCTTAAATAACACCCCCTTTGTGACACATCATTGTGTTTCAAATTACCGTGAAGCACTGTGAAATTTATAGTTAACAACAAAATGCACTTGTAACATTAACCTGACATTTGTCATACATACTAGTAGTGAGACCATTATCATGTGTGTTCTAGACAAAATTGTGTACCTGAAAACTACAGATTTGTAAAAACGAGAGTCACGAATACAAAGACCCCACCTTCGTCCAACAACATAAGATGTAAAAGAGATGTGATTTGAACCCTAATACCCTAGCGTGATTAATCTCTAACCTAAAGAGAGCTATGTGTGTTAAACCTAATCGGCCAGTAAAATATCCATGAGAAGAGCCCCCCAACCCTTGTTACCTTGGGATGACATCTCTAGATCAGAATCCGTGGTGACACGAAGGCTGAGTCTGCATCAAGGTGACATGTAGCATAGATAGCATTGATGGCATCTGGTAGGAATCCCTCTGATAACCCTGTCTGCATGAGATGTATTTATGCAGATCTTGTAGGACCCCTGACCCAGGTATGTTCCTAAACAATAGATAAGAAGACATGCTTGGGGCGGCAACTATATAAACAATTCCCTGAAAAGGTACATTATGTTACTGTGAGACATAAATGGGAAAGTACATGATGTGAATACCTACGTATGTCACTTATCTTTGACGCTGATAGTGATGCTTTCACAGAGTGGCACTGATAACGTGAAACTAAAACATCTTTCTAACCATAAACATAGCAGCCACTTTGGAAGAAATATTTAAATAAATGCTCTAAAACAGAGCAGACTAAGTAGGTTGGTGTACTTGGTGATGGGGGCACAGGCCTGCAAGCCAGAAGGCTAAGCTATCTCCTTATTCCTAATAAAACCAAATAGGATCCCCAACACCCTCCCCATTGCCGGAACAAATATGACCCCATAATGACGATGCCAGTGAAGGTGACGGAACCCAAGCTAAAATGCTCTGGTGTAAAACAAGCTAAAATCATATTAAAAGATAACTAAAATCTAATTAAAAACTTGTTAAAAAATAGATAAAACATACAAAGAGACAAAGACCCTCATTATGACTTCGGCAGTATTTTCAGAAGACCGCCGAAGCCATGGGCGCCAGAAGACTGCCATTGGTGGCCATCTTCTGACCACCATATTACGAGTACTGAAGGAATTCCGCCACAATTTGGGTGGAAATCCTCCAGTAGTCGTGCTGGTTGTCAGAGGCGCAGGGGTGGTTCCACCACCGGCCCCGCCCGCCCCATCAGAAGGACTGATTTAGCTGTATTACGACCTGTAATACAGCCTGGCGATTTACTGATGGCGGGGCGCTGCCGGCAGTGAAATCGCCTTCTGCCGGACGATCTCTTTGCCGCACCAGGGGAGGGGTGGTGGGTTGGTGTTGTGTGTGAGTGGGTGTTGTCTGCGTGTGTGAATGTAAGTGTGTATGCATGTGTGTATGCGTGTGTGCATGGGTGTTTGAATGTGTGTTTGAATGCATGTGTATATGGGTGTTTGAATGTGTGTATGATTGTTGAAGTGCGTGCGCATTGGAATGCTTGTGTGAATGCATGTATGGATGCATGTGAGTGAATGCGTGGATGGATGCGTGGGAGTGAATGCGAGTATGGATGCATGTAATAAATGCATGTATGGATGCGTGTGTTCATGGGGAGAGGAGGGTGCTGTTATGGAAGGGGGGTTGGGTTTGCAGGGAGTTTGGGGGAAGTCATCTGCTGGTGACAGGAAAGAAATTTCCTGTCACCAGTAGCCTTTACGCCAGGGTTTTCATGGTGGTGCTACCACAGTGAAAACCCTGGCGGAAAGCCGACACGTTATACCTCCGGTGGTCTTCAGTGGACCACCGGGTCGGAGATGCTAATCTCTGGTCCGGCTGTCCAACTTCCCTGGCGGTACAAGCGGGGATGTGGCGGGTTGGCAGCATTCACTGCCGGCATGTCGGCGATGAGACCACCACCATGGCCCTGTCGGTCTTCAGACCACGAGGGTCAAAATGAGGGCCAAAATATCGACCATGATGAGCAGAGCAGGCCAAAGTTAAAAAGCAATGTTTGGCAATTTTGAAACTTTAGAATATGCCAATGGTCAAATTCTTTTAACAGTAGTCATGATCTTGATGAATGTCTTCGAAGCCATCGAAAGGAAGGGCATTCAGTAAAGAAATCACATTGTCAGCTGTCAGATCGGTGACAGGTTTGGCAGCCTGATCCATGGAGCAGTAGTGCGCAGTCTCATCCGCGAGGGCAGCACCATCCAAAGTGCCTAAAGGAGCCACATATTCAACCATGGACAGTTTGTAAGTGGCCTCGAAAATCAGACTCAATCTCATGGGGCATGACTGTGAATGATCATCTGGAACATCAGCAACTCTTTGTCTACAGGAGGCACTAGCAGAACAGCAAGACACACTGAAGGTAGATGTTCGAACAGGCACCAGGTGCAATGAAAGGCTGATTGCACACACCATAGGGCTGGTCAGAATGACAGTGACCAATCATGCTCCAATTCTTCCTGCAATGGAGCACCAAAGACCTGTACCATGTGATCATGGCACAGTTGGGCTGATGGTAGTAGCTCCATCACTCTGCTTAGAAGGGAAGGCACAACCACTGAGTATCAGGAACAACAGTAGCAGTATCCCACCGATCAATGCCAAAGTCACAAGAAAGCTGCCAAACACACTTGGAAAGAGTGAATGGACGGCTGAAGGAATGACTCCGAAGACAGTCTGGAAGATGGACATGAATCCAGACCTGACAGCCTTAAAGAAGTGCACAATCCCTATAGTGCTCAAAGCATAGAATATTCTGGATACCAGCTCTCCAAAGTTCTTGGAGAAGTTGGTATTTAACAGGGATTGTATCTCGGCTGATGATCTTGCTATCTGGAGAGCATACGTCTCTTTAGCCGATGTCAACGCAACTTGTTTCTCAAACAGTAGCGCCCCTAGTTTGCTCCACATATCATAATTTACATTAGTAGTATCAATGTGAGGCCACATTTCTGCTACTCTTATATCTTGTGTGTGGGGGGGAATAAAACATGTCTGCAACACGTTACAGACCTAGAGACTGAAATTGCATAGGCAATTCCTTGTCTCATACCACAACATCTTTGTTCGTTCAGGACCACATAACTTCCATTCGAAAGTATATGAAATGTTGGATGAATCAAAGGGATGGGAGTGTCGTTCAGAAAACAGGCCAAGTTTGTGAACCCTGCATTGCAAATGCCGTGAAGGGACATCTGCTTGCAAATCATTGTATCAGTAATAGCAGTCTCACATTTGCTTCTGCTGAGAAAGATCTATGTTTCACCATTCAGACATTCATATTTAAAGGGCAACTCCTACTCTTCATTAATAAAACTATCTCCTAGTCACTCGTATGTGTCCACGGCAAGAAGCATTTCGAAAAACAAAAGGTGGAAATGAGCAGATTCATAATGCCATGCACAAGCCATACTGTCAATGCACTTTCTGAAACCATGAAAGGCAACTTTTCAAACTTTTCTATGTGTAGCATGGTGAAACTTGCTTCCCTTGTAGCCATTGTCTGTTGTTTCCTGGATAAATTAAAAGCAGTGTACAGGTCACTACTGTTAATGTATTTCCATGGAACACAGCCATTTTTCAAAATCTGCAGTGTCCATCCCAACTGCATTATGGAACACAGCTGACTTTGTCCATGGTGTAAGGACATGTTATTCTGAATGATGTATATTGCAGATGACACTATGTTATTAAGGGAATATATCCTGTTGGACAGAGTGTTCATGCCATTATTGACAACAGCTAAAGCCTTTTCCAAATTTTCCTTATCTGTCGTAAATGCACAGCTGCTTCCATTTGAGAACGCTTCCAGATCTCATTGTATATGGCATAGGTGACTCTTTTAGCGCGTGGCTTTCTTGGACCTAACAAGAAGTCCTGCAAGTCTATATCTTCAGAAAGAGTATTAAGATGTTCTTTAACTGCCGCAAAGGTGTTAGTCTGTAACTATTGTTGGCACAGTTTACCCACACTGTATGTAGTAAGTATACCAGAGAGTTGACCTGAGACAAAGCGAGTGTCCTGTCAGCTAATCTTGAAACCCCCTGATGAATTGACAAAACGCGCCTGACACTCATTTGTGTCTACTAGCCACAAAAACCACCATCCAGGACTGGAAAGTAAATAATTATAGGTTACAGCCTGAACCTTTGCCTCTATTTCTTCCTCAGTGACATTTAGGAAGGGCTGCCAATTGGTGAATTTAGCTCATGTGGTGATACTGGGTGCATTCTTTTCTTTTATCTTTGCTAACCCTAGACAGGATGTCTGAATTGTGTCATTTAAAAAGATCATTTGAACAGGAATAAGGCACATTCTAAATAATGCTTCCCTACCCTGAACTTGCCAATCTTGTGTTCCCTATACACTCTTATACTTCAATAGTGTTCTTCCAGTATTCATATCCTTCAACTGCAAATCGGGAAACAAAAGAATCCTAATAAATCAATTTTATGTTTGTTTGCAAAATGTTCTTAATTTTAGAAGGTGGTAACTTGAAATAGTATGATTCAACATTCTTAATGTCATGCACAAAAAACTATGTGAATTTATCTGAAAAATGCTTTGGACTCTGCAAAGACAGAGTTTAACAGTGTTCCCACTGTGTGTAATTAAATACTGATCTGTGTCTAGTTGCACGGTGCAGGAAGTAATGTCCCTAGTTGTTATAACAGAACATTTCCCCATAATCCTTTGTGTTGATGTACACATCATCACTTTCAAATACTCTGTAATCCTGCAATACAGCTAGCATGGAAGGAACTGTTTGAACATCCCAGTCATCAGAAACAACCCCAAGTGTAATTACATCAGTCATTGATATTTTGAAAACATATGGAATTTGAATGACCTCAGTAGGCCCATATATATCAAATGGAACATTATCCCACATAATCCAGTCAGGGATGGGTACTGCTGAAATGTTCACAAGGCACAAGTTCTTCAGACCTTCTGTGAGGAAAGTTGTGGAGTTAAGACTTCATCCACTGGCTCAACAGAAGAGCATTCAGGAAGAAAGAAAACAGTCACAAAACCAATCCACAATAGAAAGACAAGCAATGTCAGAATTATCCACAGATAGTTCCATGGATAAATTAAATAGTTATTTTTAAGCCATAAGTACAACTTACATGTCTTCAAAACTGTTTCAGGCGCAGGTGCAGATGAAGTTGAAGAAAAAGTTATCAAGGTTGATGAAATACCCAGAAGCAGTCTCTGCAAACGCAGGAGCTGGTGCATTATGGTTGGATGGATCCACTTCACGTGGAGGCTCATAGTAGACGATGTTGTCAGTTTGTGTGGTGTTGAAATAGAAGACAGTCACATCTTGGAGAGGTGTTGTCATTGAAATGGTAACAGAAATCAGCAAAAGATTATTTTTTACCCTCTCCATGCTCGAGGAGGCATTTGTTTAATTGCTGTACATGCTGTTGTAGTCAAAAGAGTTGTTGTTCGTTCTTTGAAGAGTTATGTCCTGTTGGGTAGTGAGAGGGGACCGGGAACCTCCCAAGGGACCTCTGGGTCTACTGTGCAGGAATGGCCACATGGTGTAGTTTGATGTTGTTAATGGAGACAAATCTGTTTGCTTTGGAACCAGGCAACGGTGTTAGGATGATAGTTCTAGTACTTTGTACTCCCAGGACTTGGACCGGTGCTCTGTGTGATGGGCAGAATTCCTTCTTCACAGCAATCTTTTCACAAACCAGATCCCCAACTTTAGGAATCGAGCCTGTAGAAGTTGTTGGAAAATACCTTATTCCTAAGGTAGTAGCACTGGCTGATGATTTATCATCACAAAATAGCTGAAGCTCCTGTAAGACAGTGAGATGTTCATTTATGTCAAAAGGTGTATCTGCTGCCACCAAACCAGGGCCATCTAGATCTGGGATATACATAGGTATCTCAAAGAGAACCTCATTAGGAGTGTGTCCTCCCAAGGACCTTCTTGGTAGATTATTCAGTGCTTTCCTGATCCCATGTAGGTGATGAAGCTAGCTGCAGACAGAACCTAATACTCTAGCTGTTAAGGACTGCTTTAGCTCTCCATTCCTCATCGTCACAACCAAATTTCCCTCGGGATGGTAGGGTGAATAGTAATGGAGTTCAACACCCATCGTCCTCATGGTGTCCCTAAATGCCTTAGAGGAAAAGGCAGGGAGGGTCCTGGTCCGAATGGAATGCTACAACCGCATCTTTACCAATAAATATCAGCAAGTCTTTTATAACAGTTCGAGAGTCAGACAATCACTGAGGCCATACCCACAAGAATCTACAGTGACTAAGATGTATTTGTGTGCACCATCAGGTTGAAGAGGATCACAATAGTCCTGCTGCACACATTGTAGTGGCCTACTGGACACTTAGAGGATGTCTATGGTGGGTGTTTGATGTTTGAGCCCTCTATCTGCTGGCAGATGTCACAACAAATGACATATTGACTGGTCTGTTTGTATAGACACCAGAACATTTTTTGTAAGAGTGTTATTGTGGGCGCAACACCAGCATGGGCAGAGGCGACACCCTCATGCGGTGCTTTAATTAGATCTGGTTAGTGATGGGGCTCTAGTTGGCAGTCGGTTTGCACCCTGTCCAAGTAGGGACCCTCACTCTAGTTAGGATAAGGGAGACACCCGCTCAGCTAACCCCTGCTCACCCCCTTGGTAGCTTGGCACGAGAAGTCAGGCTTATCTCAGAAGCAATGTGTAAAGCATTTGCACATAACACACAGTAATAAGTGAAAACACTACAAAAGGACACCACACCAGTTTTCGAAAAATGGCCAATATTTATCTATATAAAACAAGACCAAATATGATAAAAATCCAACATAAAGTAAGAAAAATATGAATTATGCAAGATTTACGCAAAACTACAGTTCCTTGAAGTCGATAGCTCCACCTGGGACTACCACGGTGTTGTGATCAACAAAACCAACAGTTCATGCCGGTTGCAGCATTGCGGGCCAGCTACGGTGTCGGGAAGACCCCCAAACAGTACCTTGGATTTGCAGGGCGTTGTGATCCTCGCGGTGAGCTCGGGAGGGCGGAGTCACAGACGTTGCAGTGTCGGGTCCAGGGTCGGTGCAGGAGTCGTCAGGTCCTTGAAGTCACACGCGTTGCAGATCGATAGCCAGATCGCGTGGATGGCGTCGGGGCTGCAGTGTGAAGTGGGACGATGCAACAGGTCACGGTGAAGGCAGCAGCTCGGTGACGGCGTCCAGCGGCGTCGATGAAACCAGGGCTGCGGTGTGAAGCGGGCGGTGAGACGTGTGGTGTCCACAGGTCACGGTGCAGGCAGTGGCATCGTTGTTGCTGAAGCGCTGTTGTCTGTAGGCCCAAGCCAGCATTGCGGGACAGGACGGGTCTTTGTGATACTCACGAGTGGTGTCCACAGGCCATGGTGCAGGCAGGATATCTAGTGACGACACAGGAGTCGATGGTGCTGGCGTTGGTGTACCAGGGCTGCGGGGACGGGATGGTGCTTCGTGTACCTCACGAGCGGTGTCCACAGGCCACGGCGCAGGCAGCGGCGCCGGTGTCAGCAGGAGCGGCGTCGTCGGGGATGCCCAGGCTGTGGTGTGAGCAGGCGATGCCGGAGTGGGGGGCCCACAGGTCGAGGTGCGAGGAGCGGCTCAGTGAAGTCGTCCGATGACGGCGTCGGGGAGTGAAGTGGCGGTGCGAAGCGGGGCAATGGGACTCCGTGTGGCGTCGGCAGGTCACGGTGCAGGCCAGCGGCGTCATTGGCAGAGGCGCATGTGTTCTCCTCTTGAATAGCACAAAACACACAGTTCCCAGTGCTGCAGGTCGAGGAAACTGAAGTCTTTGGTGCACCTGAGACTTCCAACAGGAGGCAAGCTCTACTCCAAGCCCTTGGAGAATTTTCGCAAGCAGGACACACAGCAAAGTTCACCTTTTGCACTCTTTTCAGGCAGAAGCAGCAATTGCAGGCCAGTCCAGCAAAGCAGCACAGCAAAGGGACTGTACTCCTCCATCAGCTCTTCAGCTCTTCTCCTGGGCAGAGGTTCCTCTTGATTCCAGAAAGATTCTAAAGTCTGTGGTTTTGGGTGCCCTTCTTATACCCAATTTCTCCTTTGAAGTAGGCCTACTTCAAAGTAAAGTCTCTTTTGAATGTGAAATCCTGCCTTGCCCAGGCCAGGCCCCAGACACTCACCAGAGGGTCAGAGACTGCATTGTATGAGGACAGACACAACCTTTTCAGGTGTAAGTGACCACTACTACCCTCCCCCCTAGCACAGATGGCTCATCAGGAAATGCAGACTACATTCCAGCTCCTTTTGTGTCACTGTCTAGTGTGAGGTGCAATTAGCCCAACTGTCAAACTGACCCAGACAGGGAATCCACAAACAGGCAGAGTCACAGAAATGGTATAAGCAAGAAAATGCTCACTTTCTAAAAGTGGCATTTTCAAACGCACAATCTTAAAATCAACTTTACTGAAAGATGTATTTGTAAATTGTGAGCTCAGAGACCCCAAGTTCCACATGTCCATCCGCTCCCAAAGGAAATCTACACTTTAATCAGATTTAAAGGTAGCCCCCATGTTAACCTATGAGAGGGACAGGCCTTGCAACAGTGAAAAACTAATTTAGCAATATTTCACTGTCAGGACATATGAAACACATTACTATAAGTCTTACCTTAACCATATACTGCACCCTGCCCTTAGGGGTGGCTTACATGTAAGAAAAGGTAACGTTTAGGCCTGCCAAGTCGTATTTACAGTCAAAACTGCACATACAGACACTGCAGTGGCAGGTCTGAGACATGATTACAGAGCTACTGATGTGGGTGGCACAACCAGTGCTGCAGGCCCACTAGTAACATATGATTCACAGGCCCTGGGCACCTATAGGGCATGTTACTAGGGACTTATTAGTAAATCAAATATGCCAGTCATAGATAAACCAATCAACAGTACAATTTCAATAGGGAGCACTTGCACTTTAGCACTGATTGGCAGTGATAAAGTGCGCAGAGACAATAAACCAGCAAAAACAGACCTAAAAAAATAGGAGGAAGAAGGCAAAAAGTTTGGGAATAACCCTGCAAAAAGGACCATTTCCAAAAGATCTAATCTCTGGTCTTCATTGGGAATCACTCAATTTCCTACCCCAGAAAGTGTTGCATAGGCAACATTCTGTACACTGATGTCATATGAATATTTTGTAGGGTATGCTTTTGGGGGAGCCGAAGCTTTCACAGCAGCCAAAATTTAATTATCCAATCTCGTCTGGGGATGTGTTGTCACGTAGATTCTTATTATCCTAATGAGGCTACTGGATTTGGGCTGCAGAATCAGACAGATTGTGGGGTACTAAGTACAATTCCACACCATGTGATGCCTATCGGCCTAATCAGAGTTTTCCGGCTAACTAGCAGCACCTCATCTCCACCCAAGAGCAGTGATTATTGTGGCCACCGGGTGCATAACAAGAAAGACTCCTGAGGGGAATCGTGGTCAATCAGATAGCATCCCTTTCTCTCAGTCACATTAGTCTCACATAGGCAAAGAGAAACTGAGGCAGAATATAGTTCAATAAAGGTTTATTGAAGTAACTGCATATTAGATAAAATGGCATGTATTGCAATAACTAGGATGATAAAACACAATAAAAGCAAAAAGGCGACAAGGAGTATGAAACACAAAAAAAGTCCCACAATACTGTCACTAGGAATGATATATAGTTCTGCTACCTAGGCTATGTTAGAGCACAGCATAATAAGCCTAATCTGCCTTTCAGGTTCCCCCCTGGGAAAATATCATCCATCATATCTGAGTAAAGAAGCCTCTAGTCTAGAGAGACACTGTCCCCATGTAGGCCAGGAGTTCGTCAGTCTAAGCAAGCAGCTGCATCGAGGCAATCAGCATGCAGTCGTGGTCATCTGGCTGGAATCTCCCTCTAATTTGTATGGGACAAAGCAGTGTTTTTATTATAAAACAATTGACATTCTAAGAAATGGTCCCCACGTTTGAGTGTGTATGTTTCTGTGAATGTTGGAGACACAGCGTACCACTTTTGCAGGCAACCCTATCTGACTGCAGCCTTTAAGAAAGCACGGAGTGAAATGTATGACCTACTGAGAACGTAATGCTTTCCTAGGCGAAAGAACAATTAGATAGAGAGAAATAAAACAACACCGCAAATGTGGCTATTGCTAGAATAATAAAGCAATGCTGAATAAAATGTAACTGGGCTGAAGTGCACAATGCAGGCCCAGTTTGCTGAAATGAGATGTCTAAAATATGGCTAAAATAGCTACATAGCAGATTCACTGCAGCAACAGAAGCTGTCGCTACTGCTGATTTGGCTGCTTCATCAGCCAAAGTATTGTCAATAATCTGTACACCTACACATTGATGGCCCAATGTATGGACTACATGAGCATTAGGTAGCTTATTCTTAAGTGCAGCCACCCTCCCCCATAGAGATCTGTGTTTTATGGTGTTCCCTTTGGAGTCTCTGAACCCGTTTAATCACCAATGATTAAGATAATCATTGTAAGACTGGACGGAGTAGTACGAATCACAAACAACCAACATGAGTTGTCCTGGATTCATATGTTTTAGCGCTAAGATAAGGTCTTTAAGTTCAGCCAGCTGATCTGGGCAGTCGGTAGGTGTTGTGAGGGTGGAATATACCATCCTTCATCACTCTGCTCGCAGCAGCGTAAGCGGACGAGTATTGATGTTTAGTACCTACAGCTGGTTGTACTGAACCATCAGTGTATATGACAGTATGGTAAGCTATCCAGAGGTGCGGGGTGCTCCTGTTTGTATTGGAGGCATTCTTGTGTTTGAAGTTTTGGATCAAAGATATAATCAACATCCATGGCAGTCAGGGAGGTTGCCCATTGAAGCCAAAGTGAATGTAATGCTTTAGTATTAGGAACACTAGCTGTGGTGACGGCCTCTAAGTCTGGTACCGGGGTAGCAACAACAATTTGTTTCCCTTGGCAAGTGGCGTCTCCTTGATGGCAGCATCTGTACAGCAGTCAGAATTTATTTTGTGGGTTCAAAGCGTTCTGCATTGGAATGTAATGTGATTTATATGCTATAGGCACCGTTTTGCCTTCGTTAGAGGTGACATAAGTGAACTCAATGGCACCAGCAATTATTCTGATGGCCAAATTTGTTTTATTGTCACGGGTGTGTAGGTGTTTTGCTTCTAACATGTCCTGTTGCAATCCTCTAAGGATGCATGTGTGTTCTCCTGTCCAGTGTCTGCTAGAAAAATCAGGCCGTATTAAGTCATAAAGTGGCTTGATAAGTTGTGCATAGTCAGGAATGTAAGTTCTGCTAAAGTTAAAGAAACCAAGTAAAGACTAGTTTCTTGATAGTATTTGGTGGCTGGAGCTGAGCATATTTTTCTTAAAAGTGCGGGCCATGCTCTTGCCCTCGTTTGATAGCTCATATCTCAGAAACAGTACGCACAGAAAGGCTATTTTAGTATTCTTAAAATTGAATTTGTAACCAAGGGCTGCGAATCCCTGAATGATCCGATCAGCCCTGGCAAGATGGATGTTGAGGTCATCTGTGAGATAGATGTCATCCACATGTGACAAAGCCTCAGGATCAATATCATGCAATATTGATGTTACATGGGCTGAGAACAGTCCTGGGCTGTTCTTGTAGCCTAGGTGCAAATGACAGAAGCGTTTTTGTGAGCCAAATGAGAATGCACTCAGGTCCCGACTTTTGTGTGCTAAGTTTTGGCAGAAAACAAACATTGGAGGTATCCAAGGTTGTTTTGTATTTTTTACACACTATGTTGTTCATTAGTGCTGTGCTGTGTGAATTTTGTATTACGTATGTGTGTATATGACTTTAATTGTTTACAATCTAAGACTATTCTATATGAAGATCTTGGGTTTTGCTACGTGGAATAACGGGTAATTCATTGAAGAGACACAGGGCTCAACTACTCCCTGGTATTCAAGCGGAATGAGGATTTCTTTCACTGGAGCTTTGGGTTCATGTTTAACAAGATATTGTGGCTGAAGCTGGGGTGTGGACCTAATCTGTATTACATGGTAAAGAGAATCCATATCCCAATGTATAGGATTGTGGCATAAAGCAGGTGCCTGCGCTAAAGCCCAGTTGACAGCGTAGGCTTGTTTTACCGCTTCTGGAACAAGATCAGAGAAAGAAGGCAAAATTACATCTTCCCCATTGGGAGCTTATGGACGTGTTCAGATGGCCATTCACAATAGGCCAGTAAGATAGCACAACTAAGTTCATCCCAGAATATCACACTAGTGGCGTGCTCTATTTCTCCCTCTATTTGGATATTTAAATTATAAACCCTGTCAGGTGGGAGTACACGCCCGGCCGCAGTCTCAACTGCAATAAAGTCGCTAGTTGCTGCCCCATCCAGATGATCTTTCAGACTCTGGTGATATATTGTGACTTCTGCCGTACTGTCCAGCAATGTCACGGCCCACATCTTGTTCTTCAGCAATATTTTCAAGTTTACTAGAATTTTAAATTGACAGTGCTGCCACCTTTTTCTTTTTAAACTGTGGCTCTTGATGTGGGGGCTTGACTTATTTTTTATCTGAAGAACGCAGTGAGCCTTTCTTCTGTTCCACCTAGTCAGGACGTTGCTCTGACCAGCCCACTCTCTCACTACTTCTATCCGGTGTGTTCTGAAAGAAACAAGAAGGATGTGAATCAGTATATCTGTTAGGAGCTTTTATATTTTCTCTATTTCTGAGGTTATATCTCCTTTTGGAGTTCTCTGGGTGTGGAGAATCTGCTCTCGGACTTTTTCTGTCTTTAATTTGCTCTTGTTTATCCCAGTAGTGCTTTTTAGAACTCTCCTGTGTTTGTTTGGTACCTTCCTTAGGGGTGGTGCTTTGAATTTCAGGCTTTTTCGGCTTGGACCCCAAACTATCCTGTCCTATACTGGTATAGGTATCAGAAATTATTTTCGGTAGTTGTTTCTCCTGTTCCAAGTGTGGAATCTCTTGGAGCCACTGGTGCTGGTTTAGTCTCCCCACACAATCGTACTTCCCATAAGAAGCAGGGGAGGGATAAAACCGGACTCCTGCAGGGCAGTGTAGTCAGACACATATTAAGGTCTTGCAATTCCCAGTGGGCATGTGAAAAGGATGGCACAGAACCGTACCAGAGGAGAGTAAAGGTGATTCCAAGTCAGGTTAAATCTCGGGCTAAGATTCCCTCAGTTAAAGCCCCCTATACCAGGAAATCCTCTGCAAAAATAGTGGCAGTGCCCCCCTAAAGGAGAAACGGGCCCCTTTGGTTAAGAAATACCAGAGAATTATTTTATTTTAAAATTAGGTCTGATTTAAGTGGGGTCCCCCGTGCGGGTAAGGTGAGACAGATAGAAACAAGCGAGTGCAATAATGTATCCAGGAGCATGGGAGCTGGGAGTTTTGAACCTGATGATCTGCACTCTCTTGCGGACCTCCCAGCGGTATCAACTTATAAAAAATGTGCAAGCTTGACAGCGGAAGAGATAGACCCAGTGGAAGAGGAGACTCTAACAGAGGAGAGTAGTACTCTGGATGGGATTCTGGTGGTGGAGGGTTCAGGTAGATAGGATGGCAGGCCTAAAGGGTGGGAGGGGGTCCAGCAGATGTTCACCCCATTATTTCAATCTCTGAGGCAAATCAAAAAGAGATACATGTGACTTGCTGTAGCTTAGAAGTAAAGATAGAGAACCCAGGGTACACATGATTTGGAAGATGGGCTTCAAGACCTTCAAACTTTGGTGCAAGACAAATTCCCAGAAGGTTGTGCATCTGAAGCTAAGTGAGAAGGCTCTGTCTGCAAAACTTGAAAGAATGGAGAATAATGCTAGAAGGAACAATGTCAGAATCTTGGGGGTAAAAGAAGGGATGGAAGGGGCGGATATTAAATCTTTTGTGAATAACTTACTGAATAGTACCTTTCCAAAGGATGAGGTTGCAGACAATCTCGAGGCAGAAATCCAACGAGTGCACAAAGACTCTTCTAAAATGCACCCTGGGGGGAAAAATCCATGAAAGATTTTGGTGAATTTACTGACTTACTCTGTGAAGGAGAAAATATTGGGGCTAGCCCTGAGAGCGGGATCGTTGCAAGCACTGGGGGCAACTTTTAGGGTTAGATCTGAGATCTCTAAGGAGACAGCCGATAGGCAGTGACAGTTGGGAAACCGACTGTATGACTTAAAGAGTTGGGTGCCATAGCACAAGTAATGTTTTCAGACATTTATATAACGTTATATGGCAGAATAAGATGCACAATTTGTTGGATCCAGTGGACGTAGATCATTTTATTGCACAGATGAAGAGGGGGGCAGTCAAGTGGAAACTAAAGTAAGAAGTATGGTGGTGTTGGCTCTCCTACAGGGTGAGGCTGGAACGGGCATTAGGAAATGCCTAGTAATTTAGTTGGGAGGGTTCCCGTGGAGGGCACTTGTGGTGGGGAGCATGGGGTAAAAAATATAAAAAGTTGATGTCCTCAATTTAAGTCAGATGATTAACACACAGGGTGGAATACCAACTAGAATTGAGGGGTATGGGAGAAAGGGAGCATGGGGAGATGGATTTAGGCGAGGTAGGTAGGACATAATCCCTGGCAATTCTTCATTGGAATGTAAATTGGCTCTGTATAGCTAAAAGGCAGCAAATAGTTTTGCAATATTTAAAAGACTGTAAAGCCCAAATAATCATGCTCCAAGAAATGCATCTTTTGAGACAGGAATGTGGGAATCTTTTTATGAAGCAGAGAAGGATGGCAAACATAATAGATACGGATCAAGCACACTGTACTAAAGGGACAGCTCTGGTATTCAAGGTAAACCCAGGAGTGAGCTTAGTCCGATATAAGGCAGATGAAGGCGGGTATTGTATAGTTGCTGAAGTAAAGTTTAATCATTTGCTGTATACTCCAGTAAGTTACTGCGGCCCAAATGTGGATGAGATCACCACTCTGTCACCGCTTTTTTAAAATCCTCTTCATTTTAAAGCTCTTATCTTAGGAGGAGATTTTAACATCTTATTAGATAAACTTCTAGACAGATGCTCCGTAAGGACTCATCAGTTCCCCAAGGATGAGGGCATATTTGCTGGATAGGGTGGAAAATCTTGATTTGTGTGACATTCTATGAAGAATAAAAGGGAATTGTAGGGAATATACCTTCCATAGTGCAAAGAATGGACATTTTTCAAGGTTAGACTATTTTTTTGTGGAGAGAAAGGAAATGGAGAAAGTTATGAGAGTAGAACATCTTCCAATTCATTTATCAGATCATGCAGCTTTGCTGTTAAAATTTTAATTGAAGAATGTATGGGAGGCAAGGAGGTGGACGTTTGATAAGAGGACTTTGTTGCAGGCAGACTTAGTTGCTAAAATACTACAACAGAAAGAGGAGTTTTTTTCCTGGATTTCAATATCTGCACCAAAGCATGTGGTGTGGGATGTGTATAAGGCTTGGTTAAGGGGGGGGCTCTAAAATATATATAGCAATATTGTGTAAAGCAGGAGAAATTACAATTCTCTCAAATAGAGGGAGAGAAAGCGAGAATTGCAGATGTGTTAAAATAAAATTTATTAAATGAGGTAGGAAGGGTGAAAATATTGGAAGATCTGGAGGGCCAGCAGCTAAAGTTTAGTTAAGATGGAGGAAAAAGTGTTACAGCAAGTTTGCAGAGCCTGGGATATTATACATGGTGAATTTTGTGGGAAGTTGCTGGCCTGGAAATCAATCCTGGAAATGGGCCAGAATACAATTAGGAAGATTATGGCTGGAGATTTGGGGACTGGCTACTAAAGATAGCAGCGAGATTAAAGCTGCTTTTAAAACCTTTTTTCAGGACTTATATATTGGAGGTAGATATGGAGGAGATGGAAATTTGGCTTCAGAAGAAATGTCTTCCGAAACTGTCTAGTGATCAGGAACAATTCCTGTTCCAGGAAATTACTAGCAGTGAGATTTTGGCGGTAATAAGGAAGTCAAAAAAAGGAAAAGCTGCTGGGCCCGATAGGATTCCTAGTGAACTCGATTCCACGATTGCAGAGACAATTGTTCCAGTCTGGGTGAAGTTGTTTAATTCCATATGGTTAGAGTGCGATCGAATTCTGGTTTCATGGAATTAAGCTGTACTTTCACTACTTTTGAAGCCAGGCAAGAACCCCCTACATGGTCAATCTTACCACCGAACCTCATTACATACCTGCAATTATAAAGTTTTTTCCAACATTTTAGCAGCACATTTAATTAAAGTGGTGGGGTATTTGGTACACCAGGATCAAAGGAGATTCTTGCCAGGGAGGAATATGAGGGAACTTAATCATACCCTGATTGGTTCACTTGATCTAGCCACAACCTTGGGTATACCATTAGAAGTTGGGACAGTCAATGCCACTAAGGTGTTTGACCACATGAATTGGCAATATCTGATGGCGTCTTTAGCCCATTTTGGAGTGGGCAAAAACCCTGATAAATGTGCTGTTGAGGAATTATAGGACACCAACGGCATGGATTTTGGTGAATGGTAGTTTTTCTTCGCCACTGAAAATAGAAAGAGGGACGAGAAAGGGTTGTCCCCTCTTTCCTGTCCTTTTTAATCTTTATTTAACCTTTTGCGGAGAGTTTGAGACTAAACGAACAGATAAAACCTTTGGTGGTAGGCAAATTTTCCAGGAAGATTGCTCTGTATGCTGATGATTTAATGGTGTACACCTCGGATGTTAACTCTGCCCTTCCACATCTTATGAGAGAAGCTAGGGTTTTTGCAAGGCTTGCCGGGTCTGAGATAAATGAAGAAAAAACTGAAATAATGGCTTGGAATCATAATTGTGGGGAAGTCAGAAATGTTGCTGAGATATGATATTGGGGCATAAAGATATGCCAAGATATAGGGAAAATGGCAGCTATAAATTTCGAGAAGGTGGACTGTGAGGTTGGAGCCATATTAAAAAAACAAATGGGGCAATCTCCCACTCACTACATGTAGGCGGATTAATTTAGTGAAGATGACTATTCTACCTAAAATCACATTTCTAGTCGACAATATCCTGTTAACTTTTGATTAAAAAAAAAGCCATTGCAAAACTCCAAGAGAAGATAACTTCATTTATTTGGGCCTGCAAGTGAATACAATTGTCTTGGAAAAAATTGAGGAGGTTTGGCTTAGGGGGATTGAGCTTCCCGGATCTTCAGCTCTACTGCTGGGCTTTCCAGTTGACGAACTATAGGATGCTGATACTACACCCAGATGAGACCCTTTTAGGGGTCATATTTGGAGCAGTGCTTTCAGGTCTGTCTGAGGAAGGTTTCTCTTACGAATCTGGGGCAGTGAAATTCTTTAAGAAGGTCAGGCTGAAATGTTTGTGGGCAGCAGTCACCACCTTCTTGGGATTGCGTAATATAGCAGGTTATCTCCTGTTTGGGATTCACCTGGAACCCCGGAGAATTTATTGTATACCCTTGCTATGCCTCTAAAACAAAGTGGGGTTACTAGCTGGGGGCAGATAGTGAATTACAGGCAGAGGTTATCCTGGGAGTACTGGAGCAATAAGGCAGAGAGGGCTGTTTCCAGGTTCAAGATATGTCAGATGAATGTGTGACTCAAAAACCAGGGGTTGATGGCCCTAAACCAGGACAAATAGAATTGGATCTACAGGTTCATGAGTCCTCAAAGAAAAAGGTGGCACGGTGGCCTGAACATCTACTGACAGCAGTTGAGGGTAGGATGAAATCATTGTATGCTGTGTGGAGTGGATGCTTGCCAGATGAGGAGCTGGAGGAGTTATGGCAAGTATCTTTTTCTACTTTATTATCAGTGGTTAAGCCTGCTGCATTAAAAAGAAATCATTTGTTCTTCCTGCACATAGTGTACTAGACGTCTAAGAAATTGGCAAAGATAAGAGGGGATGCGTCCTCCAAATGTAAGTGGTGTTGTAGCAGCGAGGCAGACGACGTGCCTATGTTTACCTCTTGCCCAGAATTGGAGGAATTTGGACAGCGGTGGGTAAGACCATCTCTCACTCTTTGGGTGTCACTATGGAGGCAAGCCCCTCTTTGATTTTATTTGGGATAGAGCATCGGGTTGCAGATTGCCTCTTCTCTAACCCGCATTATCAAGGCATGATTTTTTTTTTTACTTGGTATTGCTCTCAAGAAGGGAAATTTGCAAGTGTTGGGCCCAATCCTCTGTCCCTACTAGGCATGCATGGAAAAGATCAGTGCTCTTCTTTAAGGACATGTACAGGAGAGGAGTAAATGAGAGACAGGAAGGATTTGGGGAATTGCTGAAGATTTTATGTTTTTCCGTCCGATGATTATTTGCTGTCGACTCAGTAAGGCGGGGAAGTGTATCTCATCCCATGGCCTAATGGGCTGATAACGAGTCTGATCCTGACTACACGAAGTGGCGGAATCTAGTTGGTGCTCAATGGTGGCATTATAAGGACAAAAAAACTTTTTCTGATGATAAATCATGAGATTCAGAACTCTAACCAAAGTGAAGTAATGCCCAGTGAGTAAGGGCTTTAGAAGCTACAGATGCAATTTCTCCTGGGAAATATGGTTAGAGTACAATTTCACTGATCCTAGTTTGGGCCATAGGTGTAAGAACATGAAGATGTAATAGCAAGGTGTGGTTTATTGTTCTAGAGTCTCATTTTAATGTACATTTTGAATGAGGTGTCATGTGTTTACGTGTGGAACGGGTCTGTCACTACTGGCATATAACTTTGCTTCTCATTTTTATCAGTTTGATTGCAATCCTTTCATGTAGTCTTTGCAGACATTTAAACCCTTAGCTTCCCTCCCAAGTGGTTACCCTTTTTCTTTGTTGGAGCACTTTGCACTTAAGCCATCACAGCATTGTTTTACACAAATGGTATCCAATCCAAATGTTTGTTCTTTTATCTCCACATGTTCGGGATTCATTGGTATTTAGGGTTTAAGGATTCCCATTAAGGAAACCAAGAGTCCTAGGCATCGGTGGTGGTTGTTGCACTTCAGCACTTCAGCAGGGACCATGGCTTCAGGGGCAGGCAGCTGCGCAGAGGCAGCAATGCCAGTTCTGGAGTTATCCACAGTCAATGTGCCTGGTTCTCCTTGTTTTTCTACCAGCTTTCACTTCCAAGGGCCCAGGAACTTGAGTGGGCACCACCTGGCAAGTCAGGGTCCTCAGCACGAGAACCCAGAGGCTGGTAGGTGAAGTCTTTGCTGTCAGCAGTAGGCAAGCTCAGTCCAAGCCCTTGGAGAAACTTCACAAGCAGGATACACAGCAAAGTCCAGTCTTTGTCCTCTCCACACAGCAAAGGGAGTACTCCTCCTCACAGCTCTTCTTCTTTGCAGAGCCTCCTTTTGATCTAAAAGTGTTCTAAAAGTATGCGGTTTTGGGTCCAATACTTGTACTCATTTTTGCCTTTGAAGTAGAAAAACTTCAAAGGAAAGTCTTTGTAGTGCACAAGACCCTGCCTTTCCTGTCCTGGCCCCAGACTGTTGGGGGTTGAAGACTGCATTACGTAAGGACAGGCACAGCCCTATTCAGGTGCAAGTGTCAGCTCCTCCCACCACCCTAGCCCCAGAGGACCCATCAGGATATGCAGGGCACACCTCAGCTCCCTTTGTGTGACTGCCTAGAGTGAATTCACAACCAGCTCAACTGTCATCCTGACCCAGACGTGTATTTCACAGCCAGACAGAGCCACAGAATGGTTAAACAAGAAAATGCAATTTAAAAACCACATTCACAAAAACATGCATTTTTAAATTGTGAGTTCAGAGACTCGCGACTCCAAACTCCATATCTCCATCTGCTCCCAATGGGAAATTACACTTAAAAGATATTTCAAGGTAATCCCTATGTTAACCTATGGGAGAGATAAGCCTTGCAATAGTGAAACCCAAACGTATCAGTATTTCACTATCAGGACATTTAAAACATATACTACATGTCCAACCTTTCAAATACACTGTGCCCTGCCTATGGTGCTACCTTGGGCCTATCTTAGGAGTGACCTACATGTAGTAAAAGAGAAGGTTTGGGCCTGGCAAGAGGGTTCACTGGCCAGGTTGACATGGCAGCTTAAACTACACACACAGACACTGTAGTGACAGGTCTGAGACATGTTTACAGGGCAGGGATTGTGTGGGTGGCACAATCAGTGCTACAGGCCCACTAGAAGCATTTGTTTTACAGGCCCTGGGCACAGATGGTGCACTATACATGAGACTTACTAGTAATTCAGGGGACTTTCATGTAGATCACTCTTCCAAAGAAACCAATCTCATAATAAAAAATAAAGTAAATAAGTAAGAGAAAATAGATATTAGTGACAACATTTTCATCTGTAATATTTTGCCCCGATTGACTCACAAAATTAATATCATAACATCTGCTAGCCGTTTGCAGAAATAAATAGTCTTTCTTAATTGTCCAAAAAAGGGGTGATGCCAACAACTAAGCTGCAAAATGAATGAAAAATGGATAAGAAAGAGGCCTCAGAATCTTCGGAAAATACCCTAAATACTGAGTTTCTGAAGGTGGTTATTTGTGCAGCCCTGAATTTATGGGTACTTATCCTATCGTGAGTCAGACGGGTTTTGGCAAAAAGTGTTATTTCTTGCACACTGAATTACATTTGGAAGCCAAAAATGGATAGAAACTTAGTTGATAATAACAAATGTTCTGCTATTCTGCGTTTCCACACCTCTCCCGATATTAATGGCACCCATTTGTGTAGGTGAGTCTAGCGTGATACGACTGACTGCAAAATGAGCATGGAGGCATCTGATTTTTGCCATGAAAATTGACCTATTTTGGCAATGTGTTTACTTGTGGTATTTTGGTTTGGGTCAGGTGCCATCCAGGGAAAACCTACCAAACCCAGGCATTTCTTACAACTAGCCCTCAGGGTGTCCAAGGTGGTTTGGCAACCCTAATACTTCAGTCATACCCATCTTAAAAACATTTAGTTAATGGGGAGAAAGAGGAAGAAAGCCACATCATGTACGTGACATGCTTAATCATTGGGCACTCCCAGCATTTGGAAAAACGCACAAACGCCACAAACATGCAGTGTTTACTAGTGAAACGGAATGCGTGGTGAGAGAGGTGTGCATCAGCAGTATGAATATGTGAGCATTGTGCAAAGATCTGTGTGTCAATCGGAAAATGATTATCTACCTTCTATCTTCATGGGATCCCTATGAGAACTAGCCTAGCCTTGACTGTCTCTCTAGGTCTGTCACTCAGAGCCTTAGCTAATACTGTGTCAGTACACCTTTACTAACACCACCATCTGGTAGTCGGCTTATGCACAGGAAGACTACCTGTCTTCTATGTGCCATAAGTGCAAAAACTGTGCTAAATCGAACTCCGTCCACATTGTGGTAGTAAATTGGGGGTTGCCTTTGGGCAGACTCTACATGGTTTCCTAAAAAGCACTTGCAGAAAGACTAATAGTAGCAAATAGGCAACAAGTGTGATCTATGTGAGTAGTAGTGAGTGCAGTGATTTGTATTACAATGCCTAGCTTGGCCATCTGCCTTCACAAGATCTCTATGAAAACAAGCCTAGGTTAACCTTTAACTATCTCTTCATGTTTCTGTCACATTTGGAGTCCTGACTAATACTGTGTGCCTGTCAGGTAAACTTTTACTAATGCCTCTCCATAGCAGCCTTTTTATACTCAAAGACTTGTCCTTCATGTACCATTAGGACTCTCATGGTACTAAATCCTATGCCTTCCACTGTGTGGTAGTCTGCTAATGGTGACCACAGATCTCTTGTAATCCATCTCTCACACAGTGTGAGCATAACTACATCTAAAAACAATGGTAAACTTGCTGGGGCAGACTCTCCTAGGTTTTGTAAGGAGCTCTTCCAGTAAGGATAATGACCTTGGGACTTGGCAGGCAGGGAACTCCATCAAAGCACAACAGATGTTATGTTCACCACAAAGATGACCACTGTGTACCTATGTACTGGAGTCAATAAAGACTTAAGGGGTCATTATGGCCCTGGCGGTCATGGTATAAATATGGCTGTAGTTCCACCAACAGGCTGGTAGTACATACTGGAATATTATGAGAATGGTGGGTTGGCTGCAGTCAACCCGCCACTTCTCCACTCATACCACCATGGCGGTATGAGCCGCTGGGCCGGAGATGTCTATCTCTAGCCTGGTAGCCAACATAGTATCGCCCATGGCATAATGAGCCAGCCTACCGCCATGGTTTCTGTGGCATTAGCAAAGTCATGAAAACAATGGTGGTAGTCCCTACCGGTGACAGGGAATTCCTTCCCTGTCACTGGTAGGTGGCTCCCCCACACTCATCTGACGCACGCACCCCCCAACATACAAAATAACCCCTCACCCACCCCATACACACACTAACCTCCCCCATCCCGATACACAAACTAACACCCCACCTCCCTCTGATCCACTCACTCACACACCACCTCCTCTGATACAGAAACACCCCCAACCCCCTCCATTACACAAAACACCCCCACCCCCTCCGATACACAAACCCACACCACCTCTGATACACAAACAATCCCCCTCCCCCTCTGATACTCAAACACACACCCCAACCCTCTCTGATACACACACATCCCCCCCTCCGATACACAAACACTCCCATACACGCACACACCCACATACATACACACAGACACCCACATGCATCACACATACACCCATTCACTAACACTGGCATACACGCATTTATACACACACTGCAGACACACATTCATACACACACTGCAGACACACATTCATACATGCATACTTCCAGGCATACTCGCACACATTTTGACACAATCACACTGGCATGCAGACATACACTCACTTCACCATTCTTACACGCACTCACTCACACACATACAACCATGTAAATAACACAACACATACAGACGGATTCACAGACGCACTCACACACTCAGAAACACACATATACAACACCTCTATCCTCTCACCGCCTCCGCTGTTGAACGCCTGACTTATCTTATCCGGCGAGGAGGTCGTCTGGCAGGGAATGGGAAGGGGCTCTGCTACCGCCAGCAGCACCCCGCCAGCAGAACACCACCAGGCCGTATTACGGGTCAAAATACGGCTGGCGGAGCTCTACTGGTGGGGCGGTGCTGCTGTTAGCAGCGCCAGCTTACCACCGTCCGCCACTATGAACACTGCCGGATTTCTGCCATTTTGTGGTGGTAGTCAGGCAGTGCTCATAATATGGCAAACAGATGGTAGCCGTGGTTGCGGTATGTTGGCGTCCATCACCGCAGCAGTAGGCGGTATTTACCACCAATGTCATAATGACCACCATAGTGGCTCAATTATAATTTTGGAAGCAAAACATTCTTGGGTTATTGTACTTCATTGGTTGAGAACTTTAGGAAAGATTTGCCAGATTAGATGGAACAATTTGAAAGGCTGTACAAATAGCAAAGTAATGGCCCATGAAAGGTATTTGTCTGCACAACAATTTAAAGGCACATAATGGACATGGACCTTTCTACAGGGTCATCCTCAAATGTTTTGCCTCCACCCTTGTGTTTTCTGAACCCATTTTTTGGTGGCTTTTAGGACTTTCCACGCTTTACCACTGTTAACCAGTTCTAAAGTATCGTGCTCTCTCCTTTAAACATGGTAGAATTGGCTTACACTCAAGTGGCATATTTAATTTACTTGTAAGTCCCTAGTAAGATGGCACTACCTGTGCCAAAGGCCTGTAAAGTAAATAATAGTGGGCCTGCAGGACTTGTCATGCTTCCTGCTTAAGTAGCACTTTAAACATGTCCCATGCCTCCCATTGCAACCTGTGTGTATAGTTTTAAACTGCCATTTCGGTCTGACAAAATAAACCTTTCGCCAGTTCCAAATCTTCCTTTTTAATATGTGTAAGTCACCCCTCGGGCAGGCCCTAAACAGTCGAAAGGCAGGGTGCCGTCTATTTAAAAAGCTGGACATGTAAATTTTAAGTTTTGCATGTTCTGGTACTGAAAAACTCTTACATTCATTTGTCACTACTGCAAGGCCTACATCCCCTTAGGATAACATTGGGGTTACCTTGTTTCAATTGATAAGCTGTAACTTTCAGTTGGGACTAGGGAGTTGGGCCGAGTTTAGTGTCTAATGAATAGTAATTAAAAGCCCTCTTTTGACCTTTGGTCAGGGTCTGTTGCCCTCCCCAGCTTCCCTGCTGCTGCTGCTTCTGCCACCAGATCGAACTGAGAGCCTGCTGACTCTCAGTTCAAGGCCCTCCTCCTACCGCAGGCTCCTGCCTGCGCCTCATCCCTGGAGGCCTAGTGGCCATCCACAAGTAGGTTCCCTCTTGTCTCTCTCTGCCTCTCCTTACTACTGCTATCATACGCCTGCCATTTTTATCTGACCTCACTTCTTTTCATTTTGTCTTTTTCTGTCTCTTCTGTGCTTCTCTGTCTCTCTGTTACCCTCTCTCTCCCATGCAGCTGCTGCCCCTGCGGCCCACCCCTTCCTCCCACGAAGTGCCTTTCCCTCTCTCTCACCTCCGAGCTGACCGAAACCCCCACCTCCCTCCCCTTATTAATGGCAGCTGCAGTGTTGTGAGAGGGTGACTCCTCTGACCTTTAGTCAGCGTCTGTTGCCCTCCCCAGCTCCTCTGCTGCTGCCACTGCTGCTGCTGCCTCTGCCACTGGATCGAACTGAGAACCTGCTGATGCTCAGTTCGAGGCCATCCTCCACCTGCAGGCTCCTGCCTGCACCTCATCCTGGGTGGCCTAGTGGCCATTCATAAGTATGAATCCGCTTGTCTCTTTCTGCTTCTCCTTACTCCTGCTTTCATACTCCTGCCGTTTTTACCTCTGTCTTCACTTTGTTTTAATTTTATCTTTTTCTGTCTTCTGTGCTTCCCTGTCTCTCTCTTACCCTGTCCCTACGGCACCCCCCGCGAAGCACCTTTCCCACCCTCCTGCCTCCCAGCTGACCGAACCATCCAAAGGCAAGACTATCTGCGCCTGGACAGTGCCCAGCACCAGGAACTCTGGATCCCTGGTAAGCCGTTTCCTGGCCACCCTCCACTATGACGCCAAGACCCTACATCGCCTTAACACCGGACGTCTCAGCACCTGCTGCACTGCATCTCCTATGAACACCTTTGGACCTTTTTTCTACCGGAACTGCAACCTCAGCTTCAACCACACCAATCAGCCGAAACACCCACACCCAGAACCACCGGCACCAACCACAACTGCCTCCTTCTGAACATACGCTCCCTCCATAAGCATGCCATCGAAATCTGGGTCCTGATTTACTCTGCCTCACCAGACATCGCATTCCTTATGGAAACCTGGACCAACCATACCTCTGAGCCAGACATCGCCATCGCAATCCCGGACGGACACAGTATCCTAAGGAAGGACCGTCTCTCTCGTCCGGGCGGAAGACTGGCCATTGTACACAAGTCCTCACTATGCATCACGGTCACCACAATGGAACACCTTCACTTCCTGAACCCCTTCTCCTTTGTGAATGTGGGCATCAACATTTTTTGAGTGCTGGCGTTGGCCCTAAATTATAAGAACACTTTTCTTTTTTAATTTTGAAATGCATTTTTTTTTAAATTGCTTTATTTGAAAAGCGGTCTCAGACATGGTGGTCTGCTGACCCCATCAGGTCACCATCCCTGTGACTGCAGGCCATTCCCAATGGGTCACAAATTGCAACCTGCAACATGAATATTGATGAGGCAGGTCCCTTGAAACTCATTTAAGAATTGCAAACCATATCTGAGACACTGCTGTATATCACATTTTGCATGTTCCTTATTGAGAACTACAAAAAGGTGCAATTAGGAACTCACAAAATGAAGCAATAGCACTTGTGACCCGTAGTTCCAGTCCGGCTTGACCAGATATCCACAGTTGGCTCTTTGTGATTTTGGCATTATTCATACTAAAATCTTTAGAATTATATATCTCCCGGTCTACTGATTGGATGTTTGTTGTTTTGGTCTTGTTTTATTTACCAAGGAAAGTTCTATTTTCTAACTTGCTGTGGGAGTCCTTTTGTGTGATGTTTTCACTTTATTACTGTTTGATGTGTTGCTCAAATACTTTACACATTGCCTGCCAAGCTGTCAGAGGGTTACGCACAGGTTAATTTAGGGTTGGCTTGTGCCTCCCCCAACAGGGATTGTGGTTCCCTCTTGACCAGAGTTCACATCCCAGTCAACCAACACAATTTCTTACATATCTATTAATAGAAGAGACTTTTCAGATTGCTGCTCCCCCACCTAGGTCTTGGTCAAACTTCACACTTTTAATCGAAGAACCTGTACTAAATTCCTAACAATTTGGTCTGGTTCAGACAAAACTGAAATACTGGTGTTTGGCAAATCTTCTTGGTGGTCATCAGCTTGGTGGTCTCAATCACCAGAGCCCTGCTCTGACAAGGCAACTTCCACTCACAACCTGGATGTTGTATGTGACACTAAATTATCGCTGGAATCTCATGTTAAAAAAACTTACGACTACCTGTTTTTTAACCAATGAAGAAATTAAAAATTATTCTCCTTTTCATCCTACAGCAGTCTAGGCAACTTCTGAACCAGGCCTGGAATTTAAGCAGGCTGGACTACTGTAATGTGTTGTATATTGGCTTTCCAAGATATCTGATGCAAAAACTACAATTAATTCAGAAAGCAGATGCTAGACAGATTTTCCGTCTTGGAAAATTTGATAAAATGTCCATGTATCTTAGGAAACTTCACTGGCTTCCTGTTCAGGAAATGTGTGGCATTGTCAGAAAGCGGTTTTTCAGACACATCATATTAATTTCATTTTCTAACTGTTTAAAAGTCATAGCCCTACCATATTCCTTCACTCTGGATTTTCTCACTAGAATAGTTGTGTCTAAGTAATCAAAAGGAAAGACTTGAAGGTTGTGCCTTCTCTGTCGTCACTATTCAGCCTTAGAATGAACTCCCTATTGAGTGTAACTATTTGAAGTTTCAGAAGGCTCTAAAAACATATCTGCATACATAATTTAGGCAGATATTGTTATCTTACTTTCTTTTTAGCGCCAGGATTATTTTGGTAAACATACACTTAATAAACTAATATTATTAATTAATCAGCTCCACATCATTCAGCTTCCCAGAACTACCCTTTGGTGTTGTATAAAATGAAGCAAGTTGGAAAACAAATGTCTGACTGAGCTGGGCACTTCGAACAATAAAAATAACTCTCTTGTCTCTGTCCTTGCTGAGTGCAAACTCTGCATCAGCAATAAGGAGTAGTCTTTTTCTCTGTTACAACAATACAGTCGACAAAGTGTAGGTCCTGCAGTCTTATTATGTTATCAGCAACGGAAGTAGTGAAGGCTACTGCGTATACAGCAGTAAGACTATCAATAAAGGCCAACTGACAGTCAAGGAAGGATAACAGCCTTCCAGTGGGAGCCTGACAATAGAAACAAACGCTATTGTCAGATCAGGTAGATCAGCTAGATCAGGTGGGTAGCCAATTTCTTATGCCATGATTGATTTTTTTCTCTCTCTAATTATATGGTTGAAGTACCTTGTCATTTTTATCCATCCCCCAGGTATGTACTTGTTGAAATCATGTATGCAATTGGGCTTATACACTTCTGCCAACTGGGCCGAACTGTACCTCAAGCCACATTTCCAATTTTGACCAGATTTCTGCATATTTTTAACTCATTTTTTTGAAGTTGTCTTCATGTAGGGTGAATTGTACAAGCCACCCATACAGTCATCTCAATAATTAATTATGTGAAATGGCACAGACACTCACACACCTATTTACACATACACCCAGTCACAGACCCACAAAACCACTACCACACCCTCTCAGACACCCACAGAGCCACTCACATACCCACTCACACCCATTCACACACTCAGACATCTGCTCATACACCCATTCACACAACTACACACCCGCTCACAGACCAACAAAATCATTGACAGACCCCAGTCACTCACACAGCCACTCACAGCCACTCACACACCCATTTTCACCCTTACACACCCATTCACACACTTACACACCCACTCACACACCCATTCACACACTTACACACCCACTCAGTCACACACACCCACTACCGCAGCCACCTACAGACCCACACAGCCACTCACAAACCTGCAATATCACTACCACATCCAGTCATAGATCCACATAGCCACTCACACACCCACTCAAACACCCATTCACCCACTCACAGACCCCCAAAACCACTACCACACCCACAGACCCACACAGCCAGCCACTCAAATACCCACTCACACACCCACTCACACACCCAGACATCCACTCACACACCCAGACATCCACTCACACACCCATTCATACACTCACACACCCACTCACACACCAACAAACCCACTACCACAGCCACTCCCAGACCCACACACCCACTCACACAGACCCACTCACACACACCCACTCACACAGCCATTCACACACTCACAGACCCACTGAAAATGCTACCCACACATCACTCAACAGTAAGAAAACTTGCGCGAGCATTATACTTTGTGAAAACACCATCATTGCAACTGGAGGCCCTAAATTACACTCAAATTAACTCTAATCCAGCACAAGTCAAATATATTATGGACTATGTCCAATCTAAATACTTTGATCCACTCTCTGATAACTAAAGTGTCCAGATCCAAAGCAGTTTTCCCCATTATGAAAACATTTTTCTTGGCCATTCAATAAATTCAATAAATTAGAGTTTTTTAAATTAATTACGTATTAGTTGTATTCTATGAACACATGTATACAGAGTTTAGTTTGTTACAGTTACTGCATGTATGATTTTGATATGACCTTATCATCCCTCCCCTATTTTTATCACCCTAAATTGGCCCGGTCCAAGCAAATTAATTTCTTGCAAACATGGTTTTATCGTCTCCAGTACAGCGTGCCAGTGGTACATACTGATCAGGGTTATCGAAGCTTGAACCTAATGCACTCAAGCGTATTCTCTTCAAGATCGCCCCTGGGCAGCTCCAAAAATATCTTTCTCCACAGAAACGAACCTTAAGACCTCATTCAAATCAACCGCACAACTCAGGCCGCTGGCAATCCTCTGTAGCAGCCACGGTCAGACAGATGAAATCCCTAGTAGCCAAGAGTCAACAGAAAGGCATCGTGTATAAAGAGACAAGTTATGTGTCACCCTTGAACTTTAAATTGAGGTTGATTAAACACTTTCTCAAGTAAGGAAACATAAAAATAAAAGCTTCCTTTTTCATCAGAGCTTAACGGTGGCTTAAGAATTCCACTGACTGTTTTTGATCTTTGATGTACATATTTTACATTTTCGTTTACCACACAGATTGCCTAAGTATTTGGAAGGAAAGTCACTCATGGTTTGTAGGTTGAATCATGATTTTTAAGTGACCTAAACTCGCTGTCTGTTTTAAATCAGATTCTGTGCAATTTCATAGTCTTGTGATCAGAAGTACTACCTCATGTAACATTTTTGCTGTCCTCCTATGATTATTTCAGCCCCCCTTTCGCAACTGAGTGTATTTACAGCCATTGACGCCTGTTCTTGCTCTGTTAAATCAGAAAAGTAGTTCCAATCCACTGCAGTTTTCTCCTAAAGGTAACAAATAAAATCGAGGACGTATTCGGAAGGGAACAATGAGCTCCCTTTTCGAAGAAATGGAAAATGGTTGACCCTGGATTAAAAGGCCTAGATGTGCAGAGTATGTAACACTTAAAGTAGGCCTGGCATCTGCACTATCGAGGAAACGTATAGAGCAAGACAAAGCTATTATTTAGCGTCTAGGAAAACTAAAGGTTTGTATTAATTTAAGACTGTGTATGTCAGACCGAATTTCATCTTAGAGATGATGAAATAACTTGTTTACAGGTAATATGGCATTAAAGTCAGTAGGGGTAAAAAATAAAGGCAGTCTGCAGCCAGCTTTGACGATGGAGAGGACAATTAATTTTCGTCGACTGCCAATACGCGCTTTATTTCGTGACTATTCACTTTGTCCTAAAATATAAGCAGGGCAGGTTGGACCTTTTTTTTGCACAGGTCATTTCCCTCGTAGGCTTGTGCTGTTGGAGTCAAAGCTTCAAAGAGGTTTTCATAGGAACTCAGTAGCTGACCGCTTCTTTAATTTGGATGGGATAGTACTGGCACCTCTTAGCAGTGCTCCAATCTCTTATAATGAGAGAGTACCTGAATTTTACAGCAGCAGATAGGTACTCTGGGACAAGGAGTACCCACGGGCGGCTGCTGGCAGGAAGGGCAGGTGGGGCAGCACACGGAGTGGAGGGGACAATAATAAAAAACAAAAAATAAATAACACTTGCTGCACCACCGTGCCTCTGCCCCTCCTGCTGCCTCAGTGTTTCTGCCTTGCTCTCCCCTGTACACCCAATCCAGGCGCTTCTCTCATGCTATTACACAGCATGAGAGAAGCACCGTGATTGGCCTGAGTGGGCTGAAATGCCGCTCAGTGAGGGAGTGGGAGCCTGGGCTTGGTCTCCACCCGGCTGTGAAACACAGCTGGTGGAAAGTTCAAAGTGAACCGGCCAAACCGAAATGCACACTTAGAGTGCACCTACCACTTCTCCCCCACCGTGCTGACGCGGAGGCTGCTGGCCCTGCCCCACCCAACCTAAACAGAAAAATAAAGTGATAAAAAATTACGTTTATTATCATTTTTTTCTGCTTCCCTTCTTCCTTTCAGCAGGGGGGCGACACTCCACTGCCATAGCGAAGGGGCTGCCCCTGGGAGGTCCTGTACTTCTATATTTCCATTTCAAGCACTGGGTTGTGAAAGACACGACCGCTGCTGGTAACTCTCCGACTTCCACCAGTTCCCCCAGATTAATTGCAGCAGGTACAAGGGGCTGAGAGAGGAACATGAGGGGGGTGGATGAATGGAGAAAGCGTGAGTTATCAGAGAGAGCGAAAAGAGAGAAGGTGAGAGAGAATGATAGATGAAAAGAGAGAGATGGTGTGAATAGAGGAAGGAAAGGAGCGGACTTGAGCATTGGTTCCTCATGCAGCCGTAATCAGGATAAAGCGATTGATACTACAGTAGTCGGTTATACGAAGGTGAGCCTTCAGGTCCATGTTTACTGCTTCTTTGTGGTAGAGCACTTCTGCGCTTATACATTTCAATAATTGAAAGACTGTTACATTTGTTTACCAGCACGCAGTTTTTGCAAGTATGAGGATGCATCAGAGCTAGGCGTCTGTTATAGATGCACACTAGTAACCAGCAGGACAAAGTGAAAACACATTTTTTTTTGCTGAAACTCCTAGCTCGAGGCATGCAGGCAGCGTGAGGCAGTGATCCAAAAATAGAAGTCACATGCCAATGACAGTGTTAGTTTAATGTTTTAATTTTTCACTTCTGATACCTTCTATGATTTGAAATCACAAAAATTATGTATACCTATTTATATTTCTCTTACTGTGGATTTTTGTTGATGTTACAGTTTAGATTTTGTTCCTAGGTGAACACTTGCCGGGGACGCCAACTGACTGGGAATGCCCAGATGTATCCTGCTGTGAAGCTTGTGAGCCTCATAAGAGCAGGGCCATGGCAGCCACCCTTTAAATCCACCCACTGCCCTAACTCACACAGTGACCACAATAGAACAGAAAAGAAAGAAGGAAAAGGACGAGACGAGGCTATCATGGATCCTCATAATCCTCAACCTTATCCTGCTCCTTCCCACTGTTTTACCACAAGACATCACAAGTGCATATACCCACTGCAAAAATACTCGCCATGGCAGACATCAATAACTCAACAGTCAGATTTTTCATTCTCCTTTCTCCAAATGAATCCTACTGAACTTCTTCAAAGCCTTCTGAAGCCAGAAAAAGGCATCAGACATTTCCGACTGCTCAATGTCACTGTGTTGTACAACCTGGACACACCGATATCTCTCTCTGGACAACAGATACCACACCCTGTTCCGCTAAAATGCACCATGCCGGCAAAAGATTCAAAACCTATCTCAGCTACTCCCTTTGCCTGCCTCCCTGTCTTATCTGTGCAAACACCTTCTTGTCTACACTACTTAATGGCAAAGCACAATCAGTGAAGAAGTGGTGTAATCTCTTGGACCTCCTGACTGACTCAAGACTGGACTTCTTTTCATGACTGAAACCTGTCTTACAGATTATACTGTTCAAATACTTTAAGAGGCAATCCCAGGAGGTTGCTGAAGCCATACTCTAAATCATGAGGGGGGGAGCTAGAGGAGGCCCAGCACTGATTTCCCAAAAATCAATTTTTCTTTCAAAACTGAACGCTCACAACTGTCAGCTAGTGAGCACTGCTAGCTAGTTACACACCCACCACTGCATCTTCTTGTATGTTACTATTAATATATGGCACAACCAAGCAGTGGAGCCTCTACAGGCACCTTACTAGATGAAATATCAGATATATGCCCCAAACTAAAGTGTGCATCCCTAGTAAGCAAAAAAAGTGATGGATGGAATGCTTGAGTTATTCTCAGCCACTGGTAATTACTCTGTCCACATCCCAATCCACAGTTTTTCTAATTTATTGATTTGTTTTTATAACAGCAAAACAACGGACACCGCCCTCCCTCAGAGATGATCCCAGTATCATCAACATCTTGCAACATACCACAATACTTTCCAAATTCATACAATAATTTAGTCCCATGCATCTCGTCTCCTACTCTCCCCTAGACATCTCAGGGGGGGCTGTTCAGACTGAAGGGACCCCATGCTTCTGGCATATGTGACCCCAGAGCACATTCTGTCTATAGCAACATGTCAGTCAATTGTGCACTAGTCCTGGATGTTGTTGTGATTCTTATCATCTGCCTCCACCATGGTAAATCACGTCCCAGTCATTTTGCAAACTGTCACCTCAGTTTGGACCTGGCCATATGCAAATCATTCTCAACCCTGCTCCAGTGGGAACAGTCCAGCCTGAACTGCCAGGCCTTAGGTTTCATCATTCGGGTACAGCTTGGTTCCAGTGATACAAAGTGCACATGACCCACATCTGGACATACCTGTCCCACTAGGGTATGTAAAAAAGTGATGGATTTAATGCTTGAATGAATCCCCACTACAGGTAATTACTTGAGGACATATCAAAGTCTATAGTTATTTTGCATATCAACCCACCTCAATTTGGCCCCAGCCTTAAGCAAATCAGTCTTGACCCTGCTAAAATGGAAACAGTCCAGACCGAACTGCCTAGCCACATCCTCCTTCCAACGAAACACACAAAACCCAATACTGGTTTCACTCTTATTAGAGCTCAACAGTCAAGTATAGCTTGGTTCCAGTGTCAGTGTGCACAAGACCCAAGCCTGGGCATACCCATCTCACTTAGCTCAGCACAATGAATTATATAAAAAATTAACAGATTAAATGCTTAAAGTAATCTATGCCATTGATAATTACTCAGGGCCACATCCCAGACAAACATTATTTTACACACCATTTCTCAGTTTGGAACAATCAATAAAGAAAAACATTGGTTCCTTGGGAGGGAAGTGTAAGCCACAACTTCCACAGCCACTGTATAATACCATCATTTAGATTGGTTTAAACCGGAATATAATCCTGATTTATTTGATTAACTAGAAAACATCCAGTACAATCCAGAAAAAAAACAAGAAAAAATTATTTACAAACATACATTGCATCACAATAAGGTGCCCTCAAAAGGAAAACGGCTCAGTGGAAGTGAAATAGATGAACTATAGCCCGCATGTGCTAAATGCAAAGCATATATCCACATATATAAACATATATCTCCACCACCCTCCTCAAGAACCTGAGCAACATAGGCCTCACCCAACTGGTCAACGTACCCACACACAAGGCCGGACACACACTGGACACCCTCCTCACCTTCAGTGATAGTCAGATTCAGCCACGTCACAGAACTCTCCTGGTCCGACTACATCATCTTCTGCTTCACTATTGCGGATGCCCAACACATCACCACCGAGTACCACAGAGCAGATTACAGCAACTGGAACAGAGTTACTGAAACACAGTGGACACAGGCTATTGGCTCATCCAAACCCAAGGCCTCATCCAACATCTACCAGACAGCCCTGAACTTCTCCTCGATCACTGAATGCCCGACTCAGTTGCCCTGTGGAAACCAGCCAGAACCAACAAAACCTCTACAAACACAGGCTGGTACATTCCGGAGCTCAGAGCCACCAAGCGCAGCTGCTACAAACTCGAAAAAGAATGCTGATCATCCAGGAATCCCTCAGATAGAACAGCCCACAAAACCAGCCCTCAGCAACTACCACCGACATCTCAAGGAGGCCAAGAGAGCATCCATCACGACCCGCATGGCCTCAGCATCCAACCGCACAAACTAACTTTTCAAAATAGTCAAAATATACTCCAACCCAGCAGCCACAGAGAACACCATCCACCACTCCCAAGATCTCTGCAACACCCCCTCAGACTACTTCCACAGCAAGATCACCACCATTTACAACAACTTCGATCCCCAACGACGATCTCCAACCTCAGCTCTCTTGACCCCCACCAGCACACACCAACAGCAGTATCTCCACGTGGGCACTCCTCACCGCTCAATCCACCTCAACCATTATGTCATACATTCACTCTGGGGCACCCACTGACCCATGCCCCCATCACCTGTTCAACCAACCTCATTGGCATCCTCATCCTCAACACCTCCATCATATTAGCAGTTTTTCCGGACAAATGGAAACATGCAAAAGTCTGACCCCTCCTGAAAATCCCCTGTGCCGACCCCAGCGAACTCAAGAATTACCTACGGATCTCTTTACTTTCTGACCCAGCCAAAGTACTTGAGAAGGCCATCAATCAGCAGCTCACCAGCTACCTGGAAGATAACAACCTACTGAACACCTCCCAATCAGGTTTTCGTTCCGACCACAGCACCGAAACCCCAGTCATTGTCACCACTGATGACATCAGAGCACCCCTCGACTGTGGGAAAGCTGCTTCACTGATCCTCCTCGACTAATCAGCTGCATTCAACACCATCTCCCACCACACCCTCATCAACAGACCCCACAGCACTGGAATTCAAAATGACGCCCCCTCAAATGGTTTGCCCCCTTCCTGACAGGACACACTCAGAGCGTCTGATTACCCCGTTTCACCTCTTCACCTAAGAGCAATTTGCGACGTACCTCAGTGTCCATCCTTCAGCCCCACTTTGTTCAATACTTACTAGATCCCACTGGCCAACATTGTTATATCCCAGGGACTCAACAGCATCTCCAATGCAGACAATACACAACTGATTTTCTTGCTTACTAAAGACCCACCAAAACCGGAATCAACTTCCGGAATGCCATTACCACCATACCTGACTGGATGAAAACTAACTGAGTGAAGCTCAATGCCGACAAGGTGGAAGTCCTGATCTTCAGGAAAAACACCTCCATATGGGATCGTAGCTGTTGGCCAGCCGAATTTAGACCCACTTACATGCTTACAGACCATGCTTGCAACCATGGCATTATCCTTGACAGTGAGCAGATTATGAAATGGCAGATCAACACAGTTGCCACCTCCTGTTTCCACACCCTTCATATGCTCCACAGAATCTCCAGATGGATCCCAGCCAACACCAGGAAAACTGTCACCCAGGCCCTCCCTACCAGCTGCCTCAACTACGGTAACGCTCCTTATGCTGGCATGTCCTCCCAGCTCCTAAAGAGCCTCCAGACAATATAGAATACTGTCGCTAGGCTCACCCTGGACTTTCCCTGGTGCACCCACATCCCCCACGCCAGAAACCTCCACTGACTCCCCCTCCAGAAGAGATGTAATTTCAAGCCCCTCATGCATGCCTACAAAGCCCTACATGATCAAGGACTGGAGTACATCAACCACCGTCTACACTTTCACCAGCCCACCAGACACCTGCCCTCTTCCTCTCTGACCCTCATGCACACACCTAAAATCCGACACAGATACAGTGGCATCCGCTCTTTTTCCTACATCACTGCCAAGGCCAGGAACGACCTACACCTTCCCCTTTGAACTTCACCCTCACTGGCAGTATTGAGGAAGAGACTCTAGACCTGGCTCTTCGACAGACATTGCACCCTAGCATCCAGATACCCTCAGGAATGACAGTGACGTGCTCCACAAATGACTGCTTGCTTGATTGATATATACAAGACATGCGGCTGTATTAAATTAAAACATCACCAATGTATCTCAATCTCAGAGTACAATTTTATATGTCATATTTCGAAACAGTTTGCTAGTATCATTGTTGACATTTCTACCCTAATAAGTTCGTACCCAATGAGGAAAGAAGTACAATCATACTTGAATATAGTGGATTTACAGTGTGAAAAACTATTTATCACCAATCAATTAGCAACATACCAATATGCTGAGTTGATGTCTGAGGGGTAATGTTTTCACCCTCTCTTAATGCTTTGTTCCACCTGAAAAGGAGGATGAGAAAAAAAAACACTACTAAGATATAATATCTCTATAAGAAGAGAAAGGGGGTACAAACATTGGAACCTACGACCCAGCAGCAAGGATAAATCTCACAACAGAAAGTTCTATATTCTGTTCTTCCTTGCAAAACTTGTGAACAAAATTGTAAAAAGCCAAACAAATATTGTTAGTTGTAATTCCATAAGGTTTCTATTCAAACAAAATCTCCAGTGCTAAGTTTCTCCACTAACCACCCCCCAAAAACACTGCTAGATGATTGCAACTCATAATGCACCATGGTAACTACTCCCCAGTCACAAGATTTTTGTAACGTGATGGCATATCACTTTGTTACTCCAGATAAAACAACAAAACACATCCTTATTATCAACATCTCAATATATATGGATTTGTGGATTCTTCCAAATAACGTCCCTCCTCAGACTGACTTTCTTCATACCACTCTTTTTGATTTCTATTTCATGGTGAAGGTCAGACCCTTGGCCACCAAATACCTTCAAAAAGTTACTACTAACAACACTTATCACAATTGGTGCATTGACCATAACAGGTGCATAACCACCTGCACCTTATCAGCAAAGCCCAAACTATCCTACAAATCACTAACTGAGAAAAGCAGCTTTGACCCGGAGCACCCAATCTATAGGCTAATCTAAAATGGATCACTCAAAATCTGATAGAAATAACAGCCTGCAACCTGATCTCCAGCTTTTTTAAAGAGAAAGTGCTACTATCCAGTCAACAAACACGCTTTCTCCCAGAAGGAGTAACTAAATCCACCCTGATCTCCATCTGGGATAGTCTGAAAGCCACTGTTAACTGAAACACAGTAGCAGTACTGCTACTTCTGAATCTATCAACAGTCTTTGAAAGTGTGAACCATGATACTCTACTAAACGGACTAAAAGGGTTTTTGATATTTAAGTTGTATATGTATGCTGTATTGTATGCATTTCTTGCCTGAAACTTCATAAAAAGATTTAACCTAAGCAGGCGAAAAGAAGTTGGCATTGAAATAAGCTTCCTCAAATAGATCTTGTTCTACCTTATGAAAGAATCAGGCATTATCTTAGTACCTCCTTTCACTCCCCATCATACAACATCAAGATAGGAGTTCTCCAAGGCTGGATAATTTCCTCACTCCTCTTCAACATATTCCATAGACCCCTGCTAGAACTATTCATATTCTTAACCTCACGTGCTATAATTTTGCTGACGTTGCAAAGCTTGTCCTAAGTCTGAAAAATCCTAGCACACTTCAAAACTCAAAACTAGGTGTCTAACTCTGGGCCATTTACAGTGGACAAAAAGTAAATTGGCTTAAAGTCAGAGCATTGAAAATCAAAATTCTCACAAACGGAGTTTGGAAAGCTGTGATTCATTGGCAACATGATTCCAGGAATTTGGCTCACCAACATCAAAAGAAGCTTGAACTTGTGGTCGTGATGGATTTATCTCTCTCACTGAATTAACCAAGTGACAAAAGGTTTCTTCCACACTATGCAGACCAGGTGAAGCACATGTTAGTACCTAGGATTCCAATAGAAGATCTAGGAAACTACCTCCCTTGTTACTTCATGTCTGGACTAAATAAATGGTCTTTTTTTGGAATCTCATGTTTAGTTATGAGACACCTACAACAAAGTCAGACCATTGCGGCACGACAACTCCTGCACGTAAACATATGTGTAACTACATCTCCCCTGCGTTAAAAGCTCTTGCTAGCGATCTACTTTCAAAATTCTCTGTATTAATCAGACGTCCATATATGTCAAGGGGCTAGCTTTCTTGCAGAACTCAAGAGATGCTCTCAGAAAAAAAAAAAAACGATCCAGGTTGGTGCCACAGTTAATTATCCCACCTGACAAGGAGGGAGAAGACTGTTTGTGGAACCCTTTCTCTATGCAGACTGTTAAACTATATAACTCACTTTCACAGAGGATAAGCAATAATAAGTGCCATTTACAATGCCTTGACAGCCGCCAGAAACTCATGAGGATGGTGAAGACCTGGTACTTCAGCGTATTATGCAAAGCAATAAATCATTTATAACTATCAAATTGTGAATTATTTTACATAAATTCCACTTCTGTATGACCCATGCATGTCCCATTTCCTTTGTAAAAATGTTTTTTCATAATAATACACAGCAGACGTTCCAAAAGTCAATACAAAATGCATCAGTTATTAGTGCATTTGTATAGAAGCAGCATATATACCAATCACTTTAAAAAGTGCAAATGCATGATCATTCTAATATACTTGTGACAGCATGTTTCAAAACATTGCCACAGCGTACCAAACCCTGCTAGCAAAATACAGTTTATAACTATCAGCAGCATTGCTGAAAAAACATGATTCCCAGATATAAGATCAAACAGATGATTAACGATTGATAGTTATGGAACCCTTAGCAGCAGAAACAGGGTCTCAATCCAGTTCTTAAAGTACAAGTGCTGGTTCTTAAACCAAAGACAATAACAAACCAATGAGTTAATAAAGTGCAAATGCATAATCATATTAATATACTTATAAGCAAGCACATTTAGAAACAATGTCTTGCAGTGCCAATCACTACTGACACACACAGCTCATAACCATCAGCAGTTTAACTAAAAGGCGTTATCAACAAAGATGGCAAAGATGAAAATCAAGAACAAATGTAAAGTACAATGGCAATAAAGGCCCCGGGTAACCTAGAGTTCAATAGCATTGTTGCCCCACCAATTCACTCCTACTCTGTTGACTCTCCCTTCCAGTTTTTAACCGGGGTCCAGATCCTGGCCACCCACCACTGCTTTTTGTGCCCTTTGCATTTATACAAACTCAGTTCTATATTATAGATTGTGAGCAATCTAGAGCTCCACATTAAAAATGTTCGTGGGGGGGGGTCAGGGCTTAGCCATTCTGATGCATTGCACAGGTGAGTCACGGTCATAGCAATACATAATAAATACGCTTGTCCCCTTAAAACGTCATTATCCTTCAAACTATCAACCACGCCCAAAATCATCACCGCTCAAGTAGTTTGCACCTGCTCCCCAATAATTAACCCCATGAACCTCCCAATCTCCTGCAACCATGTCTCTAGTTTGGGGCATGAAAAAAACACATGGATGATTCACACCTATTGCACTTACCCACAAACCTTCCACCCCACTTGGCCACCTTTTCTTTGTGTGATATAAATTAAAGATTGTCTTGAAATGTTGGATTCTCAGACTGGCTGTTAGCAGCACTTTATTACTTGTATCCAATGACTCCTGAAGATAGAGCCTCTCTGCACCAAACCTGGCCTTCCACTTAAAAGGTTGCATCTCCAAATCGTCTGGTTGATCTTGTACCAATAATTTGTTGATTAAACCAGTTATGTTCTTCTGCCTCACTGCCTCAACCAAGGGGATCCTTGCCACTGGAGCTGCTTCCTTTATCCATTTAAAAATAAAATCATGCAGCTGAAGAAATTTGAAGAAGTAACCTATGGCCAGTCCAAAGATGACCTACAGCTCAGTAAAGGCGCATAGCTGACCACCACAATACAGATCCCCCAGAACAGTAAGGCCCTTTGTGTTCATCTGACTGTGATTACATCTTTAAATGCAGGTGGAAGACTCTCACAGCCATCATAGGTGTGCAGACATTTATCTTGGAGGAACCCAATTTCCTCTTGAACTGACCCCAGACCCTATATAGTGCTTGCAAAATCTTAAACCTGGTTTTCTTATAATTGCTGGGTTCTATGTTTTTAACAAGCCATCCCTTAGCTTCGCTTCCCAGAATCAACTCATATTTTTGGAGTTTGTGCCCAACTGTCGTTCCCCCCCCCCCACCAAGCCACCTAAGATTAAAATCCCCTTATGTTGCAACATGCAGGCCCAATAATAGAATGTAAAATTGGGGACCGACCATCCACCACGCTGTCTCAGCAGAATCATGTATTTAGCTGCCCTCCTTGGCCTCAGATATCCCCACAAAAAGCAAAAACACACACTTTCCAATTTCGACGGTTAATATTTGCTAATTTCCAATGGGGCAGTGCTAAAAATACAGAGCATCTTTGGTCGAATTTTCAGCGCATTACACCTTCCAAATAACAAAAGATGCAAGCAAGATCTTGCTTGATATTATATAGTAATGTTGCCATATTAAACTCCACCAATTTGCCCAGGACTGCTGTCATTCTAACTCCAAGACACACTGCATCAGTCACTATTCACAGAGCATTAAATCCAATTCCCTCAGTACATAATACCTGGGTTTTACCCTCATTTAAACTGTATCCTGAGCGTGCCCCAAACTGTTTAGCCATATCCTCACTTTCAGGAAGCACCGCTGAGGGGTCCCTAGTCACCACTGCAATGTCATCTGCATGTGCGAGGATTTATATTCTACTGGGTTTGTGAGAACGGGTTTAATGCCTGGATTATTCTTGAACTTTCCTATAAATGGATCGATATATAAGGCAAATAATACAGATGAGATTCGTATGCCATCAAACTCTCACCCCATTATTCATAATGTACCCCTCAGGCCTTGTACACGGCCTTGACAGCCTGGATAAAATTCTTACCAAAGCCCTTTCATTCTAACACTGCCCAGAAAAATCCCCGTGGCACACGGTCAAAAGCCTTCTCAGCATCTAATAAGGCTAAACCGAATGATGACCTTAAGGCTTTGGCCATGTCAAACAGAGTATTTACCCTTCTGACGTGGTCGGCTGTGCTGCATCTAGGAATAAAACCATGTTGACAGCATGAAACTAATGCTGAGATGACCCTCCCCAGACAAATGCCCGATACTTTGGCATAAATCTTACCATCACAATTCTTAAGGAGATTGGCCGGTATGATCTGGAGAGCAGGGCGGATTTGCCTTCCTTTTTAAACACAATTATATTAGTTGTCTCCCATGATGGTGGGATTATCCTTGCTTGTGCCTGCAGGAAAGTCTGAAGCATATCGGGTTGGAGTTCTTTAAAAACGCTTAAAAAAATTCCATGGAGGCTTGTCAGGCCCAATAGCTTTCCCAGAGGATAAGAACTTTATTGCCTCAGATATCTCTTCCAAAATAACCAGAGCATCCAAAATGGATTAAAATTATTTAACCTACCCTATCCAGGCTGCTAAAAAGTCCTCATACCCATCTACCATACATTCGAGTTCTTCTGTATAAGGAGCTTCATAAAAAATCCCTTAAACCTTAAGAATATCAAATGATGATTCAAAGGTCCTCGCTTCCTGACTGTAATAGCAGGTATCCCATTCTCAACCTCCTTCTGCCCAATCTGCCTAGCTAACAACCGCACAGAGCTCTCCCCATATTTGTAACATTTTGACCTATACTGATGAAATTTTGTGACCACCTTGCTGCTAAAGTACTGATTAACCTTTAATTTTAAAATAGCATGTCTGATTTCCGGATGTCTTGCAAGGCCACCACACGAAGTATGAGCAATTAACTGACTAAACACATCATTGACTGAACTTGAACCCCTTCAGAAATAAAGTGGACATGAAACTTGCATTACATTGGTAGTACCTAATTATATCTAACTGAATACGTTTGTAACTTCCTATATACAATCCTCACAATGAAGTTTTCTTTCCAAACAGCCTTGGAGCTGTGACAACAGACCTGGCAAACCATATTACCTTATGCATGACAAACTTTGATAATGTTGACAGCAAGCCATATAATTCAATTTTCCATGGCAATTTCCAACATCTAAAATACCTATATGTAAAACATTGAATAACACCTAGTGGTCCATCTTTGGAGGATTCCTTTAAGCCAATGCACTGTTGCACAGTGTATCCAGATTTTCCAATTGATATGGGCAAATCACTGTCTATTGGCAACACTTTGCGCAAGCAATGGGGCAGTGTGAAAGCAAGATTTTGCAGAAATGAAATATTTTGTGGTACCAGTTTTTTAGTAGCAGTTCTGATGGTTACCTTGTCAAATCAGGCAGTAACCAGATACATTGCAGGAGACTCCTTGTTAGGAATACGTCCATTTCACATCCTGAGCCTTTCCCTATCTTTATACACCACCACTGTAACAGGTTTTGCTGATGTTTCCTATTAAATGGAGGCCTAGCTAGAGAAGGCTCATTTTTTGTACTAGATTGATAGTGAGGCATGAAGACGATGAGTTGGCAGCAGATGCAGAGAAATGACAATGAAAGGAGTCTCCTATATCTGGCATATTAGGAAGATGCAACTCTCAAGGACGAGCAGATGTGTACTTAATTGCGAGATATGGATATTCTAAGACTTCGGATTTTGTTTTATTTAGTGTTCCATAGCCATTAGTGCGGTAACCTTTTCCTGACTTAGAGGAGAGCAGATCTCTCTACCTTTCTGACTTCCCCAAATGTGAAGCTTCATGCTTAACACACACTCATTTTCTCTGAACTTTTTCTGAGGTTCACATGATGCTATTGCCTTCCTCTTTTCCCCTTCAGAAATCCCATTTGCACTTTCATTGCTTAATTTAGCTAGGGCTAGTGTCTTTATGGATCATTCATTACATATTGATCATTTCCATTATGTACTTCATAATACTTTAATTCAGAGTGTGTGCTTGAGTGCCTTAACATTTATTCTGTAATGATATATGTAATTACTCATTGCCAACTTTGCTGCCTGTGATGCACTTTCCATACCATCCTCTGTGCTGTTATTGAGGGCCTGTATCTGTTTCATTGAAATAAATTCTTAAATGCCATCTCTCCCTCAGCACTTAAAGTCGATTACCAAAGGTCCATACGACCTGTGTGGGATTCTGTTTGATGACTATACCAAGAGATTGAGGTTTAAAGATTCCCGCTCAATCACTACCATAACTGGAGAGCCACAGTATTATGGCACCTGCATGACTCATACCAGTGCTTAATTTTTACAGCGGGGAGCCAGTGGCACTCATTTTTGGAGCCCAGCACTTTCCATTTATGGAGCACAAGAGAGGGAAAACCTCACAAAGGGGGAAAGAAGGATGGAAGAGAAGGATGGTAACTGTCACAAAGGGAGAAAGCAGGAACCAGCAGGAGTGAGTTAAAGTGGGAGAAAGTGTCTAGTAGTGAGTGGACTAAACAGGCGCCGGATATGCAGCCTTTGCATTCAGTATGGAGACATTTTTTGGATTTGGATCCTGAGCTTCTGAGAAGAGCTTTGGGCACCAGCACTCACTGTTTTACAAATGATGCACTTGTGACACTTGAAGACGGAGTAGTTATTTTGTTATTATTATCTCTGTTATTTTTTGGCTATGGTATGCTATGCTGGTTCACACTGCGTCACATGCCCAAGCTGACAACATAGGAGAACTTTCACTGGCAACTCGGTACCTTCCTTGTGTAGAACCCAAATTATAGGTTTGACTCAAACTGCAAGCAGATTATAGTGATTAGAGAAAGCCCTCAGCTTTAGAGTAAATGTACAGGAACATGTATAAATAAGTGAATTAAAAGAATATTGTCAAGCACTCATAAACATGCATGCTTACAACAGGCTTCATCAAGAGAACAGGAAGACGAAACCGGAAGTTCTCTAGTTCCTTCTGTCATTGGAACAGAAGGCTGCCATTTTTAATTCTGCAGTACCGTAAACTACTCAGCCTTAAATGCCCTGTTCAGCCTTTTAGAAAAGGAAGGCAGCTCCATTACTCCTGACAAGAGGCTGCCAGATCATTGGCGCCTGCTCATTAATGCTTGACTTCTCTGGACCGAAAACAGAAGCGCGTTACGGGTTCTATGAATATTTTACAGTCGCGCGGCGTGAGCCACAGAAACTGCCAATAGCTTTTACCCTAATTTCGTCAAAGTAAATTATATTAAGGAAACCGTCTTCTTATTTTAAAAAGTAGGTCAACGCTCGGGGACATATTTAAGAATTCATTGCAAGGAAGTGCACGTGAGCTTCATGAATGTTGCAAAAGTGCACAATAAGTCATTTCTCTCAGCATCTTCCTTTTTCCTGTGCCCCCTCTTCGTCATTCCTGCAGCCAAATGTTGTATTTACTTCCTGTGTTTTCCAGTATGAATGGTTCAGGCACACCTTTGAAACACTCGTTGATCAACCTGGCATTCAGGTTGGGGGATAACTTCCGTTATTCATACATACCTGACCTTTTAATTTTTTTCGGTTGCAAAGGTGTTTGTTTTCCAACACTAGAAAACAGAAATGAACAGTTTCTACATCCTTCAATACTTTTGTGGTGATCTGTTATATGAAAGTTTCATAAACCTATATAGCAGACCAAAGGAAGCAATAGTTATCTGATTATTAGAATGTCATTGGTTTAAAACACTACGTGAAGACTGCTCCTTGAACACACAGATTTGAAACCAATTAGAAACTATTTTTGGCCTTGTCCCTTCAAGTAGAGCCTTGCACGCTTGTTATATCAGTTACCATATTGCCACCCCTGCGGGGTGTTTACTAATTTCCATTAATACGTAGGGGCCAATTTACGCTACTGCTGTGGCTTCAACCCTAGTAAGCTCCAGGTGCCCTTCAGAGACTTCTTACGGCATGACCAAAGTAGGAAAGTGCCCAGGCCACTCAACTTCCAAGGGCCCCGCTTGAAAAACGTAAGTGGAAGTTCCAGTTGTAATAACCTTGCTCATACAAATCATCTTTCCATAATTTACCAGAAACTTGGGCTAGAGTTACTAAGGGTTTGTACAAAGGAAAGTCATGCAAATCAATGCAAAACCGTTAACATTCTTGCAATGGTATATAGTACATTGTATTGCTTTTTTGCCCCTTTGCATCAAGGAGAATTACTTGGGTGTCATTTGGGTGGATTATGATAAGCACACTTTGATTTTGATGCACAACCTATTCTTCTAAGACAGCAAATCCACGCTATGCACCAAAAACGTGCCTCATTAAAGCAGGCACTAACATGGCGAAATATTTTCATGCTTTCAAGCATTCCACATATTGCACATGTGCTGCACTGTGCAGCGTATATACAATATGTGAAATATTTAAGAATGTTTTAGGTATCGAATTTTGTACTGGAAGAGTATGCTTGTACAAATCCCTAGAAAGACAGGACTCACACACCCGTGCACCATGGCAGCCTGTTTTTGCCCCTTTGCAATGGAAGTGAGCAGCCACAGGCCATATTTAATAAACATGGCTCTGTGCTGCTTTCTTTTGCAACTGCACTGCAACTTTAATTGCTGCACTACATTCCATTTAAAAAAAATAACCCCCCCTTAGTTTGCATGCCTGGCCTGCCCAAATTAACGCTCACTCTATCAGGCAGTTGTTGGCAATAACATATAAAAATAATCTTTTTGCGTCATTGGTCTCCTTCCTCCTTGTAATTAAACCCTCTCTCTCAACCCCCCTCTCGCTATGTGCACCTCCATTCTTTTTATCTCAGCTTTCTGCTTCACCTTTGTGTACCTCCCCTCTCTCTCATTATTACCAACATACCTGTTATGTTATGTTATGCAATTTGTAAAGCGCATGGCTGCCCGGAGGCTTCCCAGCGCTAAAAGGACCGGATCAGGGGATCAAGATTGACATGACGAACAATCGCTTCTAAAACACACGTTTTAATTTCCTTACGGAAACTGAGTTCCTGGCTTATAAGCCGCAGCCTGAGGGAAGGGAGTTCCACAGTTTGGCCCCCAAGTAGGACATCGTTGCCCCACACCATCTAACTTTTTTTAAATCTGGGTAGGGAGGCCAAGGCTAAAGAAGTTTATCTGAGCGTCCTATTCGGCCTATAAAAAGATGCAAGAGATCTTAAAATCGGAGGCCCACAGTTGTGAAGGGACCTGTGAATACAGTGTAAAGCTTTAAATTTGATCCTCTGTTTCATTGGCAGCCAGTGCAGAGAGGCTAATGCTGGTTTTGCCAGTACATGTCTAGGGATATCTAGCAAAAGGCGTGCTGCTGCATTTTGTACACGCTGCAGCTTCTTTGTCACATAAAGAGGTGAGCCAAGAAATATGCCATTACAATAGTCGAGTCTCCAAAGAATGGTAGCTTGGATGATCAATCGTTTTGCCAAAAAGGGAAGGATAGTAAACACCTTCCTCAAAAGTCTCAGTATGCCAAAACAAGAAGCCGATACACGCCTGGCATGCTGATCCAACGTAGGCCAGGGATCCAGCCATATCCCTAAGCTCTTAATGTATTTCTTTGGGGGGGGGGAAATCACCTAAAGCCCTAGGGCACATGAGTGGCTTATTTGGGCCTGGGGCGTATTCCAGGATCATCAGTTCTGTTTTTTTCCCCAATAAGTTGGAGTCTACTGTCCATCATCCAACCTGTAACTGCCTGTAGACAAGAAGTCAGAGAGGAACCCTCCCTATTGGTGTCGTCAGCGAAAGACACCACCAATTGGGTGTTATCCGCATAGGACACCATAGATATGCCAAAAGATTCAATTAAGTCTGCCAGGGGAGCAATATATATATTGAGGAGTGTAGGGCTGAGTGACAAGCCCTGGGGGGCCCCGCACCTGGAAAAAAGCTTGTTTGAATAATAAGATCGATCAAGGACCTGGAAAGTTCTCCCCTCGAGAGAGGAGGTCAGCCATGCATAAGCTTGCCCTTCTATTCCCATATTCTTCATCCTCATACACAACACTTGGTGGTCTACGGTGTCGAAGGCTGCGCTCAAATCCAAAAGTATGACTGCAGTTGTCTGGCCAAGGTCCATGGCTTTCCTTGCCTCTTCCATAACTGCAATCAATGCAGTTTCTGTACTATGCCGGGATCTGAAGCCTGTTTGTGTAGAATGGAGACAATTATATGTTTCCAGAAAGGTGGACAGTTGGATGTTAATATGCTTATCTAGTATTTTAGCCGATGTCGGTAATAGAGATATTGGTCTATAGTTCTTTAAGTCTGCCGTATCTAGAGACGACTTCTTTAGCAGTGGTTTAACCACAGCGTGTTTCCATTGATCCGGGACCAAGCCTCTGGATATTGAGGCGTTCAACATATCCGTCAGAGTAGGACCTATCACTGACCAACCCTGCACAATTATCTGCGGGGGGCTGGTTCCAAGGGGGATCCTGACTTAAGTGATTTGAGCAAAGTATCCACTTGCTCCGGGAGCAGGGGGGTGAACTGGGCTACCATAGCTGAGCCCTTCCTTGTACTAGAAATTCCCTCTTCTGGTGAAATTATCTTCTCCGAGAAAATATAGTAGATATCCATAATTTTTTGTTGGAAAAAACTGGCTAACTGATTGCTATATGCTGTAGACGCTTTAATAGGGTTCTCTTGTACCGGGACTTGAAGGATTTCTTTTAGCACCTGGAACACCTCTGTAGGAGAGCTAGCGGCATCTCCAATTCTGTCAGCATAGTAAAAGCTCTGAGCTAATTTTATCTCCTTCTGATACGCTCTAATGGCTTTCCTATAACTATCCCTATCTTCTAAGGCATAAGATATCCTCCACCTCCTTTCCAACCTTTTGCAGTTTTTCTGAAGAAGATGCAAACTCGAAGTGCACCACCGTGTGCTATCTTTCCTGCGCGGACCATTTTTTGTCCTTAAAGGTAAGACTATGTCCAAACTCTTGGTGATCCAATCATGGAAAGACTCCACCTTCACGCTCATGTTATCAGTGGCCAAAGGTTTATGGTTTTCCAATTCCCTCATCCAATCTCTAATACTGAGCTTATGCCAATGTCTGCCCACCTAAGGTAGAGGCTTGGGGCTATTCCCCTTGAAACTAATGGCTAGGTCGCTTGTAACTAAAGAATGATCTGACCAAGCCAAAGTTATGGGTGGGTTTGGAGGTGAGGGAAGTCAAGTTACTAAACACTAGGTCGATCGTGTGGCCATGTTCATGCGTGGGGCCTTTCACTAGTTGCTTTAAACCTAGTGCCTCCATATCTCCCAAGAGACGTCATGCTGCTAACTGCGCAGGGTTTTCGGCATGAATATTAAAATCCCCTAGGACCGTAAAATTCGGTCTCCTACATACTAAATCCGTCAAATTACTAGAAAGGGAAGTTAAAAAATCCTCTGAAGGCCCTAGGGGGCGATAGAGAAGAAGTCCCGAGAATGTGATTGAGGGGTTAACCTCTAGGGAGAAGTTCATAGCTTCCCCTTTTACTACATGTAATGGCTGAAAAACCTACTTCAAGGAGTCCCTGTAAATGATGGCAATTCCTCCCCCTCTGGACATCGTCCTATCTACCCTGGCTATTAGATATCCCGCAGGTAAAGCCAGAGAGACATCCATCCCTGAGCCTTCATGTAGCCAAGTTTCGGTGAGAAATAAGGCTAAGGGTGCCATTTCACTTAATAGTAAATTTATGTCCAATTTGTGGGCTGACATTGATCTAGCCTTAGTCAATAAGAGAGTGCTATGACCTATTTTGTCTGCATGCAATATAATCTCTTTACGAGAAGACTTCCAGTGTCATGCGGGGCACCTCCAGATCTTCCCGTACCAGTTGGTACAAACCCGACATTTAGATGGCAAAAGGGGCCTTAAGGCGTATAACTCCTCCACTGAATAAGCAGTGGGGGAAATGAACAACCCCTTTTCACTAATTTGGCCAGGGGGACTGGCCCGAAGGCCCGATCTGGCGCGGACGGGGGCAGACGGGCTTGCCTTTGGCGTGCCTTTGTCGCGCCATCGGCGCGTCTGCTGCGCTGCCGCTGCATCTCTGTTTAAATAGGAAGTTCCTGGGCAGCGGAATGCAAAGAAACTAGACCGCTGACCCAGAAGAAAGAAAAAGAAAATGGCGGCCGCACCCGGAACTGGACCTCTTAATCGAGAGGAAGCCTGTTCAAAATAACCGGTGGCCGGTACCTCACTCAACTTCATCTTTCTCTACCTCTCCCACATACCCTTGCCCTCCTCTGTGTCACTCTCAATGTCTGGATCCGAATCCATTACTCTCAATCTACTTTTGCACCACCTCATCCTATTCCCTGTACCTCCTTGCTCTTTTCCCACCTGACCTCCCAATATCTCTCCCCTGTCTGCTTCACTTCTCACACAACCTTATCTCTATCTTTTTCAGCTCTCTCTGTATCTTTTCTACCATACCTCTCTACCTTCCGCTCAGTCCTAACTCTACCTCACCACGCCCCCTCACCTCCTTATTTCAGTTCTCTGTACCTCACATCTCCCTACTACCTCACTTCTCCTTACCCCACCATGCTCTCACTACCTAACCTCTCAATTTACCTCACTATTAGCTAACTGGCCTCTCCTTTCTTTAACCTACCTCTGATCCCTTTTCTTCACTCAACTAACTAGCTTACTCCTTTCTGGATACCTCTGTTTCTCTACATCTACCCAAGTTTCTCTGTCATAGGCTCCTGTCTCTCTCTCTCTCTCTCATGTACACACAAAAAGTATCTATCTCAGTTCCTTCTCCCTTTCAGCTCACCCCCTCCATTTCTACTATCTCCCTCTACCTCTTTCTTTATAGATATCTCTCCAACACCATATGTTCCTCTCATAACTCTCTACCTCTGTTTAAGATAAGCTTGTCTTCTCTTTATTTCACTTGCCTCTCAACTTCCTCTTTTTGCTTTATACCACATTTCGCTTTGTACCCTTCACCCCTCTATCATTCTCTCTGTCCAACTATTCTTTACCTGACCTGCTTTTCTGTACATCCACTCATTTTACTCTCTCTCCACTGTGCACCTCTCTTTTCTCACGTCGGTCTCTCTCCCCAACCTCTTGCTGCTTTGCCTTTAATTCACTTTTTTTCTATATTACATCTTTCCCCACCTAACTCCTTGCAGTACTGTACTCCTCTGACTCTCCCTACGTTTTCCTATCTCTATCTACATCTCTACTGTACTCTAAAAAAACGTACGTATTTCATTGCCTCTCTTTCTCTACCTACATTTACCTCTATCTATCTCCGTATATCTTTTCTTCTTGTTTCCTCACCTTCCTCCATTTACTGTATCTCATATAACATTCTAATGCCATCTCAATCTCTGACCCCTTCTCCCTCTACTTCATGTCTCTCGCTATACTTTTTTCTTTGTGTCTGTCCATTTCTTGTATTCTGCGCAGTCCCATTCCCATTAGCATGGTCAGAGGTAACTGTCTAGTGAGAGGAAAGTACACATGTAAAGAGAAGAATCGGACTAATGCAGAGGATGAGGAATTATGATTTTCACTGTTGCAGCAAGAACACCAGTAGTGACAGGGTATATATTTGGAATTGCAAACATTTGGATATTAAAGCCACAGTTTCAAGCTCAATGTGCATGTTTCTTTAGTGGCACTAGTCCACTAAGCATCTAACAAGTCACCTTTAGTATGGTTCTCTTCCACGGGACTAAAGAAAGCAAACGAGTAAAACTCAAAAGGAATGGTTTTACCAATGCATGATCAAGCTCTCTTTTGGTACTGTTTGGCTGGTGGACACGGGATAGCTGAGGTTTCAGCTGTTTTGCATGCCCACATTTCAGACGGGTTAAGATATAATTCAATATTGTTTTGTATCATTAGGGCTTGAATGAGCCATAAAGGGATAATATATTCAACATTGTTCCAAGCAGGAGGCCTCTAACTATATCTTGCTCAGTGCCACAAAAAAACTTTAAGATGGCTGTTAATGCTCTTCGTATTGTCTGTGCAATAATTTGGTTACAATCATTTGTTGGAGGGAAGGAACGGGGGCAAGGCCCTTGTAAGGTGAGAAGGTAAGCTGGGAGCAGGACTGGAGAGAAAGGACCTGGAAGGACAGTCTAGTGCCTGTGTAGGAAAACAACCACATCTGTAAAAGGAACACAAGGCAAAAAACTATTCTGGGCACAATATCTGCAGCTTGTTTTGTACTCAAGGTAGAGTGCAGCTCCAAATCATGTCACAAAAGAGTTCGCAAGCATCCCTCAAAATGGTATATTTTTCTCCATATGCATTTTGCGTTCTGCTATTTGTAGCTCATGAACAAGCTTTAAGTTTTCTGGGGTTATTACATGCAGTGTACACAGTGCATGTTTTTGTAAAAACGGGAGCACACCTGCGTTCTGCGCCTGCGGACTTGTTGACGTGGCCACTAGTGCTGATATAAGTAAGACATTGTGGCCCATATTTATACTTTTTTAGCGCTGCATTTGCTTCATTTTTTGACGCAAAAGCGGCCCAAACTTACAGAATACAATTGTATTTTGTATGTTTGCGTCGCTTTTGCGTCAAAAAGCGGCGCAAATGCGGCGCTAAAAATGTATAAATATGGGCCAGTGTCTTTGTAGCCCTGACTGGATCCACCGTGCAGGGCAGCACCACCCTGGTCTGCCAGCTGAAGAGCAATTCTGCACCCTCTGTGCAACTCTGGGCCTCATAAGGCAGTCCTGTTGGATGTTGCAAGCATCTTTGTCTCCTTATAAAAATATTATGATCATCCTTTCCAAAGGTGATACTTCATGACAAGGTTCTTTACCACCACATCACGAAGGTGACGGACTTTCTGTGGTTTCCGCAGGCCAATGACATCCTCAAGGTGTGCCGTATATCTAGGACTCCTTCCTTAATTACCGCAGTGGCTCGTAGGGTTTACACGCCATGCATAAAATGCTCTGTAGCGGAAATGTTTTCCGTCATCCAATTATCAGCCAGATTTTTACATTCTAGGGCTTTACCAGCATGTTGAAAATGGCTAACTAGGGAGTTAGAGCTCAGTGTCAGTGGTAATGCTGCAACGAAGTTTTTCCTCCAGATTTCGCACGAAATATGAAGTGACCTGTGAAGTGTCGGTTCAGCTACCTTTCCGAAAACACATCTTGATACAGACATCATATACTGCTTAAAAGGAGAAGATACATTTAGACTTTAAGAACCTGCTGGCGTTTGATCTCTCTCCTTTGAAAGTGCGCGACAGAATCTTGCTCTGTAGATCAAAGTACAGCCTGTGGAAAAGGTTTTTTCCTACTTGGCTGTCTTCTTGCAAGCCTCGAGCTGCCCTACGATATGAGCTCATGTAAGCGCGGGAATCTTCTTTCAGACTATGTCAGGTATTGTTTCTTCGCTGTGTACAGGTCAAGGAGCCTGGAAGGCCGCACTCAGACGATGGTCTCTACAGGGTGACTCACACAGCCTCGGAAGCTACGCAGTGCGTGTTGGTTAATGTGTTCTCGGGGTATATGACTCATAGACTATTATAATAATCTGAAATCACTTTATTCGTTTTCTGTATCAGGATTCACTGCTGTACTTGTGCTGCTGATGCGGAATTCCTGCCTCTTCCGAGGTCAGAAGAGGCCTGTCCTAGAACTCTGACAATGCTGCTCCATGAGCTGACCATGCTTTGTAAAATATTTGGGGGCATATTTATCATAGTGATGCGTCACCCTTGCGCCATGCAAGGTGGTGCAAAGGTGACTCAAGACTGATGTCAGATTTATCAAGCCACGCAAGGCCACCTTGCATGACCCTGCATGGCTTGGTAAATCTGGAGTAATGCAAAGCAGACCAATTTGCTGCGTTGCATTACTCTGCCCCAGGGAGGTCTTCCATGGATCAAGCATTTGTGTTCCCATGCATTCATCCATGGATTTTGGTGCATTCCCAGATTTACCATTAGTGGTAGACCCGGAAATACATCAAAAGGCTAAGCCTCACCAGTGGAGGAATAACGAGGAGAAATATCTTTATTTCTCCTTTTTTTTTCACTCTTAGGAAAATGCCTCTCAGGATTGTTTTTGTGCAGGAAGGTGTCGCTTCCTGCACAAAAACAATCCTGTCTACAGTGCAGGCAGCCTTCCACCATGAGGCAAGGGTGCCTGTGTTGGGGCTAAGTGGCGTAAAGTGTTCCAGTGCAAAGAAAGGATAGGAATGTGCCGTATGATGGTAAATACAGTGCATTCCTGCCCCTTCATGCAGTGCAGCTCAACAAGGTGGCTCGCTGCGTTGCACTGCGTTAAATTATGCTAAAATATGCCCACTGGTTTCAAGGTGTTCCCGAATGCAACAGAAGATGTGTTTAGGTTTAAGGGCTGCTCCTTTGCTATATTCCTTTCTGTTGAATTATCCGTAATGTGATTTTGCTCTACAGAAGAATATAGGACTTGTGAGTGCGTAAATGCTCTGTGCCGACCCAAAGGGAGCAACCCCTGACCCTCTCCATCGCTGACTGCCCCGAGGGTTGAGACCTAGATCCGAGATTTGAGTCCCCCACGTAGCTGCTGTGGTGTGTGGGCCTGGATTCTTGCCACACCAGAAATTCTGGGTGCAGGCTAAAAGTTTAACATTGCAGCACCTCAGTCCTGGGCTACAGTGTTAACCCACTCAGAGCATGGTGCCACTGAAACCCTCCAGAGGCCGCCCTTCGCTGGTGTCACTGTGATAGCACAAGAGAAGGCAGTGCATGCCTGACATTGCCAGGTTATCCCATGCACTTTCCAGTGGACCTGCAGCCAAATATGTGCCTGCTGCATCAGCTCGTTCAACTTGCTGCTGTAAGGAAATAACAGTAGTTTTGTCTCCGGAATTATCATTAGATCCAAAAAACATCGATCATTCATGAAGAAATGAAGCCATGGTTGACAGGGCTTCATTTAGCATCAACAGTCCCATAAATGCCCTACTTACCTCAAATTGCTGTAAAGAATCAATGAATTCATTATAAAGGAAATTTGAGATACAATAGAAAAAGTAAGCAAACGCATCAGGTGTTGGTTCGGGGGCACATATTAAAATGATATGAATTCCATTCATCAATAAGTGACACAAAACTTCAAAAATTGCTGATGGCGCAGTGTTTTGTTAGATATGAGGCAAAATATAGCTGCACACATTTAGCTAAAAACACGGTTGCACTCTCTGTAATGGTTTGTTTCTTAAAAATAAGAAGAGGGTCAAAAATGGTAAACACAAGCTAATACCTAAACAGTCTGAGTCCAGTATTGTTAATAGTTCAACTCTTAGGTTGTGGATGATGTGATGACCTCATGCTCAGTTATGAAAAATATCAGGCAAAAAAGCCCAAATACCAGGTTTAGCACTCAAAATCTACAAAGTGTTCTGGTTCCCTTTAAAACTGAGAATGCTCTAGAGGTGATGGCCTACATCGTCAGGAAGAAAAACAAGTCTGACAAGAGCATCCATCAGTCCTTTAGACATGGCTTCAGAAGTTTGGAATGAAAGTTCTATTCCTAGAGTGACAAATTCCAAATTAGTAGTCAACATAGGTACACGTGGTCCAGCATTTCAGTGGTGCAAAGCATGCAGGGACCCCATCACAGCCATGGAGGGTACTTTAATCGTAACGTCAAACAGAGATTCTAAAAAACCAATCACAAGCAGACGAGTAGAATTTCTGTGCTACAGGCTACATTATAGTTCACACATTCATCTGTGATGATGAATATTGATATTATATCGACTGATACAATGAAACCCACTTTGTCGTTCTCCTAGGAGCTGAGAATGGCCTTTGAATTAAATAAGAAATGAGTAACCCTGAACATGCCTGGGTGGGGAATTAACCACACTAACAATGCCCCACCAAATTACCTGACTGGTAGCACTTACCCAACTGCTTTAGGTGTAGGCTTTTTAGAGACCTACCGTGGATCAAAGTTTTCTTTTTGTATGTACTTGAAACTAGTCCCGATGAGAACACCACTATAATGCGAGGCACTGAAACATGATTAATATAATATGCACGTTTTGAAAAACAGACCTGTCTGTCTTTAATCTTGTGAATAAAGTCACTCAGTAATGAGTAGCCGATCATCACAGTTTTGGCCCCTTATATGTTTTTCCCTTTTTTAAGGTCTTTGTTTCCTCGCACAAAAATAGCTTTTCAAAGAGTACAGCATAGCTTCTAGGATGTTCTTAGTCCAAGGTAGAGGACCTTATGATGAAACATGCCACATCACGTGAATGAGGGTCCATCATTGCTTATTTTTTTTATCATGCTCTATTCCCCTAGTGACTGTGGTGTCCTAATTTGTCTTAAGTGAACTGTAATTGAGTATTTGATTATAGTTCGACAGCATGTTTTTTTTTTATCTAGATAACTAACCATAACTTTACTCTACAGTTACAACGTCAGTGCATGTTATTATAATAAAGAAATGTGCCTGTCTGCCACTTTATGTGCACAGCAACCCACAGTGCATTGACAATTTACTGCTTGTATCATGTGCCTTTTGCGTTAATACATCTCTTGATTTTGCATGTCTCTGTTTACCTACGTGCATGGCTATTGAATGTGTGCATTTCGCCAATAACTAATAACCGATGTATCCAGTGATACTTATGTAGTTATTTTTTTATTGTCAACCTTGCCAGCGGTGTTCTGTACAGGTTCAAAAGCAAGGATACAGTCCGCATGTGATTTGAGAGGTTGCTGGTCTGTGGACTGTGACAAGATAATGGTGTAGAGTTATGGTAAGATATGGTCTTCAAATTTGTTTCTGAATTGAATCAGGATTGAGGCTGTCCTGATGTATACAGAGATGGTGTTACAGAATCTGGGTGCATAGATGGGCAAGATTCTTGCCTCTGTGTGTTTTTTTTTTTTTATACTTGTTTGTCTCCAGTCTGCTGGTGTCATGGCTGAGTGTGTGCCGAGCCACTATGGCTTACTGGATATCCTTAAAGGTGAAAGAGGGGGGAATGAGTGAGGATGTCATGGAGTAAGGTGTTCCCACCACTCAGATGTGAGAGCACTGGGGCTTAAAGAGCAGTGCTCAAGCTGCTTTGTTGGTCTAGAGGTTTTATTTTATTCAGTAGAAAGAATGGTACCAAGTGGCTTTTACATTAATTTTAAAGAGCGTTCCGAGAAACAATATAATCTACCTCTGTTTCCTAGGGGTGCCGGGAAGGAAAAAATGTTGCATATTGATTAATGAACTCATCAATGCCCTGAGGTAAAGATCAAGGGTTCTGAACAGATAGGGGGATCTAGCTACATTATTCTGGGTTGCTGTCTGCACTTCATCTTTTCCTGCACATAATGGAAGTCTTGGTTGGGGAAAGAGAAATTTTGTCTAAGGGCGTAATAACCAGTGTGAATTACTAACGACATTCACTTAGTTTATTTTAACAAAATCATAAAAACATCAGCATCAGTAAAACAATACACATAACAAAATATAGTGATACAGGAAATGCATTTGCCACAGAGATAACTAGTGAGTTGCTTAGTGCTAGTTCTATTAGTATATAGCCTTCTTTGATGAAGGAAATTATAATTTCAAGACCATATGATATTAGTTTCTCTCCTATAATATATATATCACACAACTGCTCTATCTTCAGATGTGTAGCCAAAAGCAAGATAGCATCCACATTCAGCATGTGTTGCAAAAGATTTTGTTCTTTAAATCTTTACTGCATCAAGTTGCAGACAACTGAGACATTTTAAGAAAAAGTTCCTTTAGCCACACCAGGGACTGGCCAGATAGGAGCCCTTTATCTTATCATCAGGCCATCCACCCTGGGAAAGATCTGTAGACCCTAGAGACTAGTAGGGCTTTGCTTGAATCATTTTTAGGTCTCGGCTCTAGACAGCACGTGTGCGCTATCTCGACTTGACATGCTGCATCTACATCATGGTCTTCAGCCTGCCCATAGACTTGCCTTTGGCCGGCTCCATCATTGCTCTTCCATTGTTTCTCACCATTTATCCATGGCATGCTTTGGTCATGCCTTTTTCAGTCTTTACCCCTACCCGAGAGCAGGAACCAAATATATTATCCCTCCACTATCCTGCATGTTGTGCCCAATTTAGGAACTTTTATTTCATTTCCAAGCCCTCCTCAGGAGAGCTTGTGTTTTCATTCACTCTGAGCACTATTTTCTTTTTTACCCCGTGCCTATGCTGCTCTTCGTTTCCAAGAGGAAACAGTTGGGAGCACAGTGGTGAACTGCGCTGGGATGAGAGACAGTTTGCTCACTCCCCCATTATGTTTAAAAGGCTCCCTTGAGCCAATGAGCTCACAAGCTCACCTGGGATGCACCTGTGTGCCTGTGGAGTGGTACTGTGACATGTGAAGATTTGGGCAACATTTCAGCAAACCCAGAAGACGTTTCCCCACTCTCTACTATCTCTGCTCTCTACTGATGAAGGGTTAAACCCAGAAACACATGTCTAGAGATAACCGCACTACTTGCACAAACCTTGGTGAAAACCTACAGCTAATTTGAAGTAAATGTACCACATTTACCAGGATGCAGTGGAGTGAACTGCGCTGGGATGAGAGACAGTGCACCCCTCTTCCCACTTGTGTTTAAAAGGATCCCTTGCGACCTTGAGCTGACAAGCTCACCTGGGATGCACCTGTGTGCCCTTGAAATGGTACTGTGAACACTTGGGCAACATTTCAGCAACCCCAGATGAATTTTCTCTGGTCTCTACTACCACTGCTCTCTACTGATGAAGGGCTAAACACAGAAACAGGTGTCTAGAGATGGCAGCATTTCCTGCACCAACTTTGGTGAAAAACTACAGCAACTTTGAAGTAAGCATACTGCATTTACCAGGATGCAGTGGGTTGAACTGTGCTGGTATGAGACAGTTTGCTCCCCCCCCCTTGTCTTCTTTCCCAGGCCTTTTTCAGGAGTGTTTTCATGCCGTCTGAGCACAGAGTGCTGTTTTTTTTCATTTACCCGTGCCCATGCTGCTGCCAGGCTCCTTTTGCCCCAACGGAGGGGCTGAGGCTGCTGCCTGCAGATGTGTCTAACAGTCAGCATGTAGGACCTGCAGTCCTAATAGTCGGGTGTTCTAATCATGTTCCCAATTAGACCCCCACAGGTCAATGGGCAGCTGCCTCATTCTCAGATGACCACAGATTAATTGTCCTGCAAGGGAAGTTTGCACATTGGATAAGGCCGCCCCACTCCATTCCCGCAGGAGTAGCAAGCGAAGGTCCAACTTAGGATGGAGTAACTACTGTTTAACTGGTTAGTGAACAAGTAAAAAAATTCAATGAAATCACTTACAATGGCTGTAAAGTACTTTTCTTCTCTACAGCAAACATACACACATTGATTCGAAACCGAATGTGTGCCTGATTTTCACATTGATGATGTTACATATTAAGCATGGTACAAGTGTTAAATGTAAATAGTGTTTTACATTTTAAGACTTTCAGTGTTTACTGTTTTTCTTCGCTTTGTTCCAATCTACATACATATCTCGCACATATGAATGCCCTCAGACCCTGCGCTTGGAAAATCCTCAAGTTCTATACACTTTCATTAGTAATCTTAGGTTCTCTCGGGCGTCTTTGGTCTTCTTTTTTCATCAATGCCTAGAGTGCTGCACGCTGCTGTGTGCAGGAGACAGTTGCTTGCAGAGAGGTACAGTACTGAAGCTCACCACTGTTTTATGAGGGCACTATTTTAATTGTTATGCTCATCTTTTCCCCAGTTTAATTACATGTGCATTTCCTTGTTTATGATTTATTTTGCAACTTGAAGTGAAAACTCATGATATTTATATAGCGGGCGCCGTGGTGCACCACGGGCCAGGGCGGCCGGGTTGGCTTGCACAGACAAATGCTTTATTAATAATGATTAGTGTGACTTGACTGAGCTAAGTAAATGACTTATTTGTTTATAAATAAAGACTTGAGCTGTGCATGTTTGGATACAGCTCCTCAGCCCTGGCTGTGACCGCATCGATATGTGTGCCTCACTCACAGCCTCTCATCTCCTAAGGCTTGCCAAATCATTAACATGCCCATGCGGTGTTGAATATAGCCCAGGGCCTGAGTCAGCTGACTCTATAATTTATGAATATAAGCAAATGAGATCCATGTTCAGGGGCCTCTCATGTCCTGTTACTCGAACTGGGTAACTTGTGGTCAACCGTGGGGCAGAGCAGACCAGCGGTAAATAAAATGGTATTATGACCACGGCGGAAACCGGCAACACAAACAGCCACTTTAACACACCGACCGCCACGGCGTAAGCAACAAACACCGAGGCGGTAACCGCCAACAGCCAGGCGGAAGATAATGTACCGCCCACAGCATTAAAACACACCTATCTGCCTGCTTTTCCGGGGCAGTACCAATGCCATCAAAAGCACGGCAGAAACAGAACACTGAAGGTAAATAAATCATCTCTCAACACTCAAGGAAGAACCACGACACCATGGAGCCCGAGCTGCACTTTTTCCCAATTCTGGTGTACCTTCTCATACACAAGGAACACGAACGCCAGCAAAGACAACCACGGTGAGTACTGCACCTAGCACACAAGGGACGGGGGGAGAAAAAAGAGAGTGACACACACACGTAACACCCCCACCCCCACCCCTACCCCCAACATCATACACACGAACAGATGCAACAACATTACATATACACCCTGTAACCCTCAGGAATAACTCAAGGACAAAATGAATGGATTAAAATTTGTGTAATAGTACAATTTTAGATAAATATGTCTTTCACAATAAACAGTATGTACAATATATACAAAAGGAGAGACAATGCCCACTCCAAAATGTCCGTGGCCCACTGGGCCATAACACGTGGGCCAAGGCCACACTTGACTCCTGCCTCAATACAGAGAGAACACTGCAGGGGCATCAGGTCGAAAACACACAGGCACCTCAGGGGGACAGGGAATGGGGGGCAGCTCAGCCAGAAGATGGTAAAACGCCACTGGCCTGGAGGGGGCTCCAAGCCACAGTCTCTCAAGCGGGTGGTTTGCCCACTGCTTGGTCCTGGGGAGTGCAAGGCCACAGTCTCTCTACTGGGTGCCTTCTTCCACTGGTTCTGGAGGGGGCCTTGTGCCCCGTGTGCTTCATCCTGGCAAGGAGGGGATGAGTGGATGGCTTCTTCTATTGGTTCTGGAGAGGGCCTTGTGCCCAGTGTTCTTCATCCTGGCTAGGAGGAGCTGAGCGGATGGCTTCTTCCACTGGTTCTGGAAGGGGCCTTGCGCCCAGTGTGCTTCATCCTGGCAAGGAGGGGCTGAGTGGATGGCTTCTTCCACTGGTTCTGGAGGGGGCCTTGTGCCCAGTGTGCTTCATCCTGGCAAGAAGGGGCAGAGTGGATGCCTTCTTCCACTGGTTCTGGAGAGGGCCTTGTGCCAAGGGTGTTTCATCCTGGATGGGGCAAGGTCACAGTCTCTCACCTGGGTGTCAAACCAACAGGTGTTGCAGGGGCCAGGACGCACTGCAGCCCATGTAGTCACCACTACACACTGCTCGCCGGCGGTGACGGCTGCTCAGTGGATGCCAGTTGCACTGCATGTGGCATTGCTGGCAGTGGTGGTGGTAGCCTCCAGGCCTTCACCTGCAACCTCGGAGGGCTGCCCACTGGGGCTGCTGCTAGTGGTGCTGCTAGCGGTGGTGCATGTGGCGGTGCTGGCCGCGGTGCAGATGGCAGTGCTGGCCACGGTGCAGGTGGCGGTGCTGGCAGTGGTGGTGGTAGCCTCCAGACCTTCACCTGCAGCCTCAGACGGCTGCCCACTGGGGCTGCTGCTACTAGCAGTGGTGCTGGTGGCAGCAGTGCAGGTGGTGGTGCTGGCAGTGGTGGTGGTAGCCTCCAGGCCCTCACCTGCAGCTTCAGATGGCTGAAGTGCCGTGGCTGGTGTTGTGTGCCCCTTCCTGCCCTTGGCAGATGGTGGTGCCTCCTTGCGTCTCCCAGCTGGTGTCTTTTTCGTGGCCTTGATGGCTGGTGGTGCCTCCCTCCCCTTGCTGGCTGGTGTCCCCTTCTTGCCCTTGCTAGGTGGCGGACCCTTCTTGAACTTGGCAGGTGGTGCTGGCACACTGGCTAGGCTAACGGGTGCCTCCTTGGAGCCTCTCACACCTTCAGTTGCTGGAGAAACCACAGTGGCCGTTGACTGGGTGGCTGAGGTGCTGGGCTGGTTCTGGCCACCCTGGCCCGAGGTGAAGGACGGGGGGCTGAGGGGTAGGGAATAGGTCAATGGTGGTGAGGAAAAGCTTCTTAGGGACACTGGGGCGGGAAGAGGTTGAAGGTTTGGGTGTGGAGGAAGAGGGAGTGGTTGTAGGAGGTATCAGTCTGCTGTGTTTGGGTGCAGGTGCATGGGCTGGATACTGTTATGAGGTGGGTGGCTGTTGGGTGTCTTGCGTTTGTGTACTTTGGGAGGAGGGGGCACAGACACAGTGGGAGAGGACACAGGAGACGTGTGCATGGATGTGGGGGTGGTGACTGCCAGTGAGGGGCGTGTAGTGATAGGCATGCTGGTGATGGAGGTAGTGGCAGAGGATGTAGTGCATGCAAGTGTGAGTGGAGACGATACTGGGAGGGAGGTGGACGACAAGGAGGAGGGGGACACAGTGGAGGCAGTAGATGTTGGTGTGTCTGCATGTGTGGTGCTTGTGTGAGTGCCTGTGAGATGAAGTGTGGTGCTTGTGTTTGCCTGAGCCACTGCTATGTGTTGATTTGGGTGATTGCTGGTCTGAAGGTGTGCTTGGGATAGGCTGGGGTTGAGGGGATTGGGACTTCGTAGAGGAAGTTGGAGGGGGGAGGCTGGAGACAAGGAAAATGGCTGCCACCAGTGAGTTGGTCAGAGCCTGGAATGCTCTCTGTTGGGCTGTCACACCAGAGTGAATGCCCTCCAGGTATGCATTTGTTTGTTGCAAATGATCTGCTAGACCCTGGATGGCGTTCAGTATGGTTGACTGCCCAACAGAGAGGGATCTCAGGAGGTCAATAGCCTCCTCACTGAGGGCATCAGGGCTGACTGGGGCAGGGCCCGAGGTGCCTGGGGCGAAGGAGATGCCCACTCTCCTGGGTGAGCGGGCATGGGAAACACGCTGAGGGGCTGCTGGGAGGGCGGTGCTGGTACGGGGGTGGCGGCTGTACCTGTAGTTGGGGTGGGCACAGAGGTGTCCACCACCGCCAGGAAGCTGCCTTAGGAGGAGGTGTCTCTGTCGGTACTGTCCCCTCCTGTCTCCGTCGTGGTGCTCCCCTCGCCCTCCGTCCCACTGGTGCCCTCACTGTCGGTGGATTTGGCCTCCAGGTCCATGTGGGATGCAGCTCCCTCCGTCGCCGGTGGATCTGCTCCTCCGCAATGTACACAAAGACAGGGTGACAAAACAAAAAGGGGGGGGGGGGAGAGACAGAGGATACACTTGGTCAATGCCAGCCACAACACTACCATTGGTGTACACAACTCACAGGGAACAGCCCTATGCACTAGGCCATGCACTACCAGTTACAATGCTAGTCACCAGCCCATGGGGTACAATGCCTAACACCATTAGCTGCACACCTGAAACCCACAGGACCCTGCCCAGTAGAAGATGCCCACTAACATTATTGGGATTGGAGTGCATCTGAGCTTGCCCATCATTGAACATACCCTGCCATGTTCGCCCTGGCTTAGGGGCACCCACACCCCATACCGAGGTAATACCTTAACGCGCGCAAAGTCATGATTCTGAATCTGTACTCAACCCCTTGTGGCTGCTGTGATGCCTTCAAGCACCCATCCAACTCCGGATAGGCCACCACCAGGATGCGGAACATCAGGGGGGTCAGGGTACGACGGGCACCCCTTCCTCGTTGGGAGGCCAGCCCCAGCTGAGCCTCCGCTGTCTTCCTTGCCCAGCGGCTCAAGTCCTCCCACCGTTTGCAGCAGTGGGTGCTCCGCCTGTCAAAGACCCCCAGGGTCCGCACCAGTCATACCGTCCGGACTGTTATACTCATGGCCCAACACATCCTCCCCATCCCCTAATACACATACATTGACCACCATACATGCAGCATTCTGCCCAGGACCCCTCAGACCCCCCCACACGGGGCTTACACACACAGCAATCCATACATTCATGGCCCACGCATCATGCTCATAGTGTACTCACCTGTTTGTCTGGAGGACCATAGAGTAAAGGGTACTGGGGTAGGACCCCATACACCAGTCTCTCCAACTCCTCCGAAGTGAAGGCAGGGGCCCTTTCCCCAGACACTCGAGCCATTGTCGTTTCCAGACACAGGTCACAGCAGCACTTGCTGTGTAGGTCCTCTCCTGTTGAAGGTCAGGTAGCAAGTGAGTGCACAGATAGAAAATGGCAGTCACGTCTGCGGCGTTGCGTACCGTCACTGCCAGCGTATATCACCATTGGCTCCTGGAACCCATATGGCCCAACGATAACCAATGCGGTGTTGCGCAGCGGTCCGCCAACGCCAGCGGAATTACCTCATTTCCACTTGTCCCTCCTCACAGGTCCGGCAGACTCCATTTCAGGGGGGCACAAGCCATGGCACCTAACTGCGTCACAGCAGACATTGACACATCAACTGATTTACGAGTTCACATACTGTTTCTGTAAAGCAAACATTGCATATTAATGTTGAAATCTGTGTGAATATGACCTCATGCTCACCGTTTTTCACCCTAGAGTTCAACCACTGAGGATGAATAGGAGATGGAGACATCCCCCCGTGTACAGACCCCAGTGGACCTGGGACAATGGAGGACAGGCACATTATCCTGACCTACAGACTTGATAGGGCCACAATCCAAGAACTGTGTGCCCAATTGGAGCCAGACCTGATCTCAGCTATCCGCAACCCCACAGGTATCCCCCTCGAGAGCAGGTCCTGTCAGTACTCCATTTCCTGGCAAGTGGTTCATTCCAAGCGACAGTGGCCATGGCGTCAGGGATGTCACAGCCTATGTTCTCAAATGTGCTGACCGGAGTGTTGTCTGCCCTGCTGAAACACATGTGCAGCTACATCGTATTCCCCCAGGTGGAGGATTTGGCCACAGTGAAGGCTGACTTCTGTGCACTGGGACATATCCCCAACATCATTGGTGCCATTGATGGTACACATTTTGCCTTTGTCCCCCCTGGAGAAATGAACAAGTGTTCAGAAATAGAAAAAGCTTTCACTCTCTGAATGTGCAGATGGTGTGTTTGGCGGACCAGTGCATCTCCCATGTAAATGCCAAATATCCTGGGTCTGTGCATGATGCCTTTATCTTGAGGAATAGCAGCATCCCATATGTGAAGGCTTGACTCCCGAGGCACCGGGTGTGGCTAATAGGTGAGCCCATGGTCCCCACCCAGTTGATGTAGGTATATGGGTGTGGGTTTGGCCCTAAGGGTGAGTGTGTGGCTAACAGGTATCCCTCGATATTTGCAGGTGACTGGTTACCCCAACCTCTCATGGCTACTGACCCCAGTGAGGAATGCCAGGACAAGGGCAGAGGAACGTTACAATGAGGCACATGGGTGAACAAGGAGGATCATTGAGCGAACCTTTGGCCTCCTGAAGGCCAGATTCCGGTGCCTCCATCTAACAGGTGGATCCTTGTGCTACTCACCCAAGAAGGTGTGCCAGATCATCGTTGCATGTTGCATGTCGCACAACCTGGCCTTGAGATGCCAGGTGCCTCTTCTGCAGGAGGATGAGCCGGGGGATGGTAGTGTGGCAGCGGTGGAGCCTGTGGACAGTGATGAAGAGGAGGAAAAGAAAGATGTGGACAACAGAACTACACTAATTTAACAGTACTTCCAGTGACACACAGGTAAAACACTGTAACTTCACCTCCCATTGCAGTTTTGTGTTGGACATTGAACATGGCTGCCTGACTTCCCTATTTCTATGGTCACTTACTGTACCCTTTGGCATCTCTATTTTCAGATCTCTGTGCCACACTCTGGATCCTGGTGTGTTTACTGCTGCCCACTACAGGTCATACCTATGTAAATATTACAGTACGTTTGAATTACAATGTTTACAGTTTGTGAAACTAATACATTTGTCAAACAATTGCCAGACTCCATATTTGAGTTTGTTCCAAGGGTGTTTATTTAGGTGCTAATAAGTGGAGGCGGTATTGCAATGGGCTGGGTTGCTGATGGAGGAAAGTCCAGGGTTGAGTCTAGACTATTTGTATCACTGGTGCATTGTCCAAGAGAGCATAGGAAGGGGAGCAATGGCAGTTCAAGGTGGACAGGGTGACAGAGTGGGACACAAGGGTGACAATCAGGAGAGTCTTATTTTCTGGCGGGGGTCTTGGCAATTTTTTCTGGCTTCTACCTGGATCGCAGGGACCGTTTGTGTGGTGGTTCTCCTTCTGCATGGGGTGGGGTGCTGGTGGCCTGTTGTTCCCGTGGCGGGGCCTCCTGTCCACTAGCGTCAGCAGAGGTGGAGGGCTGTTCTTCGGTGTGGCTAGTTTCAGAGGCCCGTCGGTGTGCCACTGCCTCCCTCATGGTGTTGGCCATGTCTGCCAGCACCCCTGCAATGGTGACCAGGGTGGTGTGGATGTCCGTCAGGTCCTCCCTGATCCCCAGGTACTGTCCCTCCTGCAGTCGCTGGGTTGCCTGCAACTTGGCCAGTATCTGGCCCATGGTCTCCTGGGAATGGTGGTATGCTTCCAGGATGTTGGTTAGTGCCTCGTGGAGAGTCAGTTCCCTGGGCCTGTCCTCCCCCTGTCACACAGCAGTCCTCCCAGCTTCCCTGTTGTCCTGTGCCTCTGTCCCCTGAACCGTGTGCCCACTGACCCCAGGTCCCTGATCGTCCTGTGTTTGTGGGGTTGCTGGGTTCCCTGTAGTGGTGAACACACTGCTGATTGACGTGTCTTGGGGACAGAAGGATGGGCCCGCTGGGTGGGTGTTGTGGTGGTGTTTCCTGAATGGGGAGGCTGTGTGGTGTGTTGGGACTGTGCCTGGGTAACCGACTGTCCAGAGGTCCCTGATGGGCCAGATTGGTCATCGTGATCCAGGCGTGCAGACTGCTGTCATCACGGTGGGGGGGGAGTGGATGTGGCTGCCACCTCCTCTCCGATGACGTTGAGTGGGGGTCCTGTCGGGATGTAAATGCAGTGTTATTGTTTATGCGTGTGCCATCTTGTGCATGGGTATGTTTCCCTCTATGGTTGTTATTAGCAAGGTCGCTTTGGCTTGTGTGAGTTGTGATTGGTTTGGCTAAGTGATTGTCACTAGTGTGCATGCTGTGGTGATGGGTGTCCATACAGGTCTGTGAGTGGTGTCCATGCATTGGTGTTGCATGCAGGGCTTGGTATTGGGATGGGTTGGTTGTGATGGTGGGGTATATGTGAGGTGGTGGGGTGATGGGGGTGTGGGTAGGGGTTGTTGTTTGTGATGGCATGCAGGTAGGGTGGGGGATAAAGTAGTAAAGATTTGACTTACCAGAGTCCAGTCCTCCTGCTACTCCTGCCAGGCCCTCAGAATGCATGATCGCCAACACTTGCTCCTCCCATGTTGTTAGTTGTGCGGGAGGGGGTCCACCGCCAGTCCTCTGTTCAGATATCTGGTGTCTTGCAACCCCAGAACGCACCTTCCCCCATAGGTCGTTCCACCTCTTCCTGATGTCATCCCTTGTTCTTTGGTGCTGTCCCACGGCATTGACCCTGTCCACGACTCACCACCAAAGCTCCATCTTCCTTGCAATAGATGTCTGCTGCAATGTTGATCCGAATGGCTGTGGCGCTACCCGGATGATTTCCTCCACCATGACCCTTAGCTCCTCCTCTGAGAACCTGGGGTGTCTTAGTGGTGCCCTGGGTGTAGTGTGAGTGGTGTGTGTAAAGATGTGTGGGGTGATGTGTTGGGGTGTGTCCTGTGAGGTGCGTGGATGGTGTATGGGTGATGGTGTTTTGTGGCTCAGATTCAGTGGGTGCTCCTGGCTTGTCTCTCTCTCACTTGCCAAAATCTTTGGGTCGTAAAGGATTGTGGGTAGTGTGTGTGTGCATTTTATATTGGTGTGGGTGTGGTGTGTGTCTGTGTGTCAGGTGTATGTAGTTTGAATTGTCCAATGTGGTGTTGTTTTGTTAGTGTGTGTATTTTGAGAGCAGCGGTGTGTACCGCCAATGGTTTACTGTGGTTGAATGACCGCTGCAGTGATTCGTGGGTCATGATGCTGTGGGCGTATTTCTGTTGGTGTAATGGTGTGGGTTTTGGTACCGCCAGTTTGTCACTGACCTTTGGGCTGACGGACTTGTGTGTGTCTGTATAGTGGCGGATTTCTATGTGTGGATCATAATACGGGTAGCGGTATACCGACACGGTCGCGGTATGTTGGCGGCAGTCAGCATGGAGGTAAGCGGCACTTACCACCAGGGTTGTAATGAGGGCCTAAGTCTTTGTTGGCCCTGACACATCAGAGAACAGGAGGCAAGCTCAATCCAAGCGATTGGAGAGCACTCATGGGAAAGGCAGAGTCCTTTTCAACAAAGTCAAAGGCCAGCAGGGCAGCAGGGCAATGGCAGGGCAGCAGTCCTTCTCAGCAAAGCAGTCCAGATGAGTCCTTTGGGCAGCAGACACCTCCTCTGAAAGGGTGCAGTTGTAGGTCCAGAAGTGTCTGGTTTGGTGGGGTCAGAGACCTGGTTTATATACCCAAAAATGCCTTTGAAGTGGGAGAGACTTCAAAGAGTGGTTTTGAAGTGCACAGTCTGAGCCTTTCAGCTCAGTCCTCTCTAGCAGGATCCCAGTTGGGGGTTTAGCAGTCCATTGTGTGAGGGTGGCAACTGGCCTTTGAAATGTAAATGTCAGGCCCTCCACCCTTCCAGTCCAGGAAGACCCGTTCAATATGTAGATGAATGCAGATGTGACTGAGTGTCCTGTGTTTGTGGTTGTCTGGGTGAAATGCACAAGGGAGCAATATCACTGACCTAGTCAGTGAACTGCTCTGCCTCCGGTAGCTCCACCGGCTAGGAGAACCCTTTGTTCCTCAGAACTCTGACCTTTGTCAGTAGTTCGAGGCACTCCTCCACCCTCAGGCTTCTGCCTGCGCCTCATCCCTGGTGTCTAGTGGGAGAGCTCTGCTCTTCTACTAGGCTGCTCTCTGCCTCTCTTCTCCTTTTTGCCTACTTTGCCTCAGTTTCCCTCTTTGTGTGCTTTTCCTTCCGTGTTCTGTCCCTTTTTGGTTCCTTTTGTCTGTTGCTTTCTGCGTTTCACTATCTCTTCCCCGTTTCTTTCTCCTCTCACTCCGCTCTCTCTCAATCAATCGTTCAAAATTTTTTATAGAGTGCGCTATTCACCCGTGAGGGTCTCAGGGCGCTGGGAGGGGGGGAGTGGGATCAAAAAGGGTTTTTGCAAGGTGGGTCACTGTTCGAACAGCCATGTCTTGAGGCTCTTTCTGAAGAGAAGGAGGTCTTTGGTTTTGCAAAGGTTGGTGGGGAGGGACTTCCAGGTTTTGGGGGCGAGGTAGGAGAAGGACCTGCCTCCTGTGGTGGTGCATTGGATGCGGGGGACTGTGGCTAGGGCGAGGTCGGCTGATCGGAGGTTGCGTGTGGGAGTGTGGAAGTTCACTCTTTCGCTGAGGTAGGTTGGGCCGGTGTTGTGGAGGGATTTGTGTGCTTGGATGAGGATTTTGAATGTGATTCTCTTGTCTATGGGGAGCCAGTGAAGGGATTTGAGGTGTGGTGAGATTTGTTCGTGGCGGGGGAGGCCAAGGACGAGGCGTGCGGCTGTGTTCTGGATTCTCTGGAGTTTGCGTTTGAGTTTGAGTGTGGTGCCGGCGTAGAGGGCGTAACCGTAGTCTAGTCTGCTGCTGATGAGTGCATGGGTGACTGTCTTCCTGGTCTCTGGGGGAATCCATTTGAAGGATTTTTTTTAGAGCGCGGAGTGTGTGGAAGCAGGAGGAGGTTAGGGCATTGATTTGCTGTGTCATGGAGAGGGAGGGGTCTAGGATGATGCCGAGGTTGCGTCCGTGGTTTGCGGGGGTGGGTGTGGGGCCTAGGGCGGTGGGCCACCAGGAATCGTCCCATGTGGTTTTGTTGGGGCCGAAGATGATGATCTTGGTTTTGTTGGAGTTAAGTTTGAGGTGGTTAGTAGTCATCCAGTTGGCGGTGTCGAGGAGGGCAGCGTGTAGGTTGGTTTTGGCGGTGGTGGGGTTGCGGGTGAGGGATAGGATGAGTTGGGTGTCATCTGCATAGGAGAGGATAGTGATTCCGTGTGCTCCGAGGATGTTGGCTAGGGGGGTCATGTAGATCTTGAAGAGTGTGGGGCTGAGGGAGGACCCTTGGGGGACTCCGCAGATGATCTTGGAAGTGGTGGAGTGGAAAGGTGGAAGGTGGACTCTCTGGGTCCCGTCGGTGAGAAAGGAGGTGAGCCAGTCTAAGGCTTTGTGGCGAATTCCTATGTTGTGGAGGCGTGTGTGGTGGCAGATGGTATCAAAGGCTGCGGAGAGGTCTAGGAGGATGAGTGGGACGGTCTCGCCGCTCTCTCTCTCACTCTTGCTCTCCCCCACTCTCTCTTTCCCAGTGCTGCTGTCCCTGTGGCCCCAACCCTCTCCTCTCTCTGCGCTGCGTCCCCACTAGTGCTGCCCCCGCGGCCCCACCCCCGTTTTCTTGCCGTTTTCCGCCTTCACTCCCGCCTCCCAGCTGTCCTCTCCTCCCCCCTCGCTACTTAATGGTGGCCGCTGAGCGGCAGGATGAGCGATATCACTGACCTAGTCAGTAAACTGCTCTGCCTTCTGTAGCTCCACCGGCAAGTAGAGCCCTTCGTTCCTCTGAACTCTGACCTCTGTCAGGAGTTCGAGGCCCTCCTCCACCCGCAGGCTTCTGCCTGCGCCTCATCCCTGGTGTCTAGTGGGAGAGCTCTGCTCTTCTACTAGGCTGCCCTCTGCCTCTCTTCACCTTTTTTCCTACTTTGCCTCTGTTTCCCTCTTTGTTTGCTTTTCCTTCTGTGTTCTGTCCCTTTTGTGTTCCTTTTGTCTGTTGCTTTCTGCGTTTCAATCTCTCCTCCCCATTTTTTTCTCCTCTCTCTCGCTCTCCTTCCTCTCTCACTCCCCCACCACTGCTGCCACTGAGGTCAAGCCCGCCTCCTCTCTCTTGGGCTGCATCCACACAGCTTCTGCCCCTGCAGCCCGTTCCCTTTTTTCACACCGTTTTCCACCCATGCTCCTGCCTCTCAGCTGTCCTCTCCTCCTCCCCCCCCCTACTTAATGGCAGCCGCTGGCGCGCCAAAGGCGCACCTAAGGCAAGCCCGTCTGCACCCATCCATGCCTGGACCGTGCCCAGTGCCAAAACCCCTGGTTCCCACTCCCCCACTGCAAAGACGCACAACTGCGCTATGCCGCCATCACCCTTCACATGCTCAACGCCGGCCGCTCATCCACCTGCCACCAGGCCACCCCAGTGGCTCACCCGCGGACCCTTCTCCTGCCGGAGCTGCTCCTCCATCAGCCTCCATGCCAGTGACCCGCTCGCCAAGCCAGGACGCAACCATCTCAGATGCATCCTACTCAAAACCTGCTCCGTCCACAAACACGACACTGAAGTCTGGAACCTACTCGACTCAGCCTCCCCGGATGTCACCTTCCTGACCGAGACCGGGATGAACCCCTCCTCAGTGCCCGGCATCTCCATAGCCATCCTGGATGGCTACAAGATCACCCGTAGGGACCGCATCAACAGACCAGGAGGAGCCGTCGCCATCGTCCACAGGAATACCCTCAGAATCACGACCAGTACCCAAGATACCCTCAGTGCCGCCGAACACCTAGACTTCCACATCCACACCGATCCAAACACTACCCTCAGAGGGACCCTCGTCTACAGACTCCACGGACCCTGACAGCAGTTCAGCGACTCCATCACCGACGTCAGCATGCACTTACACCTCGAGAACACCAACGATAACAACTCCACCACCCTGCTCGCCAACTTCGCCAACCTCGGACCCAAGCAGCTAGTCATGACACCCACCCACTTCGCAGGACACACGCTCGACCCCATCTTCTCCGTCGGCAAACACATCTCCTTCAGCCACACCACCGAACTCCACTGGACCGACCACCGCTGCATCCACTTAATGTTCGAGAAACCCACAACGCAGCACCACCCACAGCGGATTCCCCACTGCAGATGGAACAAGGTCACTAAAGACCAGTTGATCACCACCTTCTCCCAGAACCCATCAATCGACACCAACGACACTGACACAGCCGCCCGCAACCTCAGGCAATTGATCGACGACTGTGCCAAGACTTGTGCCTGATCAAGAAACCTTCAAACACACGCACCACCAGAAAGGCCTTCTGGTTCACCGCCGACCTCCAAGAATGAAAGCAAACATGCCGAAGACTCATGGCACCAAGAACAGACTTCGGACAACCACACAGCCTTCAAGAACGCCATCCGCAGACACCACCAATTCATCCAAACTGCCAAAAGAACCTCCTTCAAAGAACGCATCAACAACAATGCACAGAGTTATAAGGAGTTCTTCAACATCGTGAAGGAACTCTCCAACCCCGGTTCCAAAGTCAACAGTATCCCGTCATCCCAAGACCTCTGAGACTCCCTGGCCACCTTCTTCTACCACAAGATCGTAGACATCCATGACAGCTTCGATACCCAGACCCCCCATCAACCACCAACACCACAGAGTCACCGCCCCCGCCACACCAACCTCCTGCTCTCATGGACCCACGTCAACGATGACGACACCATCAAGATCATGAACACCATCCACTCCGGCTCACCATCTGACCCCTGCCCTCACCACATCTTCAAAAAAACGAGCTCTGTCATCGCACCCCAACTCTGGAAGATCATCAACAGCTCCTTCGAGACCGCCATCTACCCGGAGAGCTGGAAACACGCCGAGATCAACGCTCTCCTCAAGAAACCCAAGGTGGACCCAAAGGACCTCAAGAACTTCCAGCCCATTTCCCTGCTCCCCTTCCCTGCAAAAGTCATTGAGAAGATTGTGAACAAAAAACTGACCCGATTCCTCGAGGAGAACAACACTCTGGACTCGTCCCAGTCCAGATTCTGCAGCAACCACAGCATTGAAACTGCCCTCATCATCACCATCGATGACATTAGGACCCTACTTGACAACGGCGAAACCGGGGCCCTCATCCTCCTGGACCTCTCGGCCGCCTTCAACGCCGTCTGCCACCACACCCTGCACACATGCCTCAAGGATGCAGGAATCCGCGACAGAGCTGTGGACTGGATCACCTCCTTCCTCACCTGCAGAACTCAGAGAGTCCGTCGCCCTCCATTCCGCTCTGAAGCCACCAGGATCATCTGCAGCGTACCCCAGGGGTCATCCCTCAGCCTGACCCTCTTCAACGTTTACATGGCTCTGCTCGCAAACATCGTCCGATCACACGACCTCAACATCGTCTCATATGCTGATGACACTCAGCTGGTCCTCTCCCTCACCAAGGACCCTGCCACCGACAAACCCAACCTCCACGAAGGAATGAAGGCCATCGCCGAATGGATGAAGAACAGCTGCCTGAAACTGAACTCTGACAAGACTGAGGTCCTCATCCTCGGCCCCACCCCCTCTGCCTTGTACGACTCCTGGTGGCCTGCCACACTGGGAACCGCACTGACACCCACAGACCATGTACGCAACCTGGGGTTCATCCTGGACTCATCGCTATCAATGACCCAGCAAGTCAACGCCGTCTCTTCCTCCTGCTTCAACACCCTCAGCATGCTTCGGAAGATCTACAAATGGATCCCCACCTGAACCAGAAGGACGGTCAACCAAGCCCTCGTAAGCAATAGACTGGACTACGGCAACACCCTCTACGCAGGAACCACAGCCAAGCTCCAGAAAAGACTGCAACGCATACAGAACGCCTCCGCACGCCTCATCCTGGACATCCCCCGCCACAGCCACATCACAGCCCACCTGACAGACATACACTGGCTCCCCATCAACAAGAGAATCATGTTCAAGCTCCTCACCCACGCTCACAAAGCACTGCACAATGCCCAGACCATTATACCTCACTACCTCAACAGATGACTTTCTTTCTACACACCGACCTGCCAGCTTCACTCCGCTGACCTTGCCCTCTCCACCACTCCACGCATCTACAGAACAACTGCCGGTGGCAGATTGTTCTCCCACCTCGCTGCCAAGACGTGGAACACTCTTCCTATCTACCTGCGACAGACACAAGACCTGCTAACCTTCAGGAGACACCTCAAGGCCTGGCTGTTCGAGCAGAGCACCCCCCTCAGTGCCTGGAGGGGGGGGCAAGCTCAATCCAAGCTCTTGAAGAGCACCTTTGTGGAAGGCAGGGTCCTTCTCTGCAAAGTCAGAGGCCAGCAGGGCAGCAGAGCAACAGCAGGGCAGCAGTCCTTTTCAGCCAAGCTCTCCAGATGAGTCCTTTGGACAGCCAGGCAGCTCCTCTGGCATGGTGCAGATGTAGGTCCAGAAGTGTCTGGTTTGGTGGGGTCAGAGACCCTGTTTATATACCTAAAAATTCCTTTGAATTGGGGAAGACTTCAGAGTGGATTTGAAGTATTTGAAGTGCACAAGTTCCTCTTTCAGCTCAGTCCTATCTGCCAGGGTCCCAGTGGTGGGTTTAGCAGTCCATTGTGTGAGGGCAGGCCACTGGCCTTTGAAATGTAAGTGTCAGGCTCTCCACCATTCCAGTCCAGGAAGAGCTATTCAATATGCAGATGAATGCAGGCGTGACTGAGTGTCCTGTGTTTTTGGTTGTCTGGGTGAAATGCACAAGGGAGCTGTCAACCATCACAGACCAAACGTTGGTTGGAGACAGGCTGTAAGGCACAGATGGTTTTGAGTGCAGAGAAATGCTCACTTTCTAAAAGCGGCATTTCTAAAATAATAATATAAAATCCAATCTCACTAATAAGCAGGATTTTCCATTACCATTTTGACCACACTAAATAATTCCTGGTTACCCCTTTTAGTTCAGAATCTACCACTCAAAAAGTATATGAGGGCAGTCCTGATGCTAGTCTATGAAAGGAGCAGGCCTCACAGTAGTGGGAAACAAATGTAGGAGTTTTTCACTACCAGGGCATGTAAAACATATGTACATTATCCTGCCTTTTACCTACATAGCACCCTGCCCTATGGGTTACCTAGGGCCCTCTTTAGGGGCAACTTATATGTAGAAAAAAGGGGGTTTAAGGCTTGGCAAGTACTTTTAAATGCCAAGTCGAAGTGGCTGTGAAACTGCACACACAGATCTTGCAATGTCAGGCCTGAGACCTGGTTAAGAGGCTACTTATGTGGGTGGCACTTAAGTAGCATTTAATTTACAGGCCCTGGGCACGTGTAGTGCACTTTACTAGAGACTTATAAGTAAATTAAATATGCCAATTGTGGATGAACCAATGTTACCATGTTTAAGGGTGAAAGAATATACACTGGTTAGCAGTGGTAAAGTGTGCAGAGTCCTAAAACCAGCAAAAACAGTGGGGGGAGGCAGGCAGAAAGTTGGACAATGACCACCCTAAGGGTGTCAGGTCTAACAACAGTCATTGAAATGTCACTCATAATTACATTGAAATTATGAAAATGTCACACCTATCAATCTGAAACCTTGACAGCTATGCACATGCAACATACATTTTTCTCCAATGTTGGTATTTTATCTCAACATTTGGGGGTATGCTCTAAGTTCCATATGGGCTGCCACCTGCATTTGTCTCCTCCATCCCTGGGTGGCACTGTAGATGCTTGTAAATGCATATTTTGTACATTGCCGGAGTAGCTTGGAAATCAAATGTATTGCACGTTAGTATATTTCAGTTTCCTATTATTTTGCTGTCCTTACAAGCCCACATAATTATGTGATTTTTTTTTTTAATGTATAATATTAAAAAAAAAAAAGTTTTTTTTTCCATTAATGCAGATGTTTACCTTGGTTAAACCCTGTAGTACGAGTGAGTAATCTGTTGCATTTTCCCTCAATTCCTGCAAATGCCTAATAGAAAGAAAATGTAATTTTATATGGTCTATGCCAACACTGAGCATTTGTCAGGAGTAGTAAGCACAAATTTAATAGCATACCCACATATGTCTATGATCCACTTATGTCAAAAATTGGAAGGAACACAGGCTTTTGGTAATATTATAAAACATTCCACAACATTGTATTGGAAGCACATTGTTTCTTACAGTATGGCTCTTTATGTACACCAGGCCCGGACCCAGTAGTTTATTCCAAACTGAGCACCCCTGCCCTCATAGTCTGGTGAAAAAATGGAGAGCATTCTGCTTTTCCACCTGCTGAAGTTTCAGCCATGCATCTAGCCTAGAAGTTAAAAATAAGGAAATATGCATACATTAACATACCTAAGGGATCGCCCTCTCCATTTAAAATGCAAATTCAGTGAAATCCTCCTTAACCCCACTCAATATCTTTCTTTTGCATAAAGGCAGAAAGCCAATAGGTCCTGGCTTCTGAGAGCCAGAGGCATTGACAATATTAATGTACTTTTGTTGTTGTGTAGGCTCTCATTATTCTAATGAGGCTGCTGGATTCGGGTGACAGAATCACCTGAATTGTGGGGAACGGAGTCCAATCCCATACCATGTGACAACTGTCAGTCTAATCCATTATTCCAGCTAACTAGCAGCACCTCACCACTGCACAAGAGCAGGGATGACTGTGGCAAGCAGGCGCATGACAGAAATGGCTCCCCAGGGAAATCGTGGTTGACCAGATCTCATTCTTTTCTCTCAGTTACATTAGTCTCACATATGCAGAGACAAACAGAAGCAGAGAATGGTTAAAATAGGCTTATTGAATTAGCAGCATCTTAGATAAAATGGCATGAATTACAATAGCTAGGATGATAAAATACTAGAAGCAAAATGGTGACAAGAAGAGTGAAACAGACAAAACGTCACACCATACTGTCACTAGGAGTAATATATGTGGTTTCTACGTATGCTACGCTAGAGCACAGCGTGATAAGCCCTAATACGCCCTTAAGTTTCCCCCCTGGAAGCCATCATCCCACCATTCCTGAGCAAGGAAGCCTGTTGTCTAGAAAGAAAGTGCACAAACGGAAGGCCTAGTTGCTAAAATAAAGTGTCTAAAAACATAGCTAAAATAGCTATCCAACAGTGTATATTAATAAAAACATCCTCAGAGCCATACACAAATACATATACATTGCCAGTGCCTAAAGCTCTCAGATTTCCAGATTCCCATGACCTATTGTTGTCATTGTCCCGATCCACAATGAACGGTTAAATTCCTCATTATCTAGGAGCACTGTTCCGGATCAATGGAAACATGACAGTCAAACCCCTGCTGAAAAAACCTAACCTGGACGCAACAGTGCTAAAAACTACAGACCCATCTCACTGCTGCCATCCCCCTCTAAAATATTAGACAAATATATTAGTGCTTAACTCTCAACATTTCTTGAGGAGAATAATATCATTCATTCAACCCAGACAGGCTTTAGACCCCTTCACAGCACTGAATCCACTTTGATCACCGTCATGGAAGAGGCCAGGAAGCAAACTGATCAGGGGTGCATGATGGTGATTGTACTCCTTGACCTTAGTGCTGCCTTCGATAGAGTTGATCACCATTTACTATGTCAGCGGATGAAGGAGATTGGAATCGAGGGAGGGGCACTGAGCTGGCTTTCATCATTTCTGAGGGAGAGATCATTCCAGGTTCTTGACCGTTCTTACCTTTCCTAATGGATTAAATGGAACAGTGGTGTGCCACAGGGCTCTTCCCTTAGTCCTAATTTATTTAATATCTAGGAGCCATTTGGACTTTCACTAGTTTCTTATGCAGATGACACCCAACTAGTGGTTTCATTTTCTACTAATTCAGGTACCGATTGAATTTCATTATCTATTTGTTTACAGGCAGTGTCAAGATGGATGACTGAAAGCATGCTCAAATTAAATGGAGATAAAACAGAAGTAATGATACTGGTATATTGTGCCCGTCTGGGCACAAATCCCTTTCTGCCTAGTTCCTTGGGGGAGCTGCCTCCTCCTAAGAATTATATTAAAAGCTTAGGAGTTTAGCTAGATCCCCGACTTACTTCGGAACATCAAGCTAACAAAATCTCTGCTACTTGCTTCGGATTAATGAGGCTTCCCGGTTCTTGGGAAAAAGACTTATCATCCAGGTGCATATTATTTCTTGACTGGACTATGGCAATGCATTATTTCTTGGTTCTCTCAAGTATGTTAAAAGAAGTTACAAGTGGTTCAAAACGCCGTGGCCCGTCTTCCTAGGCATGCTTCTGCTAAATCCTTCTTCACTTCACTGGCTCCCAGTGGAACGGTACATAGAGTTCAAAACACTGTGCTGTATCCATAGGTCACTACACAATAGAGATCCTCCTCTTTTAAAGACCCTCACATCTTTTTAAATACCGGACAGGTCCGTATCAGCGGCGTTGGCTATTATACCCAGAGTGAAAAAATACAGATGGGGAGGCACCACAATGGCATATCTCGGAGCTAAATTGTGGATTTCCCTTACCTGCAGCTTTCGGCTAACCAGCCATAAACTTAGCTTCCGGAAAGCACTCAAAACGTGGCTGTTCTAGGCCTAGCTTCTCAAACATTGTTGTAGAGATTGTCTTTTAGAAATGGGAGGCCTTCGGGTAGCCATGCGCTATATAAGCAATTTAACATAACATAACATATTGGCTTTGCCAATGCTTGTTGGAGTATGGGTGCATTTCAGACTGTTGTGTGCTGTTGCCCTCAGGCTCACATTGCTACCTGCTACTGGGATCTTGCCTGGAGCTTCTTTCATCATCTTGTGGTTGCCATCTTACTCACACATTCATCTCTGAACCATGTCTGTTTTCTTTCTTTGGACTGAAGCACAGGCTATTTTTCTATCTGCAACTGCCATTTACCTCACTCATTTGGTAATGTAGCCGCCTGACATTGCTCAACCTTTCAGGCTACAACTTTTTACTTAAGTGCCTGTGGCTGCATTTCCTTAGGCTCAGACTTCTCTGTTGGAGTACACTTAAGTTTAGGACTGAGATCATTAGCTCTCAATGTGACGTTCTATGTGGTTATCATTTATTTACTTACATCAAGTGTTGGTTTCCTCCTGATTTTAGTGAATTAAGTATTAGTTTGATATATTTTTGGGTTTTATGGTTTATGTGAAAGTGATTTATAGTCTTAATTACTCTTACCACCAGTGACTTGCCTGTCCAAGGTCCACCTCCATGTTCTGTTGAGATGCTAAGCCCAGCAGTAAGACCCACCTACCCTAACATCATATTTTAGCATATTGAGGATGCCTGTACAAACACCATATGAGGCACTTAACACTCCTCAGTATTTGTTAGGTCTACTTTCTGCCTCACTGAGCCTGTCATCCTAGCAAGGCTGGTGAGTCAGAATTACTGTTCTTAACCCGCTTCCTTGCCAAATGCCTAGCACCCTCGCCATATATTTCCTGGCCACTCAAAATAATGATATAAAACTAAATTCAATACACCTTTCATTGTATCTGCTTCCATGCGTGGCCGAAAAACAACACCTGCAATATCTGCTCTATATAATTATAATGATATTTAATTTCTATCTGGTTGCGATCAACAGCTGAGTAAAATAATTTAATTTCTGCCAAAAGTGGAGTACATATTTTGTTTCACTATGACTAAATGCATTCTATTTTGTGGTTTGTACAACGTGATTCTTGTACCAGAAAATTGATAGGTAGGGTGATAAGCTGCCAATAATAATGTTTTTAAAGAATATTGGGGAACACATGATTTAATTGCTTTTTCTTGTTTTATCTGACTGCCTTTGCTTCGTGAAAGGTATTTTGCCCCTAGATCCCAAAGCTATGCAGCTGTTTTTAAGCCAAATTGGGTTACAATTTCACTTAGGGTGGGCCCAACAAACTGGCATTTCTAAAAATAACTACTATGCAAGAAAGCCTGTGCTGTCAGACTTTCAACTTCTCTGTGAGTATGTAGTATTGGCCTACTGGAAAGTGATTTCTGGTACTGGCACCAAGGTGAATGTTCCAAGATGAAGTGATTGGACATTACACGCAGCACTACCACAACATTGGCATCTCAGTGAATATTGGTGCATGACCCATAGTGCACCGAACTTCCAATGCCTTCAGTTCTTTCCACAACCTATCTCTTAGAGACAATTAAGTGTTTTCACAGACCACATGCTTAAGCCTAAAAAGTAATGTTGAAAGAGTAAACCATATGGTGAATTGTCATTAAATATCCCTAACTCTGAACTATAAAACATTCACCTTTCCTTAGTGAGCATGGGCTTTATTGACTTGGCGAACAAAGGCCCATATTTATACTTTTTTAGTGACGCATTTGTGCCGTTTTTTAATGCAAAAGTGACGCAAACTTACAAAATACAATTCTATTTTGTTAATTAGTGCTGCTTTTGCGTAAAAAAATGACGCAAATGCAGCGCTAAAAAAGTATAGATGTGGGCCAAAATATGATGAATGTAGTACACAACGATACATTGGTGCCACTTCACCTGCAGGAAATAGAAGGGGACCAAAATCCGAAGAACGTGCTGAAGTTTCATTAACTCACAAAAACCACACCCACTAATCAAAAGTTGTCTGTGGGCTGGAGGTCTCTAATTGGTCACTGCTGGTCCCTGATGGTTCGCTGATTGTTAGCTGCTGAGGATGTGAACCCTTACTTCCGAACTAAGGGGCATATTTATACTTTGTTTGCACCGAATTAGCGTCATTTTTTTAACTCTAATTCGGTGCAAAACTAACTCAATATTTATACTTTGGTGCTAGACCTGTCTAGCGCCAAATTTATGGAGTTAAAGTCCTTTTTTGGAAGTGAAAACCTACCTTGCCTTAATGAGATGCAAAGTAGGTGTTCCAGTGCAAAAAATCACTCTATGGCCTTAACGCCATATTTATACTCCCATGCAAAAATGGTGCACGGGAGGGAGGAGGGGTCAAAAAATGGTGCAAAGCTTGCTTTGCCCCATTTTTTAACGCATTGGTCAGGGCAGGTGTTAGGGGACCTGTGGGCCTATTTCCATGGTGGAACACCATGCAACAAGCCCACAGGTGCCCTCCCCAGGACCCAGGGACACCCCCACCCACACCAGAGGAAAAGCGGAGGATGGGGGACCCCATACCAGGTAAGTACAGGTATTTTATTTTATTTTTGAAAGTGCCATTCGGGGCCCTGAAATGGGCCCCCTACATGGCACTGGGTGCACTGGCCATGCCCTGTGCTGGCCATTGGGGTGGTGTGCATGACTCCTGTCTTTTCTAAGACAGGAGTAATGTGGTATGGATGGTTTTGCATCAGAAAATGACTCTAGGCAGGTTAGAGTCATTTTCTTTTACTCGAACCTGCCTAACGTTATTTTTTGGTGCAAAAAAACATTCTTCCATACTGCCAGCCCAACCCGACTAAAGTAAAAAAAATTGCCGCTAGCCTACCCTTTGCACCGGCTTGCACCATTCCATAAATATGGTGCCCGGCTGGTGCACAGAAATGATGCAAGCTGGTGCTAAACTTTTGGGTGCAAAACTGAGTTGGTGCAGTTTTGCACCTAAGATCGATGACTGTTCAAGTCTGAAGAGTTCAAGGTCGAATTCTAATGAAAAACTAATATCCTCTAAAGGTCATCAATAGCATTGTAATAAATTCCATGGTGTTTGGTTCTAATCTTAGGTTGCTAAATATAATACATGTTGTCGTGTGGAAGGTTTCTAGCACCAGATTAGACACAGCATTTATTTAGGATTACCACTTGAACACTAACATTGTTGTGATGTGAAAGACTGCAAGTAACAGAATGCACTGGGGTCTCACGGGGACCAGTGCCTGAATATTTTAAATGTTAAAACTCCCTCCTGAATACAACTTCTTCTCTTCCAGCATTCCATAGTGATCACTGCACTTATTTTCCAATGTTTCACGAGGGCTTGGGTATTCTAATTTAACGTTCTTCATAGGCATTTTGAGCAATTTCCTTGGATCAAATGAATAATAATATTGGGGTCAATTTACAAAGCAATTTTAAAGTACATGAGTAGTACTGTACGAGTGCCCCTTCACGTCCTTGTAAAAATTCCTTTCTGAATGGACCTGAGCTGTCAAGCTCCCTATTCGTAAAAGTGTAAAATGGGCACAGTCTTTTTATTTTTACTAATTGTACATGATTATTTTCTGAATATTGCCATTTCAAATGTTTTGTGGCCAACTGTCAAAGATGTACTAGTATATGAGTAGTTCTTCAGGAACTCATAAATGTTTTTTAATTGACCCATGATTTCTTAAAATATGTTTATTTAATTATTTCTAGTGTTCTATAGCTTACTTGAGAGCATCACAGAAATGAGTTCATATTCAGAGCAATCAATTTAAATTACAATTGAGTATTGAAGTCTGAGCAAGTTTTGGGAATGAAATAGTAATTGTCAGTATATGGTTTAGAAAATCTGCGATTTCCATAACTCTTATATGCAATACCTTTAGGTAATCAGTGGACGGGTCCATACCTAACATGGCTGCCCAAGTCACATGATGTTTCTTACAGATATGGGCTTGATAATCTGTTTACGCTGCTTCCAGTTGGGTGTAGGAGTACAATTTATTGCCTCTTCCTGGGCAAGATTGCTTTACCTTTTTGCCCACATTGGAGTGGTTTCTTGGTATGATGCATCAATCAGGGGATGTTCAGATATATAACATGCAAAATGTGATGGGAGGAATGTTTGGAATTAGCTTAGCCACTAGCAAGCCACCTCAGTTTGGACCCAGCCATATGCAAATCAGTCTTGACCCTGCTCCAGTAGCAAAAGGCCAGTCCAAATGGCCAGGTCCTCACAGACCAGAACACAAGCAACCGAAGACCAGTTTTGTCCTAATTGGGGCTCTTCTGTCAGGTGTACTTTGGTTCCAGTGGCACAGTAAGCACAGGACCCACATCTGGACAACCCTTGACACTTAGGGCAGACATCAAACACACAAAAGGTGACAGGAAGAATACTTGCATTTGGCTAAACACTGGCAATTGCTTGTGTAGCATTCCAACACATTGTTATTTTTCCCACCATGACACCTTAGTTTGGACCCAGACGTATGCAAATCAGTCTTGATCAGATTCCAATCAGAACAGTACAGCCTGAACTGCTGGGCCAGGCCCTTCCTGTATGGGAATAGAAGCAACCCAAGACTGGTTTAACCCTGATTGCTGCTCTTCAGTTGGTGTACTTTTGTTCCAGGGACATTCCATTGCCACTTACAACTGTAACTAAGCACACAAAAGATACATATGGGTGTGTCTAATCTGAAGTGGCATAGTGAGAAAAAGGATGAGGGGTTTAAATGCTATCCGAGCAATTGCCAGTGGTTAGACTTATTGCAAGCATTCTCCCATCACATTTTGTGTGTTTGGTGTTCAGATGTATAGTCTGTTCAATGTATTTATTTAGGTGTGTGCTTGTGTCACGAGGCCAACTCCTGTCCTGCCAAACTCACAATGCAGGCTATGTACCTGAGTGTGAGACAATGCTCATATCCCCAATCTCTGCTTCTTCACCTCATACTGGGAGCATCAGAGTTGCTGATAAGAAATGGGGTGAGGAGTATGCGAGATGAAAAGAGCTTCAGGATCCTCAGAGATTTTGCAAAAGAAGCAATAATGTAGGGAAGGGTGAGAGATGCCTGCTGCACTCAGTATCGGACTCCAAACACCACATAGATGGTCAACAGGGCTTTTCAAAGTGCATGTCAGAAATAGTGCATTAGCGGGAAGTCCCCGCCTTAGCAGTGTTCTCCCCATCGGCAGTTCAGGGTACATAGTTTTGAAACACAGTATGTAACAATCTCTACCCAAAATTGAAATTATTTGTTAAGAAGGGCCGTAATGTGATGTGCCTGTTGTCTTACAAGCAGGCCTCCTTACAATAACTCTTAGTAATCTGATTCTATCTTTAATTAGAAAAAAGAATCCTCTGAGTTCATGTTTGTGTTCATATTTTGTATGCATTTCTTTTAACAAAAAAAGTTCAGAATCGCAGACTATTTGATGCACTGATGCAGAACTATGAAACAATAAGCAAACAACAACGCCAAGCACAAGGAAAAGCAGTGGAAGGGAGGTGTCCAGTCTGGTGATAACCTTTTGGTTACACTATCCTTCCAGTGTCGAATACTGTAAGTGATGCAACCACTATCTGTTTGAATCCTAACTTTGTTCACTTTGATCATCCATTATATTGAATTGAGGGAGGATTCTTGCCCTATGCCCAGGAGCCCAGAACAGTGTGACTTTCTCCTTATCAGTACAAACAAAAAACTGTGTCTGTCGGATAATTATTTTGTTAATCGTATGAAATGTCAACATAGAAAAGGAACATTGAGGTCCAGACAACAAAATTACTAAAAATGTTGTATATATATATATATTTGATTGATACAACAACATCAATTCCCAAAGCTGAAACATTGAGGTGCTCCAAGTGTGAAAGGTGAAAGAAAGTACTCATGCAGTGCATCAAGAGAAATAGTACCCAAATATTTGTAAAATAACAGCTGACATATTTATTGACTGCCAAGGTTGTTCAAATTCATCGTCACTTATTGAAAGGCCAAGTACATCAGTACATAAATTGCCCATGACCTGGAATTGATGGGTACAGACTGAGTGTAAAACCATCAATGTTTTGACCCTCTTAGGAAGTGTATGCTTTCTCTACATCATAACGGGTCTTCACCCGGACTCTACGTGGAACAACCTGTGTGTTAGAATATTTCATGTCAGACCCCTTGTGAAAATGATTGCTAAAAGCCAATGTTTACTTGGAAGCCATGATTTGACTCACATGGAGTCAGGAAGGGAGTCAGAAAAAGGGGTTGAGTGTAACCTTGTTTTCAATAAAGGTACCCTGTGTCCATAAGAGGACACTTCCTCGCAGGATCAAGACAAAGGGTAGAAAATGCTCATCCAGCATATCAGCATGGGAGCTTCTGCTTATATAAAAAGTGATATATATCACCAGGCAATGTATCCTTCCAGGGTTTCGGTGGGTATAAATATTATTTGAAAGCACTCAGTAGGACTGCATGCCCAACTTATTATATTGCATCCAAAAGCGTCTAACAGAGGGTTAACGAGTAGCAACTAGTCCTGTGATTTGTAAAATCTTAACGCAATATGGCAATATGCACTAGTGGAGATATGCCTACCTTTCTTCGCAGAAGGGCTCGCTGAATACTTGCCTCTAAAGATATTGAAAAAGCAGCACGATACTTATGCATGCACGCCTCCTAATCAGGGAAGAATGTGATGGTTGTGCCAGACTCGAGCTGATGAGTTTTGCAGTTTTTACTGCAGCCCAGGCAATTTGCCTGCATGAGTTCATTGATTTAATCCAACGATTAGTTATGAGATAGACCTCTACTTCCATTAGTTTTCTTTTCTGGAGCTGTAAAATAATGCATACTCATTCGAATTTGTATTTGCTTTTTAAGATTTATTTTATGGTACATTTACAGTGATAAAAACATGTAAGAGTAGCATAGGTTCACAGAAGAACAAGACCTTTATGAAGTAGCCGTCAATTTTACACAACTCTAAATGTACCTCTCAGTCTGAAAACATTTCCATGCTTCGAAAAAGCACCTTTCTCATGCAATCAAAATGTACGTGCATCATATATAGTCCATAAATACATTTAATCATATACAGTCCATAAATACATATGTACATTCGATGGTTTGTACAATGTTGGTTTCCCTAAAAGCAGATAACCCGCCTCTTTGGAGGTAGATTTTGTGGACATTGATAAACATCTAAAGGAACAAGAGGAGAAAAGCTCCTGGGTTGGCCAACAAAAAAGATCCACGGAAGTCAATGAGCCATTTTGGGGAAGACTCAGTACTTCCGGCAACAATGCATTGGTGGTTAAACCGATGCAGTCCGAGGTATTTTGACTTGACAACCCACTCCTATATAGATCAGTGTCACCATTCAGATACAGGTGTACACCTTTACCAAGTTCTAGCCAGGTTAGCAGAGTTTTCAAAAGCTTGGGACACAAAGTAACCAGTGCTTTAAATGGGCCGGTACTGTCCGGTACTGAGTACCGGCACTTTTCTATTTTGAGCGGGAGAGTACCGGCACATCTCAAGAAAAACGTAATACTTTTAATTGGGGAGTACCGGCACTTCTCAGAAACAACCAGGTACTCTAGCACAGAGTACCTGCACTTTATTTTTTCCATTTCAAGCACTGAAAGTAACTGACTCTGGAAGCCTCTATTCGAGAATAATGCAAGCTAATGCTGCTACATAGTGGAAAATAAAAATCAAAGGCGAAAAGCTATGCAGTCAAACGTTTTGTAATTTGAAAAATATTTTGCGATGTTTGTCCCACATTTAACTCCACATAACTCACACCTCAGTGGTCCAGGTACAATTGCTACAGTATGCCTTGAAAACTTCAGCAATGTTTCGATTTTAAACCACATTTCAAGGAAAACTTGCTTTTCATGGAAGAAAGAGATGATTAAAAGAAAAAATGTAAAGTTCCACAAATGTCCTAATGCTATGTATTGATAATGCACACGAGGCTTAAAATGTGAACAGTTAGAGCTAGGAAAACATGAGTCAGAAATTCGAGTAAACATTATGCACATATGTTGTTAATTTAAGGCATGCATAGGTTATAATTGTTTTTGGAGCATTCAAACAAGTGTAACTTTTGGTCAGCCATAGTTACAAGCTACACATGTAATTTACAAATGTTTGTTGGAATGGGTCAATCAGTGGAATATTTCAAAGCTGTCCCATCGATCTATAAGCTTTTAGAGGTTGCTGTTTCATTCCCTATTGTTAGATGATGTGTTGTATTTCTTTGTAACATTCTGCTGACCGAGCAGAACGATTTGACTGATATCTCTTACATTCTAGAATATACACACATACATTTATTCCTCTACTAGTCACTTTCTCTGCTTCTGGCCTTTACAGAATAATGGAAATGCAATCCCTTTTGCACATATATTCACTAAGTATTTAAGAAACTCGGAGTGCTCACAATTAGAGAATTAGTGAAAGAGCACCCTAGAACTACAGATTGTTGGTTTTCCTCAATGTGGTAAACGATGAACTCGTCTGGTGCTAAAGCATTCAGAAAACCCTAGAAGTGTACGTACAGTGACAGTTCTTGGAACGTTTTGTCCCACATCATTCTGCCAGCAGAATATCACAATTTGAGTCAATATCACTGCTACTTTAGTAGCCCCAGGAGGTAACATGTATTTGGGGGCCACCACTTTACTGCTGAAACACTAGCCATGATCATGTACTTGCATACTGGTCTGGTTACACTATCTTTTATATGTTTTGGCATACAGTATACTAAATTAGGCTACCAGGACAGAAAACAAGTCATAGTGAAGGCAATCTATACATTAGAATATCATACTAAAATAAAACTTTCTAAAAATACATCTCAGTCATAAATATTTCAAGGTAGCATGCACTGTATTGCAGGATCCACTGGCAATGGAAGTGGCATCTGTGTGTATTTGACGTGTCCAAGTGTATAGTTGTTTTTGTTGTATGATTGAAATTGTTTGGATCATCCACCAAGAGGAAAATCTTCTTAAGGGATGAATTATTCATGATCGTTAAGACATTTAAAAAATCGCTTCATTTAAAGGAATAGCTAGCGCAGAAGGTGACCATCTCTGTCCAGGACACACAGTTAATGCACACATTGCAGTGGAATTGGAGGTAAGTGAGTGTAATATTTATACATTTGGTATGCAGTTGGATACTGAAGTTTTATTGCCCCCGGTCTGATGAATACTGAACAAGAGCAGACATAGAACCACAACCTCAGTGGGAACTATTGAGAGTATCTGGCATCTTTACAGCCTTGAATTGGCAACCAAAGCATTTAAAAGAGGCAAGTCAAAAAGGTAGCAGTTAACTAAGGCAGTTTTGGACAAAGTTGCAAACTGTTGGAGAAGTCATGAAGGTAACTTTCTTCCTGCTGGATCACTTTTGTTTGCACAATCAATTATGAATTTCTATTGTCCAAGTCGGCAGTAAATAGCCCTCCCCTCATTTGAAAGATTCTACTCTGCAAGATCTGAGATATGAACAAAAGAGACTGAAAGTACTCCCGAGTCTTCACATTTCTTTATGTCTCTGATTTATTATTTCATTTTGGACATGTTTTCTTTTGAGCCCTATTCTATTTAAATGCTCACACTATGTACATTTAAATGCCTTGTTCTGTTCGAAAGTATAACTTTCTTAAAAGCCTGAGAAAGTTAAACCTAAAGCAGATCATAGGGGTATGTTTCCCCTCACTTTTCTATTGGGAGGCGTTTTAACACAAGAAATGTGCCCATGTGTCATAATACATCATTTTGCTGCATATTGTTTATGAAGACATGTTTGCTGTTAAACTAATTAGGCAGAACGTTTTGTGCTACCTAGTCAAGCAAAGGGGGTAGCTCAGGAATGTGTTGTTTATTGGTAGGCTCATTCACATCGTGTGTTTGAATGTATGTATGTGCACACACATACCACTTTATGTATAATGAATAGAAAAGGAACCGTAGATAACAATTTATGATGTGTGTACACTAAGGGCGTCATTTTGAGTTTGGAGAACAGAAACCTCCGTCCACCAAACTCTTGAAAGGGTGGCCGTCGCCTACACGGCTACCTCCTCACCAGAGTTATTAAGGGTTTCCCGCTAAGGCGTTAGGTGGAAACCTAAGTTTCCGCCCACTGGCCTAGCGGGAAACAGACTATAGCATTGTCTACAGCTCGTAATTGAACCAGCAGCAATGCTGTAGCAAGCTGGGTACACCAGCACCCTTGCAATGCAGACAGTGAACATTGCGAGGGGGATGGGCAGGCCCCCTGAACATATTCTCCGCCAACCTTTTCATGGCAGTAACACCGCCATTAAAAGGCTGGCAGAGAACGAGGTTGTGATACTCAGGGCAGTGCTGTATGCAGCACTGGCCTGGCAGATTAGGATCTCCGCCACCGCCAGAGCTTGCGGTTCCCTAGCGGTCGTAAGACCGCCACACTTGTAATCAGGCTCTAAGTGTGAAACTGCTAAGGCAATCATTATTACGTGGCTTGTCGGCTCCACGACCTAGGCTGCTTCTTTATATATTTAAATGAACTGTAGCCCTCAGATCACATCACATTGCATAACGGAATGAAACCTGGCAATGCTGCCCGGTGATCCTGCATTAAGTATATGAAGACCTCTGCTTGTGATACATGATGCACTTGCACTTCGTGTGACTTGTGCATGCTGCTTTCGGTACTTTCATGTGGTGGTAGAGGAATATATGACATTTTTAATATTTCTTTGTGATGCTGAATTGCATGTTTGAAGTGTCATTTGACAACGCTGAATTATGCACTTTAAAGTTGTTGTTGGTGCAACAAAAAGTACATAAATGTGTCATGCTGAGAGTTCTCTATGATTATAATGCTTTAAGAATTAGTAATGTCTTGAGACCTCATTTAGGGTTTGCTGAATTGGATACTCCATCACAAATGTAATCAATGCTCCATCGTCTGTATGACAAGTGCTTTATAGCTTATGATAGTTTTGTGGACGGGATATCTGTTTTGACAGAGTAATCCCATCTGCCAAATTTGAAATAAGTCCCTTAATTTCAAGTGAGTTCACTTCATACAGAGAAATCAATCCATTGTCCTGCTCTAACCGACTGTGTTCACAATCCTGATTCGCCATTCTTGGCCTTTATCATATCAAACCATTGACTTTGGTGTAACTGTGGACATCTGGTGTAGCCTTGTTGCTTTCTATGCTCAGGATGAGTTGCGTATGATGTGGTCATGGCCACTGAAGATAGAATCCATCATTGTCAAGATAATAAATACAATTCAGCCTGCTGTATGTATAAGCATAAATGAGATGAAATCAAAGCATTCCCATCAGGTGGAGGAACGGGAGTGGACCAACATAATCTATGCTCTGTTTTAATTACTTTTTAACAATGCAAATATTGCTATGTGAAGATTGTTTCATAAATGATAAATCTCATTTCGAAATAGTAGGTGACTAACATTAAATGGCCTGAAGCAGTAGAAGGTCAGAGGAAATTGCTGAGCTGTGGATAAATTGTTACTAATAAACCAGTTTTCATTTTCTTGAACAAAGTTGAAGTACATTATACCGCACATTCTTCAAGGTCCGACCTAAGCTGTTTTGCTAGACCTACTCTTCGCATGCAGGTGAACAGATTAAACATGCCTTCAACAACTTCCCTTTGTGGGCACTACCCATCCTAGCTCACCTTGGCAATGGAACCTTAAAATACTATGCTTAGGAGTAATGGGGAATCGAAAAGGTATTTTTTTATTAATAATGCTCAAAAGGCTGGAGGCATTTTCCCCTTGGGGACAAAGCGGTGCATTGAACAAATGCATCTTGGCCTAGTCTGGATGCTGTTTTTGACACTATGTCCAATACTGAGCTTAGAAAAGTCTGTCGTGTTTTGAGGGAACCTAAAGGCAGGCACAAGTTAAAGGGCTAGACTTTAGGTTTTTTCTGAAGCTAATGATTATTCTTTTTTTATATTTCCCGGTGGTGCTTTCAGTGTGGAGTGCTGGGTTCAGTACGGAGTCTTGTTTGTTTAAGGGTGTGGAAAACCAGTGGTATATTGCCCACTCAGGAGCTTGGGGAGGTTTGGAAGTTGTACTTCTGAAGCATAGTGCTTTGTTATGATGAGAGCGTTTTGCAGAATTATTGCGTGCTACTTGCACTTATGGTAATCCTTCAACTGAAATATGTTCTTGGCAGAGGTGCCAGCGAAACTTGTTTATAATACTTCCTGAACTAGGCTAGACTAAGTTGCAGTTGATCTGAAAATTCCTCTGTCTTTCTGAGGCCTCTGGTGAATGATGTCACAATACATCTCAAAATCTGACATCAAACCAATCAGCCTTATAGAATGCATACTGTAGCTGATTTTTAGAGATGCGGCCTGGGTAAAAAAGGACTGTTTTTATTTCTCTACACTGGATGGCTCCTTTAAATCCTGCTATGTGTTCCATTAAGACGAATCCTGTCACACATATTTATTTTGTTGTGTTTATTCATAAATTACATTAGGGTGATAAGATGGAAGCTTACTGCTCTTATGATTCAGGAACATGCATATGATAACACATCTGTAAAGGGAGTATACTTTTGGATATTCACTTTCATAGCATGGTGTTTCAAAAATATGTCTGTTCTGGGTTACCAATTCCATGGCAGAGTTTCATGACATCCACAAATTATACATTTATTTACAATTAATATAAATGGAAGGTATTTATCCTGAACATCTGGCATCTATCCAGCCCTCCTTTACCTACTGCAGACAACGTTAGTGCTGAGCAGACAATAAATCGGGATTTCATTCATGTTATGCTATCTCTGTGCTTTGCCTCTTTGGGTCAAAACTGCAGAACAAGGTGTGAGACTTTAGTCCTATTTCAGTGATAATAGCATCAGTTTGTTGGGGGGCATCAGAAATGTAAAAGACAGAAAAGAACATCTTTTTGTTCCACACATTTTCTTGCCTGTCTTTGCACAACCATTCTGCCCTCGATTGAATTAATGCTAATAAGGTGTGCTGAATTCTAAATCTGCTCTTGTCTTTGATATGCACATTGCCCGTGATATTTAAGCCCTTGTTAACTGACTTCCCTCCCGTACAAAAGCCCACCCGCCCCTGAAATATATAAAAGTCACTTATAGGCCGGTATTAGAACCTTGTGCTCTGATATCTCAACCTGCGAATTTCAGAGAGCCCATCGTCCCGGCAGTATGGGTCCCCGCAGGGACTCTCTGCCAGTCATCGCCCAAGGGTACCCGCCCCTCCCCCGCCAGCGCTGGCGGTGCTGCTGGAGCTGCCGCTGCTACTGCTGCCGCTGCTGCACCGGTCCTCATAGATGGACACCTCAATCTGGAAAGATATTGAGTTAAGGAAGGAAAAGCAATGGTGAACATCAGATAAACACGAAGCAAGCCTTTGGTTCAGACGTGATTGCTATACATGTCTCTTTGTGCTCGTCTTGCCTCATTTGTTCTGCAATTGTTCCTTGAATGCCCTGCTCCTGACTATTTGCTACCATTCTTAGGTTCCTTTCTAGTGCTTCCTCTGTGTACTCCTCTTCGGCTCTTTGTGTCTGGTTAGTGTGCTATTTTCTCATCACTTGTGCATAAGTGTATTTCTTTTGTATGGTGGATGGCTCTTGGTATCCAGGAGGTAGTTTCTACTCCATCCTTTGTCTTGTGTTACATGTAGTGTTAAGTACTTTAAGTCTGACAGTGTGACATATCTATTTTTCTTGGAATCATCACCGTGTCTTCTGCTGGACACATAAGGGCTTATCTTGTGTATGCAAGTACAATCCTTGTTTGAGCCCTATGGTAAAAACACAAAATTACTTCTGCAGCCGCCGTTCTATGGGGTTTGCAGGGTTGACTACCTATGAGAGTAATCTGCACAGAGAAACGGATATTCCCTGTTGATGTGAGAAGTTCTGTGTCTTAAAAGTGTACTAGTCCAAGGGTGTGTTTGTTCATTATTGGTTCTGTTCCGTGTTTGTTCATATTAGGGCTATTTTACCTTCTCTAGCCTGTTCCTATTCTTTACCCAGTTTACATTTGTTCTTTACTGGTGTTTATCTTTGCCTACTTCTCTGCATCAGAAACCTACTACCTCACGCAGGTATTTCTCAGTGTTGAGTGATGCTCCACCTGGAGTGCTGGACGCAATCTGACATAGGGTGGGTAATGCAATTTGAAGATCCTGAGACCAAATCTGAAGAGTTCGCTTACTTCTTGGATGAGAAAATCAACTTCATTGAACTTCCTCCGCAACACCAACCAAGCTCCAAGAAGAACCTCCCTTGTAAATCCAAATGAAAGTAGTTCAATTGTGTTCTTCTATAGGAAAATTAGATATTAAATACAATTTCAACAGTAAAACCCTCAAACAATTTCATCGACCAACTTTTAGAGGATACAAATACACTAGTGCTTCTTTGGCTCAGCTGCTCTGTCAAAGGGGCCACAAGACTCCATACTGGCTGCAACTCTTTCAGATTTATACTGAGCCCCTCAGAGCCCTCCTCAATAACCCAAGGATCCTCTGTCCTCAGTATGCTGATAATACACAGATTTACCTAAAGCCTTCCTGTCCCAGGCTTTAGACATTGTGAGACCTAATCCTCTGAAAACCAAGTTTCTCTTTATTTTGTCTCCACAATCAAAAGTGCCAATTCAATCCTGGAGTGACCTTTAAGCTGTTCTAAATTACAGACCCACTAACACATTAAAATGATAAATTCCTTGATTTCATTCTTGACAGAAGACTTAGGCCCTCAGAAGACCGCACCGCGGTCAAAAGACCGCAGCGGTCATTTTGATTTTCCCGCTGGGCTGGCGGGCGACTGCCAAAAGGCCGCCCGCCCGCCCAGCGGGAAAGCACCAGCAACGAGGAAGCCGGCTCCGAATGGAGTTGCTGGTGTGCGACGGGTGCAGTTGCACCCGTCGCGATTTTCAGTGTCTGCCAAGCAGACACTGAAAATCAATGTGGGGCCCTGTTAGGGAACCCCTGCAGTGCCCATGCCAGTGGCAGTGGCCCTACGACACCCGTTCCCGCCAGCCTGGTTCTGGCGGTGAAAACCGCCAGAACCAGGTTGGCGGGAAGGGGGTCTGAATCCCCATGGCGGCGCTGCTTGCAGCGCCGCCGTGGAGGATTGACAGGGGCAGCGGGAAACCGCCGGCTTCCCTTTTCTGACCGCGGCTTTACCGCGGCTTTACCGCTGCGGTCAGAATAGCCCCAGAAGCACTGCCAGCCTGTTGGCGGTGCTTCCTCCGTCCCCTACCCTGGCGGTCTCGGACCGCCAGGGTAGGAATGACCCCCTTAGGGCCTTATTACGAGACTGGCGGTCTTAGCCGGGCTGACGGCAGTCAGAGTTGTAACCAGCCAGGGTGGCGCTGAACTCAGCACCGCCTGGCTGATTACAAGCCCACTTTCCACCAGCCTTTTCATGGCTGGCAGAAAGCCACTGGTGGGGGCCACAGAGGGGCTCCTGCACTGGCCATGCACATGGCATGGGCAGTGCAGGGACCCCCTCACATGCACAGTTGGAATGCACATTGTCTGCTTTGCAGACATTGCGCATTCTGAGGGTGCTGGAGTATGAGGGTGTTGGAGGGCTAGGATATAGGCCTTAGCTCCCTGGTCAGTAGGAAAATGCTTGTACTATAACCCCAAGCATTCAAAAAGAAAAGCACAGTGTTAGAAATGGGGTCTTTGGTTGGCAGTCAGGTTACCCCCTGTCCAAGCAAGGAGCCTTACTCCAGTCAGGGTAAAAGAGAATCACCCTCAGCTAACCCTGCTTACCCCCTTGGTAGCTTGGCACGAGCAATAGGCTTAATTTCAGAGTGCTAGGTTAAAGTATTTGTATTATCAACACACACAGTAACTTAATGAAAACACTACAAAATGAACCAACACAGGTTTAGAAAAATAGGGAGTATTTATCTAAACAAAACAAGACCAAAACAACAAAAATCCACAATACATAAGTCATCAATTAAAAAGCAAAAAGAGTCTTCATGTAGTTTTAAACACACACTAACACTGTTAGCATGAAAATGTACCTTGGGGGTGTCAAAAATAACCCTGCATGGACGAGTGTGCATCAAAAAGGGCTTGCGACGCGTCGATTTCACTGACAAGCGAGACCTTACGTTGTTTCTCCTTTCGTTGGGTCGCGTGTGTCGTTTCTTCTCTCCGCAGGAGAGTGATGCGTCGATCCGGTCAGCACTCTCAGGTCCGGGCAGGCCTTGTGTTGTTTTTACATGCCCAGCGGTACTTGCGTCGGAAATTCAGCCGCACGATGAGTCGAAAACCACGCAATCTCACCAGCCTCCTTCAGCGATGCTGCGCGTCGTTTCTCCAGCTCTCTGCTTCGTTTCTTCATTCGTGTTGCAGGCGAGTGTCGATTTTCAGCCGCAAAGCCGGTGGCGCGTCGATTTTTCAGCCACAGATCGGAGTCGCGTCGAACTTTTCCCCGCACAGCATTCTGTGCGTGGATTTCTTCCCCTTAGGCTGCCAGCTTCTCCTTTCAGGGTTCCAGTAACTGGATGATCACCACAGGGCAGAGTAGAAGTCTCTCCGGAGACTCCAGGTGCTGGCAGAGAAAAGTCTTTGCTGTCCCTGAGACTTCAAACACCAGGAGGCAAGCTCTAAATCAAGCCCTTGGAGATCTTCACCAGATGGAAGGCACACAAAGTCCAGTCTTTGCCCTCTTACTCTGGCAGAAGCAGCAACTGCAGGATAGCTCCACAAAGAACATTCACAGGCAGGGCAACTCTTCTTCCTCAGCTCTTCAGCTCTTCTTCAGGCAGAGTTTCCTCTTGGTTTCCAGAAGTGTTCTAAAGTCTGTGGTTTTGGGTGCCCATCTTATACCCAATTTCTCCTTTGAAGTAGGCCTACTTCAAAGCAAAGTCTCTCTTGAATGTGAAATCCTGCTTTGCCCAGGGCAGGACCCAGAAGCTCACCAGCATTGTGTGAGGAGAGGCACAGCCCTTTCAGGTGTAAGTGACCACTCCTCCCCTCCCTCCTAGCACAGATGGCTCATCGGGAAATGCAGACCACACCCCAGCTCCCTTTGTGTCACTGTCTAGTGTGAGGTGCAACCAGCCCAACCGTCAAACTGACCCAGACAGGGAATCCACAAACACGCAGAGTCACAGACATAGTATAGGCAAGAAAATGCCCACTTTCTAAAAGTGGCATTTTCAATCACACAGTCTCAAAATCAACTTTACTAAAAGATGTATTTTTAAATTGTGAGCTCAGAGACCCCAAACTCCACATTTCCATCTGCCCCCAAAGAGAATCTACACTTTAATCATATTTAAAGGTAGCCCCCATGTTAACCTACGAGAGGGAGGGGCCTTGCAACAGCGAAAAACAAATTTAGTAATATTTCTCTGTTAGGGCATGTAAAACACACTACTATATGTTCTACCTTAACCATACACTGCACCCTGCCCTTGGGGCTACCTAGGGCCTACCTTAGGGGTGTCTTACATGTAAGAAAAGGGAAGATTTGAGACTGGCAAGTGGGTACGCTTGCCAAGACGAATTTACAGTTAAAACTGAACACACAGACACTGCAGTGGCAGGTCTGAGACATGATTACAGAGCTACTTATGCGGGTGGCACAACCAGTGCTGCAGGCCCACTAGTAGCATTTGATTTACAGGCCCTGGGCACCTCTAGTGCACTGTACTAGGGACTTACTAATAAATCAAATATGCCAATCGTGGATAAGCCAATTACATACACATTTTGTAAAGGAGCACTTGCACTTTAGCACTGGTTAGCAGTGGTAAAATGTCCAGACTAACAAAAACAGCAAAATCAGAGTCCAGTACACATCAACAATCTGGGAAACAGAAGCAAAAAGTTAAGGGAGACCACACCAAGGATGAAAAGTCTAACACAGAGTCAAACAGTACTTTACTGGCAGTGTGACAAGAGTCTAGAATTCTCTACCTACAATTTTCTGTGCCCACACTGATAATCTTCAAGATTTAGCTGAAACATCTTCTCATTTACAGACATTGCTTATCTGGTCTCAACCGAACTCATCTTTCTGATGCTTATTCCATTCTGGTCCTTGGCCCTTAGTTCCAACGCTCCCTTTTTCCTTTTTATGCCCTTACCATTGAATATGTCTAGCTAGATGTCTTTTACTAGACTACCCGTCCTGCCTTTTCTCTTCAATGTTTCTTTTACTTCGCCAACCTCTATATGCTAGTATCCTCCCCAAATATATTATATGCTGACAACAATATCTAAAAGGTATATATCAAACCTGTGCTTCTCAAGTTCCTATCTAAATTTTGCCATGCACATGTGTTCTGCAATTTGTATATATCTTAGTGTGAATTGCATACAGTACTTAATTCATGGTTTTGTTCCAGTTATTTCATTAATGTTGTGGAATTGGCTTTACTGTATCTTGTAAATTTGCACATTTTTTTATCATTGCTCTTGTAAGGCCCTTGAATGCCTTAGGGTCGAGTATGCCATACAAAAAACTGGGCATACAAATACTGCTGGTTAGTGAGGGTTAGGGACAGTTACCTTACACACTTTCGTACATTTGCTCCCCAGATGCAAATCTCAAGTTCATGCTTTAGATCTGGATTCAGTGCTTATATTGTTCCAACACATGAGTGAGAAAGGCCATAGTCCAAAATTGGCAATGCTATTATCTAATTGTGAATGTTTTATGGCTTTAATAGATTGCCAACCACATGCTTTTTTCAGACCGTTTGGAGAGCTCTCTGTTTTCATCTTATCTCCCCTTTCAAACTCACTTATGTTTTCAAAGCTTAGAGAAAGCTTTGAAATATGCTCCTTGTTCCTAACAATGTGACGATATATTTAAAAGAGATGAACAATGACAGTACTAGTAACATTTTGCATTTTGTTTTTCTTCAATAGAAATTGCAATGCAAAGGACTGCTGCTTAGTGTGATTTCCATTTAGTATTATGAGTGGGCTGTCTATTTTCATATCTGAGTACTGCAGTGTAATAAAGTTTTGCCTTCCCAAAATGTTATTCTATATGACAAAATGGAACTACATGTCGTTCAATTAAATTTTTGGGTGCCTTTTTTCAGTTGCATTCTCTACTTTTTAAATAAATAAACATTGGTGTTATAATTGACATGTACAATTCACCATTGGTCTAGTGAGGATGTAAAAGGTTACTACAGACTTCCAATTTTCTGTACCCTGCTGCTCATTGCTTTGTAGCTACATTTTCTTTGTCAAAACTACCCATCTGATCAGCATATAATGTATGGTCAAGACCGTATCTGTTCTTTGCAGAGTAATTGAGTATAGAAGGAGCATGTATATTAAACATGTATGGTGCATGCAGCAAGGGCTTGGGATGACTAAGTCCCTCAACCCCTCCCTCTAAATGTGCCACCTTATAGCTAAATAGAATCACACCCTAAGGGGCCAAGGGTATGCCTAGATGTAGATCTCTTGCTCACTGTGCCCCTGGAACCAAACTGCACCCCACTGATGAGGCCCAGTCAGGCCGAAACTGATCTTAGGTTGCTTGTGTTCCTGTTCAGAGAGAGCCTGGCTTGGCAGTTTGGGCTGGACTGCACATGAAAGGCAGCTCTGCTTGGTGTTTCCTCCTGGCGGGAACAGGCCAGTGATCATTTTACAGCAAAAAATGTGCAATAAATGAAATGCTGCAGACATGTGAATCTGAGCGCCTATGTGATTGAAACCTAGTCACATGCAATACGCCACTTCCAACAAGAATGTCAATACAACTGAATTCATTTGTCATTTTGCTTCGATATTTAACATTTTATGAAGGCAGTGTGTAAAGTACCACAACGCTGTGTTTATAGCTTAACAGACTGAATTAACTTGTTCTTTTTTCACGCAATATATGCTATATAATGATAAAAGAGACAACGTACAGCAGAAGGGGCCAGATCGTACTGGGACAGAAAATAGGCCCTGGCACCAAAATAAAGTTGTCCCCCATTAACAAATCAGATAGCTGGAAAAGTGGACTACATTTGCAAATCAGAGCAGTTTTGAACATATGCAGACATGCTACATACGTGTTTTGCAAGGTATGGGAGATTGCATGCATTTATCTTTGCTTCTTGCAATGTTTGTGGTGAAATAATGGAAATCAACAGGGCAAACCAGCCCAATAGACCATAAAACGGACCACAAACAGCCCAAAAATAGACCCCCTAGACCTGTCAGACCAGCCCTTTAGGCACTGTCGGACTGTCCTATAGCCCAGTCCGGCCCTGGTCTTCCATATTCTGTGTGACATCTGGCACAGGTGGCAATGTTGGTTCGTTGGTCAGTTATCTTTTACTGAAGCCATCTCTGTCACAGGTGTTAGTTCACTGGGACAGAATTAGCAGAATTCTCCCGCCAGTTTTACAGTGAGACCACAGAGTAGAATTTTGGACACTTTTTGCTAGTAAACAAAAGTATTGGGACATTTGCACCTGTGTCTAGTCACTAATGATAATCCTGAAATATCCATTAGTGAAACTTAAACCCACTGCATTGTTATAGACCTCTGCGTAGTGATAGAAAATGTGTTGTTATGAAATGCAAAGGGTCGAACATGAAAAGAAAATAGTCCTGGGCATAAAAAGAAAAGTGGTCTCCATTAGAGAATCAGATAGCTAAAAGGTGTCCGACATTCACAGTTTTTAACTTCTAATGACACACTGTATAGGTGTTTTGCAAGGTAATGAAGACTGCATGCATTTGTGCTGTGGTGATATCAAGAAAACCAAATGTAAAATTTAGCCCACCCAAGCAAAAAACAGGCCCACAAACAGCCACAAAACCAGCTCACACCCTGACTGACCTGTTAGATCAGCCCTTCTGACACTGCCTGATTGCCCTATGAGCCAGTCTGACACTGTGGAAAACTGAATTCTGAACCCCATAGTGAGAGGCAGTGGCGGCCGGCAGCTTTATGAGGGAGTGGGGCGGGCGGGGCGCACACACACACACACACACACACACACACACACACACACACACACACTCTCATTCTTTCACACATTTGTGCACGCATGCACATCCATTAACAACACTCATACCATTCAAACATGTACGCACGCACCAAACATTCATTACAAAACATCACACACACTCATTCTTTCACACACGCACGCACATCCATTGACAACATTCATACCATTCAAACATGCCCGCACCCACCAAACATTCAATTTGAAACATCACACACATACACACACACACACACACTTACCTTCGGCCTCCAGGTACCAGGAGGGTTGGGACTGCTGCCTTCGTCAGCCAATGAGGAAAGGCAGCAGTCCCAGCCTCGTCATAGGGTGGGATGGGGTCAGTGAGACTGCTGGCCCCACCCCACTCTGTGACAAAGTGTCACTGATTGACACTCGCCCTGGGCACATCAGGGCTTAAACTGAAGCACCCAGGGAGAGTGTCAATTGTTGAGGCTTTCCTCGTCACCCAGGGGAGGGCCTCGAGGCACCTTTGCTGGGCTGAGGAGGTCACGCCCATAGGAGCTGTGATCTCCTCAGCCCAGCAAAGTTCAGCTCAGGCAGCCAGGAGTCTGCGCATATCGCACATGTCTGCTCCTGGCTGCCTGCCATGAACATGAAGAGTGTCGGTCAGGCTGACCTTTATTCAGCCTGACAGACACTCTTCATGGGGGCAAAACAAATGTCAGGGCACTCATGAATCCATACTTATAAGTTAGTAATATATCCAATCTTCATTGTATGATGACAACCAACTTGAGTAGGTCTCAAAATCCACATTTATTTATGATGTATAGAGTTCAAAACAAAGATCGTCCTTGAAATTAAAGCATTATGTAGTAGACATGGCCAATAATTTTAATAGCCACCACAGCCAACACGTGTTTCATCCTATGAGAATATGCTCTCTTAGGGACTTCATCAGGGCTGAAAGTAAATAAGAACAACGTCTAACATATAGAGTATAGGTCAATGGAATGAGCAGAAAACAACCAACTCAAACGGTGACAATAGTGAGAAAAAAGGAAACATGCTATATTGTGACTTATGTGATATTAATCAAAATAATACAACTATAATCTACCAGTTACAATATATATCAAAATGTACAAACACCCGGGAATATCCAAGTCAATTAAAAAATGGAGCCATATCAATCAGAGCACCATGTGCAATGTCCTTAAGTGCCAAAGGTTCATAATGTCAAATGTGCACGTCCCCTACTACATAATGCTTTAATTTCAAGGACGATCTTTGTTTTGAACTCTATACATCATAAATAAATAAATGTGGATTTTGAGACCTACTCAAGTTGGTTGTCATCATACAATGAAGATTGGATATATTACTAACTTATAAGTATGGATTCATGAGTGCCCTGACATTTGTTTTGTCATTGTCAGTTTCCCTTGAAACATTGGAGGATTAAGGAAGATCCTCTTGCCAGGTGCACTGTGCCACTAATATTCTTCATTATCACTATATGGACTTTCTGTGAGCGCCCTTTTCCTATGGATCTCTTCCTTGTGAGCACTGTTTCAATTTACTCTTCATGGGGGGGCAAAAGGTGGGGGGGGGTGGCCCCTCTGCCCTAAAGGATGGGCCGCCACTGGTGAGAGGACAGTGAGGAGGTGATTGAGGATCTTGGAGGCACATTGAGTTGTAGATATGTAGAGTTGGTTGATTTGTACTAGCACTGGAGTAGAGAATTCATTTGATACAGAAGTCTGGCAGATTGAAATTGCTTGTAAGACAAAGACGGAGTTTTCAACAGACCATTTCTGACTACTTACTGAATACTTGACTACTTACTGTTATGATATGGTGCTCATCAGCTCTCTACCTTCTCCAGCACACTTGGGGCTGCCTAGCACTAACACAGGTGTTCTTGTGTGATGCTGCAGGGCTGCCTCCATTACAGAAAGGCTTATTTTGTTCAGCAAGCGCAAAAACAATTCTAAGAGGCACTTTCCTCTTTCTATGTGTGATTCGGAATGCTTTACAGATAGAAAGCGGAAATAATGAGGAGAAATAAATATAATCCTCCTCGTTATGCTTTTATGTGGTAGGTGTACCATTTGGAGCAATCCCAGGTATACTACCTTTAGTGAATCCGTAACTGCAAAAACAATTCAAGAGTGGATGCATGGGAATGCCCATGCTCCACCCACGGAATGCCTACCACAATGAAATGTAATACAAGCTGCTGTAGTGTAATATATTTCTTTACAAAGTCATGCAAGGTGGCGCAATTAGCCCCTTGCAAGGCTTTGTGAATCCCATTTAAGGACCTGAGTTGCATTGCAACAAGTTGCGTTACACAAGGACAATGCAAGTCCTTAATACATCTGAGACTAAAATGTTAGCAGGCATAGAATAGTGCAGGCAAAGATATAATGACAGCCAGTAATGCAATAAGAGCATGTGAAAAAGGATACCACTCTCATCCCACGTTCAACAGGGTCCGTGATTAAGAGTCCCCGTGGAGCATAGATCTTCTCGTTTTGTTCCTGGATGTACCTGGAAATCTTCTTTAACACCTGTAGAGAAACACAAGGCCATCAGTGAGAAAGAGCCCTCTTGTCCTCTCCCACTTACTACCCAGAAAGAAAAGGACTGGTAATGGATTATTTAACAACTCTAGACTAAGACCTTTCACTTGATTTCTACAAATTATGTTCAAGAGCCTGTCCCTGTGACTAATTTAGAAATTGTATACTTTGATCCCACTGAAGGTATCCCATTCCTCTATGAAAGAATGTAAGAATTTTCATTCCTTTTCAAAATAGTTACTCAGTGGTGCTTCAGCTAGCTGAGAAGACATGTATTTTGTATGTACAGTACATTAAAGACAGTTTATTCAGTATCCACACTAACACTGTGTTAACAGTTAGACCCTGCCTCTATATTTAGGTCTCGGGGAATGTGTCTGAAGGTAGAGTTGAATAGGTGTCTGCTGTAATTAGTGAACATTCTTGGCTGCAGCACTTTACCCTCCATCATCTGATTGAGATGGGATCTTGGAGCGTACTGATCTTTTACTGGCTCTTGCTGACGCATTATTGTAGAGACACTACACTTCCTCCTGTTTCCAATTTCCATTGTCCTAAAGTTGGTGCAGGGTCTTTGAGCAGAGAAACAACAAGTGTACCTCACTTGACTTGTAAGTCCTCTTTGGCTTGCCTAAAATACATTTTTATTTCTGATTTGTGCCTTTAAATGACTAATCTCAATCCCCCATGTCCCTAAGTAAGCCTGAATTTTGGGATGACAAGGCAATTCTATTCGATGTTAAATTAATCTCTCAACAACTACTAGGCAGATCTCAATCTGCCACAATTCACTATGATCCACCATCTATCTGCAGGCATGAGGGAGAATGCCTTTCAAATAATATGCATATTCTGCTTTGAGAACCTAAACAAAACTCTGTGGACTCCAACTTCCAGTTTCATCTGTTGTTAGGATAGAAAATTCAGGGAGAACTGTTGGCAGCTTCCTTGGAGGAACTCCATTGGTTGCTAGACTACAGGTCTGTGGAATGGAATTGTAGGACTGGTCAACTTGCAGGAGAAATAGGCCAAGTGGGATAACTCATTCCTAAAGTTTATATGAGTCCACTGTAAGTAGTACACTGCAAATAATTTTGAAAGACATTTCTGAATCATTTGTTGGGCCATAGTAAACTTGTGGGTCTGGTTTATAAACAGAATTTATTGTGGGACACACACACTCACCTTGTCATATCCAGGACAGGATGAAAGTCTGGTGAAGTTTTTTGGGCCAAAACATATGTGAATGGCATCCGTAGCATTATTGTGATCTCTATAAAAAAGATGTCTGTCTGTATTGCAGTCTTCAAGAATATCCGTTGCTCCCAGAGGGGAGGAATGGCCATGAAACATTCCATAACAGGAAATCTTCCAAACTTGAAAACAAAAACCCTCGAGCACCACAAGCAATAGTCCAAGCCTCGATTAGACTGGACACTTGTTTATTTCATGATTTCTCTGCTTTAGCCAACACTTGTTTCATCTTTAAACAGACTTCCTCAGGGCAAATTAGTAAAATCGATCCTAACTCCAAATGAAATGGAAAAATATAGGTAAGGGTAGTGTATCAACAATGGACCATAGAGCTATTCAAAGGAAAGGCAGGATACTGAGCAGAGAATTAACTCTCCCCACTCCAGTGTCACTTGTAGTGTCAGTAGGATCACAAGTGTTTGGTGTACTTGTAGCATGCTAGATCCAGAATTTGTCAAAAGACAAAGGCCAAGACAACCACCATGAAAGGGCTGATTGGAGCCACTGGAAGCCAAAAGATCAACTAAGGCCAAACCCCCACCCCAAGGCAGGCAGACAAATGGGAGCCATAAGTTTCCTGTCCTCTGCTGATTTCTTAACTAGGTCCTGCAGTTCCGGCAAATAGCTTGTAGCTGTGCGAGGGAGGGTGAGTCAGCAAGGATTTATTAGCCAGAGATGTCTCTTGGAGGAAATTGCAGACCCAAAAGCAGCAACACACAGCCTGTCAAAGGAAACATCAGACAGAATCCTGACTTCTTGCTCCATCGTGGAAAGTCTGGTGAGGCAATCTTGCCTTTTCTGAAGGTCTTCTGCCAGGGCCTGAAAGTCATGAAGCAAGGATTGTACAGCATAAGTTGCATACGTTCCAGTTCTAAGAGCGAATTTGGGTGCTGAGTGCGCCCTCTCATTAGCACCATCCATTTTCTTACCCAAAGCTTCTAGCGGAGATGCATCCTGAGATCATTATTACCTCATGATGACAAGCCTGCTTCTTAGGGAGTCAACTTTGACTGAAGATGGAGATTCTTCCTGAAAGCCTACCAAGACGTATTCCACATCAGTCTCTGGACAAAATATTTCTGATAGCCTTGTGAATAGATAGGGAATCAGGCTTTGCGTCTGTATTGCACAAAAATGTTCATATTATCGGCCACCACTGTAGATTCAAGCAAAGACAGATTGGACTAAATGTGCTTAAATACTCTTGTGAAGCCCAGACCCTGCTCATATCTGCCCCTTCGGTCAACTTCCTCCTTATAGACATGAGTGTCTGGAGCTTCAGCATATGGCTTCCTCCATGAGGTGTGGGAGCTTCTCTGGCCTTAAAGGCCACTTCCACAACGTTATTAGTCATTTAGTGCAATATATCCATCAGCTGAAGGTCAGGAGAAGTTTTGGCTAGAGAAGCCTGGTGAGGGGACTCATTACCAGAGGAATCCTCCTCTGTGTGTCTTCTTTTCTGTGCCTACTTTCTCTCCATAGTATTTCCCATAAGAGCCAGGAAGTCAGCTGAGGACATTTCTTAGACCATTCCTCAGAAAACAGTAGTTCAGGTGCTTATCCTTTCCAGATTGGATTATGCAAAATTGCTGTACCTATGGATTCCAGACTATCTAATTCATCCTTTACAATTGGAACTGAATATGCAATTCATCTCTTGTTTAAGCTTCCCAAGCATGCTTCCATTTCTCAATACTGAAACCAATTGCATTGGCTTTCTGTAAAAAACAGAGAATTAGGTTCAAAGAATTGATAGTGGCTCATGTCACGTACTACAGGACTGCACCGAAATAGCTATCCAATAGGATGGTGGAATACTGTCCTAAAAGGACCCTATATTCTCAGTTATGAAGGCTGTTAACGATTCCCTCAACCAAACTAAAGAAATTGGGCAGTTCTTCCTGCTCAGTCCTTGCTGCTAAATATTGGAACAAGCTTCCTCTTCATCTTAAATGCAGCTCAGAAAAGAAAGCTTTTGGCAAGCTCTCGAAAACTCATCTGTTTAAGCAGCAGGATGGAGGAGCCCACATACTGGTCATATGACTCAGCGCCGGGACACTCTTGTAGTAACTGTTGTGCTCTACAAAACCCATCATTCATTCATTTCATAATTCAAGACATTGATGCTCACGGGGTGAAGAGTAGGACAAGGAAGACTGGTGCTGAGGTAATGCAGGGACTGCAAGGCTAAATGCAAGTGTCCTCTTCAAGGGTTACGCTGAGCAGTGTCCGAATCATTACATTGCACCCAGCAGTATTTTTTTTATTTTTTTTCCTCCATCAGCAGCGAGCATCACAAGTTCAACCCACTTCTGGTTTGTGACAACAGTGACAGCCCTTAACCAGTGTATTCAAAGTAACAAAGCAAAATGTTTGAACATTGTTCGTGAACTTTGGACCTGTGGTAAATGTAGAGCAATCTCATACAATAGCAGTGTAAGTAGATGGACAGAAAAAAATGCGGTTGCAATAAATAGATGGAAATGTATAGCTGGCTTTTCGTTAAGACTCGTTCCTGTATTGTTGTGTTGTAATACAATAGGAGCTGAGCTAGGCAGCCCTGCAGTCAAATAGTTCTTCTGTCCTTTTACGTGTTCTTATTGCAGTTTTGGGCAATCGTCAATGGCAGAAGAAGCAGTCTGTTTAGTGCCAACATTAGGAACCTATAAGTCCTGAAAACTATCACAAAGTTGCTACCACTGATGTCTGGTGTTCGGAAGAATTGTAATATGTTTTGAGTAATTCAAAAAGCTGGAGATCAACCTGTCCCCTGTTTTGTCAGGTTATGATGTATCAGAAACAAGTAGGACCCGCTGGTGTATTTTTTAAAGTTTGTCCACCACTTGCTTTAAGATAATTTGACTTCCAATGCATACAGTGTGAACAACCAGTCTGACACTGTCCAGACACACTTGACTCTTAAACATGTTACAGAAATGCAGTTCGGGTTACATATATACCAAAACGTCTTTTACCCATTGCAAACTGCCCGATTCTATGAATCGAGCATTATGTGGGCGCAAAAAAGCTTTGCACATCTGGTCTTTAATGCATTTTTCCCCACTGTGTGCCCCTTGATTCTTTACAAATTGTATTACATTTGGCATCAATATTTTTTCAAACATCCAACTGGTAGGAGATTTAGGCCAAACGACAAAGTGCAAAAGTTATACAAAGGCACTTTCCATTTGCAACAAATGAGACGAGTTTTTGAGTGCAAAAACTTACGTCTAAATACAGCACAGATTGCCTCAGAAGTAAATAGAGAAGAATATTACGCCACTTGTAATATGTTAGATAGTACTAAACAGTAAGCATTTGAAAATGAACAGAGGCTAATACAATAAAGAGCATAGTACCACTGTTTATATAATCCTATCAAGGGCGAGAGCATCCCAACTTCAGGGTAAAATGTCTCTGGATGAATGAAGAATGATTGATTTTACAAAGATGTTTTACGCTTCCCTCGGTGTCTGCCATATTGCAGAGAACAAGTTGCACAGTTGCCTCAGACTGTGCTAACATTCTGCTAGGTTACAAACAAGTGTAGACACACTGTCCCTCTCCACAAAGAATGCCAAATGTTGCCATTCTCCAGGACATGAAGAGGTTTCTGCTGTAATAATGAATCCACTCTGAAAGGTCAAGCCAGTTTACGTGGCGGGCCAGTTAGGAAAGCGAGTGCGCGGGTAATTATGCCTGTGCAGATTAGATCCTTCCTCATTGCGCGTTGAAACAACCTTTGTCAAAGTACTAAAACACTGAATTAACGTCTCTCATCAAGTAACGGAGAGATAACAGTGTAAAATGCCAAGTCTGACGTATGGCTCCATCCTGCTCACAAATGTTTAGCTTTTCGTCCTTTGGAGTGAGCTCAAGGATGAGATAATTTTCTTAAAATGTATGTATGTCTGCCTGCAAGTCGAAATTTAATTATCCTCAGGTCAATTTGCCTGTACCAGAGTGCAAATTTTAATATTTTTTCACCAAAAGAATGATTAGCGCGTGTCTACCTTAAAAAAACAAATCAAGTTTACTTAATGTGAAATACAAGAGAGTCTTTCAGTATGCTACTTTACTACGGAGTATGCCTTCGTGCTCGTATGTATTGGACTCCTTGCTCAATACAATATGATCCTCCACTCTCCAAACTATCTGTCCATCATTAGTGTGGGGCTGTTTACACACCGTTTGTGCCAAGTTGCCTTGTCACTCATTTGGCACTGCATGCTCCTAATAAATCCTATTGTCCGTGTCTGCACTATGTCTGAAGAGATCTAGCAGCAGGCCTGAAATGTTCCAGTCACCAGTGGGCAGATGATGTTCATCTCAATATTGGAGTGGCCGCTCATATACAGCATCTATTATCTGCAGCTATTACTGTGCTTTTGAAGATGGACTTTAACTCAGTAACTCAAGTTAAGCTCTGAAATTGTGTTTCTTTTGCTACCTTCTCAACAATTAATATAATTCTGTCTATCCCATCCCATAGTAGATTACATTAACAGTCCTTTCTAAGGGTAATACATTTAAATTTACCACCAAAGTGGGCCTCTGTTCCTCGGTTCAAGCACTCTCCCTCTAGACACACTATTCTTGGAGATTCAGCTTTCCATCTCCCTGATGTCCTTTCAGCAAAAGCTGAAGATAAATTGCTCTGTTTGGCTAGATGTTTTTTTTAGACCAGTGCCAAAAGACCCAGATGGTTGGGAAATGCTTTATAAGTGGAGTCAGTAATCAACTAAATTACCTCTCTCATATCATGGCGAACACCCTTTGTAGGAAATTGGGTTTTTGATTGAGGGGATTGAAGACCCTTCTCAAGCAACAAAGAAAATCCCTTTCAGGGTGAACCACAAAAGTCACTAAAGTATTCTGTGCTTAGCCTTCTCTCTGGTAGCCTGGCACAAAAGCAATCAGGCTTACCTTAGAGGCAATGTGTAAAGTATTTACACAGTGCACAAACTGCAATGAAGTGAAAACACAACACAAGAAAAGCCCCACACCAATTTATAAAAATATAGTTCATTTTAAGAAATAATTTAAGACCGGAATGACGAAAATCCAATCAGTTGAACTGGAGATATTCAGTTTCAAAGATACAAGGACCATATTAGTCTAGCTGAAAAAATTACATTCTCAAAGTCTCCCATGTGGTGTACAGTTCTCCCTATCTTCACAGGAGGAGCTCAACTGATGCCAGCCAAGAGTTCAGGACTTAAGGAGGTATCTCTTGGTGATCAGAAGCTCACTCCAGCAGAGGGTAGCAGCGCTTGGCAGGGCCAGTTGCTGACCCAGTGCGGCAGGGCAACTAGCTGAGCAGTTGCAGGGAGGCCTCTGGAGCTTGTTGCATCCCTGTAGCTCAAACAGAAGATCAAATAACTGTCCGTTGGAGTCACTCAGATCTTCCTGGGAACAAGGAGATGGTCTGCTCAACTTCAAGCAGCAAGGCCAACCTCAACAGCAAGACAGTCCTCCGAAGAAAAAGGCATGCCTCGAGCAGCAGGGTAGACCTCTGGTAGCAGCAGGGCAGTCCTCTGGAAGCATCAGTGAAGTCCTCTGAGAAACAAGGCTGGCCTCAAGAAGCAGGGCAGTCCTCTGAGTACAAGGCAGTCCTCTTGAATTATTCCTCAGGTCCAGGGGTATACTGATGAATGGGTCTGAGGGTCCTATTTTTATACCAAGTGCCAGCTTTGAAAGGGGAGAAACTTCTGGACTTCCCCTCACATCTGATTCTGTCACTTCCTTCCTCCCCTACCCAGGCTCCAAGGGGTTAAGGGTGACAAAAAACTGGTGTGAATTTCTTTGTGTGTGTGCTGAAGCAGCCCCTTTGAAATGTAAGCAGGGCTGGAAACAGTGTCTTTCCCATTCTGGCAGGATAGCCAACACCTAGTTCCCCCTTTGTCTCACTGTCTGGGTGAAATTTACAAAGGCCAACAACCAACGCCCCCCTCTCACAGGACACAAAATGACTGGGACAAGTAAATGCTGACTTTCTAAAAGTGACATTTTCAGAATTGTGCCTTCAAATTCAACTTTAAAGAGGGCTTTAAATCACAATTCCTCAGACATTAAACATGACATCCCTATGTGCTCCTATATAAATGTTATCACTTATTAAATGCAATATGGTCACCCAGTGTTATCATAAGGGAGAGGTAGGCCTCAGAGTAGTGAAAAATGAGTTATGGGGTCTTTCACTACCATGACAAGTAAACCATAAAAGTAAATGCCCAATCTTTTAAATACACTGTGCCTTGCCATATAAGCAGTTTTGGGTTTACCTTAGGGATGACTTAAAAGTATTTAATAGGGATGTTAGGCCTGGAAAAAGGTTTATTTTGCCAGGTTGAATGGACAGTTCAAAATTGCACACAGGCTGCAAAGGCAAGCCTGAGACATGTTGTAAAGAGCTTCTTAAGTGGGAGATGCAAAAGGTGCTGCAGACCCACTAGCAGCATTAAATGTACAGGCCCTGGGTACATACACTTTACTAGTGATTTATAAGTAAATGATATGAGCTATTTGGGTGTAATCCAATTTTAATATATTCAAGGACAAAGCACACAGTCCTTAACAGTGGTTAGCAGTGGTAAAGTGCGCAGACTCCTAAAGCCAACAAAAATGGCTATAGAAAACAGGAGGAGAGGAGGCAAAAAGCTTTGGGGTGACCCTGCAGAGAGGGCAAGAGGGCAAGTCCAAAACCAACTTATTGGTTTGATCCAGGATGCATGGTGGCAATGCAACACTATCTTACCCTCCATCCATCCCACTGCTCGCCTCAAAAGGTGTTCTTCAGTCTAGTGCAAGGCTAGTCACAGGCATGTCCACTGTAGACCTCTGCTTTACAATAATGCAAAAACTGAGGTTTGAAGACCTGCATCTCTGCTTCTTATGAATTGTGCTTACACATTTTGTTGAAACCAGTCACAATTACATTGTGTGACTCGTCTTTAGGCAGTTAAAGGGGGTCGCAGCCAGTTTAGAGGATATCATTTCTCTGGAACAACACATCCATCTATGTGTCCCTCAGTAAATGTTGTGCCATTCACAACCATTGGAGATAAATCAGACAACTACATGCAGGATTAAAAACAAGGCTAACCTGATAAAGAGTGAGCCAGATAAGCATGCCCATTGTAATTCATATACCAAAACAATAAAATGTAATACGGTTAAGAATTTATGTGTGTCTGCAAGCAGAAATCTACATTTACTTAAACACATTTGTCTGCATGAAAGAGTTCAAATTAAAATGTTTGCCGCCATGCATAAGGATTAATGCCGGCTACCTTAAAAGACAAATCAAGTTTACTCAATATCAAATACTAGAGTGACTTTCAGAATGCCACTTGCCCGTAGTGGATGCCTACATGCTCATGTGCACTGGTACTTCTTGCTGCACACTTCACAATCTATTCGCCATTCCTCAAACTATTTGTACGTCATAAGTTTGGAATGCCTGTTTACAAACCTTGTCAAACAGCTTTACCTTTACCACTCATTCAGTCTCGAAGCCAAAGCATGACCTAACACTGGGCCTATTTTTTGTATGTCAGCATTTTCTATCAGGCCTGTTCTTCATTCACAAGTGGGCGTATGACGCTCATCTCATCTCAATATTTGAGTGCACATTCATGGACTACATCTAAAACCTTCTTAAACGAGCCAGGAGGACACAAATTTAATATCACTTAAATTCGTCACTGTACCTAACCAGCCACTATCCCATCAGAGTTGCTGCACTGGGAGAAAAGCAGGCAAAATGTTTTACTGATAATGTGCCAGGGAGCTCGGCTTGTGTGAGCAATGTTGCACTCACAGAATTTGGGGTACTCCTCCCTATGCCCTGAAACACTTCAAAATGGCAGTGTGGCATTGAATATGTAAAAGTGCTTCACCAAATGATATTATGTAACTCTGCCAGCTTGCTTGAAATATGTCTTAGCGCCATGGCATGAATGGCCATTTATTCCTGCCGGCTCTTGGCATGTGCAGTGCCGGGGCCTCTCCTTCCCAGGCCTATTGCAATGTTCGCTGTGTGCTGGGGAGACAGTGAACATTGTAAAGGTGTTGGTGCACCCTGCAGGCGACAGCATTGCTGTTGACTCGATTACGAGCCGGAGACAATGCTGCCTGCCAGTTTCCCGCTAGGCTGACCCATCAGCCTAGCTGGAAACTTGTAATAGGTCCGGCTGGGTGATCACCACTACGGCAGCAGCCACTTTGTTCTCACCTGCCAAGCACATAATTAGGCCCTTTGTGTATTCTCATGTCTTTGTAAATCAGTCCAGAAATGTCCAACTCCCTATTAACCCCTTCTGTGCCGTGGACGTAATGGTAACGTCCAACGTCACAGTGCTCATGTGCCGAGGACGTAACCATTACGTCTTTGGCACTGAGCTCAGAGGGAGCACTAGCACTCCCTCTGTGGGCTTCCCTCCCACCCCCCCAAGGCAGGGATGGAAGGGGAAGCCCTTCCCTTCCCCCTCAACCCCTCCTGCCCCCCCAGTGACGTCTGATGACATCAGCACACATTCGCTCACTGTTCTCATCAGAAGCCACTTCCCCATCGCGCTGGAAGCTCAGCTTCTAGTGTGATCGGAAGAGAAATGCTCAGCATTTCTCTTCCGATCATGTGATGGGGGCCCCGAGAGGCTTCAAAGGGAAGGAAAGGAATTTCCTTCCCTTTGAAGTCTCTCAGAGCATTTCAAAAGCCGGATCATAAAGCGATCCGGCTTCTGAAATGCCCACTAGACACCAGGGATTTATTTTGAAAAATTAAATTGGCATAAGGGGAGTGACCCCTTGGGCAAGGGTCGCTCAATATTTTTCAAGGCCTTTTATGCCCCCCGTGGGGGCAGATTGGCCTATTGCTGTTAGGCCCATCTGCCCCCAGGGGGGACAGAATCCACTAGGCACCAGGGATCGTTTTTTTTTTGTGGTTTCTTTGTGGGGGTTTTTAGAGCTGGGGAGCGACCCCTTAGACAAGGGTCGCTCCCTAGGTGGGGGGCAAATTATATTTAGGCCATTTCTGCCCCCCTTGGGGGCAGATCGGCCTATTTTTATGAGGCCAGTCTGCCCCCAAGGGGGGCAGAAACCACTAGCCCCCAGGGAGTTTTTTTTTTTACGGCAAATTCATGGAAGGGGAGCAACCCCTTAGGCAAGGGTCGCTCCCCAGGGGGGCAAATGTATTTTAGGCCATTTCTGCCCCCCCGGGGGCAGGTCGCCCCATTGTTATTAGGCCGATCTGTCCCCAGTAGGGCAGAGACCACTAGGCACCGGGGAGTTTTTTTTGCGCCAATTTCATGCAAGGGGAGCGACCCCTTAGGCAAGTGTCGCTCCCCGGGGGGCACATTTATTTTAGGCTATTTCTGCCCCCCCTAGGCACCAGGGATTGGTGTGTGTGTGTATGTCTGTGTTTTTTTTAAGGGGACAGCCCCTTGTGTAAGGGTCGCTCCCCACACAGAAATGTGGGAAAAATATAAAGTGTTAGCTAAATTTGAGGTTTGCAGAGGATTCTGAGTAAGAAAATATTGGGGGATCCACGCAAGTCACACCTCACTGGACTCCCTCGGGTGTCTAGTTTTCAGAAATGTCTGGGTTTGGTAGGTTTCCCTAGAAGGCTGCTGAGCCCAAGACCAAAAACGCAGGTGCCCCCACAAAAACAGGTAGTTTTGTATTTGATACTTTTGATGTGTCCAGATATTGTTTTGGGGCATTTCCTTTCACGGGCAGTAGGCCTACCCCCACATGTGAGGTACCATTTTTATCGAGAGGCTTGGGGGAGCGCTGGGTGGAAGGAAATTTGTGGCTCCTCTCTGATTCCAGAACTTTCTGTCACCGAAATGAGAGGAAAAAGTGTTTTTTGGGCCAAATTTTGAGGTTTGCAAAGGAATCGGGGTAACAGAACCTGAACAGAGCCCTACAAGTCACCCCATCTTGGATTCCTCTAGGTGTCTAGTTTTCAAAACTGCACAGGTGTGCTAGGTTTCCCTAAGTGTCGGCTGAGCTAGAGGCCAAATACCAGAGCTAGGCACTTTGCAAAAAACAGCTCTGTTTTCTTTATGAAAATGTGATGTGTCCACGTTGTGTTTTGGAGCATTTCCTGTCGCGGGCGCTAGGCCTACCCCCACAAGTGAGGTACCATTGTTATCGGAAGACTTGGGGGAATGCTGGGTGGAAGGAAATTTGTGACTCCTCTCTGATTCCAGAACTTTCTGTCACTAAAATGAGAGGAAAAAGTGTTTTTTGGGACAAATTTTGAGGTTTGCAAAGGATTCTGGGTAACAGAACCTGGTCAGAGCCCCACAAGTCACCCCATCTTGGATTCCCCTAGGTGTCTAGTTTTCAAAACTGCGCAGGTTTGCTAGGTTTCCCTAGGTGCCGGCTGAGCTAGAGGCCAAATACCACAGCTAGCACTTTGCAAAAAACAGCTCTGTTTTCTTTGTGAAAATGTGATGTGTCCACGTTGTGTTTTAGGGCATTTCCTGTGGCGGGTGCTAGGCCTAACCACGCAAGTGAGGTACCATTTTTATCGGGAGACTTGGGGGAACACAGAATAGCAAAACAAGTGTTATTTCCCCTTGTCTTTCTCTACATTTTGTCCTTCCCAATGTAAGACAGTGTGTAAAAAAAGACGTATACTTGAGAAATGCCCTGTAATTCACATGCTCGTATGGGCACCCCGGAATTCAGAGATGTGCAAATAACCACTGATTCTCAGCACCTTATTTTGTGGCCATTTTGGAAATACAAAGGTTTTCTTGATACCTATTTTTTACTTTTTATATTTCAGCAAATGAATTGCTGTATACCCGGTATAGAATGAAAACCCATTGCAAAGTGCAGCTCATTTATTGGCTCTGGGTACCTAGGGTTCTTGATGAACCTACAAGCCTTATATATCCCCTCAACCAGAAGAGTTCAGCTGACGTAACAGTATATTGCTTTCAAAAATCTGACATCGCAGGAAAAAGTTACAGGGTAAAACGTGGAGAAAAATGACTGTTTTTTTCACCTCAATTGAAAGCTGTTATTTTCTGTAGGAAACATTTGTAGGATCTACACAAATGACCCCTTGGTGAATTCAGAATTTTGTCTACGTTTCAGAAATGTTTAGCTTTGGTTTCTCACCCATTTCAGTCACTAACTGGGAGGAGGCTGAAAGCACAAAAAATAGTAAAAATGGGGTATGTCCCAGTAAAAAGTCAAAATTGTGTTGAAAAATTGGGTTTTCTAATTCAAGTCTGCCTGTTCCTGAAAGCTGTGAAGATGGTGATTTTACCACCGCAAACACTTTGTTGATGCCATTTTTAGGGAAAGAACCACAAGCCTTCTTCTGCAGCCCTTTTTTCCCATTTAAAAAAAGAAAAAGATTTTGCTGTACTTTGGCTAATTTCTTGGTCTCCTCTAGGGGAACCCACAAAGTTTGGGTACCTCTAGAATCTCTAGGATGTTGGGAAAAAAAAGACGCAAATTTGGCATGGGTAGCTTATGTGAACAAAAAGTTATGATGCCCTAAGTGCAAACTCCCCCAAATAGCCAAAAAAAGGCTCGGCACAGGAGGGGAAAAGGCTTGGCAGCGAAGGGGAAAATAAAAGTGCAAGGAGAGCGTACATGTTTTTTTTTTTGTTGTTGTACTAATTGCATGTGAATATTCTCTGCTGTTAGACCTGACATCCTTGGCATGGTTTTCCTCTAACTTTCTACAGAGTTCCTCAGAGATCATCTCTCAGCCCAGCACTCCAACATCTACATGATGCCCCTTGTGGACATCGTCGTAGTCAAAAACATCAATATAGTATCCTACGCCGATGACACACAGCTCATCTTCTCCATTATTGACTCAACCAGCACTGCCAAAGCAAAGTTCACCAACTGCACAGAATAAGCAATGTCACAGCTTGGATGAAAAACAACTGCTTCTAGCTCAACACAGACAAATCCAAAGTCCTTATCTTCAGCAACAACCACTCCCTAGGATGACTTATGGTGGGTCCTCTGAACATTTCCACCCACCAACTCTTACGGACCATGTCAATAACATTGGGACACTAATATCTCCATGAGCAGGCAGATCTTGCTTTCGCATCCTGCGAATGACACACAAGATTTTCAAGTGGATTCCACTTATCACCAAACAAACAGTCATCCAGGCTCTTATCACAAGTAGACTTGACTACGGAAGCACCCTCTATTTTGAAATCTCAGCACATGTTCTATGCCAACTCCAAACCACCAAGAACACTATTGCCAGACTTATCCTTAACATCCTGTGAAATAATCTCATCTCTCCACACCTCAACAATCTTCACTAGGCCCCAGTCCAGGAAAGATACAAGTCCAAGCTGTTCACCCATGTCTGCACAGCTCTCCACAACACCAGCCCAGTGTACCTCAATCACAACCCTCTGCTTCTATAAACCCACCAGTCACCGCCAATCTTTGTCCCAGGCAAGAGCACACCTCCCTTGCATCAAGAAAGTGAGACGCGGACTACCCTTCAACTCACACCTCACACTCCAGACCTGGAAAGACCTCTTGTAACACCTCAAAACCTCCCCTCCATCATGGACCTCGGAAGGAGCTTCAAGACATGACTCTCCAGATTAAACGGGCATCATCTCCTCCTCCCCCATCAGGCCTGCCCACTCAGTGCGTGGATGTCTTCACGGGCAATTAGCCACGCTCTACAAATCCACATAACATATCTTTTGCCTTCAGACCTCCTATTCATGCTGACTTTTTATTTTTGCTGGACTTAGGACAATGCACACTTTACCACTGCTAACCAGTGCAAATGTCTTGTGCTCGTTGCTTAAAACACGGTAACTTTGGCTTATACACTATTGCCATTTTTTATTTACTTCTAGGTCTCTAGCAAAGTGCACTACATGTGCCCATGGCTAGTAAATTAGATGCTACTCATGGGTCTGTAGCACTGATTGTGCCACCCAGTTAAGTAGCAGTTGAAACATGTCTCAGGCTTGGCACTGCAGAACCAGTGTATGCAGTTTAAATTGCTATTTCGACCTAACAAAATAAACTTTTTGCCAGGCCCAAACTTTCCTGTTTAATACATATGAGTCACTTCCTAGTTAGGTCCTAGACAGTCTTAATGGCAGGATGCAGTGTATTTAAAAAAGTGGCACATCTACTTTTAAGTTTTACTCATCCTTGAACTGAAAAACATTTTCACTATTGCATGGCCTACATCTCCCGTAGGATAACATTGGAATTACCTTGTTAGATTTTATAAGAGAAATTTACAAATGGATATAGGTAATTTATTCATGTTTGGTATCTCTGGAATCCTAATTTAAAATCCTAACTTATGGTGAAGTTGGATTTTTAATTACAATTCAGAAAATACTACTTTTAGAAAGATGGCATTTTCTTACAGTAGCCATTTGGTGCCTGTAGCCTGCCTTTGGTCACCTGACTGGGTGTAGCTCACTATTGAGCATTGTGTATTCCTCCTAGACATCAACACCCAATGAGAGCTTAAGATGTGACTGGATGGGCCATCACTGGCAGGATGGAAGGGAGGAACTGGTCCCAGTCTAACTTACACCTGAATATTCTGTTGCCTGGCTCCACACAAAACCGCTGCATTCCCCCTTAAGTGAGTCTGGAGTCAGGAAGGCTGTTTACTTTAAAGGCATGACTCTAGAAGCTTCTCCTCATTTCAAAGACACAACTGTGTATAAATACTGGACCCCAGACACCAACTCTTCAGTAAACTTCTGGACCAGTGGATACTTTGCCCAGAAGAAGTACTGTTGTGCTGCTACAAGGCCTGCCACTCCACTGGACTGCTACTCTGGAGGAGCTACTCCCCTGCTGTGCTGACCTGCTGCCCTCTTGCATGGAGAGGAAGAACTGCACCTGCAACTTCCCGTTGAATCCAGAACCCCAGAGTGACTCCAAGGGCTAGTCTGTTGGCTCCTGATCTCAGCAACAGGGATGTAAAAGTCTCCCAAACAGCTGGACCTGTCTTCGGCAAGTTCCTGACCCCCAGGTGGTGCCTCTCAGGTCCATAACCCTTGGTGTGGCTCACGGTCTCTTTAAATCAAGTTTTTGAGGTCTTTGTGATTCCCAAACCATCTAGTTTGCACCAAGACCGTGTCGCGGGCACCGAAATTTTGCACCAGCCACCAATCAGTCTTTTCGCACAGCAACCATTGATCATCCCATGAGGACTACCAATGTGAAGCACCAGCCCCACCATCCAGGACGTTTGGCCTACACTTCGCACCATGCCGAACACTGCCTGTGAACCTCTCCAACTCAAACGGGACTCGTGAAAGAAAACTTGGGAAGGTAAATTTCAGTGGAAACTAATCTGGGACTGTATCTGACCCCTGCTCCCTCATAGGCAGGCTGAACTTTTAACTTAGACCTGCTCCAGTGTGACTAGCTAGCTGCAGTTGATGCTTTGTTTTTAGTTACTATTTTCCAGTTTAATGTTAATCATTCATAACTTCAGTTCTATTGATTGGACTTTTGTTGCTTTAGTCTTGTTTTATTTATTTAATTCTGCTCTTTTTTCCTAACCGTGCATGGGATACTTTTTGTGTGGTGTTTTCACTGTTTCACTGTTTTACTGTTTAAAGTGTTGTAGAAATACTTACACATTTCCTGACTGCTCTATGGCAAACTATCAGGGGGTGAGCAGAGGTTAATTTGGAGTTTGTTTGTGCCTTACTCTGTCAGGAGTTGTGGTTGCTGTTTGACCAGGGCTCACTCCCAAGTCAACCAACGACCCAATTTCTCCCACTTGCATATATTCCCATCTTATTCCATTTTAGATATATTGGGGCCAGTTCACTAAGGCATGAAGTAGCACGTAAAACAGTACTACGGAGGGGATAGTTTACATATTCCAAAATGCCTTTGTGAATAGGCCCCTATGCTTCTCTCAGACAGTAAGCCTCAATATTCTGGTACAATACCAAAAGAATGTTTGAAAGTTCATTCCAGAGACCCACTTTTGATGAGTTGGAATCCAGAATTCAGAACAAAGCTCCAGTTAGAAGGACACTTATGGCAGATAATCAGTGACTTTTCAGCATTTTTAACACTGATCTTACATGGCAGTCAAACCTTATCCCTGAAATGCTGTTATCGTAAAACATATTCAGTATTCATCTCCTAAACAGGAATTGCAACCACCTAGCATTGTAAGAGCGTGGCTGGTTTAGGTTCTGCACTTATATAATATTAAAATGTGTTATTGATAGTCATTTGCACAATCTGTCTGCACAGATTTAGGGCCTAAATAGGAGTTTGGCAAACGGGAACACCTGCCCACCAAACTCCTGACAGGGTGGCTGTCGCCATAGTGACAACCACCCCACCAGATCTATTCTGGGTTTCCTGCTAGGCTGATGGATGGAAACTAAGGTTTCAGCCCATCAGCCCAGTGGGAAACTGGCGGCAGCGTTGTCTCCGGCTAGTAATTGAGCCGGCGGCAATGCTGTTGCGCACCTTTGTAATGTGCAGCAGACAGTGAACACTGCGATAGTGCTGGGCAGGGGGACCCCTGCACTGCCCATGCCAAGTGCATGGGCACAGCAGGGACCCCCCTGTGGCCCCCCTGCACCTGTTCTCCATCTACCTTTTCATGGAGTGACTGGCGGAGAACGGGGCTGTAATCAGCAGGACGGCGCTGCATGCAGTGTTGCCCTGGCTGATTGCGACCTGCACCCACCCTCAACCCGTCGGGATCACCAATCACGGCAGAACTAGGGTGGGTCTTAATGTGGTGGTCGGGCCGCCACACCAGCGGCGTTCCTTACTGCCACCATAAAGCTGACAGGCTCTAGACTGCCAGCCTCGTAATGAGGCCCTTAGTCCCATTCATTCTTCTGTTCCTTCCAGTCCAGGCTGCCAGCGTATGAGCTAAATACCAGAAAACATCTGAGTGTTCTTTTAAAGGTCTGCAATGATACATGCCGGTTCTTATGTCGCCTTGTTATTGGTGGTAATCTACAAATGGACATATTGTACCCACATCACGCTCCTTTAACATTTAGAACTAATCTGTAAATACCTGCAATCATAAAAGCAAGTGTACCACGCCCACCCGAGAAGCTAGTACACTCAAGGTACCTTTTCATAGTGGGTTTCCATGCAGAGGAAGATGAAGTAGGCAGTAGCACACGCCAGGCAACCTTCCAGGTAGGAGCTCCCGCCAATTTTCTCGGCTTCAATATAATAGTTGTTTAGGGTTTTCACTGTTTCCTCAAACAGTTGTCTCTCAATCTAATGATCAGAAAAGAGATTAGGACAAAGTCACATTTCAGCCTGTATTTCAAATTATATTTCCTTCCCCTGAATGACTAGATGAGTATCAATAAATAAATATTTGTAAATTGATTTACATTGAGTTTTAGTAAAAATCCAAAAGCAAGAGCAGACAGGTAAACATATGTCCGCATACCCAGTTTGTATTGTAAGTCTCCGTGTGTCTGTATTACCATATCTGACATTGTCTATTAACCCTTTTTGCAGGAAGTGTGCAAATACTGACCATCTATACACTTTTTTATACACCAGGGTCGTGCTCAATAGCCCTTTATAGTTTACCAAAGAAAAGCATCCTCGAAGGACATGGCCTTATGGCAAGGGTCTTTGTACTGTACTGGGTTCTTGGTCAGTGCATTGTGTTCGTTTGATATGGTCTTTGAAAACGCCCTTCCCTTTAGCAAGGATGCCCAAAAAGGGTACATATATTTCTAACACTTGTCTCCGTGAATCTAAACTCATCTCATGTGTTCCATGATAGAGGATGCATTAAACCTTCCATACTTTTTTTTCACATTGTTCTCCCTATAGCGGATAAAACTGCTTTACATGGATATTTTGACCCTCGGGGATATCGTCACTGGCACAGCACAATGGAACAGACATTAAAATTCAGCATGCGGTGAATGGAAGAGGAAATAATATGCAGTCGTCTCAGGGTAAATTCTTCTTGCAGCCCTTGCTGTTGAATATGCCCTTTCTGTTCTGTTACACTTTAGTTGTCATTCTATCTATTTTGCTGACGAGCCTACACTTTAACGCTGTCGTCTTTCCCTGGGGAAAACAGAAAGGAATGCTCGACACTTTTTATCGCTAGAAGGGTAATATTATGTGTTTCTGTGATTATATTTGAAAACGTGTCTTTCTCTTTCTCACATCTATCATTTCCTTACTTCTACCAGTGTGCACATATACATTGGGTTGCAAAACCTTACTCTTCTACATACATTTTCAGGATATTCATTAGCCATAGGTGGTGTTTTCATATCATTATATAATTAAACAGCTCGTTTGGGGGTAGGGTGGCTTATTTGTTAGAGTTCTGCACGATTATTGAACACTGATTGCTTTTGCCTTTCACACCTTAGCTAACAGTCATCTTGCCTTTCTTGGTCTCAACAAGACCTACAGGCAGGGGCGGCTCCTCTGCTAAGGTGGAGGAGCGTTGCCCCACTGGTTTTTCCAAAAAGGAAAAATAAAATGATAATAACTTACATTATGCTATTATCATTTTATTTTTCCTTGTAGGCTGGGGCTGAAGGGGGGCCCGAGGAGAGCTTTGTGCATGCAAAGTGCGCATGTCTTTTTGGCCAGGTGGAGAACATTCACAGGCTCCCCCTCCCAGTCTGAGTGGTGAAGCAGGCCACTCAGACCAATCAAGACGCTGCTATCAGCAGCATTGTGATTGGCTGGGAGCCTGTGCAGCCAGGAAGAGGACGAGGACGGAGGGAGACAAATGCGTCTCCCCTCGAACATAAGTGTTTTTTTGTTTTGTTTTTTTAGCTTGTCCTTTCATGCCCTGTCCTGCCCCCCACCCCTGTTTAGTGGCAGCCGCCACTGCCTCCAGGAGTGTTTTTTCTCTCAGTTGTCTGGTCCTGGTTTGATAACTTGCCACCCTTTTCTTATGTCCCACCCAGGAAACAGTGTTCAGACTGGATGAGTTGAATCTTTCTGCTACATATTCGAGTTTTTTTTTTTTAAATGTAGAGTTAACCACTCCATGGGAGTGCATGTATTTTCTTGCTGTCTCTCTCTTCACCTCCGGATGCTTTCTAATAATACATAATTTGCTTCCTGCACCTATTCTGTTTTCCACCCTATTCCAAGTATTTATTTTTTATTTTTTATTTTATTTCTTGCGAGGACTCAGTCGTGTTAAAAGAATGAGCCCCTCATTCTTTCATTCCTCCACCCACCCTGCTGCCTACCCTGCTCCCCATCTCATGCTCAAATATTTTTTTTCATGTATTTCTTTAACCAGTGCCTGCCGGCTGGCAAATCCAGCCAGACTACTCACATTTTCATACTTTACATGACTTGGTTGAACTTTCTTGCCATTCGCTATTTTAGATTGCACAGTTAATATGCTTTGGCATGCTTTCCCTGGTGCGATGATTTTTTTATGCAAGCATATGCAACAAAATAAAATGGAAAATTAACCATGCAGCCATCTAAATGTGGCTGCAATGTGCTTATAATAACATAATTAAATGAAAACTCGTGTACTCTGGTGGCCACTTTACTAGTGATGTTTTTAAATAATAAGCCTTTCAATTGTGCCATGCAAGTACCATCACTATTTTTGGAGAAGACAAAAATAAGCCACCACCAGACCAAACCCTCAAACTGTAGGCAGATAAATTGTCAGTGTCACTTTATTGCAATGTTATAGCAACTTCAAAGAGGAAACATAAGTAACTCACCATCTAACTGTGCACCCACTATAAAGCTTAATAAATAGCCAATATTCAAAGACAGTATAAAAAATAAACTAAAGCACACCTTTGCAATGGAAAAAAATTAACCATTTTAGGCGACAAGCACTGACTCTGCAGTTAAAGGGAACCAATGGGTAAAGCTGGCTGACCTATTGTCCCATTCAATAGAAAAACAACATGTTAATGACACCAGACCAATGGGTGAAGCCCACTGAACCAAAGCCCTTCTCTATATAAATTCTGTATGAGTTAAACAAAAACAGCCAAAACTCTCTCACAGGCCTGGCCTAAAATTGGCCACCTAAGTCCTACTGCATACACACACGTTTGTGATGACACACGCATATGCACACATCATGACATATTCAATTGAACAAAAATAGCAAAGCAAATAGCTTGACGTTTTAGAGCGATTGGCTTTGCAACGTTTGTTTTTATTGCCTGATACCTACTGACTGAAAAGTCTTTATTTGTAATGTTCTTTCAAGTGTTCTTCCATCTATACCCCCTCGGGGCTTTCTGTAAGACATGAGGTGCCCTCATATGGTTAGAAAATCTTGAGAAAAACATCAAAAATGTAGGGGGGTTATTTCAGCTAATGGATGAGAAAATTAAGTCACAATGAGAAAATCATCTGTGATTCACTTTCTAATTGTTGAGAGACATGTTGACC